>NC_064646.1:369954981-371253314 GCF_023864345.2 Schistocerca serialis cubense
GTTACACCATTTTCTGCTGCTGTTGATATTACCCGGTAGTCATCTGACCAGAAATCCTTGTCTTCCTTCCACTTCACTTCACTGACCCCTACTATATCTAGATTGAGCCTATGCATTTCCCTTTTCAGATTTTCTAGTTTCCCTACCACGTTGAAGCTTCTGACATTCCACGCCCCGACTCGTAGAACGTTACCGTTTCGTTGATTATTCAATCTTTTTCTCATGGTAACCTCCCCCTTGGCAGTCCCCTCCCGGAGATCCGAATGGGGGACTATTCCGGAATCTTTTGCCAATGGAGAGATCATCATGACACTTCTTCAATTACATGCCACATGTCCTGTGGATACACGTTACATTTCTTTAATGCAGTGGTTTCCATTGCCTTCTGCATCCTCATGTCGTTGATCATTGCAGATTCTTACGCCTTTAGGGGCAATTTCCCACCCCTAGGACAAGAGAGTGCCCTGAACCTCTATCCGCTCCTCCGCCCTCTTTGACAAGACCGTTGGCAGAATGAGGCTGACTTCTTATGCCGGAAGTCTTCGGCCGCCAATGCTGTTTATTTATCAAAATTTAATCAGTGGCGGGGGTCGAACCCGGGACCGAAGACGTTTTCATTATGAATCAAAGACGCTACGCCTAGACCATGGGTCTATTAATAAGATAAAATGCATTCTGTATTCCTCCTTACAATTAGCTTTCCACGTATGGGACACTTACCTTGCGAACAATGCAGAACTTAAAACGATGCCGAAACACTTCCTTTTATCATCTTCAAAACTTTTTCCAAATGGACAAACATTAGGGACACGTTTTTTACACTCAAAAAAGAACAAAATGGGTACTATAGAAGGACTTTAAAACGCATACCATAAGAGATATGAGCACCTGTTCTTCTTCGACATCATGAAACTCTTTTACTGCATGCTCTTTGCTTTTCATATTCCGGGAAGAGGTAGCATGGACGCAAACATGAAAAAAAAATGTAGTAAACATGGGCTCTAAGGAGGGGCCGTATGACCTATGAACGCCTAGAAGAGATGCGTTTCACACTAGCGAAGAAAAATAAGTGTTCATAGCTCTTAAGGTATGCATTTTAGACCCCACGCTTGCCGACATTTTGTTTTGTTTTGTTTTGTTAAATACCTCCTCCTCCCAAAATATGGAAAGCAACGACCCTCCAGTAGAGGAATTTGTTTCATAGTATCTGTGCGATAGCAATGGAGATACTGTCGAAGACAGTGATGCCAAAGCAGCGTTACTGAACACAGCCTTCCGAAATGCCTTCACAAAAGAAGACGAATTAAGTGTTCCACAATTCGAATCGAGAACAGCTGCCAACATGAGTAACGTAGAAGTAAATATCCTCGGAGTAGTGAAGCAACTAAAATCACTTAATAAAAGCAAGCCTTCTGGTCCAGACTGTATACCAATTAGGTTCCTTTCGGAGTATGCTGATGCATTTGTTCCATACTTAACAATCATATACAACCGTTCGCTCGACGAAAGATCCGCACCCAAGGACTGGAAAGTTGTACAGGTCACACCAATATTCAAGAAATATAGTAGGAGTAATCCAGTAAATTACAGGCCCACCGCGTTAACGGCGATATGCAGCAGGATTTTTGAACATACATTGTGTTCGAACATTATGAATTACCTCTAATAAAACGGTCTATTGACACACAGTCAACATGGGTTTAGAAAACATCGTTCCCCCGAAACACATGAAGTGTTGAGTGCTATTGACAAGGGATTTCAGATCGATTCCGTATTTCTGGTTTTCCGGAAGGTTTTTGACACTGTACCACACAAGCGGCTCTTAGTGAAATTGGGTGCTTATGGAATGTCGCCTCAGTTATGTGACTGTATTTGTGATATCCTGTCAGAGACGTCACAGTTCGTAGTAACTGACGGAGAGTCATCGAGTAAAACAGAAGTGATTTCTGACGTTCCCCGAGGTAGCGTTATAGGCCCTTTGCTGTTCCTTATCTACATAAAGAGGATTTGGGAGACAAGCTGAGCAACAGTCTTCGGTTATTTGCAGATGACGCTGTCGTTTCTCTACTAATAAAGTCATCACAAGATCAAAACAAATTGCAAAACTAATTAGAAAAGATATCTGAATGGTGCGAAAAGTGGCGGTTGACCCTAAATAACGAAATGTGTGAGGTCATCCACATGAGTGCTAAAAAGAACTCGTTAAACTTCGGTTACACAATAAATCAGTCTAATCTAAAAGCCGTAAATTCAACTAAATACCGAGGTATTACAATTACGAACAACGTAAATTGGAAGGAACACACAGAAAATGTTGTGGGGAAGGCTAACCACAGACTGCGTTTTACTGGCAGGACACTTACAAAATGTAACAGACCTACTAAGGAGACTGCCTACACTACGCTTGTCCATCTTCTTTTAGAATACTGCTGGGTGGTGTGGGATCCTTGGAGATAGGACTGACGGAGTACATTGGAAAAGTATTACCACGACATATGGGAGAGAGTGTCACAGAAATGATACAGGATTTGGGCTGCACATAATTGAAAGAAAGGCGGTTTTCGTTGGGACGGAATCTTCTCAGGAAATTGTAATCACCAACTATCTCCTCCGAATTCGAAAATATTTCGTTGACCCCGACCTACATAGGAAAGAACGATCACCACGATAAATAAGGGAAATCAAAGTTCGTATGGAAAGATATAAGTCTTCATTCTTTCCGTGCGCTGTACGAGGTTGGAATTATAGTGAGTTGTGAAGGTGGTTCGATGACTCCTCTGCCAGGCACTGAAATATGATTTGTAGATGTAGAAGTGCTCATACCCCTTGAGGTGTGCGTTTTAGACCCCATGTTTACTAGACATTTTTTGCCTGATTCTGTACAAGGAACCTGTCCCTAAAGTTTGTCAGTGTTCTTTCGGACACCCTGTACATTGTCATTTCTCTGAAACACATTGTGCAGTTAACACTTTCTTCTCGTTAAGATTACGTTTTGTTTTCCATTTTCGTTTTCCTATAGGGTGACAATTATTGAGTAATATGAAAAATGTTTGCATTAGTTACAAACTATAGCGTACACGTACTTTATTCAACATGTAAACGTCACTGCAGATATTCTGGTTTAAGTTATGACGTATTCGATATGTCTACCATCATTGGCGATGATGTGGCACAGACGAATAGGGAAAATCTGTATGACCTGCAGATGTGTGGAAACATCGATGCTGTCGATGACCTGAATGGTTGTTTTCAGCTAAGAAATGGTTTTGCAGTTATAGCTGTACACCTTGTCTTTAATACAGTCCCACAAAGAGGAGTCGCGTGTGTTCAGATCCGGAGAATATGGCGTCCAATAAAGGCTAACGCCAGTGGTACCCTAGAGCCAGAATGTATTCCTCAAAGTGCTCCTCCAGGACATCAAACACTCTCCTGCTCCGATGGCGTCGCGATCCGTCTTCCAAGAAACACATCGTGTCGAAATCAAGGTCACTTTGGATAGTGGTGACGAAATCATCTTCCAAAACCTTCATGTACCGTTCGGTAGCCACAGTAACATCAAGGAATATCTCACCGATTATTCCGTGAAGCAGTCAAGATGATGTACTTACTAATGAAACAAAGCAGTAGGCTCTGCCAGATGTATCGACTCTTAGACAATATGTCTAATAGTGTATTTTAATACGACAGTATGCCATCTTAGGCAATTGTGTAAGAGTAAATGTAACACTGTAAATAAATAACAGTCTAACGGCGTGTGTTAATCGGTGCTATTCTGAGAAGTGACTCCGGAAAAATTCTGTTTCTCTCGGACACGCAGTGAAGCCTCTTCTATTTGAGCAATGTGAAGAACGGACTAGGAAAGTAAAATAATTATTGTAAGGTGCGATTGTGAAATGAAGAAGGAAGTGATCAGTACTACTACAATTTTAATGAACCATAAAGTAAGAGTTTATAAAAGCTGATGCGGTATTTTCGTCGCTAATGACTAGAATTAGAACTCAACTGCCTATATCACTATCATCCTGAAGAACTGGTTAACTAAGTCTCCGGTTACTGCATTGTTATCTTCCCGCCCTTAATTATTATAGGAATTACCTGGCAGCCAGTGTGACCGAGCGGTTCTAGGCGCTTCAGTCTGGAACCGCGCAACCGCTACGGTCGCAGGTTCGAATCCTGCCTCGGGCATAGATGTGTGTGATGCCCTTAGTTTACTCACGTTTAAGTAGTTCTAAGTTACAGGGGACTGATGACCTCAGCTGTTGAGTCCCATATTGCTCAGAGACATAGGAATTACCTGAAACTTCAGAGAGTACTGAAAACGACTGTTGCGAAGGATCTTGTAGAAGTTTCTGTTAACAAAGGGACGGAAATTTTGGTTAATACGAAATTCAGAACCAGATCCATGCTCGCTGTCCCTATAGAAAGAACAATTTGTCATCTTTTACGACTCTACAGTTGTGCTGGCATCAGGACACAGAGGAGAGGACGATTTCTTACGTCACTCCTCCATCATCGAAGTAATAAAATGACGAAGTACACTTCATTTCTCGCGTTTTTACTAATTTCCTAATTAGTCATTCGCTAATCAAAACACGTACGCTCTCTGAACGTGACTCCACCACATGAGATTCAGGTATACAGGTAGAAACTGTGGCTAAATGCGAGCTGAGCACACCACTGAACACCAACCCTTGGAGTTATCATTTAGAATGAGTAGCTAGAAGCGATTGTTGGACAACATGAGAGTGGTTTCCTATTTATCGCGATTTTGCTCGGCTGTGCGCCGATCAAAAGATGATCGCCACGACCAGAGCATTACATACGTTATCTTTGTGAGGCAATTTTGCCGCAAGTTACCGGCTTCTACATCTTCGTAATTCTGTTTGTGCAACGATCACAACCAGATATAGCTAATTATTTGATTTTTCTGAGGGTTGTTTCTGTTGATGTTGTTACATACAAGGAATAGGTATACAGCAACGTGCTTGGTGAATGGCAGAACCAAGCACTCAAATAAAAATTATTCTCACAGTAAAGGAAAATGTTGTTTAAGTTCTACAGTAATGAGCGCAAAAATAAATGGAAATACAATTAACTGCTACCAAATGATCAATAAATTATGTTTTACAATAATGTAAATGTGGGCAGGACTCAAACTCTGCACTATTCTACATTACTGGATGCCCCGTACTACTAGCCAAGCTGCGCAGGAACTGACACTTTTGAAATATGTAACAGAAATTCACTCAACAAATACACACTAACTGATTTATAATGACTCTGGATAGCTGAGCGGTAAGAATAAGTGCTTGAATAATTTAAATCGTACAAGTAAGAACACAATTAAATCGAAACAATGCTTGTAGCCGACAGCAATTCCTTAAATAATCCCCCCCCCCCCCCCCCACACACACACATACACACACTCACCCCGCGCCCCACATATACGCACAACAATTTAAAACAACAGCACTTATAACTCGAAACTGATGAACAGTTACCTCATGGACTATGCCACGTCCTTCTCTGAAGGCCCGCTTAGCTTGTGCTCCAGGAAGCGGCCCTCTACTTGACATTCGCTACAATCTCCCTCCAGCGCCAGATGAAGACTTCTCCTCGCGAGTCCCGGTACGTCTGTGAAGAGGCTCGGAACTCGCACGCACAGTCTGCTGCGCCACGCGTGAAGCCGTTGCTTAGTAACAGTCAAAACTCTTAACAATGAGCAATATCGATAGGAACCGACACTGTTCGATACTTACTCTATCAAATAAAAGGAGGAGGAGGAGGAGGAGGAGGAGATTAGCGTTTTAACGTCCCGTCGACAACGAGGTCATTAGAGACGGAGCGCAAGCTCGGGTGAGGGAAGGATGGGGAAGGAAATCGGCCGTGCCCTTTCAAAGGAACCATCCCGGCATCTGCCTGAAGCGATTTAGGGAAATCACGGAAAACCTAAATCAGGATGGCCGGAGGCGGGATTGAATCGTCGTCCTCCCGAATGCGAGTCCGGTGTGCTAACCACTGCGCCACCTCGCTCGGTCAAATAAAATAATAGTTAATTAATTATCTGTGGTACCATACGTGTAACTGTTAAATACCTTTATTAATTCCTATTTACTACTGTATGCAGTGTTCATCAACCTTCTTTGCTTATCAGCCAATACTGACATCATGGGATGGCGTCTCAGGCCACATATCTACCTACCTTTTATTAACTGGTAACTTACATAAATTAATGTTTTGTGAGGCCCCAATATGCTAGCTGCAGAACGGTTGCGGTAAGTTGGCCGCCGCCCTCAGTTATCGACCACTAAAAACCTGGACCATTCGGAGCATGTTCTCTGTTTCAGATTGGTCCCAAGTAGAGACACTATAATCGACTGACGAAGTGTTCTTGTCTGGTTTGTGTGAGTGGATGTTTAATTATTTAATAGCTGTAACATTACTTATATTTCAGTGCATTATGCTACTCGAGAGACGACCACAAATGTTTACGAAATGTTTTGAAAGGCATTATTGTTCTACTCATCGCGTTATATTAGAAAAGCCTTATTGTAATTTCATATTCTTTGCTATGTATACCGCATTTGTAGGCCACCGACACTATAGTACGCATTCACGAATCTACATTAGTTACGTGCCGAGTATTCAAACAATAACACATTCCCCCTCTTACATCATTTAACCCCGCAGTGGCCGCACTTCTTACGCCTCTGCCATTGACGTGAGGAGCCAACTTCAATGAGTTCGAGGCCTAATTCACCAGTATAAACTGAAATTAAGTGTATCTTCAAATATTAGTCTGTGTAAGAAAATTTGATTTTGAGCATGAAAACTGCACTTATAAGAAGCTTCAGAATAGAGAACTTTTAACGTCAGTTGACGTTTTTTATTCGACTGTTAGTTTCTAGATGCAGATTATTATAAAATATGGCTATGGACCGCGGGCCGCACGAATGCTTTGATTTGGGCTGCATGCAGCTTGTGAGCCGTAATTTGATAACTGCTATACTTTGTTTCACTTAGAGGCAGTAGCTGATACGTTGTTTTATCTTTCTTTTTTCTTTATGTTATTTAAACACCTTTCCAGGAAAGGTAGGCCGCCAGCGTCCTATCTATGCCGCTCTTCGGCCACAGATAACACTTATAGCATAATGAGAGACTAAACAAATAAAACAAAAATGGTGGATAAAAAACTGTAGACAGAAAGATTAAAATACACGTAGCCATTCACAGGCGCATTTTGCGAATAAAAAAACGTTCAGCACTGATACACGAAAAAGAGAAGACAGAAAAGACACACGTGGCCGATGGAGCACAAATGGTGAGACACTTAAGCACTAACACGAAGGCACACACGAACACTGGCGACGATTTCCGGCGCACGAATGTTCACTGGTCACGTACAAATGCCAGGGACCTGCCAAAGGGAAATGGTGTAGGTAGGAGGGAGAGGGGGAGGGTGTAGACGCCAGTGGCAGAGGCGAAGAGAGGAGGAGGAAAGAAGGTAGGGGAGTAGTGGAAGCCTGGGGGAAAGAGGAGGGAGGGAGGAAGAGAGGAGGGAGAGAAGGGAGAGACGGTGCCCTGGAGGAAAATCACAGGGGGAGGAAGGGGAGGATCAAAGTTGATAGGAGGGGTAGATGGAGGGGATGAGGGCATCATCAGGGAGGGGGAATTGACGGAAGCCACCTTGGGCAAGGGTACGGAGTGTGGAGAGATGGAGAGCAGGTGGGATGTGGGAGTACAGGCGTGGCAGCGGACAGGGGTGGGAAAGGATTGGAGAGACAAGTGACTAAGGGGGATCAAGTTTGTGGGAGATGTAGAGGATCCCTATCCATTCGAGGAAAAGGAGGAGGTGCGGGAATGGAATAAGGTCATACAGGATCCGCGTGGGGAAGGGGAGACGGATGCAATAGGCAAAGCAGAGCACGTGGCGTTCAAGGATTTGAAGGGATTTGTAGATGGTAGGAGGGGCGGGGATCCAGGCGGAATGGGCATAGCAGGGGATAGAGCGGAAGAGGAATTTATAGGTGTGTAGGATGGTGGAGGGGTCCAGACCCCATGTGCGGCCAGAAAGGAGCTTGAGGAGGTGGAATCAGGAGAGTGCCTTGGCTTGGACTGTCCGGAAATTGTGGTAAGTTGTTTTCCAGCTATTGTAACTAATGTGGTAACGAAGATTTCATTGACTACACAGGTGTAGTGTTCTGGCTGTCAAGAACCTTTTTCACTTTCTTTCCTACTATCCATATATTCCGGGTGGTTGTAATTAAACTGTAGCTACTCACCACTGAGGTCCACTTTGGGCTGTAATTACGGCATGGCATCGAAAATTTATAGATATCCTGATGCGTTAATGCGGAAGCTATATGCGCTGGAAAACAAACTAGTTGCAGTTGTGGCCACCAGGTGACAAGTCTGGTGCTGCACACTGTTTGCATGACGATACGTTATCCGCTCCGTCATTTGACAAGCCATATCGTGAGTGAACAGCATGGCTATCGAGAAGACTGAAAGGTCTGAGGATATGCCCGATGTCATCAAATTGTTTAAAGATGATGATAATAAAATTCGAAACCACGGGTGACTTTCGTGTGGCACCTGGAGAAGTAAAGCGTCCTATTCCGTTGGAAGTTATTTACAAGGTTTCAGTTGCCCTAACTGACCATGCAGTAAGCGTCCCAGGTAGTGCTAGTGCTCGTACAGCGCCACAAGTGCTGTCCATCGCTTTATCAACAGAACGGAAAGATCTTCTGCCTGTTTTACACTGGTAACCGTACAAGATCCAGACGGTGAAGCAATTGATACTTCCTGATCCACAGCAGCATTCTGAATTTTCTCTTCAATTTCTGGCACGTATCTAAATTGATGACATGTGGCTAGGCAATATTCTACTAAGTGACGAGAAACATTTTACACTACAGGATGAAGTGAATATATGGAACTGCCGAATTTACGGTACTGTTAAACCACTGTTATGCATGAAGATCGATTGCACTCACTGCATGTCACTGTGTGGTGTAGATACACAAGCACCTTTATTCTCAGTCCGTTCTGCTCTAAAGATAATACACTCAGAATGGCTATCAGGTGTTGCTGATTGTTGGTTGTTTTCGGGGAAGGAGACCAGACAGCGAGGTCAACGGTCTCGCTATCAGGTGTACCGTGACGCATGCACATTATTGAGATCTTGTACAGCTTGTGATTCCTGCTTTGGATGAATGCAACTGCGCTTAAACCACTGTTTTAATGCAAGGAGGGGTGAAAGACCTTCTTAACAGAGTGTCCGAATAAAGTGCTATCTCCAGAGGTTTTCCGGAACCATGGAGTGCAATATTACCTGATACGTGTCCATGTGACTTTTGGCTCTAAGCACGTATAAAAGAATGCGTTAACCGGGCACATGTTCGGTCTCTACCCGATCTGAAGGCCAGTATACAGGACCTTGTTGCTCAGATTTCATAGTAATGCTGCGAGGAACTATTGATCACGTCATTTTACGTCTCCAATGCTCGTAATGAACGAATTGTGTAAGCGGCGTTTAATAATAAAATCAACATTGCGTTTTTCTCGAGATTTTACCTCTTCGGGTCAGGTCCCGTTCATAAAATATCACAAATGGAAACATTACTGTACGTTTTTCTTGCATTCACAGCGCCAAATTTGCACCTGGTGGCCTAAATTTCAACTAATTTCTTCCGTAATAAATCAGTTCCGCATAACGCGTTAGAACATCTACGAACTTTCGCTGCCATATAGTTAAAACACAAGCTGGACCTCTTTGAGTAGCTACACTTCAGTTATAAGCATCCGATATGATCAGTTTTGTGGAAGCAAAGAACTTACTTGGGTGTTGACAGAACACTCCGACGATGATTCGAAAACGAAGTCTAGATTACCTTTAAGTCAAATGCCCCACTGACTAATCACATAACGTACATTTTTTTCTAGCATTATAATCCATCCAAAGAAGGTCCAGTTACATTTTTTGCTCTCGAACCAGACGGAAGCCAGCTTACGAAACCTCACCCGCACAATATACAGTGAAGAATGGATCATCGTCATCCATTTTGTTATATATCATGTAAAACATCTGTTGATTGACATAATTCTTTATCATTTTCACTATATTGACCGTCAACACACCAAGTTAATTTGAAGAAGGAACAGCCAAACCGGCCGGTGTGGCCGTGCGGTTAAAGGCGCTTCAGTCTGGAACCGCGTGACCGCTCCGGTGGCAGGTTCGAATCCTGCCTCGGGCATGGATGTGTGTGATGTCCTTAGGTTAGTTAGGTTTAAGTAGTTCTAAGTTCTAGGGGACTGATGACCACAGATGTTAAGTCCCATAGTGCTCAGAGCCATTTGAACCATTTTTTTGAACAGCCAAGTTTATGGCAGACTGAACGTAGCTTTACCAAATGTTCATTGTGTCCCAGTTGTGACACGGAAGTGAGTTTTCACGTGACAACAGGCCCGCATCACCTAAGCAACACAACACAAGCGTTCTGGACGACAAGCCGGAAGCTATTACTTGGCCTTGCGGTAACAACAGGGGGCCAAGTGACCGCAAGATACAAGCGACAACGCTGATAAGGGGTGCCCGGAAAGCGCTACTGATAGACTGCTAAAGGTGGCCCGCCTTGTCACTGCCAGTGTTTTTGTAGTCGCGTTCCGAACACTACTGTGCTCTATGTCACGAGTGCGGCCGATCGTAAAGCGAATACAGACTTAAAAACTATTCAAGTTACACGATATCGCTCGCCTGATGCTGAAGATGTGCTGTTTGTAGCTTGGGTTCCGAGCCATTCCCTTCCTGTGGCCATCACTTTGAGAGACAGGTAACTAGCAGGTCCGCCAGAATTGTCCATTGAATGAGAGAAATGCCTTCCTTGATCGCACTCCTGTACATTTGTCTTTCTAATTATTCGTAGTATCCAATATACCGGACTGACAATCTGCTATCCCACCCCATCTTCACCGCTGATTCTCGTTCACTTTCTGTTCGGCGACATTACAGACTATTTATTTTCTGATTTGATTAGATTTCTCGCTGTCAATGAAACCTCGTGGCGACGCGATTTTTTTTCTGGTGTACAGTATCACTATCCAGGGCACTACAAAACAGCTTTTATAAACGATCATCTGATTCATTGTATTTTGAATTTCTTAATACAAATGTATAGTATGCCAGTCTACATATGTATGTTCCAGCAGATTTCAGCATCACTGGATCAGACATAAAAGCCACGAGATATCTCCTATTACCGTGTCGGACCTTTTTCCCTATGTGGCATTGATTCAACAAGTAGCAGGAAGTGCCCTGCCGAAATACTGAGCCATGCTACCTCTATAGCCGGACATAATTGTGAAAGTGTTGGCGGTGCGGGATTTTGTGCACGTGCCGACCTCTTGATTATGTTCCATTCGATTCATGTCGGGCTATCTGGGTGACCAAATCATTCGCTCCAGAACGTTCTTCAAACCAATGGCGATCGAGACTGTGGCTAGTTGATATGTCACATTGTCATCCATAAGAATTCCATCGTTGCTTGGAAACATAAATTCTATTAACGGCTGTTAAAAGTTTTCCCATAAGACCTCACACACATTTGAACATTTTTAAAAGTTTTCACGTAAACGAACATAAACATTTCCAGTCAGTGTTCAACTTAGTTGGACCAGACGACCCAGTCCGTTCCGTGTTAACACAGCTCACACTATTATGGAGCCACCACAGGCTTGCACAGTACCTTGTTGAGAACAATGGCCCAGGGCTTCGTGGGGCCTATGCCGCACTCGAAGCCGACCACCACCTCTTGCCAACTGATATTGACACACATCTGACCAGTCCACAGTTTTCCAATCGCCTATGGTACAACCAATGTAGACACGAGCCCAGGAGAGACGCTGCTGGCAACGTCATGCTATCGGCAAAGTAGCTCGTGTCAGTCGCCTGCTGCCATAGGCCGTTAACGCCAAATTTCGCTACATTGTCCTAAAGCGATACGTCCACCGTAAGTTCACTTTGGTTAATGCGATAATTTCACGCAGATTTGCTTATCTATTAGCACCGGCTCCTGCGTGAACGCCGCTGCTCTCGGACGTTAATTGAAGCCGTCGGCCAGAGCTTTGTCAGTGGTGAGAGGTGATGTCTGAAATTCTGTATTCCCGGCACACTCCTGACACTGTGGATGTCGGAATAGTCAATTTCCTAACGATTTCCGACATTGAATGTCCCAAGAGTCTGGCTCAACTACCATTCCGCTTTCAGTATCTGTTAATTCCCATCGTGTGGCCATAATAATTTCGGAAACCTCTCACACGAATCACCAGGGTACAGATCACACTCCGCCAATGCGCTGCCTTGTTGTATCTTGTGTACATGATACTAACGCCATCTGTTCATGTGCTTCTCGCTACCCCATGACTTTTGTCACCTCAGTGTGAAAGTTACTGTTACGATATGTAATACTACTTGTCATTATGAAATATATCTTGTTCACGGTGGACATCTTTTGTACAGATGACTGTTCGCACGCGGATTTTGTTGTCAGATGTCTGTTTATTAGCGATGTGCGTCTCTGAGTAGGAACCGCGAAGCACATCTTGATGTTACAGCCAGTAAGAATGCTGGGCGTCACATTTCGGATTGAAAGGCTTTGTGGCCAAAGCACCACTTCTGATCCTGGTATCGAGACGAGTGCCCGTACTGGTGTTCCTCGTCGTTCAGACGCTTTGTATTATGATTCAAAGTTACGTGCATTCAACAGATGGCATTGTGGATTACGGTGAGGCTGATGCTGTCTTGACACATTTGCGCTGCATTTACGTGACTATAAAATACGTGCACTTTAAGATCATGCAGAATTAGGTTTCTTTTTGCGATACATACTGTAATGGTACTAGCCATGGGAGCGTTAGTTACTTGTCTACATTATAAACATCTTCAGAACAGCAGACGATAAATATATATTCATGATTTTGTCACCCAAGATTTCGAATGGCTTATCTGAGTGCTCTTCCAACCGTATAACAAAGGTTCAGGAATTAATAATAATACTTCGTAATTTCATGTAATGTATCATACCAGATGAAGATGGAACACACATGATCTGATGAATTGAGTTTGTGAATGAAGTATGCTATCCTGTGTGTGAACTTTGACAATTATATTGTATTTCAGAGCACGACGGATTTTACGAATTTATTACCCTTCCTCCTTGTCTTTGTTCAATGAATCATTAATCGTGTACTAAGCCACTTCGTGTCTTCACTCAAGAATTTCGTCTTAAAAACTTACCCAGCTCGTTTTAATTATGCTGAAGGCTCGGATGAAGCAGTCTGAATTGAGCAGTGCGATAATTACCTGATGTAAGAATTATCAGCCGCATAGGTCATTAGGTGTAGTTGACCCTACAATTCTTCAGTTGTGTGGTACGAAGATCGTTCCCATACCGAGACTGTAATGATCAAAGTCATATTGAGTTTACGTACATATGAATCAGATTTAATATAATGGGTTAACATATGAAGGCATGAAACCACGATCGTAATCTCATTTGAACTCCCTGGTTAGAGCTGAATGAGCGACGGCAGACATTCTATATATTAATCATCCTTGTACTTATAGGGCCATACACTCGCACGGCAGAAAATAATCATGGAATACTTTTCAAAATAATAGACTTGTGGTGTCAAACATGAATAAATTTAAAGTTTCAGCCACATGTTGGCCTCTAGGTCCAAACAACTTGCATATAGTAAAAAAAAACACTTTTAGCGGCTTCGTATGGTTGTTTTACAACAAAATGTCTCTTGTGCAAGCTATGCCGCCAAATATTGAGAATATATTATAAACTATCATTAGCTACGCCACCTCACATTGGCAAACTAAGGGACACATCAGGCGGCACGGCTGCAAGTGATCCGGCTCGCAACTTACATCTTCGTCGTCTGGATTTATGTATGACTGACGTGAAACGCGAGAGGCTCTTACTTTTATCCACAGAGGACCATGAACTGTTGAAACCGTACCTGACTGGCTGGGTTACATCACGACGATATCACGTACGTGTCCAGAAATTACGTCTGTACGCGATCGCCACCTAGCATCGCTTTTAGCGCTACCATACGTCTCAGGTGATATGAGATCATGCATTGTTTTTTTTGTTTTGTTTTATTTTCAGATTAGACTTGCAGAGTTAACCGAGAACCTTCTTTCCGTACCTGATGAGATAAACATAGTAATACATTGCATAGTTTCGAAAAGAAACATCAGTCGGTGGTCTACCTGGCTGGTTATTCTTTTTCATGTAACTGGTTACTGTGATTTCCGTTCAAATTTGTGTCGAACAAAAGAACATGATACTGAACTTTTGTTTGTTTGCTTTCATGTCACATCAGGTACTGACAAACAAATGATACAGTACTAAACTGGAATTGAACAGCACATACCGTAACTCAAAACAGGTCGTCATGTAACAAAGACATATAGGTTACAATCCATAATCGTGTAAAACAAAGATCTGCCTACAAGAAATTTTCTAGGGACTATAGTCAATATTGTTAACAATAAATACTGTACAATAATAAGGAATTAGTCTTAACAACACTAGCAAAAGCAAAGAAATGAAAATGAAAATTTGAAGGAGAGAAGGAAAAACAGTTTGCCTGTGTACGAAGCTATTAATAACTATCTCCAACTCTCTTTTATGGAATCTGACAATTTGCTTAATTGCCCCATTCATCTTTCACACTCGAATGTCAGGATTCCGATTTAAGTTGATTAACGATTATTTACAGCTAACTTCCTTCCATTATATGTCGCTCGTTGGTAGAGTTTCAGTTGACTGTTTTAAACAGACTGTTCGCTATATTATTTTCATTTCATCCGGCCATTGCCAAGATGACACATCACAAATGTTTAAATTTACGGTTTTGTTTTATTATATTTACTTGCTTCGGTTCATTCACCTTGGAAATGAAGTTGTGTTAAAGGAAATCTCTTGCTAGAGACTACCACCACGGATTCTCGTCTGCAAAGCGCACGCCGGCAAGTTGAAAGAGTTTCCAGTGATTATCTCTGATTCATGGTTTCACATATCCCCATGCCTAATAATATTCCTCTCTACGGGAACGAATGTAAATTCTGATTCGACTTCATTAACAGCTGTTACGTTGTAACATGAATGTTGTTGGATGCAAAAAGCCATATCCATTTCATTAGACTGCTGCCTATTAGCAGAGTCAAGGGAAATGAGGAAATGTCTCTTCATAAGGTTGACTACGCCCATTCACTAGACAAATTCGTCGCACTATTCTCGCGGCGAGTGCAATGAGCTTGACGTCAGACCTCACAACTGCAGTTTATCTGCATAATGACGATGCATGCGAATACGTAATGCCCGATACTACGACATACTCAGCAAATTTCGCTAATCTGTTAAAACATCCCGCTGGGATTACTACACGCCCAGGTACGACTTTACTGCTTTTTCACCTGTGTCTGATTCTCACAGAAAGATCGTATAAAACGGTTGTACCGATACTGGCTTTTTCCGAATGTGGTCTTCTGAAGGTTAAATGAATTGCTCAAAATGTGTACCGTTAGCTCTAAAACAATGATCTAAAGGCCTCGTCATGGATTGCCTTACTCATTGCCATATTCCAGTTATCTGCTGAATCTGCTGAGATACTTCATGAACACACATGGTGAAGAATATCAATATTCGCAACAGGTCTTCAATATTTTACGTACTTTAAATGCTCCAAAAATAAAAATTCAATGGATTGACATCAACAGATAGATGAGGCCAAGAATATGCTGCCCCACGACCTATCCTTTTATTTGGGAAACACTGATTTTAAATTCTTCTTGCTCACAGAGAAACATGAGTTGGTGCCATATCGTGCATGAATCATATGTTCTGATGTAACGTTAGAGGAATGTCTTCTAGCACAACATTCAATTGTTCCACTAAAAATTCCGTGGAAACGAAAGGTCCATTTAATCTGCCTTTAATTGTGCCAGTCCACACATTAATGCTAAACTATTGTTCATGTCTTGTTTCTATATAACTACAAGAGGTTTCTTATCCATCCACATGGGTATGTTGTGAAAATTCGTCATTCTATTCCTGAAAAACTTTGCTCAACGGTGAATAATACGGTAGATAGAAAGTGTTGTTCTTGAGCATACATGCTCCCTAGTCACTTACAGAAAGCTTTTATGAATTGAAAATCTGTTTCAGTAAGAACTTCCCCTGTTTGAAAATGGTAAAGGTACAAGAGTTGCTCTCGTCAACACTTTTCACACTGTCACGTGACTCACATTACCAGTTTCTGCAAAATATCTCGTACTGCGACCATTATTGTCGTTAATATGATGAAGTATTCCAACTTCTAAATCAGATGTTCTAACACGACATGGCCTTCTACAAATAAATGAACTTTTCTTAGAGGAGTCTGTCTCCACCAACTTTCATGTATTCTTTCAAAAGTCTGATGTCTATTGAGAAACTCTTCAGCGTACAAAAGTCTCAGTGGAATTTCCAAGCCCACGCGTCGCGTGCATGTCAGCCATTTGTCGATTAAAATACACTTTAGCCAGAAATCCTCTCGGAAATAGCCGATTCGATTCCTAGTGGGGGAAGAGTGTTCAGTACAAACTAAACACTAGTCCAAAACGAAATGTAGCGTAAGCTTCCACTATGATCTTTCTGTGAGAATCAGACACAGGTGAAAAAGCAGTAAAGTCGTACCTGGGCGTGTAGTAATCCCAGCGGGATGTTTTAACAGATTAGCGAAATTTGCTGAGTATGTCGTAGTATCGGGCATTACGTATTCGCATGCATCGTCATTATGCAGATAAACTGCAGTTGTGAGGTCTGACGTCAAGCTCATTGCACTCGCCGCGAGAATAGTGCGACGAATTTGTCTAGTGAATGGGCGTAGTCAACCTTATGAAGAGACCAGCCAGGTAGACCACCGACTGATGTTTCTTTTCGAAACTATGCAATGTTGTGTTCTCAATACGAAAAGGATTTGTTCATTTCCTTCTGATTGACAACTAAGATAAGCAAAGGAAGATTCTGATTAACAGTTCCCAAAACAGTCATCATTTGAAAAGATGAAATAGATCTAGAACCAAGCTGGAAATTTGAAAACAAAATGGCTGGAACTAAGAAAATTTGCAATAACAAAAAAGTGTCTCTAATTACGAATATACAAAAAAGGATGTGAATATTATGGATTCTTTTAAAGTTTTCTATCCGTTCTCCACAGGTTTGCCACGTATTAGTTAAGACTCTGTACGTACTAAGAATAGGGGGTGAAAGGGGTCACCTAGTTTGATTCCGTGCCTTACTTCAGCCACATTGTATCTGCATCCCCCTACTTATATTTCTAACTTGTTATTTATATACACTCCTGGAAATTGAAATAAGAACACCGTGAATTCATTGTCCCAGGAAGGGGAAACTTTATTGACACATTCCTGGGGTCAGATACATCACATGATCACACTGACAGAACCACAGGCACATAGACACAGGCAACAGAGCATGCACAATGTCGGCACTAGTACAGTGTATATCCACCTTTCGCAGCAATGCAGGCTGCTATTCTCCCATGGAGACGATCGTAGAGATGCTGGATGTAGTCCTGTGGAACGGCTTGCCATGCCATTTCCACCTGGCGCCTCAGTTGGATCAGCGTTCGTGCTGGACGTGCAGACCGCGTGAGACGACGCTTCATCCAGTCCCAAACATGCTCAATGGGGGACAGATCCGGAGATCTTGCTGGCCAGGGTAGTTGACTTACACCTTCTAGAGCACGTTGGGTGGCACGGGATACATGCGGACGTGCATTGTCCTGTTGGAACAGCAAGTTCCCTTGCCGGTCTAGGAATGGTAGAACGATGGGTTCGATGACGGTTTGGATGTACCGTGCACTATTCAGTGTCCCCTCGACGATCACCAGTGGTGTACGGCCAGTGTAGGAGATCGCTCCCCACACCATGATGCCGGGTGTTGGCCCTGTGTGCCTCGGTCGTATGCAGTCCTGATTGTGGCGCTCACCTGCACGGCGCCAAACACGCATACGACCATCATTGGCACCAAGGCAGAAGCGACTCTCATTCGTCCCTCCATTCACGCCTGTCGCGACACCACTGGAGGCGGGCTGCACGATGTTGGGGCGTGAGCGGAAGACGGCCTAACGGTGTGCGGGACCGTAGTCCAGCTTCATGGAGACGGTTGCGAATGGTCCTCGCCGATACCCCAGGAGCAACAGTGTCCCTAATTTTCTGGGAAGTGGCGGTGCGGTCCCCTACGGCACTGCGTAGGATCCTACGGTCTTGGCGTGCATCCGTGCGTCGCTGCGGTCCGGTCCCAGGTCGACGGGCACGTGCACCTTGCGCCGACCACTGGCGACAACAGCGATGTACTGTTGAGACCTCACGCCCCACGTGTTGAGCAATTCGGCGGTACGTCCACCCGGCCTCCCGCGTGCCCACTATACGCCCTCGCTCAAAGTCCGTCAACTGCACATACGGTTCACGTCCACGCTGTCGCGGCATGCTACCAGTGTTAAAGACTGCGATGGAGCTCCGTATGCCACGGCAAACTGGCTGACACTGACGGCGGCGGTGCACAAATGCTGCGCAGCTAGCGCCATTCGACGGCCAACACCGCGGTTCCTGGTGTGTCCGCTGTGCCGTGCGTGTGATCATTGCTTGTACAGCCCTCTCGCAGTGTACGGAGCAAGTATGGTGGGTCTGACACACCGGTGTCAATGTGTTCTTTTTTCCATTTCCAGGAGTGTATAAACCCTGTGCAGTTCTTATAAGATAGGGTGCCTTTGGTAAATTGAATACACGGTTTTTTCTAGAATTTGTGTAATGGTGAAGATACAATCCGAACACGATCTCCCTTTAACAGAACTATATAAGGCTCAAAAAGTATGTTTCAAATGGCTCTGAGCACTATGGGACTTAACTTCTAAGGTTATCAGTCCCCTAGAACTTAGAACTACTGAAACCTAACTAACCTAAGGACATCACACACATCCATGCCCGAGGCAGGATTCGAACAGGTCGCGCGGTTCCAGACTGTAGCGCCTAGAACCGCTCGGCCACCCCGGCCAGCAACTATATAAGGCATCTCATAATATAGTGTCAGCGATTGACGATACAAAGTGTATTAAAATTCTAGCATACAGTTTACAATATGCAATTAGAAGGCTAATACCTCTATAATTCTGACATTCATATCTACTTCTTTTCTTACACGTTGGGCATAACTGGGCTGTAGTCAATTCTCAGGCGTATAACCACTTCGCCAGCCTGTATTCATAAATTACATTGTTCATATAGTTTCAATATTGGTGCTCATTTTATCAGTTCTACATCAATTTTATCAAATCCTGAGATGTTCCTGTTCTTCCTACACGTTACTGCATCCTGCGGTTACTCCGTCGTTATTAAGTCTAGATTCCTGTATTCTTCTGCAGACCCATCATTGTATCTTGCACAGCCATACAAAGTGTTTTATAAGACTGTAAGCAACTGGTTTCTGATATTGTGTTTATTTCTAAATTGTGCTTTTTTTCTTCGTTTGAATGATACATTACTTTATATGCTTTGTCTTCTCTTCCTATTATATCATGTTTAAAATTTTTAACATAGATTTTCGCAATTATGATATTTAGCATGTCTGAATTTCCTTTACACTTTAGTTCATTCTTTATCATAACATAGTCACAGGTCTTTATCACATGGGTCATTTGATGTTTTTATTTGGGAGTTTTTGTTATCATCAATTGGACTGTGTATTTGATCATTCACTGCAGACCACATTGCAAAACAATTTTATGCCCTGTGGCAAGTGCTTCTGCTGCTAATTTAATTAATGCTTTCTTCATATTATTCCAGTTGATGTTGACGTTATCTACTTTTAAATTTAAATCGATGTACTCTCAAAGTTCCTTCTCATATAGTAACAGTATGAACTCTTCTAGAAGTAAATATACTCGTACTTTAAGTATTGTGTCAGCAGTTTTTTTTCTTTGACACTAGCAAAAAATGATATGAAGTAACATCAGGATCCCTAAATTTTCTTATGTCTTGTAACAGAGACCAAGACTTCTAATAATTTACTACGTACGCTAAAACTGTCGCAGAGCCTCTGGCTGACGAGATATATTTATGCATCTGTTCATAACTGAATAAGGACTATGTTATCATTAACTCATTATTTAATGAGAATGCATTCAGTCTACATTCATCAGTATTTGTTACGTTTTCGCCTTTAAAACTGCAACACAGCCAGCGATGTCAAGAAGTGATAACTGAAGTGGCCAGGAAAGGAGACGCACGTGCCGGGACTCGGTGACCAGAAGCCGGTGTGGTTTTATACACGTTGTCCATCTGATCCTTTTCGTTAGTATTAGCTTGCACACGCCACACTCCAGCACAATTAAATGATTATTTATGAACGTAAAATTCTATCAGCACAAAACTGGCTGCTAACGTGGATTTTGAAGAATGCACATTTCAACGTAATTGGCGCCCGATGAGAGTCCTCGTGAAAGACACTGTCACAACTGTAACGGCAAATTATTGAGAAAAATAGAGTACATGTACTGAATTGTCACACAACAAGAATTACAATTCAGTCTACATACCTACAATAACTGTACTTCCGTCGTCAAGACTGATTTGAAGCAAGTATTTCAAATTATTTCCATTGAGCCTCCTATTCCTGAAATGACACACAGTGCTTGGACTACGACAACATATCGTCACGTTCACCAAGGGTCAATATACCCTACGGCCCGATGAGGACTTTTCCCAAAGATGAACACGAAAGGTGACATGAAGTTCTATATGAATCGGGGGTTTGTTAAATGTTAGACTTTTGATTTAACCTGTTCCATGGAACGCCTCGTGATGTGTAACAGAGCGCTTACCTACGGTGAACGTAGTATTCTTGTAAATATCCTAACATTCCATCACACTTTCTAAAATTATTGGGAGAAACGGCAACAAAACTGCTATTTCTGTTCGTGGTAGAATGTATGAGTCTGGAGATAAACCATCTGAGTTTCGGAATAATATCAAACACAGTTCCGAAATCTGAAAGAACTGACAAGTGCGGAAATTATCGAACATTCAGCTTAAGAGCTCATGCATCCGAATTGCTGGCAAGAATAATACACAGAATAACGGAAAAGTTAATTGAGGATGTGTTAGATGACGATCAGTTTGGCTTTAGGAAACGTAAAGACACCGTAGGGACATTTCTGACGTTGCTGTTGAAATATTGGAAGCAAAACGGAAGAAAAATCAAGACACGTTCACAGGATTGATCGACCTGGAAAGAGCGTTCGACAGCGTCAAGTGGTGCAAGGTGTTCGAACTTCTGAATAAAACAGGGGAACATTATAGAGAGAGACTGATAATATATAACCTATACAAGAGCCAAGAGGGAATAATAAGAATGGAAGAGCAAGAAAAATGTACTCGGATTAAAACAAGCTTATGTCTCTCACAGCAGAGCATTGTATGGTAGTGAAACAAGTGAGACAACCTGAACAGAACAGAATCGAAGTATTTGAGATGCGGTGCTATAGACGGACTTTGAAAATTAGGACCACTGATAAGCTAAGGAATGAAGAGGTTCTGTGCAGAATCATAGAGGAAAGGAATTCATGGAAAACACTGACAAGAAGAAGGGACGGGGTGATATGACATCTATTAAGACCTCAGGAAATACTTTCAGTGGTACTAGAGGGAACTGTAGAAAATAAAAACCGCAGAGGAAAACAGAGATTGGAATACACTCAGCAAATAACTGAGAACATAAGTTGCAAGTGCCACTCTGACACGAAGACGCTGGTTCAGGAGAAGAGTTCCTGACAGGCCGCATCAGACCATTCAGACGACTGATGAGACAAAAAAATTGAAGAAAAGATGCTTCGCTATATAGCAATATACTGATATATTCTCTTTCTGTTTGCAGTAACTTTTCTGCATTTGATAAGTGTATTTCCCGCCTGAACTTTAACTGAATATGATGAGATCACTCCCCGTTTATTTGACATGTCCTTTCTTGAATATACATTATTCAACATAATTCTCTGTTGTCTACATCAGTCAGAGACGTTATAAAGGATCTATGTTGTTAAATTATACCTTCCACTTTTTTTCTATTTCTGTGTACTTTATTAACTCGCAAGTCTAACCATTGCATAGACTAATTGACTGCAGGATTAAAGCTATAGGTTATTAATTGCAACGAATTAGCTGTGAAGCTTGAAAGCAGATGTGCGCGGCTCGACCCTATGACTACATCGAGCTATTATTTTTAAAGAGAGCCTTGTATCGTGTCAGTAGTTAGAGAGCGAGTAACCAGAGGTAAACACGCAACTCATTTGCTTGTATGCGATGCTGTTTAAGAGGACACCTACTACTCAGCAGGAATCTTAGGCACCTTCTCAACAGAAACATGCGTAAGTTCATTCTGTACTGGTGTGTAACGCAAAGGTACAAAACCGCTAAGAGATATTATTTTAAAACAACACTCAGTTGAAGTAAGATACATTCGTAGTCGTATTGCTTTTCCGTGTGCTGATATACGCTGCGAAAATATTAGGCATGATTTCGAAAAGGAATCCTTCAATACTGTAATATACACTGAACCGTCAAAAAAACTGCTGTAGACATGTGTATTCAACTACAAAGATATTTAAACTGGAAGAATACGGCGCTGTCGTCGGCAACGCCTCTATAAGACAACAAGAGTCTGGCGCAGTTGTTAGGTCGGTTACTGCTCTACAATGGCAGGCTATCAAGACTTAATTTGAACTTGTTGTTATAGTCGGCGCACGAGCTATGGGACACAGCATCTCCGAGTTAACGATGAAGTGGGGATTTTCCAGTACGACCATTTCACTAACGTACCGTGAATATCAGGATTTCTCTATAACGTAAAATCTCCGACATCGCTGCGGCCGGAAAAAGATCCTGCAAGAAGGGCACCAACGACGACTGAAGAGAATCGTTCAACGTGACAGAAGTGCAACCCTTTGGCAAATTGCTGCAGATTTCAATGTTGGGGCATCAACAAGTGTCAGAATACGAAGCATTGAAAGAACAATCATCGATATGAGTTTGGGAGCCGAAGGCCTACTCATGTACCGTTGACACAAAACATTACGCCTCGCCTGGACCCCTCAACACCGACATTGGCCCGTCAACACCGAAACTGGACTGTTGATTACTGGAAACATGTTGGTTGATCGGACGAGTATCGTTTCTAATTATATCGAGCGGATGGACGTGCGCGAGTGTGGAGACGTCATGAATACATGGAACCCGCATGACAGCAGGGGAATGTTCAAGTTGCTGGAGGCTCAGTAATGGTGTGGAGCGCGTGGAGTTGGAGTGATAAGGGACATCAGATACGTCTAGATACGACTCTGGCAGGTGACACGTACATAAGCATCCTGTCTGATCACCTGCATTCAGTCATGTCGATTGTGCATTCCGACGGACTTGGGCAGTTCCAGCAGGACAAAGCGACACCCCACACATCCAGAATTGCTACAGAGTGGCTTCAGAAAGACTCTCAGCAGTTTAAATATTTTCGCTGGCCACCAGACTCCCCAGACATGAATATTACTGATTATATCTGGGATGCCTTGCAACGTACTGTTCAGAAGAGACCCTCACCCTCTAGTACTCCTACGGATTTATGGCCAGCCCTGCAGGATTCATGGTGTCAATTTCCTCCAGCACTGACATGAGTCGAGTCCATGCCACGTCGTGTACTGACACTTGGGCGTGCTCGCGGTGGCCCTACGCGATGTTAGGCAGGTGTGCCAGTTTCTCTGGCTCTTCAGTGTAAGTCCCCGCACGTATTAATTCGTTTTTCAAATAAGCGCAGAATGTTTTCCGAAAATATGCAGCACAACGGGGAATCCCACACAGCAAGGAGCGCTACATAACGTGCACGGGGCTCCGTATGTATAGCTGCTCTATCTATAAAACCTGTATCTTCTCGTGGTTGGTGGACGTCAGCGAAACGTGTCGCTCTGATTGCCGAGGCGATGATTCGCTCTCGCCGAAGTGTACTCGGCGGTACTGCTATGACTGTGCTCGCTTAACATGGAAAACCTTTTTCCATTACTTCAAACATCGTGAAGGAAAAACCATCTCACCTACGTCTCAAGGAGAAATGAAATATTTACCTCGCACGGCTCTGGCAGCAATGACAGTTGTCTGATTGAAAATTCAGCCTTCAGCTGTCACGCTGTAGTACAGAAACTTGGCCGGAGGTGATCTGTCAGTTGGCGCTACGCAACACGAGCGTTCCTTCCCGGCAGCCTCTGAACTGGCCTTGGTCGCTGATTCTGTTTGCCTTCGATTAGCCCCAGGGCTCATGCGGGAAACACGCCGACAAAATCCTGCCGGCGGCGGCGTCCCGCCTCGGAATCTACTCAGTTCATGTGGCGGCGTTAATCTGTTATCCACTCCCCCCTCCATCCCTGACCCTCTGCCACCCTCCCCCACCCACCTCTCCACATCCCTCTGTTCTCGTAAATCTTTTCGCACACGATCTCAGCCGCTTACGGAATTTGCGTTTATGCTTGACTCACACGCCAGTTATTCATAACGAATGGGAATGAACCTACCAAAATTTCTAAAACGACAAATTTCAAAGTGTGTGCACTGTGGAATGTTCTCCCCACTCACGAAAATGAACTGTCGTGAAATACACTAAGGTGACAGAAGTCATGGAATACCCCCTAATATCGTGTCGGTCCTTCTTTTGCCTGGCATAGAGTAGCAACTCGACGTGGCATTTACTCAATAAGTCGTTGGAAATCGCTCTATAGCCATCGATAATTGCGAAACTGTTACCGGTGCACGATTTTGTGTACGAACTGATCTCTAGATTATGTCTCAGAAACGTTCCATATGATTCACATCGGGCGATCCGGGTAGCCAAGTTATCAGCTCGAACTGTCTAGAATGGTCTTAAAACCAATCGCAAATAACTGTGTCAGGGTGATATGACGCATAGTTGTTTGAGAACATGAATGATTGTAAATGATATCCAGACCGCCGTACATAACCATTTCCAGACAACGATCGGTTCAAGTGGACCAGGGAACCCTGCCCATTCCGCGGAAACACAGTTCATACCAGCATGCACAGCTGTTTGTTAACAACCCGGTTTCATGGCTTCGTATATTCCGCATTACGCTCGAACCCTACCATTAGCTCTTACCAACTGAAATTGCGACTCAGATGAACAGGGCATAGTTTCCCAGGCGCCTAGAGTCCAACCGATATGCCCTCTATCTCAGGAGTGGCGTTGCAGACGATGTCGTGCTGTTACCAGATTCACTCGCGTTGGTCGTCTGCTGCAAAAGTCAACACCAAATTTCGCCGCGCTTTCCGAACGCATACGTTCGTCAAATGTCACACATTAATTTCTGCTGTTATTTCACGCAGTATTGATTGTCTGTTGGCACTGACTACACAGATGCCGCAGCTCCCGGTCGTTAAGTGAAGGACTTCTGCCACAGGGCTGTCCGAGGTGAGAGTTAATGGCCTAAATCGGGCATTTTCGGTAGATTCTTGACTCTGTCGATCTTGGGATATTGAAGTCCCTGGTTTCGGAAATTATATGTCCAATGAGTCTACCTCCAACTATTATTCCGAGTTCATAGTTTATTAATTTGTATCGTGTGGCAGGGGAAACATCTTCATATGAATCACATTGGCACAAATGAAAGCTCCACCAACGTACTGCCCGATTATGCATTAAAAAAAATTCATCACCTCTGTTCCCAGAACTCCTAAAGACAGACGTTGACTGTGGATATTTCATCACAGACACAGTCCTTTGACTGTTCAGAGATATCACTAAAAGCGGTCAAGGAAGTAAACAACCACGCATGAGAAGCTCCTATTGGACTCAGGGGTTCAGACAGATGATCACTTCCAATCATTCCACCAGGAAGGAGGTACACGGCTCGTGTTTTCCTTTAGTGTAACCATGCCTAGACGGTCAGTACCGCTGTTCGAAGGCGTCCACATTGTATCTTTCTACCAGGAAGGGCCCTCAACAAGGAAAGGATCAAGGCGTCTCGGAGTGAACCAAAGCGATGTTGTTCGGATATGGAGGAGATACAGACAGAAGGAACTGTCGATGACATGCCTAGCTCAGGCCTCCCAAGGGCTACTACTGCAGTGAATGACCGCTGCCTACGAAATATGGCTCGGAGGAGCCCTGACAGCAACGCCACCATTTTGAATATTGCTTTTGGTGCAGCCACAACTATTTTGATTTGTGTACTTGTGTACGCGATCCTGCTGCCATATGTACATCTGCATATCGTTGTTCCATTACTTTTGTCGCCTTAGTGTTTGTTTTCTATACACAGTCAGATAGTTTCGTTGTATTTAGAGAATGACGTAATAGAACCACTGAAACCTATTGTAATCTTTGTTCATTAACGGACAGCCAATTTCGGTCAAGTCACCTACATGTAGGTAAAAATACCTGTGAATCCTTAGGTCGCTAAAGAGTTTCGGTGAACTACTCTATACACCGAAGAGGCCAAAAATTAAGATAATTTGCTAGTTAGTAAATAGCGTGCCAATTTATGGAGTGAAACACAACAGCGATACGGCGTAGCGTGGATTCGACAAGTATTTAGTAGGTTTCCAAAGCTACGCAATAGCAGACGTCTACTACATTATGCGAATTACGGGACGGTGTTATGTGAGTGCCGAGCTGACGACCGATAGATAGGCAGATGTGTTCCATAGCATTGAAATCAGGAGACTTGATGGCCAAGACGTCAACGTGAGGTGGCTGTCAAGTGCTTAAAACTCGTGTAACAATAAACGTGACATGTTTCCTGTATCCATGGTCCAGTTACCACTAAAATCCTAATTATCGGCGTCGTTGGATCAAGATGGAAACACTTATGGGTCGTCCACTGTAGACTCACGTTCAACTGCGTATGCTGAACATTGTGCTTCGAGGCGTTTGCACCTCCACCAGCTTTGTACTCTGTCGTTAGATCTGCCACAAATTTCCGCGTATCCCGCTTTACATATTGAGCAACAATCTGACCGTCCCCCACCGGTAGCTGAGTGGTCAGCGCGACGGATTGTCAATCCTAAGTGGCTGGGTTCGATTCCCGGCTGGGTCGGAGATTTTCTCCGGTCAGGGACTGGGCTATCATGGCGGGTCGTTGTACGCATAGAACCTAGCTTAACATTTCTCCACTAGTTGTAGAAATGTGGGCCGCCTCCTACTCCCCTTACAGCCCTCCTTCCTCTGACCGAACGGGCCTTCTGCGGCAATTGCAACATTAGCTACGTATCTGAACTCGCTTTTTAAAGTCATAAGCCATTGCAAATGCGCTGCTTCCTGGACTCGAGTAGGCGTGCTGGCCCCGGATCGAATCCACCGGGCGGATTTACGACGACGGTCGGTGTGCCGGCCAGCCTGGATGTGGCTTTTAGGTGGTTTTCCACAACCTCCAAGGTGAATACCGGGCTGGTCGCCTCGTCCCGCCTCAGTTTCGCGACTCGCAGACATCGGAAACACATTCACACTATTTCACGATTTACACTAGTCGCAGACAGCTGGGGTACCCTAATTCCGTCCCTGGGGTTATGGGGGTGGCGGCAGGAAGGGCATCCGGCCACCCCTTCAATTTAACCATGCCACATCCGCACTTAACCCTGCCTACACTGCGCACAATGCGGGATACAGGCAGTAGGAAAAGAAAGAAAGAAAGAAAGGGACTGGGCGTTGTGTTGTCCTAATCATCCTCTTCCATCCACATCGACGCGCAAGTTGCCGAAATGGTGTCAAATCGAAAGGCTTGCACCCGCGGAACGGTCTACCCGATGGGAGGCCCTAGTCACACGACATTTACATTTACCGTCTGACCTCCAAACTCTGTGTTTTCGCGTGAACGTTCAACACCTTGTTCCCTAACCGTATTTCCACTGTCCTTTAACGACTTTCAATAAACAATTAACGCGAAAAGCTGAACATCTTCCGTAAAGTTTGACACAAGTGGTATTCCTATAAATTTTGACTGAGGTTTCATTCCTCAATATGTTTTTTGTGCATTCATTTGTTTTTCGAATGTTTTGTGGGTACTGTAGCATATACCGTTTTTAAAAGCACTTTCCTATTAGTGATTACCTGTCTTTACGAGAGAGAGAGAGAGAGACAGAGAGAGAGAGAGAGAGGAGGAATTTATTGATGTATTTCTTAAATCTTCTACTTCGTTCATTCCTGGTAACTGCGGAACGCTTCACATCAAAGACTGCACTAACTTCGAATATACAACTGCCGTTGAATGTTTAACTTACTCCCGCCCATTGCGCCAATAGTTCTAGAGCATTATCTGATTAATTCTCACGACGCAAATTAGAACTTACATCCATTTACGAAGTCCGATAGCTAATTTTGCTAACGTTATTACAAGAATTAACACTAACAGCACGAGACATGTTTGTTTGGAGAGGGTATATTATAAATTGGGTGGCTGTTCAAGGTTGATTTTTAAAAATGTCGTTAATTATTTGTATTCTAACACAAATTCGTTTTAGGATTCATACAACTGATGTAACCGTTTCTGGAGTGGGGAAATATAATGATTAATTTCCAAAATCCACGAAGAACTGCGGAGGTCACTCATCAGTGCACCAGACGACTTCTTGCAATTACTGTGACACTGTTCAGTGCAGTTTTCTATATCATGCATTGCAGTTTCTGTCAATTCATTGTAATGTAATTCATTTTGCGAAGCTGTGCTTAGATGAAACTTCCTGGCAGATTAAAACTGTGTTCCGGACCGAGACTCGAACTCGGGACCTTTGCCTTTCGCGGGCAAGTGCTCTACCAACTGAACTACCCAAGCACGACTCACGCCCCATTCTTACAGCTTTAATTCCGCCAGTACCTCGTCTTCTACCTTCCAAACTTCACAGGAGCTCTCCTGCGAACCATGCAGAACTAGCACTGCTGGAAGAAAGGATATTGCGGAGACATGGCTTAGCCTCAGCCTGGGAGTTGTTTGTAGAATGAAATTCTCATTCTACAGCGGAGTGTGCGCTGATATGAAACTTCCTGGCAGATTAAAATTGTTTGCCGCACCGAGACTCGAACTCGGGACCTTTCGCGGACAAGTGCTCTACCAACTGAACTACCCAAGCACGACTCAAGCCCCCTCCTCACAGCTCTAACAATTAACGATGAGCTATGAGTATTTTTTTATCCCTGACATTACGTGACGTAATTACTGCTTAATTCTATAGTTAGTACTGTCATTATCATTATTATTAGTAATAGTTTCACTATGGAGAACACATTTCGCTGATTTTACTGTGTTTTGGTAATGGTAAAAATGTGTTATAAAATTGCTAAAATATAATCCAGAACAGACTAGTTAGCGGACGATGCATCAGCATCTAGAGCAAACGTAGCGGCGGGTGGCTCGCCGTAGGAGATTTTAACTGCTTGCTTACAAAAGTTACATATTATCGCGAACGACAAAGTGCGGCGGTGCAAAAACAAAACGAAATTGCGTCGCAGAATGATGCACAAATGCTGGTTGGTTAATTTGGGGGAGGGGACCAAACAGTGGGGTCATCGGTCCAATCGTGTTATGGAAGGATGGGGAAGGAAATCGGTCGTGGCCGTTCAAATAAACGATCCCGGAACTTACCTGAAGCTAACAGAGGAAATCAAGGAAAACCTAAATAATTATAGCCGGTAGCGTGTTCAAACCGTCGTCCTCTCGAATGGGAGTCCAGTGAGCTCACCACTGCTCCACCTCGCTCTTTGATGCCAAAATCAAGAAGAAATGGCTCAAAAGTGGAATGAGATCTTAGATGAAGTTACTAAAATCGCGAGGAGGCAGGAAAAACTTGTAAAAGACGTAACTGATAAAATTACTGTAATAAAGCAGGCATATTTCGGTTCATCCGAATCTGTGCAGCAACTTTATACAGAATTAGGGAATGTTCGGAGTAAACGAAGTGATTTGTTGAACACGGATCAATGTCCAGTAGGAGAAATGGAAAAACTCACTGTCGGACAAAACCATTCGATTGATGAACAGATGGATTTACAGTATAAGATTTGACAGGCAAATTTACAACTTCATCTCCAGCAAAGGATGTACTACGTATGTAACTAGTTTATTTATTTATTTATTGTTCTGTGGGACCAAATTAAGGAGAAGTCTCCATGGTCATGGAACGAGTCAATACATGAAATTATAACACGATATTAGAAACAGATAACATGAAATATAAAAAAAACATTCAGGTGACAAGCCTTAAGTTTAAATAAAGAAAATCAACAATCTAACACTGGAATTTGCTTAATTTTTTAGCTCTTCAAGGAGCTCCTCTACAGAATCAATAGAAAAAAATCTCTACTGTAGTTCAAGGATTCATAATGCGTTTCATAATGAATATGACAATAATTCTAAAAGTCAAACTGTCCATTCGTATAAGGAAAAAGTTAGTTAATTTATTCGAATATAATGTTGAAGAATTCATGTTGGTATTACATTTTACCGATATGATTAACGAAGATACAAAAGTGTATTATGGAGTGAACAATGTTACTAATTCATATAACAATAATCATGAAGGGAAGGGAAACCATAAAGAAAGTTACAACCATCAACAGAATGGTGTTGGAAAACCCCACAACAACCGTAAAAATAGTACAGACGAAACCTAAGCCACTTCAGTCATAGCAAGTCTTGTAATTCCATCCTCACGTGTAAACAGGAATGGTGCCGCAAAATGAAAGTATCGGTCAGTCAATCATCCAAAAAACGCTAATTGTGTGAATAACAGCAATAATAAAAGTAATTTGGCGGGAAATGGTACTGCGGACAATAAGCAACATCCGGTCGCACGTTCGGAAAACCATATCCCTTCATATTTGCCTCTGAACGGCCGGACGGAAAATGGGAAGGAGGCGGACTGGAAAATGATGATTTAATAAGATATGATAATGGCGGCGATGTTCGGGAAGAGCTGTTTGCTAACAACGCAGTCAGATTTAATTACTAATGGTGTAGCATTGGGCTGCACGTGCCATGTTTGGAGACATAACTACCACTGTTACTATACACATGGGGGCGGCAGCCTAGGCTTGTCTGAAAGCTACCCACTTTGCCAGACCATGAGTGTACGACTGTAGAAGCTAAGGCACACGATCTCAGATAGTTAAATTGCAGACCCATATTCTGCTAACTCTAGGAAACGTAGCAATAATGGGCACATTTCTCGTGTAAAAGTCTTAATTGCTTCCTATGTATAGGAATTGATTTCTTTCATGAGAGGAATGGTATAATAGACCTCCCCGTTTTATTTTAATGTAAGAAATGGAAACTGATTTCAGCAAGACTCATCTTGGCTTTGGCAAATATTCTCATGGTATAAAACTAGGGATCATGGGTAAAGAGAATACTGAGCCACTTTCGTACTGTCTCAAATGTGACAGGTCGATTGTCATCAAATCTGAAGAATATCGCTGGCAAAAACGCGCTATAGCGACCAACTAGGTTACTTGGCAATGGCGCTACGAAGATACGATGATTCTGTGTCACTTGCAGCGTCTCCCGACAGCCATTCGGATACCCAAGCCACAGCGACTGAAGACTGATATTCTGCGTGACAGCGTGTGTTTAGCAGTCAGCAGACAAAGCACAAGTTCATACGTTGAGCAGTGACAATTTTTATTTCTGTCGCAGTAAACCTGTCAGATGTGGTGGTAAAATTCTGCGGACCACTACCTCCAGAGAGTTAATCTGTTAGAGCTACTATATAGCTCTGAGTATTCTGCTTCATTTGATGATTTACTTGACATTACTGAGGTCTTGTGGATCTAAGCTAATTGCGGTCCATAGGGGTGTATCCCGCTCAGTGGGTAGCTATGCGACGCCATTTATAGTCATCAGAATGTTGGCCATTGATGAGTGGGTCAGATTTAGGATCTAATTTAATCTTGTCGGAGAAATTACTCGGCTGAGCTCATGGTGAGCACCACATGTGTTCAATGCTTCGCCTTGTTAATAGTGTAACCAGAGGTCAACTCTTTATCCAAGCCTCATTCTACTAGATAAAGTTGTTTTAATTTTTTAAACGGTTATGTTATTTCTTTAAAAAGAAATCAGCAATCACATTATAATGATTTCCCCTGCAAGGCGTCATATGGAATTACAATTTAATGCTCATATGCATATTTATTAGCCTTTTCTACCTGTTGCGCTCGTCGCTGTGCTAACGAAACAAGGAAAGATTTATAAAACTATTGTGTACACTAAACTACGTGCATTAGCTGATCAGTTAATGTTTTAATATCTTTATAAATGCATTGAAGGATACTGGGTCCTCAAAAATGGTAGAAAAATCGAGATTTTTTATGACTTTATTAAATTCTATGGTCTTTCCTGACTACATTGGTATATACATTATAAGGTTTCAAATGAAAGATGACGTATACATACCCAATTTTAAAGTCACAGTCATGTATGCCGCCACGTCCACTCTATTTCTGTTACAGAAACCAGTATTATTTCGAAAAGAACAGTGAACTTTCTGTTTCCAGCGATTGTATGTCTGATGCATTACATATGTTGGTAACAGTGCAGGTTTCTTGTGTCTGTAATTGATTATCTTTGCATGTATTTACTTTTGATGCGCCGAAGCAGTTTGTTCACATTTTACTGAATGTTTGTTGCCCATGTGTAACATATATTTGTGGAAGTATATATCCTTTAGTGTGCAAAAATTTCGAACTATGACACGTATCAAGGAATTCAGTAAAAGGAAATTCCGTTGTAACCAGTTCACAAACAACGCAAGCCACACTGTTCAAAGTAACCTACGTATCAGTTCTTCAGGGAAGAAACTTCTAGTGATTCAAATTTGGCCGGCCGGAGTGGCAGAGCGTTTCTAGGCGCTACAGTCTGGAACCTCGTGACCGCTACGGTCGCAGGTTCGAATCCTGCCTCGGGGACGGATGTGTGTGATGTCCTTTAGGTTCCTTAGGTCTAAGTAGTTATAAGTTCCAGGGGACTGATGACCTCAGAAGTTAAGTCCCATGGTGCTCAGACCCATTTGAACCATTTGATTCAAATTTTTCTATTAACTATGACGCTGTTTGTAGTGTATTTGTTGTTGCTGGTGTGGGCATCTTATCTTCTTTGATAAAGGAAGTGGCGAAATGTACACAATGTGGTGGCGTAGGCTGTCTGGAAATAACTGAACAACAACAAAGTAGAAGGAAGGGTTCAGCGTCAAAATTAGTTGTTCTGTGTAGATCCTGCAATAAATGCACCTCGAAAATGACTTCGAACGTTCTGCATAATTCATATGATGTGAATTTGAAGTTAGTGTGTGCAATGCGCGCAATAGGGGAAGGATTAAACGCTGCTCAAACGTTTTGTCATTTTATGGACCTTTCTCCTCCTCCCAATAGGTTCAGGAAATACATCAAAATACCTTTAAGTGCCTTGACTATTGTGTCTAAAGCGTCTATGAAACGTGCAGTAGAAGCAACTTTAAATATTAGTGGAACGAGTGATATTACTGTTGCACTTGATGGGTCATGGCAACGACGAGAGCATCGTTCCTTGAATGGTGTAAGTGCTACATCTCTGGAGAAAAAGAAAAGTTGTTGATGTCGAGTGCTTATCTAACTACTGCCACACCTGACAAGGTAACGCTGAAGGGCATATTGAACATCAGTGTCCTAAGAATTATGACGGTTACCGTGGATGTATGGGGTGTAATGGAGCTCCAAAAATATTTCAGATGTCGGTGCTCGTTTATAAAGTTAGATATACGAAGTACCTAGGCGATGGGGACTCTAAAGCTTTCTATAAAATTAATGAGTTCAATGTTTATGGTAATACCCTGGCAACAAAACAGGAGTTTTGTGGACATGTGTAAAATACTATGCGTGCTAGATTGAGGAAGCAGCGAAGAGAAATAAAAGGAAAGTTTTATCTAATGGAAAAATCTGTCTGGCCTAGGCAGAGTGACAGAAACTGAAATAGACCGTCTTCAAAGTTATTATGGACTGACCGTTAGATGAACTGCAGCTCTGAATGATGTTACTGCAATGAGGAAAGCTGTATAGGTCACCTACTTTCATAAGTTGTCCACAGCAGCGACTTTGCCCTAAAGGAGCAGATTGTTGGTGTGGTTACCAAAAAGCAAAAGAAAGTGGTCAACTGTACCATCATAAGCACTCTCTTCCTGAGCCTGTTATGAATTAAATAAAAGCAATTTTTAGGGACCTGACTGACCCTGTTTTGCTTAGTACATGTCTTCATGGGGGCACCCAGAATACAAATGAAAGTTTCAGCCATTAAAAATTGGTGTACGACATGCAGTGATATGTTTCAATGATGGAGTGATAGGAAGGTTGGAGGTCCTGAGAAATGTATGCATAAAATGTGGTTCTAATATGGAAGCTCAGTTGCTTGCATGTGACAAACAATGAGTGCATGAAGCTCAAAGATTCGCTCTTCAAGTTACCAACGAAGCAAGAAGCAGTGCCAAGAGGAAGCTTGAAGATGAAGAAATGCTTCAGGATGATGACTATGCTTCAGGAATATTCTGAGGCACAGTTTAATTGGACTCATATCTTCATTCGCAATTTTCCGCAAGTTGTATTTTTCAGAATTCAGGTACAGATATTTCCCAAAGTTTATAAATAATTGCTCTAATTTTTTGTGTGACTTGCAATAGTCCATACTTATGTACTAGAACTAAGGTTTGTTGCACAATCAACTATAGTATTGAAAAAATAACATTTTTATTAAGAAAAAATTGTATAAATTAAAATGTAAGATTTTACATTCTTTTATCCTTGTACGAGGGTAATACCAAAAGTAAGTTATATTTTTTTATAAGTACATACACCCGTTTATTTCTACAATGCTTTACATCAATTTACATCTTGAACATTTAGCTATTTTTCGACATAATCACCATTTCTGTCGATGCATTTTTGTAGACGCTGTGGCAGTTTTTGTATGCCCATGTCATTCCAGCTCGCCGCCATGCTGTTCACAAAGTTATGAACCTCTTCTTTCACCTCGTCCTCGGAGCTGAATCGCTGGGACCACAATAAACGCCGACAGGAACTGAGAGATTCTGAAAAAATTCAAACGGGCAATTCAGAAGCGGAGAAGAGGAATATTCAGTAAGGGCGTACATATTCTCCATGACAACGCTTGGCCACACATCGTTCGATAAACCGTTCCTTTCTTGCAACAGTTTCAGTGGAAAATAATCACCCACCCACCCTATAGTCCTGACTTGGCGCCCAGTGACTCTCACCTGTTTCCTAGGTTAAAAGAATATTTGGCCGGAAAGCGATATAGCTCCGTTGAAAATAAATGGAATCTAGTTACAACTAATGACAACAATAAATATTCTCTTGCAAGAGAACGACATTTGCTCATATTTATTGAATGCGTCAAGGTAATAACTCTGAGTGGTTTAGAGCAGGGTGATACGGAGCTTCGTCAATTATTTTTTTAAAAAAATGGGATGCTTTGCCGGCACTAATGTGTCAGACAAGATAGTGGAGCACTTTTAATTGACAAACTACCTAGTTTTACATCACCTCGGTTCCGAGAGTTCCGGAACTCGTACAGAAAATTAGAACAGAGATCAACATAAACATAATACGTCAAAGATCCGCCTCGGTTACGAAAAGTTATAGGTCCTTACCCGGGTTTCAGCTAGAGTAATCCAGCCTTCTTCAGAAGCATAAAATGACCTAATATATGCCAGAATAAGGCACGGTCAGATATAAAAAGCTAAATTACAGTGGTACCATGTCAAGCTATGTTACTTAGTTGAGGAACTTCATGGAAAGCGGTTCCAACGCAGCGTACGCGGCTAGCAGACCGCTTTCCACCTAGGCAACGTTGGTCCATAATGTCCCACTCCCCAACGGCGATTATGCTTAGATCACTCAGAGTGGTTCGTGAGTCGCATCGTTCATAAACAGCCATTTTATATCTGTCCCAGACATTTTCGATAGGGTTCATGTCTGGAGAATATGCTGGCCGCTCTATCGAACGATGTCATTATCCTGAAGGAAGTCATTCACAAGATATGCACGATGGGGGCGGGAATTGTCGTCCATCAAGGCGAATGCTTCGCCAATATGCTGCCGATATGGTTGCCCCCACATAATGCTACCTCAAAACACTAGGGAACCTCCACCTTCCTGCACTCGATAGACAGTGTGTCTAAGGCGTTCAGCCTGACCGGGTTGCCTCCAAACACGTCTCCGACAATTGTCTGGTTGAAGGCATATGCGACACTCATCGGTGAAGAGAACGTGATGCCAATCCTAAACGGTCCATTCGACATGTTGCTGGGCCCATCTGTACCGCACTGCATAGTGTCGTGGTTGCAGAGATGGATCTCGCCATGGACATCAGGAGTGAAGTTGCTCATCATGCAGCGTATTGAGCACAGTTTGAGTCGTAACACGACGTCCTGCAGCTGCACGAAAAGTATTATTCAACATGGTGGCGTTTCTGTCAGGGTTCCTCAGAGCCATAATCCGTAGGTAGCGGCCATCCACTGCAGTAGTAGCCCTTGGGTGGCTGAGCGATTCATGTCATCGACAGTTCTTGTCTGTCTGTATCTGCTCCACGTCCGAACAACATCTACATCTACGTACATACTCCGCAATCCACCATACGGTGCGTGGCGGAGTGTACCTCGTACCACAACTAGCATCTTCTCTCCCTTTTCCACTCCCAAACAGAACGAGGAAAGAACGACTGCCTATATGCCTCTGTACAAGCCCTAATCTCTCTATCTTATCTTTGTGGTCATTCCGCGAAATATAAGTTGGCGGCTGTAAAATTGTACTGCAGTAGGCCTCAAATGCTGGTTCTCTAAATTTCGTCAGTAGCTACTCACGAAAAGAACTCCTCCTTTCCTCTAGAGACTTCCACCCGAGTTTCTGAAGCATTTCTGTAACACTCGCATGATGATCAAACCTACCAGTAACAAATCTAGCAGCCGGCCTCTGAATTACTTCTAAATCCTCCCTCAATCCGACCTGATAGGGATCCCAAACGCTCAAGCAGTACTCAAGAATAGGTCGTATTAGTGTTTTATAAGCGGTCTCCTTCACAGATGAACCACATCTTCCCAAAATTCTACCAATGAACCGAAGACGACTATCCGCCTTCCCCACAACTGCCATAACATGCTTCTCCCACTTCATATCGCTCTGCAATGTTACGCCCAAATATTTAATCGACGTGACTGTGTCAAGCGCTACACTACTAATGGAGTAATCAAACATTACGGGGTTCTTTTTCCTATTCATCTGCATTAATTTACATTTATCTATATTTAGAGTTTGCTGCCATTCTTTACACCAATCACAAATGCTGTTCAAGTCATCTTGTATCCTCCTACAGTCACTGATCGACGACACCTTCCCGTACACCATAGCATCATCAGCAAACAGCCGCACATTGCTATCCACCCTATCTAAAAGATCATTTATGTAGATAGAAAACAACAGCCGACCTACCACACTTCCCTGGGGCACGCCAGATGATACCCTCACCCCGATGAATGTGTATGTTCAGGATTTCTGGGAACTGGGGTGATGCAAAACTTTTTTCGATGTGTGTATTTTAGTTAAAGATGACGGAACAGAAGGGAACATTGCTCAAATTGCAGACTGCATGGTCGAAATGAACTCTGTTAAAGTGATTCAAATTGCATAAGTTGTGTGGTATCGTGTGCCGCAACTGTTGAATGGCCGCTGGAGAAAAATGGGCCTCGATAGCCGGTAGAGGACACCGTGACCACGCTGCGGTCACACGGCGAGTGCGCCACCATCTCGCCATATGTGTACGCCGGCCACTGCCGTTCCATACGACCTGTATTCAGGCAACTGTACAGCGCACAGCCACTAAATTCAGTTCCCATTCTTGATACCTGCAGATGGAACTACACTGTACTAGAACCATCGAATTACTGTGTCACCGGTTAGTCTCTGTGTTTACACCTTGGATTTCTGTCTCCATTACTGTCTACTTGTTGTCATTGTTGTGGCGACTGCTTTGCTTAGCGCTTCGCTGTAGTAAGAATGTTTATCCTTGTCCTGGTCTGTTATCTTGTCCGTAGTGTGTCTGCCACACATTTTTTCCCGTACCGTTGGTTTGGATTACTGTTTTACAAGTGGCTCTTCCATTTGGTGACTCTGTATTCACCGACGTGCGAAACCATATCCGGGTATCGCATATACAGCATTGACGACGAGTAAAAAGGAAGTTATTTCGTAACATGTGTACTCAATTTGCTCGCTTGCTGGAGCAACAGCAGCAGTTAACGCTGCAGCAAGAGCCCCAGTTAGACTTGCTACAAAAATCGCTTCAGCTGCAGGCGGACGAACTCAGAGTACATGGGGCCCAGTCACACCGGGTCTCATGGTGTCCCACTGCCGACGCGTCCATACAATCACCCTTTGTCGTTTACATTTCTTAATGACGCTAAGGAGGACTGGGAAATATACTTGCATCGTATGAAACAACATTTTACTACCTTTCCTGTCACGGATGATTCATCGCAGCGATCTATGTTTTTGTTTTGGGCTGTGTCAGAAAGGTTCTTTCTGCTCGGAAAGTTGACACCTCTGTGAGGCACTGTGTCGCTCCGGTTTCAGGAGATCTTCTTTCTGTTGACTAATAATTATTCCCAGAGATACCAAATGGTTGAGTCAGTAGTATAAAAAACCGGGACACCAATACGACTGTCGGATCACTGATTTGCAAGGTCTCAGCCGCAAATGTGATTTCACCAGTGCCAATAACGGCTGCAAGACGTCGTATGCAGACTCCTTGACTCGTGATGTGGTGGTCCAACTTGTACCAGATCTCTAGCTCCGCAGTGAGGCGTTGAAACTAGATAAACTGTGATTGGAGGACATTTTTCGTATCGCACACTCGTTCGAAATCGCACATGCAGCTAATTAGCGAATAATGGTTGGACCACAATTTGCGGCATTCAATGCATTTCCTCGTGCTTCGCTCGCGCAGCAGGCGCATGGCAGTTTCGAAGCAGCCAAGTCCTGATTCGACGGTATATAACGTCTTAATGGCAACTGAGCCTCCGGTGTCTCCGCGTCACAGATCGCGAGGGGCGATCCCTTTGTGCCTGGACGCTTTGTGACAAAGAAGGGCATCTTCGATTGGTGCGTCGCAGCCGTACAAACCCTTGCCGTCCACTACAGTATGAGGATTCTGTACATGCCTTGCAGTCTGCAGTTCCATTGGACAACCCTTTCATTCAGCACTCTGCATTAATGACGAGGTTTCCAGGTGGACACCGGGGCTACCGTTTCTCGGCTCTGTCTGGCAACGTACGCATGACTGGGCTCCCTGAGTTGGTTTGGTAGCATTTGATTAGTTCTATTTTCCTTCGTGGGCAGTCCTTCGTCACAGCAGCCTGCTTACATACTGCACGTCTCAGTATGTTATCGTCGTAGATTACGCATTGGTTATTAAGGTCTTTGGACCTGAAGCCTTTACCTTCTTTGGCTTTTTAACTCTGACAAAGTCAAGGTTGCGTGCACCGCATTCAGGAGGACGACAGGTCAAACCTCCGTCCAGCCATCCCCATTTATGTTCCTCGTGATTTCCCTAATTCACTTCGGGCAAATGCCAGTATTACCTCGTTGTCCACAGGACTTTAAACTAATCTCCTCCCTCGCGCTGCATGCACTGCATTCCACTTCCAGGAACCGGACGACCTTTGTTGGGCCTTTCTACCTTTCTATCTCTATTTAAACTGGATTTTGGGCGCTCCTTAGTTTTAGACACACATCATCCTTCGGCAGCCGGCCGAAGTGGCCGTGCGGTTAAAGGCGCTACAGTCTGGAACCGCGAGACCGCTACGGTCGCAGGTTCGAATCCTGCCTCGGGCATGGATGTTTGTGATGTCCTTAGGTTAGTTAGGTTTAACTAGTTCTAAGTTCTAGGGGACTAATGACCTCAGCAGTTGAGTCCCATAGTGCTCAGAGCCATTTGAATCATCCTTCGGCCAGATACCACGTCCCGTTTTTGCCATGGCTTGCCCACTGTAATGACTTACGTACAGCTGCTGAAACAGGAATTCAACCGTCTCCAGGTTGCTGTACTTGGAAAACCTGTGAACCTAGCACATGGGTCAGTCGCCTTGTCATACTTCCCAATCGTTCTCTTTATGTGGGGTCTTCAAGGCTACGATCAATGCTCGATTGCTGGCTGAAACGTATCCTACACCCTGGAGAGACGACCTCCTTACCAAACTTGCTGCTCCAAGATGCTAACTTTCAGTTGCCTTGAGATGAGTAATCTCAGAGCATTGTTGCTGGAAACACGCCCTTTGGATTATATCAGACAACCAATTCCCATTTCGCATTAACTCGGCCCCAGCAACTTCCTATATGTATCTAACGCAGCACTTTCCAGCTTGTATGAAATATCCAGATTTTATTTTTACGGGACTCTCCCGTCAGGAGAATTTGCAAAGTTCCCACACCCTATTTACCACCATGCGGGACACTGGTCTGCATTGTGATTTGGAGAAGTGTCGATTTTTTTAACCGGAAGTGAAGTATGTGGGGCATCGAATTACCAATGATGGAATCAGATCTACTGGTGGAAATGTCGCCGCCATCGAGTCTCTTCCCTACCTGAAATTCAGGTGTTTTGTGCAAAGTCAATTATTCCTCGAAATTCCGCCCCCCCCCCCTACCACATGCACCCAAGTTTCGCAGCACTCCAGTCATTTGCCTAATGAATGAGTGCCCTTCAATTGGACGCTTACCTGTGACTGGGTTTTTGACCATTCAAAAACCATGCTGAAATCGGCCCTTTTTCTCCCAGACATCTGTTGGTTGTGGCAGCCGACACATTTGCCTGTGACGTCGGAAGCGTTCTTTTGCACAGGAATGAGGACGGCTCGTAACAGCCAACTGCTTATGCATCCGAGACGTTAACTCCTGCACAATGCAACTACTGACTGATCGAAAAGGAGGCAAGGGTGGTAGTGCTTGCTGTAAAGATTTTCATGTCTACATTTTGGAGCAGAGTTCCCCCTCCTTACGGATGAGAAGCTCTTGGTTACCTTGTTCTGGCCTCATTCAGACCTCCCAGAGCGTACACCTCAATGCTTACAGTGCTAGGCACCGTTCCAGAATGCTTACAATTGTACAATATGGGTTACGCTTATGATACAACTTTCTAAAACCAACAACTTGTCAATCCTACCTGCTGAACTCGACTGATTTAGACCAACAGGTGGTCTTCTGCTTTCACATTGATACTGCATGGCAACATACATTAAGTGGTTTCCCCATAACGAATATTTTGCTGTCACTACACACTGCAACCCTAACCTGCGGCAGGTCCTCCAATACGTGACCCATCGCTGGCTGATCCACTTCACCTGCGGGTTGGTGACTGAGCTCAAACACAGGAAAAGGCCTCCTTACAGGCTCTTGGTTGTTGATGATGTTCTTCTCCTTCATGCTGAGACTGACATGCGTTGGGCCATTATTCCCACCCAGTTGAAGCAGCAAGTCCTGAGCTTGGTCCCCTGGGTACATTGTGCGATGTCCATCATGAAGACTTAGCCTCACCAACATGTTTACTGGTGGGATATCAATAGAGATGTCGACAAAATGATCTGTGATTGCACGCTGTGTGCCCAGCACCAAGCAGCACCCCTATAGTTACTTGCACACTGGCCTGCACACCGCTATCCCTGGGACCACATCCACTTCGATTTTTTGGGCCCATTTTTAGGGCTGATGTAGTTACTCATTGTGGGTGACTGCTCAGACGCCCATATATGATAGACATGGCGTCCACCATGACCAACACCACACTCACTGCCTTGCTCCAGGTTTTGGTCATAGAAAGGTTGCCTCACACTTTGGTTTTTGACAGGGGCCCTCATCTCATGACTTCTGCTTCCAAAGAGTTCTGTGTGGCCAATGGGATAAAATATATTCTCAGTCCACCCCTGCCATTCCATCCCTCCTTGAATGGTTAAGTACAATGTTTAGCTCAGATCTAGAAGCAATAAATGAAAAACGCTGTGGAATCCTCTCCCACTACCTCAGCTGTCAATTTTTTTTTGAACACCTGTCGCTTCATGTCAAATGACGGGCATATCACTATTGAGCTGCTCTTCTCGTGGAAGCCACTGACATCGCTTAATTTATTGAAGCCAAACTCTCCTCCACTCTACTCTCAGCTATCATGAAATTACACACTTGATGTGGCTATGTGGGCCTGCTCCTACAGGAGTCTTGTGGCTTGGGTGACAGCAAATGTAGTAGAAACTCACTAGCATTGAGGAAGATGTGTCCAAACACAGAAGGGGTTCGAGCGCTGCCACCACAATCAGCTCTGGACGCGAGCATAGACAGAACACCGATCGCAGCCCTTTGTCCTCCATCTCCACCTTCCAGTGACAATGAGGCCTTGGGGTCAGCATCACTGGTGACTGCCAGTGACTCCCCTGAGGTGCTCCAGCATTGCCTTCTACTTCTGTGGGAACCTGAAAAACCTCAGGCGTCCTCACCTCCAGCGACTACCATCCCATTCGCCATCCAGCAGTCAGTGGGTCTGGGACATCACCCTTAATTCCTTACTGCACACCCCTTCCCTATCGGTAGAATCATCTGTATGCAGCTGTTTGAGGGAGCGGGGGGTTTCTGGTATCAGGCACTGCAGACAGTATGGACCTGGATAGCCAATAGAGGGAAATGTGGGCGCACTGTGCTCGCAGGGTATGCCACCATCCTGCCACGTCACGGCGCCAGCCAATATTGTTCCAAGTGACAGGTATTTCGTCAGCTGCACAGCGCACAGCGAGTCAGTTCAGCACACGCACTTGATATCTATAGATCACTTTTTGCTGTACTGACTGTTCGATGACTACTTTGCGTGTCACAGGTTACTCTCTCTGACTGTGTCTTTGATTTGTTTCTCCTCTGATCACGTTTCATCGCTGTGGCGACTGTTTTGTGTAGCATCGCACTGTTGTAAGGTTGCTTGCCCTTGCGTTGGTCTGTTGTCTGTAGTCCGTCTGTTGTTTTTCGTTCTCCATACCGCTGGTTTGCGTCAGGCCTGGCCTGGTGCCTCCCTGTGTTTCTGCATTCACCGATGAGCATACTGACATCTGGCTACCACAGATGTAGCAAGTTTGTGGGTATTATCACCGTCTGAATGACAAGACTATCTCAGTCTGGTATCCTTTTCCACTACCTAATGATGTAAATTTTGTGATTCAAAATAAAAAGATATTCTGCTGATTGGTCCACTAAAAGCATATTACCAAAATCCGTTAGCTGAAGGAGGTAACTCACAATTAGCCTTAATATAACTTTCGGTGTCTATGAAACTAGTTATATGCCATTAGGACTTGGTAATTCACACAGCACATTTCAGAGCTTTATACCTGAAGTTGTAAAAGAACTGTAGTTCTGTTTCCCGTATTTGGATGATACTTTAATAGCATTAGAATCTCTGAAACCACATGTTGAGCATCTAAATTCAGGCTCTACACAACTGAGACGTAATGATCTTGCAATAAATTCTGGAAAATCGGTATTACTACAGGTCACATTCTTAGGACATATAATTGCACCTGCAGGAATAAAGCCAGATCCAGAAAAGGCTCCGACAGTAACGAACTAGAAACCAACTTAAATAATTTGTGAGTCTGGAGCTTTCTTCGGGATAATCAATTACTACTTTCGGCATTTGGAACATGCTGCTGAAAACAATGCTGATCTGAACGAATTCCTAAAAGGAACTACAATGAAGGACCGAAGACATATTGACTGGACAGATGAAGCAATTGCTTAGTTCTAAAAATGCAAGGGCGATCTCGCAAATGAAACACTTTATAATTTTCCTGGTTTGCTCAGTCAACTCACATTATTTGTGCATGCATCAGATTTTGCAGCGGGTGTTGTATTGCAAAAAGTGGTTCAAATGGCTCTGAGCACTATGGGACTAAACTGCTGAGGTCATTAGTCCCCTAGAACTTAGAACTAGTTAAACCTAACTAACCTAAGGACATCACAAACATCCATGCCCGAGGCAGGATTCTAACCTGCGACCATAGCGGTCTTGCGGTTCCAGACTGCAGCGCCTTTAACCGCACGGCCACTTCGGCCGGCCGTTGTATTGCAACAATGGCAAGAAATACAATGGGTATCAACTTGATTCTTTCCAAAAAAAAGTTCACAACGGCACAGAAGTATTCCATGTATGAGACAGAGGTGATTAGCACATACAAGACTGTCAAACATTTCAGATATTTGTTACAAGGAATAGACGTCAGTATTTACGCCAACCATGGTCCTCTAACGAATGCATTTAAGAAGGAGAATAAGAAAGCAACACCCATCTAAATACGTTATCCACCTATTTACTACGCAGTTTACTACAGATTTCCGACCTATAACTGACAAAGAATGAGTTTTTATTTTTAATTTTTAACTGATAGCATATCAACGCTTGAAGAATTAGTTCCAATTAAATACGAAGATATACACTCATCAGCGAGGACATTATGACCACCGATATGTTCACTTTTGGTGCGTAGCGGCAGGGGAGCAATGGGGCCTTGATACGCCGCTGGAGAGAGTTGGAATCACATCTGCACACACACCTAATTCCCTAAAATTCCGCGGAGTAAGCGATGAGCTCTGACACCACGTTCAATGTCTTCCAAGATGTGTTCCATCTGCTTCAGATCTGGTGAGGGGGAGGACAGCACAGCAATTGGAACTCGCCACTGTGTCCTTCGAACCACTCAATCACACTCCTGACCTTCTAACTTGGTGCATTTTTTTTTTTTTTTTGGGTCATCAGTCTACTGACTGGTTTGATGCGGCCCGCCACGAATTCCTTTCCTGTGCTAACTTCTTCATATCAGAGTAGCACTTGCAACCTACGTCCTCAATTATTTGCTTGACGTATTCCAATCTCTGTCTTCCTCCACAGTTTTTGCCCTCTACAGCTCCCTCTAGTGCCATGGAAGTCATTCCCTCATGTCTTAGCAGATGTCCTATCATCCTGTCCCTTCTCCTTACCAGTGTTTTCCACATATTCCTTTCCTCTCAGATCTGCGTAGAGCCTCCTCATTCCTTACCTTATCAGTCCACCTAAGTTTCAACATTCGTCTATAGCACCACATCTCAAATGCTTCAATTCTCTCCTGTTTCGGTTTTCCCAAAGTCCATGTTTCACTACCATACAATGCTGTACTCCAGACGTACATCCTCAGAAATTTCTTCCTCAAATTAAGGCCGGTATTTGATATTAGTAGACTTCTCTTGGCCAGAAATACCTTTTTTGCCATAGCGAGTCTGCTTTTGATGTCCTTGCTCCGATCGTCATTGGTTATTTTACTGCCTAGGTAGCAGAATTCCTTGACTTCGTGACCATCAACCCTGATGTTAAGTTTCTCACTGCTCTCATTTCTACTACTTCTGATTACCTTCGTCTTTCTCCGATTTACTCTCAAACCATACTGTGTACTCATTAGACTGTTCATTCCGTTCAGCAGATCATTCATTTCTTCTTCACTTTCACTCAGGATAGCAATGTCATCAGTGAATCGTATCGTTGATATCGTTTCACCTTGTATTTTAATTCCACTCCTGAACCTTTCTTTTATTTCCATCATTGCTTCCTCGATGTACAGATTGAAGAGTAGGGGGCGAAAGGCTACAGCCTTGTCTTACACCCTTCTTAATACGAGCACTTGGTTCTTGATCGTCCACTCTTATTATTCCCCCTTGGTTGTTGTACATATTGTATATGACCCGTCTCTCCCTATAGCTTACCCCTACTTTTTTCAGAATCTCGAACAGCTTGCACCATTTTCTATTGTCGAACGCTTTTACCAGGTCGACAAATCCAATGAAATTGTCTTGATTTTTCTTTAGCCTTGCTTCCATTATTAGCCGTAACGTCAGAATTGCCCCTCTCGTCCCTTTACTTTTCCTAAAGCCAAACTGATCGTCACCTAGCGCATTCTCAATTTTCTTTTCCATTCTTCTGTATATTATTCTTGTAAGCAGCTTCGATGCATGAGCTGTTAAGCTGATTGTGCGATAATTCTCGCACTTGTCAGCTCTTACCGTCTTCGGAATTGTGTGGATGATGCTTTTCCGAAAGTCAGATGGTATATCGCCAGACTCATATATTCTACACACCAACGTGAATAGTCGTTTTGTTGCCACTTCCCCCAATGATTTTAGAAATTCTGATGTAATGTTATCTATACCTTCTGCCTTGTTTGACCGTAAGTCCTCCAAAGCTCTTTTAAATTACGATTCTAATACTGGATCCCCTATCTCTTCTAAATCGACTCCTGTGTCTTCTTCTATCACATCAGACAAATCTTCACCCTCATAGAGGCTTTCAATGTATTCTTTCCACCTATCTGCTCTCTCCTCTGAATTTAATAGTGGAATTCCCGTTGCACTCTTAATGTTACCACCGTTGCTTTTAATGTCACCAAAGGTTGATTTGACTTTCCTGTATGCTGAGTCTGTCCCTCCGACAATCATATCTTTTTCGATGTCTTCACATTTTTCCTGCAGCCATTTCGTCTTAGCTTCCCTGCACTTCCTATTTATTTCATTCCTCAGCGACTTGTGTTTTTGTATTCCTGATTTTCCCGGAACATGTTTGTACTTCCTCCTTTCGTCAATCAACGAAGTATTTCTTCTGTTAGACATGGTTTCTTCGCAGTTACCTTCTTTGTACCTATGTTTTCCTTCCAAACTTCTGTGACCGCCCTTTTTACAGATGTCCATTCCTCTTCAACTGTACTGCCAACTGCGCTATTCCTTATTGCTGTATCTATAGCGTTAGAGAACTTCAAACGTATCTCGTCAGTCCTTAGTACTTCCGTATCCCACTTCTTTGCGTATTGATTCTTCCTGACTAGTGTCTTGAACTTCGGCCTACTCTTCATCACTACTATATTGTGATCTAAGTCTAAATCTGCTCCTGGGTACACCTCACAATCCAGTATCTGATTTCGGAATCTCTGTCTGACCATGATGTAATCTAATTGAAATCTTCCCGTATCGCCCGGCCTTTTCCAAGTATACCTCCTCCTCTTGTGATTCTTGAATAGGGTATTCGCTATTACTAGCTGAAACTTCTTACAGAACTCAATTAGTCTTTCTCCTCTTTCATTCCTTGTCCAAAGCCCATATTCTCCTGTAACCTTTTCTTCTACTCCTTCCCCTACAACTGCATTCCAGTCGCCCATGACTTTTAGATTTTCGTTCCCCTTTACAGACTGCATTGCCCTTTCAATATCCTCATACACTTTCTCTATCTGTTCATCTTCAGCTTGCGACGTCGGCATGTATACCTGAACTATCGTTGTCGGTGTTGGTCTGCTGTCGATTCTGATTAGAACAACCCGGTCACTGAACTGTTCACAGTAACACACCCTCTGCCCTACCTTCTTATTCATAACGAATCCTACACCTGTTATACCATTTTCTGCTGCTGTTGATATTACCCGATACTCATCTGACCAGAAATCCTTGTCTTCCTTTCACTTCACTTCACTGACCCCTACTATATCTAGATTGAGCCTTTGCATTTCCCTTTTCAGATTTTCTAGTTTCCCTACCACGTTCAAGCTTCTGACATTCCACGCCCCGACTCGTAGAACGTTATCGTTTCGTTGATTATTCAATCTTTTTCTCATGGTAACCTCCCCCTTGGCAGTCCCTTCCCGGAGATCCGAATGGCGGTCTATTCCGGAATCTTTTGCCAATGGAGAGATCATCATGACACTTCTTCAAATACAGGCCACATGTCCTGTGGGTACACGTGACGTGTCTTTAATGCAGTGGTTTCCATTGCCTTCTGCATCCTCATGTCGTTGATCATTGCTGATTCCTCCGCCTTTAGGGGCAATTTCCCACCCCTAGGACAAGAGAGTGCCCTGAACCTCTATCTGCTCCTCCGCCCTCTTTGACAAGGCCGTTGGCAGAATGAGGCTGACTTCTTATGCCGGAAATCTTCGGCCACCAATTCTGATTATTTATCAAAATTTAGGCAGTGGCGGGGATCGAACCCGGGACCGAAGACCTTTACATTATGAATCAAAGATGCTACCCTTTTTTTTTTTTTTTAATCCCATTTTGTTCGTTTTTGTTCGTTGTATCTGCTCTGGGCGGACGTTGAAAGACGCCCGTTTCAGTTCGTTGTTGATCCATTAACTCAGTTTTTTTATTACAGAGGGCAACTATCCCTCTGACCGAACACGCTGAGCTATCGTGCCGGCACCCCTAGACCTTGTTGAAATATGTCTCTGATGTCGGGAAACATGACTACCATGAAACGGTGTACGTGGTGTGCAAGCAGTCTACGATACACCCTGAACTTCATGATGCCTTGCACGAACTCCACTGGACCCACTGGTACCCACGCGAATGTTCCTGAGAGCAGCCGCCACCAGGTTGTCTCTGTCCCCCATTGCCATGATAAAGAAGGTATCGGGATTCGTCAGACAATGCAACGCTCTGCTACAACACCAACGTCTGGAGCCGATGATCCCTTTACCATTTTAGTGGTAGTTGCTGACGTTATGTTATTAACACTGGCACATGCACAGTTCGCCGACTATGGAGGCCCATCATTAAGAGTATTTTGGGCACTGTGTGTTCAGACACACTTTTACTCTTCCCATCATTAAAGTCTGATGTTAACTCCGCGACAGTTCACCGCCTGTCCTGTTTTACCAGACTACTCAGCCAACGACGGCCGACGTCTTCAATGTGGGGTGGCAGCCCGACCTCACTTCTGGATGTTGTTTCACCTGGGTTTCGTCACGTGTTGAAGACGTTCAGCACACCATTCCTCGAAGATGTGACAGTTCGTGCTCTTCCATAAGTGCTCATCCCGAGCACCTAAGCCATCACAATCTGCTCTCAGTCAAACTCAGACTGATTGTGTGCCTTCCCCATTCTATACACGGACAGCGTGCTCACCGATGCTATGTGCATCGTGGGTGTGGTTACGCTGCTATCCCCTGTGAGGAGTTTACATCTCTGGTAGGTCGGTGAGCATAATGTTCTAGCTGTTCAGTGTAACTCAAGCACAAGAAGAAGAGCTTGATCAATTACAGCCGTATATTCACACATCACTTAAATTAAAATACTGTTTGACACATGGTGGAAAACAATTGTGCTGCGATGTGTTCAACACGAGTTATTCGCCCTTATGTTCCTGAAACATGCAGCTATCCTTTTATCATAACTGGGCTCGTCCAGGCATGAAGCCCTGTGTTCTCATCAAGGTTCCTCTGGATGAATGTAAAAAAGATATCTGAATTTGGGCATACAAATGTATTGCTGCTCAGAAAAATAAAGTATTACGACATGTTCAAGTGCCATTAGGACGCCTTCCTAGTAAAGACGATGGTTTCAGAATAATTCACCTTCAATTGTTAGGACCAATGCACCTTTCTGTTCAGTATACTTACATTTTAACATGCATCGATAGAGTACAAACTGGACAGAGGTAATACCTCTTCGAGACTTAAAAGTGAAAGCAGGAGCACGAGAATTTTTCTATTCTTGGATCACCAGATTAGGATCGCCATACCAAATAGTGACGAACTGTGGAAGACAATTGAAGTCTGAGCTATTCCAAGCACTATCAAAAAGATGTGGTTGTAATCAAATCCAAACCACATACCAGCCTCAATGAGATGCAAAAATGGGAATGTTTCGTCTGACACTTAAAGCCACCAACTGCGCCCATGCAACTGCTAAGTGGATTCAAATAATACCAGAAATACTTTTTAGTCTTCGATGCTCCAGTCAAGAAAACACTAATCTTACAATTGCAGATATGATGTATGGCTTGCCCATCAGATTTTTTTCAAGAGTGTGACACAAAAAGGGATGCAGACTTATCTCAACTTGTACCACAACTGAAACAGTATACGAATCGTCTGAAACCTGTACAATATCCTTATAAAGGCAAAGAAACACCATTCATACAAAAGGACAACAGCAATTTAACACATGTGTTTGTGAGAACTGACTGAAGTAGACATTAGAGACCCCATTTGAAGGCCCAGGTGAAGAAACTGAAAGACCCCAAAGATTTTGAAGTGAAAGACCAGATAAAGCAAATCTCCATTGTCAACAAAATTCATTTAGGGTTTGATGGCATTGCCAATGTGATAAATTCCAACGTTTCGGCCACTATTGTAAGTGGCGTTCCTCAGGGTTCTTTTCCTGAAGGTAAGAGGCTATTTTGCTAGTATGCAGGTTTCTCGTTGTCTTAGTCGGATATACTTTCATGTTTAGATACACGTGTGCTGTTGGGTGACTCCGTCACACCTACATACATTAGTCCACACTGGCACACAATTTCATAAACTCCTGCATCAAGTAGATTATCAGCTGTTCCTTTCGTTGAGCCAAGAAGATCTTTTATTTTGTTAGTGCTTCGAAAAGTCGGCTTGATAATTGCTCGACAGAGAATTTTGCCCACACGTTCAGTGACCCCGTGAACACATGACAGTAAGTCTTTATGCTTCCTTTCGGTTTTTCCTTTAACATTCGCCCTTTGCCACCATAGTTTTATCTGCCATCGCCATCCCATAACAATTGGCTCCAAAAACGGACTTGAGATTTTCTAGTTCAGATATTCTTCACTGCTGATCCTGTGAGCCTCCTTGGTTAAAGGGTGCAGGGCGGATTTCGTATGCATATGGTGGGCAGTTCGCATCTTAAGGAAAGCCACTTGCAGTAGTGGCCGAACCGCTGGATGTTGTACATATTGACAGTGTCGCCACAGACACGCGGAAGAATTTTATTGACTGTGACAATGGCCGTTTTAGACTACGCTTACAAATTTCTACACTGCTCGATTATAGCTCGCATGCCTAATGAATGAGGACGATAAACAGCCTAAAGACACACCAGTTGAATCGTCAGCCCAGGACTAACAACTAGTGCCTACAGAGGGTGGGAGACCAGGAAGAAATACAAGATGTGGACCTGAAGTTTTATTTCCGGCAAGATTAGTTTAATACCTAAACTGACTATGCTACTGAGATGGATATGACGACGGAACATGACAAATATTTACATATATTTGTAAGGAGTTTGCCCTTATAGTGTTGGTAAAATAGCATTATTATACTTAGGAATTTAACAAAAAAAGAAGGTAGTTACTCCATGGCTACCGAAAGTCACATTTAAGTGTGTACTCGACAAGATAATAAAATAAATGGACTACTCCAAGTTAAATTGAGTTCTTGATGGACGTAGAGTGCCGCATAAGCACGTCAAATGATGGATCTCAGCCACAGAACATACTTTAGAACTGATAAATAAATTACATTTTGAATCAGATTTTTGAGAATGCAGAACCGAGAAAGAGAGAGAAAACTTCTCTTCCTGCGAAGTTTGTGTTCTAATATAGACCACACATACCGCTATGCTCTTCGTATATTTGGACAGCAACTGATTCTCATGTTATTCTTTCAAATACTAATCGAAAAAGTAAAATATTCAAATATCTATATCAAGCTCTTGTTTTGTCCAGTATACCCCGACACTGCTTATATCAGCATGCATATACATTTACTAGAAACCGTGACAGGTTTTACATTAACGTCACCGGTACAGCACATGTAGTATGAGAAAAGTAATTACATGAGTGTCATACATGGTGAGTTCTGGCCAACGAGGCGAAATAAAATGAAAGCATCATTTATATACGCAATAAGGTACTGAAATTGGCATCGTTCAGCAGAAAATTTAATATGTGGATGTTACCTGTAATTTAAGCCTTTCTGTTTGAGGTTGTTAATACTGGACTAGTCACAGATTAGTTCATCTGAAATCAACGGTTCTACACAGTTCAATTTATAGTCTTCGAAAACCTTCGTTTAAATATGGGGCGAGGGAACTTCTAAACAGCCTGTCTCTGTGGTTCCGGAGTAGTGTCACTTCAACGTTTACTTCACATACTGTTTAATATGCTACATTCTTTTATGTCTCCTCACTCCTAAAATAACAAACAGCCTGACTTTATTCCCGCAAAAGATCTGAGATGCAATTGTCGAATTCTTTTTTTTTGTTTTTTTTTTTTTTCAAATGAAACTATGTAGATCTTGTGTTTCCAGAATAGTAGTTCTCCATGAGTTCCCCTGCTTTTCAGGTATTTCGTAATATTCTCTGTAACATAATACAGTGTAGAACAATTCTTGGTTGCAAAACTGTTAAATATATTACCACTTACAACGTGATAATTGTTAGACAGGATAAATACTTTCTGGATAGCATAAATTAAAAGGACTTCGGTTTATTCTTTAGTGCGCCGGCTCGACACAAATCTTTTTTCCACTGTCCTTCAACTCAGCTCGTCAGAAGGTTAACTTAGGGTTACTCTACTGTCTAGTGCAAGTGAATATTTTGTCTCTAAAAACGTTGTTCCCCATGACGTGATCCATTGTCACGTTGAGAGATCCCGCATATGCACATTAACACTTTCGAAAACGTATGCATTATGGTGAACCTCAGGTACAGGTAATTTCCACAAGATCAAAACTTGCTGCTCCCAGTCTGGTGCAACAAAGAAATATATAAAACAATAGCACGCACAGAAAAATTTCTTCTTAACCATACAACTGCAAGATCATCTCACAAACTCCCTCATCTTTGAGAACAGTGTACCCATCGATTGCTACCGGTAATTAGTCCTACATTCTCCCATATCATCCCCGTTTTCTTTTCAATGCAATGTAAATCTGCTAGGGATACATCCAAGGTATCGCAGCACTTGTTCAGAAACATACGAAATAAAAATACTTAACATTTAATATTTCCTGAAGTTTCGTGAAGAATATGACAAATATTTAAAAAATGGTTTTACTAATTCACACAGCTACTCTAACAGAAACACAGTTTTATTGATAACATACATTGAATCAAAGTATGAGGTGATGGAATGTAAACTGAACATTACTTTTTTCATAAGAAATGATTGGGAATTTTATGGTTACTAACAATGAACATTAAAACAAATTGTTTCTCAGTTTTACGTTGTGTGAGAAGGCTGTCTTAATCTTGGTTGAGTTTTATGTATGTTTTTTCGATGCTGTTCACAAGGTTCTTCTGATTTTTCATTTCTAATTATACTTCCACAATTATTCTTCTGTATAGAATCATCTTTGTTAACAACGACACAATAACAAAAATATTGAAAATTATTAGTTGAGGTGGATAAAAGCCAACGGAGATAAGTGCAGGTTTTGGTTCAAGGGACTGAGTGCAGCATTGAATTAGTTCGAAAGTCATAAGTTCAGGGAAGAAAGAAATAAAGTTGCGAATGCAGCAGTTGCTGAGATTTAGTAGGTTGCACTAGGTTTGATATAAAATATATTGTAGGTAACAAATGGTGATAACTGCATCGTTCAATAGTTTCCAAATTATTGTTATTACACTTAGTGTTTTGGAGCTCCTAAATATGAATGCTGACACGAATTAAGAGCATGAGTACGTTTCATAAAGTCAGCCATAACAGTCTGGAAAGTTAAAAAATGAAAAAAATAATGGTGAATACGAATGCGATTGTGGCTTTTATTAGGATCACTGTGTTGTTTATTGAAGATTCAGCAGATGGAGGCATGGATCTCAGTGAAGCCGTTAGTGACAAATGTGGTGAACAGCAAAAGAAACAGCACGTTTAACAAATATGAGACGTGGCATAAACTATTGACGGACCGATAGACTTAAATCCATATATTTGCTGAGAGGGCATTCCTTTAATGAGGGTGATCAAGTTTTCTTCTAATGTAAACGTCTCTCTCAGTGAGAGCAGACGTTAACAGAATACAGGCAGAATATACTTGCTAATGATTTCAAAAGATATTTTCTCACAAGTATGGAAATACAGTCGAAGGCGCAAAATCAAATGATTACAATTTCAGAAAAAATCGGATGGTTTCATCAAGTGGAAGAGTTTCGCAAACAGAGGTAATCAAAAACGCATTGCTCCAGTCCTGACCCTTATGGAAGCAGTTACTCTGCTTAATATTGATTGGTAGAATTGTCGGATGTAGTCCTGAGCGATATGGCATCAAATTCTGTCCAATTAGCGCGATAGGTCTTCAAAATCCGAAGGTGATAGAAGCGCGCTGACAATAGTGCTTCAGACGTTCTCAATTGGTAGAGATCCGACGTTCATGCTGGCCACAGTTGGGCAAGCAACACTATGGCAAGCAGTGGAAACTCTCGCCCTGTATGGGCGGTCGTTATCTTGCTGAAATGTGAGTCCAGGATGGCTCAGAACAGGGTGTAGAATGTCGTCAACGCACAGCTGAGCTATGACAATGCAGCAGATGACAACCGCAGAGGTCCTGCTATGAAATGAAGTGGCACCCTACACCACCACTCCCGGCCGTCAGTCGACAGGGCGGACGACAGTCATGTAGGTATCGCACCACTGTCTGGGTTGTCTCCAAACCTCACCGCTGCTCGCAAGATCGCTGGATCTCTCCGTAATTGAGAACGTTTGAAGCGCTACGGGCTGGGACCTCCAATCTCGTATGGTTCTGACGAACTACCGCGCCAAGTGGACGGAATTCGGCACCTCAGGAGGACATCCAACAATTCTATTAATTAGTGCAAAGCCGAGTAAGTGCTTGCATACGAGGCAAAGATGAACCTTTGCCTTATTGACTTCCTCAATTTGTGAAGCTCTTTCTGTGTATAGATCACACAATATTTCTGAAAGTGTACTACTTTGATTCTTTGCACGTGTACAACACTTCTACTGATTTCTGTCACATTCGGATAATTCCTTCGTCGTGCGTCGTGTTATTTTATTTTACTTTTTTTTGCATATACCCCGAGACAATTCAACCTCCAAAATGGCACATTGAGAACACAATGAATGATACACCCAGAACTGAGCAAAAGCAAGTCATCCTAAACAGAACTGTGACTATAGAACTGTTGTGGAATGTTGTGAAAGGCTTCTCGAGAATGTCTCTGAATGAAAATGGTAGGCATCTTACGGTAGTAAAGTCGTATATTATTTTACGACTTTTTTTTAAGAACATAAAAATTTCTGTACTTGCACATTTTATACTGTCGAGTTATAATTCAGAACGCGGAAGACAGAAGTGACAGGAGCAATGCCCTATTAAGTAACCCTTCAACATGATGTATGTAGTAGATATTCAGAGGATTTCCTATTTTGGTGTAGAGAACTAGTCTGAAGGTAAAGTAGAAGCCGCTTACCTTATCGCATTAAACGCTATCCATGTCAGTGCCTCCCACTGAACTTACGTCTCTTGGCATATATGAGCCTTCTATAATATCAGATAAAAATGAAGTAAAGTCTGTGGCACAAGCCCATGACTGGGCTGTAGGCCTGGCTGCAAGTAAGTAGAATGACAATGGGTATCTTGGAACCGTGCAAACATTCGTGTAGTCACGTGCGCATGTCAGTAGCCTATACGTGTCATCCGCTTTTCATGACGTCTTTTTCATGACGTGAAAGCCACACTTCCTTTTTCTATGGTGTAATAATCACAATGTAATAAGCTACGCCCTCCTTTGTGAAACAGACAATAGATGTATAGCAGGAATGTTCAAACAAGAGTTGGAACAATCTGAATTTTACTTTCATGAGTCCTGTCAAAAAAATTATTCAATAGATCTGAACTTTTCTGTGCACCATGATCAATAGTAGTCGAACAAGCTGTACATCTATGAGAAAGTACATAACCATGTATATACATACACACACACAAACACACACACACACACACACACACACACACACACACACACAAAACACAAACAAATACACATGCATGTATCGTGTAACAATGCACCTTTGTATTATGTCAAGTTTTGTATTGCCGTATCAGTGAATTTCATCTTTATCCCTACTTTACACTGCACTGAAAAGAACGTTTGTGTCAAAGTAACTTAGCGCTCATTCCCTTTGGTCGCGTTGACTGTGTGATCTTCACAGACTTCTTTGTTATCCTGTAATCGAATTTCTGTGTTGTTTACAAGTTGCAACATCTTCTAAACATTGTACGCTAATTAAAGCCTTAGAAGTATGATCTTTTCCAATTTTAGTTGTTATGAAAATGCAATTGTCGCAGCTTGAGTCGGAGAAAGTCGTTATTCCCGCCTTTGGATTTGTTTTGCTGATACTTACATAGAAAGCTTCGTCCCCTAACACATACTTATTTAGAAATTAAATAAGAATTTTCGTACATTAATCTTTAAAAATGCTTTAATGTAAAGAAACATTGTCATAAATAGCCTTGACTCATGTTTCTCCCTCTTAGAGATCGAATTCCCAGAAACACAGAAATACATATTATTTCTCATAACCAAGAAGCCAAACAAATTTCCTTGGATTTAGCTTTGAAATGCCTTCAACATGAAATATTTACGTAAACATTTCCAACCCCAGTTAGACCCTTTAAGGGCTGAATTTCCTAAAAGTACTGAAACGTATTTCTTTTAAATCAAACATCAGTTTTCAAACCTGTATTTTTAAATCTGCTTTATCAGAACTTTGTGATAACCAGGGACAACACGATAAATATATCACCATTCCACTGTTTACTGACACAACACATACACAAAATAATTCGGTTAGCAAATGCCAAGTTGCTGTGAACACTTTATGGAAAATATATGGATTGATGATGGTTACACCAATGCGCAGGAAGTGCAAGTGAAATGCAGAATTCGGGCGGAAATCACGTCCCTTCACATACTAAGCCTAGTGAACGTTGAAGTCCAGCATTCCCATTCTAAGTCCTGAGCACATCCAAATGAATATCAAACAGCAGGTTCATCGCAGTGTAGCACTTCCTAGATGTGGAGTAGAACATAGAATGATGAGAGTTGACCTGTAACCGTCAGTAGCGCCTTTAAATAAGGCTCCATAGTTAATGGAGCCGGCGGCTGGAGTCACACGCAAGCAGGCAGCCTGCGGTGCTTTAATTTGTGACAGAGATTTCAAATACCAGTCTTTGTAGTTTCAGCGTCTAAATTGCCGTAATAGCGACAAATTTAAAGAAAAAACAATTCATGCCCTACCTCGCCTCCTTGGTGATGGAATTTCGAACATCTCTTACCCAACAATGCCTACAACATCAGATCAATGACCTGTCCAAATCTGAAGTTTCTGTCCTTACTCGTTTGCACTAGGCGATGAAGAGTCAATGAATCAGTCACCACATTAGGTGCTGAATTTCCTAACATACTGAGAAACACAATATTTTATTTCTAATCGAGATGTCAAATACAATTTATCATAGATTTACCTCTGAAAATGCTGTCATAATGAAATGTTTCCATAAAAATATGAATCTCCTATTTCACTCTCTTAGGAGTTTAATTTCCAATAATAGTAAAATGGAAGAAGTGTGCCGCAGGCTAATAACCTAGAAAATCTTCAGTGACAACGGCCACGAAAGCCTGCAGACTTACATAAATTTCTAGAAATGTTTTAGTAGCCCATTAATAATGACTTGTTATCAAAGAAGTTTCACCAACTATTTCCCCCCATAGGGGTTAAATGTCCCAAAATGCTGCAACACACATTTCTTTATTTTCTGAGTGGGATTCCAGACGCCAATATTCGCAGCTCTGGCTTCAAAAATACGTTACTAGTGACATATTAATATTCGTTCCAATTTCACCCCCTCTGGGATAGAATTTCGAAAATATCTTCGTAGACGACGCCTACAGTGTAAGGTCAGCATCCTCTGCAAATTTAAAGTTTCTATCCTTCGAGGTCAGTCAATTAGTCAGTTAGGACATTGTGTCTTATGTACAGAGAAGAAGGAAATATACTGCCTCGTCAGTAAATTTCATCTTCCTCTCTGTTCGATACGAAGTTTAAAATGTTTATGTCAAATATACTGTGTCTTTAGTATATTTCATCTCTTTCACTTTTTATCATAATTCAACAATAAAGATGTTTACGTTACATACTGTACTGCCTGTTCAATACTATGTAATTGTTACCTCCATAACAGTACAAATTCATGTGGCTAGAAACAGCATTTTAAGGAGACAGTTAAGACTAAATTTTAGGCCTAATAGAGTGCACTATACAGAAATGAACTTTTGCATAAGACTGTGGAACAAGTTAGATCAGCTATAATGTTTTTTTTAATATTAGAAAACAAATTTTTACATATTTATTATAGTTTCTTTAGTGTATAATACAATGATCGAACTAAAATGGTTGTCAAGTGCTGATTACCCTGTATGTTGCTAGAATGGTGCTATTATATGTCATTATATAAGTGTACCATTTTCACTCTTACAGAACTATTATGTTGTGACTGTAGCGCCATGTGTGTTTTGCACATGATATATTTACATATATCAAAAAATAAATTAGTTTTGGAAGGAATACCTAGTTTCAGTTCTTAATCGGAGATCAGTAATTAAATTTTCATATTATATTAAGCCATCTGTGTATATTCAGTACTCGAAATCTTTATATATTTGATAAATCATTTTGCTGTGGTGCCTCTATATTCTCGAGATATCAAAGTATCTTCCATGCATAGAATCATTTTTCAACATATTCTTCGGCTATGCTGTGTGTTTGCATTATCTATTGTGTGCACTATCAAGTTTTATTTGTCTGCTACAAAAATAAATACTTTAAGTGAGTCAACCTATAAACATAAACATCCTATCAACATGTGTTAAAATGCCAATCAAATGTAATGTCGCCAGATAAACATGATATCGCAAGTATGACCAAATGTGGTGCAATAAAAAACGAATAACAGCCAATCCCAGCATTGAATGTTTTTTTTTTGTTTTTTTCTTTTTTTTTACAAAATGATGCATTATCAACTACTCCCCCAACAAAAAGTGATGCTCTGTGTGGTAAAGCATTACGAAAAATGTTCTGATAACATTGGATTTGATAGTTCAATCTTTGTACTACCAGTAGCATGGCATTAATTGAACCTAAGATTGGAACACCAGCACCATTACATATTTTAATATATATTGCAATCAATTTAGACACAGAATAAATTTCCCTCTCTGTGTACAGTGTTTTCTATTACTTTCTTTGACTATGGTACGTATGCATCGATATTCGATACAGTAAGATTAGTTATTGGTATTAATTAGTAGATGATTATGAGAAGGAGAGAAATTAATGTCTGTTAACGTCTTACAGAGACTTGGCATCTTACTTCCATTCCGAAAGTGTCACAGCATTCGTAAAATGTTCGATTTTGTACACAGCCCTGTCAAGGTCTAAAATAAAACGTCAAGTGCGTACTTAGCAAATTATTTCTTCCCACTTGTATTTTATAGTACAATAGAACATAACTATTACAGAGACAGATGATATTTACAAATGAGGTAGTAGATTATTTGAGATAATCTTTCTCTTTAGTGAAGTATAAAACATACAGAGGGTGGTAATTTACAAATAAGTCAGAATTTTAGGTGCTTAGGATGTTTATTAAATAATACAGAATTGGAAATACTGTTGTATCCATTGCTTAATTATTGAAGCTGTGGGCGGAAGTATGAGCTAAAATTTAGTGACAAACACTCTATGGTAATTCTTTTTAGTGAAGTATAAAACAGAGAGAGAGGTGAGGTTTACTAATGAGGCGTTATATTGTTTGACACAGAATCTTTATTAATGCTATATAAGAGATGCTGATTATGAAACTTGCTGATGAGGCTGGATTGTAGATGCTTACTGTTTTATTAAATAATACACAATTGGAAATACTCTATGTTACACTAGCTACATAGTTTTTAACACTGAATGCACATGTGTGAGGTGTAACTTACTGATGGAACAGTGTAGTATTTGACATAAACATTTTTAGTGAAATATAAATCAGAAAGATAGACAGAGATGAAATTTACTGATTGGGCAGTGAAGTATTTGAGATAAATGATTTTTACAAGTAACCAAAGATGGAATACATATTATTCTCTTTCCAAATATCTATCACAATTGCGATAGTGGTCCTTCATTTGTGGCAGTAGCTTTGGATCGTCACGTGCATTTTAAAACCACAGCGTCAGATGGAAATTAATTATACAGTCCATCAATGTACATATAAGTAACAAGTGCTTACATTTGTCGTTAGAAATCAGTACACGAATACAATATGTTAAACTTCATCTGAGTATGTATAACATGGTCTCCTTTCTGTCGAAGGCGGCAAACAGGGAACTCCCGCATTCAACTGGAATGAAAGTATATTATATACTCAAATGGAGTATACATTTTTTCATTCCTATAACGATTTACAACTAATGTCCACTGTTGAATTTTACGATAAAACTTACGTTTAAGGCTATGGCTGGAAAATAGTCGTGATGGTCCGAGACTAGTCGCCACAGAGGAATGACTATTAATACAACTGTGACGGATATTGGAAAAAATTTAAAATAGTTCCTACACAAGTTGGTGGTCCTATTCTCCACTATGCTGAAATTTCATGCAAGGGTGGATGTTGCGCAAAGAGAGAGATATATATATAGAGAGAGAGAGTATTTCACTAGTAACATGAGACATTAGGAGACTTTGTTTTTAACCTGGTGCGAAAGAATGAAATTATGATGGTTCAAATTGTTTGAACAAGCTACCTACATAGATATTGCTTGTTTGACGGAAATATTTTTATTTCGCAACAACGTGACGCCATATAAAAGGGGTTTGAGTAGTGAAGTCTCGATTATTACGATGCAGAGAAAGATGGCATGATGTGATGGATAGAGCACGAACGGAAATTGCGTTCCATAAATTAGCAACCACTCTACTCTGAAAGAGCGCAGCTGTACTTCGCGGCGACACTAGGTGGGGGAGGGTAGGGTTCTCATCGGTCTATCCACGTTTGATCCACGTGAAATATACCTGATAGTCAGTTGGTAGCATGCTGATTGACCTGTGGATCCTGCAGCACCTGAAGATGGGTAAATTCCCCATCTGTATGAGGAATCGAACGTGGATCCTACTCTGGTTCTGGACGCCAATGGCCACATACAAAATCAGACATAGCAGCTTCAGTAATAACTGTCCTAGCAACTAACTGAAGGCATTCGCTTCCGCTTAGATCCTTATTACGAAATTTTGCAAATGAGAGAAATCAGCTTTACCATATCTTTCAGGCAGTAGTCTTGTGAAGGGAATTATGTTCTGTTTAGGGTGTTGCACGTATGTTAAAGATGCTTGTAGGTAGTGTCTTCTTCTCGCAGTCTACTGCAGATGTTGGTGGACGGATCACCATCGACGAGATACATGTCGTGATGATCTGAGACAATGTGTGGATGATTTTGAGTCTGCTGAAAAAGCTGACACATTGGGGATAAAAGGCTGTCTGGTCGGTTGCCAAGAAATGTACACTGCCGTCTCGTCTATCTTTCCAGACCAGATAGCATTTTTGAAGGTTTCTTCTATGATCAGGATTTGAACAGGGTGCAAGAGTGTGGAACCACTGAGGCTTATGTCTATTAGCGATCTACACTACGGAGATAAGAACTTATCCAACGCTTTTCTTTTCTTGCTTGTATTTCTTTTCTTTCCTGTCTTTCCTTTTCTTTGTACCCAAACCTGACGAGCTCGCCGGGAACAGAACTGCCCACTAACAACGGTGTGACCATCTCTCAAACCATTTTTGTAGCAAGACAGCTGTAAGGCGCGTAATAAAGACGTCAGTGAAGTTAGGGAATTTACCGACAGGGATGCGGAGCCACGCCAGATCCAGTGTCTTGGCCTGCTGCGCTACATTTCTCGGTCGAGGATTAACGGTGCATAAAGCCCGTTCGAGGTGGTTCCACAGACTATCGATTGGATCTAAATCCAGGAAGTTTGGGGGCCCAGGGTGTACGGGTAACTGATTCTGGTGCTCTTCGAATCACAAACGTACACTGTGATATGTGTCCGCCCCCGGTAGCTGAGTGGTCAGCGCGACTGAATGTCAATCCTAAGGCCCAGGTTCGATTCCCGGTTGGGTAGGAGATTTTCTCCGCTCTGGGACTGGGTGTTGTGTTTCCCTAATCATCATCATTTCATCCCCATCGACGCGCAAGTCGCGGAAGTGGCGTCAAATCGAAAGACTTGCACCCGGCGAACGGTCTACCCGTCAGGAGGCCCGAGTCACACGACATTTACTGTGATCTGCGTCACACGTTGCACTGTCGTGCTTGTACGTGCCACCGTGCAAAGGAAAGACAAACTGCATGTAGGAGAGGACATGGTTCCGAAGGATGGATACTTACGTTGATCCACTGTTTCTTCAAGAATGACTAAATCACACAGAGAATGGCACTAAACCATTCTCCAGACTATAACGCTCCATCCTTTGGCCTTGACCCTTCTGACGCTTGTTACAGAGTGTTCGTTTTCAGTCTTTTCATGGCATGCACGCAAGCAGCCACCTGTCTGATGGTGCATAAAACATGATTCATACGAAATGCCAGCTCTAGCCAGTCAGTGAACGTCCAGTTGCGTTCGACGCCAATGAACAGAAGTCAGGATGGGTGCATGAACCAGGCACTGGCTACAGAGCAATGTAACGACGTTCGCTGAACGGTCATTGAGGAGACACAGTCGGTAACTCCTTGGTTCATCTGGGCGGTCAGTTGCTGAACGGTTGCCCGTCTATTAGCCCTTAGACATGTCTGCAGCCGTCGCTCTCCTCTCACATCTATTGCCAGTATACCAATGTTCGATTGGCACCGGTTCTGGAAAGCACCGTTTCTTCATGCACAGTGTACTTTAAACACGGCGTCTTACTAACAGTTTACAAACTTGGCCGTTTCGGAAATACTTCCGCCCTTGCCGCGAACGGCAATGATCATACTCTTTTGGACGTCATATAAATCACTCTGTTTGCGCGTTACTGCAGTGACTACACTGTTTACCATGGCCATCCGATTGCCACCCGACTGCTGGTCCTGCCACCTGCCGTCTGTGAAAGGATACTGCACGCTGACATCCAACATAGTCAGGGTCACATTAATGTGACTGGGCCGTATATATGGTACAAGCTTAAGGCGCTGCAGTCATGGACTGTGATGCTGGTCCCGGCGGAGGTTCGAAGCCTCCCTCGGGCATGGGTGTGTGCGTGTGCGTGTGTGTGTATGTGTGTGTGTGTGTGTGTGTGTGTGTGTGCGTGTGTGTTTATGTTTGTCCTTAGGATAATTTAGGTGGAGTAGTGTGTAAGCTTAGGGAGTGATGGCCTTAGCAGTTAAGTCCAATACGATTTCACACACATTTGAACATCTTTTTGGTACAAGCTTCTGGTCATTTGTTCAAATGGGTGTGAAATCTTATGGGACTTAACTGCTAAGGTAATCAGTCCCTAAGCTTACACACTACTTAACCTAAATTATCCTAAGGACGAACACACACGTCCATGCCCAAGGGAGGACTCGAACCTCCGCCGGCACCAGCCGTGGTCATATGTCTTACAACTTTCTAATAGGTCCGGCTTAAAACCGTAGATGGCTCTACAAACCGAGTTGCTTATCCCTCAACGGCTTAAATCCGAGGTGATGTGAACTTCGAGGAACCGCAGTCGGAGTGCGGGCCACAGTCGTTGTTGGCAGACGTGGTCGCCTGTCCCGCCCTAGGGCGTGATTAGCGGTAATGGAGTCGGCGGAACAGCTTCTGTCCACGGCGCGGCACAGTGGTGGAGCCGCCCGCCTGGCGCGTAGGTCGTTACGCCACGCCTCAGGCAGCGCTCCGCCCCCGCACTGCTAGCTGGACAACGAGAAAGAGCGGCAGCGACCTCCCTCCACGTCCGCTCTGGTCTGCCCAAGAGCATTAGTCTGGCCAGACAGCCAGAGGAAGCGCATCAGCCTAGCACTACTCTACACTCTACATGACCCTACTGAAGCCTCCCACCACACACAAGGAGCGCGTTGTAAACTGTTTCTCCGTCCAGAATTACACACGAGTGGTCATACGAGATATTAGGCGTTCTTTATGCCATGAAACATACCCCTCAGAGCGTAAATATGACCCATCGATAACGCGACTGAATAGCAACACCAGGTGGTAAAGCTGACTTAAAAAGCAACAAAATAAACCTGGAGGTCGCTACTCGAAAGTAATACCATCAAATCTTGAACGTGTCGATGCACTGAAAACCATATAGTATACAACCTCAAAGAACAGCATGTCCGAAAAATATTGTATAATTTTCTTTCTTTCTTTCTTTTTTTTCTTTTCTACTTGCCTAGTTTGGATAGAGATGGGGCCCCTCCACGCCCGCACCAACGTGGTGACCAGACCAAAAATTCTACTGTCACCTCCGTAAACATGTTAGTTATCTGGTAAGTGGATCACTGTGATGTTATCCGTGCGTCTGGGTAAGACTACGCACTAACACGGTCCATCAGGTGTTAGATAGTGGACGAAACGCGAGTCAGGGTAGCAATTTGAAGAGCAGAGGGAAAAAAGTGCCAAGGCTCGTGCCGTGGGAAAAAAACCTCTGCGCAGTGGGATGGGTGGTAAGAGCAGTAGCGGCTTACTAGCTGCAATAGTCCATGCAAGGTTGGATTTGTTGGTATGGGTATCATGCATCATTACCGTGGCAAGAGATGGCAATGTATCCCAGCAGCTGCAGCCGCTACATTCCTGGAACAATCAAGATCGTTCTATAGTAGTGGAAGATCGGCCATAGATCATCTCACTGTGTGGGATGTGTGTGGAGTTTGTATGCATGCAGTGTACAGTACGGCTTCCCTGCGTAGTGCCGGTTATTCGGCAGTGTGTTCCAGCTGGATATCCAGTAATGGCGTCTAACAGGGGCTCACCTGTACCATTGTGTTTGCGTGTGCTTGGCCATAGATGTAAGGACGTAAAATCTATGGCCAAGCACACGCCGTACATACTTGTGTCTTTTGGCCTTTTATGTTTCCATCTATGGTTGTGGTCGTAGTTTCCCAGAGTCAGAATAAACGGGTTCTGCGAATGTCTGGAGTTTCTGTATAGTCTTGTGGTGAGTTTGTGGATTACCTCCGTGAGAGTCTCAAGTCGGTATTCCCGGTAAAGGTCAGCGATGCGTGTGTATCGTGGAACATTGCTTATGATTTTGAGTACTTTGGCAGGAATGTAGGCGCAGCGTATGCCCCGACAGGATCTGCGTACGTCATCACGGGTCGAATAAGTGTCATGTACATGAACCTCGACACCCTTCTGTTCAGAGTGTTACGCCTGTTGAGCATAGGGTAGAGCTGTTTGAGCCTCGCGCTTGCTCGGTTGGTCATGTGTTGTATGTAGTCCCCGCAGAGTAATTTCCGGTCCAGCCAGACATCGACGTATTTGACTTTCTCGCGGAAACGTATTGGGCGTGCATGTAGATTTATTGGCCTGCAGTATCGGTGTTTGAGCAGTTGCTTCGGCCTTCTAGTGTGTGGACAGGGGTGTAAGTGGTAATTATTTGTGATAGATACGGCAAGTTTGGGCTGAAAGATCCGCCATTTCCAAGAACACAATTTCTTCAAGATGACGAGCACACGAAAACCGATTGCACTTCGCGCTGTGGAATATGCAAAGACAACGTCCATTGTCTTAGTCCAACGTTACTGTCAACGACAGTGTAAGTATAAGAGCTGCATTAGGCTATGGCATAGACAACTCATGGAGCAGATTGCCTAGACCAATGCAAAAGCAACGGCCACTCATCCCATTCAGAGAAGACAGTGAATGGAGTACGGAAATTCTTCTAATGTGGCAAAACTAAGACAGCTCGGAAACCAGCGGGTCAACGGCCCGCAATGTTGATCGCAACACTTTGACATTCAAGGCTTACAAGTTGGATAAGCACTCCCATGAAAAAGAACACACAGTCTTCAGAGTGAACATGTTGAGATACCTGGAAAATGATAATTTTACGTGCAGGATGCTTTTCAGGCATCAGGTGACCTTCTACATCAAGGAAAAAGTTTCGGAACGCACTGGGAGATCATTGAGAAAGTCAGAGATTCTCGACAGTTGGAAGTCTTCGTTACTATGTGCAGATGAATGAAATTCCAATTCCCTATCTAGAAATAAATTTAACGGTACATTCATATGTTGATATGCTCGAGATAGGTTTCATACTACATGTGGAAGAAGGAGCTCCACCCCACATTTGTAATAACGTGGTACGGTATCTGAACATCTCCCATAGCGTACGATAGGCCGGGTGGTCCTATTGATGAAGCGTTTCGCGATAACACCGAGGTCTCCAGACATGAAACCATGGGACTTCTTTTTTTGGGGCTTTGTTAAAGACCACCTATTTGCTCCACCACTCGATATCCGACTGAGCAGCGAGAGCTGATCACAGAGCCTGAGCTGCTGTAACAAGAGGATTGGTGGTCCGAAAAGTGGAAGAAATGGAGTGTCGAGAAAATATCTGCCGCATCGGGAAGGACGCCCACGTTCAGTCTTCTTTAGTTAGATAAATATATTTGATATATTACCTTACTTTTGGTGTACAAAGGATTCTCGTATCGTATTAGAGGGGCCAATAATATTTCTTTGGAAAGAGTACATGCTTTCTCAATCACAATCTTGAAATAAATCCCACCTTACTCGTCCGATTTGTGCAAGAACGGAGTATTTTGTCGTCTGTTACCTAGAGAGCATACCATCCTGAAAACTTTAAGCTTATGTGGTGAGTGCAATGAAATGTAGATATACCTGTACGGTATGTTTATGTTCATGATCTACAGTCCTGCAAATAACAGTTCTTTTAGTTAACTTTAGTTTTCTTTAGAAAACAAATGAAATTTTGAAATGCACAGAACAAAGGCTCCGGAGTTAGATTGTGTTGTTGTTGGAGTGTGATATTGGTCATGTTACAAAAGGAAGTTTTCTAATAATACTTCTGAATCGAAAATACGGTTTTGTGATTAATTGTTCGAGAAGATCAGCAGCTGGTGACCACAACGTGATCTAAAGAAGAATCAAATACGATGGCAGGTAGAGGCAACATTTATATCCCAGACAATAATACGAAAATCGAAATGGAAGAAGTTAGTGTGAGACTTCCTCCGTTCTGGTCTGAGAGCTTGATATACTGTTTTCCAGGGTCAAGCACAATTTACAATCGCGGGAATATGGACCGAAGCAATCAAACTCGATTATTTGTCAGATCAGTTAGAGTCCCGATTTCTAAAAAAATATATAGGATGTCGTGGACAGCGACGAAAGCAAAAGTATAGTTTTACTAAAGAAAGATTTTATTGACGTCTAAGGAAAGCGAAGAACGTCAAATTAAGAAATTATTTAACGAAATAGATATTGGTGAAATGAAACTTAGTCAACTGCTTCAGAAGATAAAAGCTATGAAAGAAAGAATGTTTCAGGTAAAATTTTTAAATATTCTCTGGCTAGACAAACTTCCTGCTAGCGTCCGAAATATTTTAATAATCTCTGAAGAAAATGTGGACAAATTGGCGCAAATAGCTGATCGGGCGATGGAAACGCGAAGCGCTTATGAACTTAATCATCATCAACTGAAGTGTCCCCTGTGACGTGCGATTCTTGTGTATCAGTGAAAGACCTTCTGGGAAGCATCGAAGAGGTGGAAACTGAAGTCCGTAAAACAAGATTGAGGGAGCGACAGTATCAATTGTGACGACGTTCTCATAGCAGAGGCCGCAGCAAGCCGAAATGCAACAGTTCAGGCCAGTACTGCTATTTTCATTTTTGTTACGACTCAAAATGCAGACCTGAGAAGTGAGTCCAAACTGACCAATGGAATAGTGAGGGAAGCTCCAGCTGGCAGACACAGTGCCGGCTGAGTATTATGCCGCAACAAATTATACCAGGCCGCCAATATCAGCTGTTTGTGAGAGATAAAAGTTCAGGGTAGCTGGTGTACAAAGGAATATCGTATCGCATTACCACCTACGCGCGTGTCCCAAGGATAAGGTTAAGGAAGCAGCCTGCAAACAGTATGCAGCAAATGGTTCAAACCTATCGGATCTTGATTTAGATTTAAAACGCAGGTTTGCGTGGCCTTTCATTGTAGCTCACACAACAAAAGTTACAATCGGTGCTGACTTTCTTCATCAGTTTGGCTTATTGATAGACCTGAAATGCTATTATTTGACAGCAATATTCGGTTACATGTGGCTACACTACAATGTACGGTTGATTTGTCTCACTCTGTCAGTTCGGTACGTACCAACCGCAAATTACCTGAGTTAGTTAAAAGGTTTTATGACCTGTTCAAAATGGTTCAAATGGCTCTGAGCACTATGGGACTCAACATCTTAGGTCATAAGTCCCCTAGAACTTAGAACTACTTAAACCTAACTAACCTAAGGACATCACACACACCCATGCCCGAGGCAGGATTCGAACCTGCGACCGTAGCAGTCCCGCGGTTCCGGACTGCAGCGCCAGAACCGCACGGCCACCGCGGCCGGCCTTTATGACCTGTCAAAACCCACACTTATGCAGGGATAGATTGAGCATGATGCTAAACACTACGATTGCAACTAGCAGCGGCCAGCCAGTGTACTCAAAAGCCCGCAGACTAGAGCTACAAAAACTCAAGCTCGTCTAAAAAGACCAGCTATGTCCCAGCAAATAGTAGAAAAACCAGATGGTCAGTGGCGCGTTTGTGGAGACTACCGACATCTTAATTACCGACCATTCCTGAGTGCCATCTGATTCCTCACACCGACGTCTTATTGACCGAACCATTCCTGACCGCTAATCAATTCCTCACATAGATGATGTAAATTCCATCCTTGTGGGCAAGAAAATATTTTGTAATATCGATCTCCTCAAAGCGTATTACCAAACGCCCCCATATCTGAAGAGGAAAAGCGTGCTGTAATCACACTTTTTGGAGTTTATGAATTCAATCTCATGCCGTTTAGCCTCAGAGATGTACCCAGTATCTTTCAGATATTTATTAATGACGTTTTGAGCGATTTAAATTGCCATTTCCCATATTTAGATGATGTACTGATAGCTTCTAGCTCTGAAGAGAAACATACTCAACACTTAACTATCCTGTTTGAAAGCTTGAATGAATCTGGTTTGAGAGTTAGTGTTGGAAAATCCGTGTATGGAGTCAAGAAATTATTTTCTTGGGTCAAGTGATTTCCAATTTTCAGGAACTGTGTCAGAATTAGGTCATTTCCTTGGAATACTGAATTTTTACCGATGCCATTTGCAACATGCTGGAGAACATCATATCATTCTAAATGAATATTTAAAGAACGCCAAGAAAAGCAAAAAAAAGCATACACTGGACAGAAGACGCCATAAAACATGGACCTTCCAAATGCAGCGTTTTTAAGATTCCCGGATGTAAACAATGGTCTTGCACTGTTTGTAGACGCTTCAAATTTTGCATCCGGTGCTGTCCTGTAATACAGAAGAAGGAACTCCAAAAGTTCTAACCATCCCACAAGTAGTATTCATCACACCATAGCGAACTTACCAGCATATACATGGCACTAAGGTATTTTAATAGTCCCCTTGAACGACATTCATTTGCAATGAATACTGACCATGTTCCTTTGACACAAGCTTTTAAACAATGAAGCGATAAAGCAACCCCTTGCATGTGCGTCACCTACAATTCATAATACAATTTACGACAGGCACATTTCTGGAAAAGAAAATAGTTTGGCTGACAATCTATCCAGACTCAAAGAAGTAGCACGAATTGATTACAAGAAGGTAGCAGATATTCAAGTGAGTGATGAAGAACTCGAGAAATTTCGCATAGACCTTATATTTCACCGATATTTAAACAACAAGAAACCCCTGATGGAAGATTATTATTGTGTGATGTATCAACAAGTAACATTCATCCTATTATTCCTCAACAATTTAGCTACTCCGCTTTTCAGCACTACCGTAGTACGGCACATCCTGGTATTGAGCCTTCTGTGAAATTACGAGCATGCACATTTATTTGGTCAAACATGAAACGAGGTATCCAAAACTAGGAGAAATTATGCTCACCATGCCGAAAGAATAAACTGACTGGGCATACCAAATCTGCTACTGGCAAGTTTCCAAGCACTGATGGACGACTTAACGTGGTACACATCGATATAATAGCCCCCTGCCTGCCTGACATGAAGTCATGTACTGTTGAAGGTGCATCGATCGGTTGAGTACCTGGACAGAAGTCATTCCATTGCGTGATAACTACCGGGTCATTAGATTTGGAGCACCTAACCAAATGGTGACGGACCAAGTGGCAGAGTTCCATTCAGAGCTGGTCCATGCATTAGCTAAGATTTGCGGTTCTAAATGAATTCAGACTACGGCATGCTACCCAAAGTCAAATGGGAAAATAGACAGATTCCATCGAAGACTCAAGGTAGCCGTCAGATCACATCTTAAAAATAAATACAGTGACAAAATTCCAACAATTATACTAGGTCTGCGTTCTTGTATGAGATACGAAATTAACTCAACAGCAGCGGAGATACTGTTGATACAACTTGACAACCCAGTTGATTTCCTTTTTTTTTTTTCTTTTTTTGGTCATCATCAGTCTGCTGACTGGTTTGTTGCGGCCCGCCACGAATGCCTTTCCTGTGCTAACATCTTCATCTCAGAGTAGCACTTGCAACCTACGTCCTCAATTATTTGCATGACGTACTCCAATCTCTGTCTTCCTCTACAGTTTTTGCCCTCTACAGCTCCCTCTAGTACCATGGAAGTCATTTCCTCATGTCTTAGCAGATGTCCTATCATCCTGTCCCTTCTCCTTATCAGTGTTTACCACATATTCTTTTCCTCTCCGATTCTGCGTAGAACCTCCTCATTCCTTACCTTATCAGTCCACCAAATTTTCAACATTCGTCTATAGCACCACATCTCAAATGCTTTGATTCTCTTCTGTTCCGGTTTTCCCACAGTCCATGTTTCACTACCATACAATGCTGTACTCCAGACGTACATCCTCAGAAATTTCTTCCTGAAATTAAGGCCGGTATTTGATATTAGTAGACTTCTCTTGGCCAGAAATGCCTTTTTTGCCATAGCGAGTCAGCTTTTGGTGTCCTCCTTGCTCCGTCCGTCATTGGTTATTTTACTGCCTAGGTAGCAGAATTCCTTAACTTCATTTACTTCGTGATCATCAATCCTGATGTTAAGTTTCTCGCTGTTCTCATTTCCACTACTTCTCATTACCTTCGTCTTTCTCTGATTTATTTTCAAATCATACTGTGTACTCATTAGACTTTTCATTCCGTTCAGCAGATCATTTAATTCTTCTTCACTTTCACTCAGGATAGCAATGTCATCAGCGAATCGTATCATTGATATCCTTTCACCTTGTATTTTAATTCCACCCCTGAATCTTTCTTTTATTTCCATCATTGCTTCCTCGATGTACAGATTGAAGAGTAGGGGCGAAAGGCTACAGCCTTGTCTTACACCCTCCTTAATACGAGCACTTCGATCTTGATCGTCCACTCTTATTATTCCCTCTTGGTTGTTGTACATATTGTATATGACCCGTCTCTCCATATAGCTTACCCCTACTTTTTTCAGAATCTCGAACAGCTTGCACCATTTTATATTGTCAAACGCTTTTTCCAGGTCGACAAATCCTATGAAAGTGTCTTGATTTTTCTTTAGCCTTGCTTCCACTATTAGCCGTAACGTCAGAATTGCGTCTCTCGTCCCTTTACTTCTCCTAAAGCCAAACTGATCGTCTCCTAGCGCATTCTCAATTTTTTTTTCCATTCTTCTGTATATTATTCTTGTAAGCAGCTTCGATGCATGAGCTGTTAAGCTGATTGAGCGATAATTCTCGCACTTGTCAGCTCTTGCCGTCTTCGGAATTGTGTTGATGATGCTTTTCCGAAAGTCAGATGGTATGTCGCCAGACTCATATATTCTACACACCAACGTGAATAGTCGTTTTGTTGCCACTTCCGCCAATGATTTTAGAAATTCTGATGGAATGTTATCTATCCCTTCTGCCTTATTTGACCGTAAGTCCTCCAATGCTTTTTTAAATTCCGATTCTAATACTGGATTCCCTATCTCTTCTAAATCGACTCCTGTTTCTTCTTCTATCACATCAGACAAATCTTCACCCTCGTAGAGGCTTTCAATGTATTCTTTCCACCTATGTGCTCTCTCCTCTGCATTTAGCAGTGGAACTCCGGTTGCACTCTTAATGTTACCACCGTTGCTTTTAATGTCACCAAAGGTTGTTTTGACTTTCCTGTATGCTGAGTCTGTCCTTCCGACAATCATATCTTTTTCGATGTCTTCACATTTTTCCTGCAGCCATTTCGTCTTAGCTTCCCTGCACTTCCTATTTATTTCATTCCTCAGCGACTTGTGTTTTTGTATTCCTGATTTTGCCGGAACATGTTTGTACTTCCTCCTTTCGTCAATCAACTTTCGCAGCTACTTTCTTTGTACCTATGTTTTCCTTCCCAACTTCTGTGATCGCCCTTTTTAGAGATGTCCATTCCTCTTCAACTGTACTGCCTACTGCGCTATTCCTTATTGCTGTATCTATAGCGTTAGAGAACTTCAAACGTATCTCGTCATTCCTTAGTACTTCCGTATCCCACTTCTTTTCGTATTGATTCTTCCTGACTAATGTCTTGAACTTCAGCCTACTCTTCATCACTACTATATTGTGATCTGAGTCTATATCTGCTCCTGGGTACGCCTTACAGTCCAGTATCTGATTTCGGAATCTCTGTCTGACCATGATGTAATTTAATTGAAATCTTCCCGTATCTCCCGGTCTTTTCCAAGTATACCTCCTCCTCTTGTGATTCTTGAACAGGGTATTCGCTATTACTAGCTGAAACTTCATTACAATGTCGGAAAACACACTAGAAATAGACGTACCAGCATTCAGTTCTAAGTTACGTCAACGTAATACAACTCATGTAATTCTGAGGAATGACAATGTGAATGCCAAATTAGTGCCTCCCTGTGAAGGCCTCTTTGAAGTCCTGGAGGGAAAAACAAAATATTTCACTCTAAATATTACGAAAGTGCTAACGAACATCTCAGTTGAGTGACTGAAACCCGCGTACAACCTAGTGAACTCAGAAACTAGTTGCCTACAGGATAACCTTCAGAGCACTTCATCAATCAATGAGATACCCACATGCTCACCAAAGAAATCTATCCGATTTGGTGGAGGTGTGAAATTGCCAGAAAAGTTCAAGTAATTGACTTACAAACTGAGGGGAGGATGATGTTTATGTTCGTAGCCTTCAGTTCTGTAAATAATTGTTCTTTGTGGTAACTTTATTTTACTTTTCAGAACAAACGGCATTTTGAAATGCACAGTGTAAGTTGTCTACAGTTAAGTTTTGTTGTTATGGTGTGATAGTGGTACTGTAATGGAAAGGAAGTTTCGGAATAATGATTTTGAATCAATGTACAAGAAGACCAACAACGCTGTCTCAGCCGCCGGATATCTCGGAAAATTGCATAAGCGTCAACGCCCGTGGATTTTCTGACAGTTGGTTACAAAACAAATCATTAATACTAGCTTGACACGTAAATGAAATGTAACCTCTCAACAAATACTGCTTAAGTGTATGAAACATGTTTCACCATAAAACCCCGCTTAGTGATTGAAATATGGAGGTAACATAGGCGTGGTGGAATTAGTAGTTCCAGGAAAGAGGTATCAGGTAGTGAATTCAGGGTCGAAATATATGAGAAACCAATCATAGCTTAGAAGGATATCAGATATACAATTTTGGCACAGTGCTTGTGAAGAAACATCGAATCATACTATTTAACATCATTACCGAACAACAATCACAGAATTACAAAAGAATTAACTTTATGCATGGTTTAAAAACAGCTGAATGTAAGAGAAGCTGTAAGTAAAATTAATTTATAGATTGCAAGTACAGAGACGAATTCCAATCATCAAGTGTCTTGTAGCAATCCAAAATGAGAACAAAAATCCAATATCTTGCAAGTAATGTTCATATTTTCAGATGTGAGTGAATTCATAAGGGACCAAACTGCTGAGGTCATCGGTCCCTACCCTTACACACTACTGAAACTAACTTAAAGTAGCTTATGCTAAGAACAACACACACACTCATGCCAGAGGGAGAACTCGAGCCTCCGGCGGGAGGGCCCGCGCAGTCTGTGACATGGCGCCCCAAACCGCGTGGACACTCCGCGCGGCCTGCAAGTACGGTCAGCATGTAAAAAGGGGGCAACACGGAAAAGACACAGTTTACCTAATCAGAATGTTTCCATGGGTCCTAATCATTTGAGTACAATTGAAATGATAGTTTCTAGTAAACATCTCACCTTCAAGGCAAAGGATGCTTATCTTACGCCTCCATACGCAGCACAAAATATATGTCGGCAATTCCTGACTGCTTCTGAGCGCTGACCATATCGAAGATTGAAAACGGAGTCACCATGAGAGAAGAGACGAGAATGCACGATGAAACTCAAACAAACTTGGCCACATAGCATGGTCATTGGCCGGTTCTTCTTAGAGCTCTGTTTCGGCAAAGATGCGTCACTTTCAAGACAACAGGCGACTAGTGATTGACTTTCTAAAGACGGCAAGTGACATATGCTCTGCGCTGTGCGTTATTGCTGTGTACGGAAAGCTGTCTTTCTATAGCTACTCTTCCTCATTTCGACGAGGTAGTTGCATGTTATGTGACGCTGATTAGGCACATAGGTGGGAAATTTCCCAGCAGTGAAAACGTATCCTCGAACAGTTATCACAAAGACTATGCTTGGACACAAGTCGGTTACTGTTTTTGGTGACGACAACGAGATGATCGATTATCTTCATGTTTTGCAGTAAAGTGACTGTTGCTCGCAACCTAATTAATTCCTTCTTCTAATATTTCGACTGTGTATCGTTCAGCCATCTTCGCAGTGAACAGAATGACTGACGCACCAGAACTCGCTGCGTCCTTTTAATCACTGGTCTGCGCCACTGAGGGTAAATCAACAAATACACAAGGAGCCAGAAACGTTGATCGGGGAAAAAGAGGTACAATATGTGCCTTAATTATTTCTGTATGTGCTAATTAAATTCGTCACCAACCGTTGCTTCCTTCAATACTGTCCCCCAGAAGGATGAAGTTGGGGATAAAATTTCGATGTTTTTGTACTCCATATAGTGCCAGCGCAGTGCTCTGCCATCGCCGATGTGTTATGGTGTAAGAGCCGGCTGTACCAGCGGCGTTCAAGGTATCTCTTGTGGACTGTATGTGTCGTCTGCTCGATATATAAAAGGATTCACTAACAGGGGATCCTATAAACCTCTGGTTTCCGAAGCACTATATCATCTTTAATGCAACCCAGGAGTGCTTCTGTCTTTGGTGAAGGGCGAAAAATCATTTTTACTTACTGTTTGCTGAGGATCCACCCTATTTTTGATGACTGGCTTTCCACATATAGCAAGAAATCCATGAATTTAAAACATCCCGTATCGTATTCTCCATTGCTTATGCTGACCGTTGCTTTCTTTCGTAGTGCCTTACGTATCTGCTGTAGAGACCACCCGATGGCTACAGAGACTCTTTCCAAGTATAGAAGCTCGTCCTCCAGATTTCTCCAGTCAGCAGTTATGTTGACTTTGTGTACCAGAATCCTCAGAACACTCATCGTGGTGGTAGACATTTGATCGTAAATATTAACCGTATGCTTCTGTTTCCGATATAGTGCATATTCTGTTGTGCCATTTTCCTTGTGTTGTACCAAAACATCCAAAAATGGAAGACGTCTCTCTTATTTGGTTTCCACTGAAAACTGTATTTTTCTGTGGATGGAATTCAGATGGTGAAAAATTCTTTTCATTTATCTTCATCATTCTGACTAATACATCAGAACGGTAAGATCCCGTGATTTTAGTTGCGGATGAAGTCCGCAGGGTTACGTATGCTATGAACACCTGGCCAATTTCGGAACCAAGCCATGCTCATGGCAACTTAACGAAAAGCTTAAAGAGCTTAATAACCTCGCTCTCAAGTGTCGCAGCCTATCCAGTCATACTGAAAGAAGCAATTGAAATTCAGTTGACTATCAATTTAAATAATAGATTTGGCGGCTTCAGTTTGATAAATCATGGAATCTGGTACTTTCAGGAATAGAGTTACAAAGACGTCGCCACAGCACAGCTCTCAGCGTTACATCAATATTCCCGAGTGGATCGACTGCGCAGCCACAGATGTAATACAATTACATGCTGTGCCGCTTTGCCGCTGATCATCGTCTCTGACGCCTTGTGTATCTGTGGCTACATAGCACACTAGCACTGTCAACGAGATTAAAAGGACGGTGCGAGTACTCTGATGATGACTGAACGATTCACAGCCGAAGTAACGGGATAAGGAGTGAAATTCATGCGATTGGGAGCCCGAAGTTTAGTGGAGCAGTCATTGTTCTGCGAAAACATTAAGAGGCACGTCAAGTATCTGTTCGGGAAGGAAAAGGTTTTATGTGTTCGACGACAGATTCACCTGCCATGATTAGGATTTTAAGAAAATCTGGTACTACTATTGTTAAAGAGAGGATCTGGTTTACCTCTCGACAATTGCACCAGGTTTCTAAACAGCCTTGAGGTCAGTTTCTGTAGATGTCTGTGGAACTAGGTAGATGGTATACGTGCGAAATTGGATTGAGTTCGTGGGGATGTCACACCCAGACAAACGGCAAAACTTTGTCGGCTTGAGACGGCTTGCAGCAAGAAACTGTTATTCGACGCTCTGTCATTAATATGACGGATAAATATTTGGACGGCGCTATGATGACGGTTTTAACTAAAGGACTGAAATTTTCACTGACAGCTATTACCGATACATGCGCTCAGAAGTCCCGTTGAAGAAGCTGTTCGACCGCTTTCCATGGATTCAGCAAACGAAATAAGACACGAAACTTGTCGAGGAGTTATGAATTCTCGCCGACGAAGGAGTAATATACCTATGGCGGAGATGGCTGCACTACGTAATCCTTGCCGGGATACCGAGATGGTGGTTCTTCCAGGTAATAAAAGTAATGCCATTGTTTTAACGTCTCGTTACAACTATAGATGGACAACTAAAGATACTGTTCACTGAGTGATAGCACGTACCTGAAGACCAGTAAAGACCGCACTATCCAGGTGGTAAGGAAGACTGGTTGGCATCAGAACGCCTCTTCCTCTCCACAGAAGTCTTACGAAATTTGTTACTACGTGGTACGGTTCCTCCGAGGATTCACAGACTTCCGAAGATCCGTAGGAAAGATGCTCCTATGCGTTCGATAGTAAGTAACGTTCGCTCTCCAGCCTACGACTGTGCCAAACACTTAGCGTCTTTATTGAAGCCTATTGTGGGGAAAGGTGCTCATAACAAAAGTAAAGCTGCGAACTTCATTCGTAAACCAAAGTCACTGAAACTGAACAGTTCTGATATACTAGTCAGTTCCCATGTAGTGCCGTTGTTCAAAGGGTTCCCCTTTCAGAATCATTATCTCCTATTGTCAAAACATTTGATAAAGAGATTTCATCCATGCCATTATCTCGACATACTTTTCGTTTAATAGATAAGATTTTCGAACAGACTGACAGTTCCGCTATTTGTTGCCCCTTGTCAAACTTAGTGATCAAGTTTTTTATGGATGCCGTCGGGGAAAAGGCGCTGTAAAGTGCTGCCTTGTAGCCCACAGTATTTTGAAGGTATGCTGTTGACACGTTTGTAGTGTGGCCCCATGGTGATGAAATATTACAAGAACTTTTAAACGACCTCAATTCCATTTATGGACGAATCCAATTTACGCTTGAAATCGAAAAAGAAGGGTACATTCCACTTTTGGGTGTTTTGGTTCGAAGCAAGGATCATGACACTTTAGGTATGCGGGATATCGGAATCCGAAGTATAAGAATATGCATTTAGGTGCAAAGAGTCGACACCATCCTTCCCTTTCTATGAGCGTTGTCAGAACTGTGATACACAGAGTTCACATCGTTGTTGACGAAAGCAACTTGAGCAGAGTTTTTGCAGCCAACAGGTGTTCTACACAAAAAATACGTAAGGCGTTACGATTGGCATAGGGAACGCAGTAAAAGAAACAGGATGTTTTAGGTCCATAGCTTTCCTACCTTATGTGAATAGCCTGTAGTCAAAATTAGGACGGATACACCGCAAACACAAAGTAAAAGTGATTTGTCGCCCTCCATCAAAGACAGCAGCACTCTTGGATTGCATTAAAGATGATTTGGTGCTTCGGAAGCTGTGGTGTCACCGTCAGACACTACACCTGCTTGGTGGTAGCCTTTAAAACGGCCGCGGTCCATTAGTATACGCCGGACCCGCGTGTCGCCACTGTCAGTGATAGCAGACCGAGCGCCACCACACGGCAGGTCTAGAGAGACTTACTAGCACTCGCCCCAGTTGTACAGCCGACGTTCATAGCAATGGTTAACTGACAAATACGCTCTCATTTGCCGAGACGATAGTTAGCATAGCCTTCAGCTACATTTGCTACGACCTAGCAAGGCGCCGTATTTAATTGATATTTATTATATGAAGCATGTATCATCAAGAGCGATGTTATACAATTAAGTATTCCAGAAACTTCGTACTTTTCTTTATAGCATTCATTACGTATCCTGTTTCAGACCTCACGCCAGCCTGCGTGAGTTTAAGCGCGTGCCTTTCGGCTTCCTCTCATTGTGTCTAGGCTGTCTTGTCTAGACACAACAGAAGCCATGGGCTTATAAGTCCCCTGTTTGTTTATCTTTTCATATGAGGGACAGAGGTCACTTACAGTCCATGGGAGATGCACAGAGTACAGAGCACCGGATCTTACAACCTAATAAATCGGCGGCGGTAGACCACTTTATTGAAATTACGCACCACATGGTGTATGAAAACATAGAAGTTTTTGACTGGACTTCATCCTTCTGTGAGTTATCAGTGAAAGAAGAATTTCGAATTCGGTTGGTGGCGAATTTAATTAGTAGAGACAGCGGCTTCCGCTTTTATCCAATCCGGCACTTCCTGTAATAAAGTTAGAAAGACAGTATAGCTCGCAGTGATACATCGATATCCCAACACTGATCGACCACGGAGCCACAAATCTAATACAGGCATACATCGTACCCATTTTCCTGATTAACGTTGGTGGTGCGTTGTGTATGTGTGGCCGCATGTGCAGTGGGGCGCTCCGTGGGTTTAAAAAGACGGAGCGAGTGCTGCAGCGTATGTCATTCGGCTCACTCTGATGATGGCTGAATGATAAGCAACTGAAGTATCAGAAGAATTCATGTGGCAGCAAAACGAACCTAATCTGAATGCATGATCTCTGAGCGAAATGACAATCTACAGCTATATTGTAACAAATAAGCCCTCGGTCACAAATATTAAGTCAAAATTGACCTGGTTTCGGCGCTACTATGAGCGTCGTCTTCAGAATTAGTCTAACTGTACTAAAACATTAGGTATACAGTACATTAATAAAATTAAAGTTTGTACTGACTCGTTGCAAACCTTGTTCAAAGTACGAGCAGCCCTTAGCGGCTCACCATCTCACAAGAGTTCATGATGTCGACTTTCCGGCTTAGATCTTTTTTAGTATGTGACTTGTAAGCACTGCATCTTTTCGAGTCAGTACAAACTTTAACTTTATTAATCTACTGTATACCTAATGTTTTAGTACAGTTAGTCTAATTCTAAAGACGGCGCTCTTCGTAGCGTCGAAACCTGGTCAATTTTGACTTAATATTTGTGACCGAGGGCTTATTTGTTACAATATAATTCTGACACGGTCACTGAACCTTAGCAGCTATGTTCAAAGTTTTAAATCTACAGCTACATACATACCCAGCAAGCCATCGTTCAGTGGTCGGCGGAGGGTAAACTATGACCGCTCTCTGCTCTTTCTTATATTATTCTCATGGTCGCTACGTGGGGTAAATGATGGGCGCGTAGTAACGGTCCCACAACATTTTCTTCAAATAAAGGTTCTCCAAATTTATCCAACAGTCTTTCGTGGGGACTGCTTCCTGTTTCTTCCAATAACTCCATTTTAGTTCCCTGACATGATTTTACATATAAAGACTGAGGTGCCGAGTCAAAATTTATGGCAATCCCGGTGATCGAACTCTGGTTAACTGCTTAATTGTCAGGAGCTTTAGCCATTGCGACACTATGGCACAACGCTTCACGTACCTGGACGGATTAGTGCCCTGCCACCCCCTTCTTCTCTATGTCAATATCATTGCAGCCCCAACTTAATTTTAAATTCCCCCTTACACAAAAACTGAATTGCCGAGGTTCTCCATACCCTGGAATGGCACCTCAGCATCGAACGTAAGTGGGGGATAAAGCCTGCAACCAAAATACAGGTACTTATGCAAATTCCTAGCCTTGGTACAAATTTTCTCTCGCTGCTTCAGTCTGTATACTTAAAATAATCATGAAACCAGTCAACCCTCCAAAATAGAGTCATTTCGTTTCTGTAAGTTCCCCTAGAATTTGTGTTATACTTTCTTATGGGCTATTACTGACCTGTTATGAACCTGGTGGAGCATCTTTGGATACATTCAATGTCTGTTGACAGGCGTTCTGGATAAAGACTCCTAAAACTCACAGTGTTCTGTAACTGGTCGCACTAGGATTTTGTATGCGATTTCTCGTTACAGATGCATTGTATTTTCCCAGAACACTTCCCGGAAACACAGTTCTTACATTTACCTTCCGTAATACTTTTTATACGTTCTACTATTCTGCATTTAACTACTTAGTTTTACATGTTCCATAAATAATATGTAACAACTCTTTAATCGAAATGATGTAGAACGTATCAGTTTACTAGATATGTATGAAAGATTAATTTTAACATTAATGAACACATTATTATTTTAGTTCTAATCATGCAGTTACACTTTTTTTATTTTCTTATTTTTATCTTTTTTATTTTGATTTACTGGCTATCAGTTTTTAAGTAGAAATAGGTCTGTAGAATAGAGGGAGTTGTCCAGGAGAAATAATTTTAAATTATTTTTTAAAATTGCTTTGCTATCTGTGAGCCTTTTTATGTTATTAGGCAAATGATGACAAATATTTTTGTTGCATTTGAAGTCCTTTATGAACCACACACAGCTTTAATAATGGGCAATAAAACACAATTTTCTCCTCTATTCTTCTATGTATGGACGTCACTGCTCTTCTCAAATTTTGATGGGTTAGTTACGACGAATTTCATTAGCGAATATGTGTATTGTGATGGCTCGTTTAAAAATTCTAGCTGCTTGAAGAGGTACCTGCATAACTTTCGTGAGTGAAAACTACATATTATTCTTGCTATTCGCTTTTGTGTAATCAATACTTTCCTTCTATCTCATGAGTTACCCCAGAAAATGATTCCGTAAGACATCTTTCCTTAGTATAACGCCTATGCATATTGATTCCGAAATGGTATTAAAAACTTTTAGATCTGATGAATAAAGTTAAATATATGAATCTGAAGTAAGAGGGCTCGTCCGGCAACGACTGAGCCGGAAGTTATCAGCGAAAATTATTTTCATACCTCTGGCAGCGGACGTCTTCTACTGTAGGCTCTGTACTTTCCATCTTGTGAGGGGAGGTATTATGGGCCAAAACAAAATAATGCGCAGTGAACATGTGCTATGAAGTGTATTCCTTCCGTGCTAAGAGAAGTTGTTTACCTTTGCTACTATGAAACAAATCTCTTCTTTTGAGCAACTACTCATATTTATTAACGTATACATTTCACGTCCAGTTCCTACTGTACAATTTTTTCTCGGTTTGGTTCACTCTGCCTCCGCCGAAAACAGGAAAAAAAAAATAACTGGCGGTAGAAGAGGTACATTGTCAGAGGAATCAAACCGAGCTTCTCCTGTAACTTTGGACTTCACCGTTTCCCAACCAATGTCCCTAAGGGGAAGTCCACTTATTAGATGAGTGTTTTTCCCTTTAATTCGTACCCTCACCCTCCCCTTTGCTGGGGAACTGGAAAGATTTGGTGGAATCCCCTGTCCTCCCTCCACTTACATTAGATTTACCCTGTAGTTTGACAAATAGACGAAAATGATGTTTTTACTTACTTTAAACACTTATAAAAGAGTTTAATAAAGACATTATTATTTATAAAGTGAATTAAACAGCGTTTTTAACACGTAATTAAAAACGCTTTATTTTAAATATGCGAACCCCGAGGGTATTCGGGCGGACAGACAGGCAGAGACAAAAGGTCAAAAAGGCGTCACGTAAATACCACTAATTATTTTGACGGACCCCTAAAAATCTGACCTTTTATTGATATATTACATGCATTAAATGTCACTGAACATTTACCAACTTTACAGATGAAAGACAACATTGTTAGCAGTTTCCTTTGAGCCGTATAATTACGTAGTTTCAAATCTCTTGATTTATATGGTGACTTGAGGAATTCTTGACAGTGAACTTCAGCTTAGCTTCCTTCCACAAACGGTTAAACTGTTTCTCGGACGTGTCTTTCGATTTGTCGGAATGCCGCTTAACATGTAAAATTTTTATATCTTTTGATACAGATTGCATAATATACGTTACCGAGTATCGCTGGCTGATATGCATTGATTTCGATCGGAGAGGCAGGAAACTTCCTGACTGATATCTTACACTTGTGCAGCATTTGATTGAAATCGGGAAATTCCGCTCATCCACACGTGTATTCAGCTCGGGTCATAGAGGTCAAAAAGATTGGTGGACACTTTAGTATTGTCTATGCTCGAGATTAATTGTATAAGACAACATGTTATCCGTTATAGTAACGTATACTCTTTGAATTAAAAATTTTACGTTCAATTTTCATTAGTCCCCCCACCCCCCTCCTCGACCGTTTTAAATTAGATCTGGTGAGATGCTACCTGTCCTCTCGGTCCCTGCCCTGCTCCATTTTGAGGTGACGTAATTGATGGATGTCCCCTTACCTCAATTTGATACATTCACGCTCCTCCATCATCCCAGAATGTTTGTAACATTTTACAATATTCTTTTGTCTGATGGCCGGCCGGTGCAGACCAGCGGTTCTAGGCGCTACAGTCTGGAACCGTGCGACCGCTACGGTCGCAGGTTCGAATTCTGCCTCGGGCAAGGATGTGTGTGATGTCCTTAGGTTAGTTAGGTTTAAGTAGTTCTAAGTTCTAGGGGACTGATGACCACAGAAGTTAAGTCCCATAGTGCTCAGAGCCATTTGAACAATTTTTTTTTGTCTGTTGTTCTAGTGATATACTATCCCTAAAACAAGTAAACAAATATATTTGTAACAATAACTCGACTGATGCTACTAGCAATCAGATACAGAGGTGAAAAGGATGTATTCAGACTCCACATAATAGTTCGGCGTACTGGCATAAATTAGACGTACCGTATGAATGCGGATTATGTTATGAATTAAACGATAGAGATTTCAACGACTGCGCGACTCGTATGTAGTCTACAATTATGCATTTCCCCAAGTTGCAAGCCTGCCAGCAGATGGTCGGTCGCCTGCCTACACAGTTGGGTAGGTGTGTGCCAGACGCTGATGGGTGGGCTGTCAGGGACTTGGGACATAGCCTATGCGACAGTACTGCACTTGACGAACAGACAAGGCCACATGTTTAAGTGCAGATGTAAGGCAAAATTGCGAAAACATTGGAATATTTTTGTTGCACGAGATGTATTCTTTAAGAACAACATTGCAAAGTTTCATAATCGAATTCTGGCAAGAAATATGTTGTAAAAAAGTTTGTTTCGGCGACTGTGCCTGCCACGTCCCCTTTCTCTATGGCGTGCTCCAGGTACAGAAATTTTTTGTGCGTTAATTTTTCGTCCGCACAATGGAAGGAAAGGCTGTGAGAAAGATTAAACTTGCTTATTCCTTTGTTTACAACGATTTTTTTGTAGGGAGTCCCTCAAACTTATTTCAGTTTTTAGTTCTGCATATACCAATAGTGTTTTGGTCGAAATGGGTGATAACAATGGACGCATATTCAGAAAAGTGAGGAAATAGCGATTTTCAAATGTGAATGGAACAGGAAATGTAAATAACAGAGTCACAGATGCTGCTTCGGAGTGTGAAGGACATTTTCGACAGTCACTGAGTTCATTGAAGAAGAAAATTAGTTAAGGAATTGCTGATGCTGCTACAGTGCCAAAGATGAGTTTTTCCAATGAATGTAGGTTCTGCCCAATCCCGAACTGCTGAAAAATTGTGTACATTGGAAAACACAGAACACAAATGAGAGCTACAATCGCCTTATAAGGATGCCTTGCCCAAAAACAATATTGTGTGCTCAGTTGTTGTGAAGATAGCTCCATGTGATGCCTGTCTAGTGTTCAGTCGTGCAGATGTAGATAGGATTAAATGCTTCCTCAGACTGTGCTTCTATCCAGGTCATTCACACTGAAGATACTTGGAAGCATCAATGGAGCGCGACTGGACAGAGCTCTGGTAGCAGAAGAAGAAAATGTAGAAGTTGGGTAGGCAAAGGAGGCACGGGAGGAGAGAAACCCAGGAAGACGAGGAAGAAAATAGAGGTTATGGATGTGGACAGCATTAGTCACTATAGGTGTAGCAATATTGTCAAAAATTGAAATAAAAACTCTAGGTGCGAATTGTCATAAACTGCCTTTTTTGCGCTGTAAAATACCTTTTCTCTCCATGTATAGTTTGAATAGGGAATGGAAGCGTCACGAAAAATTGTACTTCAATAACGGGATGTAACATACCGGTCGGAAAGGCTGTGAAATAAAGAAGATAAGGCGAGGAATTTGCACGTATTTTGAAACTTTCTGTCGTGACACCGACGTTGCCAAATGTTCTGCATAGCGTTCCGCACCTTTTTACGGGTACTGACCAGTTACTCATCGACGAGGTTTTCCCGTGCGGCAACAAAGGTTGGCTCCTCGTGACTGTACACTGACCCCGGAGCCTCAGAACGTTTAAAAGCTGAACTTTAAATTTTTAAGGAGATTTCTCAAACGACTCCGGTAGAACTGCGCTGTTGTTCGGCGCCAGCGAGTTTTCCAACGACCGTAGTTGATCAGAAACGTTCGGATGGCAGGATTGTCTGTTTTCCTCAACTATCCAAGTCTGCTTTCGCGCTCATGGAGCAATTTTTGCCACATAGTGTTAAAATTTTCAGCAAAAATGACATCGTACAAAAGGCTACAGTTGTACTTCCGTGGGAGGTCATTTGGTAAAGTCATTCTGCTTCGAAATAGAAGATGATGGGTATAGCTTCTGTGCTGTTTATGTGTGTCATAAGTGTATGCGACACATACATCCTGTCCATCCGACTACGGCCTGTGTTGTAAAATCAGCTGTAGGGAGTTTTGTTTGGATTCAACACATGCCACGTGCTTCTAAGCCGGAACCTATCGACCAAAGTACGAGGCTCTGGAGATTACAGTATTACGCCGTGGAACTTGATCAATATGACTGAGCATTGCATTAATATCACCACCAAGGACAATTTGGTCACCATGCCGCTGCAAAAGCTGACAAAATTCTTGACTGCAAAATGGCCTTCTTGTTGATCTATCGCCAGAAGGAGGTGAACATTTAGAGAAACATTATTTATTGTGAAGGGAATTGCGTGACTATTCGTCACGAGTTGAACATACTTGACATAAATATTGGCCGAGTTAAAACCGCAGTACCTGTCTGCATTTCATTGCCTACATTTGCTATAACCGTAAAATTAGTGATAAAATGAAGGGCTTCACGCGTCATTTGCCGGAGAAATGCTATGTGATATTTGCTGTCTCGTGAATAATTATGCGGTGCAAATGCCTTATATTCGGTACGCATTTTGTTAGCATGAACAGTATAAATATTAAAACAACGCATGTAGTACATGCAAATCAACAAATTTACAACAAAGAGCTAATATCAGAACCGTACCATGTCCGTGTGAGTTACACTTTCTATAAAAACTGAATAGTCAGTAATGCAGAACTGATTACTAGTTGTATACCTGTAGCAATACGAGAAAAAACAAAAATGTTACACAGTGAAAAAAATTACGGAGAAAAAAATAGCAGTAATGCATAAAAATGAACATAGGCAGTCACAGTGGCGAGACACTTACTTTTTTATGAGCTGTTAGCGTTCGTGGAGTTGTAGAGCCTGCTCCATTCACTGCCATGATCTAGCAGCATTTTGTGAGGTTTCAATATGATGTAAAACCGAAATCGGTAACCTCATACAAAAGAAGTTTCTCGCAATTGTGACTGCTCATATCCATTTTTAAATAATTAAAAAAAATGCTCTTCTCCAAGAAAAATGGTCTCAAATATTAGTCAATAACAGATAGTTAAAAATAGAAATTATATAAAAGAAGAAACATACCTTGGTCCACTTTTCTGACAATAGCCTGGACTGTGATATGTCGGTCTTCGAGGCATAGTACCTCCACATTTCTTGTGGTTCCAGGTTGTTCACAGGTGCGTGGAGTGTTCCTTCATTCTTCGACATTCAAACTTTTTGTCCATGCTAGTAGCGTCTACACCACCTAATCATTGTGTCATACTGTGGTGCGTTGTTGCTGCAAAGTTCAAACAGCTCAGCATGGATTGTTGCAGCGATACTCCCTTCGATGTCGAATCGTAATTGATGGCGCTGTAAGCATCACAATTTAGTAGTGGTGGACTACAAATGAGAAATGAATCATACAACAGTGCCTAAGGTGTACGTTTGATGTTAAACAAACTGTACGACGCAGTGTGTGTGGGTGTAGAGGTATGATACTGTTAATTAAGTAAGCCCATCCACCATTGCAAGGCCAAATCACATCAGCTGGGAAAAATCGGTTTTTAGTTGTCCTGAGGCCAAAAACCGCATAAAAAAGCATCGGTCAAAACCATATCGAATTATTAATTTCCGTGTGACTGGCGCAATACGTGTTCAATACGCTGTCCACCGTTTTCTCTAACGATTTGAAGTCGAGACACAGCATGTTCCACAACTGATCTGTTTCCGGGGTCACGTTCAGAAAGTGTTGTAGAATGCGCGCCTTCAGTGCAGTTAAGTGTGCAGTTGGAACACTGAACACAACATCTTTCGGATAGCCCGATAGCCAGAAGTCACACAGATTAAAATCAGGTTATCGGGATGGCCAGGCTGTAGCGAAATGGCTGCTGATAATTCAAGCATTTCCAAAATGGTGCTTCAGCAGCTGCTTAACTGGATTTGCAATGTGTGCCATCTTACATAAAAATGATTCCATCCACACATCCACGCTGTTAGAGCGCTGGAATGACATGACTGCGCAAAAGACTGTCATTTCGCTTACCACTGACGGTACAGGTAACATGACCAGAAGCACCTGCCTCTTCGAAAACATATGGCCCTATGATCAATAATGCCGTAAACCCACACCACACAACGACTTTGTCAGAATGAAGTGGTAGTGGTTGATTTGCGTGTGGGTTTTTCTTTGCCCATATTCGACAATTCTGCGTATTGACATATCCTGTCAGATGGAAGTGGACTTCGTCTGTCCACAAAATCTTCCACAGCCAATCATTGTCCACTTCCATACGAGCCAGAAATTCTATAGCAAAAGTCTCTGTTGCTGGCAGGTCAACAGGAAGCAACTCGTGTACATGGGTAATTTCGAATAAATAGGAAAGAAGGATGTTTCGTAGGATTTTACACACCATGCTCACGGATATGTCCGATGTTCGGGCAATTCTCCGTGCACTGCATGTTTGCACACCACCACTCGTCCGCTCCTGCATTGTTGTGGCCATTGCTTCCACTGACATCGAATCACTTCGTTTCTTTCCTGTACCAGGCTGCACACCAAAAGAACCTGTCTTTTCGTATTTCCGAATCATTTACTCCAGACCCACAGCAGTCATCGGACCGATGCCTTTATTTTCAAAGTCTTCAGTGTCCGCAACTTCTGCTGAGCGACGTGTCCGCAGTCATCATTCTTCTAATACAGCTTTACAAGCAGAGCGTGATGCTGCATTGAGACTGTCATGGCGGACGTCGCAGATGCGAAAGGAGGAAAAGCCGTGTACCCGGCATGTGTATACCAACTTCAATGGGTCATGCACAAGACAGGTGTTTTCATTCACGTATTCTGACACATACAGAGCCATCTATTGATCAATTTTCACACTATTTTTTTTCTCCTGCCATACGGTTTGCCCCTTCTCCGATAATATTCCATTGCAATTTGACGTCATTCTGACTATCAGTGTTATTTCTACATCATTTTGGAAGTTTACTTATAATCACCCTGTACATTATCTGATCAAAGGTATCTGGACACTTGTTAGAGGTCGTTAATGTCGTTAATGTGTCCGCACGTCGCAATAATTACGACTTTAAATCTGGTGAGAAGACTTCCAATGGGGTGCCTGACTGGAAGAATACCAGCCCATTCTTCCTCATTAGCCGAAGTCACTGAAAGTAATGATATTGTAAGGTGGCGTTTCTAGCCCATCAAAGAGGTGTTCCATTGGGTTCATGTCAGGCCTCTGGGCAGGACACGCCATTTAAGGCACATTGCCCAGAAAGCAATGCCTCAGAGACATTGCTTTGTGAGACGGTGCACCCCATACTGAAACAGACGTCGCGGAATAGTACACAGTCCGCAAAGCTGTAAAATGTTTTCGCCGGCCGATGTGGCTGAGCAGTTCTAGGTGCTTCAGTCTGGAACCGTGCGACCGCTCTGGTCGCAGGTTCGAATCCTGCCTCGAGCATACTTGTGTGTGATGTCCATAGGTTAGTTAGGTTTAAGTAGTTCTAAGCTGTAGGGGACTGATGACCTCAGATGTTAAGTTCCATAGTGCTCAGAGCCATTTGAACTATTTTGTAAAATGTTTTCTTATCCTTCTGGATTTGGTGTTTTCTTACGAACAATAAGGGGACCACACCATAACCACGAAAAACACCGCAAATTCCGAGGATCAACTCCTCCGTACTTCACTACTGGCACTACACACCATGACAGGAAAGGCTGTTCCAGCATTCACCAAACCTAAAAATTTCCTTCAGATAACAACAGGGGATAGCGTGATTCATCTTTACACTCCGTCAAGCGTCAATTAGGGTAGAGTACAGAAATGTGTGGCTCATGAGGAACTACTTGACAGTTAAGCCCCATTATTTTCATCTCGTTACGCATATTAATTGTGCTACCTGAATTACTGATAACTCTTTGGAATTTACAAGTGATTCCTTCAGTTAATTTCATGCGACATTTTACAGTCACCATTCGCAGTTCTTGACTGACCCTGTCCGTCAGTACGTGAGGTATCGCTGGTCTTAGTTTAGCTGTGGGTTTCCATTCGCGTTTCCACTGCACAATCGCATCACCCACAGGCGGGCAGATTTAGTACTGTTGGAATGTCCCTGTTTGTCTGTTACTCTGGTAATATCCAGACGTTCGATGTCACTGAGCACTAATGAATGAGCGACTCTGCAGCAGATATGTACTTGCAACAAAGCAACAAGTAATTAGGATTGATAATTAAAACTTTGTGGCCACTGACGGTGGTAGTGTTGTCCAAAGAGCGGAGAAAGGTTTCGCCATTGCAATATGCACCACGCCAGAGGGACACACTGTATAGGAACACAATGCCGTCGCTGCACCCAGGCACTATAGTAAGCTGAGCTAGGCTCGGTCACTACTTGCTGGGCACAATGTGCGGGGAACAGCCGCGGCCGCCGTAATTGCGTTCGTGCCGCGCTGGGCCTGCTCCGGCATCGACCACACGCTGCGTCACCACACTCTGTTGCCTAGACGTTGCACCAGAGTGCCTAGCAACCGGGCTCTACGAGAGTAGAAGGCGTGTCAGCCACGCTTCAAAGGCGGCACCAGAGAGCATTCAGTTTCTCTGCTTTTCACGAGGACATTTTTGTCATTGGTCAGTTACGTTACAAGCTGCACTTACTCTAATGCTGAAAGTAGAGTTCATAGTTTTGTGGAAATGAACTGAAGACAACTGATGTGCTTGTAATACCCTCATCGTCAGTGAGCCACGTATATTCCTGAAGAAACGTCCGGCATATCTTAACATCGTGTGGCGGAGCCATAAATGTTACTGTTATTTGGATCACCTTTTCCTAAGCGTTACTGCCAGCCATTTGGCGACCACCGTACTTGATTCCTTGTATAGCAAAGGATTTTTCTTCGGTGGGAGGGCTGGAGTGGGATGCACTGAACCTCGTGATACCAAAAGAGGCGCTCTGCATCGCGGTGTAGCTTGCTGCCCAGGTTTCGAGAGGATGCGTTTCTGGATGAGGTATAGAATATATTGCTTCCCCCTACTTATTCCTCCCAAGGAGATCACGAATGTAAAATTAGATATGCGAGCGCGCACGGAGGCTTTCTGGCAGTCATTCTTCCCGCGAACCATATGCGACTGGAACAGGAAAGGGAGGTAATGACAGTGGCACGTAAAGTGCCCTCCACCACACACCATTGGGTTTCTTGCGGGATATAAATGTACACTTGACAGCAAAAAAAGTGGGTCAATGCCAAATACAACCAACATAACGTAGCCGTGTTGCAGGTCCTCTAAACACCAAAACCCCATGGGGTACAGTTGTTTGACTACACACAATGAGTACTGCAGGAGACAACTTAGAGACCAAAGGTCTTTATGGCAGTCAGTCTAAGTGTCAACTAATACCGTCATACAAACATGTTAGAAAACACGTTCTTAGCGATGAGACACCCCATAACACTCATAAACTAACGTTAATTACAAGTGACATCCAAAAGTCCTGAGAAAACGGATTATTTTACATATATCGTACAATAATCCTTAGTCAAAATTAAATAATTGAGACAATATATGGAGTTACAAAGCTGTACGGCAATTGGAAAAAACTTTTTCGCTCTCTAAAAGGTTTTCCATCCATCTGCTGAAGGTCGCTCAATGGCGAGTGGCTCTCGAAACTGGATATTGGGCGAACCAGTAGAAAAACGCGATTAACGGCAACAAGCACGCTAAGGAAATCTCAACATTAACAGCGAATCACCAGTAATATCATTGTTCACGTAACACATCAACAGCTACGTGTACACAAATTTGAACTTTAAATGACCAACGTCGTCGTTCTGGACCTGGGTTCAAACTCAGCACCTATAGCCATTGCTAACTAAGCTAAGCTTTGCTGGTGCCTTATTGAGACCGGATCAGTAGGCATAAAGAGACGTGAAGTATAGACGTTTGCACCAGTATCAGTTATCAATTCAGATCCTGAAAATAAATGACGAAAATGTTTGTACTTAACTGGGAATCCTTTCATAACAGTTACCGTCTGGCAAACTACCCCCAACGACGTTTAATATGGTGTCATTCACAAGGAACAAGGTATGCTCATGTTTAAAATTGAAATGCCATCATATAAAGCTTGTGACAGGGATTCGAACCCAGCACCTAATCAGATTGTTAACGAAGTACAGTCATGCTCAAAAGTATCCGAACGACCTGGATTGCATATCGCCTGATTCCAATGAAACCCACATAACGCAGCTGTCTAGCAGGTCCTCTAATCGCTCATAGATACAGTCGGTTGGCTATTGAAAATGGTTCCAACAAGTCACCACTAGAAAACACTGCTCTGTATCGCAATAACTCAAGATGTAAAGTAATACCATTATACTTAAAATATCAGGGAACACCTCATCACATATAAGACTGTCCGTAAGGCTTGTAAGTTCGCATTTATTGAAATAACTGACACACATGAAATGTTAGCACTCTCATTATTACGTCAGATAGGTAATGCACGTAGTAGGTTCGTCGTATTCATGATTTCCTCTTCAAAGTAACATACCATACTTGTTATTTAACACAAAATGTCATTAAAAATTTACGTTATTCACGAGCAGCTAGTTGAGAGTAGGTATGAACTTCAAATGACACGACGAACCGACTCGTTCTGCATATGGATTCAAACCCAGGTCATGCAAACTAAGATTTCGTGACTGACGGAAATTAACAGTCATTCCTCACTAGGCATGAAGAGAGTGATATACCTCGATTTTAGACAGTATCAGTCAACAAATATCAACTTAAAATTACATAACGTAAACATTTTTAACGGTCGCGAATTCCTAACCACCATCTATTGTCCCTGTTAACGAACTACGAGAGATGTTAAATACTGCTTCTTCACAAGTAACTTACTTGAAATGCAGTGAGGTAAAGCTTTGTGTTGGACAGGGATTCGACCCCAGATCCTAATCGGATTGTTATCGAAACACAATCAATTATGACATATCGGATTTTCTTGGCAGTAGCTAGATGTATTAAATGAAATGACAAGACGAAACATTAATTTTTCCTTCCCGGGACTCCAACCCGCCACATATCGCTGTTATATTATAGAGAAAAGGAACGTTAAGTATGGGTTTGTTACACCAGCAGCGACATGTGAGCATGTTTGAACTATAAATAATATGACAAAGAGTTCAGTGCTGACTAGGAATCGAACCCCAAACATATCGTTGTTGACTACACACAAAGAGACGTCAGCTACCGAATTTTTCTCCACCAGCAGCTCGCAATAACATTCTTGAACTTACAGTGATCCCACAAATAGGTCTGTGTCTCACTGGGAGTCAAAAACGTCAGATATCGTTAGTGTTGACAACGATTAAAAATAAAAATTATTATCCACCATCAGATAGGTGTTATCATGCTAGAGCTTGATAATACATAGTGAAAAGTTTAGTGCTGGGCCAGGATTCCAACCCGTTAATGTGCAATATGAGGAGATGTTGAGGAATCTGCAGTTTTGAACAAACAACAAGTTGTACTCGAACTGTATTGTCACGAAGGTATCAAATTCCTCGTTAAGGGCGGTCTGAGTTGCCTTCCCAGTTCAGAACCAATTTTATCGACATACAGAAGCTCAAATAAAAGACGATATAACTGTTCTGTCACCATACACAGGGTGTTTCGTCACTAGAAATAAATAACTAGTATAAGAAAGGTTACTGGTGACAGAGTTTCTAAATGTCGCCACTCCTTACTTTATTGTGGTTCCACCTAACGTATACTTGGTAGAGAAGGAATATCATGTTTAATGTGATTTTCAGACCACAATGCTATTATACCTTCTTCACTTGGCGTAGTCAGAAGAGAATAGAATCTGCCTCTCCCTATAAAAAAACATCGCCAGAAGTTGGAATCGAACCGAGACCAACAGCATATGAAACTATCATCAGTCCAACAAATCACCAAACACTCTTCTCTACGGCTCATTCCTCTGTCATAACAGGATTGCGGCACACATGATGAGAATTCTGACACACAGGCTCCCTGTAGTGGTTTGCAGGATGTTCAGTACATTCATTTACCTGGTTGACCGAATCGCCATGAACTAGCGGCCTTGGCTACCCAGTGCTTAGATTCGACTCTAATTTGTAATCAACGAAATAAAATAACGTAACTGCCACCTACACAGAACTGCCAACAGTGTACGATGCAGAAATTTAAATAGGAAGTGTTCCTTTCCATTTGAGCTACTCTATTGCGCTATCTGTTTGCTGAAATCATCGTGCAGTGCAATAGAAATGCTTTAACTGTCTGTCTCTCAGAAGTCTAGATCCGGCCATATTCATTATCTCACAGCACTGTGGAATGCCGAAGTTCTGGAGGAACTGTTGTTCAATTCCAGAGGTGCTTTAGCTACGTCACAGCTAGTAGCGTAACGGTAAGCGTCGCGCACTGTTGATAAGACGTCGCGTGTTCTATTACATTCGCTACTACGTTTTTTTTAAACGCAATTCTGCTCTCTGCTGAAGTTATCAATTTAATGGAACTTTGAACATAATTCTCTTCACTTTTCAACCCAAAATAGTCGCATGAGGAAAAAAGGCTAACTTATGCATCATTTTGTTCTTTTCAGGTTTAATAGACGGCCAGGCAGCAGATGCATCTCGAAGCTTTTGTATTATGTATGAGGAGAGTGCATAGTGCCAAAATAGTCAGAAAAGTATTTTCTGCATTAGCTGTCGTCTGGTAGTGACATTTTATTCTTCTTCAAACCTTGTTTGACAGCTTTGACTCAGAATAAGTTTTCTACATGCATGTAATCAATAAACTGCATGTGCATTGTCAGACTGTTATAGATAACATCAGAGAATTCGCATATATCGTTGATGATTAATTTCTCTCTCATGTTTAGTATTGTCTTAACAACACTAAAAGAAACCTTACGAAAACTGTGCACTGTATTGTAAGAAATGAAATAAAACTACCCACGATAACCTTACGACGAAAGTAAGTCTGTTTTAACAAAACTGAGTATCTGTACACAAGCGTGCCTCTATCTGCACGAATTAGTAAAACACTACTCACTTAGATTTCGGTTGGATCTGTGTTTAAATGGTATGCTGTGTCATACTCAAGAGGTATGCAAATATGGCATTTCGTAAATAAAGTTACGTATTCCTGGAAACCCAAAATTTGCTTGTCAGCAGCGGAAATACGCGTTACCTGTTGCGCAGCTCTGTAAGTTTTTCACCACTGCTTTTTGCGCTGAAACTATTTTCCTACGATTTGGGTATCGATGTTTGATCTGACTGCTTGCAGCTCTTACACAGAAGGGATAAAAACGCTACATTCAGCGAGGCTTGAACCGCGAACCATAACAGTCGCGATTCCACAGGTCAGCACGTCAACACAGAGCTAGCGGATAGATATCACTTGCGCCTTCCTCTTACGAGAGCAATTGTGGCTAGAACTCGTAAACCGCAATTTACAGGACGAGATTAGTTGCGAGTGCCACGTCCAATGACTTAGTGGGCTAAAAACCGTAAATTTACAATCTTCTGTTACACCTCAAGCGATAAAAGCAGGTTATGCAATGGAAATGACACGAGAAATCAAGTGAACTTTGAGCCTTAATTCCGTGCACACCAGGAAGTAACTCGTCGATCACAGAGTTGCCAAACATACCTTGCGTTGTTGCCAAATCTCAGTTATATTACCGGCAGGAAGAAGATGAACCGATGTGATCCTACAGCGGGCTGGAAGTGACCATAGCTGGCGCCTCAAAGACGCGGCTGCTACGTCCTGGAATACGTAATGCGTCTGATTCGCATTTCTGTAACTACGTTTAGGAACTGGAGCTTAGTTACTAATAATACTCAGAACTGACTGCTACTAAGCATCATAAATCAGTAACTCTCATACTTGTTTTTATATTTCTTTCGTAACTGTGCTCAAAACTAAGAAACTCATTCACGGACGTTTTCGTGCCTCGCCGATAGTCGAGCACAACAAACAAATATAAATAAATGTGTGTGTGTGTGTGTGTGTGTGTGTGTCTGTGTGTGTGTGTGTGTGTGTGTGTGTGTGTGTGTGAGAGAGAGAGAGAGAGAGAGAGAGAGAGAAGGTAAAAAATTGTTGTAAAGAAATTGAATACTGGTATGTAAAGAAATCTTTCATTAAAATGACTCGTTCCACATTATTACGAAACGTCGTATTCATTATCTATGGAACACGTATTAATCTAATATAATCTAATCGTATCATATTGCTGACTATCCGTGAAGAGTCATGAAGTACCGGTATTTTCGCCTATATCAGTAACCAAATCTAAACCTGAAAATAAAAGACGACAGCTTTTGTAATAAACCGGGACTCCTATCAAGACCCTTTCATACCTGTTAACTAACCATGAAAGATGTCTGATACACCTCAGTTCAGAAGTAACGAAGTGTGTATGAATTTAAAGATGAAGCGCATGATGTGAAGTTCCGCGACGGAGATACGAACCCAAGACGTAATCGGATTGTTATCTAAGTAAAATCAAATGTTACGTATCGGTTTTTCTTGCCATCTGCTAGGTGTTAAATCTAAAATAAGGACACAATAATTTTTGTGCATGAGCGACAATCGAAGCGCTCTCCTATCGTTCTTCTTTATTGTCCACGAATATTGCTTAAGTATCAATTGCTTACTCACCAACAGTAAGATGTGTGCGTGTTTGTCCAGAAATTGTTGGCAACATGAACAGACATTAAAAATGCACGTTAATTTTCACTAGCAGGTCGGTGTGCACGTGATTGGTTCGAAATGGCTCTGAGCACTATGCGACTTAACTTCTGAGGTCATCAGTCGCCTAGAACTTAGAACTAATTAATCCTAACTAACCTAAGGACATCCCACACATCCATGCCCGAGGCAGGATTCGAACCTGCGACCGTAGCGGTCGCTCGGTTCCAGACTGTAGCGCCTAGAACCGCACGGCCACTCCGGCCGGCCACGTGATAGGGCTTGAAATGAAATTATGAATATTTTTTTACTGGATCAGGATTCAGATCCACATATTTACCTTTGGAGGAGACCTAGAGAAGACTGCAGTCTTGTGAAAAGGAATGAAATGATTGAACCATACTGTTCCGAGAGATTCACATCCTCGAAAGGGGAGATACGAATTCGAATCACAGTCCAGCACCAAATTTTTCAACGACTCTAGTTCAATCAAGTACAAGTAAAATAAGAGCCCTGTTCCTTTAGATGGCTATCAGTTCATCAAATAAAATAAAATTCTCTAATGTAAGTAAGTTTACTGGTGATAGTATTTCAGTTTACCCTGACCTCTACCTATGTCATTTTCCAACGTAAACCGGTTCTGCTCAGTTTGGAATGAAGGAACGTGATGTTTAATGCGGATTCTGGATTATAACAGCTTTCTCTTGAGGTTACCAGAGGTAAAGTAAATTTGTTTGTGCCTCTTAGAAGTAAATGCCTGAACCCACGCATTGAACTTGTGATAGTTCGTTCCACCAGACCATTGAGGCCACATATCCCAGCCCCAGGAGTGTGCTGTAATGGATGATGTGCTTAGCTTACTAAACTAGTCACGGTGGAAAACGACGCGAGTCTATTAAATGGTTAAGTAGAAGCAAGCTTCTGACGTGGAGATTATGCTATTCTCATGTCAGCAGGATGTAAAGATTCTTCTAGGCCTCATAGCCTCGATTTGAAGCCATTTTGAAATTTTCACTGATTCAGGAAATTTATTAGTTCGAGAAAATCTACTGTGAAGTGTGAAGTTACCGGATAATTCGATTACCACCGTCATTATTACTATCAGTTCCTTCATACCGCTGCTGGAACACATGTGCTTGAAGATCATTTAAGTCCTTTTGGTCATTATAGAAATAATTGCCCAAGAACAAGTTCTTTCCCTGTCTACGGAATCCTTTTCATGTTAATATCAAACATCAGCAATTACTCGTAGATCACATTAAAACTAAGGTAACTGATGAAGACGTTACTTGATAACGAAAACGTGCTGCCTTTCTTCATTTACATGCGCCTAGAAATGGCTGTCGAATACTGCCAAACCAAAAGCCTATGGATCTTACTGCCGCCGTAGCCAAACGACTGTATCTATGAGCGATTAGAGGACCTGTTAGACAGCTGCGTTATGTGGGTTTCATGGGAATCAGGCGAAATGCAATCCAGGTCGTTCGGATACTTTTGAGCACGACTGTACATAAAATCAGAAGTTAAATATCAAATGTTTTCACCAATAGCGAAATGCTGGAACCTTAATTGACGATAGAATTGTTTTTGCCTGACTGGGATTCGAGCCCAGCATCTAGCACCGTAGTTTTCTTGCCAGGAACAGACGATAATTAGCTATCGTTGGTTCACCAGTAGCAAGATGGGCACATGTTTAGCTAGACATCAGGCGACAAAAAGTTCTGTGCTGAATGGAATTCACTAGTAGTTCGGAGTGCACATGCTAGGGCTTGAAATGAAATAATGAATATTTTGTGCTGATCAGGATTCGAAACCAGATAGGTGCCTTTCGAGGACGCCTAGAAGAGTCTGCAATCTTCGGAAACACAGTGAAATCGAATTCTAATCCCAGTCAAGCACCACAATTTTCAACGTATCAGTTTCAAATAAAGTAAGAGCCTTGTGAACTTACATGGCCATTGGTTCATTAAATGAAATACGTTTTCTAGTTTACGACGGCTTGCTGGTGACAGGATCTCTGCCTTACGGGGTTTCTCCATCTGTCACAGCTCAAACGAATGCCAAGTCGACAGCGAAGGGATGTTATCTTTACTACGGATATTAAACTACGGAGCTTACTGGCGTTCTGCACTTGGCGTTACTAGGGGTGAAGGAGAGCTTATTGTGTGTGTTAAAAATCTACTCCTACGTGAGACGTGAACCTACACGTTTTACACATCAATACAAGATTAATCCACCAGACCACAGAACCCCTGCCAAGCACATAATTATGAATTGCAGAATATTCATTTAGATGTAGGTGCAGATGTCAAGGGACGCGTAACAGGAAGGAGGGCGGGATCTGGTTATGAATAGAAGTGCAGAAGTGCAAAATATAAGCTTGAAAAGCTTACAAAGTATTACTTACTTAGATGTGTGCCACAGTTCGTTTTATCTTAGGACCGAGAGATAAGGAAGGACTGTTCTCAGAACGAAGAATGGGTTATATGGAAGGCGAGATCAAAGAATACCGTTTCATAGGCGGTGAGAGGAATGATAGAGAGTAATGACAGCAGCAATTAAAAGAGAAAATGTAGCGTCATTGGAAACCGCTAGATTTGTTTACAAAGATTTGGGGAGTGTAATAAATGGCATTTGCGGCGATAGTGTCAGAGAGAGAGAGTGTGAGAGAGAATAGAAGAGATATTAACAACAAGTAATCATAAATGTTCAAATGTGAGTGGAATCTTATGGGACTTAACTGCTAAGCTGTTTCTTTACCCGACACTTTCCAATATTACCACACTTGAATGTAATAACATCATCATGAACTTCTAGATTCATTGTATGCATGCCTACAAATACAGTTTTAGGAAGACGGTTCCAAATTATGCTGTTGAAACATTCATTTCGTTTCTGTGTCTACCCATTCAGACATTTCCTTAGAAGGTCAGGATAAACCAAGTCTCTGAAAATAGGTTTAATTGCTGTAATAACAGCAGGAAGAGAATGCTGGTTAGAATAAGATTCTCCAGTTGCCTGAGCCCTATTGTATTTGCACCACGAATTTTCTCCTGATGGAAACAATCCATGACATGGTTTATAATCAGTAGAGAACTTATGGAAGATTATGGCCCAAACATCTCTCTTCATTGCCTCCAGATTTTCTTAGTTTCTCCTAAATGCCTGCCCATAGTATACCTGCAAGTTTTCTATGACTACTACTCGCAATCACACTTGAACAAAACTAACCGCATGTTTGAAAGCTTGTTGTTTACAAACAGCAGAAACTAAAGAATACCGACCGCTGCATTCCAAGGATAGCCAACACACTCAGGAGTAAAAAAAAAATTGCTAATGTGCAATGTAGGGCATAGAAAGATCTAAAATATTTACAGAAAAGTTGGTGACAGAAAAGTGGGCGTGGACAAAAACACGCGTGGTAGTAAAATGCGGTTTAAAAGCTCGAAAAAAAAGAATTCAGCAAAATCCTTTCCAGGGTACTTAAATAAAACGTTAATCTATCGAAATATGATGAAAACCGAAAATCAATTTTTTTCGACCTGCACCACGGTGTGGTCCCGTTAACATGGTATCCGAACCACGAGTCGTTGCTGGCGAATCTTCACATCGTTGAGAGTTGCAGGTTACGTTAGAGGAAGAGTTAAGTATTTTGTCGTCTGACTAGGAGTTTCAAGGCCCATGCTTTACCAGTAGACAACCTGGCCCGAATGATTTTCTCTGAAAATTACCAGAAGGTTTCAAATCACATCGAATATGCAACAAGCGAAATGCTGCAAACAGTTGGTCTGATGTAGGAACCGATATATGACTAGGTCATGAGATATGCTGTCGCGAGGCCATGGGTCAATCTGTTTAACGTTTGTTGTTGACTTTCATGAAGCCATTAACACTTTCTCATAGACACTTTTGCAGTCGCAAAACAAATCACAACCGATAGCTACATTTCTGTTCGCTGCAGTGATATATTCCCAGTTTTTGTGAACTTTGCATTAACAATTCATGAGGCAGGCAACCGCTGAGGGACGGATGGGCACAAATCAACACTGGTCGCTCTGAATCACGGGGCAGGCGTCGCCGCTCCCCAGTGCTCCATAACTCACGATTCACATACTGTTTATGTGTAAAGTTGAATACATCAATGAAAGAAAATAACAATCGGTTACATCTGCAATACCATATTAATCACAGAATTAATCAATATCTTTCGTTTTCGGAAGGTAGCGTGTGAAATGCCTGACAGGAATTACTAAAATAAGTGGGCAGGGTGGAGATAACTAAACATTATCTCTTTGAAAGTAAAGTCAAAACTGTTACTTAGCTGTGTTAATCAGTCTCCAAGCAATGAAACGCTGCCACTTTATAACATTTGTCTGCTATCTGCAATGGCCTTAACACAAAGAGCACAATTTCTCAGACATGTATAAATTATTATTTTTCTATTAGGAAGAGTTAGGCGGCCAGCTTTCTCTGAAACGGTAACCCAATATATTTCACAATAATTTATGCTCATTTCACTTGATCAAGTAGTCGATCACTGATGATGCATAATAAGTTGCTTATGTCATGCTTCCTATGTATTGCATTTCCTGCACACCCTAATGGGTGCCACATGTCACACTTTCATGCGCTTCTGTTTATGAGCATAATCTCGTTTGAATACATTGGTGCTGGAAAATATACAAAATGGGCGGGTATATGCAATGGAGATGAGTTAGAGGGTCCATTGGTTTATTAAATCTACGTATGTGAAATGAAGTAAACTAGACATCATCAAGTGCAAGAGATACACCAAATTATAGCACATGACTGGGCATAAATGCAACACTGCAACATTATAGATTACAAAGAGTAACTAACCTAACAAAAATATAATAATAGTTCATCACGCAATAGTATAATTTTCAGCAAAGCATCATAAAAAACAGCACAATTCATGGTATCAGTAAAGACAAAATGTCATCAGAAATAAGTGAACACAAGATCTATATATAGGCTATATACAAAAGGACACAAATTCTTATTATGAAGAAATGTTTGAGTTACAGTTTGCAGACGTCAAACCACCCAACAGACGTTATCCGCTGTGCACATGTTTTCATGCACATACGTATAATAATATAAAAATGTGAAAGGCCTAATGTTACTGGAAGAGAACCGACTTGCAAGATTCTCCCTACCGGGCAAGTCGCCACGTAATAAAATGCTGAATAATCGAGGAAAAGTGAAAACAAGGTGACAATAGGATTTGTTTAAGCGTGGGAAATGTGCCAAGCAAAAGCCTGGTGTGTGTTATAGCTATGTGAACTCGTGTGTAGAACCAAAATAAGCATAAGCTGAGATTTTCTGGTAATGCAAATAACGACTTCTGCACGACAAATGCCAAGTATCATATTTTCTGAAAAGCAGTAAAAAAAATTATACAAAGGTGAAATGCGGAAAATAAATAGTTGTGACACGGAATCCTCAAAATTCTATCTAGCTACGCAAAATGAACCAAGGGAAATGTTATTCTATAAAGTGCTTGACGTTGCTGAAGTGATGATTGCCTCGCCATTTTCTCATTTGTAAAGTTTCAATGTGCACCACATTGGGATGGTGAAGATTAGGTATCCTAAAAAGTCCAGAATAGAAAAGTTCAAATTTACTGCACCGACGTTTTCTTCTATTAGATAGGTATTGAGTGCGTACCAGTACTTTTTGTCCTACGCAGAATTCCTGGAAGTTACTCACCTGTTTTAGCTGACGTCTGCGGCACTGTGCTGCGCGCATTATATCGTTAAATAAGATGTCTGCAATTTCATGATGACGTAATCTTCTTGTAGTAGCAAAAAACCATTTCACGAATTTTGTTAAGTGGATCTATTTTTTCAACACAAGGTACGACGAAAACATGGTGGATTCATTTGGTATAGAATTGATGACGCCCTGAAAATCTGAAATGTGTTTGTCCCAATGAATATGTTCTTTGCCCTGATGGGTTGGAAGAAGAATGGTATCTGGAGATAAAAATGGGTCTATTATTTCTAGTTTGCACTGTGCGTTTCCATAATGCTGATCGAAATTGCGGTCCATTGTCGGAGAATACCTTCTGAACATGTCCAACATCAGGGAAAAAATGTTTACTAAAAGCATTAGAAACAGTTCTAGCAGTGGCTTTTTTTAACGGAGTGAAAGTTACAAATTTCGAAGTTACTTTTACAGCCACTAAAACGTAACAGAAACCTTTATTAGTTCTTGGAATGGATCCAAATAGATCAGCAGCTGCAATATGTTGTACAGGAGGGCAATTTGAGATACAGTAGAAGACTTAGCTTGCAAATCTCCCAGATCATCGAATACGCTTTTCCATATTTGTGAAATAACAGTTCTGAGGTGGTATCAAAAAGAATTTGCGAACACCATAATGGGAGTAACTCTAGTGTGTTTACCAGATTAATTTATTGACAAGTTCTGCAGGTATGCAGAGAGTACAATTAAGGCGCCCCTCCAGCTGGAGGTCCGAGTCCTCCCTCGGGCTTGGGTGCCCGTCTTATTGTTAGCATAAGCTAGTTTAAGTAGTGTGTAAGTCTAGGGACCGATGACCTCAGCAGTTTGGTCCCTAAGAAATACACACACATTTGAACATTTGAACAATTATCGCTGTCAGGGTGAGTGCGGCGAAATAGAATGTTATTGTCCACTGTGCAGTAATTCTGATTGTTGCCTGGCTCGTGTCACGCCAGAGGCGTTTGATCTCTTTCCAGATGTCGACTTCACCATGCTCTCTGGCGATGTCTTTTAATGATGCTGAAATAAAATTTTCATAAGCTATCTGTTTAATGTAGAGAAGGCTGAAATTAGTTTGATAGAAATTAGCGGTGACTTCTTGCTGGTTACTGGACAGTGAACGAGAAAGTGCATCTGCTACAGTATCCTGGGTTCCTGAGATGTGTTAAACCGTAAAATCAAATTCCTGTACATAAAGCTTCCAACGACAATGTCTGTCACGTGTGAATTAAGCTGCTAAAGGAAACTGAATAGCTCTGTGATCTGTGTATACTGTTGTATTTCTGCCATGGAGAAAGTGACGAAATTTAGTGCAAGCCCAAACAACACATAATGTTTCGAGTTAGGTGATAGAATTATTTCTTTCAGTCGATGTGAGGATGCGACCAGCGAAGGCGATATTTTTCTTAACAGTTGTACCATTTTCCTCTATTTCCTGACGTACATGGACAATCAGATTTTAGATCCAAAGTGGAATAGATTGACTTTCCGTGAAGTTTTTGCAAGAGCTCTTCCAGCGTTTGCGGGCGATCGGCTTCAGTTAAGGTGATTTCGTTGATCTGATGTGAATCCAACGCAAGGCGAAGTGAGCCATCTTTCTTGTTGACAATGTGAAGAGGGTTAACATATTGACTAACGGCTGATTCAATGATACCTTGATCTAACACAGCCTGGAGTTCTTGCTTGACTGTATACTTTACATGAACGGAATGCAATAATATTTTACCCGAAATGTATCATGTAGTTCTGACTGGAATTCGTAAACAAAACTGGACATTGTTCTTGGTACATTGTTAAATACTTCAGAGTGCTATAAAGGAATATCCTGCAACTGTTGGTGCTCTCTGTCTGTCGAAGCTTTACATTCATTCACCTTACAGTTGATCGTCTGCACAACTTCATAATGAAATTCCTCAGCGATACGTGTCTGTAAAGAATGTTGTATGCCATTAAGTATTCTTCGATGCAGAAATGACCTCTACTCTGTCACTGTCTTGCTCCTCAGCTGACAAAGTATTCTAAAAAGTGACAGATAGTTGTTGCGTATCGGATTTCAATATAAGCAACGAGTCTTGAGAGGGGAACGATCCAGAAACTAACATGAAATGTGTGATCTGTAAGAATAAAATGTAGGTGGGTTTGCAGTTTTACATCTACTCCCTTATTAGAGATTGTGCCTCGAACTTTCGTTTTAGCAAGTGGAACGATAGGACGGGTATTGGCGGCGTTACGTTTTTGGAAAGCTGTTTCATTCATCATTGTTACTAGTGAACCAGAATCGATCACTGCAGAAAATAAATAAAGCCAGTTTTAATTTCAACTATGGGTGAGAAATATTCTTTTGAGTGTGATGTCTCTCTTGTAATAGTGTGTCCCTAATATCGTCGAAAGTTATGACGTTTTGCTGAACGGTATCATGAGTAACAGAATGGCATTGTGTTTTTTCCGATTGAACAGCGTCGGTAGTTTCTAGTCACGCTTGCTAGTCGCCTGATTGGTGGCACAAGATTGCTTTGGTGGTTCAATTATACGTATAGCACGTTTTCTTTTTTTTGATCTGCAGAATACCGCGGTGGACGGAAACGAACATTAGGTTCATTAAGAATGAATTGAGACTGCTAAGTCTGATTCTGATGAAAATTGTTGTTGCCAAAATTACACTGAAATTCCCTTCATGCTTGTGGTGAAAATTTCTTAGCTGTTGATCGCTTCGATGTGACTCCAACCATTGGTTTTTGTGAGAGAAATTATCCCCTTGCGGTTGTGTAAAATTATTAGACTGGGCTGTACTGGCAAACCTGGGCTGTGGCACATTGACCTTCGGTTAAGCTTGTAGATCGTATTGTTGTTGAATATTTCCTGGGTGCTGCGGTTGCTGTAAGAATTGCGGCTGGAAATTGTGATTGTTGGCGTCAAAATTCTGATACTTTTGCTGCTGCTTAATGTACTAGTTATCAAAATGTTGTGTCTTATTAAAATGTCCATGAAAATCGTTATTGTAACCAAATCTTTCACTTATTTCGTTATGAAGTGGGCGGGCTTGTTCGTCGTAACCGAATAAGTTGTTACCTGGATTGCCGTTATGAAAGTACTTATTGACAAATGACTAGCCGATTGCTGAATTTCTAATAATTGTAATAAGTCCCTGAATACTGAAATGCTTTCCTTTTGCTGTCCTGTGAGAATTGAAACTCGTAATGATGGTAGAAGTTTTGAGATGCGTAATTGCATGAGTGGAGATTAGCTATACGGTTCGGTCAGGTACTGGTTTTGTAGGACCTATGCTCAAAAAACTGGGTGATAGTCGGAAAACAGGTGTGTCCAAATTGGGTAAACAGATTGGCTTGTCTTTAATGCCTCGCTGAGTCGTTTCCGTCCAATACGCAGATAGAAATGCATTTTGGAACTCTTCGACGGAGTGACATTGCCTTGCTTATGTCTCATACGAATCGAAGGTCCTCCCTCTAAAAAGCTATAGATAAACCCGATCTTGTGTGTCAGTGGCCAGTGTGGTGGCTGCGAAAATGAAAATTGCTGCACCCAGTCAAGGGGATGCCGGTCTGTGCGATTATTTCTAAATACCTTGAACTTCTTTAGAGATAGGAAATGCTTATAGTCGAATCCTCCGTGTTATAGATTTGAGAAGGTTGGCGGCGTCAAAAACCTTATTGTGAGATGAGTGGCTTTGCATCAATGACACGGACTCTTTGTGGTCTGCTCATATTATTGTGAGGTTGAACCGTACGTGACTGCTGCTGTTGAAATTGATTCCAGAAGCAGGATCTTGGCTCTGCGGTCGTGCACCGTCTGCCATTCGCTTTATAACGCCTATCAGAGACATACATCATCTATAGCTCACCAGTTTCATTTTAATTTATATCAATATTCTTGTCATTATCTGGTGCCACATACAAATGTGTCCTAGTAGACTCCTTTCAAGCACAGTGTTGTTTGTACAAGCCTTTTAGCAAGATAACAGATCTGTAGCCTCGTGTCATCTCCAAGAGTTTACAGTGTTAATTCTAGTTATGTTGGGGGCATACACTTTGAATTTTAGAAACGAGCATTTGGTTTATTATTATTGCTATTTTCCATAGAGCATGGAATTTCTTGGCTGTATGTACGTGTCATACATTTTATAGGTACTTTCCAATATTGTGCCATGTACTGGGAAATGTTTTTTGCCTTCCTCCCGACCTCCGAGATCTAGTCTGTAAGAGAAGGGAATTGTTAAACACCTGTACTTGAGTTTTACTGAGCAGTACTGGTAGTGTGTGCAAACATTTTGAGTATGGTAAGAAGCGCCATCGTTGCGATCGGTGATTGCACAATACTAGTTCACTTCGTTTAGGAGCCAACTATTTCATTATAATACTTCACAGGCAGCTAGTCTGCTTTCTGTGTGCATTTTGGCGATATCACTGGTGTTCGATTGTATTTTTACATGTTCTTCTAGTATTTTTATATACTCAATAGTCGTTTTGTTACTCACAGAGTTTTGAATTTATCGTGCCCATTTGCGTGTGACAAGGTTACAGTTCACTTCTGAAATCTCTTATCCAAGTATTAAATATTCATATGTTTATGTCAGAGGGTAGCTCATGTGTGCCACATTGCGATAATAAATCTCAATGTCACAGTGACCTCTACTTTCTGTTATAGATTAGATGGTCCCTCCTCTGATTAATAAGTCTACATGTGACGTAGTGTTTCCGTATTGTCATATTTGATTGGGCTAGGCCTACTAATTACCATTCAGTAAGTCGTTTCCGTTGCATGTCATTGCTATTTTCTTTAATTAATTTGTACGATCAATACGTAGATCTTTCTAGTTCTACTATAAAATTTTATTTGAACTGACTGAAATTTTAACTGGAGAGAGGAAGAGAAACACTTAATAATAAATGAACAACGAGAACTTAAAATATGCTTCAGTTGTTGGCGCTTTTAATAATTTTATTATTTATTAATTTTGGCAGGAGATGTTTATAGAAGTCCATCACTGTCCTGAATTCCATAAGTTAAATTTCGAGGGCAATATTTGGAAAAATTTGTGTTTGGTCAGGATTTTATTATGTTCCATAACGTGTTGGTTTATTATTTGGTTATTTGAGGCACAATGCGTAGATTTTGTGTAAGTATTTGGTGATATCAAGATTAACAGGCGTACTTGCACGAAGTTAAGAGATTATGAGCACTGTACATGGAGAAGAAGATGCAGGCAGATCAAACAAGGCCGTTAGCAGAGTTCTGAGATGAGGGAAACTGTGTAAAGTCATATAAGGGAGTCATTAAACAGGAATAAAGAAACAGACTATTTAATGAATGGAGTAAAAGAAGCAAAATCAGACGTTTCCAGCGAAAAGAATGTGCCGATGTTTTAGGAAATGTATGACTCCGTGGCTGCAGGCGACGAAAACGGAACACAGGGTGTTGCCGATCGCGCTCAGAATTCTTCATTGTAAGATAATGACTAGTTATTATTATTAGCTGCAAAAATAAAGGAAGGTTTCAGAACGGAAGAAGAGCGTAATAGCAATGCCGACAAAGGACAGACAAATATTTCAAAAAGGAGGACAAAAGACAGACCAAAATATCAAGAAGCAAGACGAAAAAATAATGTGCGTTTTAAAAGAACTGAAGAGCATTTCAAGGAACGTAGTGATAATTTAGAAGAACATTTAATAGGTCACGTGAAAAGTTGTGACTAACTAATGGAAAAATTATAAAAATATGGGGGATGACGTCAAGAAATCCGGAGAGAGAACGAATCAGGTCACTGATGATCACATTAGGTACTGCGAAAATAAAATACGCATGGTGATTCAAGAAGTGAAGAGCACAAACTTTGAGTTTCGAAAGGACGTTAATAACATTAAAGAATGGAAAATATAGTCACAGATGACGTTTATCAAGTTAAGAAGAAGGTAGAGGAATGCTCATGATGTTAATTCATTTCAGACAAGTGAATTTAAAACCTCAAGAATAAATAAAAGTGCACTGTCGCGAGGAGTTGGTGGATTGTTTATGCACAGTCAACGAATTCGTGGCCCAACAAACACTAAGCAAATCCGTTTAACACTGATAAGTGAAGTAGATAAGGGCGTAGAGGAGGAAGGTTGCCAGAATTCATTGACAGACTCTGTCGTATACGTGGTGATCCGGTACTACCTCCTCTGAATCTGCAGTCAACTGTACTGGGAATAAATTATCAGGACGTTGACAAGGACGAAATAAGAAAGCATTACTAGTTGCAGCTCATTGACGAGCCATCTTCAGATCAATAAAATTATTACTAAATTCCATGTCTATCAGCCACCAGGCCACGATGATCAGATTTATTGGATCTGAAGGTGGCTCGCCGATGATCTGAAACTAGCAATCTATAATTTTAGACATCTGGACCTAGAATTTTTATTCGCACGTAGAAAGCATTTTTTTTCCATTCATAGGTACACACCACTTCCTGACGGATCAAATACTGTTGATCTCAAAATTTGGAATGAGCGGTTCCATAACGATCTCAGATCCTGGTGCCCCCGTTATAAAATCAATTTCATTTGCCCACAAATATGTGGGAAAGCAGCCGTTACTATGCACGTGTTGCACAGAAATGCAAAATGGATAAGGAGTTTAAAGAAACATTTCTGCAGGTATTCTGGGTGAAAGAGGAACAGCACCACGTCAGAGTAGGCATTATACCGATGGAATCTCAAGTGGATTCACAATCTCGAAGTTCGACGCGACACTTAAAACAAATAATCGATAGAAACAAGTTCTAGGATTTACTGTGTGAAGTAAATGTTGCTCTTACGGGTTTCTCAGACGAAACTGCTATATCGTATCAAAAAGGCGTCGCATTTGCAAGTCGAGATATGGACGATACAGGCGCAATTTTGTTTTTGCTTTTTGAACTTGGGTTCGATCGGGAACCTAGGTCAGAGAATCAGTACACTTTGCGCAAGTGCAGTACGGTTCACCACAACGTGGGCCACCAAATGCGAATTCATGAAAGAGACACCCACTGCCCAAAAACAATAACACGTGGAACAGGACCTATCGGTGCAATTTGTGGGCGACGCCATATCAAGCATACAATAGGCGAGATTACGATGGTTGTGGCAATCAAAGACGAAAAGGTGCAGAAATTTTTGAAATCGCAACCTATATCCGTGAAGAAACCGGCCTGTAAATGATTACAAACAGAATGCTAGGCTATATTAGCCGACGGCTGTTGGACGAAGCGCAAATACAGTTGTATTTGTTGTAATGATGTAGGTAGAAAGCATTTTGTGCACTGGAAGTGCAGTAGGAATTAGGTACAGGTGTTATTTTGTGCACAGGAAGTGCAATGGGGGAGTTCGAGAGCAGTGAAAAATTGGTATACTGACGTGTATGTGTAAGCAGAAAACATTGTTTCATTTCATAAGGCGTCATTAAATAGCCACCGAACACGACATGATGGTGAGGATTTTTAAACTAGGAAGTGTTATTATGTTTGCAGTTATTGGTCATGTTAATGTATTAAGAGCATAATTTTGCATTCATCGTGCCACCCACCTGTGCCAAGGTTACGGTTTAACTTCACAACCCCTTGTCCAAGTATTTAATTTTCATTTGTTTATCTCTGTGGGTCACTCAAGTGTTTTAGTGTGCAATTGTAAGTCTGACTGCCATAGCCCCCTCTTGTTTCTGTTATATAGCAAATCATTCTTCCTGGTATTAATATGTCTATGTGTGTAGTGTGGTACTCATGTTTTCTTGGCCACGCCTGTTAATTATCATTCGGTGAGACATTTCCGTAGTGCAGTATTACTATTTCCCTAAACTAATTTGAATGAGCATGTGGAGTGCTTCCCTTCCCTGTAGCTCAACTGCGATCAGTATCTTAGGAACATGCAAAACCTCCCATAGGAGGTAATACAAAATAATGCACTTTCTGCAGTCACATTTTAGTATATTTTCACGACGACTGGCGACGGGAGGAAAAAAAAGACGAACAGAAGGGAGGTAGAACAAATTTACTCGTGTAGATGGTCTGACGGATTCCGATGATCTGAGACAATTCGCCTCGTTCTGGACTTACGTTCACAACGTAACTGGGTGGGGAGGGAAGGGAAACGTGGTAGCAGCAAAATGTAAATTACATAACATGGAGACGACCACATCTGCTGGCTGACATTCAACACACAAGGCAAAGACAAAGTAGTGCTTTTCATCAACTGTACCGGGAAAAATAACATCATTGTAAGTGTGGTATTTCCCCTTTACAGTTTTAGGTAACATTTCGTGTGAGGAGGATACGGTTCAAGAACTTTCTAAAATAAACTAGAATATATTCCATATGCGAACACAGTGATTCAAAAAATATTAACAAATCAAACTAAATGTCTTTCCACACTATTACGCTGGTGTAGCAGGAATATGCGCTGTGAAGTGAGAGTGGCTCGGAGGTACGGGCCCGCCATACGTTTTAGTATTGGCGCAATTTATTAATAACATTTATCATAGCCACAATTACCAAACATCTCAAGAAAAAAACTTTTCAATTAGATTAATTGATATGACTGCAGTAATTACAGATTCCTTAGTGGGTTCTCACTAATAGTATAACATTCTTCTGAGATCGAAATGTCAAACTGTAATTCAGAAAACAGCAGAATTAAATTGTATTTAAAACGTAGCTACAGTACAAAATTTCATGATTCGTAATTGAGTATGACTTAAAGTTCTCGAAATCCTCAGCTAGAAAACAAACCAAAACTGAGAAAACTAAAATCATGACCAAAGACGAACATCACTCTTCACAGTAAAGATTTAATTTAGACTAAATAATTACAAGAGCTGAATTTTTTTCATTGCACATACGTTTATTAATTAACATTATAAATCACTATCACGCGGAAAGAAGCTCTTTACAAGAAGCTAAAACGGCTAAATCCCAAATCAGGAAACGGAGTGAAATCCTCAAAGCCCAGGATTTGAAATCTTAGGCGACAGTGTTTTAGCAGAGCCAAAATTAATCTCCCACAAAGGTTCCAAAAGACAAGTTTGCAACTACAATAGTCAGTGTAAACAACATGATTCTGTGTTAGAAGTAGAGCCTGTGTTATAGTCCGTGAGTACATAGTCAGCAATACGGCGCACAATGTCAAGAATACAACTCGAACAGGTTTGGAGGAAAGAACAATGAGGTGCCACAGAAATCTGTGACTGGCATTAAAAATGTCATAGCACATTGTAAATTAGGATAATTTTCTTCGGCAACCATGTTTACTGGGCAGTCAGCATTTTGTAGATTGACGCCTGTGCGCTCAAGGAACAGATTTCCGAAGCATCAGGACACCATACATCTGGCGCCACTGATCGTCTTCCAAATACCTCTCTCCACGTGCCGACTGTTCCGATGTTCGCCGCAAAACTCTCTAGGCTCGATGCACAAGGGCGAGTAACAGCCGCACGTGTTCGCAGAGACATCGCGTAGGCAGAGGTTGTTTCCGCGCACACACGACAGCGTCGTAACGCTAATCGCGCAACAGTACAACACTGGAAACCAACCAGTATGGACGTGGGCAGAAGAATCCGGCCAGTGTCTGCTTATTTCGTTTATGAAAATATTAAGGAACGTAACAGGACGTTTTGTATCCCACAGCTGTCGGTAGGAGCGATCGTGAACTGTTTATAGGTTTAAGAGAAGATGAAACTCAATTCTATATTTAGAAATGAATTGACGGACATTTTATGAACAAGCTGCAGAACAACAGCAGTAAAGTCAACTGTTCATCTTTTCCAGATGTCTAGGTAGTGGCTGCAGTCTATTTGATAAGTATTTGTACTAAAAACACAGCCTTTCGGCATTACTTCAGCAAAAAAGACGAATTAAATACTACAGAATTTGAATCAAGAATAGCTGCCAACGTGAGTAACTTGAAGTAGATGACCTCAGAGTAAACTTACAAACGCGTCATATGGTCCAGAGTGTCTACCAGTCAGGTTCCTTTCAGAATGTGATGATTCAGATCACATGCAAACGATCGCTCGACAAAAGATCCGCACCCAAAGACAGGTAAGTAACGCAGGTCACACCAATATTCAAGAAAAGTAGTAGGGGTAATTCACTGAATTACAGGTCAGTATCATTAATATCCATATGCTGCATTATTTTGGAACATAGATTGTGTTCGAACGTTAAGAATTATATCTTGATTGGTTGGTTGGTCGATTTGGGGTAGGGATCCAAGCAGTGAGGTCATCGGCCCCTACGGATTAGGGAAGAATGGGGAGGGAAGTCGGCCGTGCCCTTTCCAGGGAACCATCCCGGCATTAGCCCAAAGCGATTTAGGATAATCACGGATAACCTATGTCAGAATGGTCGGACACGGGCTGGGCTTTTGACACACAGTCAACACGGATTTATAAAATATCGTTATTATGAAACATTACTAACTGTTTACTCATTCCAAGTGTTCGATGCTGTCAACAAGAAATTTAAAGTTGATTCCATATTTCTAGATTTCCGGAAGACCTTCGACACCATACCTCACAAGCGGCTTGTAATTAAATTTCTAGCTTGTGGAATATTGTCTCAGCGATGTAAATGGATTTGTCATTTCCTCAGTGAGGTCACAGTTCGTAGTAAGTGACGGAAAGTCATCGAGTAAAAAAATCGATTTTCGGCGTTCCCCGTGGTGGTGTTATAGGCCCTCTGCTGTTCCTTATCTATACAAACGATTTAGAAGACAAGCTGAGCAGCAGTGTTTGGTTGTTTGCAGATGACGCTGTCACTTCCCCCATAGTACAATCATCAGATCAAAACAATTTGCAAAATGATTTAGGAAAGATATCTGTATAGTGCGAAAATTGGCAATTGACTCTAAACAAAAAAAGTGTGAAGTCATCCACATGACTGCTAAAAGGAATCGTTTAACTTCGGTGACTCTATAAATCAGTCAAATCTAAAGGTGGTAAATTCAAGCGAATACATAGGAATTATTGGCAGTTGTAAATAGATGTACTGAAGAGACGGCCTTCACTATGCTTGTCCGTCCTCCATCAAAGCACTACTGCTCAGTGTGGGATACCTACCAGATAGGGTTAACAGAGTACATCGAGAAAGTTCAAAGAAGGGCAGCACATTATGTATTATAGAGAAACAGGGGAGACTGTGTCACGGACATTATAGAGGATTTTGGGTGGACATAATTAAAATAAAGGCGTTTCTCGTTTCGGCGAGACCTTTTCACTAAATTTCATCACCAACTTTGTTCTCCGAAGATGAAAATATTTTTTGACGCTGAGTCAAAGCGATTCTCCCAAGAGAGAGAAACGATCAAAATAATGAAATAAGGGAAATTAGAGTCCGCACGGAAAGATATATGCGTCCGTTTTTCCTCACACTGTTCGAGAGAGGAATAATAAAGGAGAAGGAGTTCGATGAACAATATGCCAGGAACTTAAATGTGATTTGCAGAGTATTCATGTAGCTACACACATCAAAAAAAGTTTTCCATCACCTCGGTTCCGACAATTCCGGAACCTGTGCAGAAAATTGGAATAGAGATCAACATCATTTCCTCTCTCTTTATTGCTCATGAAAACCACACATTGCATGTTGCACCAGCATACAGCGAGATCTTCAGAGGTGGTGGTCCAGATTGCTGTACACACCGGTACCTCTAATACCAAGTAGCATGTCCTCTTGCATTGATGCATGCTTGTATTCGTCGTGGTATACTATCCACAAGTCATCAAGGAACTGTTGGTCCAGATTGTCCCACACACCAACTGAAATTCGGCGTAGATCCTTCAGAGTGGTTGATGGGTCATGTCGTCCAGAAACAGCCTTTTTGAATCTATCCTAGACATGAACGATAGGATTCATGCCTGGATAACATTCTGGCCACTCTAGTTGAGCGATGCCGTTATCATGAAGGAAGTCATTCACAATATGTGCATGACGGGGCGGGAATTGTCGTCCACGAGTGCCTTGCCGATATGCTGCCATTATGGTTGCTCTATCGGTCGGAGGATGGCATTCACGTATCGTACAGCCATTACGGCGCCTTTCATGACCACTGACGGCCCAGGCGCCTTTCATGACCACTGACGGCCCACATAATGCCACCCCAAAAAACGCAGGGAACCTCCACCTTGCTGCATTCACTGCACAGTGTGCCTAAGGCGTTCAGTCTGATCGAGTTGCCTCCAGACACGTCTCTGACGATTGTCTGGTTGAAGGCATATGCGACACTAATCGGTGAAGAGAACGTGATGCCAATCCTGAGCGGTCCGTTCGGCATATTGTTGGGACCATCTGTACCGCGCTGCATGGTGTCGTGGTTTTCAAAGATGGACCTCGCCTTGGACGTCGAGAGTGAAATTGCGCATCATGCAGGCTATTCGGCATAGTCCTGTGGCTGCACGAAAAGCATTAATCAACATGGTGGCGCTGCTTTCAGGGTTTCTTCGAGCCATAACCCGTAGGTAGCGGTCGTCCACCGCAATGTAGCCCTCGGGCGGCCTGAGCGAGGCATGTCACCGACAGTTCCTGTCTCTCTGTATCTCCTCCATGTCCGAATAACATCGCATTGGTTTACTCCGAGACGCCTGGACACTTACCTTGTTAAGAGTCCTTCCTAGCACAAAGTAACAAGGTGGACGCGATCGAATCGTGGTATTGACCGTCAGGGCATTGTTGAACAACAGACAACACAAGCCGTGTACCTCCTTCCTGGTGGAATGACTGGAATTGATCATCTGCCGGACCTACTCCGTCTAATAGGCGCTCCTCATGGTTGTTTACATCTTTGGGCGGGTTTAGTGACATCTCTGAACAGTCAAAGGGACTGTGTCTGTGATAGAATATTTATAGTCAACATCTACCTTAACCAGTTTTGGGAAATGGAGTGATGCAAAACTCTTTTTGATGTGTGTATATGTAGATATCAGTACATAATCGGCAGCACCACTCTGTTTAAAATAGTAAGGAAAGACTGTAAGGCTTTGTGGGAAGTCTTCTACAAGGTTTGTGTATCGAAATTGACGAAAGGAAGAAGGCAGAACAATTCGAAGTGTTTTGAGAAGCATGCTACACGAAATGGCAGTGAAATTGCATGAATCCGAAAAGGAAGTTCTTTTAAATGTAGAAGACATGTTTACGCTGATTGCTTTATGAAAAATGCTGGCAAAGTATCATGTAAAGACAAATACATGTATATCTGGTCTGTAACAATCGTAGTGAACGCTGAAACAATTTATTCTTAAACATGTAATACCTTTCGGTTTATATCAACATTGAAAGATGGGCAGTTACGAGGCAAGAGATATTACTTTAAATTGTTAGTATTAAATGTATATTTTTTCACTCAGATGAAAGTTTAGCGCTATATCAAGTTTTAAATGGCCACGTTCAAGCGAAAGGGCTACCTCTAGAACTCAAACAAAAATAATTAACAGTGATATTTAATTTTATAATATCTCTCTTGATTCTATTTCGCAGAAAAACCCTCACCGAACTTTACACATACATGAAACCATGCATCTCTCTTGTTACCTGTACCACATAATTCAGAGTATATTTGGCACACCTTTAATGAACAACTCCACGTCCGTACCGGCTGCATTCATGGCAGGCAGACGGTAGCTGTTGCTGGGATTGCGAACGTGCGTTCACCCAAAACGACTGCAGCTTCGCGGCGGCCGGCGAGATGGCTGCGATGCGGCAGTGGCCGGCGAGCACAATTCTCTCGCCACGAAAACGCGGCGAGTTTGCAGCGTCACCGACGCAGCACGCGCGGCTCCTTTGTTTCACATGAACTGCTGAAACGTGCAACTTTGACAGTTCCGCACAGTCGCGGCACACCAAAATAATTATGACGTCAGAACAATGCAGTGTTTCCACCTATGGATCACTACTTTAATTCTGCAGAACAGGGAGAATACTGGACAGACAAAGGGGAATACTCACATACTACCTGTTGTTCTAAAGTTGAACACAGTTCAATGACTATGACGGCAGAAAGGAACGCGTGAAATTAAGTGGCAGGTGTAATAACAAAATGATCGTGGGCACTGTATGACTCAGTGACTTGAATTTATTTCACTCGATACAATAGCCTTCATTCATTGGGGCTAACAGGGCTGAAATAAAAGTGCTGTATTTTTTGCACCAAACCACAGCTGGAGAGACTGGACACAACTGGATGTTCGCAGAGTAGGGGATTTGGTTAGGGCCTTATTTACGTGCGCTTGTGTCCAGGACTGAGACTGTTCTGTGATTGAGATGCTCGATTATTCGCCACACTAGGAACGTATCCTCGTAGGCCTGTGATCACGGCTTTGATACGTCGGGGGTACTAACAACATACTCATCATGACATTGGAGAAACTAGGGCAGCACTCTGTCTCCGAGAAGTTGAAACGAACTCCATTGTTCACATTCACCGTAACTTTAGTGAGCGTGGAGAAGTTGCAGCACAAGAACTGCCTAAGTTGATAACGACACCTTTCATCATTTGGAGAATGGTAAAATGACGACCAGTCGGACAAAAATGCACGTCTCAGTCAGCTTGTTCGTTACAAGACATGATACACTCTAAGACAAAAAAGGGCAAATGGATGTATCAGAACGGGACAGAAATCTGTACATGTGACGTACATGTAGAGACATACAAATGATCCATTTATTCAGGACAAAGAGTTTCACACATTGAGCGAGTCAGAAACGTTCTGTTCCATCTCTGGCTGTTATACAAGCAGTCATTCACAAAGTTGCTGGGTTCCTCCTGAGGTATATCATGCCCAGTTCTATGCAGCTGAGGAGCTATATCGTGAAATTCCCTAGCACGTTCTAGAGCCTAGCCCATAGTGCTCCAAACTTTCTCAACTGGCGAGAGATTCAGTGATCTTGCTGGTCATGAGTGGGTTTGGCAAGCACGGAGACAAGCAGTAGAAGCTATCTCCGTGTTTACGGATCGTGTAGTGGGACGAAATTAAACGTCACCCATCCACCAAGTCAGCCCAGTTTGCAGGTGACTATAAGTTTAATTTAGTTTTTGTTTATGTGTTTTCTTATTATTTGTAATAAATGTGAATTATCTAAAAGTTTTGTATTTTTTTATGTGTTTCATGTACGGAGAGATCAGCGCAACTAACGGGGACAGCATCTTCGTTGCCGCGACCAGAGAGGAAATTGCTGGCCGCTATACGTCGCGGGTCGACAGCCAAGGAGCAACAGAAGATCCTGGAACCGAGTTGTTGCGTCGTGTTTCTAAAAATTAAAAATGAATTTTTATACTCTTTTTTGTACAACAATGACGTCATAATGAGCTTAGTCTTATTGAAATGTTAGTCACTGTCTGTCAACGCTCAAGTTCACATCTGTATGTGTAGGAAGCTAATAAAATAGTGTATGTTACTAAAGTTGTAACTCGTGTCTTGAAGATTTATTTATGAAGAGTTATGTGAACGGATTAATAATATATTTGACAAGATTATTGATTCAGACAGCGTTGGCCAACACTTTGAATCTCAAAAGTTTATTTAATGTGTGATTCTGATATCGATTAGATCAAGATAACGTGTGTCGATATAATTTTCTGAGGAGAAACAAACGAAATTTAAATTCGAAAAAGTTACGAAAACCAATTGGCCCAAGTGATGTAATTCTTTGCACACGACTTAACTGATGTTTTACAGTTTCGTTCAAGAACCATTCTATGACAATTTAAAAGAATATGAATCATTTTTGAAGTGGGTTGTAACTGACGTAGGTGACGAAGTCTGCACATGGTCATACATATATCAAACGAGACCCTAATACGTCGTTACACCGCACCGTGGCGACCTTAGAAACAGGACTTGTGTGTAACTAAGGCACACAGGTACGAAACGAAACATCAAGAGCCCTTCGGAAGTCAATGCGAGTTTTCGTGGAGCCTTCACCAGCCAGCGGCGACTTCGTGGGTGTGGGCATCTGACGGAGCCGCAGCCAAGCAGTACGGTCACGCAGTTGTTCCACGAGAAGGCGCATCTGTTGGGCAGCAGCTGAACGCTGCAAACCCCGACAACCTTTTTTCTCCCTAAACTAATAGGCCCAGTACGTCAGCTGCGGAGCGTTCCTCCGGCTGGTATTAGAGGTGTTGCTGAGGGCTTCGCCTGTCTACGGCGGTGCCGGGCGTGGTTGCAGCCAGCGACGTTTCCGGTGTTCGACTCAGCGTCCTGCCGGTTGCGGAAGCGGGGTCGCAGCATCTCAGCGGCTGCATCGACGGCTGTTACATCTGCAGCCATAGCAGCACACTGATCATCGAGAACTACAAATTACAATATTAGTGTCCGGTGAGTTTGTTTCAAGTTGGAAGTGGAGTGTTGTACATAGGGAGTGTGCTTTTATAGGATTGTTGATTACAAATCTGCGTGTGTAAATAGTTAATATCTTACAATAATGTCGGGAAGTGAAATGTCAGACGAAGAGCAATCTATGTCCGATAGGAGCATGAGAGCCCTTTTTAGGGCGATCGCTAAATTAAAACAGTCTAACGAGGAATCTACTGCTAGATTAAAAGAGGAACTAAAACAGGAATTAAAACAGTCTAACGAAGAATCTACTGCTAGATTAAAACAGTCTAACGAAGAATCTACTGCTAGATTAAAAGAGGAACTTAAAGGGGAGCTAACAAAATCGACAGACAGGTTACAGGAACATCTTAATGAAACCAGTCGAGAATTAAGTGATAAAATAGAGGCTTCTAAAGTTGAAATGCAGGAAAAACTAGTAGGACTTAGTAATAAGATTGCTGATAATTGTAAAAGGTTAGAAGAACATATCCAGGAATCGCGCGAGGAAAAAGCTCGCATGCGAAACGATATCACTGACTTAACCGAGAGACTAGATAGTGTCAATATCTTAGTTGTAAATGAAATACAGAAAAATAACGATATGTTACGAGATGAATTTTCTATGCAAACAGAAACTGTTCGCAGAGAATTATTGAAATCTATTAAAGAGGTCTCTACCAAACCTGTAGAGATTTCTTCAATAGATAATGTAGAATTAGAGACATTAACTCATCAAGTAGAAAAGGACCATACCGAAATCGAAAACATGAAATTTTTAATTACTGAAATATGCAGTAACCTTGAGACTGCCAAAGATAATAACATTGATGAAGGTACAGAGCGTTCACATCGTGAACACAGTGAAGAATCGATATTAGCTAATCGCGTATCCAATACAGAACTGCGGATACAGGAAATTCCTAAACGGTTATCGGAATTAGATAATAACGAGAACATTTCAGGTAGCAGAGGTAATAACATAATCAGAGACAACAGTCGCATCGAATTTGCTAGCTCGGACGACAACAATATGAATAAGGCAGTCACGGCAAGCCAATCGGATGCAACTCCGTCTCTGCCAGCTAAACAAAATCCGACTATTTCTCTCGCAGAATGTCTGGATGACATAACAACAAATTCAAATGTAGCAAGTCGATTTCCTGTATTCAAACCAGGAGGCGAACTGCACCCTATAATCTTTATAAAAGCTTTTGAAACATCATTATCTCCTAAATGGAGTAATGAAAAACGCATTCAATTTGTAATAGGACATTTAGAAGCAGAAGCTGCGGAATGGGCAGTACTGCATAGAAATGAATTCAGGGATTGGGATGATTTTGTTAAGCAATTTAAACAAAATTATTGGTCAAGAGGAAAACAACAACACTTAACTTTAGAGTTGTTAGACCCTCCTCCATATTCTAAACGGTGGGGAGGTTATAGGAATTATTTTGAATGGCATTTAAACCGTGCTAAGTTAATTGAAGAACCAATTATTGAAAGTCATTTAATACGAGTCCTAATTAGTAGGTTACCGTATTACGTAAAGGAAAGAATGATAGAAAGAGAATGGTCACAGCCGTGCGAATTGTTAGGATATTTAGAGCAGTTAGATATACTTAATAGAGAAAGGGAAGACGAGAAGTTTAGATTTGGTAGAAATGACAATCCTCGAAATAATAATAATAATAATTCAGAACCACGAAAAGCTAATAACAACAATCATAGCCGGTTCTGTTATATAAAACGTCAATCTAAAGATAAAGAGAGCCAACAAAATCGTGGTAATAACCCTAAAGTGCGGAAATTACACAGTAACGATCATGAGATAAAGCATCCTCAAGTAATTAATGAAGGTCAAGTGGTAGGTGACGTCATCATAGAACGTTCGGAAAACTAGTAAAGTCCTTTAGTACGGGTCAACTAAAGGGAACTATTGGTCAAGATTATCCAAGACCCAATTGCCATTTATCATTAAGCTGCCAAAAGGACGATGACTGGCAACAAGATTTACTTCAGGAAGACAATCAGATAAGGGAGAATGTAACATATAAACCCGTTATTAAAGGTTATATTAAAGATACCGAAGTAAATATTATAGTTGATTCGGGTAGTGAAGTGAGTATTTTATACAAAGAATTATTTCAGCTTAAAAGGAAATATTGGAATTTCCCGACTTTACCTGTAACTGGGGTGAAAATTATAGGAGTTACTGGTAAAAGAAGTCAAAATATTACTGAGGAAGTTTATGTAACTTTTGAAATTGCTAAACAATTAATTGCTCACTCTGTACTCGTCGTAGCCAACTTAAATGTGGCCATAATTTTAGGTATAGATTGGCTGTGTAAATATAAAGCTATATTAGATTTTAAAGATTCTTCCTTAACCATCCATAAGGAGGCATGTATTTTTAAGGTGAGGTTCTCTAACAGTCAAGTACCTGAAAATTGCTACGAGTCCTTACAGATTAAGTACGCACCGACCATGAATCTATTAACAGATTTTAGTGATCTTGGGTATGCAGTATACCAATGTCAGGCTAGTAATAGTATCGAAACCGAAGTGAAAGAAAAATGTTTATCTACGAATTGTCTATCCGAGCAAGAAAAGGAAGAGTTGGAATCTTTGATGTTAGAATTTAGAGCCGTCTTCTCAGATGAACCGGGGAGAATTAAAGATTACGTTTGTAAACTTAAAATTAAAGATAAGAAACCATTCTTTAAGAAACCTTATCCTATTCCAGTACAATTCAAAGAAGCGGCTAGTAGAGAAATAAATAAGATGCTAGAGCAAAACATTATCGAACGATCATGTAGCGCTTTTAACAGTCCGTTGTGGGTAGTTAAGAAAGCCACTGGTGGGGTACGACTAGTTCTGGATGCCCGTGAATTAAATAAAATTATAGAGATGGAAAGAGACCGACCTATTCCTATGGAGGACGTACTTCTTAAGATTGCTGGTTCTCGTTATATGAGTACAATGGATTTAACCGCCGGCTACCATCAAGTAACATTACACCCGGATTCACGGCAATATACGGCTTTTCTTTTTGAAGGCAGATCATGTCAGTTCCAAGTTTTACCTTTTGGACTTAATATATCAGTGTCAACTTTCATTAGGGCATTAGATTCTGCTTTGGGTCAGCAATTGTTACAAAAGATTATTTTATATGTAGATGATATTTTGGTAGCTACTAAAACGTGGGAAGAACACGTAACGACATTACGGGAATTGTTTAACCGTTTAATTGACAGAGGAATTACTTTAAAATTATCTAAGTCTTACTTCGGAAAGGAGGAAGTGAGATTTTTGGGGCATATAGTGGACAGTAAAGGTATTAGGCCAGACCCAGCACGTATTGAAGCTATTGCTCGATGCCCGAGTCCTAGAAATCGGAAACAATTGAAATCATTCTTAGGAATGGTAGGATTTCTGAGAAGATTTCTTCCAGGGCAGGATATTGTTAATCCTACATTACTAGATTTATTGAAAGAGAAGTCAGTATGGCTCTGGGGACAAAAGGAAGAGGAAGTTTTTAATAGGATAAAAGGAGCGTTAACCAAAGCCAAAATGTTATACCACCCAGATTTCGATCAGGACTTTGGTATGTGTACGGATGCCTCTGATTATGGTGTGTCTTGTGTAATATTCCAAGGTGATCGGACCAATGAAGAGGGATTATATCGGCCTATTGGATTCGCTAGTCGAACTTTAAATAAACATGAAAGAAATTATTTTGTATCCGAGAAGGAAGCTCTCGCAGTGGTATGGGGTTTTCAACGATTTAGAGGATTATTAATGGGAAGAAAAACAATTGTATATACTGATCATCAGGCTTTAATCTTTTTGAATAATTGCCGGTTACTTCACCGTAGGCTATTACGTTGGGTATTATACTTGCAAGAATTTCAGTACGAAATTAGGTATATAAAAGGATCTCAGAATGTAGTTTCAGATGCTTTGTCAAGGCTTCCCGTAGGAATGGAGAATATTAATATTGCAGAAGAACCAGGAACAAATTATCATGTTTATTTCCTTTTGACTAAAGAGAATGAACGTAAGGTTAAACGGATAGTAACTGCTGTTAGATGCAATCAAAGAAATGACGATCAATATAGGGACCTTATACAAAACCTTAATAATGGGGAAGAAACAGTTAACACCCGGGGTGTGTGGTTATATTTTAACGACTTGTTGTATTGGAAAGCACAGAGGGAACACCAGAGATGGAAAATCTGCATTCCGAAAACTGTTGTGGACGAGTTAATTACTTATATTCATGAAGGTTACGGGCATTTTGGAATTCATAAATGTATTAAACATCTAATGAAGTATTATTATTTCAAAAATATGTCACGTATTGTGAGAAGTATTATTAGGGCTTGTGAAACCTGTCAAAAGGTTAAAGTTAATAACAAATCCAAGCGTTATAAATTATATGCTGTAATTCCTCGAGGTTTGTGGGATCTACTGTCATTAGATTTTTTCGGCCCTCTGCCTCGGAGTTCAGGAGGATTAACATATGTGTTTGTTGTAATGGAATGTTGGTCCAAACATGTGAAACTATATACTTTGAAACGAGCGAATACAGCAAGCGTTATACGCTGCCTCACCCGAAATTACTTTGTTAACTGGGGCATTCCTAAACGACTTATGTCTGACAACGGTAGTGCCTTTATTAGTCAAAGATTTCAAGATATGATAAGACAATATGGAATCAAACATATCTTAATTTCGAAATATCACCCTCAAAGTAATTTAGTAGAAAGAGTCATGAAAGAATTAGGACGATTATGTAGAACTTATTGTGCACATAAACATACTCGGTGGGCCAAACTAATGCCTGAATTCGAAAAGATATTAAATGAATTGCCTCACCTAACGACGGGATTATCACCTATAGAAATTTTAGGCAAACGAATTATAGGTGAGCCTTTACTAGCTGCTTTACCTTGGCCACCAGTAAATGAGATACAACAAGATATTCCAGACGAAAAAGTTTGCGAACAGATTGTAAAAAATGCCGAACGGAGAATTAAAAGTTATAATCAACAGGCTGTAGAACCCTCATTTCAGGTAGGAGATCTTGTGTTAGTACGATCTCATCCTAAAAGCTCTAAGATCGATAAGGAATGTAGAAAATTCTTCTTTATCTTTGAAGGTCCATATGTTGTACATAAGATTGTACATCCCAAAGCATTACTTCTTATGGAACCTCCATCAGGTGTAATTAAAGGATTATATAGTGTTGATCAAATGAAACTCTTCATTCCTAAATAAGTTAATATTTAGTATATGTTACATACGGAAGAGCGTTCATAGTTTATTCGTGTGAAGTTTTTCGTGATAGTTACGTATTATTTTAAAGAATAGAACAGAAAGCTTAAACAAGTGTTATGCAATAATCTACTGGTACTTCAAAAGGAGAAAGATAACCAAAAAGGGGGATTTATATGGAGGAAACTTTGCTCTTAGGTCAAAAGGAATTTTGCATATTTTAAATTTACTCGGATAGTAGGAACCAAAGGGGATGGTTAATAGTTTTAGGGACCATGGGCGTCCAGAGCTATATGGCTCACGAGAACATAGCAGAGTGCCTTTAATAGAGGTTTGCAATAGTGTTAATATAGAACACACCAAACGGGGCTCTCTCGCTTGTTTCTCCTAAATAAATGGCCATTACCCAACAAGGGGTCCGAAGGTAAAGAAAGCCGTGCCGAGATTCTAAAGAGAGTTTTGCTGGATTTCTTCTTGACCTCAGGCATAAATAAGGCATTAGGGAAGAGAATGACGTAAAGTAAATAGTACTATTAGTTATTGTGAGAAACTTATTAGTAATATACATTCTTGAAAAGAATAACTCTAGTAAATAAATGAAACTGAAACTAATCTATCACAATTTGAATGCTCTGTCCTAATGTACAACGTTAAAGAACGTACTAAATTAGTATTTATTAGCAACTATTAACTGAAGAGGAGCAATCTCCCTATATTCGGTTACGAATTACCATAAGAGCACAATTAAGAGTAAATGACAAATAGTCACAACGATATCGTATTAAAAGAATTAAATCTCTCTAATAGCAAGGACTCTAGGTTACGTAAAATGTGAGGAAAATGTATTAACAGTTAAATATTGTATATTGAACAGTTTTAATTTCGGTTAAAACCTGACAAACTGAGCTTGTGGGTGGGGTATGTAGTGGGACGAAATTAAACGTCACCCATCCACCAAGTCAGCCCAGTTTGCAGGTGACTATAAGTTTAATTTAGTTTTTGTTTATGTGTTTTCTTATTATTTGTAATAAATGTGAATTATCTAAAAGTTTTGTATTTTTTTATGTGTTTCATGTACGGAGAGATCAGCGCAACTAACGGGGACAGCATCTTCGTTGCCGCGACCAGAGAGGAAATTGCTGGCCGCTATACGTCGCGGGTCGACAGCCAAGGAGCAACAGAAGATCCTGGAACCGAGTTGTTGCGTCGTGTTTCTAAAAATTAAAAATGAATTTTTATACTCTTTTTTGTACAACAATGACGTCATAATGAGCTTAGTCTTATTGAAATGTTAGTCACTGTCTGTCAACGCTCAAGTTCACATCTGTATGTGTAGGAAGCTAATAAAATAGTGTATGTTACTAAAGTTGTAACTCGTGTCTTGAAGATTTATTTATGAAGAGTTATGTGAACGGATTAATAATATATTTGACAAGATTATTGATTCAGACAGCGTTGGCCAACACTTTGAATCTCAAAAGTTTATTTAATGTGTGATTCTGATATCGATTAGATCAAGATAACGTGTGTCGATATAATTTTCTGAGGAGAAACAAACGAAATTTAAATTCGAAAAAGTTACGAAAACCAATTGGCCCAAGTGATGTAATTCTTTGCACACGACTTAACTGATGTTTTACAGTTTCGTTCAAGAACCATTCTATGACAATTTAAAAGAATATGAATCATTTTTGAAGTGGGTTGTAACTGACGTAGGTGACGAAGTCTGCACATGGTCATACATATATCAAACGAGACCCTAATACGTCGTTACACCGCAATCGCTGGTCATGAAGGGCGATAAAAGGGTTTGAAGAATATCGGCGACGTACCGCAGTGCTGTAGGTCTGCCGCGGATGACGACCAAAGAGTTTTGGTATGACAAGAAGTGGAACCCAGACCGTCACTCCTGGCTTTTGGAGTCGTATGGCAGCGACAGTCAGGTTAGTATCTCATCATTGTCTGGGGCGTTTCCAGACACGTCTTCACTGGTCACTGGGGCTCAGTTCGAAACAGGACTCATCAATCAAGGCAATTAACTCCAACCGATGAGACCTCAGGTGGAACCTGGCTGCCGCCCGCCATATGTCTTGATAGCCAGGAGCGACGGTCTGGGATATGGTTTTCGTAGTAGCACATCTTTGGATGTGATCCATGTTACCGTTACAGCACGGCGGTACGTCGACGATATTCTATGACCCGTTTTGTTGCCCTTCATGGCAAACCATCCTGGACTTACATTTTTTTTTTTGGTCATCAGTCTACTGACTGGTTTGATGCGGCCCGCCACGAATTCCTTTCCTGTGCTAACCTCTTCATCTCAGAGTAGCACTTGCAACCTACGTCCTCAATTATTTGCTTGACGTATTCCAATCTCTGTCTTCCTCTATAGTTTTTGCCCTCTACAGCTCCCTCTAGTACCATGGAAGTCATTCCCTCATGTCTTAGCAGATGTCCTATCATCCTGTCCCTTCTCCTTATCACTGTTTTCCACATATTCCTTTCCTCTCCCATCCTGCGTAGAACCTCCTCATTCCTTACCTTATCAGTCCACCTAATTTTCAACATTCGTCTATAGCACCACATCTCAAATGCTTCGATTCTCTTCTGTTCCGGTTTTCCCACAGTCCATGTTTCACTACCATACAATGCTGTACTCCAGATGTACATCCTCAGAAATTTCTTCCTGAAATTAAGGCCGGTATTTGATATTAGTAGACTTCTCTTGGCCAGAAATGCCTTTTGTGGCGTAGCGAGTCTTCTTTTGATGTCCTCCTTGCTCCGTCCGTCATTGGTTATTTTACTGCCTAGGCAGCAGAATTCCTTAACTTCATTGACTTCGTGACCATCAATCCTGATGTTAAGTTTCTCGCTGTTCTCATTTCTGCTATTTCTCATTACCTTCGTCTTTCTCCGATTTACTCTCAAACCATACTGTGTACTCATTAGACTGTTCATTCCATTCAGCAGATCATTTAATTCTTCTTCACTTTCAATCAGGATAGCAATGTCATCAGCGAATCGTATCATTGATATCCTTTCACCGTGTATTTTAATTCCACTCCTGAACCTTTCTTTTATTTCCATCATTGCTTCCTCGATGTACAGATTGAAGAGTAGGAGCGAAAGGCTACAGCCTTGTCTTACACCCATCTTAATACGAGCACTTCGTTCTTGATCGTCCACTCTTATTATTCCCTTTTGGTTGTTGTACATATTGTATATGACCCGTATCTCCCTATAGCTTACCCCTACTTTTTTCAGAATCTCGAACAGCTTGCACCATTTTATATTGTCGAACGCTTTTTCCATGTCGACAAATCCTATGAAAGTGTGCTGATTTTTCTTTAGCCTTGCTTCCATTATTAGCCGTAACGTCAGAATTGCCTCTCTCGTCCCTTTACTTTTCCTAAAGCCAAACTGATCGTCACCTAGCGCATTCTCAATTTTCTTTTCCATTCTTCTGTATATTATTCTTGTAAGCAGCTTCGATGCATGAGCTGTTAAGCTGATTGTGCGATAATTCTCGCACTTGTCAGGTCTTGCCGTCTTCGGAATTGTGTGGATGATGCTTTTCCGAAAATGAGATGGTATGTCGCGAGACTCATATATTCTACACACCAACGTGAATAGTCGTTTTGTTGCCACTTCCCCCAATGATTTTATAAATTCTGATGGAATGTTATCTATCCCTTCTGCCCTATTTGACCGTAAGTCCTCCAAAGCTCTTTTAAATTCCGATTCTAATACTGGTTTTACATGTCAGAAACATAATGTCCACCTGCATATGGCGAGAGTTTCTACTGGTTTTTTTCGTGCTTGCCGAACCATAACTTAGCCAGCAAGATTGTCGCATCTCTCCCCACTTGAGAAGATTTGGACCATCATTGGGAGGGTCCTCGAACCAGCTAGATATTTTGATGACCCAAAGCGCAAAACGGACAGAATTTGATCCATGCCGTTCAGGAGGACATCAAACAACTCTATCAATCAGTGCCAAGCCGAATGACTGCTTGCAGAAGGACCACAGGTGGAAGGTTTATTAACTTGCTCAGTTTGCGAAACTCTTTTTCTCGGATAAACCATCTAATATTTGCTGAAATTGTAATAATTATTCGTCTGTATATGTGTACTTCGCAGCTACAGATTTCCGTCCCATTCTGATAACTTTTTTTCTTACAATGTACTCGTCTGGTACATGTCGGTTCGGTTCTTATACAAATAGCGTTCTTTGCCGTGCTACATGGCTGCGTGAGGTATACGATTCCGTATACAGCATGTCCCAGGGATAGGGATGGATGTCAGTATTCAGGAATATGACATGAACTACCATTAGAAGCAAAAGAAACCGAGTGGTTGCTGAGATAGGACATATTTAACCCAGATTGTTATTTGCTCTCTGTTTTATCCAGTTCACTGTCAGATTTACGCATCAGTTAGTAATATGAGATTTGCAAATCATTAGTTGAGAAATACGACTTTTAACACATTTTCTTTTAAGAATTACCTGACACACCACACTACACCTGTTGCACAGTTCACAATAAATGTTCGAATATCTCACCGTCAGCTTCCATGCATTTATGCGCTGTTGGGAAAAGATGTTGTGTGTCTGAGTGCCTCTTCGCGTTCCCTAATAAGAGCAGCAGCTTTCGTGAGGCGACCAAGCAATTCGTCTCGCTTGTAAGCCTTTCGTTTGTACATCTCAGACTTCATCAAAACCCATAATATCATAAGATCTGGCGACCTTGTTCCCGTCTATAAGTCGTTTCATCAAAGAATAGAATTAATGGAAACGACTGCTGATTATCATTTAAGTAGCTACAAAATTAAAGCTGCATGCCATTGCCGCTAATGTAAATGTTTGGAAACGCTGTGTGTGAATTTAATACACGTTTTCCGCATGTAATATTTGCCCTATACGTTCTCGTGCGTCATTTGTGCGAGCAGAAATTTTCCGTATACTGCTAGTAGATTACGCTGCACCAGTTAAGCAACGTGTTCTGTTCCAACACAGTTTATTGAACTATACGTTCAGAGAAAAAATTGGAGGAACATCTGTTTCAAGCAATAAACTGAAAACTCTTGTAAAGACTCTACAATAACGAACTGAACGTGTTGGAAAGCGCCGATGATACTGTTCGACAGCAGGAGAAGGATTAACATCACACAAACCGGAAATGTACGCCATATCTGCATTTTCTTCGTTACTCCAGAAGTGTGGCATTTTAGCCAGTTCTTAGCTTACGAATTGAACATGGATGGGTCCATAAACAGAAAGGCGAGACTTAAACGTGAAATCAGAATCGACGCGTCACTATCTTAACGGGAGCTGGATAGAGTGCATCATTCGTTGCCTTCATGAAAACGCTCGTCCAGTATTTAAGGAAGGCGCAGGGAACATTAACCAGGTGTCATGAAGGATTTAAACTGTCGCTCTCGAAGCATGAAATTAGTATTTTAGGGAATGAGACAATGAGGCTCTCCATCAACCACGTCGATTTTCGTACTGACTTAGTATTTTAGGGTTTATCTACACGGCGTTTTCCATTTATTTTTTAAAACCCCACGCAGTTTCATTAGTTCTGTTATTCATAATTTCACGCTACCTTTGCAGGACACCTAACGATGACCTTTTAAAACGTTGCAGCTCAGTTTTCTGAAAGTTCATAGTTGACATCCAGGTAAGAAATACAATATGGGCAGTTGGAGAGGATATACGCTCAAGTTCCAGACCCACACATAGTTTTAATCTCTCGGGAATGTTTGGTATACACGTTACGTGACAAAGCCATTGGTTTCATTGGAGCAGGACCGACAATAATAATTTCTTCTCTCTTCGCCTGCTGGAACTTGCTTGTTACCTCGTCTCGTTCAGTGCGTAACATTGTACAGGACGAAAATATACTCATCGGTACAAGAGTGGGCTGTCTGCTTTGCTCCAGGAGGAGACATAGTAGATACTATAACATATTAGTTCACTTTATAACAACATAGAGAGGAGGAATTGCTTAACTTTGTACAAATCGTTTCCACAGGAATATCACAAGTATTTGCAACCGTCTCTTGAAACCAAGGCCCCACTATTCCGTAAGTGATGCACGGTGAACAGCCCACAAATTGTGGAGGTAAATGTACGCGCGAAATCCCCTGTTCCTTGCATCTCAGTGTTTTTAAAATTCTGTAGTTAAAATAAAATATCATAGGTCCCACAGTTTATAGAAATAATTTACCTTCTGCTGCATGTGATCCGGAAAACGACAGGTAGAGACAACACATCCATCTTTCAGCCTTCTGCAATTTATATAGTTCGTAATGAACTTCTCTCAAAATGTCCCGAACATAAAAAATGGTTTTCTGTAGGTTGGAAACCATGTCCTCGGACAGCATTTACCTATGTATCTAGAAGTTCTCGTTCTAACATTATATTAGTATCACGTTGTCGACACATTTATCTGGAAACGACATTAACAAAACATCTAAAAATATCCATTTTCCTATGATATGTAATACTGATTCCCTTCACAAATCTATTTGTGCAATTATATGCAACGTAACTTTTCACCGCTTTTCTTCTCGTAAACTGGAATTTCGAACAACAAATAGTGTATACATTGATGAGCTAAGACGTTATGATCACCTGCTTGATAGCTTATTTGTCTGTCTTTGGAACAGCATACATCACTGATTCCGCGTATCACGGATCCAACAATTTGTTGGTAAGTTTCTACAAACCTGTGCCATTAGATGTCTACGTACAGACCATGTAATTCACTTAAATAACGGGCCGTTGATTTGCGTAAGCGGTGGTGGTATCTGATAGCGACCACACTTGGTTCCACACGATTTACATCAGGCGAATTTGGTCGCAGAGACAACAATATGAGATCACTATAATGCTCCTCAAACCACTGTAGGACGGTTCTGGCTTCCAGACACGAACACTTACACTGCTGAGTGACTGAGGGCTGAGCGGTTCTGTGCTCGGCAGTAAGCAGAAGAGCGGATGCGACGGCGCAGCGGAAAGCCCCTGGGAGTGCCTACGCCGGTGTTGCTCATTCGTCAATGCGGCTTGCAGCGACCGTTATTTTTGTGCTCGCATTGCTAGATACAAACCCTGCTTTCGTACATCGCTCTTCGGCGCCACACCCTACTTGTCTGTGGTTAGTTTCTATCTGATAACTGCAATTACTTCTTTGCCTACCTGTTAATCCTTCCGTTATTGGTTTACAATCCGTGATTATTTTCGGCATTCTGTTTTCGTTCATTCTAGCGACGTTATCTCTGAATTCATGTGTATGATCCCTGATCCGTATCAAAATCAATAATCGAACTTGTAACATCCATGTTCTTCGTAATGATTCCATTCCTAACTCCTTCCCTCCTCGATACAGCCACAGACAGTCTCCCACAGTCGATGTCAGTTCCATCAGGCTTTCCGTTTTTGGGGCTGTCAACACCTCTGATTTGTATCTCATAAAACTTCTACACTGAAGAGTCAAAGAAACTGGTACAGCGAGCACGCAGAAATGCGGCAACAATACGTGACATGGACTCAACTAATGTCTGATGTAGTGCTCGAGGGCAGTAACATCGTGAATCCGTAGGAATACGAGGGTTCGGAGATCTCTTCTGAACAGCACGTTCTAAGGCATTCCCAATATGCTCAATAATGTTGATGTCTGGGGTGTGTTTTTTGCCAACGGAAGTGTTTAAACTGAGAATAGTGTTCCTGGAGTCACTCTGTAGCAATTCTGGACGTGTAGGGGGTCGCATTGTCCTGCTGCAATTGACCCAGTCTGTCAGGATGCACATCGGATATGAATGGATGCAAGTGATCAGACAGGATATTTACGTACTTGTCAACTGTCAGAGTCGTATCTAGATGTATCAGGTGTCTCATATTACTCCAAATACACAAACTCCGCACCTTTACAGTCTCCACCAGCTTGAACAGTCCCTGTTGACATGCAGGGTCCTTGGATTCATGAGGCTGTCTCCATACCCGTACACATCGATCTGCTCGCTACAATTTGAAACGAGACTCGTCCGACCAGGCAACGTGTTTCCAGTCATCAACAGTCCAATGTCGGTATTGGCGGGCCCAGACCAGTCGTAAAGCTTTGTGTCGTACTGTCATCAAGGGTACACTAGTTAGCCTTCAGCTCCGAAAAGACATATCGATGATGTTTCATTGAATAATGCGCATGCTGACACTTGCTGATGGCCCAAAATTGAAACCTGCAGCAGTTTTCGGAAGGGTTGGACTTCTGTCACATCGAATGATTCTCCTCAGTCGTCGTTGGTCCTGCAGCATCTTTTTTTCGGATTCCCGATATTCACGGTACACTCGTGAAATGGTAGTAAGAGAAAATCTCCACTGCACCGTTACCTCGGGGATGCCGTGTCCATCGCTCGTGCCCAGACTATGACACCACATTTAGACTCACTTAAATCTTGATTACCTGGCATTGTAGCAGCAGTAACCGATCTAATAACTGCGCCATACACTTGTTCTCTTACGTAGGCGTTGCCGACTGCAGCGCAATATTCTACCTTTTCACATATGTCTGTATTTGAATACTTATGGCTATACCAGTTTCATTGACGTTTCAGCGTAATGACTGCTTTGAACATTTTTTTCTCTGGTTTCCTTTGTAATCTGTTTGCACCTCAAAATACCATTTAATGTTCCAACTGTGAATTTTCCTGCATTTGTTCTTGAATCCAGTTCCTTATCTTGTTTACCATATTATGTGATTTTTAATACGACACATTTGTACTCATCAGTACGTGTAATCATTCGCATCCCTTTTTCCTTTGTCAGCTCTTGATTTCTTTCTTCTATTACTGCGTATTTTGATTTATTTGTGATCATTTTCAGGCCCCACTTTTTATGCTTATTTATTAATTCCATGCTGATATATTCAAAATCTTGTTCATTTTTTCTGAAAATAACTGTTCATCAGAAAACTGTAGTGAATGTATCGCAAGTGAAACTGTCTTACGTTTTTTAATCCTTTTTCCCGACGCTTTTTCTGTATATATTTTGTAAATTGTCAATGGTCACCAGCATCCCTCATAAAATAATTTAAATCCAGGTGAGGGATTTGTTGTAGAGTTTTCATATAATTTGTGGATAGTTTTAATTACCATAAGATTAATATTAGTTGATTTTAAAGCCCTACACAAATTGCGTGAAGTAAGATTTCCATAGGCCTTTTTAAATCAACAGATAATAAGTTAACAAGGTTGTTTTGAATTATTAAAATTTACGTTTCCTGTTAAAATAGTGGAAAATGTAAGAAATCCTACTTTTAATCCACAGAAGATATTTCATCTACATCTACATCTATACTCCGCGAGCCACCTTACGGTGTGTGGCGGAGGGTACTTATTGTACCACTATCTGATCCCCCCTTCCCTGTTCCATTCACGAATTGTGCGTGGAAAGAACGACTGCTTGTAAGTCTCCGTATTTGCTCTAATTTCTCGGATCTTTTCGTTGTGATCATTACGCGAGATATATGTGGGCGGTAGTAATATGTTGCCCATCTCTTCCCGGAATGTGCTCTCTCGTAATTTCGATAATAAACCTCTCCGTATTGCGTAACGTCTTTCTTGAAGTGTCCGCCACTGGAGCTTGTTCAGCATCTCCGTAACGCTCTCGCGCTGACTAAATGTCCCCATGACGAATCGCGCTGCTTTTCGCTGGATCATGTCTATCTCTTCTATTAATCCAACCTGGTAAGGGTCCCATACTGATGAGCAATACTCAAGAATCGGACGAACAAGCGTTTTGTAAGCTACTTCTTTCGTCGATGAGTCACATTTTCTTAGAATTCTTCCTATGAATCTCAACCTGACGCCTGCTTTTCCCACTATTTGTTTTATGTGATCATTCCACTTCAGATCGCTCCGGATAGTAACTCCTAAGTATTTTACGGTCGTTACCGCTTCCAATGATTTACCACCTATGGCATAATCGTACTGGAATGGATTTCTGCCCCTATGTATGCGCATTATATTACATTTATCTACGTTTAGGGAAAGCTGCCAGCTGTCGCACCATGCATTAATCCTCTGCAGGTCCTCCTGGAGTACGTACGAGTCTTCTGATGTTGCTACTTTCTTGTAGACAACCGTGTCATCTGCAAATAGCCTCACGGAGCTACCGATGTTGTCAACTAAGTCATTTATGTATATTGTAAACAATAAAGGTCCTATCACGCTTCCCTGCGGTACTCCCGAAATTACCTCTACATCTGCAGATTTTGAACCGTTAAGAATGACATGTTGTGTTCTTTCTTCTAGGAAATCCTGAAACCAATCACAAACCTGGTCCGATATTCCGTAAGCTCGTATTTTTTTCACTAAACGTAAGTGCGGAACCGTATCAAATGCCTTCCTGAAGTCCAGGAATACGGCGTCAATCTGCTCGCCAGTGTCTACGGCACTGTGAATTTCTTGGGAAAATAGGGCGAGCTGAGTTTCACATGATCTCTGTTTGCGGAATCCATGTTGGTTATGATGAAGGAGATTTGTATTATCTAAGAACGTCATAATACGAGAACACAAAACATGTTCCATTATTCTACAACAGATTGACGTAAGCGAAATAGGCCTATAATTATTCGCATCTGATTTATGACCCTTCTTGAAAATGGGAACGACCTGCGCTTTCTTCCAGTCGCTAGGTACTTTACGTTCTTCCAGCGATCTACGATAAATTGCTGATAGAAAGGGGGCAAGTTCTTTAGCATAATCACTGTAGAATCTTAAGGGTATCTCGTCTGGTCCGGATGCTTTTCCGCTACTAAGTGATAGCAGTTGTTTTTCAATTCCGATATCGTTTATTTCAATATTTTCCATTTTGGCGTCCGTGCGACGGCTGAAGTCAGGGACCGTGTTACGATTTTCCGCAGTGAAACAGTTTCGGAACACTGAATTCAGTATTTCTGCCTTTCTTCGGTCGTCCTCTGTTTCGGTTCCATCGTGGTCAACGAGTGACTGAATAGGGGATTTAGATCCGCTTACCGATTTTACATATGACCAAAACTTTTTAGGGTTCTTGTTTAGATTGTTTGCCAATGTTCGAATTCGTTGAATGCTTCTCTCATTGCTCTCTTTACGCTCTTTTTTGCTTCGTTCAGCTTTTCCTTATCAGCTATGATTCGACTACTCTTAAACCTATGATGAAGCTTTCTTTGTTTCCGTAGTACCTTTCGTACATGATTGTTATACCACGGTGGATCTTTCCCCTCGCTTTGGACCTTAGTCGGTACGAACTTATCTAAGGCGTACTGGACGATGTTTCTGAATTTTTTCCATTTTTGTTCCACATCCTCTTCCTCAGAAATGAACGTTTGATGGTGGTCACTCAGATATTCTGCGATTTGTGCCCTATCACTCTTGTTAAGCAAATATATTTTCCTTCCTTTCTTGGCATTTCTTATTACACTTGTAGTCATTGATGCAACCACTGACTTATGATCACGTTTCTTGAATGTCGCTCTTCGTCCTGTGAGCACAGGATGAAATGAAACGTCAGTGTTTAGCGTTTCTTTGACTAGACCATTAGAGGCGCGGAATAGTGGAATATGGGTAAGAATGTCGGGTTTCATTAAAAAGATTTGACTATCAGTACCACAATTTTTTCCCCACTGAGTTTAGTGAACCGGGCTTCAGGCTGTGGACTGCGGCGTGTGGTGTGCGTGTGTATAAAGCAGTCGGCACGGACGGTGCATTCGAACGTTGAACGTCGAATGTGTCGAGTTTTTGGAGCCATAGCGTGGAAAAAGCACCTAGCACGTCTGGAATTCTGAACGTGCTTTGTAACGTAGGCCACTGAAATCGAAGAACGTCACCTACGTCACACGACGCCATCTCTTCAGTACGGAGCTGCGAAACGCCATATTGGCATTCAGTTGAAGACCATATCTATGATTGTCGTTTCTAAGCACTTTAAAGGCACATTTGCAGGTTGGGCGTGGATATATAGCAAAAACGTATATATGAGTTCAGAATATGAATAAGATATTAACATGTATAAGCGGTTGTATCGATTGTGGCATGCAACCGCTGAAACGTTAGAATAATTGTACAGTTCAGTTGTCTTGCAGAGGATTATTGATGGTCAACCCCCTAAACCTTTCCTACTTTTGGGTGATTTTAACGCCCAGGACGCCTTGTGGGGTGGCAGAGTGCTTACTGGCCAAGGCAGAGATGTCGAAACTTAATGTCCCAGTTCGATCTCCGCCTCTTAAATACTGGGGCCGCCACACATTTCATTGTGGCACGACATAGTTACTCTACCATTGATTTATCAATTTGCAGCTCAGGACTTCTCCCACCTATACATTGGAGAGTACATGAAAACCTTTGTGATAGTTACCACTTCCCCATCTCCCTGTCACTGCCCCAGTGTCAGTCCCACAACGCCTGCCCAGATGGGCTTTAAACATTGTGGACTGGGAAAGTTTCACCTCTGCAGTCACCGTTGAATCTCCTCCACACGGTGACGTCGGTTGAGCAGGTGACTACAACAATTGTTTCTGAGGCAGAAAACGCAATCCGCTGCCTTTTAGGATGTCCAAGGCGTAAGGTAGTTCCTTGGTGGTCGCTGGAAGTCACTGAAGCACTTAAGGAGCGTTGGCGAGTTGTGCAGCGGCATAACTGGCACCCTTCCATTGAGCACCTCATAGCTTTTAAACGGCTCCATGCCCGCATTCACCAACTTATCAAACGAGGTAAGCAGGAGTGCTGGGAGAGATATGCCTCGACCATTGGGTGCCATACGTAACCGTCACAAGTCTGGGCAAAGATAAAACGTCTTTTCGGGTACCAGGCTCCAACAGGTGTTCCTGGTGTTACCATAAATGGCGTGTTATCTACTGACGGGAAAGCGATTGCCTAGCACTTTGTTGAGCACTTTGTTCGAGCCTCTGCGTCGGAGAATTACCCATCAGCGTTTTGCACTCTCAGACGGTGGCTGGAAGTGAACGTCCTCTCATTCACTACATGCCACAGTGAATCCTATAACGCCCCATTTATAGAGTGGGAGGTCCTCAGTGCCCTTGCACATTGTCCTGTCAGAGCTTCTGAGTCTGATCGGATCCACAGCCAGACGATTAAACATCACTCATCTGATTACAAGCTACACTCCTGGAAATGGAAAAAAGATCACATTGACACCGGTGTGTCAGACCCACCGTACTTGCTCCGGACACTGCGAGAGGGCTGTACAAGCAATGATCACACGCACGGCACAGCGGACACACCAGGAACCGCGGTGTTGGCCGTCGAATGGCGCTAGCTGCGCAGCATTTGTGCACCGCCGCCGTCAGTGTCAGCCAGTTTGCCGTGGCATACGGAGCTCCATCGCAGTCTTTAACACTGGTAGCATGCCGCGACAGCGTGGACGTGAACCGTATGTGCAGTTGACGGACTTTGAGCGAGGGCGTATAGTGGGCATGCGGGAGGCCGGGTGGACGTACCGCCGAATTGCTCAACACGTGGGGCGTGAGGTCTCCACAGTACATCGATGTTGTCGCCAGTGGTCGGCGGAAGGTGCACGTGCCCGTCGACCTGGGACCGGACCGCAGCGACGCACGGATGCACGCCAAGACCGTAGGATCCTATGCAGTGCCGTAGGGGACCGCACCGCCACTTCCCAGCAAATTAGGGACAGTGTTGCTCCTGGAGTATCGGCGAGGACAATTCGCAACCGTCTCCATGAAGCTGGGCTACGGTCACGCACACCGTTAGGCCGTCTTCCGCTCACGCCCCAACATCGTGCAGCCCGCCTCCAGTGGTGTCGCGACTGGCGTGAATGGAGGGACGAATGGAGACGTGTCGTCTTCAGCGATGAGAGTCGCTTCTGCCGTGGTGCCAATAATGGTCGTATGCGTGTTTGGCGCCGTGCAGGTGAGCGCCACAATCAGGACTGCATACGACCGAGGCACGCAGGGCCAACACCCGGCATCATGGTGTGGGGAGCGATATCCTACACTGGCCGTACACCACTGGTGATCGTCGAGGGGACACTGAATAGTGCACGGTACATCCAAACCGTCATCGAACCCATCGTTCTACCATTCCTAGACCGGCAAGGGAACTTGCTGTTCCAACAGGACAATGCACGTCCGCATGTATCCCGTGCCACCCACCGTGCTCTAGAAGGTGTAAGTCAACTACCCTGGCCAGCAAGACCTCCGGATCTGTCCCCCATTGAGCATGTTTGGGACTGGATGAAGCGTCGTCTCACGCGGTCTGCACGTCCGGCACGAACGCTGGTCCAACTGAGGCGCCAGGTGGAAATGGCATGGCAAGCCGTTCCACAGGACTACATCCAGCATCTCTACGATCGTCTCCATGGGAGAATAGCAGCCTGCATTGCTGCGAAAGGTGGATATACACTGTACTAGTGCCGACATTGTGCATGCTCTGTTGCCTGTGTCTATGTGCCTGTGGTTCTGTCAGAGTGATCATGTGATGTATCTGACCCCAGGAATGTGTCAATAAAGTTTCCCCTTCCTGGGACAATGAATTCATGGTGTTCTTATTTATATTTCCAGGAGTGTACATCTCCTCGTTGTCTTCAACCGGATCTAGTGCGATGGTGGGAGAGCATCATGATTCTGGTGCTCAGACCGGTAAAAACCCGCTTGATGTGGATAGCTATCGGCCCATCAACCTCACCAATGTTCTTCTTAAGCTGCTGTACCTTATGGTATGTCGGCATTTGGGTTGGGTCCTGGAGTCAAGTGTCCTACTGGCTACATGTCAGGGCGGCTTCCGCCAGCGTCGCTCTACCACTGATAATCTTGTGTCCCTCGAGTCTGCCATCTGAGCAGCCTTTTCCAGACAGCAACACCTGGTTGCCGTCATTTTTTACTTATGTAAAGCATACAACACAACCTGTCGACATCATATCCTTGCCACATTGCATGACTGGTGTCTCCGGCCCCAGCTCCCGATTTTTATCCAAAACTTCCTGTTGCTGCGTACTTTCCGTGTCCATTGGTGCCTCATACTTCCATCCATATCCAGGAGAATGGAGTCCTGTAGGGTTCTGCATTGAGTCTCTCTCTATTTTTAGTGGCCATTAACGGTCTATCAGCAGCTGTTGGGCTGTCTGTCTCACCTTCGCTGTATGCAGAAGAGCTCTGCATTTCGTACTGCTGCTCCAGTACTGGTGTTGCTGAGTGTCACCTACAGGGAGCCATCCGCAAGACGCAGTCATTGGCTCTAGCCCACGACTTGCAGTTTTCAGCCGCGAAGTCGTGTGTCATGCACTTCTGTGGCTTTCCTATCGTTCATTCGGACCCAGAACTTTATCTACATGACGATCCACTCACTGTAGTGGAGACATATCGATTCTTAGGACTTGTTTTCGACGCTTGATTGACTTCCTCATCTTCGTCAGCTTAAGAAGAAGTGCTGGCAGCATCTCAATGCCCTCCGTTGCCTTAGCAACACTAATTGGGGTGCAGATCGCTCTACGCTGCTGCTGCTCTACAGAGCCCTTGTCCAATTCTGAACTGACTATGGGAGTGTGGTTTATGGTTTGTCAGCACCCTCGGCGTTGCATGTACTCGACCATGTTCACCACTGCGGATTTGGACTAGCGACAGGAGCTTTTAGGATGAGTCCAGTGACAAGCGTAATGGTGGAGGCTGGGGTCCCTCCATTCAAGATCATGCGTGCAAGGCTGCTCGCCAGTTATGTTGCACACATTTGCAGTTCTCTTGAGCATTCGAATTACTGTCTCCTTTCCACACGCACGGCAGTCCGTCTCCCACACCGGTGGCCCAGGTCGGGGCTACCGATTACAGTTCGTGTGCGTTCCATTCTCTCTAAACTGGAGTCCTTCCCTTTACCACCTCCACTTGCGGTCTGTTCACGTACGACTCAATGGTGTACTCCTCGGCCGCAGCTTCGCCTGGACCTTTCACATGGCCCTAAGGACTCTGTTAACCCTGCGGCTCTCCGCTGTCACTTCCTCTCGATTCTTGACGTATTCCTGGACTCTGAAGTGGTTTACACAGGTGGGTCGACGGCTGAAGACCATGTTGGCTTTGCCTACGTTCACGGCGGCCATATTAAACAGCCTTCCTTACCTGATGGCTGGTGGGCATTTCTCGTGCACTTCAGTATCTCCATTCATGCCCTGGGGAGTCTTTTCTTTTATGTACTGACTCCTTAGCAGCCGGAAAACTATCGACGAAGGCTAACCTCGTCATCCTTTGGTAGCGTCCTTCGAGGAGTCCATCTACGCCCTGGAATGGTCCAGTCGTTCAACGGTGTTCGGCTTGATCCCTGGTCACGCCGGAATCCCAGCAAATGAAATTGCTGACAGGCTGGCCAAACAGACTACACGGAAACCACTACTGGAGATGGGCATCCCCGCAACTGACCTGTGTTAGGCCGTGAAGACCCACCTCAGTGTCGGTGCGGCGCTCAGTTGACAGTGACCCATATTCTTCGGCTCTGTCCGTTTTTGGCTGCCCTACGACTTTATCTTCGGTTTCCGGTCGAGATATCATTGATTTTAGCAGACAACCCCTGATCGGCTAATTTGGCTTTACGTTTCATGCGTGAGGGTGGGTTTTATTATTCGAGCTGAGTTTCAGCGCATGTCCTTTGTCCCTCTGTGTCCTCCACTCTGGTGCTTTTGGGGTGGAGGTTTTAATGTGTTACAGGGTGACTGGTTCTTCCTTTTAGTTTTCGTAGTCGGCCAGCCACTGTAATCTGCTTCCATGTTTTACTCTCTTCTAACTGTTTCTTGCATCTCTCTGTTGTTTTCCTGTCCTCTTTTGTACCTTTTAGTGTTCGTTGGCTTTCCTTCATTCTTGCGGTCTTTCCTTTCTTTCCGTTTTGTGGTACATGTCTCGTCTGTTTTATTCTCACGCTTGTGGAATTATTAGGAACGGTGACCTCGTAGTTTGGTACCTTTCCCTCTCTTTCAAACCAAACAACCAACCATAATTAAGACGTATATTTGTAAAACTGAAGTCAAGTATCACCAATTTTTGTATCACAAAACCTATAATGTATCACTATCTCAACGACCTGCGGTATGGCAAAAACTTAAACAGATGTTAGAGTGGAAGATCATCGAACCTTCCACATCTCCCTAGTGTAGTCCATTACTTGTTGTCAAGATACCTAACGGAAATATTATAGTGTTGTAGGACGCACGTGCCATAAATGAAATTATATTACCTATACGCACTAAACCAGAAAATTTAGAGAAACCATTACAGAAATTTTTAGACGCTAAATACTTTTCCATGATCGACTTAACAAATTCGTTTTGGCAACTCGCAGTCACCCCTGATTCCAGAAAAATACTGCTTTCATATTCGGGGGGCAAACATATCAATTCGTATTCTTCCTTTCGCATTGAGCGTCAGTTCAGTCGTATTTGTGCTTTGTGACGAGTTAGTTAAGACTGGTACACATTATGTTGATGATCTTTTGATAGCTACTAAGACTTTGAATGAACATCTTGACACCCTTGAAAAGATTATGGGTAAATTTGCACAAGCTTGTGTAACAGCTGACCTAAAGAAGTAAAAATTTGCTTGTAGTGAGATTAGGTATCTTGGACATACAATTAATGCATAAGGTATACGCCATGATCAATGTAAGTTGGACGCTATTAGGGATTTTCGTAGTCCTCGCACTAAAAAACAACTGAAGTTAATCCTAGGACTCTTCTTTCTTTCCGTCACAACTACTATTGAAGAGTAAGCATATCCTAGATCTACTTAAGAAGAATGAGGTATGGATCGGATCTGAGCAGTGCCAGCAAGATTTTGATAACATTGAGCACGCATTGGTGAATGCAAACATTTAGACCATCCACACTTTTTGTATGACGTGTGATGCGTCATGCAGTGGCTTGGGTTATCACCTATTTCAAGTAGTTAAGAACTGAGAAGAGGAACAGGTAAAAATCAGTGGATTTGGAAACCGTACTTAAAGTGAATGTGAGCGTACTTATTTAACCACAGAACTTGAAACTCTTTCTATTGTCTGGGCGTTCAAAAAGTTTAACTATTATTTGCGTGGTAAACACACGAAAATTTATACAGATCACCAAACTCTGGCATTTTTGTTAATATGTAAGTTAGATTATGACGCTAGGCTTTATCTCTGCAGAATTACTCATTTGTATTCATTAAAGGTAAAGACAACGTCATTGCGGATGCTTTGTCCCGCCTTCCATAAGGTATGGATGATTGTAAAATTAATCTGGATAATGCCAACGACCACAGAATACTCATAATGCAGGATAAACAATATTACCAATATTACATTGATTTGTGTAGAAATGTTGCAGCTTTAGATAATTCTGATCGACACTGGAGCAAGGTAAGAACTTCAGTCATGGATCAACCTGACCATCCACTGTCTAGGCACTATCTTATTTATAGTGATGGTTGCGTATGTATTCGCAAGGACTCGGAACACAACTTAATCTGGCACCCAAACTTAGTTTGGGGACATTATGGAACAAAGAAGTGCCTTGCAAAACTTAGCGCATATTGTTATTTCGCTAATATGAGACGAAAGAGTCACAGTGTACTTAAAACGTGAATATCGTGTCAGATATCTAAACCTCAGAACCTATCTTCAGAGACAGATCTACATTCCATACTACACAGCAAACCTCTGGAAACTGTAAGTACGAACATAAGTGGTCCACATGCAATACGTAGTGGTAGTGTGAAGTATATTTTAGTATTTTATGACACATTTTCTAAACATGTTAAGCTGTGTGCCACAAAATCTGCAACTGTTAACGCAATCATTAGCTGATTCTCACGTGACTCACATGGTAAACCCAAGGCAATTTTATCTGACAACGCTTCGTACTACAAGGGTACAAATGGCGTAAATTCCTGAAGGACAATAGCATTAAGAGCATATTTATCTCGAAGTTTAGTCCGCAATCTAGTACTACTGAACGAATTTTCAGGGACCTGAACAGGTTCATGAGGACATATATACCTACACAGCACTCTAATTGGGTAAGTTATTTGTCACTATTTGAAGAAGTTCACAACAACCTAAATATATTGACACAACCTATACACCTAACGAGCTTATGTTCAAACGCTAAAACTCAAATGAGTGGAACTATCCGCTGACAAAGCTTTCACCTCAGCAGCAGTCGCACGATGGAACGATGAAAGAAGTACTAACTTCGTTGACGCAGCATACTAATGCAAGAAACAGATACTACTCTAGTACTGTTAAGCGAAAGCACGAATTCAATGTAGGCTTCCAAGTACTATTGCGAACTCACCACAAATCCTCTGCACTAAAATGGCGGAAATAGAAGTGGCGTCTGCTGTACGACGGTCCATATGTAATTGTCGACATACCTCACCTAGTGCATACCTGTTGCAGAACACAAAAACAAATAGAATCATTGGGCTTCACGCTCATCGAGACTTAAGAGTATTTCATTCTAAGCAGTAAACGTATATCTGTTAGTAAATCACACGTACCTCTCAGTACTACCGCAAGGAAATAAAGTAGCATAAGAAATCTTATTTCAGCTGATACAGCCATCAGCACAAAAAGAAAAAAGAGAGTTAGACCTCACCGAACGTACATAAACAATATCAGCCTAAATCTTAACGCAAATGTTATGACGACATTTACGCAAGTGGGATGAAAGTATTTTTGAGACAACTTAACTGACAAACAATAGCGTCACTCAAAGACTGTTCATGACTGCCTGACGTATACACAAAACCACACGACAACCAAACACTATCACCTAGGAACGGATTAGACGCACTTCATACTGCATAACACGTGTTAAGCCAAGTTTGTATACGCACCCTATACACACTCGTAACGCGAGAATAATGAAGGTCTGATTCTAGTTTGTTGCTTTAGATGTATGTCCATTAATATACGTTGATATGTAAATGTGACCAGAATTTGTAATATGTATCAAAATGTGTAAAACCACTAGATTTATGTGAAAGAGACTGCTTTAAAGTCATTCTACATACATCGCAATGCCTGTAACCGCGATGAAATACGTGTGCAAAATTATTAAAAACTGTTGTTAATATATCACTATGAGAATGATCGCGGTGAAATATTTATGTAAGAACTTAATAACAAATATTGTTTGTACGTCGCCAGATAAACTGTGAGCGCGATGGAACTGTGCATGTAAAGTGTAATAACATTTGTAGTGCGTCGCCTAATGACATATACCGCGATGCAGTTGTGCAAAATAAGGATCTGGTAAGCCTCCTGACCTACTGTCAGGACGCACAAAGCATTGAAGACGACTCCACGGATGGAGGAATTTTGGATGGTACTTCAGGGAATGTAATGTTCTCGGAATACGAAGGTCAGTCTTACCTGGAGAAATCTCGAATCGATGCCAGCTGTTTGCCGTCCGAAGTCTTGCATCCATGCCTTCACGAAACTTTTGTTGTGATATTGAAACACACTGGTCTTCGATCACGCGACGCATGACCTACGTAGAACAGTGTTATCAATGAAAATAGTGCAACGAGTGAACATGCCCACATATCGGCTGTCAAATCTGTGAACAGTGACGTCGATATGGAATAACATTTACGTTATGCAAACTACCTAAGCGATGCTCGCCTTTGCGTTGTTATAGTATGTACTGTGTAAATGAACTTTAAAAGACGACACGTCATACAAGGACAGCTAATCTCAAACAGAAAGACATTATATATACTATACTTTCCATGAGAGACAATGACCAATAATGAAATGTATTTTGCTTTAACGTGTGTAGTAGTTTTAAGAGTATTGTATCTGTTTTAGAGGTTAGTGCATGTTTTTTGCAAAAAATGCTGGGAATGTCCTGTCACAGTGATGTCTTGCGCACACGCACCCACGAACTATATATAAACTGTGATCACCCTGTCGCAAGATCAGCTAACGGCTACTGCCAGACTGAAATACACGCGACTACGCATGCGTCATTTTTGTGGTATCCTGCCATTTGGTTATTGAAATTTGTTCAAATAACAATGAGTTTTCGAGAGATTCTCAGGCTTTTGGTGCTTTCATTTTTCGTGGTTATGCAACAATGAGTACACAGCAACAGAATCTACGTGTCTACATGGTTTAATTTAATATAATATTTAGCGAATACAGTGCTATTATTTAATTTTCTGTTTCATTTATGTTACAAGCTATTGTTCCAATTGAACGGCGTCATGGCAAGGTTGAAGGTTCCGTGTTACAGATTATATCATGGGTCCAGTAAGAACCAAAGTTTTGCAGTTATTCAAACTACGAATTTACAATGAACGGACCTTACGCAAAAAGACATTCTCAAGCGCTCCAAGTCTGTATAAATTGATCATATACTGTTACCATTAATTATTATTATTATTACTTGCTTGTTCCTCGATATACTCATACTAGACAGGACAAGCCACGAGAAATCAAAGCACCAAAAGATTGAGAATCTCTCGAAAACTCACTGTTGTTTGAACAAATATGAATAATAAAATGGCGGGATGCGTTATATTTGTGGCTAAAGAATTATTCAACGTGCGTATTATAAAAGTACGCCGTTTCAAGGTAACGGCACACGAGTATCCATTAAAAACACATTATTGTTGGTACAACTGGTTATAATTAATGTCAGTTGATAACACATCTACTATTAAGACTTCAGTAGATGGCAAGGTGCAATCTGTGCTTGTAAGTTAATCTTGGTTAGTAGAGTGATGACTAGAAATGAGGAATTTTATGGTAGCAGGTGATGTATTGATGATCCACATCTCGCTTGGTCCAAATATCATTTTATCATCCTTCGCGTTTTCTAATAGATTCTGGAGATTGGTAATTAGTGTAATAGAAGTATATCCTAAAACATTCGATGTTATGTAAGTTTAAGGGCACTCTTTAATAGTAGTGAGTTCTTCTATTGCCTTTACCTACAGGACTGCTTGCACTACTTGCAGCAAAATATTTTGCACTTTCTTTCCTCACGGTTGGCGTTGCAAGTGTTGTAAAGATTCTGCTACTGAATAGGAACGGTGATCAAGTGAGGATGACATTATGATTTCACAAAGAAGCGAAAATGATGGAATAATCTTATCTTGTGTACAGAATTATTGCAAATTGTTATTGCACTATTCGTAATGAACTTTTATAAGCCCATGTCCTTACTGAGTGGACGAGGTACTTTCCTGTTTCTCCTAAAACGTGTTGATGGAGATTGACATTTTTCTTTGTGTCTACTACAGATAGAACAACGAGACCCGCATATGGTCAAGGGAGGAAATATGTGTTTTATAAAAGCTAAAGTAGGAACTTTACGCCTATGCATTTCGTAAACAGTTTGATTTGCGAGCCAGATACAGCCGACAACTGTCGCTCGTGCACGCTGCGATCGCGTATACTACATCGAAACACATGGGCTATTTGCACAAGTCACATCGTTTCTTGCCGTTCAACAGAGCGTTCAAGTCGCAATCTTAATGATGACGCTCACAGTCCGTGTGCCAACGGGGTAACATTCATTGTCCCGATGCTGGAGATACAATCAGAGGCTATAAAATTTCGTAAAATAACTTCCCAATTCATCTAAGTAAGCTGTTACAGCCGAATTATTCACACGCGAACGCGCAAATGTCAGGTTACCACATTATCCAACATCTATCCGAGGCCCTCGAAAAAGAGGCCTCGTCGGTTACGGCACAGCACGGGAAATTGCAAGAGCTACGCCGCCTTCAGCGGATCTGTCTCGTTCACGGAGTTAGTCGTGTGCTGGAGTTAGCTGTGATATTTTCTCTGGTGATTGGTTAGAGCCGCTATACTGCCATGTGATTCCTTGCTGTGGCCGAGTGGGAAAGTTTTACTTGGCGCCATCGACTTACGGATTGGTTCCTGCAGTCTAGGCCTGGCTGTTCACTTCGAGAAACATCCTAAGAAGGGAGTTATCCTAAGTGGATGAAGTGGATGCATGATGGGCCCGTAAGTTTGGTACACGACTTCGATGGCTATGAAACTGTTGCTCCAGGGCGATCAGAGAGGAATATTATTTGGTGAGAATTTCGTGCTGAAATTGTCTTTCGCATATCACCGGAAAATTGACATTCGATTCATATTTCATTCGTGTGTTTGTCTGTATGGTATATTGTGTGTGAAGACATTTATCTTCTCTCCCTCTATGTCGACTGATAATGGTTGAATACTCTATTAGATTCTTTATGTTTTTCATGTAAACTGCTGATTCTGTTGTAACGGTTGATTGGTTTTCTTAAGTTTCTTATGTAAATGGCATCTCACGTGTTTTTATTCCTATATAATAAGCCTTTTACTTTTTGAAACTGATGTTTTAACGATCTGAATCCTTTTTAGCTATGTGTCTTTCTCTCCGTAATAGCTCTGTATTGTTGTTACCATAATTGTCATTATTATTCCAAAGGCTCCAGTGGACTTATTACGTCAACACTAGTGAACCAGAGGCAGAAATCATTAGTCGCGCCAAGCAAAATCTTTTTTATTAGCTCGGTTGGTAAAAACTTTTCTCGTTTTCAGTCTCTAAGACATTGTTTAATTGTTAAATTTGTAATGGAATATTGGGACTTTCTTCAAGAAATTCTGTGTTTGTTAGTTTGGTAGAGGTCTAAACTAATAAAACTTTGTGCCGATATCCTGGTTAAAATTATCCCTGTCACATTACCACATACGTGCCTCCTACCTATCATTTTACATCAGCCTTTCAGTTTTGAATTATGTGTTAGATTCAGAAACGTCTTGCGGTCGCACTGTATTAACAGCAGAAATTAGTAGCCGTTGCTTACTCTTACATGACTGACTATTTTTATCCTCCATCAGATACGAAACGTTTTGTCTGCTTAATAGTAATCAACGCGATCTGAAAAGGGAATGGGGAGTGCGTATGAAAAATATTTCGCGTCAGTGCTGCGGAGCAAATCTTGCACAAAATTAACCGTGCAGGCTGCGTGATTAAAAATCCATTTTCCCCCCTTCGTGGCTGTCAGACGGCGGGATGCGAAAAACGCAAGCGAAGCGTTGATTTTACAGAAGACCGCACCGAATGCAAATCCATATAGCGCCGCTACGCACAAAACAGAAACCGCCGGCATCGGTAATGAACGGAACGCTTGCGCCACAGTTCACCCGCGGGTCATTATAACAGGACGTGCGGTGAATGAGCACTGCTGCTGGACGAAGTAATCGCGGTTAGTTCCTCGAAATGACTGAAAACTCGTACCAACGTCAGCGCTTCACTGAGCAGCCCAGCGCATTGCGTGGCCACTTTGGATGTGTTCTGTGAATCATACCTTACAATGGAACGTATATTCACCTGTGACGTCAAATTCATTGGCAACTGAAGCAATGTGGTACGAAATCGACTATTAGTTGCCATGCAACACGGACCTGATAGTGTGAAAGAAGACTGGAAGGACTGTGTTGTCAGTTGGTATGGGTTGGTTGCGGAGGTATGTGACTACGAATGTTGACCACTCATGGGGTGTTACCTAATTAACAAATCCGTCGGGGACATTTCAGTCCTTCCAGAGCTGACCAAATTGCCTGTAACTGATGTAACTGTCAAGTGGAAACCCGAAGGAACAACGACAGCTAAACAAAACCCACGCATATGTAGTATACTGAATAACAGGGATCGTCTATATATACAGAGGGTGGTTGTGAATCATTTCATGATATCAGCATAACGTACTCGTATCACTCGTAAATTTCATAGCACTACCAGCAGGTCAACTATCACAATGACTGTGCGTAAAAAGCTAAAAGTAAATGGTCATATATGGTCGAATACCTCGTCTTTAGCACGTCTGTAGCCAGTGCTGGCGGCGTTTTGGGTAGACGCCGAGGCCACTGAAAAGTGGATGACTGGAAACGAGTGGTATGGGATGATGACTCACGTTGTAACCCGTGACAGTGCGATGGAAGCTTTCCGATTTTGCAAATACCTTGGAAACCTTACCTTGCGTTTTGTATAGCGCCAGCAGTGAAGTATATCGGAGATGGTGTTACGGTATTGGGTTGTTTTTCGTGGGTAGGGTGTGATCCCATTACGAGTATTACGATTAAGTGAAGGGCAGAAGCGAAGAGATATGTACACATTTTACGGCATTGTGTTCTGCGTACAGTTGAGGAACATTTCATAGACAACAACTGTTCTTATCAGCGTGAAAATGCAACCTGTCGTAAAGTAATGATTTGTGAACAGTAACATTACTACAATAGTCTGGCGCACGCGGATGACTACCTGAACCGCACAGAACACCGTTGCGGAGATCATAAAATGTACGCTTTCACGGCTGGTACTGATATTACTTAGACCTTCAGGGCTGTTAGCCCGTGATCGACGTATAAAACTTTCTCTTAATGTTTCCTCTCCGACTGCGGGCGACATCTTCAGAGATGACATGGCGAACTGCAACCAGAACTCGAGGGGGTGCAGATTATATAGGCAGCTGAATTTCTCAGATGTGACTGTTATCAATCGGCGGGACGGGACATTGGGTCGTAGATTATACAGAAAAGCCACGTATACTGACCGTTACCTGCATAAAGATTCTAACTTCCACCCCAGACACAAAAAGAGGGGCGATTAAAACCTTTGTATCTAGGCGCTCAGTCCGGAACCGCGCTACTGCTACGGTCGCAGGTTCGAATCCTGCCTCGGGAATGGATGTGTGTGATGTCCTTAGGTTAGTTAGGTTTAAGTAGTTCCAAGTTCTAAGGGACTGATGACCTAAGATGTTAAGTCCCATAGTGCTCAGAGCCATTTGAAGCCAAAACCTTTGTACATAGTTGCTGTTGTGGTCTTCAGTCCTGAGACTGGTTTGATGCAGCTCTCCATGCTACTCTACCCTGTGCAAGCTCCTTCATCTCCCTGTACTTACTGCAACCTCCGTCCTTCTGAATCTGCTTAGTGTATTCATCTCTTGGTCTCCCTCTATGATTTTTACCCTCCACACTGCCCTCCAATGCTAAATTTGTGATCCCTTGATGCCTCAGAACATGTCCTACCAACGGGTTCCTACTTCTTGTCAAGTTGTGCCACAAGCTCCTCTTCTCCCCAATTCTATTCAATACCTAAATAGTTTAGACAAGAAGAGAATAGACGCTTTCGAAATGTGGTGCTACAGAAGAACGCTGAAGATTAGATGGGGAGATCACATAACTAATGAGGAGGTATTGAATAGAATTGGGGAGAAGAGGAGCTTGTGGCACAACTTGAGTGGAAGAAGCGATCGGTTGGTAGGACATGTTCTGAGACATCGAGGGATCACCAATTTAGTATTGGAGGGCAGCGTGGAGGGTAAAAAAAACGTAGAGGGAGACCAAGAGATGAATGCACTAAGCGGATTCAGAAGGATGTAGGCTGCAGTAGGTACTGGGAGATGAAGAAGCTTGCACAGGATAGAGTAGCATGGAGAGCTGCATCAAACCAGTCTCAGGACTGAAGACCACAACGACAACAACCTCCTCATTAGTTATGTGATCTACCCATCTAATCTTCAGCATTCTTCTGTAGCACCACATTTCGAAAGCTTCTATTCTCTTCTTGTCCAAACTATTTATCGTCCACGTTTCACTTCCATACATGGCTACACTCCATACAAATACTTTCAGAAACAACTTCCTGACACTTAAATCAATACTGGATGTTAACAAATTTCTCTTCTTCAGAAACACTTTCCCTGCTATTGCCAGCCTACATTTTATATCCTCTCTACTTCGACCATCATCAGTTATTTTGCTCCCCAAATAGCAAAACTCCTTTACTACTTTGTCTCATTTCCTAATCTAATTCCCTCAGCATCATCCGATTTAATTCGACTCCATTCCATTATCCTCATTTAGCTTTTGTTGATGTTTATCTTATATCCTCCTCTCAAGACACTGTCCATTCCATTCAACTGCTCTTCCAAGTGCTTTGCTGTCTGTGACAGAATTACAATGTCATCGGCGAACCTCAAAGTTTTTATTTCTTCACCATGGATTTTAATACCTACTCCGAATATTTCTTTTGTTTCATTACGACTTCTTTGAAAGATTATCATCTACGGTTGAAATTAAGAAGAACAGATATTCTAAGAAGGAGACAGAGCCCTTCGCCCTAGGGAGAGAATCAGGATCGGCGACGAACGACCACGACGCAAAGGGAAAATTTTCCTTCCGCTCATCAGTACCATTACAGGATCGTATTGGGAAAGTGTTGTGCAAGTACGGTGTGGAAGCTACCATCAGACCCAACAGGAAGATAAAATCATGTTTAAGATCGGCAAAACATATACGACCTCCTTTGGCTGCACCGTGTGTATGTAAAATTCCCTGTAGTTGAGGACTGGTTTACATTGGTACCACAAAATGAAAAAAGTATTAACACCCGTCTCTTTGAACACAAGAGGAATTGACGCCTAGGACATACGGTAGATCGGTTGTAGAGGAACATCTTTATCAAGAGACTGATCAAGAAATAACATCCACCGAGACGAGTTTTATAACGAAAACGTCGTATTATCATGCGCGTATGCGTAGCGAGACTATTGAGATTTATAAACGCTACAATAATTTTAACAGAAAAGAGGAAGATGTTAAATAAGACAATATTTGGTTGTCAATATTGCGACGTACGAATGACGATCATTACTTTCAATTGAGATTTTTTCCAATACTAGCGATTATCTCGTAGCCAAAGTCACGGGATAGACCGCGGTGCCCTCTGCGCAGGCTCTATTATTGGCGTTCCCTTGTGTTCTGGTTGCAGTTTTCTATTTTATCTCTGTAGATGTCTCCCGCTGTCGGAGAGGAAACGTTAGGAGGAAGTTTTATACATCGTCCACGGCCTAATAGCCAGGATGTTTCAAGTGATGACCGTTGTGGAGAATTGGAAAAAAGACTTCGCTCCACAACCGCTTCCAGTAACCGGTTCCGACTCTTGAGCAAGGATGGACTGTCATTCCCCAACATACAGCCATACACCCCACTGGAACTCTTCCCAAGGGAGTTCATAAAGCCGAACGACGGACGCACGTAATAATAAATTCCACTAACTGGCTTCCTGATACCACTTAATGGTAATGGTAATGGTAGTGTCATCCTACAAAGAACACGAACCCGGATATCCCAGTATTTCGCTAGCAGATACCTTCAACAGCGTAACTAAGAGACTATAGAACAAGTGTGGTTGCTGCAACGTACGTTTCGCTGAAGGAACCTAAAGGGAAAACAAGGGAGAATACTAGAATGAGATTTTTCACTCTGCAGCGGAGTGTGCGCTGACATGAATCTTCCTGGCAGATTAAAACTGTGTGCCTGCGAAAGGCAAAGGTCCTGAGTTAGAGCCTCGGCCAGGCACACAGTTTTAATGTGCCAGGAAGTTTCATATCAGAGCACACTCCACTGCAGAGTGAAAATCTCATTCTGGAAACATCCCCTAGGCTGTAACTAAGCCATGTCTCCGCAATATCCTTTCTTTCAGGAGTGCTAGTTCTGCAAGGTTCGCAGAACAGCTTCTGTTAAGTTTGGAAGGTAGGAGACGAGGTACTGGCAGAAGTAAAGCTGTGAGGACGGGGCGTGAGTCGTGCTTGGGTAGCTCGGTTGGTAGAGCACTTGCCCGCGAAAGGCAAAGGTCACGAGTTCGAGTCTCGGCCCGGCACACAGTTTTAATCTGCCAGGAAGTTTCGTATCAGCGCACACTCCGCTGCAGAGTGAAAATCTCATTCTGGAAACATCCCCTAGGCTGTAGCTAAGCCATGTCTCCGCAATATCCTTTCTTTCAGGAGTGCTAGTTCTGCAAGGTTCGCAGAACAGCTTCTGTTAAGTTTGGAAGGTAGGAGACGAGGTACTGGCAGAAGTAAAGCTGTGAGGACGGGGCGTGAGTCGTGCTTGGTTAGCTCGGTTGGTAGAGCACTTGCCCGTGAAAGGCAAAGGTCCCGAGTTCGAGTCTCGGCCCGGCACACAGTTTTAATCTGCCAGGAAGTTTCAAGGGAGAATACTGTTAGTATAACGGATGTAGATAATCATTCTAACGTCGCTGTATTTGCGAGTGGAACAATATCGAGAACGACTACCAATGGTACAAATTCCCTTCTACACCCAACGTGCTCTAGAAGGTGTAAGTCAACTACCCTGGCCAGCAAGATCTCCGGATCTGTCCCCAATTGAGCATGTTTGGGACTGGATGAAGCGTCGTCTCACGCGGTCTGCACGTCCAGCACGAACGCTGGTCCAACTGAGGCACCAGGTGGAAATGGCATGGCAAGCCGTTCCACAGGACTACATCCAGCATCTCTACGATCGTCTCCATGGGAGAATAGCAGCCTGCATTGCTGCGAAAGGTGGATATACACTGTACTAGTGGCGACATTGTGCATGCTCTGTTGCCTGTGTCTATGTGCCTGTGGTTCTGTCAGTGTGATCATGTGATGTATCTGACCCCAGGAATGTGTCAATAAAGTTTCCCCTTCCTGGGACAATGAATTCACGGTGTTCTTATTTCAATTTCCAGGAGTGTATATACAGTCACTCCTATCATTGCACAAAAATTTCCGACTATACGAACTATTCCCGATATTCGGCCTCTTTTGGTTCAAATGGTTCAAATGGCTCTGAGCACTATGGGACTTAACTTCTGAGGTCACCAGTCCCCTAGGACTTAGAACTACTTAAACCTAACTAACCTAAGGACATTACACACACCCATGCCCGAGGCAGGATTCGAACCTGCAACCGTAGCGGTCGCGCGGTTCCAGACTGAAGTGCCTATAACCGCTCGTCCATTTCGGCCAGCCGACCTCATTTGGTCTCTATTCTCAGGACAACTACATTAACAGCGTAGTCGGTTAATTTATTAACACTGTTGATTTAAACGTGCCTGTGAGTGTAATGAACGAAAAAATAAATTTCAGATACATTACGGTAAAACTTATTACGTCGACAATTCGATCCACACTTAACCCCTAGATGCACAATAGTTCCGTAGTCAGAAGGCATAACGATTACAACGATTTAATTGTTTATTTTATGCTGTTGAAATCCATAAAATTATTAGGTAACCTTTACACAAGCGTTGTTTTACAATTTTTAAGAGCTCGACTAGGCCGATGGTGTAATAAGGCCAGTCGAAGAAGACCAGAAAATGTCGAGTTTGGGAAATAATTCGTGCAGTTGCAAATGTTTTGTACAGTGATAGGAGGGAGTGTCGTAAGCAACATACTCGGAATCGTGACCTGTTGGGGCTGAGTCTGGAAGTGGGCCGGCTTTTGAAGATACTTTTGTACGTTTTTCTTGAATAAGTCGGAAATTACGACATCTAGAGAAGACGTATTCGAGTACAAATGTTAACTACAATATATTTTCTACAAAAACATCGTGTTCATTGTTTTCTGCAGGAGCGACCGAGAGGTATGGAAATCTTGCGAGTGCTTTATGAATGCCAGTTATAGTATTTCAGGTTGCATAAAACGACACTGGTAGGCGGAGCTGAATCACTCTGTATATAACAATTAGATTGCTCGATCACGGCTGCGACACAAACGAAAACTTTACCAGTCACGTTTCCATCAATTACTTCAAAAGAAATATAAGATTTTTTTTCAGATTTATTTGACTTCAGTACTGCAGTCAAGCCAAAGTTGCAGTAAATCACAGAAAGTTTACATGACTAGTTTTTGTGAAGCTCAATCACCATTATCAAATGTAACAAGTATGTAATAAGTCTGCCATTAATTATGAAAATATGAAATACAAGTAACATCTAACCACAACACTTTTGTCATAGGAAACAATATTGTGAATTTATTGTGTTAAATTCAGCCTCGGTATGCAGTAATGGCGAGGCAGCAACATCACTGCAATTGATCGTTGTGAAGCCTTTAAATATAAAGAAAATTAAAATCTTAACGTCGTATATGCTTGATTAAGATGGGCATCGTCCAACTATTTACATAACCAACATGACAGGTGAAAATCTTGTCTCACTGATCTTAGCAATTCTGCTGTAATTCCGAAACAGAAATCGCTCAAGTATGATGTGGAAACGTTATCTGAAGTATCAGAACGCACCTTCATGAAGTTAATGAAATAACAACGACCATGCATGAATACTGTACGTTATTATATGTACACTACTGGAAATGGAAAAAAGAACACATTGACACCGGTGTGTCAGACCCACCATACTTGCTCCGGACACTGCGAGAGGGCTGTACAAGCAATGATCACACGCACGGCACAGCGGACACACCAGGAACCGCGGTGTTGGCCGTCGAATGGCGCTAGTTGCGCAGCATTTGTGCACCGCCGCCGTCAGTGTCAGCCAGTTTGCCGTGGCATACGGAGCTCCATCGCAGTCTTTAACACTGGTAGCATGCCGCGACAGCGTGGACGTGAACCGTATGTGCAGTTGACGGACTTTGAGCGTGGGCGTATAGTGGGCATGCGGGAGGCCGGGTGGACGTACCGCCGAATTGCTCAACACGTGGGGCGTGAGGTCTCCACAGTACATCGATGTTGTCGCCAGTGGTCGGCGGAAGGTGCACGTGCCCGTCGACCTGGGACCGCACCGCAGCGACGCACGGATGCACGCCAAGACCGTAGGATCCTACGCAGTGCCGTAGGGGACCGCACCGCCACTTCCCAGCAAATTAGGGACACTGTTGCTCCTGGGGTATCGGCGGGAACCATTCTCAACCGTCTCCATGAAGCTGGGCTACGGTCCCGCACACCGTTAGGCCGTCTTCCGCTCACGCCCCAACATCGTGCAGCCCGCCTCCAGTGGTGTCGCGACAGGCGTGAATGGAGGGACGAATGGAGACGTGTCGTCTTCAGCGATGAGAGTCGCTTCTGCCTTGGTGCCAATGATGGTCGTATGCGTGTTTGGCGCCGTGCAGGTGAGCGCCACAATCAGGACTGCATACGACCGAGGCACACAGGGCCAACACCCGGCATCGTGGTGTGGGGAGCGATCTCCTACACTGGCCGTACACCACTGGTGGTCGTCGAGGGGACACTGAATAGTGCCAGGTACATCCAAACCGTCATCGAACCCATCGTTCTACCATTCATAGACCGGCAAGGGAACTTGCTGTTCAAACAAGACAACGCACGTCCGCATGTATCCCGTACCACCCAACGTGCTCTAGAAGGTGTAAGTCAACTACCCTGGCCAGCAAGATCTCCGGATCTGTCCCCCATTGAGCATGTTTGGGACTGGATGAAGCGTCGTCTCACGCGGTCTGCACGTCCAGCACGAACGCTGGTCCAACTGAGGCACCAGGTGGAAATGGCATGGCATGGCCCAGAAGGGTTCGATAATGTTGAAGGCAGAGACTGTGCTGGCCAGGGAGGACGTTGCAGTTCAGTTGCATGCACCTCATGCCACGATTATACTGCCCTGCTTGTGTGAATAGGTGCATTATCGTTCTGAAATGTGGCATCATAATTGGGGAACAACATTTGAATCTGAGGTGTACCGGATCACCTAAAATGTTCACACAATCGTTGGGTATAACAGGGTCGTTGAGGGTAATGATGGAACCAGCAGAAGACCATGGTGTGGCTGCCCAAACCATCACACTTCCATCTCCATGTTTAACCGTTAGAATCAACCAATAAAGTCTTTTTTTGGCGTTCTTCAGATGTAAACCCGGCCCGATGCTGGAAATAACGACAATGTTGACTCGTCACATCATATGACATGTTTCCACCGATCAGCCGTCCAGGATTTATGCTCCTGGCGCCATGTTATACGCTTCTTTGCGTTGATTGTCGTCACTAATGGTTTCCGTATGGCAGCTCTTCCACGAATATTCGCTTTATGGAGTTCTCGACGGAGAGTGTCGACAGATACGGGGTCTCGAAGATGGCTATTGAGACATTCAGTCACTTTAGCCGACGTAGTTTTGTGCTGTTTTGACACGATTCGTGTTAGCGCAAGTCGATCTCTGCCATTTAGTTTTGATTTGCGCCCACTGTTAAGTTTACACGGTGATGTCTTTGCATGTTATGTGTAGCATGTCATGACTGTTGAAACAGTTGCTCTTGAAACATTCAATAAGTTGGCCGTCTTGGTTAATGAAGATCAAGCAAATCGGGCCACCACAATCTGGGCTCTTTGCAACTCTGTTAGATCTTTCATTGCACGTCGACTTCGGCCTCTGAATGCAAATACGAAGTGAACACAATTAGTAAACAACGTGCACTGATGCCTAGTCCATACTGAACACGCACAATCCAACGCGACACGTGCCTTACCTGCGTTGTTGACATTCAAACACAACCATCCCTTTACTACTACTGTCCCCATTATTTTGCCAACCTCCTGTATATTTGACCGATAGAAAAGACAAACGTATTGTGAATTACTTGCCTCTTCCTACAGTATATAGCTATTTTCACGTCAATTCATAACATGTTTCAGTATCTTTCAATGTTGAAACTCTTTTTCGTTTAACAAAGCCTAGCTTTAGTTATCAGTCGTAACGTCTGAACCAAGTCTCTGGCACATTTACTTTACAGAAACGTAAATTGGCCGTCCTGTATAGATGCTTAATTCTAAACTCCTGGAAATGGAAAAAAGAACACATTGACACCGGTGTGTCAGACCCACCATACTTGCTCCGGACACTGCGAGAGGGCTGTACAAGCAATGATCACAAGCACGGCACAGCGGACACACCAGGAACCGCGGTGTTGGCCGTCGAATGGCGCTAGCTGCGCAGCATTCCTGCACCGCCGCCGTCAGTGTCAGCCAGTTTGCCGTGGCATACGGAGCTCCATCGCAGTCTTTAACACTGGTAGCATGCCGCGACAGCGTGGACGTGAACCGTATGTGCAGTTGACGGACTTTGAGCGAGGGCGTATAGTGGGCATGCGGGAGGCCGGGTGGACGTACCGCCGAATTGCTCAACACGTGGGGCGTGAGGTCTCCACAGTACATCGATGTTGTCGCCAGTGGTCGGCGGAAGGTGCACGTGCCCGTCGACCTGGGACCGGACCGCAGCGACGCACGGATGCACGCCAAGACCGTAGGATCCTACGCAGTGCCGTAGGGGACCGCACCGCCACTTCCCAGCAAATTAGGGACACTGTTGCTCCTGGGGTATCGGCGAGGACCATTCGCAACCGTCTCCATGAAGCTGGGCTACGGTCCCGCACACCGTTAGGCCGTCTTCCGCTCACGCCCCAACATCGTGCAGCCCGCCTCCAGTGGTGTCGCGACAGGCGTGAATGGAGGGACGAATGGAGACGTGTCGTCTTCAGCGATGAGAGTCGCTTCTGCCTTGGTGCCAATGATGGTCGTATGCGTGTTTGGCGCCGTGCAGGTGAGCGCCACAATCAGGACTGCATACGACCGAGGCACACAGGGCCAACACCCGGCATCGTGGTGTGGGGAGCGATCTCCTACACTGGCCGTACACCACTGGTGGTCGTCGAGGGGACACTGAATAGTGCAAGGTACATCCAAACCGTCATCGAACCCATCGTTCTACCATTCATAGACCGGCAAGGGAACTTGCTGTTCAAACAAGACAACGCACGTCCGCATGTATCCCGTGCCACCCAACGTGCTCTAGAAGGTGTAAGTCAACTACCCTGGCCAGCAAGATCTCCGGATCTGTCCCCCATTGAGCATGTTTGAGACTGGATGAAGCGTCGTCTCACGCGGTCTGCACGTCCAGCACGAACGCTGGTCCAACTGAGGCGCCAGGTGGAAATGGCATGGCAAGCCGTTCCACAGGACTACATCCAGCATCTCTACGATCGTCTCCATGGGAGAATAGCAGCCTGCATTGCTGCGAAAGGTGGATATACACTGTACTAGTGCCGACATTGTGCATGCTCTGTTGCCTGTGTCTATGTGCCTGTGGTTCTGTCAGTGTGATCATGTGATGTATCTGACCCCAGGAATGTGTCAATAAAGTTTCCCCTTCCTGGGACAATGAATTCACGGTGTTCTTATTTCAATTTCCAGGAGTGTGTATATATATATATATATATATATATATATATATATATATATATCCCTTGTGTAATCGCTTCCCTGTTCTAATATCTCAGATATCTAGCCAAGAACTTTATAAGCACATTTCCCGCCAACCCATACATCATTATCATTGCAATACGATTACATTTTCCACTTAGGTCTGCGCCCGCCACGTTACTTCGTCCTTTTGCCTCTAATTTTCAGCCCCAGTGATGTCCCACTGCAATGAATCTAAACTGATGACAGGGTGCTAGTAAACTCTCCCTTTCAACTACATCATAAACATAGCTTTGGAAATCGTATTTGTCTCCAAAAACTATTTCAATCGCTTTTTACTCTTTTTCTCAAACACAAAAAATTTATAATGGCACACTAACGCACTCACGTGAAAACAAGTTTGCTGCTGCTCTGTTCGAGTGAGCTAGTAACTACACTGTCGTGTCCCACTGATGTGACCGCCTGTCGGAAGTGCGAATAACCAACTCTTGCGAGACGGTCAGTAAAAGAGACCGTGAGGTTCTGAAAGGTATCGACGGCGATGCGAAGCCACGCCGACCCTAGTGCCACGGCAAACTACCCTAGATTTCTCGGTCGAGGATCTATGGCACCAACAGCTGATTGTGCTGTTTCTACAGATTCTCGATTGAGTTTAATCCTGGGAGTACGGTGGCAACGGGAGTACGTTAAAATCATTCTGGTGCTCTTCGAACTACGTACGTACGCTCCGAGCTGTGTGACACGTTACATTGTTCTCCTGGTAGATGCCTCCGTTCCGAGGTAAAACAAACTGCACATAGGTGTGGGCATGGTCCCCAACGATAGATGAATAGGCTACTTGCGTTGGCCCATAGTGCCTTCCGCAATAACGAGATCTCACAGGGAATGCCACGAAATCATTCTCCAGCCCATAACACTACACTCTGCGTGCGGGGTGTTTGCCTTCATGCGTTTAAGTCGTACGTGTCAAAGTCAACCTGTCAGATGTAGCAAAATTGTGATTCATCTGAAAATGAGACCTGGCGCCATTCAGTGGACGATCAGTTCCGCTACTGCCGTGCAATTTACAGGCTTCGTGTCTAATTAACAGCAGTTAGCACGGGTGCGCGAACTTAGTGCCTGTTGCGGAGGCGCACGCAGAGCAACGAACGCTGAAAAGTTGTTGAGGTGACACTGATGGCAACCATTGGTTCATCTGGACGATCAGTTGCTCAACAGTTGCACGTCTGTTCAGCCGTACACATCTCCACTGCCGTCCATCACTAAAGTCGTCTATGGCCTGTGTTGCACCGCAGTGGCCTCGGTGCCAGTTTTCGATAGCGCTGTTTTACCGTGCACGGCGTACTTAAACCACGGCGAAGCGCACAAACTTAGTGGTAGCGGAAATACTTCCGTCCTTGGCTCGAAAGCCAATCATCACCTGTTTGGAGATTAGGTAAATCGATCCATGTTTGTATTACACGGCGATTGCATTCATTTTCTGCTTCCCCAGACACACTTTATACAGGGTGGTCCATTGATCGCGACTGGGCCAAATATCTCACGAAATATGCGTCAAGCCAAAAAACTACAAAGAGCGAAAATTGTCTAGCTTGGAGGGGGAAACCAGATGGTGCTATGGATGGCCCGCTAGATGGCGCTGCCATAGGTCAAACGGATATCAACTGCGTTTTTTAAACATAGGAACCCCCATTTTTATTACATATTTGTGTAGTACGTAAAGAAATATGAATGTTTTAGGTGGACCACTTTTTTGGTTTGTGATAGATGGTGCTGTAATAGTGACAAACATATGGCTCACAATTTTAGACTAACAGCTCGTAACAGGTCGGTTTCTTTACAATGAAATACTGAACGTAGGTACGTTTGAACATTTTATTTCGGTTGTTCCAATGTGACACATGTACCGTTGTGAACTTATCATTTCTGAGAAGGCATGCTGTTACAGCGTGATTACCTGTAAATGCCACATAATGCAATAAATGCTCACAATGATGTGCGTCAACGTCAATGCATTTGGCAATACGTGTAACGACATTTATCTCAACAGCGAGTAGTCAGCCTTCCGTAATTTTCGCACATGCATTGACAATGCGCTGACGCATGTTGTCAGGCGTTGTCAGTGGATCACGATAGCAAATATCCTTCAACTTTCCCCACAGAAATAAATCCGGGGTCGTCAGATACAGTGAACGAGCGGGCAATGGTATTCTGCTTCGCCGACCAATCCACCTGTCATGAAATATGCTATTCAATACCGCTTCAACCGCAAGCGAGCTATTTGTCGCACATCCATCATGTCGCAGCCATGGTGGATTTTCCGTTGCCCAGTAGTGCATATTGTGCCGGTTTACGTTACCGCTGTTGCTGAATGACGCTTCGTCGCTAAATAGAACGTCTGCAAAAAATCTGTCATCGTCCCGTAATTTCTCATGTTCCCAGTGGCAGAACTGTACACGACGTTCAAAGTCGTCGCCATGCAATTCCTGGTGCTTAGAAATATGGTACAGGTGCAATCGATGTTGATGTAGCATTGTCAACACCGACTTTTTTGAGATTCCCGATTCTCGCGCAGTTTGTCTGCTACTGTTGTGCGGATTAGCCGCGACAGCAGCTAAAACACCTACTTGGGCATCATCATCATTTGTTGCAGGTCTTGGTTGACGTTTCACATGTGACTGAACACTTCCTGTTTCCTTAAATAACGTAACTACCCCGCGAACGGTACGGACACTTGGATGTGTCGTCCAGGATACCGAGCAGCATACATAGCACACGCCCGTTGGGCATTTTCATCACAATAGCCATACATCAACAGGATGTCAACCTTTTCCGCATTTGGTAAACGGTCCATTTTAACACGGGTAATGTATCACGAAGCAAATACCGTCCGCACTTGCGGAATGTTACGTGATACCACGTACTTATACGTTTTTGACTATTACAGCGCCATCTATCATAAAGCGAAAATAGTTGTCCAACTAAAACATTCATATTTCTTTACGTACTACACGAATACGTAACAAAATATGGGGGTTCCTATTTAAAAAAAAACGCAGTTGATATCCATTTGACCTAAGGCAGCCGGCCGAAGTGGCCGTGCGGTTAAAGGCGCTGCAGTCTGGAACCGCAAGACCGCTACGGTCGCAGGTTCGAATCCTGCCTCGGGCATGGATGTTTGTGATGTCCTTAGGTTAGTTAGGTTTAACTAGTTCTAAGTTCTAGGGGACTAATGACCTCAGCAGTTGAGTCCCATAGTGCTCAGAGCCATTTGAACCATTTTTTTGACCTAAGGCAGCGCCATCTAGCGGGCCAACCGTAGCGCCATCTAGTTTCCCCCTTCAAGCTAGACGAGTTTCGTTCTTTGTAGTTATTTCGTTGGACGCTTATTTCGTGAGATATTTGGCCCGGTCACTATCGGTGGACCACCCTGTATACCCCACACTACTAGTTCAGCCACCTGTCGTGTGTGAGTAATTTTTGCACGTTTACGCTGAACATCGCCGGTGGTCATATAAATGTGACTGGAACGTGTAATACCCTTGTGTGTACCTGTTTCATCACAAATGTCACAGGACCCATGTGCATACTTTATTTTATTTTACTTACAGTATAATAGGAATGCAACAGTCTTTATTAAGAGTCGTCTAATCCTAACCTCGCTCGACCTGATTTTAAAAATTTTAAGAATAACGAGGTCACTCTCTAAAACAGTACACAGGATTTTTACAGCATCGCAGAGTAGCTGGTTCATCCTAAGTTACGTGTTCCACCAGCCATACTGATTCGCATATTTCAGCTTACTCTAAGTCTTCAAATGGTTCAAATGGCTCTGAGCACTATGGGACCTAACTTCTAAGGTCATCAGTCCCCTAGAACTTAGAACTACTTAAACCTAACTAACCTAAGGACATCACACACATCCATGCCCGAGGCAGGATTCGAACCTGCGACCGTAGCGGTCACGCGGTTCCAGACTGTAGCGCCTTTTACCGCTTGGCCACACCGGCCGGCACTCTAAGTCTTGATGAGAAAGTTTCTGTATTATAGAATACTCTCCTGTTCTTTTGAGTCATCAGGCTTTTGACTGGATCGATGCTGCCCGCCACGAATTACTCTCTTGCGCCAACCTCATCTGAGAGTAGCACTTGCACTCTACTTCACAAATTATTGTAAATTTTCATTTCATTCAGCAGTCATGCTTTGCATACTCTTGACAAACATATTTTGGTTGTACTTGATTTTATTATCACAATCTGCCAGATTACGAGTGGTAAGTTCCCGAATAATGGGAATCCGCAATTGTCTATCTTCATCAGGAAAGTACAACCATTGTTAATTCTTCACATGGCTTTTTGTTTCATGCTAACAGTCTGTGGTTCTGTATTTCTATCATTTCATAAAATTTCACACAGTGGTCTGTATTCTTGGGAGATAAACCTAAGGATGTGTGTATACTGGTGAGAAGACGGTAGTTGCGGATAACGCACCTACATAGAGTTACATGGGTTTTGGAAACGCCTCACGTTGTTGACTTTTTAATTATTATAATTTGTATAATAATTTCAAAGTTTATTGAGCGTTAAGAGTTTTTATTGCTATACACAATGTATCTGAGCTGTGGTTGCCGTTCACAGAAAGTTGTTTCCTGAATTTTTTGTAGAATTATTCCAGTCTGCCTTTCTTGCAGTTTTTACGCTCTACATCTCCATCAAATACCATGGAGGTACTTGGTGATATCGCAACATGTATATTATCATCTTGTCCCTTCTTTTTGTGATTGTTTTCCATTTATTCCTTTTTTTCGCTGGTTCTTCGAACCTCTTCACTTCCTATTTTATCAGTCCACCTAATACTCAAAACACTTCTCTAACACCGCACCTCAAACACTTCGTCTCTGTTACGATTTCCCCACTGTCCATGATTTGCCGCTATAAAGTGCTGTGTTCCAAATACACATACAGTTTTACTAAATTTGATCGGTTAGGATTTAAAGCATGTGTGTATGTGTGTGTGTGTGTGTGTGTGTGTGTGTGTGTGTGTGTGTGTGTGTACACTATCAAACACGAATCCCGTATTTATATCAATGGTAGTCCATCCACAAACCTTTCGAGCCGGCCGGGGTGGCCGAGCGGATCTAGGCGCTACAGTCTGGAACAGCGTGATCGCTACGGTCGCAGGTTCGAATCTTGCCTCGGACATGGATGTTTGTGATGTCCTTAGGTTAGTTAGGTTTAAGTAGTTCTAAGTTCTATGGGCTGATGACTTCAGAAGTTAAATCCCATAGTGCTCAGAGCCGTTTGAACCATTTGAAACCTTTCGAAAGTAGTTTCCAATACCTCTATATTTTATTGCTTTGCATGATAAACTGTAAAGTCTTAAGACTGTTAAGTCGTTGTGATGTACTCACATCAAAGGGTTTGCACGGTTTAGATCCACTCCCCCATAGACGCTGCCACCTCGAAGTTGATTGTCCGTAAAGCAAGCAGTATAAATAACGAAATATATCAGTTCTGAACTATTTTCGAGTCTCACTTATTGGTCATGAGTGCAGACCAGCTGGGCACTGGTCGCCTCCTCGCGCGGTGCGCGGTGCTAGTAGAGCTAAGTAAACACTGTGCGACCGCCGGCGAAAGCCGCTCTCCCCCTGCCCTGGAAAGCACTTTCTCGTCACCAGCTGCACTCTGCCACCGAGGACGCGAGCGGTGGGTCAGCAGCAAACACTGACCGCAGGCTCGAGGGAAGTAGATGGGACGACCGGAAAATTAGTTCCACGACGGTTTCGGGGAACCGAGCGAAGGTTTCCAATCAAGACCTCTCTTACTGTAGCCGCTACCCGCAGGAGAGGGAAGTAGCTTTACGGCAGTCTTTAGTGACTATCTCTCGTGTTATGTCACTGCGCCGGTATTCTTATTTGCGACTTCATGTTACCAGTTCAACACCAAAATGTAAGGGCTGGGACGCCCGTTTGAAAAGAAGACCTTCGCTACAGCGGTGTTGTATGTAGTCTCAGAGGGAGTGTGTGTTGGCCGAGAGATAGCGCGGTGGTATTCGCCGTAGCACAAGCTGACTTCAATACAGCCCTTATTCTTGGTTAGTTATTTACGCGGTTTGTTGCATGGTGGATTTATCACAATCGGCACAAAGGGTATTTATATCTTGACCCAGAAAGGGGTCATGCTTCACAAATTTATTTCAGGATGAAAGAGACTGAAAGTTACGTTCTGTAGCTTGGAAACTGTATGTGACAATAGCTGTTACTTAAGACTGTTTCGTATTACGATTACTGTAAGGCTTGTACATTTCAGCAGTAGTACGAACATTTATTTTTATGTTTCCTCAGGAATACAGGGTCTCAATGTATTACCATCAACGTGAAAGCAAGTGCTCTAAATTTCTGTTAAAGTGCCGCCCATGTATTTTGATCTACACTGGCGTTTGTGTTACGTGCAACACCGAGAAGGAATTATCTGAATAGCGCCACATTTGGTGGAAGTGGCGACGGGTGTGTAAGCAATAAGTGATACTTTTGCAGCGAGGTGGGGTACACGTAGGCTGAGCAGAGCCCTTTCATGTCTGTCCGACAGGGTCGGTGTTACACCTAGTGTAGCCGGTACAGTGATGCCACACATGGTGGAAACAATACAGTGCGTGCCAGTATGCCTCGTCGCCGTCAAAGGGAGTCATACCGGCACGTGAGCGAGTTAGAACGGGGCAGAATTATCGGTCTCCGGGAAACGGTATTGTCAACTCGTGACGTTTCGGCTGACACAGGGCATGCTGCTACGACAGTGGTGCATGTGTGGAAGCAGTGGACAGAGGAAGGCCGTATGCAGCGACGAGCGGAAACTGGACCACGGATCATGACCACAGACGGGACAACCGTCATCTTGTCCGCATGGCCATTACGGACAGTAATGCTGTGTTCTTTCTTTATCATAATTATAAACAACTAACACTGATTCAGACAAGCTGTACATAAGTTGCGGAATTTACTCTTTCCTTTTCTTGTAAAGGTTCACCTCACATTTGAACTGTTCAGCAACTGTTTCATCTGAGACCAGGGGTCGGTAAAACGAGCCAGTTATTAATTTATTCCGGTTGTCGAATATAACCTCTCCCCATACTAAGTCACAGGAACTATCTGCTTCAATGTCGCTTTTGAGCTGAAACACACATTAAATTATTTTTCCTTAAGTTGTGCTTCTTGATCTGTTGTAGTGCAGATCATTACAATTACGGCTTTTCCCTCCAAAACCTAGGATGCTTTCTCTGTGATCCTCTAAATACCAGAGGTAAATAATATAGAACAACAACGTACGTTACAAGCAAAGCATTCTGTAGTACTTCATTTCCTTATTTCTAACATTTGAAAATTGTACGTCGACTATTGATGACATGTCAATCATAGGTTTTCTTATCTACATTTAGTGAACATATTTTCAGTCATGTTTTGAACATCGTCCCGTTACACTTTATTAGCTAATGTTTCGCCCCTAAGGATATCGGATTTTAGAGAGTAAATTAGTATGTAGTATGTCGCTCTTCTTTTCAAACATTCCCATTCCCATTTCCTCTTTTCTTATTGTGTTTTTGGCATGCAGTTGTAATAATTAAAGTAGGCACAAATGCACTGATCTAAAATAAATGATTAGCGTACATTCACATTCTCTTTACATCGTTCCTTTCTTGTTGCTCCCTTGCCGATGGACTGTTTCTATCGCAGTCAGTAAGCGTGAACGGAAACTACCCTACAGACAGAGGGATCTATATTTATACTTGGTAGAACTAATTACATACTGACATAATCATCGGTATTGCTTTCGTTTACCAAAAGTTATAAATATTTCGATTTCGGAAAAGAAGCTCTGTATTTCGCCAAGATGTCAATGAAGAAGTTCCCTTACATGCTGGTTGTATCGAGTAAGATGTGGAGACGGCGGTTTGAGAGCGGATAGAAGCACGAGGAGGGGCGTCCCTTACCTGAGGGATCGCTACTCAAGCTACCTGGCGAAGGGACAAGTGTGGCAAATGTCCGGCGTGGCAAATGTCCGGCATTCTCTGAACCTACGTGCGTCTGTGTTGTCCGTTAGTAAGGAAGGGGGTAACGAGGTCAGCCGTGGGTGGGCTGTGACCTGCCCCAGGTCGCGGCCGCCGCAGCCGCTAGCGCACAGCAGGTGGTGGGCGCATCCAGCAGTCCTCACCGCGCCAAAGTGTCCTTTGTTCGCGCCGCCTGAGAGCGAGGCCGGGCTTCGCCATTGTCTGCGGATTCCTGCGCCCTTCCTCTCTCCCTCCGCCGTTTTCCCAGCCGTCTCCCACTCTCTCTGCCGAGCAGGTGCCTCACGGAAGAAAAAGAAACGGACAGCCTTTTGTAACTTCCTCTCTCAAGGAGGTTACCCTCGCAGGGAGGGAAGCTCTTTTAATTAGTAAGAAAGGGAGATTCCAAGCTTTCCGTAGCTAATGCCTCTGCGGGTTTCGAGAGTTTTGATGCAAGTATTCCGTTGATTCACTTAGGACTAGCTAAGATCTGTAGTTTTCATAATTTCAAGGAGACCTTTCAGTGCAACCCAAGGGACACATATGTCTTTAGCAAAATCCAAATGAAGAAAGTTCTGTAAAATTCCCTTCTATACAGATATCACTAACCTGACGTTCACGTTTTCGATTAGTTCCAGGCCACACGTCAAGTAAGTATGCAGGATATTGAGAAAATGTAATAACAAGGTCAAATGCAGATAGTTGACCTCGAATCGAGCAAAATTGACAGATAACCACGGATCGGAAATGCTTTGTTGCGGAACTACAGTCACTAACAACGAGTGTTTGGATGTCAACAGCCTTTATAAGCTAATCTCACTCATGTTAGAAGCCATGAAAGTCATTCACAACACACCAGGAGTCTTAGAGATGGTTTTTCAAGTATTTCATCGAACTTTCTGACCACCTTGCAAAATATGTACACGTGGCACCAACTCTCATATCCCTCCCACACTGAGCTCAGTGGCGATATCTCGCATATAAGGAGAATGAGAATGTCGAATATTGCAGTGCCTGTGTTATTCAGATTTACCATGCATAGTTTCTTTGGACACTATTCCGATTTACCATGCATAGTTTCTTTGGACATTATTCCGATTTATCATGCATAGTTTCTTTGGACATGCATGCATGTCCAAAGTAACAGGCACTGCGGCGATTACAGCAGCTATGAAATAGATTAAATATATTTGCAATTGCGAACATTGACAACTGTCACCTGTAGAATGGAATGACGACACTGAAAATTTGTGCCGGAGCAGGACTAGAACGTGGATTACACGCTTGTCTACAACTTCTACCCTCTCATGTTCTGTGTACAGCCGAGACATTTTACTTGAAAGTTGCTAGCCCATTGCCGGCGGATAAATACGATATTACAGTGCCTATGTTACTCCGATTTGCGATGTAATGTTTCTTTGGACATGCGTAGATAGTGGATGGACTAGTTCAGGTTGTAGACGCATAGACGACGACTTATGAACGTTTGGGTGTGGCCATGAGTGACTCGCGTATAACTAAATGGTAAGGCGACCCATCACGATAAGCGAGAAATATTGTTTCGAGTCTTGGACCGCGACAAATTTTTACTGTCGTCATTCCATTCTACAACTGTTGGTTGTCCATATTCGTAATTGGGAATACATTTAGTACAAAATGATAATGGTCGCCGCTATGCAACAACTATGATAATGTCACAGGAATCTGGTAATGGCCTGTACAATTATACATCTCATACCCTATATTTTGATGACTAACATCTCAACACGAAGGAAATTTTTATTATTAACAGGCTATGTGCAGTCCACCATGTTATCAACAATATATAAGTTAAATGTTTATTTAAATTTCTGTCAAGTTGCCTACAATTTAAACTGGTGACTAGTTTCTAATGCAGCCATTCATTTTCAAGCCAAACCTGCGCTGCACGTTCTTATGATACCAAAAGTACACCGACATTCTTTGGCGGCACCCAATGTGTTGTGTGGACTTTACCCAACTATTTCAGTGGAATTTTGTTTTGATAGGCACTTTTAGCGAAGGTCTGGTTTGGAAATCAACGACTACGTTCGAAAACATACAACAGTATAAGTTACAAGCAACCGTGACAGAAATTTAAGTAAAGGTTGTCAAATCAACGGTCCTTGTCTTTCCCCAACAAAATGTTGGTATTGTATACATAAAAAAAGGTCATGGAATTGGGATAGCTCTACAACTGAAGAATACATCCCACACTGGAGTATGTGGAATTCAGGAAACATACGCCGGATTTTTTTTATTATTTCTCTGTCCAACAAGTTTTAAGCTCTATCAAACCCATACAATATGCGTAAATTAACAAAAGTCTGTATACAGGAAGGAACAGGTGGAAATAAGCACGTGAGGATATTCAGACTGCATTCAGAGACGTACACGTAAATTAATAGCATGTAGTACTAGTAATTAGTAGTGACTTGTCCGTCTTCGCCTTGGCAGCTGTAAGTATCTATGGCCAGATGACTTGTCTGGCGTAGCGGCTATAGCTTGTATATAAAAACCTCCCTCGTGAATTAGCCCACCTGTCAGTGAAAACCTTATCAAAATCTCGTAGTACGTCCAGAGACTGGCATTTACATATAGACAGAAAACCGCGTCGGATGACTAATTTATTAACAGATTAGGAATACTATCACATAATTATAGCTTTGCTATTATTATGCAAGTGGTGCCCATGAGCTTTATCCACTATCTTAAATAAACTACTAACAAGTAGAGATCCCCTGGTGTGGGATCGACTTTCTGAAAACATCTGTACTGTGGTGTCGGTCGCTGTCCCAGGTACCACGCCTCGCAGTTATTCACATTAATGGGCCCTCGACTGAAGCGAGTGACGAAAAGATGCTGCAGAGTATCTTGTAACACGCTAAAGCAGTCTAAAATAGCACTTAGTTGTTAAATCTGGCTGCAGCCTTGCGGTTAATTTATTTGACTTCTGTGTCGAAAGCTGAGGGTTCGTATCCTATCAGGTGTGGTCAACTATTGATTTTGCATCTGTATCGAAATTATTGCGATGATTGGTTTTATTCAATTAACTGGTTTATTTTTTCATATCTAATCCTCTGTGAAATATTTTAAACATCACATTACTTCTTTTGTTTGTTCTCATCTTTATCTTGCTTTTATTGTTTTCTTTTAATTTGGAATGATTGTCAAACCACTACGTAAGTGTTAGTTGCTGATTAAAATATTTTTCTACAGAAACTGAGGTTTAGTTTTACACATATCCTCAGGGGCAGATGAGTTTTGTATTTCATCTGTCATTCCAGATAAAGGAATTGTGGTGAATATTGACCTGTATCCTACAGAAGACATTTCCTATACTTTCATCCACTGTCCTCGAAACCGAATAAGTTGTTGGTCGATGTTCAGCCCAAAATTTAACGCACACTGAGTTTTAACGGTTCTGCATCTGTCACTCGAATTTGACCCAAAAGACATGATATACCATTGACACTCATATAATATGTGTTATGGTTGTATCCCACCATACTCTACATCAACACAGTTGTACACGTGGCTGGAGCAAAATAAAATCACAGACATACATCTAAGGTGGAGTCACAGTATCTTACCAGTACTTGTTCAAGTGCATTTCGTTAAATATCCGGATGCTGAGTTGCTATTAGTACGTTAGTGAACAAGATTGAATCACTCTAGAACGATCGGGGTTCATTTCATTGTCTAGCTATCCGCATTTAAGTTCCTCAGAATTTCTCTGAGCCGATTAAGGGGAATGATAGGATGATTTTTATCAAAAGGAGACGGTTGGTTTATACCCCCTTTCCTGTTCCTAGAAAACTTCTGCTCCGCGTCTGATAGCCTGGTTGTCGATGGAATATTAAGACTGAGTATTCTTCCTGCCTGCTCCGAATACACTCCACTGTAACTCATAGTTAAGAACCTCCTCTTATTACTGAATACTAACCTTTTCCCCAGGGCTTCACATGCATATGCACTCAACACGTATACTGAGTGTACCTCTTCCTCCCCCGCTGTGTGACCACATTTTCCTCCCTCTGTCTGTCCACCTCCACCTCATCCTCCCGCCTCTATCTGTCTCTTATTCACCACTCTCTATGTCTCTTCATCTCCTCCTCTCCTTCTCATTGTCGATTTCCACCACATCCCTCACTGATCATACCCCCCCCCCCCCTCCTCTCTGTCTTTCCTTACTGTCCACAACCTTTTTATACTTTCCACCTTCTGCAGTCACCTCGCCCTCCTTCCTTCCCTCTGTCCATTTCCTCCTTCCACTTACACTGTCGATGTCCTCCTCTATCAATCTTTCTCCAGTCATACTAACTGGTATATGCAGCTTCTGCAACACAGCTCAACAAAACAGGTCATTACCACTCTCATAACACGCCTGTAATACGGGGAATGCTACACATCGAAGTCATTTATTTACCTCTGACACAAAGGACGCCATGCAAAGCAGGTCGATAAACGTACATGTCTTGCAGGTCGGCCTACATATCATGGCCTGGAATTATCTTCCCCATAACATGTAGGCTGCCCGGCAAAGCAGGTTGATTTACGAGAAAGTGAAAAAATAAAACTACGTTTAAGTCAGTAAAAAATAAACCAACTAGTCTTAGGTGAATTTAATAAACTCCTGGTTACCTGGGTAAGCTGTTCGGTAGACGGGCACTATGACCTTCTATCAACAATGAGATAAACGAGATACGTAGGAAGGTAGTTTTATTGCTTGTGCTCATACAAACTACCTGTTATAATGGAATACAGTGCGCTTCGAAATCGAAGTTCTTTATGCCCGGGTGTGAGTGAATAAGCTGCAATATGCTCTGCAACTCATCTAATCGCCAGAAAAAAAAGGACTGTGTGGACATTTGCCACCTTCCTATTGTGACGTCCCCTCTCCCCTTTTGTTGTTGCTGTTGAAGTTGAGCCGCTACTGCTACAGCTCAATCGGTGGAATGGAGACGCGACGCGCAGTGATCGTTGCCCCGTCGGATAACGTGGAAAAGCACCAGAAAATCCCTAAAGAAAATTAATAAATTCCTGCGAGTCCGCATAGTCTTCTCAGCAATGCGAACTGCTGAGTTTAATTGTCTGTTATGGTTTTATGATTATTTGCTATACCTGGTTAACTAGTTATTGCAGTATTGAGTGAATCATTCATCACCGGTGTCGTTTCACACCACTGAAGCGAGGAAAAATTAATTTGCGGTCCAGTATCAGTCGTTGTTGTTACGCTGCTAGGCAGAATTGTTCACTACGGCACGACACAAATCCAGAGATATTCCATAATGCTATCTTGCTTTCGTGCGCCGTGATATTATTTTTGTAAAACACTCCTTTCAATGCTCAATGTTCATCAAGTCACTCTTTCAATTAAAATGTTCACATTTAATTAATTTGGATCATGAACTATCACACAGTTCAATTAATGATGGAGCCAACATGTGAGATTTCCATTACTGACGAACAATTTTATTCTTCCTTCTTAGCAGTTAGTTTATAACCATCACACCACACGCACACCGATGGATCAGATCAATTACGATTCTTTTCAGTTCGGTGATCGTGACAATTACGACAAATTTTACAATTGGCGTATTTTTATTATCTTCGTGTGATCGTATTAATGTTCCCTCCTCCAGGCTAATCAGATATGGTAGTCTGTCATACTATGTCCGTCCTTTGTTGTAACTGCTCACTTTGATGAAGGTTGACTCCAACAGTAATATCTCCAATAATTAAAGTTGATTAATTCGCCGTACACTATCAGAACATCACTTCAGTTCAAGTTCTCAAGTCAGAATCACTGAGAACAAAGTCCTCGCATCTTTATAACAAAATATTACTTTTTAAAAAAAAAGAAACAATCTCGTAGCGTTCCGTTTGGAGTACTATAACAAACGGTGCTCTCTCCCGACTCGATAGCAAGCAAGCTAGCAAGGGACTGACTTTTCCATGATCGAGCATTATAGATACATTGACTTTCCTTTTCGCCGCGTTTACAACTCTCTTTCACAATAAATGTTATCTCTGACCGACATATTACTTTGGACTTACCTTTCGTTGTCCTGATTTGCAGTTATTACTAAGATGTTTGATAGCTAATTAAAAATAACCTTTCTTTCTTTCTAGCTTTATACCATGACATACTCAGTAATTATTGAAATTGGTGTTTATCAATACTTTAAGGTGTTATATTATTGTCAAAGTTGTCGTACCTGTCAGGATAAGACTGTTCACTACTTTAAATTGTCATGAAATTCTTATTTGGGTTTTCGGGTTTCTTGGGGTGTTACACTATGTAGTCTGATACTCTTGATAAAGAGTTTTAAAAATGCATATAATGGAAGAGGTAACGTTTCGTTATGAAAACAAGTGTCGTTCAGCTTAAGCACTTGTTACCTTTACATCCACAAAATATAATGAGAATAACAGCTAAAATTGAAACAAGTTGTTCACAAGTCGGAACAACTGTTTTTGAATCGGTAGACTTCTTAAACTGTAACGTGAATACTATGTAATCGTGAGTTATCCATTGAAGGAAAATCAAATGCATTTGTGGTCACAGAAACGCAAAAACTAAGGCAGGATTATGAATTTTATGACTCAGATGGTTTGTATTGAGACCATAAACTGATAAAGTATAGAACGAACACTGTCAGATTTCTCCCACAAAACCAGTACTTTGTGACAGTGGAACGGGTAGCATCGTGTACATCCTTATTTCGAATCAGTAACCCTAAGAATATCAATAAAAGTTCCTGCACTGCTGCTGAGAGTTTTCGTTGGTCCGATTCATAATTTATCAGTTTGACTGGCTGCTTTCTTTAATATCTGAATTCCAAGCAGACGTAACACTTGCATATTCTGTTGCTTGTGTAGCGAATAATAGTGCTGAGAGATACACGGTAGCGTACGTCCTGTAAAGGTATCTCTGTCGTTTCAGACACCATCTCTACAGGCATTACCGTACTGCTTTTATAACTGTAGCAACCATAGACATCAATTCGACAAATAAATTGTTTGGAACCTACTGTTCAATATATAGGATAATTTTTTCCACCAGGTACAAACTCTAGGGATTGATCGATGAGAGGATGCGAAACGAAAAGTCTGATGAATTTATGTCCAGAAACGTGTGATTTCCATCCTAGATTTCCATTCAATCATACATCATTACAGAGACTGCCGTCTGATAGGCGCTGTACCATGCAGCCACGGTTGCAGTATGTGTTGAGATGATTTCCATGTGGCTAAAAGCATGCGTGAACGCGCCGTAGCTTTTTCTGTCTCATACTCTCATAGTGCCCAGCCCTCATCCGAACAGCGTCAAAGGCAGAATGAGTACGCTGCTCCATTGTCCTGACATCTGGAATGGGCTCTGCATACACGATACTTTTGAGATTGCCCCATAACCAAAATTCATACATCATACAGGTTAATATCCAGTGCACAGGCGCCCCATGCAACTAGACACGCTCGCCTGATCCATCGATCAGGGAAGACCGATCCGGACGATAACGGGGGAGTGAGCTGGAACACCATCATGTAGCAGCCAAGCCACATAACCCTCCGGTTCATCAGTGGCACCTCTTCCAGCAGAGAACATAAAGTCACGCCCACGAAACTATGGTAGTTCCAACCCATTAGGCGACGTGGAAGGAAGAGTGGTCCGAAAATACGGTGGCCAATTATCCAGGCCCACACATTCGTGCCACATCGAGACTGATTATTTGCTGTTACCATAGAATGGGGATTCTGCGACCTACAGATGACTGTTATCGATGTTAGAAGGTACCACTTCGCGCAAAGGGGACCTCAACTTTGAGTAGGACGGATGGCACAAATCCCGGAACTGTGGTTATCTGGTGAAGAAATCAATGACAAAAGTGCTCCCGATGTGGAAAGTAAGCCTTGCACACGCTGTAAGTGATAAGGGTAGTAACATAAGGGGAGTGTTCCATACGGTCGTCTGACTACCCTATACTGGCGGGGTCACTGCCTGGTACTGACAGGGCAGTCGCCTTCCAGATGGTTACTCACAATTCCCTCTAAGTTTTGGAGGTACGTCCTTCATGATTCTTGCTTCCTGAAACGACAGTGTCTCAGACAAACGGCGAAACACTGCTGCAAATACTGAATGCTGCGATTGTTACCGGCAGGGATACGTCTCCTGGTACAATCTTGTTGCTCGCCGCCCGTTGCAATAGGCCTTTCCGTAAGTAAACACCACGTCGTCACTCTGGATTCGAATGCAGAAACATTGTGTAGAATGCTGCATCACAACCGCTACACGATGGGTGAGCAAGAGAAGTGAATGAGACACAATATTATCATTTAATATGGCAGGAGAGGTCGTTAGGACATGACATATAAGGAATTGTACTATCCTCTAGGAGGAAACCATACGTGCAGTATCTGTGGTTCACCGTTCAGCTCGTATTAGACTGCAGTCTCTGTAACAAAGTATGATTGAATAAATGGTCTCTAGCATGAAGGACATGCACTTCCAGACACAAGTCTATTAGAACTTTTTTTGTTTTGTATCGTCTCATCCATCAATCCCTGGAGTTTTTACACGGTGGAAAGAAGCTCCCTGTATACACCACGTAACAAAAATCCTGAAGTGAGAGGACGTGGACGAGGAAATGAAATAAAACTGGGTTGAGAGGCTATTTGGTATTATCTTAGTGATTTCAGTGTCTGGTCAACTTCACAAAGGACTTGGAAGTATGAGCCCTGTTATCAGTATGACGTTGGTTCGTCTCTGGCCTGGTACCACTGATTCCGCTGGTGAGAGTGTCATATAGCCATTTGATAGGAAGCTGGCCGCAGCTGTTGTAACTGGTCCTTCGTACCCTGCCTACCGTCGCTGGGGCAGAGTTGGCGACCAATCTGGTCCTCCACATACTTTTTCGGTGACGGATCTGGAGATCTTACAGGCCACGAGAAAACCTCGTATAGCCAAGACAGTTCACACGTGGCTGAGTATTGTCCTGTTGATAAATGACATGACGTGGATTGAAGACATGAGGATCCAGGATGTCTATAACGTACCGTTGTTCCGTAAGAGTGCGACCAATAACAACTAACCGTCACGTAAAACAATGTCCGATGTTCCCTACACTACCACGCCAAGAGTAAAGCCGCTATGCTTCTCCTGTACATAGCCACAACTGACCTCTCCCAAGGTCGCCGCCACACCTGCAGACCCGTTTATTCGGAGTAGTACAGATGCAGTGTTGTACCATTCATCAGCGGATCATGCTTCTTTTCACAGTACCACTACAAGCACAATCTTCTGTGTTGTGTTAGTGGCAACCTGTGCGTTGGACAGTAATCGTATGCACTGGCTCTTCCTACTATTCGGCCACTGATGCAGGATAACAGAGATTGTTACAGGGGGATCGTTACTGGTTCCCGGATGGCAGGCACTGATGCAAAGCGATTACAGTGTGCTCGGTGCACAATACGGCGATCCGCCTTTGTGACAGACGTGGTCTGCTGCAACGTTAACAACGCGTACGCCTCGCCTCTCGTACCCACGCCGTCCAGCATCAGGCCGCTAATATTTTCCAATGGCCCACACATATGGGTACTGTACGAGTCGAGAGCCACCAAAATGGAGGCCACCAATGTGGCTTCTTTCAGTCTCCGTAAGATTCTTACGACTTTTCTTCTCGGTGTTCTTGCTCCCAATCCTCACGGCATTTATCCCTTTTGATACAAAAAATCTATCACGCAGTAGTAGGCTTCGCCAGAGAAAGGGCAAGGACGGCTGTGGCTCACTGTCATCAAAAGCAGGTGACAATACACCGTCACACTTTAGCCCAGCTACGCGACATAATAATGTTTATACCAAAACCTTATAGTAGCGATGAGGCATTACCTAGTTATTTAATAAAAGATGTAATGAAGTTACATTGCACGAAATAGCTTTATTTTAGCTTTGATGTAAATGCCTTTCATTATTTTTTTTTTTAAATGAAGCACGAAGTATGCGAATGGTGGCCGCATACAAACAACTGTTTCAATAGCTGTTCAGTACGTATCAAGAGTGCAAATTTGGAGTTGATTAGTGCTTACACAACATTTACACTCAGCACCATGCGCTAAATAATAACGTACAAGTTTTGGTACACGAAATTAACACTGCGGTTTACACTCTGCCTAGTCCAGATACTTCCATCCTGACGACTATTCACAACTTTGAAAATAATTTCACATAAATACTTATGATAAAAACATATAAAAATCTTTGCATTAGTTTCGTAAATTCTTAATAAACTCACTTATATTATTCCAACAGTTTTAAATAAGTGTCAGACATATGAGTCAACACGTCCGGGCCGGCCGTTGGTGGCCGAGCGGTTCTATGCGCTTCAGTCTGGAACCGCGCGACCGCTACGGTCGCAGGTTCGAATCCTGCCTTGGGCATGGGTGTGTGTGATGTCGTTAGGTTAGTTAGGTTTAAGTAGTTCTAAGTTCTAGGGGAGTGATGACCTGAAATGTTAAGCCCCATAGCGCTCAAAGCCATTTGAACCATTTGATTTGAACACGTCTGGCACTTAAGTCAGATCACTAATTTGACCTATTTTGTGAAACACTTCAAAAGTTATTGGAAAATGAAAGACGGATTCATATGCTGATGAGGTCCTTTATATACCTATTACGTAATAAACTAAGTTGAATATAACAATTTGTGAAACACTTCAAAAGATATTGGAAAATGAAAGACGGATTCATATGTTGATAAGGTCCTTTATATACCTATTACGTAATAAACTAAATTGTTTATAACATTTGTTAAGGTAGAAAAATAATCTGTTCATTACATTGGAGGTATTACACACTCTCATCTGACACTACATCTGTGACTTTGGTGATGGGTTCAGTTGTTAAAGATATTTAAAACAATAACTGTAATAATGTTAACAACTTTTTAAGTAACGAAGCTTCAGACATGGTCTCATGTTCAGTGAGCTCGTCCCAGTGGTTTTTCTCTAACCTGCTTGTAAATAATTTTACGTGTGTTTCATTAAAATTATGTTAGTGAGGACAGTCCAAGTCACAGGCTTCGCCATCTTAGCTCTTTCCGCCTGGGAAAACGCAGTTGACCGCTGGGTCTCGTGGTTTCCTCATCGCTTTTACCTGCGCTGTGCTCGCCTCTCACCACTCTTCTGAGATACGGCCGCCCCAACAAACATTCATGGCAGCCCACAGCCAACCTGATAGATCTGTGACTGTCGAACCAACTGTTTGTAACTTTACATGCTGATAACGCCGTCTCATATGAGTAAGCAGCATCTTTTGGTCCTTCGCAGTAATCACTAAACATCTACCTCTGTTCAGGCCTCCTGTATGATCTGTTACACCTTCTAACAACGTTAACTTGAACAACACTTATAACCTCCGATAGCCATTCTATCTATCACAGAGACTTTCATCTCTAACCATTTACATTTCCAGCGACGTTGTGTAGCCTATATCTGCCAAGTTACCTTTACATCCAACCATATTTACCGGATGCTTCACTCTTTTTGTCAGGCAGTATATATACAGTGAGTACCAGAACTCGACTTGCCAACTTTCGATACGTCTGTATCGATTTTTCCCTTTCTCGATTTCACTAGCATAAGAGTTCCCTTGTCACCCTTATGGCAACTGGTCTCACAATCTGCAGTGAAATTGGGATTGTGAAGCCGAAAGGGCAGGAGGGCAAGTCCATATGTAGGAGGATAAGAGTGGAGAAACTTCAGGATAAGGAAATCAGGCACAAGTACATAACAGTTATCTCAGAAAGGTACCAGTTAGTTGAATGTAGTCAATTACAGTCATTGGAAAAGGAATGGACCAGGTACAGGGACACAGTACTAGAAGTGGCTAAAGAATGTCTTGGAACAGTAGTATGTAAAGGTAGGATGAAGCAAACAGCTTGGTGAAATGACACAGTCAAGGCAGCCTGTAAAAGGAAAAAGAAGGCGTATCAAAAATGCCTACATACTAGAACTCAGGTAGACAGAGAAAGTTATATTGAAGAAAGAAACAAAGCCAAACAGATAATTGCAGCATCCAAGAAGAAATCTAGGGAAGCCTTTGGAAACAGGTTGGAGACTATGGGTCAAGCTGCTGGAAAACCATTCTGGAGTGTAATTAGCAGTCATCGAAAGGGAGGTAAGAAGGAAATGACAAGTATTTTGGACAGGTCTGGAAAACTGCTGGTGAATCCTGTGGATGCCTTGGACAGATGGAGGGAATATTTTGAAGAGTAGTAATGTTTCAGATTTCGAGGTAGAATGGGATAGGAATGATGATGGAAATACGATCAAATTTGAGGAAGTGGAGAAAGTGGTTAATAGATTGCAGTGCAATAAAGCAGCTGGGGCGGATGAAATTAAGTCGGAACTCATCAAATACAGTGGAATGTCAGCTCTTAAATGGCTACACAGGATAACTGAAATGGCCTGGGAGTTGGGACAGGTTCCATCAGATTGGACAAAGGCAGTAATCACACCAATCTTTAAACATGGAAATAGAAAAGATTGTAACAATTACAGAGGTATCTCTTTAATCAGCGTTGTGGGTACAATCTTCTCAGGTATTGTTGAAAGGAAAGTGCGAGTATTAGTTGAGGACCAATTGGATGAAAATCAGTGTAGGTTTAGGCCTCTTAAAGGTTTTCAGGACCAGGTCTTTAGCTTGCGGCAAATAATGGAGACGTGTTATGGGGGAACAGGGAATTGTATGTATGCTTTATAGATCTAGAAAAGGCATATGACCGGGTTCCTAGGAGGAAGTTATTGTCTGTTCTTCGAGATTATGGAATAGGAGGCAAACTTTTGCAAGCAATTAGTCTTTACATGGATAGTCAGGCAGCAGTTACAGTTGACGGTAAATTGAGTTCATGGTTCAGAGTAGTTTCAGGGGTAAGACAAGTCTGCAACCTGTCTCCACTGTTGTTCATATTATTTATGGATCATATGTTGAAAACAGTAGACTGGCTGGGTGAGATTAAGATATGTGAACACAAAATAAGCAGTCTTGCATATGCGGATGACTTAGTTGTGATGGCAGATTCGATTGAAAGTTTGCAAAGTTATATTTCAGAGCTAGATCAGAAACGTAAGGGCTATGGTATGAAGATTAGCATCCCCAACACGAAAGTAATGTCAGTGGAAAGGAAATATAAACGGATTGAGGAACAAAGTTAGAACAGGTGGACGGTTTCAAATACTTAGGATGCATATTCTCACAGGATGGCAACGTAGTGAAAGAACTGGAAGCGAGTTGTAGCAAAGCTAATGCAGTGAGCGCTTAGCTATGATCTACTCTCTTCTGCAAGAAGGAAGTCAGTACCAAGACTAAGCTATCTGTGCACCGTTCAATCTTTCGACCAACTTTGTTGTTGTTGTTGTTGTGGTCTTCAGTCCTGAGACTGGTCTGATGCAGCTCTCCATGCTACTCTATCCTGTGCAAGCTTCTTCATCTCCCAGTATCTACTGCAACCTACATCCTTCTGAATCTGCTTAGTGTATTCATCTCTTGGTCTCCCTCTACGATTTTTACCCTCCACGCTGCCCTCCAATGCTAAATTTGTAATCCCTTGATGCCTCAAAACATGTCCTACCAACCGATCGCTTCTTCTAGTCAAGTTGTGCCACAAACTTCTCTTCTCCCCAACCCTATTCAATACCTCCTCATTAGTTACGTGATCTACCCACCTTATCTTCAGCATTCTTCTGTGGCACCACATTTCGAAAGCTTCTATTCTCTTCTTGTCCAAACTAGTTATCATCCATGTTTCACTTCCATACATGGCTACACTCCATAAAAATACTTTCAGAAACGACTTCCTGACACTTAAATCTATACTCGATGTTAACAAATTTCTCTTCTTCAGAAACGATTTCCTTGCCATTGCCAGTCTACATTTTATATCCTCTCTACTTCGACCATAATCAGTTATTTTACTCCCTAAATATCAAAACTCCTTTACTACTTTAAGTGTCTCATTTCCTCATATAATTCCCTCAGAATCACCTGAATTAATTTGACTACATTCCATTATCCTCGTTTTGCTTTTGTTGATGTTCATCTTATATCGTCCTTTCAAGACACTGTCCATTCCGTTCAACTGCTCTTCCAAGTCCTTTGCTGTCTCTGACAGAATTACAATGTCATGGGCGAACCTCAAAGTTTTTACTTCATCTCCATGAATTTTAATACCGACTCCGAATTTTTCTTTTGTTTCCTTTACTGCTTGCTCAATATACAGATGGAATAACATTGGGGAGAGGCTACAACCCTGTCACTCCTTTCCCAACCACTGCTTCCCTTTCATGCCCCTCGACTCTTATAACTGCCATCTGGTTTCTGTACAAATTGTAAATAGCCTTTCACTCCCTGTATTTTACCCCTGCCACTTTCAAAATTTGAAAGAGAGTATTCCAGTTAACATTATCAAAAGCTTTCTCTAAGTCTAATGCTAGAAACGTAGGTTTGCCTTTTCTTAATCTTTCTTCTAAGATATGTCATAAGGTTAGTATTGCCTCATGTGTTCCAACATTTCCACAGAATCCAAACTGATTGTTGTATGGGAGCAAAAGCTGGGTGGATTCATGTTACCTTATCAACAAGGTTGAGATTACGGATATGAAAGTAGGTAGGATGATTGCAGGTACTAGTAGATGGGAACAATGGCAGGAGGGTGTCCACAATGAAGAAATCAAAGAAAAACTGGAAATGAACTCTATAGATGTAGCAGTCAGGGCAAACAGTCTTAGACGGTGGGATCATGTCACACACATGGGAGAAGCAAGGTTACCCAAGAGACTCATGGGTTCTGCAGTAGAGGGTAGGAGGAGTGAGGGCAGACCAAGGAGAAGGTACATGGATTCGGTTAAGAATGATTTCGAAGTAATAGGTTTAACATCAGAAGAGGCACCAATCTTTGCACTGAATTGGGGATCATGGAGGAATTTTATAAATGGGCTATGCTCCAGACTGAACACTGAAAGGCATAATCAGTCTTAAATGATGATGATGATGATGATGATGATGAATTGGAGGCACTACCACCATCCAGTGTGGTCGACAAGGGGCCTGGACTCCAACTGACCAAGTACACAGTACCACCACCAGAGTGTGCTGTCATCCCTCCGGTGATGTAATCCAATATGGTGGGGGGAAATGACGAGAAACAGTGTGGTCGCCCTGGGGTCTGGACTCCTACTGACCTAATACACAGTACCACTACCAGAGGGTGCTACCATTTATGATGTAATCGAAGATGGCCACCTTGACATCAGCTGATGAGGTAAGTACCATTATCCAAGATGGTGGGAAACAGTGTGTAAGCCACGAGGTCTGGGTCTAGTGAACAGTACCACAACCAGAGAGTGCTGTCATCCATTCCATGATGTAATTCAAGATGATGGTTTGGGGTGGGGGAAATGGTGGGAAAAGGACTTTGCCTGTGCTGGAAATAAGTCTGCAGGTAGTGTCTCCATCATGACATCTAGAGTACAACTGATATATCACACAGTACTGCCACCAGAGGGTGCTGTCATCCCTCCAGTGACGTAATCCAAAATGGTTGTCTGGTGGGGAAATTGTGTGAAAACGCCTCAACCAGTGCTGGGCTGCTGGAGACAGTAAGGAAGGAGTGAACATTATTTATTTTGGAACAATTCATTTAGGGACAGCTTTTGAAAGATAGTGTATTTATCACACTGATACAAAAAACAAGCTCTGATATGCTTGGGGTAACGTCACACAGCCCACAGACCTGTAAACTACTCTGAAATAATGCTCTGCAGACGTGCAAAAAACTCCTAAATTACCAAAACAGTTTCACTACTGACATGCAAACTCCTCCTAATTAATGCAGTACACTGACATGTAGACATGCTCAACACCTGTAATCTGTCCAAATAATGCATAGCACAATCTACAGACCTGCTGGCAAAATAATGGAACAGACACGGGCAGGCACCGCCCGCTGACCCGTGTCCCCTGGATTGCACAGATGGCTAAGGCACCGGCTCCCAGAAGTCAAGATGCACTAACAGCTGTCAAACCACGCACAGGAGACCGCAAGCATGAGGCAGCGACACCCCATTCATACTTGACACCTGAGAAATTCCTCTCGAAATACCTGATCACATAGACACAGTTGCTGGCACGACTAGACAAGAGTGAAGATCTATTTACGGAGCATGTCGACCCCACCATGAGCCTTTGCCGAATGCATGCCAGCATGAGCGATCGCCCTCACGCCATTGTCGATGACATGAAATGTAATACTGACATCACATGTCCATTTAAATAAGTGTCAAGCCATTCTCTAGTCCTGCGTGTGTGTGTTCACTGCTATTGACATCAACCCCCTCTCTACCTGTAGTCCAGAGAAGAGCTTTTTGCAGAATGACTCACCCTCACAGACGCTATAGAAAACTGTCCACTGCTCGCAACATGTGTGTGGTGACAAGCAAACTGACGCCACAGATCGTCCAATAGTAATCTGTTCGACCGCTTGCGATTCTAACAGGACATATGTCACCCGTGGCTCACACATCGCTGCACTTAGCTACATACCATTGCAAACCCGTCTAGCAGTGTCCTCAATGATATACTCAAACCACATCATGATAAGAACGAAGTCGAACTCTTGGAAATTGTATAGTGCCCCAGAAATACCTAATGTCCACTTTCTTGACATCTCAGCTTGTCTGCATGGAAATTCTTGTTATAACAGAACCTGTTTCCGAAACAGCGCATAATAACGTCAAATGCAGTCTTTCTCATGGTCCTAACATGGTACCCCATCAATCATGTGTTACCCTTCCTGCCCTCAACATACGCAAACATTCTCACCACTATGTAGAGACTTCTATATCCCAGCACAAAGGATGTCATGTGATTGAATAGAGCATTATGATGGGCTCTTATTCAATTTACACTCCGAATTACAGATGCCACCGATGCAGAAGCACGGTCTGCCTTTTGTTTCTTTCTGCAGATGGGACTTTCAGAGGAAAAAGCTATTTTACACAGATCGCCATAGTGCATCGACAATTAAACCATGCAAATTGCCACTACATATCGTCAAATATGGAAAGACTCTTACTCAATTACAGTGCTTTCCCACTGAGAAGAGGAGCTTGAATAATAGAGCGTGAAACCGATCTCCAACCCAGCATTATAGCACCACTTACCGCCTCGATGTAGTAAACATACAATTCGTATCCTGCATCATAAAAAATCATCCCTTTTACATCACTATACACACACCAAGAAGACAGGAAGAGCCATATATATCGCTCGCAGTCCTACATTTTTCCCTGCTATGTCGCCAATAACTCACGCCCAATGGGTGACCAGAATGCTCTCAGTGGACCAAAGTCACTCTTCAAATTGTTCTACAAATTCGGGTTCGCTTCCCCTCAGCACAAATGTGTTACTGTTTCTACTCCTCACCTGACTATTTAGATGCTTTTCTAAACCAATCTCTGGTTTCTAGGAATACAAGAAAACATGTATTTTGGCATGGTTTGCGTTAATATTATACCATTTTCGTTGTACTTCTCGATATCATGCACACAACAGCATCCTACCGATTGCACGAGCACATAATTCCCAAATATAGACTGGAAATTATTTCACAGCAAATCCCGAACTTTAGTGAGGTGGAGTGTGCTTTAGACCACGGAGTAAGTAGAAGCTTATCCTGTGTGAGAGGACCTTTACATGGAAAACAAAAAAAAAGAAAGAAAAAAAATATTTCCACTCACTAATACTGATGTGAGTGATGTAACAGATTCCAAATCACCCCTATAATTTACAAAGTCAAATAACGGGTTTCTCATGTCTAGAGAACCAGCATATATGTTCCTCACCTGCTACATGCACATACCATAGTCAATGTTCCCTCAACTAAATAAACGCGCAAAATGTGCAGAAGCAATGAACTGAACGAAGTACATGGGCGACACAATGGCCCAACACAAAGAGACATCCATATTGAATCTTCTCGAATTTCCACATAATCACGAAAACTATCGAACACATACTAGGTATAATTCGCTATTCTGCCATCTAGAGGACGACAAAGTTAACGCAGCCGCATTCCTACGATCTAACAGACCTCTCCATTCAGACATAACTGTTAACGGGATATGTGAATCAGGCCCACCATAGGTCATACATAGGCAGTATCATCCTAGAAAACCCATCACATATACGTTTTCTCATTGTACTTACAATTAAATGTTACGATCATTGTCTTAATTGAACGACATTTGACAATGAGTGAGGTATCAGAAATACACCCTGCAGATGGCTGTTTGTCGGGAAATAGAATTATATGTACCATACTTGTGACTTGACATACTCCTCCCTCTGCTATCACAGTACTCCACAGTCATCTCCTCTGCACATCTCGAAACACAAACACATAGTTTATGAGCCTGATCCTCAAGGTGAACATGTCACACATTACATACTACAACTACTAAGTATAATACTTGACCATTAAATGATTTGACACAATACAAAATAATACTGAGAGAAAATCTGTGATGGGTGGACATGTATCAAAAGATTTTCTTGCGAGTGTTACCACTGTGTCTTAGAAACAGAGGCATAATTGGTAAGATGTTAAAAAAACTATTTGCCACAGCTAGTTATGTTACTGTCACAAGCAGTCTTGGTTCTACAGGTGCAGACATGTATCCATGTTAAAAGCTATACTGGCTTTATAAATAGAGGTATGGCATTACCTACGAATCACGTGATTTGCTAGAAAAATACGGAGACGGTGATTGTAGGAGCATGTATTATCAGACCAGCAGTCAGGTTATACCTGACTCACGATGCAACCTCATAATAAAATCGACCAATTTTGACAGTGTTTCGGCTAAGGAACGTGGTATGAAACAGCTATCTGCAAGTCCCTCATGCCGCTAGATATTTCTTCTGTATGTGTAATGTATTCTATCTCGATACCATGCCAGAGGGACTGTGCTATACCCACTAAGTTATAGGCGATGACTGGTTGAGAAGGATCACAAACGGTAGTAAATGGTGTGCTGATTGACGTCCTAAGAAATATATACTAGCTTCTCATATCTCTAGTGTTACCCTATCTGATAGAAATGGTCTATGATTTGGAATCAAGTCTCTCCATTCAACAACATACCTGTGTTGGATCCTATGGAGAAGTCCTCTAATAATTACAGTCACTAATGAATCATATTTCTGGCACTCTCATATCTACAAATGAGAAACCCTATCTAGAACCTGTCTGCTACTGTAAAGTTCCAACGTGGTTTTAGTCAGTGCCTGCACATTCTGCAACTGCCCCCAATCTCTACAGCTTTGCGCATGTGATTGTTCCAAGTTAAGTAGGAACTGAGCAGCAGTCAGAGAAAGCCATATCCAGCACCTTCTGCAATGCACGCGGAAACGGAATGACCTGAGTTAGTGCAACAGAACCGTGTTTTGTCCATTCGTAGGACAGCAGGGCGTATTTCCGATACCTCACTCTCTGTCGAATGTTGTTCAATTGAGACCACGATCGTAACATTTAATTGTAAGTGCAATGAGACAACATACATGTGACCGGTTTTCTAGGATGACTCTTCCTGTGCGTGGTCTGTGGTGAGCCTGATTCATGATTCCCATTAATGGTAGGATCTGCCTGAATGGAGAGGCCTGTTGGATCATAGGAATGTAGCTGAGTTAACTCTAGTTAACTCTAGACGACAGAATAGCGAACTAATTCTTACTATGTGACGGACAGCTTTCGTGATCGTGTGGAAATTTTAGAAGATTCAATATGGACGTGTGTTTGTGCTGGGGCATTATTATCACCCATGTCAATTGTTCAGTTCATTGCTTCTGCACATTTTTCACCTTTATTTAGTTGAGGAAACATGGATTCTGGCGTGTGCATCTAGCAGGTGAAAGACACATTTGCTGGTTGTCTAGACATGGGAAACACATTATCTGATTTTGTAAATTATAGGGATGATTTGGAATCTGTTACAACACTCACATTGGTATTAGCGAGTGGAAATATCAGTTTCCCTTATTTTTTTCTCGAGCTTTTTCACATAAGGGTCCTTGCACACAGAATTAGTTTCTAGTTACTCTGCGGTCAAAAGCACACTCCACCTCTCTAAACTTTAGGGTTTGTAGAGAAATAACTTACAGTTTGTATCTTGGGAATTATATCACACGGTAGGATGCTGCCATGTGCTTGGTATGTGGAAGTACCGCTAAATGGTATTATATTGTCGCTAACCATGCGAAAATACATCTCTCCTTGTAATCCTAGAGTTGGAGATTTGTGTAGACCAGAAACAGTAGCATTTTTTTGCCGAGGGGATGCAAGCTCAATTTGTAGAACAGTACTGATAGTGACTTCACTCCTCTGAGGGCATTCTGGTCACCCGTCGGGCATGGATGAATGCCAACCTTGCAGAGAAATATCTCGTGCTGCGAGGGGTATATACACCGCTGCCTGTCTTCGTGATATATTTACAAATGATGCAAAAGCTGTGATTTTGTGTATCGCAGGATACGAATTGTATGTTTACTATATTGACGGTAGGTGGTGATATAATGCTGGGTTGGAGATCGGTTGCTCGCTCTATTATTCAAGCTCCTGTCCCCAGTGGGAGAGGAGTGTATTTGATTAAGAGTCTCCGTATTTGACTATATGTACTGGCACTTTGCATAGTTTAATTGCACTATGACAATCTGTGTAAAATAGTTTTTTGCCTCTGAAAGTCCCCTCTGCAGAAAGAAAGAAAATGCAAACAGTGCTTCCACATCGGCGGCATCCGTAATTCGGAGGGTAAGTTCGAAAAGAGCCAATCATAATGCTCGATTCATTCACAAGACATCCTTTGTGCTGGGATATAGGAGTCTCTACATAGTGGTGAGAATGTTTGCGTATGTTGAGAACAGTAAGGGTAACACGTGACGGACGGGAAGCCACGTTAGGACAGTGTGGAAGAATGAATTCGACGTTATTATCGCTATTATCGTAGACATCGTCTGTTAGATCAAGAATTTTCATGAGACAAGCTGAGACATCAAGAAAGCAGACGTAAGTATTTCTGGGGCACTATACAGTTTCCGAGAGATTTGTCGGTGTCCGGAAGACACTTGTGCGCGCACGTGCGGGAGAGAAAGAGAGAGAGAGAGAAAGAGAGGGAGAGAGAGAGAGAGAGAGAGAGAGAGAGAGAGAGAGAGAGAGAAGCCTCAGAAAGAGCATACACCATGCATTCTTATAATTTTACATTTGCAGCTGTCCAAGAGACACGCAAGAGAGGCAGAGAGAGATAGAGGGCAGCAGGTTTTCCCATGGACAGCCAACCGAATTGCGGATTGTACAAGTCGCACTGGACTTTCTTCCAGAATACTGAATTTTTAAATTAACTTGGTGATTATTCTGTCATGAGTGACAAGCCACAGGCCGTTATTTTGATTCCCTGATTAGAGCTCAGTCTCGCATATTGCATTGGGCAACGAAAAATGGTTCAAATGGCTCTGAGCACAATGGGACATAACATCTGAGGCCATCAGTCCCCTAGAACTTAGAACTACTTTAGCCTAACTAACCTAAGGACATCACACACATCCATGCCCAAGGCAGGATTCGAACCTGCGACCGTAGCGGTCACGCGGTTCCGGACTGAAGCGCCTAGAACCGTTCGACCACCGCGGCATTCGGCAACGACATACGTTCATTGTGCGCTTTGTCAGCATTAAACTGTGTTCTGTCTGTTTGTTGAGCTGTTGACCAATGTGATTTTGCTTCTTTAACTTTTTCGTAACTACCTGTCTGTTTCAGCCATTGCTCGGCTATGGGGCGATTATATTAATCCTTGTGTAATTAACTTGCTTTAATATAAGTGAATTAACTGTGCTCCTGCCTCTGTTGTGGAAGCACTCTAATATTTGGGAAGCATTTAATTAAACTGGCACTTGTGAGCACTGGCAGCCGGCAAAATGTGGTTGTCGAGATTTGTACTTCCGCCAGATGCGACAGAGCAAATGGCAGTTTATTGAACACGTGCCCTTGCATGGCTATTTTTATGGGTGAAGTAAAGCGCTGTGATGAATGTCGAGGCAGCGAAGGATTGTGTTTATATTGTCATTAGTATGTATATTTCTTTTTAATACTGTTTAACACCACAGCTATGGGTCAATACGCAGTCCGTTAACTGGAAAAACTAGCTGCTACTGTAGAAGGTAAAGTTCTAACACTTTCTTCGGAGTGGCGTAGTTATTTAATAATTGGTGTTTTGATTACAAATATTGAAGGTCGCTTGAGGTACTATTTAAATTATTAAACTTTATTTAATGTGATTGTAACTGTGTGATTATGTGTCTAATCTATCGTGTTTGTTAACGGCAAAGGCAAAGTGGGCTTTCTCAAAATTTGTGTTAAAGAGTGTGCGTAATGAATTGCTTGAGAGTCAAAAGCCCGTAACCCTCCTGTGTGATTTTTTTTCAACTTCCAGTGGGATAGTTTGTTCCAGAACAAAAGTATGCAAAGGAAAATTTTGATAATTTTTTTGTCAAAATAAATGCTCCCTAAAAGGGCTCACTTGCTTGCTGCTCAAGGATCCAAGTATCCAACCAGCCTGTTTCATACATAACCAATTAGTGCGAGTGGTATCCCCTCCCGACATTCGCAATTAAGGACCACTATACTTGTTCCAAGCTCTGTTAAATTCCAGAGATCCCACCAGACACAATGATATAGGGAATGTATTTTATATGGAAAAAGTAAATTATCATATTGTTTAGCGGTAGTTAAAGGCTTGAACTGACGTTCTTGAGGATTGGGCTTAGAATCACTGTCTATCCAGCAATGTCTTCTATGTTTTTCCTAAACCACTGAAGGCGAATCCTGGTATCTTTTGTTAAAATGATACACTCCCGATGTCCTTCCCCATCTCTCTAGAATCCCGGACTGGGCCTTATAATCATTAAATTGTTCATGATGATGCTGATAAAGATTCGTGGCAGTGGACAGCGTTACCTGAAAAAATACTGCCGAAAGGCCTTTCGTCCTTTTACCCATTTTCAGTTGGCATAATTCATTTGCATCTTCACTAATAGAACGATAGTGTCCATGGCATTTCCAGCACTGCGGGTGCCTCTTACTCTTTCAGGCACAGAACATAAAGCCAGTAAATTTCAGGTGGAAGATGATTAAATTAAACCAAATAGACAAAAATCAAATGAGTATGACTTTTTATTAATGACTTTCGTAAATTTGCATACAAGCTATGGGGTAGGTTCATGTGAAGCCTCCGTGGCAAATCTTAGTGGTGTACACAATACAAAAGATAAACACGCAACGTACCCAGAATAGTCTCTAAATAACTTATTATGGGAAGGAATGAAACAGTTCGAGTTAGATGACAAGCATAAGCCTTAATGACATGTTCTGCAGTCCCATTTGGACTTCTGACAGCTCTTTTCGTACTACAGTACGCACAACGTTTTGGAAGCCCATGCTGCGGCATATTTTTTTTCTTCCGAATTGCTCTTTTCCATGGGCATCTGTGATCAGAAACTCTTAGGGGATGGTGTGGTACCTGTCACATTTCTAGTTTCCAATACACCGTGATATTTACATCGGATCTTCAACCGGAAAATATCGTCATCTTGATACAATATTTCGGCGGTCCCCCTAGCCGCCATCTTCACGTGAATAAGCCATCTCACTGACTCAACGGAACTGAAATAAAACCGCAGCGGTGGCTCCTTTATACACCGCCTGTAGGACCACCGCGCCAGCGCCGACATAACTGCCCTCTTGCGCAAAGCACGACAGCGCACCAGTGGTAAAAACTCATGGAACCGATAAATCGATCTCGAACACTGTTGACAGCTTTTGATGACTGAAAAAAAGGACCGTTTTTTTTAATGTCAAGCAGCAAACGCTCCAGCTCCTACGTATAGTATATCAATCTGTTTATAATATAGTCAGTTAACCGGGTTTCAATAGCTCCATTCACTACACAGTCGCTATGGAAGTGCAATCCTTCCGCCAGCTGAGACCAGAGCGCTGCTGGGCTCAGTGAAAGATGATTTGTGTTTTAGGAAGCCTGGTGTCTACATACTTCCCTGCCATTGCGGGAAAGACTACATTGAACAAACGATTTGTGCGGTCCAGGAGCGGTGCATGGAGCACCATTAACACACGCATTTATTACAGCCAGTATAATCTGCGGTTGCTGAACGTTGCTTTACTCAAGAACGTAAAGTCTTGTACGATGAGACACATGGGGTTACCCTCGCGTAGCGTTATTGGGGCTGTGTAGTGAGAGAAACTATTGAAATCCGGCTACATGACAATGTTATAAACAGAGATAAGGGATATTCTTTAAGTTAGATTTGGAACCCTAGTTTGTTTGACATTAAAAAATGACGGTCTCTTTACACGGTCAGTAAAATGTATCATCTGCGTTTAATTTCAGTTTATCGATTCCGCGAGGTTTCATCATCGGTGCGCTGTCATGCTTTGCGCTGGAGATTAGTTACTTTCGCGCACGTCGGTGGACCTACAGCGGGGGGTACAAAGGAACCGCCGCTGCGATTTCATTTCAGTTTCGAAGAGTCAGTGCGACGGCCTACTCATCTGAAGATCGCAGCCAGGTGGAGCGCCGAAATACTGTGTCAATTCCATAACACACACAAAGCTGCGTCGTTAAAACATTTCTCTGTGAGATTTATCATAGAACGTTGAGATACAGTTTTAGACTCTACAGGGTGAAAAGTATTTAAACCGACAAACTCTGGAAGGTTGTAGGGGACATCAAAACAAATATTTTTCCCTAATGTCATTTTTTCCTATGAGGATTATTTAAACCGGTGGAGGCCGTATTACGCTCTTCAGTTGTTAGAGGCCGTGTTACGATATTCAGTTGTTGGAGGGCGTATTACGCTCTTCAGTTGTAGGGAACTGCTATCCACTAGTGTAGTAGTGCATTGTCTCTGTTTACTAATGGAGCGATACACCTGGCGTGAGTACAATGATATGGTTGGTGCGTACTACGTAGCGCACCATAACGAATGAGCTGCACAGCGGTTTTATCAACAACAATATCCTAATCGCCGTATCCCGCATCATACGACCTTTGCTGCTGTGTACCAACGTCTGCGTGAGACCGGGTCATTTAGCAGATTACCTGGACAGGAACGCTCTCACACGGTAAGAACGCTGCAATTTGAGGAAGGTGTCTTGCAACATGTGGAGCGGCATCCTTCAATCAGCATTCGTGCAATTGCACACAACATGGGGACGAATCAGACGAATGTAAGAACAGTCCTTCGAGAGCAATTGTTACGTCCATTGCACTTACAGCGTGCCCACAACCTGGAACCAGTTGATTATCCACCCAGAGCACAGTTTTCGCAGTGGTACCTGGAACAGTGTGAAATGCATCCTACATTTCCATCCTCTGTGTGGTTTACCGATGAAGCAACGTTTGGGCGTGATGGAGTCTTCAACATGCACAGTTCGCATGTTTGGAGTGAGGATAATCCACATGCCACAGTTACTAGCGCTCATCAAGTGCGGTTATTCGTTAATGTGTAGGCCGGTATTGTTGGGGACTGTTTCATTGGGCCGTATCTGCTACCTAGGCCATTAAATGGCAGACACTATTACAATTTTCTTGTCAGAGCATTGCCAAAATTGCTGGAAGACGTCCCGCTCCCTACAAGACAACGCATGTGGTTCCAACATGACGGGACGCCGGCACATTTCAGTCGCCGTGTGCGTCGATTCCTGGACCGACGGTTCCCAGAAACATGGATTGGCAGAGGTGGTCCTGTAGCATGGCCTGCTCGTTCCCCAGATATGTCCCCTCTGGACTCATTTCTGTGGGGAGAGATGCGTAACTTTGTTTACGCAAATCCTGTTGCATCAGAAGATGATCTGGTTGCCCGGATAGTAGCAGCAGCAGGAACAATTCAGGATACTCCTGGGGTTTTTGCCCGTGTAAGGCAGAACATGATCCGTCGGTGTAACCTTTGTTTACGTGTCAATGGAGGCATTTTTGAAAATCTGTTGTAATTGAAATTGGGTTGTGTTAATGTGTTGTCTCTTGGTCATAAAAAAATTGGAAAGCGTTTGTTGGTTTAATTATTTTGCCACCAGAGAAACCTTCCTCTACCGGTTTAAACAGTTTGGCTAAGGTTTTGTGGAAAGAAGCAATTAGTCACTGTCGAGGAGCCGAGGAGTACGTGAGTTTCAGTGTGTAAGATGACTTCTGTTATTGCATGTGGGTCGAGACACGTTTATGTGTGTCGCTATCGATAAATTGCCAGAACAATTCGCTATAATCACGGCAACAGGAGATTTTCCGCGAATTCTGTTGCAAAGGTTTTCGCATCTCGTAATGAGTGTGTTTGCATTTTAAATACAAGGTTAGATAATGCGGTAACTATACGTGGGTACAATAAATGGAACTCTTTGATGAATTTTATTTGATAGTATCTCCTAGTAATTTTGTTTTGTCCTTCACCTGTGGTCAAGCGACCTTTGAGTAGCGGCGTTATTGTAGCGTTGCTGATATGCTGCGTTAGTTTGAAGATTGTTTTAATGTCAGCAACTGTGTCTTACGTTGTCCGATTTTGTTGCGTTTGATAGTTCTTTGCACACGCCAAATGATTTTGATGCTGCCTATAGTTTGGAGATGTTGGGATAATTACACTCTATGGTAGTTGAGTGTCAGCTGTTTGTGTAAACCCCTTGAGGGTAGTGTTACTACTAAATACTAGCTTGTCACATACTGCGGAGTATTAAATAATCGATCGTCGATCTCCAGTTTTTCTTGATCGTAGTATCAACTCCAGGAACAAGCGGACCAAAAGTGAATTGTGATTACCAGTGTATTTAGCCTGTACTCATTGTTAGTGACGCAATTATAGAGATTCTCTTGCCCTAGCTGAACCATTTGAAAATGGAAAATCGAACTGCTGCCATTATGCTAGTGGTACGTGACGAGTGACATTCAATTAGATTTGTAATGGGTTCCCGAGAATCCAATACTGGAGGTGGTTGAGTTTCTGAGAATCTGATTTTAAGTTTGGCTTGGAAGTGGTGGTGGTGCGTAGATTTTATGTTGTGCTTTTCTTAAAATTTGTATCTCGTTCAGTTTGGAGATTAGATTTGTGGTCACTCGCTCACACCAGCGTTTGCCTCTGTAAGGATCTCATTCATTTAAGGAGCTAATATAAATACTGATTCGTTAAAATTAAAACCAAGTCCTCTTACAATCATTTTACCAACTATTGCAAATAAAGTGAAAGGGAATAATCCCCATTTAGAACTCTGAGAAGGAAAGTAAGGAAAATAAATAAAGGTCGAGAATTTAGTGATTTGACTTGTAACAAGTAGAGCAAGTACTCTGAAGTCTGTGATTTAATATAAATAAATGAATGACGAGTACTTATAAAGAAACCAGAGAAGTATTTTATCAAAGTTTACCGACGCAAAGTATTTACGTTATTTGTTGAGGTGTAATATAGGAATTATAGTTAAAAATATTGCAGTTGACAATTATAAACCAATATGAAAACATTTACTTTCGAAAGAATTTTGATTTAGTGAAGAGGACTATATTTAAACTTTATTGGTACAGGTATCGCTAGTCAGAGGATGTAAATAACTGATGTTTATTTCAATGGTAACAAATACACCCTCGGCCTGAGACATCAACTGTTTAATAAGAATTATTAAATGTAGAACATTTCTATACACTTTCTAATGTGCAAATTATGCAATTAAGAATCGGGATTTATTAACTGAAACAATTTAATGCCAGGTGCAATGTTGTTATTATCTGCGTAACGAGTTAAGAGGTGTCGGTATCTCGTGGTAGCTTAACGCTTTCAAGTATAATTGTCGTTAGTAGTAATTTGTATGGTACACTCGTTTGTGGTGTGTTGATGAGCTCTATAGTTATTTATGAGCTTAACTCAAAAAGATCGGTGAGATCGTAATCTTATTAATGCGTTGGAAAGCTTACTTACCTATTCGAACAGCTACACGAGTGCTGATTGTTTTCAGAACGGCACATAGGGTGTTATCGTCTGAGACGTTAGATTCAGATCTGGAGCGCCCGTCCACAAATTATCATTAATTTGTCGTATATACATTTATTTACTTTTTTCTGGATTTTCTCTTGTACTGGATTGGAGTGACGCCTGAATGTTTCATCATGCCTTGATGCGTGGACACTCGTACGCGGCAGTTCTGGTACTGTGCAATTCTGGGTCAACGGAACCGTAAAACTTTGCAAAATGCCAGGAAATTGCAGAATGAAATTCCTAGCCAGTCCCAAAGCAAAAGCCGAAAGTTTTCAAGCAATCATTAAATGAAGCTGAAACAATTCCTAGGAAAGAAAATCCAACTGTGGACGAATGTAATGGGTCCTTTGACGAACAAGATCTAGGCCAGCGCGTTGCTTGATACGATTAGCGGAAGAAGAATAACTTGATGCATAGCTTTGACAGATGTTGGAACAATATTTGGATCACGAGACGTCATCAAAAATTACAATCTACATTGCTGCTTTAATCTACTGCTGCGAAGTTCATCCAACCTCCGCAATCAACGATAAATTTCCACGCTGGAGAAGTGAACAATGTGAGACCTGAGTTTCTCCTGGAGCATTCAATGTTCAAATAAGTTACAGGAATGCAACTGGGTGAAGTCGTCGACAACCGTAGATGTTTCGACAGGAGCACATCCGGCCATTTTCAAGGTAAAACAGCAACAACTAAGCGATAGGGAAGAAATTTTGAGACCTCAATTCACAGATAAATTCTGGAGAGAAAACACACGAGGACATATGCGCTTACTTGGTGTAGTTTTATCTACAAAATGTCAATGTGTGCCCCTGTCGAAATACCGGCGGTTGTCTATGAGGTCACCTGGCTGCATTCCCGTTAGTTACCTGTAAATTTAAGTTAACTGTTATTAATAATTAGAATTATTGTATTTGACATTGAGGTATCATTTGTTGTTGTATCCGAATACCGCTCAGCTACTGCCGGGTCTGGGTGTTACTACTGATGTGTCAGTGTTAGTTACAGAGCGTGGCCGTATGCCTTTCCTGTCACCACATATTATCTTTTGCAATTGGTTATATTAACAATGGGCTGAATTGATTATACAGATATTTATGCTAATTATGGAAAAATCTAATCACTAATCACCTAAACGAAACTATGTCCTAAGTCTGCTTATCTCAGTGTTGCACTTCTGCTTTCACTTCTAAAAGCGTAGCGCGTTTCGGCGCGACATTATCGCTGCATTTGGATATATAAAGCCATATTTTCTAACACTACTCGAGTATGCTTATTTCTATGCCGTACATTATTATGTGTATAATAATGTGGCATAAATACGGTCAAACGACACCAAAACTGCGAATACCAATGTTGCCGTTCGTTCGCAGTCAGATTAATGACGTCTAATTCACACATCACTCACCAAAACTTGTGCTACAACCTGAGTATAGCTCGAACAATATTGTATTGCGTCGAAATTGAGTACAATGGCTCAAATGGCTCTGAGCACTATGGGACGTAACACCAGAGGTCATCAGTCCCCTAGAACTTAGAAGTACTTAAGCCTAACTAACCTAAGGACAGCACACACATCCATGCCCGAGGCAGGATTCGAACCTGCGAGCGTAGCGGTCGCGCGGTTCCAGACTGTAGCGCCTAGAACCGATCGGCCACTCCGGCCGGCTGTGGGCAATGTTCCTGCTTTTCAAGCGAGTTACGATTTGCGTCCCTCTCATGTTTCATCATGCAGCACAAATACAAGTCTTAAAAATAATCATAAAATCTGTTAATACGCTTGTAGGTAGCAAAAATTTTGCAGGAAAAACGAGATCTTATTCTCATCGCCCTAAAAACAATGATTCGGCAGAATCGGTGTTTGTTTTATTTGTATACCGGAATTCGTGGTTTCTTTTTTAGATTTTAGCAAGTGGAAGTGAGTCATTTTAGCGTCAATATTATTGTACAGCTGTGATCTTTTGGTGTTTGTTAATCGAGAGATCGAAGGGATAGAACAATGGTGAAATTTATGAGCGTAGTGACTGTCTACGCGTTACTTTACAGCAAGAAAAAGGAAAACTTGCCGGTAGAATTAACAGTAATTAATCTAATTCGAGGAACAATATAGTAGAAGAACAAAATGGTAAGAACATGTTCCGAGAAAGCAAGAAACCAGAACACCAATTCTCTGGTCAGAAATGACAAAGCTCAGTCAATCAAAGAAATCACGGGCGGAGCGAAGTACATGATTGCGTACAAAACACAGACGATTTAATTATGGACGATGATAATGATGAAAATAATGCCGTTGGGGATTATCAATCCGAAATGCTGCGTCTTCAAAGTACAGTTTCCGGGTTTGCCTTCAGTGGTATCGTCCAAGAGAACGAGATCCTATGTTAAAGTTGGTTCTTCACGATAGAACCAAAATTTAGGACAGTCACTGTCAAACGCAGCAACGAATGAGAGACACAAGCGTAGGTATGCCTTTAAGGAGTTCCAAACGCTACCGCTACCAGGACAGTACTTACATCGGATCCCAATGTGGTTTAGCCTACTCTCTAATCATCGCCTAACCGATAGGAACGACCTTCCTCAGATACAGCAGTGCGAGATGTGTTATGATTCACAACTGTATCGAAGGTAATAATAGGTAATATATTGAAAGATGAGGCTATGTTCTGTGTTGTATCAAGTGATAAGTGATGTATTCAGTGACAGTAAGAAACATCGGCGATTTTTTTGTAGACATAGATTATTTCAACGCTAAAAGCTTCAGAGTGTTATAGTTTTAATAAAGTAATCAAACATTACGTAGGCTTTCCCGGCGTAATAAGTCTTGAAAGTCTCTTCGGGTTTTCTGCCGGATCCCAAAATCAACTTGACTCGATATTTCGGCGATCCACCTGGTCGCCATCTTCAGGAAAATTCTGCTTTTGCTGATGATCCCCGCTGAGAACTGACGTCAGTTTGCAAATCGATGTCCTATATAGGCCACCGTTCAGTACACGGCGCATGCGTCGCCCATCACAGTTTCTGCCTCCCAAGACAGGGAGGTGGCGCCGCCCTTAGTGAAACGCTGCTAGCAACGATATATCTCAATCAAGGCCGCACCGAAGAACGTTCAGTTTTGATGCGAGATAATACACAGTGTTCAACGAAAGTCGACACACACAGATTGGTACCTGCATCCTAAGAGTTGTCATCCACCACACCAACGCAGTGGCGTCCTTAGGACTTTGGTACAGAAAGCATATGCCATTTCCGACGCAGACAGCTTAACCCAAGAACTTGAGCATTTGATGGCTGTTTCTAAGGAAAATGGATACACCGAGAAGCAGATTCGTCGGGCTATGGAGTTTGGACCATATCCGGAGGTGTATGAAGAGGAACATAGATCTGTGGCCTTTCTTCCTTATGCTGGAGGCTTATCGTTTAAGGAATTTAACATTGTGTGTTCCACCCACCTTCTAAGATTCTGGCTCTGTTCGGCTCTGTGAAAGATGATTTAGGGGTTAGGAAACCCGGTGTGTGCGAAATTCCGTGTCAGTGTGGGAAAGCTTACATTGGCCGTTCGATTCGCACAGTGCATGACAGGTGTGTGGAAAATCGCCGTCATACGAGGCTACAACAGCCAGAAAAATCAGCAGTAGCAGAACACTCCTTGAATGAGGGACACAGTATTAAATTTGATGAAACTGTGGTAGTTGCCAACATTTCCCGTTTTTGGAACAGTGTCTATAAAGAGGCGATTGAAATTAGGTTGGCTGATAATTTAATCAACAGAGACAATGGGTTTCCTCTTAGCAAGACGTGGAATCCTGTATTATCTCGCATCAAAACTGAACGTTCTTCGGTGCGGCCTTGATTGCGGTACATCGTTGCTAGCAGTGTTTCCTAAGGGCGGCGCCATCTCCCTGTCTTGGAAGGCAGAAACCGTGATGGACGGAGCATGCGTCGTTTACTGAACGGCGGCCTATATAGGACGTCGATTTGCAACCTGGCGTCAGTTCTCAGCGGGACTCATCAGCAGAAGCAACATTTTCCTGAAGATGGCGACCAGTTGGATCGCCGAAATATCGAGTCAAGTTGATTTTAGGATCCGGCAGAAAACCCGAAGAGACTTTCAAGTAATCAAACATTTTGTTTGTGTCATAGTATCTTCTCTGCCTCCTCTACCTCCTCCAGATGTAAATCTAGGTTTTCTGAGACCAACTGCAGCACCGATGTCCGGTGAGAATTCCTCCAGTGTTTTTTCGTCCAACACCACAATTTCTCTCCGTGAAAAATAATTTAGAGCAATAGAAGATAATTTCAGATGCATGATTCGCTTATATAGCGTGTGCCTGGCTTGCTATAGAACGGTTGTGGCTGACATATCTTTATACACCAGCGGTCTTTCATTGTTTCTGTACCGCCAAATGTAGCGTGGGTGCTGTCTGACTTTAGCCAGCGTACAGACACACACACACACAGACACACACACACACACACACACGCACACACACAACACACACACACACACACACACACACACACAGAGAGAGAGAGAGAGGACATTTGCTTTCGCCGGTGGCAGTGCTGCTACTCTCGATTTGAATTCATACATGTTGTATGAGAACTCGCAGAGTGCGCTGCCAGATAGATTCTATTTCCCAGCTGCCTGCTGTCATGCTTTGCGCTTCCGCTCTGAACTTTTTTCTTTAACTTTCCACGTTGCCCCGCTTCTTTCTTTCCACTTACCGTTGACCGATCTACAAAGTGCTGCCACTAACGAAAACACTTCTCAGGAAGATGCAAATATTATTTTTTACGTAAGAACACGTTTGTGTGTAACATTAAGCGCAGAATGAGCTGCATTGAGTCAGTTACATTACTTAATCCCGCTTTTCGTATAACTGACTTTTTACCTCTCCTCGTCTTAGCTACAACACGAGCTCTTTTCTGTTACACGTACAAACCGGTGACTGGAATCCAATGAAACAAGCGAATAATTGTAATAAACATGGGTCCAGAATAATAAACATAGGTCCAGAAAGCAATGGTTCCTCCCGATACGACGTATTACGACTGTGTACAATAACGATTTATAACACATTCCCCGAGTATGCAGACGGCGGACGTACATTTGAGGATGAACACATTGCAAGAGGTGTTCCACATCCTATACGTGTTCTGAATGTATTGGCAACCGTCCAGAGGCGTTCCTGTATTTCATAAACAGCACCAACAGTCCTGTAACACACCAAAGCTTTCAAATATTCCCTCTCAAAAAATATAACCGATTCAACTCCAGGCACATGGTTGGCCATCGTATTAACGAGCCACGACCAGTACACTTGTTATCGAAGATTCGTGTGACAATCTATAGCAGCATTGAGCTACTACACAACTAGATAGTCAAAACCGTTCATCTTACCGACATTTGATTGATTGATACCGTATTACGCGCTATGAGCTTTGTTCGATTAACCTACCCACGTTTAAGTATTTAGATATTATCAACATCAAAATTATACCTTTAAGCACCGATTAAAACACAACCTTCACGGCTGTAAGTAATCACATTTAGTTCACATCGAACTAAGAAATACAGAGCGTGTGACGTTACTAAGATGGATTGTCATCTGCCATAATCTGAGCTAGAAAGAAGCATGCTACAAGAAACGAGTTTCTTTTCCAGCTGTGCACTGGGTACATTTTTCAACAACCGTAGCAGGATATTGTCAAATGATCTTTCACGAAACAATAAGAAATTCTGGTCGTGTGCAAAATCTGTTCATGGCACCAAAGCTAGTATCCAGTCACTCGCGAATGAGACAGCAGCTCAAACTGTGGATAGCAAAGTGAACAAAGAAATACTTAACCCCACTTTCAGATATTCCTTCACAAACAAAACTCTATAGGAACTGACCCAGTTTAATCCACATACCACTCAAACGATTGGATGTAGAGTCATCGTAGAAGCAACTTCGAGTGTGACCCGCAGAAGTTTATAGGGACCCTTGTATTTTAATAACCTAGCGGATTGTATTAACAGTAGCCTCAGACTTTTCGCCGATGACGCAGCTACCTATAACGAAGTACTCTCTGAATGTAGTTGCATAAATATTCTGTCAAATCTTCGCAGTATTTCAGACTGATGAAAAAGAGAGGCAACTGACTTTAATTGTTCATAAATGTATAAGTGTGCTCTGAACAAAACGAAGAAATATAGTATCCTATCAGTATCAATTATTCACAGTTGGAAACGGTCAAATCATACAAAGACGTGGATGTAGCACTTTGTAGGGGTATGAAATGGAATGATGACATAGGCTCAGCTGTGGGTAACGCAGGTGGTAGGCTTCGCTTTAAAGGTAGAATAGTCGGGAAATGTAATCAGTCTAAAAGGAGATTGCTTACATATCGCTCTTACCATCCATTCTAGAATATTGCCTAAGTGCGTGTGACATGTACCCGTTATGGCTAACACGGATATTGAACGTGTACAGAGAAGGGCCTCACGAATGGTCACAGGATTGATTGGCTCGAGGGAGAGCGTCATCGAAGCAATGAAGAAACTGAACTGGCAGACTCTTGAAGACAGACGTACAGTATCTCGAGAAAGCACACTTATAATGCTTCAAATGATGCCTCTAGGAACATAATACAACCCCTACGAATCGCTCACACATAGATCCTGAGGACTAGACTGGATTAACTACTACATGCAGAATAATTCTTCCCGCACTCCTTATGTGAATGGAACGAGAAGAAATCATAATAACTGGTAGAATAGGACGTACCCACTGGCATGCTCCTCACGGCAATTTACAGAGGATAGATGTGGATGTAAATGTAGGAATCAATCAACTCCCAATACTTTCTTCTCTAGATAATGGGTAATGTAACCGATGATGATAAACATAAGGCTGAAATTCTAAACCCAGTTTTCAAAAACTCACTTACGGTACAGTACTGCAGCACCATTCCCCCTTTCAATTATCGAACAAACACAAGGATGGCAGAAATAGTGTTTAGTGTATCTGGAATTGTAAAACAGTTAAGATCCTTAGAGGCCAGGAAGGCATCTGGCCCAGACGTTATCCCTGTAAGATTTTATGTTGACTATGCTACAAATATAGTACCATTCTTATCCATTACCTATCAGAGATCATTGGAACAGAGGATAGGCCCACGGGACTGCAAGAAGGCCCAGGTCATAGCAATTTATAATAATGGTAGAAAATCGGATGCACATAATTACCGGCCAATTTCACTGACATCGATTTTTTGTAGAATCATGGAACATATTTTCTGTTCAGACATAATGACCTTTCTAGACTCTGAGAAGCTCATCTGCAGAAACAAGCACGGTTTCAGGAAACAGCGGTCATGCGACCTCGGCTGGCCCTCTTTGTGCATGATATACAACAGGCTCTAGATACCGGCTCCCAGGTTGATGCCATATTTCTCGACTTTCGAAAGGCGTTCGACTCAGTTCCGCACTGTCACTTGCTCCAAAAAGTGCACGCTTACGGACTATCCAATGTCATGTGCGGTTGGATGGATAGTTTTCTAACAGACAGGGTGCAGTATGTTGTCCTGAACGGGGTGATTTCAACAGAAACAAGCGTAACTTCAGGTGTGCCCCAGGGCAGTTTAATAGGTCCGCTGCTTTCTGCGATTTACATAAAAGATCTGGTTGATGGTATTGACAGCGGCATTAGACTGTCTGCCGATGATGCTGTAGTCTACAAGAAAGTAGTATCACACGAAAGTTGCGAACAAATCAGTGAGGATCTGCAGAATGTAAATGCGTGATGTAATGACTGGCAGTTATTTCTCAATATTAGTAAGTGTAACCTACTGCGTATAACAAGGCGCAAATCCCCATTAATGTACGAGAACAAAATAAATGCCCAGTCTTTGGAAGCGGTAACATCGGTCAAGTATCTGGGTCTGAGTATTCGAAATTATCTCAAATGGGATAATCAGATAACACAAATTATGGGCAAGGGGAACTCTAGATTGTGGTTTATTGCTAGAATCCTGAAGCGATGCAATCCTTCAACAATACATTAGTTCGTCTGTATGGGATCGTTACCAGTTGGGTCTGATTCAAGAGATTGAGAGGGTCCAAAGAAGAGCGGCGGGATTCGTGACTGGTTCATTTAGCCATCGCGAGAGCGTTACAAATCTCACAGGAAGTTTGAAGTGGGACACACTTGCATATAGACGGTGCACTAAGCAGATGGGGCTGCTCACTAAATTCCAAAATCGGATATTCGCTGAGGATGTAAAGCATATATTATTACCACAAACTTTTGAATCGCGCAATGATCACCATTCAAAGATAAGGGAAATTAGAGCTCGTACTGAGGCGTTCAGACAGTCGTTTTCCCCTCGCGCGATCCGCGACTGGAACAGACGGGGGAAAGTATAGCTTTGGCGCTAATTGTGCCCTCCACCACACACTGATTGGTGGCTAGCGGAGTATATATGTAAATGCAGATAATAGTCCGTCACTCCTACTTATAAGTTTTAGGCTCTCTGTGACGTCGGACAACCCATTTTGTTAATAATTTTCTTGTCAAAATTGCAGTGTTCTAAGCGGTTTCTACATTGTAAACTCTTCCGGAACACTATATGATTTAATTCCTTCCTTACTCTTCTCTCATAAAATACAATTTTTGACCGGGCTGTTTTTCTTCCCTCCGTCGACTTTGCCTTGGTCTTGTTCAATTGCTTATCGCTAAGGGGTCTCTGAATAGCAAATTCCTCCTATTTATACACCGGCTTTCCAAAAGCTTAACGTCATCGTACACTACTCCCCACCTTGATGCCTAGGCGTCGTTGGGCGATCTGTCGCCCCAACTTACGACAGTGGTTACGTTCATCTCCCTTGCACTGTCACAAATTCTGATATCAGTACTTACTTAAAATTATAGTATCTCGTGACCCATAACTCTAATCAGTAGAGGCTTTCATCAAACGCTCTTAAATAAACTATCGCAGTCATCCATGTATCTTCTGTTCCACTTCCTTTCGCGATTTAGTCAGCTCTTATACTTACAGAAGCAATTACATCGACTGTGAGTGATGTTAATGATTGTATCTATCATTGCCACTGGTAGGTATCATTCTGTTCATTCTTCTTGTCTGTGTTTTCCGTAGATTCCTTTCCTCAAGATCCTGTGAAGGACCTCCTCTCTCCTGTTTATCAGTCCACATAATTTCCAACAGCCTCCTTTAGCACAACATCTCAAACACTACGGTTCTTCTGTTTTCTGGTATCCTCAGCGCCAAAGATTAACTTACATCCTCAGAAATTTCGTCTTCAAGTTAAGGCTATTGTCTAATGCCACCATATTATGTCCTTGGTTGTTCCGTTTGTCATATTTTAGTTAGTTTTCTTATTCAATGGATCATTCGCACAAAAACCTTAATGGTGCAATACGAGTAATTTTAAATTCACAATTTCACATTTGCAAATTAATTTGTAAATATAGCTACATGCTGAAGACTTATAAGTTTTTTATTTCCTTGTTATTTTATGTTTTTATGTACAGTCGTGGGTTAGAAATTCCTACTTACAAGCTTTTACACGTTACAGTAATGAGTATTGATCTATTTAAAACAATGAGTTGTCAAGGGGAAGCTTTTCACTTTGCTTCTAAGTTTTACTTTGTTGTCTGTTAGACACTTTATACATCAGTTGGTCGGTCATAAATTTCTTTCATTGCAGTGTTGTGCAAGCTATTTGTGCTGAGGGCTGCATTAATGTGGAGTAATGTCACCTTTCTTTTTGGTATTGTAACTAGGTTCATTTTGAACTGCACTGGATTATTTATACATAATTTTCATGAGGATATAAACATACTATGGAGAAGTAGTCGGAATGCCCATCCCCTTAAATAGATGTCTACGAATTGGTCGTTGGTGATCCCCACATATTATTCTTACAGCACGCTTTTGAATAATGAAGACTTCAGTATAAGTTGCTGCATAACATTTTTCATTGTGACATTACTGAATAAAAATATCCAAGATATGTCACTTTACTAATTTGTCTCTCTCCATAATTTGCAATGATTCAAAGTGCAAATGTGGATGAACTAAATTGCTTTAGAAGTTCCAAAATGTGCTTGTCCCAGTTTAAAATCTCATCAGTGTGAACACATAAGATGTTTGAGGTTTCATGCTATTTATTACTTCGTCAACATGCATAACCATTATCACTGGGATCATACACTTAGTTCTGAAGAACTGAATATGTTGCGTTTCTTTAAAAGTGAGTGGGAGTCCTTTCGCAGGAAATCAGTCAATAATACTTTTAGGAAAATTTTTTACCATTCTTTTATTGCTTCTATGCTTGGACTGATTACAATACTAGTACCATGTGCAAAAAGAGCAGATTACGTATTTTGCAAATTAGACAGAAGATCTATTATATATGTTCGGAATAATAGAGGACCTAAGATTGAGCCTGAGAGAACACCATACCTGATTTAACCCCAGTCAGAGTGATTTTCCCAGAGTACATTGGTTGAACTACAACTACCTACACTCCTTTAGTTATATATAACAGTACTCATTGGCTGGCTGTATCTTCAGTCCCATAAAACGTCAACTTATCTAAGCGAATATTGTGATTTACCCAGTCAAATACCTTAGATATGTCGTAGAAAATATCAGACAACGCTATACCGTTGCTTTGGTTCCACGTTATCAGAATTTCTTCATTTCGTCTACTTAGTGGTTACGACCTTTGATGTTCACTTTAATGTCAATATCATCTCTGGCTGTTCGCATTAGCTTCGTCTTTCTGCAGGTTACTTCGACACCATAGCGTGCGCTAATTAGTCTTCATTCCGTTCAACAGGTACCATAATTCTTCCTTACTTTAACTCAGAATAGCAATATAATCGATGAATCTTACCAATAACATACTTACATCCTGAATTTCAATTCCGTTCCTAAAAACTTCTTTCCTTTCGATAATTGCTGCTGGATGTGTAGATCGAATGGTGAAGACGCTACTTAGAGTCCATTTCTGACATCTTTTTACACCGAAGTCTTCTTTCTTAGTCTTCTATTCCTTTCTTCCTCTTTGTTGCATTTTATCCGTATTTATCTGTTTTCTTGGGCATTTAAAAAATGTGGCACCATTTTACAACTTCGAACGCTTTTGCTACGTGGCAAATCCTACGAACGTTTCGTAATTATTCTTCAGTCTAGCTATCATTTTCAAGCGTAAAATAAGAAAAACTTTCCTGGTGCCTTTATCTTTCCTACAGTCAAGTCTACCGTGATCTAAAAGGTTCTGATTTTTCTGTCGCAGTCTTTTGTATGTAATTCTTGCTTGTCCCAGTTTAAAATCTATAAGTCGCTAAGCTAATTGTGGATGGTTTTCCCACTAATGGGCCGTTGCTGTCTTCGGGCTTGTACAGATAACTTTTCTCTCAAAGTCTGACGGTATGTCACTAGACTCATACATTCTACAGACCCACTTCGATAGCCGTACAGTTGTCACTTCCTTCAATGACTGTAAGAAGCCCGAAGAAAATTTATGTATTCTTCTGTGTTATTTCATTGCATGTCTTCCAAAGCTATGTCGTCCATAGAACCTCCTCTGTATTATCCTGTGACGTCATCAGACACTTCTCCGTCGTAAAGCACATCAGTGCACTCATTCCGTGTATGTGCTCTCTCCTCTACATTTCACGTTACTGCTTTTGCCCTTAAGATAGTTCAATTTTATTTTGACTTTAATACATGCTCAATCACTCTTTCCGACAACATGTATTACATCTGTTCCAGTTTCTTCCCGCAGCCTTTTCGTCTTGGGATCACTAAATTTTCATTTCATTTGTAAGTAACTTATACTGCGCAATTCCTGTCTTTCCCTGAAATTTTTAGATTTGCTTCTTTCGTCTATCAGTTGAAGTATTTCTCATATTACACAAGTTTCTTTGCAGTTATCTTTCTTGTACCTACAGCGTTTTTCAAAGTAAATATTAGAGTTTTCGGATTTTGTAGTATTTATTACATTCAATCTACAATTATAAATAACGAAAGAGCAACTTAAACTGTTTTTCTTACAAGTGTTCAAACTGAGCACCATTCGTCACACGGCACGAGAGTGAACGAGAGAGAGAGTGTATCAAGCATTGCTCCAAGAAAGGCTAGTTGTCAATCAGTAATTCCAGAGACATCTATACGGACACTTTTAAGATAACGCTTATAAAACGTTTTTATAGTTTGCAGTGATACAGTTTTAGGGCCTGCAGACTACGCTGTAAGTGCCAACTTTGGAAACGAAATATTGCTCGAAGACGATCAATATTTCCTGGGCTCTTTCGTCTTCACTGACTAATCGACATTTCACCTAAGTTGCATTGTAGTAAATGCACATCTGGGGGGCCAGCAAATAAACACATTTGCTAAGACAGTCCCCTAAACTGCATGTATTTTAGGCCATACCTCGCTGAAAGTTTATGGGCCGTTCCTTTTAGTGAAGCAGCTCTACCTGATATTTCTAATGTTGATGCATTAGACCTATGGCTCTTATCTCCATTGGAAGAAGCAGAACCTCAAAACCTTATTTGGTAGCAAGATATTGCGCAGCCTCACTGGCAGAACTCAGAACGCGATTGATTAAAGAGGTAACCGAACGCTGGACTGACAACAAGGGGCCTGATGACAGAGCTTGTTCCGCATGGCCCTCAGTTTAGCCGCTCTGACGCCATATGATTTTTACCTTTGGGGGTTCATAAAGGATCTTGTGCGTGTAGCTCCGTTACTAAATACTGACTTTATAAAAGGATTGAAGCAGGTGTTGCAACAATTACTGCCACCCTGACGGCAACAAATGCCACAATGTATCCTGAACAGTCAGCCAGACGAACAAACGTAAGAAAGCGATTATTAAATACTATAGGTTCCCAGTCGCGCCTCCCTAAGTCAGTCCTACATAAGCAACGAATACAAGAATATACCACAGATTCCAGGAGAGGAAAACACCACTGTCTGCCCTCTCCATCCCCTTCATACCCCTCCTCCCTCGCCTTCCTCACCCCATGCTGCCGTTTGTAGTTAACGGAAACTGAACTGTCTGCTCAGGTGGGAAGAAACAATATCAGAAGCTCTCTTTCTGCAGTGCTGTAAACGGCATAAAATACACTCAGACAAGATATATGACTTTATGTGAACAACATCACGTACAGAGTGTGCCAGAAAGACTTCACGGTTTGTTATTAACGTTGAATCACGCATTGCTTCACAACAGGACACTGTCGCCGGTGACGTGACATCGAGCAGTGTTCGTACAACCAGCGTCGACGTCTTGTGAAAGCAAGAGGCGAGGCTCGCATTGCTACTCACAACGGGATCGCTCCTACTTGTAAATCACCAGATTTGTTCTATATGCAGGGACTGGCCCGAAACAAAAATGACAAGTGGGAGATCCAGGTCGCCAAGCGTTATGAAACAATACCATTTCTCGCGCGAGTTGAAGGAGGCATTAGGCACATACATTGTGTTAGCGTAGTTCGCAGGTAGTGAACGGCACAGCGGAAAGAGCAGATGTAGGCACCGCAAGCGATCGTCGGATCGAGTCACTGCTTGGGAACTATTTCTCGTACGTGACTTACACTGCAAATAAACCAAGATATTGTATTTGATTTAATGTAACCCTATGCGTAGTAAACAAATATCTTTTGACGATTAACTCGTGGAGGAGAAAAATATGTCTAAAACTGTAAGACGAGATTTTCAATAAAATGGAGGAGTGCCGTCGTGCAGCATTAAAGTGATTCCTTCCAAATGTAGACCGATAGTGCAACCACACGACGTCCACTTTAATGGTCATGTAAAGAATGAGATCGACACCAAAACTGCTCACATCGTGTCGAAAGAGAAAAAGATATCCAATCACGAGCACACTGAATCAAAGTACCTTGCGCACATTGTATGTCACAAGAAGACCTCACCAGTATTTGTCGAAATGCTGTGTTATGCATGGTCTGCTGCCAAACTGTGTGATAAGAGAGAAGGTTTTATGAATGTGAACAAAATTTGCTTTTTTATAGAAGGAACAAATTATGTAATTCCATAAATAGAGCGTTTTAAAATATCACTGATGCTAGGAAAGTTATTGCTTCGCGCGTTTTTACGATGAGTATTGCCCCGTGCATTTATATCATCAACAGCAAAATGAAATACCTTAATTTATATACGAAGTTCCTATTTACAGTCGTCCTCAGAAGTATCCGAAGGACCCCAGTTGCATTTCGCCTGATTCACCTGCAACCCGCATAACGCAGCTGTCTAGCAGGTCCTTTAATCGCTCCTCGGTACAGTCGTTTGACTATTGAAAATGGTTCCAACAAGTCACCTCAAAAAACACTGCTCTGTATCGCAATAACTCAAGATATAAAGTAATACCACGATACTACAGATATCAGGGAACACCTTATCATAGATAAGACTGTCCTCAAGGCTTGTAAGCTCACATTTATTACAGTAAATTACATACCTGAAATGTGGCCACTCTCATTATTACGCCACATAGGTAATACACGTTCGTTGTATTCATGATTTCCTCAAAGTAACATACGGTACTTATTATTGAACACAAAATGGCATTAAAAATTTAAGTTATTCACGAGCAGCTAGTTGAGAATATGTATGAACTTCAAATGACGCGACGAACTGTCCCGTTCTCCATATGGATTCAAACCCATGTCACGGAAACTAAGCAAAGATTTCGTGACTGACGGAAACTAAGAGTCATTCCTGGCTAGGCATACAGAGAGTGATATACCTCGATTTTAGTCTGTATCAGTTAGTAAATATCAATTTTAAATTACATAACGTAAATATTTTTAATGCACGGGAATTCCTACCCAGCATTTATTGTCTCTCTTATCAATCTATGAGAGATGTTAAATTTGGTTTGTTCACAAGTAACTTACTTGAAGTGCCGTGAGGTAAAGCTTTCTGTTGGACAGGGATTCGACCCAGAACGTAATCGGATTGATGTCGAAGCGCAATCAACTGTGACATATCGGATTTTCTCGGGAGTAGCTAGATGTTTTAACTGAAATGATGAGGCGATAGATTATTCTTTTCCTTCCCAGGACTCCAAACCGGCACCTAACGCTGTTATATTCTAGATAAAACGAACGTTAAATATGGGTTTGGTACACCAGCAGCGACATGTGAGCATGTTTGAACTAGAAATAATATGACGAAGAGTTCAGTGCTCACTGGCAATCGAACCCCTCGCATATCGTTGTTGACTATACACAAAGAGACGTCAGCTACCAAATTTTTCTCCACCAGCAGCGCGGAATTACATCCTTGAACTTACAGTGATCTCGAAATAGTTCTGTGTCTCAAAAAATGGCTCTGAGCACTATGGGACTTAACTGATGTTGTCATCAGTCCCCTTGAACTTAGAACTACTTAAACCTAACTAACCTGAGGACATCACCCACATTCATGCCCGATGTAGGATTCGAACCTGCGACCGTAGCGGTCACGCTGTTCCAGATTGTAGCGCCTAGAACCGCTCGGCCACCCACCCCGGCAGTTCTGTGTCTCACTGGGAGTCAAAAACGTCAGATATCGCTAATGTTGACAACGAATGAAAATACATTAAAAATCAAAATTATTATCCACCTGCAGACAGGTGTTCTCATGCTAGAGCTTGATAATACATAATGTAAACTTTAAGCCCAGAACGGGATTAGAACCCATTCTCGAGCATTATGTGGAGACGTTGAGGAATCTGCAGTTTTGAACGAACAACAAATTGTAGTCGATCTCTATTGTCATGAAGAGATCAAATTCCGCATTAAGAGCGGTCTGAGTTGCATTCCCAGTACAGAACCAATTTTATCGACATACAGAAGCTCAAATATAAGATGGAATAAGTGTCCTGTGACCCTATATAGCGTTTGTTTCGTCAGTAGAAATAAATAACTGGTATAAGGAAGGATACTGGTGATAGAGAGTTTACATGTCGCCACTCCTGACTTTATTGTGGTTCAACCATGTCTACATGGTAGAGAAGTAGTATCATGTTTAATGTGAATTTCAGACCACAATGTCATTACACCTTCTTCACTTCTCGTAGCCAGAAGAGAATAGATTCTGTCTCTCCCTATCAAAATTCATTGGCAGAAGTTGGAATGAACCTATCATGAATCCAACAGACCACCAAATCGTCTTCTTTGGGACTCATGTTCAGTACATTCATTTACTTGGTTGACTGAATCGCCATGAACCCCATTTTGTGTTCACCAATATAAAATCACGTAACTGCCACCTACACAGAACTGCCAACAGTGTAGGATGCAGAAATTTAAATAGGAAGTGTTCCTTTCCACTTGAGCTACTCTTTTGCTATATCTGATTGTTGAAAATATCGTGCAGTGCAAAAGAAAAGATGTAACTGTCTGTCTCTCACAAGTCTAGATCCGGCCATAGCACTGTGGAATGCGGAAGTTCTGGAGGAACTGTTGCTGGCCGGCCACAGAGACTGAGCGGTTCTGGTCGCTACAGTCTGGAACCACTATGGTCGCAGGTTTGAATCCTGCCTCAGGCATGGATGTGTGTGATGTCCTTAGGTCAGTTGGGTTTAAGTAATTGTAAGTTCTAGGGGACTGATGACCTCAGATGTTCAGCCCCATAGTGCTCAGAGCCATTTGAACGATTTTTTTTTTTTTTTTTGCGCTGTTGTTGTCTTCTGGAGCTGCTGTAGCTACGTGTCAGCTAGTAGCGTAACGGTAAGCATTGCACACCGTTGGTAAGGCGTCGTGAGATCGAGTACATGCAGTGCTACATTTTTGAAGACGCAATTCTGCTGTCTGTTGAAGTTATCAATCTAAAGGAACTTTGAACATAATTCCCTTCACTTCTCAACCCTAAATAGTCGCCATTGGGAAAAGAGCTAACTTCTGCAACATTTTGTTCTTCTCAGGTTTAATAGATGGCCAGGCAGCAATGCATCTCGAAACTTCTCTATTATGTATGGGGAGAGCACATCGTCACAAAACAAGTTAGAAAAGTATATTCTAAATTAGCTGTCATGTGGTAGTGGCATTTTATTTTTCTTCAAACCTTGTTTGACAGCTTTAACCCAGAAGAAGTTTCCTTCATGCATGTAATCAATAAACTGCACGTGCATTGTCAGACTGTTATAGATAACATCAGAGAATTCGCATATATCATTGATGATTATAATTTCTATCTGATGCTTACTATTGTTTTAACAACACTAAATTAATCCTTACGAAAACTGTGCACTGTATTATGAGAAAACTATCCACAATAATATTACGACGAAAGTCTGTTTTAATAAAACTGAGTATCTGTACACAAGCGTGCCACTATCGGCACGTATTAGTAAAATACTACTCATTTAAATTTCGATTGGGTCTGTGTTTAATTGGTATGCTGTGTCGTACTCAAGAGGTATGCAAATGTGGCATCTCATAAATAAAGTTATGTATTCCTAGTAACCGAAAATTACCTTGTCAGCAGTTAAATAGGCGTTACCTGTTGTGCAGCATTGTAAGTTTTTTACCTTTGCACTATGAGCCGAAAGCATTTTCTTGCAATTTACTTATCGATGTTTGATCTGACTGCTTGTAGCGCTTTCACAGAAGGGATGAAAATGTTACAGTCAGCGGGACTGGAGACGCGAACCATTACAGACGCTTTTTCGCAGGTCAGAACGTTACCAAAGAGATAGGTGTCATGGCTTCCTTTTACGAGGCCAATAGTGGCTAGAGCTCGTAAAACACTATTTAAAGGACAAGATTAGTTGCGATTTCCACTTGCAACGACTTTCCTGGGATGGAAACCGTAAATTTACAATCTTCTCTTATCCCTCAAGCGATAATAGACTAATCAATGAAAATGACAAGAAAAATCAAGTGAACTTTGAGGCTTAATTCCGTGCACACCAGGAAGAACCTCGTCGGTCACAGATTTGCCAACCATATCTTGCCTTGTTGCTACTGGGTATAAGAGGTACCGGTGTGAACAGCAATCTGGACCACCTCCTCTGAATATCTCGCTGTATGGTGGTACAACATTCAATTTGTGGTTTCCATGAGCAACAAAAATGGTGGAAATGGCGTTTACGTTGATCTCAATTCCAATTTTCTGTCCAGGTTCCGGAACTTTCGGAACCGAGGTGATGCAAAATCTTTTTTTGATATGTGTATTATGAGATTTTGTGTATCAACTGAGATGTGGGGAAAGTGTAGGCCAAGCAGTTTCGACATTACGACAAGACAGTATTCATCAGAACATTTCGTTTGTGAGAGGTTGAGCTGTTTTACTGTAATCATAACTGTCGTAGTTTACGGGTCTTCTGCAAACGCCACACCACACTGCCAAACTGTTACAGAGGACGTCCATGCAATTCTTCAGTGTTTATGTCTTATCGGTATTTGATGTTCTGATTGTTAACCCAATTACAGAAATCGAAATGGACCTCTAGGATAATAATAGGAAACTAGTAATGACTTCAAGCATTTGCTCGCAAAATTTTATGAGTTTAGCTTCTTATTTAATCAGGACTTGTTCAGCCACGGTCATATTTTGTAGGTAATAGTGTATTCGCTCCGAGCAGCGATTAGAGAGATGCCTAGCGGAAACATAATTTCGAAGTCGCCAAAAAGGATTAGACTCCACAGGGCGTCTTATTCGCTTAGTATTTACTGATGTTCTGACTCACAACGGATGGCCTGTTGTCTTTCTTTGTAGAGCTGAACCTGTGTCCCTGTTTCTCACCCTTCTTGTAATTGTGCCACTATATGGAACACATTCCCTTGCGTGTCAAATTGACGCCGGCAAGGGGAACACGCCTGCTCGTTATCACCGATGAGGTCCACATTGATTGTGTATTCAAGGGTTGGCCAGAAATTAAAATGACAGAAGTGGAAGCTCCAGATGACAAAGCGCTTGGAAACAAGTAAAATTTTTGATGCAGGTAGGGTGAAGCATCAGCCATTTACATTTGTGTACTTTCCAAGCAGTTGATGGCGAAATAGGAAGAGTACGGAACGGTAATGTGAAGGTCGAGGCATCGAGTCGCTGTGCTGAACCGCTTTAAAAATTTTTTTAAAATTTTACGTAACTTACACTGCAGATAGAGCGAAGTAGTGTTCCATGTATTGTACACTCCTGGAAATTGAAATAAGAACACCGTGAATTCATTGTCCCAGAAAGGGGAAACTTTATTGACACATTCCTGGGGTCAGATACATCACATGATCACACTGACAGAACCACAGGCACATAGACACAGGCAACAGAGCATGCACAATGTCGGCACTAGTACAGTGTATATCCACCTTTCGCAGCAATGCAGGCTGCTATTCTCCCATGGAGACGATCGTAGAGATGCTGGATGTAGTCCTGTGGAACGGCTTGCCATGCCATTTCCACCTGGCGCCTCAGTTGGACCAGCGTTCGTGCTGGACGTGCAGACCGCGTGAGACGACGCTTCATCCAGTCCCAAACATGCTCAATGGGGGACAGATCCGGAGATCTTGCTGGCCAGGGTAGTTGACTTACACCTTCTAGAGCACGTTGGGTGGCACGGGATACATGCGGACGTGCATTGTCCTGTTGGAACAGCAAGTTCCCTTGCCGGTCTAGGAATGGTAGAACGATGGGTTCGATGACGGTTTGGATGTACCGTGCACTATTCAGTGTCCCCTCGACGATCACCAGTGGTGTACGGCCAGTGTAGGAGATCGCTCCCCACACCATGATGCCGGGTGTTGGCCCTGTGTGCCTCGGTCGTATGCAGTCCTGATTGTGGCGCTCACCTGCACGGCGCCAAACACGCATACGACCATCATTGGCACCAAGGCAGAAGCGACTCTCATCGCTGAAGACGACACGTCTCCATTCGTCCCTCCATTCACGCCTGTCGCGACACCACTGGAGGCGGGCTGCACGATGTTGGGGCGTGAGCGGAAGACGGCCTAACGGTGTGCGGGACCGTAGCCCAGCTTCATGGAGACGGTTGCGAATGGTCCTCGCCGATACCCCAGGAGCAACAGTGTCCCTAATTTGCTGGGAAGTGGTGGTGCGGTCCCCTACGGCACTGCGTAGGATCCTACGGTCTTGGCGTGCATCCGTGCGTCGCTGCGGTCCGGTCCCAGGTCGACGGGCACGTGCACCTTCCGCCGACCACTGGCGACAACATCGATGTACTGTGGAGACCTCACGCCCCACGTGTTGAGCAATTCGGCGGTACGTCCACCCGGCCTCCCGCATGCCCACTATACGCCCTCGCTCAAAGTCCGTCAACTGCACATACGGTTCACGTCCATGCTGTCGCGGCATGCTACCAGTGTTAAAGACTGCGATGGAGCTCCGTATGCCACGGCAAACTGGCTGACACTGACGGCGGCGGTGCACAAATGCTGCGCAGCTAGCGCCATTCGACGGCCAACACCGCGGTTCCTGGTGTGTCCGCTGTGCCGTGCGTGTGATCATTGCTTGTACAGCCCTCTCGCAGTGTCCGGAGCAAGTATGGTGGGTCTGACACACCGGTGTCAATGTGTTCTTTTTTCCATTCCCAGGATTGTATTTGTTAATATGTTCAAACCAGGAATGAATAGGAAAGACAGAGGAAAATTAGGGGTTGTAAACAAATTTCTAAGGAGAGACCTTGGAACATACATAAAAACTTGGTATATAAATTTATGTGTTTCATTTTGCTGTTGTTGACATACACGAAATGGCGTAATATTCGTGGTAAAAACGAGCGAAGTAATAACTCTCTTGTCATCAGCGATTCGTTATAAACTCTCTATTTATGCAATTACATAATTCTTCTATACAAAAACAAATTTTGTTCACATTGATAAAAAGTTCTTTCTTATCGCACGGCTTGGCAGCAGGTCTTGCGTAACACAGCATTTCGACAAACGCTGGCGAGGTCTGCTTGTGACATGCAATATGTAAAAGGTACTCTGACTCAGAGTGCTCGGGATAGGATTTCTTTTTCTCTCCCGACACGATGTGAGCAGTTTTGATGTCGATCACATTCTTTTTATGATCATTAAATTAGACGTCGCATGGATTCACTGTCGGTGTAAATGTGGAAGGAATCACTTTAATGCTGCACGACGGTACTCCTCCTTTTTATTGAAAATCTCATCGGACAGGTCTAGATATATTTGTCTACTCCACGAGGTAATCCACAAAAGATACTTGCTCTACTACACACGGAGTTTCATTAAATCAAATACAATATGTGGAGTAGTATCATGGTTTATTTGCACTGTAAGCCACGTACGTGCTGAATATGAATGAAATAGTTCCCACGCAGGGATTCGATCCGACGTTCGCTTGCAGTATCAATCTCTGCTGTTTCCGCTACGCAGTACACTGCCTGGAAACTAAGCCAACGTAACGTATGTGCCTCATGCCTCCTTCGACTCGCGCCAGAAATGGTATTGTTTCATAACGCTTGGCGACCTGGATCTCCCACTTGTCATTTTTGTTTCGGGCCAGTCCCTGCATATACGACAAATCTAGTGATTTACAAGTAGAAGCGATCCCGTTGTGAGTAGCAATGCGAGCCTCGCCTCTTGCTTTCACAAGACGTCGACGCTGAATGTACGAACACTGCTCGATGTCACCTCACCGGCGGCAGTGTCCTGTTGTGAAGGAATGGAAGTGCTGTTTAACATGTGATTCATCATTAATAATAAACGGTGAAGTCTTTTAGGCACCATCTGTACGTGATGTTGTTCAGATAACGTCATATTTTTTGTCTGAGTATATTTTATGCCGTTTTGAGCACTGCAGGATGAGAGCTTCTGATATTGTTTCTTCCCACCTGAGCAGACAGTTCAGTTGCCGATAACTAGAAACGTCAGCATAGGGTTACGAAGGCGAGGGAGGAGGGGTGTGAAGGAGATGGCAAACAATGGCGTACGCCTCTCGAATGGATCTGAGCACTAGGGGACTTAACTTCTGTGGTCATCAGTCACCTAGAACGTAGAACTACGTAAACCTAACTAACCGAATGACAGCACACACATCCATGCCCGAGGGAGGATTCGAACCTGCGACCGTAGCGGTCGCGCGGTTCCAGACTGAAGCGCCTACAACCGCTCTGTCACAGCGGCCGGCGCGTTTGCCTCTCCTGGAATCTGCGGTATAATCTTGTATTCGTTGCTGATGCAGGAGTGCGGCTTTATTTTGTTCGTTTCTGTATGATGAATATTTTTTTCTTACGTTGCTGATGAATGCTTACCATTACGCACGATAACTGACATTGCTCTTGAGGATCTCATGATATTACTTGGCATTCAGGAGGATGATGGCTGGATACGTCCCAAACCATGGGAACATAAGTACTCATTTCTATGTCGCCCTCCCTATCGATGAATGAATAATGCAGAAGTATAACGCTACGCCTTTTATTTCCTCCTGTTGTAAACTTATTCAATGAGATTGTGGTCATGGGGAAGGATCCAGTGCAGCCATCGCGTCCTATTCAACACCGCTGAAGTAGTCCATTCTAATTGTTGACGTTGATGATGAAGATTATGTGCAAGAGATGCCCCTACTGGACTTGGTGGATGGTTAATTTGGGGGAGGGTACCACACAGCGAGTTCATTGGCCCCAGCAGTTTAGAGAGGGATGGGGAAGGCAGTCGGCCGTGCCCTTTCGAAGGAACCATCCCGGCAGTTGCCTGGACATCAGGAGGGCTAGACGTGTATTCGAACCGTCGTCCTTCCGAATGCGAGCCCCTACTAGATTCAGCACCTTTCTGCGCCGTGAGCTGATAGCGGATGATAGAAGCAAATACTAGAGTAGTGGCTCGTGCTATTATTTTACAATAATAATAATAGTAATAACAAACGTAGTAGCATCCGTACATTACTAGCATCAGGTGTTCTTTATTGTTTCTAGGTGCACTTGAGGACGTGAGCCAAGAGAATGTTGATTGACAGGCAGAGCTGGTTCGAATAATCAAGGAGACAGCTGACGACAAGGTCAAGTTGACTGTTTGACGTTGGCAAATTTTGAAGTTAGTCTCCTAAATGGTTTTGATTGTACCCGCCACAAATTCCTCTTGTGTCAACTTCTTCACCTGAGAGTAGTCCTGGCTACCTATTTGCTGGATGTATTCATGTTTCAGTTTCCCCTACAGTTTTTATCTTCTACAGCATCATCTAGTACAATACAAGTTATTTTTTTATGTCTTAACAGATATTCTACCATCCTTTCCCTTCTTTTTGCATTGGTTTTCCATATATTTCTTTCCTCGAGAGTTCTCCGGAGAACATTGGTATTTTTTATTTCATCCGTCCACTAACTTTTCAAAATTCTTTGTAGCCCACATCTCAAATGTTTTTAGCTGTATTCTCTCTTTTGCCGTTTTTCCACAGTCCATGTTTCACCATCATGCAATGCTGTGCCCCAAACGTACATACTCAAAACATTCTTCCGCAAATTAAGGCATATTTTTGATACTATTAGACTTCTCTTGGCCAGGAATGACCTTCTTTGTCAGTGCTAGTCTCCTTTTTACTTCCTTCGTGCTCCGCTCGGCATTGGTTATTTTACTGCCTAGGTAGCAGAATTTCTTAACTTCTTCTAATTCCTGACCTTCAATCCTGATGTTCAGCTTCTCACTGTTTTTATTTCTGGTATTTCTGATTACTTTCGTTTTTCTTCTATTTACTCACCAGCCAATTTCAGTACTCACTAGACCGTTCATTCCATTCAGCAAATCCTGTAATTCTTCTTCCCTTTCTCAGAGTATAGCAATATCATCAGCGAACCTTATCATTGATATCCTTTCACTCTGAATTTTAATTTCTCTCTTGGAACTTTCCTTTATTTCCTTCATTGCTTCTTCGATACATAGACTGCACATTAGGGGCGAAACAATACATACCTGCCTTACACCCTTTTTAGTCCGAGAACTTCGTTCTTGGTCCTCCACTCCTGTTGTTTAATCTTGGCTTGTGTACGTATTGCATAGTAACCGTAGTTACCTATAACGTACCACCATTTTCACAGAATGTCGAACATCTTAACCATTTGACCTTGTCGAACGCTTTTTCTAGGTCGACGAATCATATGAACATCTATTGATTCTTCTTTCATTTATCACTCGCAACGTCAGAATTGCAGCTTTGCTGCCTTTACCTTTCGTAAAGCCAAACTGATTGTCATGTAGCAGATCCACAGTTTCCTGTTCCATTCTTGTCAGAAACGTGGACACGTAACTGTTACGTCTGACGGAGCGATAATGCTCGCACTTGTCGGCTCTTGCATCCTTTCGAACAGTTTGGATGATGTTTTTCCTAAAGTCAGATGGTGTATCACTAGACTCATGCATTCTAGACACCAACGTGAATAGGCGTTTTGTTGCCACTTATTCAATGATTTTAGAAATTCTGATGGAATATTATCTATTCCTTGCGATTAATCCGATCGTAAGTCTTCCAAAGCTCTTTTATATTCTGATTCAAATACTGGATCCCCTACATCTTCTGTATCGACTCCTTTCCCCTTCTATCACATCATCAGACAAGTATTCCCCCTCACAGTGGCTTCAATGTATTCTTTCCACCTATCACCTCTTTCCTCTGCATTTAACAGTAGAATTTACGTTGCACTCTTAATGTTAGAGCACTTGCTTTTAATTTCACTGAAGGTTGATTTGACTTCCGACAGTCATTTCATTTTCCGTTTCTTCACATTTTTATGCAAGATTTCGCCTTAGCACTTCGCATTTGTTTCATTTCTAAATTACATTTTTTACTGTTTTCCTGAATGTCCCTGTATATCTTTGTGCTTCCTTCTTTCATCGATCAACTGAAATATGTGCTGTGTTAGCCATGGTTTCTCCGCAGTTACCTAGTTTGTACCTACATTTTTCGTTCCAACTTCTGTCATTTCCCTTTTTAGACATGTCCGTTCTACTGAACTACCTATTGACCTATTCCCTAGCTCGATATCTATAACCTCAGCGAAATTAAAGGGTACCTGAATGAGATTTTCACTCTGCAGCGGAGTGTGCGCTGATATGAAACTTCCTGGCAGATTAAAACTGTGTGCCCGACCGAGACTCGAACTCGAGACCTTTGCCTTTCGCGGGCAAGTGCTCTACCAACTGACCTACGAAGCACGACTCAGTCCCGGTACTCACAGCTTTACTTCTGCCAGTACCTCGTCTCCTACCTTCCAAACTTTACGGAAGCTCTCCTGCGAACCTTGCAGAACTCGTTTTAAAGGATACCTCTTTATTTTTAGTGCTTCCGTACCCCGTCTCTTTGCGCATTGATTCTTCCTGACTAGTCTCTTTAACTTCAGCCTATTCTTCATCAATACTAAACTGTGGTCTGAGTCTGTATTTGCTCCTGGGTACTCCTTACAATTTGGATCTGATTTCGGAACCTCTGTCAAACAATGGCGTAATATAACTGAAATCGTCCCAAATCTCCCAGATTTTTCCAAGCATGTCTCCGTCTTTTACGATTCTTGAACAGAGTATTCACTATTACTAGTTGAAAACTTAATGCCGAACTTAATTAGCCTTTTTCCTCTCTCATTCTTAGTCCTTATTTTCTCGTAACACTTTCTTCTACTGCTTCCCCTGCAGCCACATTCTAATCCCCTATGACTATTAGATTTTCATCTCCAATTACGTAATGAGTCACCCGTTCACTATCCTCATATACTTGGCATATCTCTTCATATTAGGCTTGCGAATTCGTCAAGTATACCCGAACTATCGTTGCCGGTGTTGGTTTCTGTCAATTCTGATGAATCGCTATAGACTCTTACATATATTTCCAGAGCGTTTGCCTCGGCACATATTCTCAGATGCTGACTTCTGTTTCGCCGCACCAGCGCTCTCTTGGGGCTCATTGTTAAGAAGAACGGTTGTTAGCTTTGAGCTGTTGACCAATATTGGCATGCTGCTCTTTTTCGTACGCAGAATTCACAGGGGTCCTAGCCACAGCGTGCACAGGTACGACAGGACGTATAAATAAGGAAAAGTACGAACAATCTAGCGATGTTAGTTACATTCTCTACTTAGATGGAAACAACCTCTACTGCTACGCGATGCAACAAAGTATACGATTTCTAGTGTTACAGTGTATGTGCAAAGGGGAAATTGGAAGTTGGAAAGAAAATATCAATGATGTAGGTGTGGATGCTGGTGAGGGACATGTTATAGAGATCGAAGCGACATATCCAACCCATTTCCAAGACGAGCACAGAGAGTTGCCACTATGAGTGGAGCACCTTGTCTGGTGAAATGGTTCCACCCTGAAGCTGTTGACAGTGCTGAGGAACCAACTGAAGACATATTCTTGACTACATAACCCGCCATCAGTGCTCCAGTTGTGGATGGAACTTGTTACTATCAGCCACAGCTCTTTCTTTGAGCAGCGTAGTTTGTTGATGGAGGATATAGATGTTAACATCGAACAAAGGATTTTGCGATGTGTGATCCTGGTAAACATTATTGCAAGTAAATGAATAATTCAGTTTTCAGATAATCTATGAATAACGTTATAGAATACTGCGAAAATCATTTAGCTTACCAACGGGATGGGTGATAAAGAGCAAGAGATTACATCACCAGATCAAATTACAAGTAGGCCACCACCTTCAGCGGAAGAGTAGACACTATGGATGTAGAAAAGGTTTCAGTGCAGTTCACGTGCCTGTCTGTGCCAGTATATGGTTCTGGACCCCTCCAAACAGCATAAAAAACTCTGTGACTACAAGTTTATGAAGCCAAACCTCATTGATCCCATGTTACTTTATATGGATGCAGACAGTTTCGTCTGCAGGGTGAAAGGTTGTGCTCCAAATGAAGCAATTAGGACAATCCAAAAACATTCGGAACGTTCGGATATGCGGCCGATAATGCTTTCGGAATAACACCAAAGACAAAAGAAACAAAAAAAGGAGAGAAGATAGACATTATGTACCTCGTGAAAGACGAGGCGGATGGTTCGCAGATTGTGGAATTTGTTGGGCTCATTTACATAAACCGCACAATTGCAGGAGCCACCTAGAGACAAGCTGAGGGTATACATCGAGCTACTTCAAAAATCTCGATAGAGGATTACAAGATGTGTCTTACTGAAAGCATTGGCGTCGCTACATATTCGTATATGGTGGCCTCGCAATCTTTCGATCACATAGCCAAGAGGTACATACCAGACAGTAGCTAAAACTAAGCCTGTACATCATGACGACAAATAGTTTATTCATGCGAAAAGCACTGGGATACTTCCATACCCACGCAATTACTGGGGTAATTAAGTGTGAAGCTGTGTATTTATTCAGATGCGAAACATTGATGTGCAGAACTGAGTGTGTGGGGTTCAAATGGTTCAAATGGCTCTGAGCACTATGGGACACAACATCTGAGGTCATCAGTCCCTTAGAACTTAGAACTACGTAAACCTAACTAACCTAAAGACATCACACACATCCATGCCCGAGAGAGGATTCGAACATGCTACCGTAGCGGTCACGCGTTTCCAGACTGAAGCGCCTACAACCGCTCTGCCACAGCGGCCGGCGCGTTTGCCTCTCCTGGAATCTGTGATATATTCTTGTATTCGTTGCTTTTGTAGGAGTGCGGATTTATTTTGTTCGTTTCTGTATGATGAATATTTTTTTCTTACGTTGCAGATGAACGCTTACCATTACCCACGATAACTGGCAGTGCTCTTGAGGGTCTCGAGAGACTACTTGGCATTCAGGAGTTTGATGGCTGCATACGTCCCAAACCATGGGAATATAAGTACTCATTTATATGTCGCCCTCCCTATCGATGAATGAATAATGCAGAAGTATAACGTTACGCCTTTTATTTTCTCCTGTAATTTCATAAGTCATCAGTCCCCTGAACTTAGAACTACTTAAACCAAGTAACCTAAGGACATCACACACATCCATGCCCGAGGCATGATTGGAACCTGTGACCGTAGCGGTGGCGCGGTCCCAGATTGTAGCACCCAGAACCGCTCGACCAATCCGGCCGGCAGTGTGTGGGGAATAATCACATGAACTGCTTGGCATAGATGTGTTTGAGTATGCATGTCTGACTGCACACTGTGGGTGCATATGCTGTTTACTGTGCCCCATGTACATGACAGTGTGTGTAAAAAAAAGTATATTTTGTGTGTGTGTGTATATGTGTTGTTTTTCTTCACCTATTGCCGCTAGTCCCCATTTCTCATGTATATGCTGTCTATAGGAAAGATGATCACAAACAAAATGTAAGTAATAAGTATAGAGAAAGACAGTGTAAATACCAAACACATAAAAATATGAAAATGGGTCAGAAAGAAATTAATTTAAATACTGTATTAGACAGGTAATGGGAAATATAGTATTTAAGTCCTTATAACACCTATGAGTCATTAGACTTCATACATATTACTTTCCAAATAAATCCTATTTGTTAATATACAAGTACTAGAAAGGTATTGTATATAAGGAAAAAGTCTTTGTAAAAAAAATTACTGTAAGTCACAGTAACAAACAGCCTTGTAAATTGAAGATGTTGAGTAGTAAATAGAACTCTAAATAGAAAAATGAACTGTTAAAAATGTTTTGCAAAGAATAAATTGTTCATAATGAACTATTACTTAATTTGTTACATTATTGCAATAACTTCCATGCTGTCTAGCATAAAATTATTATTTATAATAAACCGCAACCTCTACTCATGTTGCACCGTCTTCAAATGAAGTGGTCTACAGAGCTGAGCTACATATACAGGTTGTTAAGGAGGTTACCGCCACTTTATTGTGCTTCTGTTTGTCGAAAGCATTCCCGCCAAATTTATCATATGGCCTACATCGAGCTACGTGTTCACTTGTCTAAGATGTATCAGTAAAGCTGGAGTTCCCCTGGATGACCTTGAATATACACTCCTGGAAATGGAAAAAAGAACACATTGACACCGGTGTGTCAGACCCACCATACTTGCTCCGGACACTGCGAGAGGGCTGTACAAGCAATGATCACACGCACGGCACAGCGGACACACCAGGAACCGCGGTGTTGGCCGTCGAATGGCGCTAGCTGCGCAGCATTTGTGCACCGCCGCCGTCAGTGTCAGCCAGTTTGCAGTGGCATACGGAGCTCCATCGCAGTCTTTAACACTGGTAGCATGCCGCGACAGCGTGGACGTGAACCGTATGTGCAGTTGACGGACTTTGAGCGAGGGCGTATAGTGGGCATGCGGGAGGCCGGGTGGACGTACCGCCGAATTGCTCAACTCGTGGGGCGTGAGGTCTCCACAGTACATCGATGTTGTCGCCAGTGGTCGGCGGAAGGTGCACGTGCCCGTCGACCTGGGACCGGACCGCAGCGACGCACGGATGCACGCCAAGACCGTAGGATCCTACGCAGTGCCGTAGGGGACCGCACCGCCACTTCCCAGCAAATTAGGGACACTGTTGCTCCTGGGGTATCGGCGAGGACCATTCGCAACCGTCTCCACGAAGCTGGGCTACGGTCCCGCACACCGTTAGGCCGTCTTCCGCTCACGCCCCAACATCGTGCAGCCCGCCTCCAGTGGTGTCGCGACAGGCGTGAATGGAGGGACGAATGGAGACGTGTCGTCTTCAGCGATGAGAGTCGCTTCTGCCTTGGTGCCAATGATGGTCGTATGCGTGTTTGGCGCCGTGAAGGTGAGCGCCACAATCAGGACTGCATACGACCGAGGCACACAGGGCCAACACCCGGCATCATGGTGTGGGGAGCGATCTCCTACACTGGCCGTACACCACTGGTGATCGGCGAGGGGACACTGAATAGTGCACGGTAAATCCAAACCGTCATCGAACCCATCGTTCTACCAATCCTAGACCGGCAAGGGAACTTGCTGTTCCAACAGGACAATGCACGTCCGCATGTATCCCGTGCCACCCAACGTGCTCTAGAAGGTGTAAGTCAACTACCCTGGCCAGCAAGATCTCCGGATCTGTCCCCCATTGAGCATGTTTGGGACTGGATGAAGCGTCGACTCACGCGGTCTGCACGTCCAGCACGAACACTGGTCCAACTGAGGCGCCAGGTGGAAATGGCACGGCAAGCCGTTCCACAGGACTACATCCAGCATCTCTACGATCGGCCCCATGGGAGAATAGCAGCCTGCATTGCTGCGAAAGGTGGATATACACTGTACACGTGCCGACATTGTGCATGCTCTGTTGCCTGTGTCTATGTGCATGTGGTTCTGTCAGTGTGATCATGTGATGTATCTGACCCCAGGAATGTGTCAATAAAGTTTCCCCTTCCCGGGACAATGAATTCACGGTGTTCTTATTTCAATTTCCAGGAGTGTAATTGCCTAAGGTGTGTTGGGGTTCCTCTGGATGGTCTCGAATGTACCACATTCATGGGCTGGGGGTTGCCTTTGGGGAGGGGTAGTCCGGGCTACCATGTTTACAAGTCAACCACGTGCATATCCTGACCCACGACATCCTTATCAGTAACGCTGAAATAAGATCGTTATCTTGTCCACAAGTGGCTTTGATAAATTACTCCTTATCAGTTGCAGTGTTGTCATAATACCGGACGTGTGACTTTCGTGTGCCGGCCGCGGTGGTCTAGCGGTTTTAGGAGCGCAGTCAGGAACCGCGCGACTGCTACGGTCGCAGGTTCGAGTCCTGCCTCGGGCATGGATGTATGTGATGTCCTTAGGTTAGTTAGGCTTAAGTAGTTCTAAGTTCTAGGGGACTGATGACCACAGTAGTGAAGTCCCATTGTGCTCAGAGCCATTAGAACCATTTTTCTGACTTTCGTATCTCCGGCCTGCTATCCTAATAACATGAAAAATATAGCCTATTGCAAATACATAGACAGAAAACTCCTTATTGTATGATTGCATAACAGTCACTGAGAGCAATAACTTCCATAAAGTATCTAGGATTATGCGTACAGAGCGATATGAAATGGAACGATCACATAGAATTAGTTGCAGGTAACGTACACTACTGGCCATTAAAATTGTTTTACCAAGAAGAAATGCAGATGATAAACGGGTATTCATTGGACAAATATATTATACTAGAACTGACACGTGACTACATTTTCACGCAATTTGGGTGCATGGATCCTGAGAAATCAGTACCCAGAACAACCACCTCTGGCCGTAATAACGGCCTTGATACACCTTGGCGTTTACAGGTACAGCTGCCCATTCAGCTTCAACACGATACCACAGTTCATCAAGAGTAGTGACTGGCGTATTGTGACGCCCCAGTTGCTCGGCCACCATTGACCAGACGTTTTCAACTAGTGAGATATCTAGAGAACGTGCTGGCCAGGACAGCAGTCGAACTATTTCTGTATCCAGAAAGGCCCGTACGGGACCTCCAACATGCGGTCGTGCATTATCCTGCTGAAAAGTAGGGTATCGCAGGGATCGAATGAAGGGTAGAGCCACGGGTCGTAACACATCTGAAATGCAACGTCCACTGTTCAAAGTGCCGTCAATGCGAACAAGAGGTGAACGAGGCGTGTAACCAATGGTACCCCACATCATCACGCCGGGTGATACGCCAGTAAGACGATGACGAATACACGCTTCCAATGTGCGTTCACAGCGATGTGGCCAAACACGGATGCGACCATCGTGATGCTGTAAACAGAACCCGGATTCATCCGAAAAAATGACGTTCTGCCATTCGTGCACCCAGGTTCGTCGTTGACTACACCATCGCCGGCGCTCCTGTCTGTGATGCAGCGTCAAGAGTAACCGCAGCCATGGTCTCCGAGCTGATATTCCATGCTGCTGCTGCAGACGTCATCGAACTGTTCGTGCAGATGGTTGTTGTCTTGCAAACGTCCCCATCTGTTGACTGAGGGATCGAGACGTGGCTGCACGATCCGTTACAGCCATGCAGGTAAGATGCCTGTCATTTCGACTGCTAGTGATACGAGGCCTTCCGGATCTAGGACGACGTTCCGTATTACCCTCCTGAACCCACCGACTCCATACTCTGCTAACAGTCATTGGATCATGACCAACACGAGCACCAATGTAGCGATACGATAAACCGCAATCGCGACAGGCTACAAAATCGGAAACATGATGGTACGCATTTATCCTCCTTACACGAGGCATCACAACAACGTTTCACCAGGCAGCGCCGGTCAACTGCTGTTTGTGTATGCAAAATCGGTTGGAAACTTCTCTCATGTCAGCATGTTGTAGTTGAATGCTCTGAAAAGCTAATCATTTGCATATCACAGCGTCTGTTTCCTGTCGGTTATATTTCAACTCTGTAGCACGTCAATCTTCGTGGTGTAGCAATTTTAATGGTCAGTAGTGTAGATGCTACAATGAGATTCATTCGAAGAATTCTCAGGAATTGAAGGGCCATCAACAAAGTAAGCAGCAAAATAAACTCTCATTCGACGAGATGGAATTGTTAGAGGAAATGGAGAATGTGCGAAGAGTAACTACACGTTTCATTAAAGGTTCTTTTAGTAAGCTCGGGAAAGTGACGCAGATTCTCAGCCAACTCCAATCGCAGATGATGCTAGAGGGGCGTTCTTCATAACGCCATGGTCTGTTGTTATAGTTCCGAGGGCGTACATTCCTAGAAGGATCTACCAATATGTTGCTTCCGCGTTCGTACATATCGCGGAAAGACCAAGATATAAAATCAGAGAGACTGTAGTCTACACGGAGGCTTAACAGCGCTCGTTCCTTCCACGAATCACACGCAGCTGGAACAGAAAAATGAGGAAATGACAATGGTAGAAAAAGTACCCTCCGCCACCTACTCTAAGGTGCCTTTCGAGGTGTAGATCTAAATGTAGATGGAACATTTGGTGAAAAACTCGAAGTTTTACCTAGATCTGAAGCGACAAGTATACCAACAATGTTTCTACACGCGGGTCGCTTAACAAAAATCTTCGATCTCATATGCTAAAACGTAACTGTAAAAAGGGAGATACTACAGATTAAAAAGTGTCCGATATTTTCGTGGCGCCGCGCATGATCAGCCGAGCGGTCTGGGGCGCTGCAGTCATGGACTGTGCGGCTAATCCCGGCGGAGGTTCGAGTCCTCCCTCGGGCATGGGTGGGTGTGTTGTCCTTAGGATAATTTAGGTTAAGTAATGTGTAAACTTAGGGACTGATGACCTTAGCAGTTAAGTCCCATAAGGTGTCACACACATTTGAACATTTTCGTGCTACGGTGTTTGTGTTTCTGCCGAAAACACGATTCTCGCAGTTATTGTAAGAACAGAAGCCACGACGCAAATGATTGTTAGCAATCCTAGACATGCGATCAGGAACAGTTGCTGTCACGACAGCTGGTAACAGCGATGGTAGTGGTTTGTTAATTCCTGAGCGCCATGCTGTGGGCGGCGATGTTAGTCCGCGCCATCTGTGTTGTGTCCCTTCTGCAAACAAGAGAATGCGGGCGCTCGCAAAGCCACCCAGTCTCGCGTTGATTACGAATTTAGTTAGTCTCAGCTGGAACTTCGTGTGTTAGTCGTCGTGAAGCGTATTCGTATTGGTGCGATAGCAGAAACAGCTCCACACAGTCGAAGTTAGTAGCTGCCATGGACTTCACGTCTCCTTAATTTATCACTAATTGCACTACCCAGTAACGAAAATTTAACTGGAATGAAATAAATGCTTGTAACCCCGTCGACCACACTCCTAACGTAAATGAGATGCAGTTTCAGGCATCAATAGCTCTGGGAATTTTGTTGCTATTTTTAGCCAGGGCTTGTAGCAACAAGGGGAAGGCGAAGAGGGAGGGAGATGTGGAGAAGGTATCATTGAAGTGTAGTTTCAGGCTGTTACAGGTTGTATCCTGTTCGTGTTCCGGAAGAACGAGTTACTGAAATGTAGTTAGCACGTGTTGTCATTGTACTTCCTGTGATTCAATATGCTTCGCAAATGGGTAGACAACGCTGACAATTTTTGCTACATTAGCTGACTGGCTGTCAATCAGATCGCAAAGGAGGCCATTAAATCCATATATTAGCAAGGCGTATTGACTGTAATTTTGCTGTGAAATCGAGGCCCAGGACAAACCCTGGGCTCCTCATGTATTTTGCATATATTGTATCTCGGGTCTTGATTCGTGGCTGAATCGTAAAAGGTCTTCCCTGTGTTTTCGTATACCCGTGATATGGCGGAAACCCTCAAGCCCCGTGAATGATCGTGAATTTCATATGACAGTCGCAGTAACACGTGCTACTGTCAAGAAGAATAAGTTTTCCTTGGCATATCCTAACGTAGCATGCGATATGTGCCTCACGGAGACGACTGCCTAATCCTCCACCACCTAAGTGAAATAGTGACGGGGGCTGTAGTGAATATAGGCCTACAGAGTCACGTTCATAACCCGATTCTTTGAAAGTTCCTGACTTTGTGTGTAACGCTAAGCTTACAGATATTCACAAATTGCCACAATGTGACATTAATGACCTAGTGAGAGATCTGGAATTGGTGAAAGGTGAAGCTGAATGATTGGCGTCAGTGGGACTGTCTTGATACGAAATTTATACCTTGTCACTGATGTACAGGAACAAATGGAAACTATGGGCGACGAATATGAAAATGAGCAGTGGAGGTTGTTCATTGAATCCTCCAAATTAAATCTCAAGTCTGTGCTGCTGCTTCATAAAGGGGACGTGTTACGTTTGATTCCGGTTGGGTATACACCTTACAGGAAAGAAACATACAACATGAAACTGCTGTTATTTTTGTTGAACTATGACAATTTTAAATAGAAGATTTCTGGGGATCTGAATGTCATATGCATGTTACTTGCACTAAAACACGCCTATACCAATTTCTGTTCCTTCCTGTACCTCTGGGGCAGCCGCGCCGAAGCAGTTCATCATGAAAAGAAAGTATGGCCTAAGCGCCAATCACTTGAAATAGGACCTCACAAAGCTTCCCCACGAGTCACTTGTCGAATCCAAGAATGTAAATCGAAAACACATTGTCGAACGCTTTTTTTCAGGTCTACAGATCCTATGAACATGTCTTGATTTTTCTTCAGCTTTGCTTCCATTACTAACCGCAACGTCAGAATTGCCTCTCTCGTGCCTTTACTTCTCCTAAAGCCAAACCGATCGTCATCTAGCACATCCTCAATTTTCTTTTCTATTCTTCTATATGTTATTCTTCTGAGCAACTTGGATGCATTAGCTGTTAAACTGATTGTGCGATAAGTCTCGCACTTATCAGCTCTTGACGTTTTCAGAATTGTGTGGATGATGCTTTCCCGAAAGTAAGATGATATGTCGCTAGACTCATATATTCTACACACCAACGTGATTAGTCGTCTTGTTGCCACTTCCCCCAATGATTTTAGAAATTCTGATGGGGTGTTATCTATCCCTTCTGCCTTATTTGACCTTATGTCCTCCAAAACTCTTATAAATTCCGATTCTAATAATGGATCCCCGATCTCTTCTAAATCGACTCTTGTTTCCTCTTCAGAGGCTTTCAATTTATTATTTTCACCTATCTGCTCGCTCTACTGCATAAAACAGTGGAATTCCCGATGCACTCTTAAAGTTACCACCTTTGCTTTTACTGCCTTTTAAGCTTGTTTTGACTTTCCTGTATGCCAAGTCTGTCCTTCCGATAATGCTTTTTTTTTTTTTTATGACTTCACATTTTTCCTGCAGCCTTTTCGCCTTTTCTTCCGTGCACTTCCTATTTATATCATTCCTCAGTGACTTGTATTTCTGTATTCCTGAGTTTCCCGGAACATGTTTTTAATCTCTCCTTTGATCAATCAATTGAAGTACGTTTATTTCTTCTGTTACCCATGCTTTCTTCGTAGTTACCTTCTTTGTATCTATGTTTTCCTTCTCAAAATCTGTGACGGCTCTGTTTAGAGATTTCTATTCTCTTCAACTGTACTGCCTACTGAGCTATTCCCGTATCGCTGTACCTACAGCCTTATACAACTTCAAGTATATCTCGTCATTCCTCAGTACTTCCGTAACCCAGGTCTTTGATTATTGATTCTTCCTGAATAATGTCTTAAACTTCAGACTACTCTCCATCACTACTATATTGTGATGTGAGTCTATTTCTGCTCCTGGTTACGCCTTACAATCCAGTATCTCATCTCGGAATCTCTGTCTGACCATCTAACTAAAATCTTCCCGTATCACCCGGCCTTTTCCAAGTATACCTCCTCCTCTTGTGACTCTTGAACAGAGTATTGGCTATTACTAGCTGAAACTTGTTACAGAACTCATTCTTTCTCCTCTATCATTCGTTGTCCCAAGTCCATATTCTCCTATAACATTTTCTTCTACTCCTTCCCCTACAAATGCATTCCAGTACCCCATGATAGTTAGATTTCAGTCCCCCTTTACATACTGTATTGCCTTTCAGTATCCTCATACACCTTCTCTGTCTCTTTATCTTCAGCTTGCGACGTCGGCATATATACCTAACTATCGTTGTCGGTGTTGGTTTGCTGTCGGTTCTGATAAGAACGACCTTCTCACTGAACTGTTCACAGAAACACACTCTCTGCCCTACCTTCCTATTCATAACGAATCCTAGTCCTGTTACGTCATTTTCAGCTGCTGTTGATATTACCCTATACTCATCTGACCACAAATCCTTGTCTTTCTTCCACTTCACTTCACTGGCCCCTACTCGGAGATCCGAATGGGGGACTATTCCGGAACCCTTCGCCAATGGAGAGATAGTCATGGCACTTATTCCATTACAGGCCACAAGTCTTTTAATGCAGTGGTCTCCATTCCCTCCTGCATCCTCATTTCGTTAATCATTGCTGATTCATCCGCCTTTAGAGGCAGTTTCTCACCCCTAGGAAAAGACAGTGCCCTGAACCTCTGTCCGCTCCTCCGCCCTCTTTAACAAGGCCTTTGACAGAATGAGGGTGACTTCTTATGTCGGAAGTCTTCGACCGCCAATGGTGTTTATTAATCAAACTTTAAGCAAATCTTTATTTATGTAACAAAACGTATCGGGTACAACGTTTCGCTACTAGGGGGCTATGAAGGTTTTGATGCAAGTGATGTTTGGAGACAGTGTTAAAATTATGGTGATGAATACTCTCTTAGAGATGTTGCTGAGAATGTCATCCTTTTACATTAACACACAACTGGTTTATGCGTGCTATTGAGTGTCCAACACGTTAAAAACTACCAGGTGCTCTCAAATCTACGCTGCAGCTTCAACCAAACGTGCAACCACTTCTTTTAGGCTGCCTATCAGTGTCTCGTGTCTCGCACATCAAGCGCGTCATCTACCACCAAAAAACACCCGCTTTCGAATCCCGATCAGGTACACATTTTCGCTTATCGCCGCTAATACCGCGCAATGTTCCGCTGCAGCTACTTTAGATATATCATCCGAATGAGGTCAGCAACATCTCTTAAACAATATTCATCTAACGGTAAACATCGTCCCCGAACAACTATCGTTTTGAACTTCATCGAGCATAGCAGGAAAGTGAAGTACGTGTGATATTTTTGTCACAAGAAAAATTTTTCTCTTCATTTTTTTTCGGAAATCCAAGGTTTTGTATACGTAGCTTTCTTAAAACCCATATACTTTAACACAACGGCACCAGGCGACATTTAATCTTTACGACAGACAGAGGTCGTAACTCTGTATGTCCATCTTTTTAACGATGGTTGCGGGACTCGGCTGTTCGATAGAGGATGTCAAATTAAAACACCTTACAGCCGTTAATAGTCAACCTTATTTTATGGGGCTACCAGTTTCAGCGTTTTACCACGCCATCTTCAGGTCCCTGACAGACGTGTAGGCCGGCCGCTGTGGCCGAACGGGTCTAGGCGCTTCAGTCTGGAACCACGAGACAACTACGATCGCAGGTACGAATCTTGCCTCGGGCATGGATGTGTGTGATGTCCATAGGTTAGTCAGGTTTAAGTAGTTCTAAGTTCTAGGGTACTGATGACCTCAGATCTTAACTCCCATTGTGCTTAGAGCCATTTGAACCTTTTTTGTGTAGAGGAACGTGTTGCCCCTGGTTAGAAGCTAGTTGTAAGATTCCAGGCTTTGTTTGTATTAGATGTTTCTACGAATATGAGAATGAAGTTCCTTAAGTGCACATCTGGAACACTAAAAGCGAAGTGTGAAGAGGCAATACAGTATGTCCACAAAATGTTACTACCACTTCAGAATATCATAACATGGGAACTGTTACAGTATCATGGTTTCATATATAACATGTCGCATCGCATCTCCCATAGTGCTCTTAGCCATTTCAACCATTTGAACAGACGTTGTGATCAAAACATGTGCCAGCCATATAGGTATTAGAAGATATTTGTTACAGTGACCACTTCAACCTTCACCTCGTCGTAATCATTTTTACTCGCCAGTGTATGTCACAGCGGAAGGGCACAGACCTAGCTAGAAAACAGTGGCGCAATAATACACAATGACGTTCAGTTCTTACGTAATGAAAACAGTTTCGCTTAGTTAGAATCGTCGGAACACAGAGTGTAATGGGTATAAGTGCAGATATTTCTGTTGGGGGCTGAGGACAATGTACTGAACTATATGACAGCAGTATTTACTACAGTTTCAGACTAATAATTATAGCTACCAGTAGTAATATGTTTTTAGGTTGGTCAGAACATCGAGGTAGCTGTGGTACGAGCGAGATTAATGTTTATTTTACTCTGGGCAGCAGGCCAGGTGGTGAACTATTGATGCGAAGATGCAAAACGTTTGGTATATTACGTACAACCGCTGCCTATTTGGTGCTGCAGGTATGACCGTGCAGAAAACATCAGGAGGTAAATAATGTGTCGTGTTTGTGAGAAGACTGTTCGACGCACAGAAAAATCAACCAAAACACTGATGTGTGTATATATTACGGTGCAACAGAGATAATTATCTGCACATGTGCGCGTTACATCCTGTATATCACAATATAGCAATTTTCATAGTAGTTACAATATCATCGACTATGGGGACATACAATAATTCAAATTTTCTTTTTTCTGCTTTGTGGGATACATCCATTGTTTTATTGTGACCTGCTGTAATTTTTCTTGCAGTGTTAACAACGCTTATATGATGAGTTGTTTAATCTGTAGTCTTTTTACTCAATTGAGCGAGAACAGTTTAGGGCACCAGACTTCTTTCTAAATTAAATTTATCGCGGTGACAGGTGATTTGCAGAAATTTTATGGCTGGTCTGTTTTCTTATTTTTTGGTGTGTGTGTTTTTTTCACTTTCAGTTGTATGTTCTTATCATTTTTTCGTTCAGTGTGAATTACACTCAGTTTCTTGAGCTTTGATGTGTTCTACAAGATACAGCACCACTGGTATGTCGTCAACGTTACGTCGTAACGTCTTCATAACGAGGGAAAACCATATACACCCCCCCCCCCCCATTAATTTCTTGGATTACTACCTTTGGTATCAAAACCAGCCCAAGATCTCTTAATGATATATATGATTGTTACGCCGTTCTTCCCAACGTAGCTTTTTCAGTTCCATGATACCTGAAGTGGAATTACTCCACAGTTCTTTTAATAATTCACAAATACAGACGAAAATGCCTCGCACATTTAAATCTGTGACGCATCGACTAGAAAGGCAAGGGAAGGCTTGTTGTGCTGCTGTTATTATTGTTATTATTATTATTATTATTATTATTATGCTTCTCAAATCACGCTAGGGAACTTAACCCTGTGACAAATGGAGCAATAGTCCTAACATCTTACGTAAATGCGAGTCTCAGCTGGAACTACCGTTGTGTCAATGAACGATTATGTAAAGTGAGTTGATAAAGTTTACTTAGCACATTCCTTTCACGACGATGATAGGCGTCCCTGAAATCGCAATGTCAGGTGTGGCAAAGACTTCGTAATACCCAACAGTTGAAATCCGCAATGTATGCTTGCCTGACGTCTCTCACATATAAAAAAGTGAGAAATTTAATGAAAACTCCTTACATCATATCGTACATTTGCATTAGAACTCTCAACGATGGCATTATTTCTGACATTTCATGTAATTATCAACACCTGTACGATGCCTGTGGAACACGTTTCGGCCTGAGACATTACCTAGACGCTTAGTAAGCTTATCTGCCCTCTTCCAGTTAGATTATATGCTACAGTGCCACCTGTTTAGTTTTCCTAAAGGTGCGTTTGCACATGTGTGACTTGTCGTCGTGCGCCTGTGTTTGCCTCACATGCAGGGAAACTGATGCATGTTGGTTCTTGAGATGTGCGCATACGTAATTCAGTTCACACCAAGTCAGAACTAAGAACGCTGTTCCACTGATAAAGATGTCCTCTTTGCTACCAGCCATTGTCATCACAACAGGTACATTATGAGAGAAATTTGCAATAATATAATGGTTTCCAAGTACTGGGATAAATCAAAAAAGTGGTTCAAATGGCTGTGAGCACTAGGGGACTTAACTTCTAAGATCATCAGTCCCCTAGAATTTAGAACTACTTAAACCTAACTAACCTAAGGACATGACAGACATCCACGCCCGAGGCAGGATTCGAACCTGCGGACGCAGCGGTCGTGCGATTCCACACTGTAGCGCCTAGAACCGCTCGGCCACCCTGGCCGGCCCTGGGATAAATAATACCTTTCGCGTAATACAAGTGCGAATGTGGTGGAAGAGGCAAGGATAGAAAGGTGTACTGCGTTTAATCACTATCCTCGTGATTTCTAAGTCTACGTCCACGACATAACCCACAATCCATCCAATCGTATGTGACGGAGGGTTCCTTTCGTAGCACTAACTGAGCCCTCCAACCCTGTTCCATTCGCAATTAGTGCGTGAGAGGAAAGACTTTGGAAAGCCTCTGTATTGGCCCCATTTTCTCGAATTTTCTCCTCGTGGTCATTACGCGAGACGTATTAGGGAGTAAGTAACATGTTGTCCGACTCTTCCTGGAAACAGCTCTGTCGAATTTTCAGTGGTAAATCTTTCCGTGATGTACAACGCCTCTCTTGTAATGTCTGCCAATGCTATTTGTTGAGCATTTCCGTAACGCCCTCGATCCGGCTAAGCGATTCTGTGACAAGACGCGCTGCTCGTCGTTGGATCTTCTCTATCTCTTCTATCAGTCCTACTTGGTAGGAATCCCATATAGACGCACAATGATCAAGAATCGATCGAACAAGCGCTTTCGTGGATGTGTCAATTTTCCTTAAGATTCTTCCCATGAATCTGAGACTAGCATCTGCTTCCCCCCCTATTTGTTTTATGTGGTCATTCCACTTAACGTCACTCTGGATAGTTACTCTTAGATATTTTACGGAAGACACCGTTCCCAAAGGTTTCTAATCAATAGTGTATCTTTACAGTAGTGGATTTCTTTTCCTATATTCACATTTATTTACGTTCAGTGTACACTGCCAAGCCTGCATCATTCATTAATTCTCTGAAGATTATTCTGCAAATAGTTTTTATCATAGACAACAGCATCATCTGCGAACAGCCGGCCGGCCGAAGTGGCCGGGCGGTTAGAGGGGCTACAGTCTGGAACGGCACTACCGTTACGGTCGCAGGTTCGAATCCTGCCTCGGGAATTGATGTGTGTGATGTCCTTAGGTTAGTTAGGTTTAAGTAGTTCTAAATTCTAGGGGTCTTATGACCAGGGCAGTTGAGTCCCATAGTGCTCAGAGCCATTTGAACCATTTTTTTGCGAACAGCCATAAAGAGTATCCGACAATTTCTACTAGCTCATTTATATATACAGTGAACAGTAACGGTACTATCACACTTCCTTGTTGTGCTCCGGAAATTACCGTTACATCCGTCGATTTTGTTCCGTTACGTGCGACCTGTTGAGTTTTATCTGTTCTGATGTTCGGTAAGTTCATTTTTATTTCACGAAACGGAAGTGCAGAGTTGGGCAACTGCCTTTATGAAGTCAAGGAACATGACATCAACCTAAGCGCCGTCGTCTAGGGTGATGTGTATCTCATAGAAAAACAGATCTAGCTGAGTTTCGCAACGTCTCTGTTAGCGGAATCCCTGTTGATTTTTATAGACGAGCTTTTCATTCTACAAATTCATAATAATTCTTGAGCATAAAATGTATTCCATAGTTCCACAACAGATTGACGTCAAGAAAGACCCACCATGATTTAATACCCGTCTTAGAAAACTGATATGTAAATCAAGAGAACATCTCAGAGTCAAGGGATGACTCTCTTGGAAGATATCGAAACTTCTACCGTGAATTTCAAGCAAGCAATTGAAACTCGTGGCTACGAATTCGCCGGAAAAGATAGTGTCTCATGTCACGTGCCCAAAAGGGGACTGGTGTCTTCCGCCACCATCCCTCTCCTTGTTCTTCGATTTCCCCCCAGCCCATATGCTGTTGTCCTCTGCATTACAATGGCTCCACCCTCCGCTTCGAAGCTTGGAGATTACAGAAAATACTCCTTAGCTCACAGCGAAATTAACAGAACGGATTTCATGCAACACAGGAACTTCTCGTGAAATAGAGGCCGTTTATCACAAAGGGAAAGTTAGGTTCAAATGGTTCAAATGGCTCTGAGCACTAATGGACTTAACTCCTGAGGTCATCAGTCCCCTATAACGTAGAACTACTTAAAGCTAACTAACCTAAGGACAACACACACATCCATGCCCGAGGCAGGATACGAATCTGCGACCGTAGCGGTCGCGCGGTTCCAGACTGCAGCGCCTAGAACCGCTCGGCCACTCTGGCCGGCGGAAAGTCAGGATTAAAATAAAACACATATCCCACAGATCACTTCTCATAGGCATGTTCAAGTAGGAAATCATAGGGATGGCATATGAAAATGATAAAATAGCATATATAGTTGTTAGGCAATATTATTATGAATGATGTGCTCAAATAAATAGACACCTTTCAAAATACAAATGTATCCGCTGTTCTCACTTCCTATTCACCAACTTCTCATTGTATCAGGATTTGAGTAATTGTACTTCTCACTTCTGCTTTGTGATATAACTCCCTACTGGCCAGACGACAGATATAAATAATTGGGTCCACTTGCAGAAACAGCTCGTTATCAGCGTAAATTGGGAGTCCAGCTCGCTCTTTTTTATCATTTCCCATCACTTTTGGTTTGTAATTAATTACTTTCATATTATATCCTACTCGATAACCTTAATCCATTTTGAAATACACGGCTCCAATTCTTAAAGATTTTCTGTAGGATAGCTACATCACCAGCTTATCTTAGTTTTTATACCCTATGGTCGTGTATTAATATACTTATCAGAGAAATCGTCTTCACCTTTTAAGTGTCTTTCACGTTACGGGTGAAAGATAAGGCTGACAATGCCTAACCTCGTTGGACATCTTTTCGTATCTACACTTCTTGATTTGTCCTTCCATCAATAACCCCTTATTCGTTTTGTAAATATTCATATTATTTTTCGATCTTTATCATCTATTACATTTTCTTCTCAAAACTTCAAATATGTCGTCCGATTTAGCCTTGTCGAAGGCTTCTTATATGTCATTGAATGCTGTAGATGTAGTTAAATTCCTTCATTATTATCTGCGCCAAACTTTTCTTTCCAGAATAACACTTGCTCCCTACGTTCTTAACTACACGAGTGTACAAAACATAAAAACGAAAGTAGTTTTCACATGCTGTATCACTGTCAAGATACATACCTTGACTAAACTTAGAAAGTACATAGAAAGAAGTAAAACAGTGCAGTACGCAAGGTAATTGAAACATATACGCAAAGAAACGAACAGATAGCCGGCTGTGGTGGCCGAGCGGTTCTAGGCGCTACAGTCTGGAACCGTGCGACCACTACGGTCGCAGGTTCGAATCCTGCCTCGGGCATAGATGTGTCTGATGTCCTTAGGTTAGTTAGGTTGAAGTAGTTCTAAGTTCTAGGGGTCTGATGACCTTAAAAGTCCCATAGTTCTCAGAGCCATGTGAACCATTTGAAACGAACAGAAAGGCCTTACTCAAAGACAATAACTACAATGAAGACTCTGAGACTCATGATGTTCCCTTGGATATTACAATATGCGGAACGCGATTGTTAGATGTTTGTGTGAACACCACGGACGACATTGCACGCTCTGCGTCGTGCTTCCATGCTGGCTGCGAGGGTGGTAAGGAGTCACTGTGGTAGCGCGTCCCATTCCATCACCAGAACAGTTGACAGCTGCTGGATGGTCGCTGGTGCATGTTCCCGTGCTGCAGTACGTGTCTCCAACGCATCCCACACGTTCTCGATGGAATTTAAGTCGGGGGAACGGAGAGACCAGTACATTCGCCGAATACCCTCTCTTTCGAAGAGCTCTTATCATTTCACCTAATGTTCAGCACCGCACAAGCTCTTAGAAAATTTTTCCTCAAATTAGGATCCTTTGTGACAGGAATTCCGTCTTTCTTTGTACTAATCTGCTTTTTATATACTCCTTGCTCTAGCCATTTTCTGTTACTTGCCTTCCAGGAAATGTAATCCATTTAGACCGTGTACTTCGTGGACCCCCATTTTGATGTTTAATTAATGGTTTACTTCAATACTGCTACTTTTAATTACTTTCGTTTATGGTTTACTCCAAATTCAAATCAGGTACTTAGCAGAGTGTTCATTCATTTCCACTAGTCAAGCAGTTCTCCTTAATTTCCACTTACAATGGAACCTCCCCATCGTAACCCCATCAGATTTAGTTATAAGTTGTCACAGTGGATAGGCCTTGAAAAACGGAACACAGATCAATCGAGAAAACAGGAAGAAGTTGTGTGGAACTATGAAAAAAATAATGAAAATATACAAACTGGGAAGTCCAATCGCAAGATAGGCAACATCAAGGATAGTTTGAGCCCAGGGGCGCCGTGGTCCCGTGGTTAGCGTGAGCAGCTGCGAAACGACAGTTACTTGGTTCAAGTATTCCCTCGAATGAAAAGTTTAATTTTAATTTTCAAAGAATTATTATGTGTCCGTCCGTCCGTCGGATGCGAGGTAACTGCGCCGTAATATGGGGACGCTACACCTAAACAAACATCGCTCGGTTTTGCAGTGCGGTCGCAAAACACAGAGACTATACTTATTACAGTGAATAGAGACGTCAGTGAACTAACGTACAGATCATAACTTTGCGAAAATAAAGACATCAGACTTTTCACTCGAGGGAAGACTTGAACCAAGGACACTAGACGTCAATGAACTAACGGACAGATCATAACTTTGCGAAAATAAAGAAATCAGACTTTTCACTCGAGGGAAGACTTGAACCAAGGACATCTCGTTCCGCAGCTGCTCACGCTAACCACGGGACCACGGCGCTCCTGAGCTCATACTATCCTTGATGTTGCCTATCTTGCGCATGGACCACTCAGTTTGAATATTTTGCCTATTTTTTTCATAGTTCCACACAACTTCTTCTTGTTCTCTCGATTGATCTGTATTCAGTTTATCAAGGCCTGTCCACTGTGCCAACATATAACTAAATATGAGGCGGGTGCGATGGGAAGGTTCCCTTGTTAGAATTGCAATATCGTGAGCGAAAATTATCATTCGAATCCTTCTAACCTGAATTTTAATGACACATCTGACCATTTCTTCTCCATCCGTCATTACTTAATCGATGTGTAGATTGAATAATATAGGTGGATGACTACATGTCTACCTTATATCCTTTCCAATGTGAGCACTTCCTTTTTGTTCTACCATTGTACTTCATAAGGCCTCCATATAAGAACAGGTTTACCTAAAATGCTTCGCAGTAGAATCTTCTGCACTGTGCACTGATTCCTTAACATGCATGCTGCACATTCCTAAGCCGGCCGGGATGGCCGAGCGGTTCTCGGGGCTGCAGTCTGGAACGGCGCGACCGCTACGGTCGGAGGTTCGAATCCTGCTGCGGGCTGCGGGCATGGATGTGTGTGATGTCCTTAGGTTAGTTAGGTTTGAGTAGTTCTAAGTTGTAGGAGACTGATGACCTCAGTAGTTAGGTCCCATAGTGCTCAGAGCCTTCTTTTTTTTCCCACATTCCTAGCATGCTCCCTAGATATCCTCCTTCCTTGCAAGTGAGTTAGTGGGTGGCCGAAAGTAAATGGAGAAATCTTTTGACAATGTCAACTGGAATACACACTTTGAAATTCTGAAGCCAGAAGTGGCAAGATACAGGGAGGGAGAGATGATGTGCAAGATGTACAGAAATCAGACGATAGTTGTAAGAGTCTAGGGGTATGAAAGAGAAGCAGTGGGTGAGGAGAGAGTGAGGTAGGATGGTAGCCTATCCCAGCTGTTATTCGGTCTGTACATTGAGCAAGCAGTTAAGGAAAGCAAAGAAAAATTCATAGAAGGAGTTTAAGTTCACGGAGAAGAAATAAAATACTCGAGGTTAGCCGAAGACATTGTAATTCCGTCAGTGACAGCAAAAGTCTTTGAAGAACAGCTGAACTGCGTGGACAGTGTCTTGAAATGAGGATGATTAAGGTGAACGTCAACATAATTAAAAGAAGCTTAATGGGCTGTAATCGAGTTAAATGAAACTATGGTGGCCATACAATAATTTATAATCACCGAAGTAGAGAGGATGTAAAATGTTGTTTGAGAATGGGAATAAAGAGTTACTGAAGAAAAAATTTGTTAACGTTAATTGTTAGGAAGTCTTTTCTGAGGATATTTGTTTAGAATGTCGCCTCTGATGAAAGTGGATGATGAACAGTCCAAACGAGAGGGGAATAGAACCTCTTAAAATGCTCAAGATTACAGTCGTACATCGTGTAACTAATAATCAAGTATCGAACAGTATTGGAGACAAAAAGAAATATGTGGCGTAACTTTACTAAAAGAAGGGATCTGTTGACAGGACACGTTCTGAGACATCAAGGAATCAAAGTTTTAATACTGAAGGAAAGTGTGTGTGTGTGGGGCGGGGGGAATTAGACCAATGTATGATTACACTAAGCAGGCTCAAAAGGAACAGGTTGCAGTAGATATTCGCAGATGGAGAGTCTTGCACAGCGTAGAGTACCCTGGAGAGCTGCTTCAGGGCATTTTGGGCTGACCACAACAACAACGGTAACAACAACAAAGGGTAGTCAGATCGAATACAGTCCTGTAGAATGGAGAGACACTGATATATGCAGACTAAGCCTATTGTAAAACTAACATCTGATGGGCTTAGGCTGCCTTCATCAGCAATGTCAGGTGATCTTATTAAGGAGGATACTACTAAAGCTTTAACGATTATAAAAAGACATCGTCTGTGATTCCGATATCCAGTAGCTCCTTGCCACCTGCCAATATTATTGATAACAGAAAATAAATTTACAGTGTCAGGGTACGATTCATTTCTTCCGAGTGTTGTACAAGAGGTCGCAGGTGATGCATAATTATGACAGTCATAGAAGACCGCGTTTATCAGACATGGTATACATGTCATGGAGAGTTCCTTATGAAAGTATGTTGTCGGGAGGATAAAATATCTTATTGTGATAACGGAAGCCATCGACCAAAGACGTACTACACCGACGTGAGATTTTGCAGTGACTGGAGTTGTCTGAATGGTACCCCCTCCGTCATCACTTGTATTGCGAGTAAATGGTTCTTTCAGTCTGTAAGTCGCCTATCAGTGTAAGTGTTTTACAGAAGGAGTCTCTAGGTGTGTTGTAGAGTGAATAAATTAAATATAGTAGGTGCATAAGCATAAAAAAATTAATATGGTGTGTAAAATGATGTGAAGAGCTCGTGACACACCCACCTAGATTCTTTAATGCCCTATCCTCTGATGTTACCAGGTGCTGGATGTTTCTTAGAAAATGTGTGACAGCACCTAACGGTTACCGCCAAGAAGCTGTTCTCCTTAACAGCTGTCCATACTAGCAAACGAGTTGCGTCTTTACTTGCAGTTACTCGTACTTCAGATTGTTAAGTTATGCATGTCTCTGTTTAAAAAGAATAGCTCAATGTGGTCATTGGGTTGAAGTGTGCACGTCAGCTCTCATGCTCTGTAGCTAATTCGCTGCAAATAATAGACTTTAGTAGTGATTCTGCAGTCAAATAGTTTATGTGTTGGCTACAATTGCGTGTTAATAAAATAAGCAGAAATACAAAATAAAAGTTGAATGAATAGTTTAATAATGAATGTTCGATTCTAACGTCTGTAACTGATGTAGATGGCAGAGAATATGATTGAATAATGTTTATTCAAAAAAGGACATAAAAATAAACGGAAAGTCTTCCTAATAAACGGGAAATGTTCCTACAACATTTACTTAAGGTACAGACAGAAACCCCCTTTCCAAATGCAGTAAAGATGCTGCTGCCTGAATCAAAGTGACATGCGTCATGTCCTATGCAATAAGCAGTTCCACTGTCTGTACAGTTGGCAACTGCCACTGCCTCTTTGTCCACCACAAGATACAGACCACAAGCCTTACCATCTACGGAAACACCTGAAATTCTCCACCAGGGGAGGATTAAACTGAAAACACTTAACTTCGTCCTAACAGCCACAGAAGGTCCAACGGTACTAACCACAAACCATGTCATCCTCAGCCTATTGGCGCCATTGGATGCGGATATGGAGGGCCATGTGGTCAGCACACAGCTCTCCCGCCCATTGTTAGTTTCTGTGACCAGAGCTGCTACTTTTCAATCAAGTACCTTGTAAAATTTTGTTATTTTGTGTAAATTGCTGGTGGATAAAGCTATTTTGTGACCGTACGCAAATGGATAACGTATCTTCTCAAGCCCAGGGTGGTAAACAGGCATTATACATTGCTATTAAAATTGGCCCTGTAATACCGCTAATGTTAGGTGCGGATCCTCTCAAATTAATTAGAAAATCTGCTGTAACATGACAAGAATGCACAAACTGATATAAATGAGAGTTGGGGATTTTTTCTAAAATGGCAACACAGCCTCTCCCTTTTTCAATCTATATTTAATTTATCACTGCTTTCAGGGTTAAAGTGATACATAACAAGAAAGTTCAATTACTTTCCACTCTTAACAAACTAATTAATATTTAGACATTGAATATGTGATTATTAAATCCTTATCTCTATATATGAGAATGGTATAACTAGCAAAACAATTAAATCTTCATCAGTGAAATTTACATCTACGTTCTCGTAGCTGCTCAGTGGACTACGGTGGTGGAGAATGATATTTTATCTTTTAAACTAGTCAAATTCTCATGTACTCAATGGAGGGTACTCAATGGGTCTCAACTTTCCTGCGTTCTGTAGAACTTTAAATTTTCCCTAGTCGAAATAATGGTTACTGCACACTCCATAAGGGATGGAGCGACGTGCACAATGCTCTTCCCGCAAAAATTTCCGCAGGAATATGAAATACCGCTTTGCATCTGTCGCCACGATACGTGAAGCGTACCACCCTCACTTCGCAGACGTAAAGGTCTCACCGTCTTCTCTATTTTTCCACACATAGGTGTGGCCCACTGTGAGACAAAAGAGCTCTGTTAATTTAGTTCCGGAAAATGCATTTATATGACGTGACTCTCCCCATCGTGTCTCTTCTACGTCACACAGTATGGCTTCAGCCAACCGCTTCCTCGTTATAGATGAATTTTTATTTTCCTTTCCGGGTCGCCGCTAGCCTTGTTAAGGCTGTCTAGCTACTTACGCACGTTCTCGGCTGTGTTTATTTAAAAGGTACTATATTGTTCTCACCTTATTTCTTCCTATGCTGCACCTGGGCATTCTTTTCTTAATGTTAATTGGGGTTTCCCAACGCTATTAGCCACGTGCACAGTCCCCATCCAAACTGTGTTGACTTTAACTTATTTATGCATGCCTCTGTCTTTATAAGGGTGGATATTGTTTTCCTCCCCGGTACATGAAATTATTACAATTGCTTCCTGTTAACAATATAGAGTTATTTTCCGAGGATTTTATTCTGTATCGTAATTATGAAGCTCATGTAAGGTCTGAAAAATGCGGACGCCTTACAAGCTCCTCAGTTTGCTTCACGAGGGCTGAGCACACACCACTTGTCAACAGTGCCCAGCAGACCAGACAGTGACCCATCCAAGTTCTAGCCGGCCGCGGTGGTATCGCGGTTCTAGGCGCGCAGTCCGGAACCGTGCGACCGCTACGGTCGCAGGTTTGAATCCTGCCTCGGGCATGGATGTGTGTGATGTCCTTAGGTTAGTTAGGTTTAAGTAGTTCTAAGTTCTAGGGGACTTATGACCACAGCAGTTGAGTCCCATAGTGCTCAGAGCCAGCCAGCCATCCAAGTTCTAGCCAAGCCCAACACAAATTCGTTGATTTTATGGGAACCAATGTTACCAAAGCGGTAAGGCCATTGGTTCAGAACACTACCACTTCCATCAAGCCTCGGTATGGGAGATGAATTAGAAAAAAGAAACCAGCCTAACATTGCATGAAGCCAATCGAACAACCCTCTACTCATTGAAGTCCCTTCTTTACTGCTCAGTTGGCATGTTAGCCAGTCCAGAAACAGCACTGGGGTTCCCAAACTGGGGGAGCAAGCCTCTACTTTGTATATCCCAATCTCTCTCTTATGAAAAAAAGAAGATCTGTGACCAGGGAGAAGTCGTTCTCAAGGTAATCCATGGCGATATTTTGGAAACACCATCTATCTAGACCGGACCAAAGTCCTCATTTATGGAGTGACCTAGGCTTTCTTGGCTGAGCACTTCCAATTTCTGAAAAAAGGCTGTTAAGCTTCCCAGACAGTTGCGCCCATGAAATATATATTTTTGCTGCTCTCTAAAAGAGCCTGGCCATTTCCTCGCATTCAGGGAAAGAGAGAGAGAGAGAGAGAGAGAGAGAGAGAGAGAAAGAGACAGGGGATCGGGGGTGGTAACAGTCCTACTACCTCTACTAGACAGGTACGCCAGCAACTCTATCCATGTCATCCTTGCTTCCAACATGAGAATATATTGAGTTTTATGACCTTCCCATCGTTTGCACAAAAGAACAGCCCACAGCATCTCTTTTTAATGGCATCTTCCACACACTTCCATCCATCCAGCCATCTTCCACGATATAGTGGCGCCCAGCCCAGGTAAAATGTTTTTCAAACCAGCACCCTTCTGTCAACTCTAAGCAAAAGGGAGAGGGAGCTTCAGCTGGAAGTTCCTCTGCAGGTAAGACCCACTGAAAACTGTCTCCTAGAATCACTCACATGGTCTGGTCTCAGTGTTCAGCATTTATGGCCCACAGTTCATGTCGCTCCCTGTTACTGTTCGCCTCTGGTATGGCCCCTATGGTGCAAGCTCTCAACAAGCTACACACGCGGTTACAGGAACATTCTGCCCACAATTTTCTCATGTAAGAAAATTCATTAACAACACATAATGAATATAGTACCAGGGAACTTCGATATCGCTCACAAATATATGAATGTTAATCTGACTGACAATGTTGTTAAAGTGACGCAGAGGCATGCCACCTCTATTTAGTTGACAGCTTTGCAACAATGGTAGAAAAATCTCCAAACTAAGTTGCAATCAAAGATACGTGAAAACTAAGTCCATTTGATAATCGCAGTACACAAACTCAAACAGTTCAGGGCTCAACATGATGATTCATAAATTGGCGCAAAGGATACAAAGAATAATAACTAATACTCTGTCTATCCTCAGTTACGTAGTACAAGTGGACCACATTCAAACCTCTGAAAAGTCCCTTGAAAAATTCAAGTGTGGAAGTGGCCGTTGAAACTCCAGGATCTGTCCCCACTCCACCAAAATCCACACTATGTCACATGCCAGTCTGCCACCTTCCAGAACGAACACCTAAGTATCCTTCTTCGTGGTGTAACGTAGAAGTTAAAATCTTATAGGAGTCATTCGCATCCAAGCATCTATCAGTCACATGATCAGACAAAACAGTGTCTCACAGGTAAGACTGGGTTTTCAAGAATGAACGTGAAAGTGCCCAGAATCGCCTTATGCTCTTCATTAGAAAATGTCAAGGCATCTACTTCTCTAGGGGTCCACTACTGTCTGTTTTTGCATTGGCTGAAGGTAATCTCCACCAAAAATACATCGTTTGTATCTTCTGCAGACATAATCTGAGTCAATCTGGCCACCTCCCGCACTACAAATGGTTCAGATGGCTTTAAGCACTATGGGACTTAACATGTGAGGTCATCAGTCCCATAGACTTAGAATTACATAAACTTAACCAACGTAAGGACTCACATACATCAACGCCCGAGGCAGGATTCGAACCTACGACATTAGCAGCAGCGTGGTTTTGCACTGAAGCTTCTAGAACCGCTCGGGCACAGCGGCCGGCTCCCGCACTACACCAATGTATTATAACAATATCTAAAAAAAGAAATTTTATACAAATTCTGTCACACTCAGATCGTTCACAATAATTACAAATAACGATTGGTTCACAAATAAGTAACTAGTACTTTAGCGAAAATCATGATACATGGCAACAGTCGTTAATATAATTTGATTAATTATTTAGGCTTGCTTCTCTGAAGCGTCTTTTGGCACTCATTTACGGAGGTGGGTCAGCTAATACGTGCGCTTGACCACTTCTTTAATTGCCACGGTTACAGAAGTGTGTATCAGAGCTGTACAAGAAAGTGTTTTGTAACATACGTTCCATCATATTGCTCCTGTAGAATCGAGTTTAAAGAGCGCCTAATTGGGGGATATCTATAAATTGTAATGGAGAGTAACAAAATATTTAAGAGACTCATACCGTTGAGGTGTTTGTTTTATGTGAACATCTAAAGAACAAATGGGGCATGAGGGTAACGCCCATTAATGCGCTGTGCCTCCAGTGTTGTTACTTTTAATTGTAATACCTGACACTTTTTAGCACTTTCTCATGCATCATTTTAATCATTCTATTTCAGATTCCTGCCCAACATGCCCTGAGTTCGCTGTCTTGACTACTATCAACACTCCATTCCACGGTTTGGCTCTGCTGATTTCGCCTGTTCAGTAGGTACGTAAGGTGCAACACTCGATTCGGTAAATGGGTGCAGGAAGACAACAACCTGATGAATAAGTTTAGTGAAATAAAGCGATTCTTATTCATTATTGTGGTTAACACATGGTATAAATACTATGTTCAGGTAAGTACTTCCTCAGATGCATGCGTACGTCCTAATCATGATGATTCCGTTTGTTCCTCCCACAACAGTGTTTTGACATGCATGGAGGCAGAATCAAGCGGATAATGAAACTGCTCCTAGATATTATCTTAAAAGTTTCGTCGCTGCGTCACATTATGATTCCATAGCAAGCCAGTATTGGATGGGCTGCTGTATCCATGAATTTAACTTTACTATAATTTCCTTAGTCTACTTCCTTTGAACATTTAACAGTAGCTTTCACTGGGCCTGCAAGTTTTCGAGACGTGTAGTAATGCGTTGTGTTGCAAACTTTATAAATGTGGTTCCTAGATAACAGAAGGTTGAATGTATCGGTGATTAAACTAACAAGCAAACAACAGAACAATCTAACTACTGATACTATTTGAACACGTTCCGAGCGATGTTGAACAGTGGTTAAGGTACTGAAATCTCAGACAGGTGGACGAGTGTTCAGTGACTCGCCGCGCTGTTCAGATTTACGTTACTCTGATTTCCTCGTATCGGCAACCTTGCACTGGCTCTGTGGTTTTTTACTATGTGCTTGTGAGTGAATCACTATGTCATTTTAGTGTCTGGGTATGGACGATGAAAACTGAAACCCGTAATTTCCAGCTGAAATTTTATATGATACTGCTGGACAGACACATTACTGATTGGATCCGGTTTATTGATCTAAAATTGTTTGTCACTACTAGTTCCGAAAGACGTTGAAGAGAGTTTCATAAACACCATCGACTCCCACACCACGGCATCATCCTCTATGTGGCACTGGTAAGACCAGTACTAGAATACGCAGCCGTGGTGTGAGGCAATGCAAAGTTCATGTATGTCAGCGCTTTGTAGAGGGTGCAGGCCTGAGTGCTCAGGGTCCGCCTGTTCAGATGATTAGCAACGTGTTTTCCTACCATGCAGCGAGCCTGGGTTCGATTCCAGGCTGGGTTAGGGATTTTCTCCGCTCGTGGACTGAGAGTTGTGTTGTCCTCATCATTATCTCATCATCACTGGCACGCAAGTCGCCCAATGTGGCGTACCCTGAAATAGGACTTGCAACCCGGAGGCCGAAATTCCCCGGACGGGGCCTCCCGGTATTAATGGCACACGATCGTTTCATTTGATTTGAGTGCTCACACTCGCTCTGCACCTGCCATGGCGCCACTCCAAAGGTCGTCTACACGAGCAGACAGACATTCCACTATTACGGAATAGGTTCAAATAGCCGCCTAGGCCGTTTCAGGAGAAGGTCGAGACATCGTGAGATCTGCTAATCCAGTACCCGGACACCAGTCTTACCATGACTACAACTCGTTTGCTTGATATGTTACGGGAGTAGCCACAGCTCGCAGACATAGTTCACAGAGGGCAGTTCTACATGAAAGGTTCTTTCATGCTATAAAAACAGCTCTAAGCGCTTAACCTGCACCACCAAGGAACCAAGGCGGGCTCGTTACGAAAAGCAATAGCGACATTCCCTGCAGGCTCCTTTCTTTGTCTGGACTTGGAACAACCGCATGTCACTATTACGATAATCTAAAGCGAGAGCATCCCTGGCAGTTAAGAGGTCAACAGAAAAGAACCGACGGACCGCCTATTATTAGCCAACAGAATAGTCGGGCAGGCAAAACAAGAAAAGAAACTACTAGTAGCAGCTCGAAAAAGCATGGAAGCAGCACCTGATATTGACCAAGGGACACAAAACTTCACCTAGTCCTTCAAACATGTGCTGAATACTACGCTGAATTTCCATAATAGTTTCATTGTGTGCCAGACTTACATACAGTATTTCACTGTTTGTATATTAACGTCTCATGTGTGGTAAATTTGTAGTATATAAGCTTTTACCTTAAATAAGTATATTTACTCGCAGTGAGAGGTATTATCTGAGGCTGAATTAAAATCTATGTTAAATGTAATCATTTTCAGTAGTCAGGAATTTGAAATTTTCCTACTACAGATGTACAGTTACCCATTACAATTAAATTTTCATCTCATTTAACTATCTACATATCCCTTTACTTCTCCATATATTCAGTTAATCTCTTCAACATGTGCGGAACTAGTGTGCATATAAAGTTGTACTGCTGTGGTGGTTGTTGGTTTTGAATCTGTCTCGGATAAGGAAATGCGCTAATTAAGCTTTCTTAGCAGCTTACCCGCTTTACTTTTTTTCTTATTGATTAACAGACTCATATCTACATTACGTACGTCTGGTTTTGGATCGATGATCTTGTATTGAAGTTATGAATACTCATATTTTCCTGCTAATGCGCTTAAGTAAATCCTACCATATCTAAATTAAACATTTACATTGCTTTTCTTAAAATCTCTAACCCACATAGGACCCTAAGGGATATAGTACTCAGCGCTCTGAACCATAGAATGCCAGTTTTCTCGATCCAAATGACCTCATCCTCCTGGACAGACCTCGTCCGGAGTTTAGAACTTCTTTAACCCAGCAATACTCTCCCCAAGAGGATGCCATCAAGTATTAAGCGCACTGTACAGCAGTATGCCCTCAGGAGGAAGTATTGACGGCTGCTGTTTCTATTTCACTTTTAGCCATTCTCTGTATAAGCCATATCGGTAAAACATCAGATCAATCATGCAGACAGTTGCTGCTGAAACTATCGGAAACCCTGCTGCCCCTTTTCAGGAACCACAGATTACTCCGCCCTCTACACAGATATTCCTGTTTTGCACTTGCACCTACAGCACAGCTACATGTATCATTTCAATTACACAGCTCATTTAAGCAGTTTTTTCAATAAAGGATTATATTTATTAAACCTACCCCAGAAATTATAAAATTTCCTAAATGTATGTGGAAAAAATTGCAGAAAGGTATATCTTCTTGGGGGCTGGGGATGCGGGGGGGTTGAAACTTGACAGTTCTGGCAATACCGCAGGCTCACCTCGGTACAGCTCTGACTTTAGGACACCCCAGTGGAAGTAGAAGGCACTTAAGCTGAAAAACGGCGGTAGGGCCCTTAAGAAGCCGCAAAGGATTCCCGCGGTAGTATTTGGCTCGCCTCGTTATTTGCCTAACGTAGGCAGTGCCACAGTGGTTCCACCGTAAAAATGTGATGTAGAACGCCTCTGCGATCTAGTAGGAGCGTGCGGGGGTGGACGGGGGGCCTGCCGCCTGCGCTTAATGCCTCCCCAGGGGATCGTCCGTCTGACGCAGCTCTTACCAGCCACCGCTGTGCGGCGCGGCGAGGCACCGAACCGAATCGATCTCGGCAAAACCAGAACCGTGAAAGTGCAGTACCGGTTGGGACCTTCGTTCCTATACCGCATGAAGCTTTTGTTAAGCATTGATTGTACGGCAGCGAAAAGTGCTTCCTAAGCCTTTGCGCTCTGAATTATACACACACGGATGATTGTCCATTAAAATGTTTCACGTAAACTAACCGGACAATATATTTGTTACCTATTTCAAAGAACATAATGATCGCTTTGTAGTGCTGTAGTGGCTTCATAGTACAATAAAGAAACTCCGGATGCACCACGAAGGTATTATCTTACCCGAGGGGGACGGAAGGCGTTAGATATACAGTATATGTACAGACAGAAAACTGATTTGCAATTTCAGGAAAACTGGGTGATTTATTCAGGAGAAAGACCTTCACAAATTGAGCAAGACAACAATGCATTGGTCCATCTCTGGCCCAATGCAAGTCGTTAGTCGGCTTGGTATTGGTTGACATAGGACGTTCTCTTGATCGATATCGTCCCAAATTGTGTCCAGTTTGCGCGTCAGATCGATGTAATCTCGAACTATTTACAAGGCCCTACATAATTCTCCAACATGCTCAGTTTGGGAGAGGTCCGGCGCCTTTGCTAGCCAGGGCTTGGAAAGCACGAAGACACGCAGTAGAAATTCTCCCCGTGTACGGGCTAGCATTATTTTGCTGAAATAAGGTGCAGGATGTCTTGCAAAGAAGGGTAATAAAACGGAGGCTTAGAATATCGTCGACGTACCGCTGGGCTGTAAGGGATCCTGCTTTGAAATCAAATGGTACCTGAGACATCACAACTGTTTGTCGTGCAGTATGGCGGACGATAATCAGTTAGGTATCCCACTGCTATCCGACTCATTTCCAATCAGGTCTTCAGCTTCAGATTTTGTTGGCTGGAGTTGAATTGTCTTCATTCATAAATTTCGCTTTGAAAACAGCACCGATGACGAGGTATTATGGCTCCGGGGACGCCTAAGATAGTGGGTGGTTACCAACCTGTCTGTAGCCGGCCAAACGGTCGGACAACTTGAAATGCTGGTCTGGGATGCCTTTTCCTTTCAGTGCATGACCGTTTCGTTGCCATCCGCGTCGAGAACGTTTTACAATTCGTCTTGTGACCCTTCAAGGCAAGCTATTTTGAGCTTACATTTCATTATGATAATGCCCTGCCGCTCATGGCGAGAGTTTTGCTGTTTGTTTTCGTGCTTGTCCAACTCTACTTTGGACAGCAAGTTTGCCGGGTCTCTCTCAAATTGAGAATGTTTCCAGTAATTTTGTTATATCTTATATCACATCGGAAAAAATAAAAATAAAATATTTGGTGGGGTTTCATAGTCAAGCCAAACCACGTACATCACCATACGGAGAGGCAAACAGGATATTTGTAAAAGTTAATGTGTTGAGACTCAGCTGGCGAATAGTTATCTCCTGGACGTGAGTCAACAATCCAGTGTGAGGATAAACCTTGCCACCTCGCCCAAGCAGTCAAGGGTCGAGGAAAGGGCCAATGACTCGAATAGAAAAGAACCAGGCCTATATATGGAATCCTTAAAATCATTAAGGCGATCACGTGTAAATGAAGTGTTCTAGGATGATACAGAAGAGGGTCTCGTGCAACCAGGTCCGAGCGAGATCCTTACCAGGTGGGATTGACGGACGACATCGAAAGTGTGCAAAAAAGGGCAGCTCGTTTTTTATTATCACGTAATAGGGGTGAGAGTGTGGCAGATATGATATGCGAGTTGGGATGGAAGTCATTAAAGCAAAGTAGTTTTTCGTCGCGGCGAGATCTATTTACGAAATTTCAGTCACCAACTTTCTCTTCGGAATGTGAAAATATTTTGTTGAGCGCAACTTACATAGGTAGGAATGATCATCAAAATAAAATAAGAGAAATCAGAGCTCGAACAGAAAGGTTTAGGTGTTCGTTTTTCCCACGCGCTGATCGGGAGTGGAATGGTAGAGAGATAGTATGATTGTGGTTCGATGAACCTTCTTCCAAGCACTGAAATGTGAATTGCAGAGTAATCATGCAGATGTAGATGAAGAGATATATAAAGGATCAGACAAGAGTTGTATTGAGTAAGCAGTAGGTTGTATTATTATGAACTAGCAGTAGCAATATCATGTATCAAACGAGTACCCAGCCTGCATGAAGACGTCACTGGAGGGTGATTTCATCTGACATCATACACCTCAAGTCAACTCGTGGTCATGAATTCTCTGGACAACATATACATTAGACTTCAATATCAAAGTGAAAGAAATAAAGGTTTTTCGTTTCATATTAAATTTGTAAAAAACTCTTAAACAATAGAGACCAAAAAATATAACTGATGAACTAAAAGAACTGGAGACCTGGCAGATATTTTGTGTCAAAGTTCCCACTTGATATGTCGAAATTTAGTTGACACCCGCATGCTAATGGGCTTTCTTTAACTTACAAATTTAAGATGAAAATACGAAATTGAAGTTAGTTTTCCACTTAAAACTTTTTTTTTATAATTTGGGAAGTCACAGAACGCTCTTTTTCTGTCATACTATTAGGTGCTGGTGATGTAATTATGAAAAGTATCATCTGCCTCCAGCTATCTCTATTTTGCAAATATATGCGGTTTTACGAATTATGTACTCGAAAACCTCAATCCACCAAATCTTTTGAGAATCACACAAAATATTGTTCTGTTAATATGCTAATTGTCAGTGCAAACACAGTGGGCAATATTTTTATGTGTAAAGTGTTAAAAAATTTTCAACAATCTGCTTATTTCCCATCACTGAATTTCTAGTGTAAAATATGCATTTTGGCAACACTGCTTGCAGGACTCTTCTCTTCATAGCAAATGAGTGAAAACTTACACATAAACCATTCTGCATCGAGTTTTACGTTTGGTTTGAACTTTTTCTTAGAGACAAAGTCTGAGGAAACACAGTAGAGAAAGAGTGAGGTGTTTGGACTGTGAAGGAAGACAGAAGAAGGTGGTACTTAAGAAAAGTTAAAAACAATTCACTGTTGTTAAAACCTGTCAAGGGTATTTCAGTAGCTGTTACTGACACTGATACCAGGTAGCTACTCTAAGCAGCAGTTACAGAAATTCGTACCCACTTCATCACATTATTTGATTTAAAAAATGATAAAATAAAGAACGAGAAAGCTATTTGGACAAGCCCAGATTCTTACTACTGTTGGTATACATTGCCTGATGATACACTTACTGTTGCTCTGCAATATGACCTAAGTGATGACAAAGATGCAGCAGGCAAAGTCCTAGCCAGGCTGATGTTATCTCGGTTAGTAAAAATGGTGAAAAAGTTGAAAAGGTAAAAAGATATATGATAAGATCAATAAGAGAAGCATATTTTCTAATGAGAAAGAAGAATCAAAATTTAAAAATTGGTCTCACAAAATTTTACTCCTCACGACCAAAATGGGCAAAATCCCAGCCAGTGAAGGAAGTATCCACATGTATTTACTGCACTAATTTAAACTTGTTTGTTTCGCCACAAGCAGTGTCACAGGAATGAAGTACACAGCGACGGATCTGATGCTTTTGTGTATATGTCAAGAGCCGCAAGATAAATGTTTGTTGCGGGAGTGTGCAATGAGTCCTGGTGCTGAACTGATGAGTATTGAAGCATTAAACTTTCAGCATCCTGAGAATGATGTAACCTATGCACTGTGGGAGAGAGGAGAGCTGGTGAAGATGACAGCAAAACCACAGAAGTTTGTTACAGGGGTTAGGCATTGGTTAATGAAAGGAATAGCTCACCAACATATTCGGAGTATTCAGAGACAGGTCATAGCAGAAATGAAATCAGCCACATCCTAGAATACTGACACATTAAGTCTTCATTCCGACTTTGATGAGAACTTTTCTGTTGTTTTTCAGAACGAAATTCGATATTACCACTGGCATACATTAAATGTATCAATATTCACATTTGTTGCTCACTTCCTTGGAACATAACACTGTTTTTCTATGAAATTATAAAGAAATCATGCCAATGATGATATTCATAAGTGTATACATGCATGCTAATCTGCCAGCGTGATGATTAATGACATAGCATCTAGAGGCCATGCATTTCCGAAACATGTGTATGTGTCTCTTAGTGCAGAATCTTATTCCAAAAAACACTTTCAGCACTTTGAGCTTGGTCAACACTGTAGTACAGGAACTAGACAAAAATGGATATTTTCAGCAACAGGTTATGGATAAAGTACATGTGATGGGGTAGGAGGTCTCTGTAAACATATTGGAACAAGATATAAAGTCCAGCATGAATCTGTTGATCCTATAAGATACGTTACTGGATTTGAACACACCAAATCAACATTAGTAACAAACATGAAACTCTTAATTTTCAATGGCAGTACATTAACGGAGTCTGTTTATTTTGACATTGGCCTCTCAATACTTATATATTCATTACTGTCATTTCTTTTAACAATACCAGCTTATTCCCAACAAGGAGCAGCTTACACTCATTTAATACTCGGCAGAAACCAAACCTGTATTTGGATCGGACTTCCTTAACTATTGTGCAGAAATGTGTATTGTATACTGCTACATCGATTTTCAATAAGCTACCACACGAATTCAAAATTCTTAGCAGTAATCCACGATCTTTCAAATCGAAACTGAAGTGTTCCCTCATGATCCACTGTTTTTATTCTATCCAGGAGTTCCTTGAAAAATTAATCTGATTCTTGTGACATTGTTGGCTGCGTTTACTTAAACTTACGGACTGACATTTTTCGGGTTCATAAACATTTTATTTTAATCTGTTATTACTTTCATGCTGTAATCTCATGTACTGACATGTTCCATTGCATTGGAGATTTGCTCCTCAGTTTGCTCCTACGGAACTTGACATGTAAATAAAAATTAAAAGACTGACTTGTATTAGAGATATCTTTCTTGCCATAGCATCAGTGAACGTCTGTACGACTTTGTTCAAATCCTACCATTCAGAGAGCTCATTTTTAATAGACACCATTGCCTTCCAACAGAGTTTCACCTAACCAAATGTTGATCTCAGGACTGTTTTATCTGTTTAAGCATCGAATCGTTCTACTTATGTCAGTGTCACCAATTCCGTTAGCAAAATTCGTAAGGCTGTGCTTACGTTGCACGAAAAGCCATACTCTTCGTATGACTTTCACAGTTTCATTTCGTGTACTCTCAGGCCTTACCAACGTTGAGACCAATTATTATGGAAGTTCGTATTTAAACTGACAACGCTGATGTCCTTAGTCTGCCCGTTACTGTCATACAGCTGCCTTTCACAACGCCAGGCGACATGTCTTTAATTTTGCTAATGACGCACATAAAATGAAAAAGCTGTCTGTGACTTTTAACACGCTTAGTGCCAGGACTATTTTTTGTGCCCGTAAATAGAAAACTAGTAATTTTACTAATATTTAAAAATTCACTGCATCAAACTTGCTGACTGGATTGCGGCAAAACGTAGCACCATTTTAAAGCTGCGATATCCTGATTTAATAGTATGCGAAAGGAGCTTCGTTGGAACCCACGACTTTGAGAAACAGTTATAGATGTCACTTACGCATTTCAGTTATTTAGAAATGTGATACGGAGAAAAAACTAAAACTTTGATTTATCTTTAACTAATAGTATGGTACTGCATTATATCTCACTGCTTGTCTGCAATCGTTTCACATCAATTTTACTCAGAATCATATTGTGTTTTAATTAGGAGAATTTTGAAACCAGGTTCCAGGTGTAGTGCAACACCACACCGCATACACTAGTAGAGTGTGCCTTGGCGAGAATTTATGTCACTCTCTTTCTTGCTAATGGAACTGCACACATTACACAGAAATGTGTGTACTGCACAATTACGAACAGTGATATACTGTTGCAAATTAGTAAATACGTACCTGCAAACCCACCACTGTATTCTGAAATCTCTGAATCACTATCTAAATTATACGGAGTGTCGCTATCCTTAGCAAAATCCGCGATTTCTGCTTCTGATAAGCCTGCACGAAACATGATTACAAAGAAAAAAGAGATATAAGTGAGACTGAGAACGCAAAGTTAAATTTTAACGCTAGTTACGAAGCTGTAGACAAAGTGCATTGCCATCTATGGACGCACTTTGTTACTGAACGTCTGTAAAACATTGAACACTGACCAAACCCGTTAAAGTAATGTTGCAGAGTTTCCACTAAATGAAATATAGTGGCAGTAAAATTTACGTCCCTGGTGATTTTCGCGGGACCCGAGGCACGTACATTTGACGGATTTGCCGCTTAGAGTGTTGAGCTATTTAAATCTCTCACTTAGAGCTCATAGTGAAACATACCGAACTTCAAAGTATAATTGTGTTTTGTACTGCATTTCTGGATCTTCCGTTTCCTCATCTTCTCTCTCGTACGGTAACTGTTTCTTCTTCCCTGTCTTTCGTATCTGCATTGTGTCAGCAACAGTCATATACAGGGTTGGATTACCAGTTACGTAGCGTCTCATGGGTAATCTAGGAATTTGACGTTCTCTCCGTAGTTTGTGAAGTGAGTGTAGCCCTTTCGAGTAAGTCACTATCCTTCGACATACCAGTGGTAATATTTTAGGTGATTTTCAAAAAATGGTTCAAATCGTTCTAAACACTATGGGACTTAACATCTACGCGTAAGGACATCAGACACATCCATGCCCGAAGCAGGATTCGAACCTGCGACCGTACCAGGAGAGCGGTTCCAGACTTAAGTGCGTAGAACCACTCGGCCACAGCGGCTGGCTTAGGTGATTTTGCTGATAATACATCCTACGCTGTCACTACTGAAAAGAGAGGAACATACATAAACGGATAAGGTTTGCCAAACTGCCAGCCTTAGGTGTAACCATTCTGTCCATATTTTCGTCTTCGTTTATGTAAACCATTACATCATAGGTCTTTCCTACATTGTGCAGTCGCATTAAAGTGACCACCAGACCAAAGCCTGAGCAACCATCTTTTCCAGCACAGACCGCATTGAGAAGTGCAGGAAGAGAGTCAGGGAAGGCATCGACGGGGATCTTGAGATATGCTGACTCCAGTGCCATGGAGAGCTGCTCTAGGTTTCACGGTTGAGAATCGATGGCACAAACAGTCCGATCGAGGTGGTCCCTCATATTCTCGATTGTGTTTAAACCCGGGGAATTTTGCGGCCAGGGCAGTATGGTAAACGTATCCTGGTATTCTCAGAACCACAAATGTACACTGTGAGTTGTGTGGCATGTTGCATTGCCCTTCTGATAGATGCCGTAGTGCCGGATGAAACTAACTGATAGATGCTCAATTTTGTTGATCCAGTGTGCCATCCCGAATGATGACATCACCAAGGGAATTTTATGAAAACATTCGCAGACCATAACGCTCACTCCTCGTTGCAGGCTATTCGCTTTCGGGCGTTTCATGCCCTACCTGCAAAAGACCAATTGTCTGATGGATTATAAAACGTGATTCATCTGAAAAGGCCACTGATGTCAGTCAGTGTACGTCCTGTTAGCGGCATTGGCATGCAAATTCCATCCTTCGTTGCCGATTAACAGCAGTAATCATGGTGGCTTCAACCAGGCGCCTGCTGCAGAGGCCCATACGTAGCAGCGTTCGCCGAACAGTCGTTGAGGAGACACTGTTGGTAGCTCCTTGTTTCATTTAAGTGGTCTGTGGCTCAGCACTTGCACGGCTATGCGCCCGTATACGTCTCTGCATCCGTTCTTCACCCTGTCGTCTATGACCCCTCGTTCGCGTGGCATCAGTTTTCGATAGTGCCATTTTTCCATTCCTGATATACTTTAACCACGGCGGCACGCGAACGGTTTACGAATTTTGGCCTTTCTAAGATGCTTCCACCCTTAGACCGAGAGCCAATGATAATGCCCTTTTGTACCTCCAAGAAAATTGACTATTCATAGACAAAGTGAACATGGGTTTAGAAAACATCGTTCCTGTGAAACACAACTAGCTCTTTATTCATATGAAGTATTGAGTGCTGTTGACAAGGGATTTCAGATCGATTCCGTATTTCTGGACTTCCGGAATGCTGTACCACACAAGCGGCTCGTAGTGAAATTGCGTGCTTATGGAAGATCGTTGTGTTACGTGATTGGATTTGTGATTTCCTGTCAGAGAGGTCACAGTTCATACTGAGGGGAAAGTATCGAGTAAAACAGAAGTGATTTCTGGCGTCCCCCAAGGCACCGTTATAGACCCTTTGCTGTTCCTTATCTGTGTAAACGATTTGGGAGGACAATCTGAGCAGCCATCTTCGGTTCTTTGCAGATGACGCTGTCGTTTGTCGAGTAGTAAAGTTGAAACATCCCCTTACAAAAATTCGTGAATTGCTGTACTGGTTAACCCCTTACGTTATTTGATTTTCAAACAGCTGAGCAAAACTGAACGTACTCAGACATTTCTCTCTGTACTTATTCTGATCATCACCAAACTGACACACAATATTTTTAGCGAAACGCAATCTGAGATTCAATAATCCCTACAAAAGAATGGCCCAGACTACCAATAACCTACACCTTTCATGAATTACTTACCTAAAAAAAATCTTCATTACTCGAACTAGTGCAATACGGCGAGCGCCAATACTGCCAGCTAAATAAAATATTCTAATTACAGGAGGCACTAACTACTGATAGGCATCATAGCATATGAAAAATTTTGATAGAGAGCAAACAATGTATTTACCTTAATAGTGCTCAAAAGTCATATATAATCAGTTCATGACATCCAGTCTTAAAAATTTACCCTTTCTGATGGACACACGTCCAGATCATCCGCTCTCAAAACTCAGCCCATCTCTCTCCCCACATCTACCACTGCTGGCGGCTCACCTCCAACTGCGCAACGCTACGCGCTGTTCACATCCAACTGCCCAACACTGCAATAACAAATATTCCAACGACGCAAACCAGCCACAGACTTCACACGGCACAGTCAGTGATTCTCATATAGAGCGCTACGTGGCGTTACCAACATAAAACCTAAACAGCCTACTTACAAACTGCAAAACGATATAGAAAATATATCTGAATGATGCGAAAAGTGGCAGTTCACCATAAATAACGAAAAGTGTGAGATCATCCATATTAGTGCTAAAAGGAACTCGTTAACCATCCGTTACACGATAAATAATTCTAATTTAAAAGCCGTGAATTAAACTAAATACCTATGTATTAGAATTACGAACAACTTAAATTGAAAGGGACACATAGGAAAGGTTGTGGGGAAGGCTAACCCAAGGCTGCGTTTCATTGGCAGGACACTTGCAAAATGTAACAGACATACTGAGGAGACTGCCTACACTATGCTTGTCCGTCCACTTTTAGAATACTACTGCGCGGTGCGGGGTCCTTATCAGATAGGACTGACGGAGCACATCATCGAAAAACTACAAAGAAGAGCAGCACGTTTTATATTGTCGCGAAATGTGGGAGAGAGAGTCACAGAAATGATACAGGATTTAGGTTGGACATCATTAAAAGAAAGGCGTCTTTCGTTGCGACGTAATCTTCTCACGAAATTCCACTCACCAACTCTCTCCTCCGAATGCGAAAATATTTTGTTGACAGCGACCTACATAGGGAGGAACGATCACCACAACAAATTAAGGAAATCAGAGCTCTTACGGAAATATATAGGTGTTCATTCTTTCCGCGTGCTGTACGAGTTTGGAATAATAGAGAATTGTGAAGGTGGTTCGATGAACCCTCAGCCAGGCACTTAAATGTGATTTGCAGAGTAGCCATATAGACGTAGATGTACGTCAGATAAACCACTGCGTTTCATCATTACGACAACGACTGCACTGTTTTCCGCGTCTCCCCAACACGCTTTATGTACCCGCCATTGCTTGTGCTGCCACCTGCCGTCACTGTGTGGTTATCGCACGTTGACGACAAACATAGGCGGTGACCACATTATCGTGACTGGTTCCTGAAAGTTATATTCAAATTGGGCGACTGCACCAATCCCACTTACCATCTTGAACTCAGTGTTTTCATCGTTAGGGCAGATATATGACCATTTAAGGCTGCTCACCGTATCGTAGACGCAGAATCATTATTATTCCTCACCAAACAAAACAATGCAAATGCTTATCTTACGCCTTTGCAGCGTCATTCTATTAAGGCTTCAACAGTCAGAAAGAAAAGAGACTGAGGGAAAACTTAAAGAAGTTGCAGACAAGCAGGGGTAATTGAGACGAGCATGGCAAGGAGAACAGCAGTGTATATGGTTCAAATGGTTCAAATTACTATGGGACTTAACGTCTGAGGTCATCAGACACCGCCGTCCGTGGTGGCCGTGTGGTTCTAGGCGCTTCAGTTTGGAACCGCGTGACCGCTACGGTCGCAGGTTCGAATCCTGCCTCGGGCATGGATGTGTGTGATGTCCTTAGGTTAGTTAGGTTTAAGTAGTTCTAAGTTCAAGGGGACTGATGACCACAGCAGTGAAGTCCCATAGTGCTCAAAGCCATTTTTCATCAGACCCCTAGACTTAGAACTACTTGAACCTATCTAACTTAAGGACATCACACACATCCATGCCCGAGGCAGGATTCGAATCTGCGACCGTAGCAGCAGCGCGCTTCTAGACTGAAGCGCCTAGAACCGCTCGGCCACAGCGGCCGGCAGTGTAAATGGTAGAAATAGCAGATCAAAATGTGAGGAAGTGATGATTGAACGCATTACATCTTTTCACGTGGACGTGCCCCTTAATCATAATGCATGGATTGAAAATGTGACGGCGCGTTGCACATTTTGCTTATACTTTATTTACTTATTACGAAGTATTTCTCTCAGAGATACTGCTATAGATATATAACCCTTCCAATAAAATAGGATTTTGCTTAACACCACCATTTATTAACTTTTTTTGAGTATCAATGCCTTTAGTATGGAACCACCGAAGATGTAACAAGGTAGATACATATAGTGTCACGCTGCGGTAATTCTACGCTTGCAGTGCATTGTAGCAATCACTTGGAGCATTGAAAGAGATAGTCGGCGTGAAGTTGTGCTACAGTGACGCGGTTCTTTTCTTGTAGTGGACCTATTTAGGAGATCATTGACAATGAAATAAGTACATGTACAGTTACTATAATTTTAATTTGATTTTATACAAATGCTTTTACGAGTGATTTAGAAATGACCCCATAGGGGTGGTATGTAGCTCTCATACAAAATGTATTAAATTTTGTTTTAAGCATTATGAGTTCATGGAAGTTTGCAAATGTGTGATAGTGTCCAGGAGGAATGAAACCTTGCTTTCAAGTATATCACATAAAATGATGGGTGGTTAAAAGCTGTATGTCCAAATGATTTAAAAGTGAAACTCCTTCTTTCAAACAGCTAAATGTCTTCTTGGTTCAAATGGCTCTGGGCACTATGGGACTTAACATCTGAGGTCAACAGTCCCCTAGACTTAGAACTACTTAAACCTAACTAACCTGAGGACATCACACACATCCATGCCTGGGGCAGGATTTGAACCTGCGACCGTAGCGGTCCCGCGGTTCCAGACCAAAGCGCCTATAACCGCTCGGCTACTTCAACCGGCCAATGTCTTCTTGTATTCGTTGCTTACTATAAATAAGTTTCATGTTAATTTTCTGAAACATTTTAAAATTATGTTCCAAAGTGAACCACCTCTTAAAAACAAATGAATGTTTACTTTTTGCCAATTTATTTTTACAATAGTAATAAACATTAGTTTCGTGAAAAATTTTAAAATGTTATTTTTTGTCAGTTTGTTGGCAGGTCAAGGACTAAATTTGCTGTATAGGAATTGTTAGCCCATTATGGACATTTTCTTTATATTTTTATTACAAAGTTTCTCTTCTGTAGGATCTTTCAAGCTGACGTAGATACATTTCAGGTGTTGTGTAGACGCATGGTAAAAATTGAGGTGGTTACACGCCAGTAGGCAAGCGATGCTATTTTGAAAGAGGCAGAGCGACCAGTTCCAGTACTTCGTTCGTTATCTGTCTCACAGTATCGTAGAAAATTCCAGTGAGACACTATATATTATGAACAATTTGTAGTTCCAAATTATTTTCACAGTTGTTAATTGATGGAAAACCGTATTAAAATTTAAAACTTTGCCAGCCCCGAACACGTAACCGGGCTCGCCTCCCCCACCCCACCTCTCCTATCCTATCCTAGGACGGGCCCTGTCAGTATCACTGTGATTAAACTGACATCTCTTCTCTATCTTGATTTTCGTAGATGCCAATTCCACACTCGAGCAAGAGATTCTCCATGGAGCTCGGAATGGATGTAAGGAAACAGGTGTCAAGTTGATTTGTAGAAATTCATGGTGAAACCTTCCGCTGTATTTTATTTTGCACAATTCGCTACTAGTTTCGGTCATTATTATCAAACTTAATTGGCATAAACAGCAGCAAAGCTATACAATAATTTGAAAAAAAGTAATTTATTATTTTAAGCCCACCATAGTACGTGAAAAATTTCCCAATTGATATTTAGTTATTTCGCAGTATAGGTTAGGCATAGCTTCTAAAACTTGTCCTGCTGAGCCAGTGACCATCTTACGCAACAGAACACTTTTCTTTAGTTTTTGCTTTTTGTTTTTAGCATCAGTTTACTGGTTTCCCCTCGACATACAAGCAAACGAACTAATCAGCGTAGCATAGTGATTAGAAATGAAATGATGACTAGCCCAAGGACGAGATTTTAAGGTCTTAGTTACGCTAGTAGAAATTAAACACACAGCAACAAGTATCATTTGATGACAAACTAAGATACTGAATCTTAACATACAGGTATAACTTCAATATCTACTTTAAAGTGCTACTGTATTTAGAAAACAGAACTGGCTACGTACATTACTGTAAATAAAAGTAGTTTACAGTACAGTGCAGCTGAGAAAATGCTGCTTCTCAATTAGTGATTAGCTTTTTGAAAGTCATCCTGTGTGGAAACAAAACAGAGAGATATTTCAAGTCCTGAGTAAGTCTCTTATGTGTAGTGTAGTCGAAGCTGAAATCGAATTATCTTAAAGTTTTGTAATTTTCAACCAGCGACACAGTTTATGCTGCATTGCTTCTTCGTATTGGTGCACTTCTTACCCTGGAGAGCAACTAAGCAGTTTTGTGATTATGTTGTGCTGAGATCTGTTTACGTGGATTGGTCATTTCATAGTTATACAATCCGATGAACGATGTCATCGAACAAAAACTGCCGATATGTAGAAATATCTAGGCCTCAATCACAAAAGAAACATGATCAGTCTTACATTCCTGATACGAGCAAACTGTTACGATGTGACCTTCATTTTCTACAAAAGGACTGTTAACCACAGTAAGGGGAAGGGTGGGGGTTAACCTCTTAGCAATGCTGAACTCACTGCGATTAGCGGAGAACCACAGTCTGCAACTGCGATAATTGGGAATTGACGCTAATTGGCACTGGGTTCCGTACTAAGCCTGATTACCTCGGAACACACTCCTCAGGTCGTAAATCCGTTTGTCGCTTTGGGGCTTCAGTGAATGTCCCTTCAAACTTTGCAGCCGGACGTCTCTCAAGCAGGAGCGTGGCATTCGTACATCGGATTATTCGGACAGAGCGAATCAGTCTAAGCTATTGTGCAGCTTTAACAGAAATACACAGTTATCAAAATTTCAGGTAGCGACGGGGTTATTTATAAGTGCTTTCTCCTTACTGATTGTCGGGGAAAGCATTGTCTAGCTGAACCTCTTTATAAATAAGGAAAAAAGAGGTAGGACAGATGGAGACTCAGCATGGTTCATTGACCTGCCTCAACTGAAACAATACCTGAGTGAAGGGATATCAATAATAACATTCACTGGTGGTTTCGCTGTCCACTGACAAACAGAAGAAATATTACAGTACCTACTGAATGGAATAAAGAGTTTGCTGAGAACAGAAGATGACTTGAACGTAATCCGAGACCTGGTATGTAGTGCAAATGAAATAAACATGAAACTCCATAACGATGCGCTGCCTTGGAAGAGATATGAGCACTACGGACGAAGCACGTAGGACATAGGAAGGAGGTGATCACAGCCAAAGGGAGAGTTCCTCCCATAAGAATGCTGCAAGTATCAGACCCATTCTCCATTTTGTGAACGAAATGTAAATGTACGTATGTACGTATGGTGCACTGCACTGTGCAGCAGTGAATGTTAGATGACAGGAAAAATGAAGAATAAGGGATTCGAAGCGTTTGAGATGTGGTGTTATGAAACGGTATTAAAAATTAAGTGGATGGATTAGAAAAGAAAAGAGAAAACTCTCCGCAGATTCGATGAGGATAGGAATTTGTAGAGAACACAAACGAGAAGGAGAACTAAATGATAGTATGTACGAAGACATTAGCGAACGTCTTCAATAATGCAAGGTGAAACTCTAGAGAAATAGATTTGTAATAAAAGACCGAGAGTGACAGGTTTTCGAAAATGTTGGATGTAAGTTCATTTCTTGGTGAAGAGTTTGGTATAGTGTAGGAAATGACTGCGGGCCGCAACACACCACTCTGAAGAATGAAGTGGAAACATAACGAAGAAGATTATATCAATTACCCCGTAAAAGGCCTATACTTTCATGTAGCTGTATGCGATCTAGCCACACTTTGATGGAAATTTGAAAATTTTTCAGCATGGCCCTGGAGTCACTTGTGTCAAAAAACATTTAATTTGTTATCGTTTCTTGTCAATTCGTCAGTTGCCACTACAGGGGCAATTAAAGCATCGTTCAATGTGCCTTAGACAAGTATGTTCCGAATAATGTCTTAAAGGATGGGAAAATCCGCAGTGGTTTAATAATCTGGTTAGAATACTGCTATGTAAACAGAGAGAGCGTCTTCACAGATTGAAGACAAGTCAAAATCTAGAGGACAAACAGAAGTTTAACGAACTGAAACTGAGCGCAAAGAGAGGAATGACAGAAATGTTCAACGACACTGGATGTAATATTTTGTCAATCGATCTGACTAAAAGTCTGAGATCTTTGGTGCTGCGTAACATTAGTAAACGGTTCGAAATCATCTATTCAGTCACTCCGTGGCCATAGTCCACTGGCACAGAAGTGGTAGACAGCAGAGAGGCGGCCGAAGTGCTGATTTCAGTTTTCCAAAATTGTTTCAACGCTGAATATCATAGTCCTATCACTTCTTTCAATCACTGTTTGTACGTCGAAATGGCAGATATAGATATAACCGATCACGGAATAGAAATTCATCTACAATCGCTTGGTAACGGAAAGATGTAGGATCACCTGAAAGACCTGTAATATTCTCCGAAGATTGTGCGAGTGAACTTGTCGGAACTTCAAGCAGCATTATATCACAGTTCGCCCGAACAACGAAAGGTACTTAGCGACTGGAAAAAAGTGCTGGTCAATCCCGTTTCAAAGAAGGGTCGCGGAACGGATGCACATCGTTACACGCATGTATCGTTGACGTCAGCCTGTTCTGAAATTATATAACATGTTTTATGCTCAGGAACTATGACGTTTTTGAAGAGTAAAATCCGCTCTGTAAAAATCTCCATGGATTCGGCAAACGAAAACTCTGCGAAATTGAGCTGCCGTGCACTGAAAATACACGGTTTACAACGTGTCGGACAAGATGTCGTTGCACATTCACTACTGGTCATTAAAATTGCTACACCAAGAAGAAATGCAGATGATGAACGAGTATTTATTGGACAAATATATTGTATTAGAACTGACATGTGATTACATTTTAACGCAATTTGGGCGCATAGATCCTGAGAATCAGTACACAGAATAACCATCTCTGGCCGTAATAGCGGCCTTCATACGCCTGGACATTGATTCAAACAGAGCTTGGATGGCATGTACAGGTACAGCTGCCCATGCAGCTTCAACACGATACCACAGTTCATCAAGAGTAGTGACTGGCGTCTTGTGACGAGCCAGTTGCTCGACCGCCATTGAGCAGAGGTTTTCAATTGGTGAGAGATCTGTAGAATGTGCTGCCCAGGGCAGCAGTCGAGCGTTTTCTGTATCCAGAAAGACCCGTACAGGACCTGCAACATGCGGTCGTGCGTTATCCTGCTGAAATGTAGGGTTTCGCAGGGATGGAATGAAGGGTAGAGCCATGGGTCGTAACACATCTGAAAGGTAACATCCACTGTTCAAAGTGCCGTCAATGCGAACAAGAGGTGAACGAGGCGTGTAACCAATGGCACCCCATACCATCACGCCGGGTGATACGCCAGTATGGCGATGACGACGAATACACGCTTCCAATGTGCGTTCACCGCGATGTCGCCAAACACGGATGCGACCATCATGATGCTGTAAACAGAACCTGGATTCATCTGAAAAAATGACGTTTTGCCATTCATGCATCCAGGTTCGTCGTTGAGTACACCATTGCAGGCGCTCCTGTCTGTGATGCAGCGTCAAGGGTAACCGCAGCCATGGTCTCCGAGGTGATAGTCTATGCTGCTGCAATCGTCGTCGAACTGTTCGTGCAGATGGTTGTTGTCTTGCAAACGTCCCCATCTGTTGACTCAGGGATCGAGACGTGGCTCCACGATCCGTTACAGCCATGCGGATAAGGCGCCTGTCATCTCAACTGCTAGTGATACGAGGTTGTTGGGATCCAGCACGGCGTTCCGTATTATCCTCCTGAACCCACCGATTCCATATTCCGCTAACAGTCATTGGATCTCGACCAATGCGAGCTGCAATGTCGCGATACGATAAACCGCAATCGCGATAGGCTACAATCCGACCTTTATCAAAGTCGGAAACGTGATGGTACGCATTTCTCCTCCTTACACGAGGCATCACAACAACGTTACACAAGGCAGCGCCTGTGAACTGCTGTTTGTGTATGAATCGGTTGGAAACTTTCCTCTTGTCAGCACGTTGTAGGTGTCGCCACCGGCGCCAACCTTGTGTGAATGCTCTGAAAAGCTGATTATTTGCGTATCACAGCATCTTCTTCCTGTCGGTTAAATTTCGCGTCTGTAGCACGTCATCTTCGTGGTGTAGCAATTTTAATGGCCAATAGTGTGCATCTCAACATGTAACTCTTTACCGAACAATACGCAAGTAGATGTAATAGACCGTTACTGTTGTACTGTATACACACCAAGAACGAGGTGTACGACATAAGTTGGTAGGCGTGTTTCTACATCTGAAAGATGATCTCCACTCAAACTTCGCGTCAGACGCACAACGGTGGCACTGGTAGTACCTCTTTGAGGAAGCAAATCCAGTTTGCTTTAAAGACATGTAACGGCGGTGAACGTTAGTTGCCTGCAAGACTGGAGATGGTGAACTGATTTCAGGTAAAAATGCCTTTATGGAGAGAAAGACGCCATTATCAAAACCTGACTTTGAATGAGGTCGTTTAACGGGGCTAGGAGAAGCTGGATGTTCCTTCTGCGATACTGCACGAAGACTAGCAAGGAATATAGCCACTCTACACGGTTGCTGGCAGCAGTGGGTACGAAAAGGCCGTGTTCCGAACGGCTACGTGGCACTACCGAAAGAGAAGACCATCGTGCTCGGCACGTGGCTGTGGCGCATAGCACTGCATATGCAGCAGCAAGACAGTGACATAACCGTCAGAAATAGGTAACTTAAAGGACAGCTCCGAGGCAGATCCCCTATAGCGTGCATTCCACTGTCTCCAAACTACTACCATTTGCGACTTCAACGATGTCATGTGAGAGCTCATTAGAGGGCAGGGTGGAGGTCTCTTATGTTTTCGGATTAAACCTGGTTCTACCTGAGTGGCAGTGATGGACGTGTGTTGGTTAGAAGGAGACCAGTTGATAGCCTGTCACCAATGTGTCTGCTTGCTAGGCACACTGGACGCCTGAAATACTGGTGTGGGATGCTACTTCGTGCGACAGAAGGTGCACTGTCGTGGTTATCCGACGCACACTGACTGCCGGTTTGTACGTTTATCTGGTGGATTGACCTGTCACGTTGCCATTCAGCAAAGTAATCCCGATGTTTTCATTTTCAACACGCCCAACAAGATAACACACGCCCACATACTGCTGCTGTAACCCACCATGTTCTACAGCGTGTCGACATGTTGCCTTAACCTGCTCAATCACGAAATCTTTGTCAAATCGAGTACATATGGGACATCATCGGACGACAAGTCCTGCGTAATCCACAACAGCAGTAACCATCCCTGTATTGTCCGACAAGGTGCAACAGGCACGGAACTCAAATGGTTCAAACTGCTCTGAGCACTATGGGACTTAATATCTGAGGTCATCAGTCCTCTTTAACTAGAACTACTTAAACCTAACTAGCCTAAAGACATCACACACATCCATGCCCGAGGCAGGATTCGAACCTGCGACCTTAGCGGTCTCGCGGTTCCGGGCTGAAGCGCCTAGAACCGCTCGGCCACAGCGTCAGGCGCACGGAACTATATCCCACAAACTGACACCCGGCACCAGTGCAACACAGTACAAACTCGTTTGCGTGCTTGCATTCAACTTTCTGGCTATTACTCTGTTGATTATTGTACTAGCATTTCACATTTGAAACGGCTTATGCCATCCTTGCATTAAACTCTGATCTTGCAATGTTAATCACTTACTTACGTGAGCTAGACAAATATTTTCCCGAAATTTCTATACCCTCTATTAATAATTTTTAGTTGTTGAGAATTTTTTTCTGTCAGTGTAAATAGATACGAACTGGTAGCAAAAACACCGGAAGCTCTTTAAGACCGGTCACAGTGGATGCAGTTGTCTATAAGAAGGTCGCAACGCCGCAAGACAGTATCGATTTGCAGAATGACCAAGAGAGAATTGATGAGAGGAAGAAGTTCAGTTAGTTGACCCAATATGTCTGTAACTGTAACATATTTCGCATACATAGGAAAATATATTGACTACATTAAAAGTAGACTTTTGATGACAAATTGCTGGAAACAGTATAAATCGTAAAGGACCTATAAGTAACTATTCAGAGCGACCTTAAGTGAAATGACCAGATAAAATAAATAGTAGGAAAAACAGATCGCAGACCAAGATTCATAGGTAGAATCTCAAGGGAATATAACTCATCCACGGAGGAAGTGGCTTGCAAGGTGCTTGTTGAGTATTATTCAATAATCTGGAACCCGTACCAGGTAGGACTGATAGAAGGTCGTTCGATCTGCGTGAGAGCGATACAGAAATGCTCAACGAAGTCCAGTATCAGACGCTACAAGAGAGGCATTTAGCATCGCGGAGAGGTATACTGTTGAAATTCCGAGAGAATGATTTCTGGAATGAGTCAGACAACGCGTTACTTCCACCCACATATACCTCACGAAATTACCACTGCAAGCAAATTCGAGAAATTAGAGCTGATACGAAGACATACCGCCTACCATTATTCCCACGCGTTTTCGCGAGTGGAGCAGCGAAAGGGGTTTAGTTATTGGTATCAGAGGTACGCTTGATCGCACAGCGCCAAGTGACTTGCAGATGTTGTAGATATAGATTTAGACCATGTTAGGTATCGTTAACTCAACTGGGACATAACAGTTCAGCAAAAGAGCTGTCAAGATGACCGGTTCTGGTCCCTCACACAGGGGTGCGGCTTCTCTAGCGGAAAGAGGAGCAAATACGTCTGAATAGCCTCTGCCAACGTAAAGATATTTTTAGCGGCATCAGAAAGACATTAAGGTATCTGTATGGTGTATACAGGGTGAATTGCCTGAAACTTGTACAGTAAATTATGTTGCAATGGAGTGTGTTCAGTGTGAGTTTTTCACAGAATGGGTTGGTAGTCGGCAGAAATGGATTGGTAGCCGGGGGTTCACGTTGTTAGACAATCAAAAGAGTGTAACAATTCTTAGAAAGTTTACTTCTTTGTGCGAACATACACTTTTTAAATGACACAATGTATGTTGACATTAACAAACTAAAAGCAGAATAAACTGCTATGTTACAGGTGTTTGTTGCAGGATTCTAATGCGAGTCGTTTACGAGATATTGAATTTTGAAAAGTTCCCACACTGACACTTGCATAACACCTGTGGTAGCATACAACAGAGAACGATACACTTGCATAAACTAGTTATGTAGATTCTGACCAGTAACGATACAACTTACCATCACTAGCTGGGTTCAGTGGCAACCTCCGGCAGTGGCAACACATGATTCCAGCTCTGGTATTGAACGATTACTACAAACGTGCTAGAACTTCAGCGGAGATGTCCTAGTAATACGTAGCTGCATACCATTGGCTGTAGATGGTATGTCCTTGTAAACAGCTTTCTCCGTAGAAAAAGGTCTACCGGTTTCAAATCCAGAGAACGGGCAGGCCAAGGTACAGGTCCTCTGCGTACAGTCCAACGATCTGGAAACAATTCGAGATGAAATTCTGTAGTACGTTGTGCGTTATGGAGTAGACAGCCATCATATTGATACCACAGTTTCCTCATAGTCTGTAGAGGAACGTTTTCTAGCATCAGTGGAAGATGGTCGGTTAGGAGATCGCGATTATCGTGCGCGTTCAGTATTCCGTCTATGAAAAACGAGTCTATCAAGTGATGAGATGCGTGATGCATCTGGAGTAGCCTACCTTAATACCCACACACAGAAATTGACACGATTCTATCGTTTCCATGCAGCCGTTGTGTGATAGGGACGGAAACTAGTCATTGGAGAATGCCTGATTCCTGCCACATCCTCGTGCGATTGTGCCTGAACTAACGTTCGGTTCAAATGCAACAGCAGCAATAAAATTGAATTTACCGTCTTCTTTCTTCATTTGTTTCCATTACTTTCTGTTACGTAATCACATTACCATTTTGACGTAACTGGTGGAAGAGGTTGATAAATAACTAGGTTGTCGTCTTTTGGGATATCTTGCTGCATGCAGCTACACTGACCGAGCGGGATGGTGCAGTTGTTACCTCACTGGACTTACATTCTGGAGGACGACGGTTCAAACCCGTGCTCAGCAGTTCTGATTTAGGCTATCTTGATTTCTCTAAAACGTTTCATGCAAGTGTCGGGATGGTTTCTTTGACAAAGGGCACGGCCGATCTCCCTCCCCATTCTTTCCTTATCCGAGCTTGTGATCCGACTCTAATGGCCTCATTGTCAAAGAGACATTAAACACTCATTTCCTCCTCCTTCCTGCACTCGTCATACAATCTGATCACGACGGCTGTTTCAGTATTCGATCAACGTCCACTTAACATAACAACATCGTACTCGGGAACTACGCAGGCTTGAATGGCACAAGCAAGTGTTGGCGTGGAGACTTTTCAAAACGACTAGCACTAGCACTAGAAACCTGCCACAAGCATCACTGACATTCTAAAAATACCCAGCTTTTAGTTTGATAATGGCAATAGGCATTGTTACTTTCAAAAAAGTGTGCGTTTGCGTAGAAGTACACTTCTGAGTATTACTGCAATTTGTTTATTGGCTAACAATAAGAGCCCCTGACTGCCTACCTATTATGTGAAAATCGCACTTCAATCAGAACTATCCATTTCCACAATTTTTGTGGTGAAATTTTAAGAACTAAAGTAAGAATCTTTGTAAGATTTTGAAATTACTGAGAGCACTTCCCATTATAAGCAACAGCTTGTGTCAATTGACGGATAGAAGTAATGATTTAACATGCGAGTGACTGAAGCCATCTACCTTCCCTTTCAAGCACAGCGTAGTATCTGCTGTAGCCTTACTTACACGTTTTCTGCAGAACTTTGCGTCTCCTGTTATCCGAGGATCCAATATTGCTCTCTCCACCTGTCGTTTCTGTGCCTACGAAGGTAATGTCCAGTCGTTTAGCAGTACGAAAAGCATTAGTCAACGCTTGGCAGTCTGTCCTACATTAATAACCTCTCCTTAATACTCCGCTTTACAGCCTCGTGTCTGTAGAGAGCTACGTTTGGAGCAGCAAAGTGCTGGTACCGAAATACACACAGTCTAAGGCTAACAATAAATTTATTATTAGCTTCAGAGTGCGAGAGGTCCACAAATTTCATACTAAAAGAATTTCACCCAATAAAGAAACGACCGTCAAAACAAACCTTCGTTTAACTTTACAATATGTTCACACCTCACAAAGTTTTTACTACATTGTTAGAAATAGAGAAAATCAAATGGTGGAGCTGCACTACAGGAATTAACGACTGCCCACATTTAGACACAATTATCAAACAACACGATCAAAATAAAAATAATTAGCACAGGAAGTTCAGTAAAAAAGAATGACGCCTTGTCCGGGGTCCACAGCTCGTGGTCGTTCTCGCTTCCCGCGCCCGGGTTCCCGGGTTCGATTCCCGGCGGGGTCAGGGATTTTCTCTGCCTCGTGATGACTGGGTGTTGTGTGTTGTCCTTAGGTTAGTTAGGTTTAAGTAGTTCTAAGTTCTAGGGGACTGATGACCATAGATGTTAAGTCCCATAGTGCTCAGAGCCATTTGAACCTTGTCCGGGCCCGAAGACGGCTAATCGAAGTCCGAAGTATTTCTAATCTAAAACACAAAGCAACAACTTTAAATATAACCAACACACAGTACAATATCATTTAGGTCAGACTGGTTACAGTATAACTAATTATCAGTTAAAATTACGTCTTCCTATATCTGATGTTGGCTCCGGAGCGCGTAGCCAGATTCTCAAGTAAGACAACCTCTAAAATAATTAACTGACTACCATAGGCCTCGAGCTAACAAAGTACATGGTTGAGTTTAGATTCGCCAAGGTGCTCATATGAAACTGCTCTTTGTTATAGGCGTAAAGTGCCTTTTGAACCGTCACGTAAGCCAGGCGTTGAGAAACAAGAAATAATTTTGCGACCAGACTACTATCTAACATTAAGACCAGCATAAAACAACAACGTTAAGAACACAAACCAGGAACTATACATCGCCGGCGGGATAGCCGAGCGGTTCTAGTTGCTACAGTCTGGAACTGCGCTACCGCTACGGTCGCAGGTTCGAGTCCTGCCTCGGGCATGGATGTGTGTGATGTCTTTAGGTTAGTTAGGTTTATGTAGTCTAAGGTCTAGGGGACTGATGACCACAGCAGTTATGTCCCATAGTGCTCAGAGCCATTTGAACCATTTTTGAACTATACATCAGTTCAAATACACAGAAAATTTCAAGGCACGTTAACTGCAGTGTAATGATAGAACTCTAGCATGTACCCAACTAAGAACAAACAAGCGTCTGCACTGTTAAAGCGGCAGAGTTAAACCATCGAAAAATATGTACCAGTTTAAGGTAAGCACTCCAGCGGCAAGGCATGGCAGAGTGAAATATTAATTTCTATACAACAAGAGTAATGCAAAGGTGACTCAGTAGGCAACTTCAGTAGACACACACCGCGGATATGTCTTTCCTGGCGCGACCGTTTCCTTCTTACTAAGTCATGCTTCACCTACATCACTACGAAGCGTTGCAGCCGCAGCAAAACTCCAACCTTAGTAACATCGTTACACATACTAATGAAGAAATAAGGACATAAGCAAAATCAAGTACACCTCGAGCGGCCAGATAATACACAGCAGAATTAGCAACATGACTGTAGAGAGAAAGTACATTATTCAACTCAGCTCCTCAACATTATGCAGCTAGTAACGTTCATTGCTCTTGCCCTTGTAACATCAGACGGTAGCCTCACACAGGTATGAGTTTTGCGCTAATCGTACAGCAGAATAACTGCGAGACATATACATGAAATAAGTTAATCAACAACAAAAATCCAGGTGCACCACCACTTGCTGTTAAGTTCCGAAAACTCAAATAATAAAGCAGTTAAAACTGCGGTACGACTTGTCTAACAGTTGACTCAAAACGTACGCCCGCAAACAACTCTAAATCAGTCGTAGTAGAATCATGTGAAAAACCAGTGAAGTCCGTAAAAAAAGTACATAGTCACTCGCAGTGTCGCTCTGAACACTCAGAGGTACAATGGAGTAACGAGAACGGCCATGTGACTTGTCACATGATCAACTCAAGGCACACGACCGCGAACAAATACGAATGAGGTACAGCACAATTGTCAATTGAACAGCAATATGGCACTGACGAGCAGTTCCAAATGTAGGTTCAGATCACACTGATTCAGCAGAAATTCAAGAAATGATCACGATTTAGCACTTCCTAAAAACCAGCCCTAGATCTAAAAGTTCTCACCAAAAATAGTTATCCCGCTAGTGAAATAATAAATCCAACTCTTGCTGGTAACTCCGTCACATATAGCCACACGACATACTGTTTCGATAAGCAAAAGCTCCTGCTTCCCACGGCTGCCGCCAATGGTAATGTTCAACCTTCTCAGCGAGTGGCTACTTACCCAGCGATATCGGTCGTGTACAAGTGTCCGAGTGGTGTTAACTCTTCGCTCACATGGGAATAACAACCAGTTTCACTGGTCTGCACTTCACAAGGCTGTTATAGGCTAGGGCACCCTACATCACTTATCTCCACTTTTCTTCATTCTCAAAGAGACTCCTTTCCACCACACACAACGATCGCTTTAATTACTTTTTTTAATTTATTATCTCTGATTCTACCAATTTTGTATTATGAAATAAATGCTGCCGTAATATTTGTCAGCTGCAGCCTTTCATCGTTTTATTGATATCGCCATATATTTTCCTCATTGCCTTTATAAGAAGAGTAATCTCCATTTATTAACATTTGTTAGCTCAAAGCCCTGACGATAACTAATTTTTCTATTGAATTTCTTTATATATACTCATTTTCGCCCTCCAACTCATTATTTCGTTTTTTGTAAGTTAAAAATTAGTGTTCTGTTCGGAGCTGGGATTCTATGTTAAGCTGTCGTATTACCCTAATTGTCCTTTTGTTGTTAAAGTCATTTAAATGTTTTGTTTTTGTAGAATTATCCTAACCATCTGTTCTTCATCAAAACACACTGATGTCAGAAACTGAAGCAACAATCAGTTCTTTTCCCGTCTTGTGTCTAATTCGCGGTCTAATCATACAAAATCTCAGCATATGACCGTTCAGTCGTGTTCTGCACGGAAGATGACATTCCAGTTAACGGACAACCACGTCAACAATGTCAGGGCACCTACCAAACGGGGTAGTGCTTTCCGGGTAGCTTCACACCCACAGTCGCTGTGTATACAGTCACAGACGCTGCAATATGGTAGAAAGAAGACGCCTACCAGACTCTCTGCGGTGTATGGAAGCGGTGAATGGAAGCAGGGCAGTCGAAAACTGACGTAGCCCGAAGGCTTCATGTGAATCGGTTTGCTGTATCCCGGATGTGGCGACAGTTTATAGAGACCGAAACAGTATCCCGAAGACGAGGGTATAGCCGACCACGTGCGGTATCAAAAAGAGAGGACCATTATTTGGCCGTAAGGGCACGACGGTACCACCTCAGTACTGCACGGCAACTGACACCTGAGCTCGCAGCATCCTCTGGACGTGTTGTATCGAGACAAAAGGTGTACGTAAGGCTTCGTCAGAGTAGTCTTTACTGTCGGAGACCTTCTTTATGTGTATCTCTGATGCGTCTTCACAGTAGCGAACGTCTAGAGTGGAGTCATCAACATGCCAACTGGACGGTCGAACCGTGGGCCAACGTTATTTTCGTAGATGAGTCCAGATTTGACTGGAGAGTGATTCTCGATGCATTCACGTCTATACGGAACGTGGAACACGATTTCGGAATCCAAACATTGTGGAAAGAGGTCGATATCGAGGAAGATCCGTAATGGTATTGGCAGGCATTATGTTGACCACACAAACAACTGTTCGTGAAATTGTACTGGTGAATCGGCAAGGTTTAAATGCTGTCACTTATCACGACGAAATCTTGGGACTTTATGTGCGGTCGTTGGGAGTTAGTGTGGGCCCATTCTTCGTATTGATGGACGTTATAGAGCACGAGTGATTGATGTTTGCTTGGAAAATAAAGATACTGCATGAATGGCGTGGTCTGCACGCTCTTCCGATTTGAACCACATAAAGAACACCCGGGATGCAGTAGGGAGACAGTTTGCATCACGTTGGCATCCACCAACCATTTTCCAAGGCTGCGAACAGCTCTGCAGGAAGGATGGGCGTTATTGCCTCAACATGAGACTGATGACATCACTCACGGCATGTCCCATCGTTGTCAGTCCTGTATTGCTAGCACAGCTGGTCACACCCCACCTTGAGCCCATTAACCAGTTGAAGGAATGTGTGTGCAAATGAGTTAAGTTGGAAAGAACGAAGGACATTTTTGTTTATCATTATGCAAGTAGCAGCTGCTTACGTTCTGTGATATTTATATTGTTTCTACTTTACTGTCACTTGTTTACGCTGTTTATTGGCAAAATAAACGCAACCTTGCTAAGTTACCATTTGTTGCTTTAATTTTGGACATCAGTGTATGTTCCGTGCATGTTTTACCATACTGCAGTTCCTTATTACGAATTTATACATTGCCATTATGGTTCCCCTGTGCTGATGGTGGTATGGTCATGCATTTTGTTTCCCTTTCAATTACATTTAGTTAAGCCATACTGTACCCTCTCGTAATAAATTATACAGTTTGATCAGGCCTTATCGTTTTCTTACAGCATTCTGCATTAGCAGAATACAAACGCACCAACACGCCTACTAGCCGTCTCGATATGAAGGTGAAAAGGGATTTTGTGCCCACCTTCTGAAAATATCGTAATCTAGTCTGGCATTTTTATTATAAAAATTTGAAACAAAAATATTTACCGGTTTCAACGATTTCTTATATTAGATTCCGTAACTATCTAAGCTGTTCAGTAAAACTGAACCATAGAATTTAAGTTTTAATAGTAAATGTAACTTTCGCAACGGATGACTTACTTATATTTTCAAGTTCTGGACAATTCTTACATTTATACATAATTTTTAAAAGGCATGTTGTTAATTAGAATCGAAATTTTTATTTTTTTAAATTTTTATGGTGGTCATACTGTACTCCTACTTTCATAGTAAACATGCATTCATGTTGCGGAGATTGGTAAAGCGCATTTTCAGTTTCTTTTCCCCGATTTTCTGTAAGTCCGTATTTAAAAAGGATGTTGTTAATAAAAGATGAACGTATTTGATGATTTTATTGGGTTTTTATGGTGGTGGGTACATAGTAACTCCCTCTGCCCACCCCTGGTCCTACCGGTCATGGAAAATACGTTGGTATTCCTAGGATTTACAACGGTACACATTTTAAATATATTTTTAACAGAATCAAATAAATAATATAATAATACTGTAAAGAATTCGTCCACTTGATTCAGTCACTGAATGCACCACAACTCTTCCGCCGTTTGGTTATCCAATACTACTTCACCGGTAATTTAGCTTACCGTAATTTTAACGATATGAACCATTTTCCTGATAATCAATATGGTTATTAATATCACTACACCTTATTCGGGGTATTACACTGGCGAATAGTGGATTGACAGTTTTCTACACTACTAGGCATTAAAATTGCTACACCACGAAGATGACGTGCTACAGACGCGAAATTTAACCGGCAGGAATAAGATGCTGCGATATGCAAATGATTAGCTTTTCAGAGCATTCACACAAGGTTGCCGCCGGTGGCGACACCTACAACGTGCTGACATGAGGAAAGTTTTCAACCGATTTCTCATACACAAACAGCAGTTGACCGGCGTTACCTGTTGAAACGTTGTTGTGATACCTCGTGTAAGGAGGAGAAATGCGTACCATCAGGTTTCCGACTTTGATAAAGGTCGGATTGCAGCCTATCGGTTTATCGTATCGCGATATCATCTCGGAGACCATGAGTGCGGTTATCCTTGACGCTGCATCACAGACAGGAGCGTCTGCGATGGTGAACTCAACGACGAACCTGGGTGCACGAATGGCAAAACGTCATTTCTTCGGATGAATCCGGGTTCTGTTTACAGCACCATGATGGTCGCATCCGTGTTTGGCGACATCGCGGTGAATGCACATTGGAAGCGTGTATTCGTCATCCCCATACTGACGTATCAACGGGCGTGGTGGTATTAAGTGCCATTGGTTACACGTCTCTGTCACCTCTTGTTCGCATTGACGGCACTTTGAACAGTGGACGTTACATTTCAGATGTGTTACGACCAGTGTCTTTACCCTTCATTCGATGCCTGCGAAACCCTACATTTCAACAGGATGATGCACGTCCGCATGTTGCAGGTCCTGTACGGCCCTCTCTGGACACAGAAAATGTTCGACTGCTGTCCTGGCTAGCACATTCTCCAGATCTCTCACCAACTGAAAACGTTTGGACAATGGTGGCCGAGCAACTGGCTCGTCACAATACGCCAGTCACTACCCTTGATGAACTGTGGTATCTTGTTGAAGCTGTATGAGCAGCTGTACCTGTAGACGCCATCCTCAGTTCAACATACCACTCATTACAGAGGAATGCTGCCTCAGTTTCTTAGGGACCTGCAGTGCACTAAATGGAAACCAGATATATTCATCTAGCTCCTGATTTCATATGATACTTTGCATACATTTGCATTGCAAATAATGCTTTCATAGTGCTTTTCTATTAATAAACACCTTCCAGAATGAGATTTTCACTCTGCAGCGGAGAGTGCGCTGATATGAAACTTCCTGGCAGATTAAAACTGTGTGCCCGACCGAGACTCGAACTCGGGACCTTTGCCTTTCGCGGGCAAGTGCTCTACCAACTGAGCTACCGAAGCACGACGGAGTTCGAGTCTCGGTCGGGTACACAGTTTTAATCTGCCAGGAAGTTTCAAATAAACACCTTCTTTGCAAAACAGTGCCGTACAATACGGATAATCCGAATGATGTAGCATTGTTTTAAATAGGCTGACATCGTGTTCTGAATGTAGGAGACGGTGATCTTCATTCCGCTATCCTGATATACATTTAATGTCGTTAGCCTAAATTAGTTAAGACCTGTATGTTTGTTATCGTAAGGGCACGTCCTACTGACTACCTGTCATGCCCTCGTCAAACTAGACCTGTAAATTATGTTTATGTCTGTACTTATGAATTGTGTACTTCTTTTGTTCTTGAACCGTAATATCATGACATGTCCAAAATCCTTGTAAAGAAAATCCACGGATGAATAAAACTACTGCTACTACTACAACAATGGCAATTGCTACAACTACAACTAGTACTAGTACTACCACTACTAGCATTAATGATAATGGAGGCAACCAAAGAGCCTTCAGGGTCGGACAGAAGTCACGCTAAAAAGGTATAGGAAAAGAAATCACGGGAAGCTGGATCTCTTGGACGCAGTGGTGACAATGAAAGCGTTATGGGACTGGAGCGAAAGTAAGGGGGGGCCGAGAGTGAGAGGGCGAGCAGGGGCAGTTAAGGAAGATAAATGGGACAGCCAGTCTGGAAGCTCATAACGTGTCAGGAGAGAGAACGTAATTCACACGGTGGGATCGGTCGGAAGGTGTGCTGGCACTGAGGCATTCCATGTATTGTAGTGGAATACGAATACACGGGCTGGGGGTTCTCTTGGTCGAGGTGTGAATAGGTTTTGTGAGAATATGCTGTTCCAAAGGCAACGAATCACTACAGATGAAACTGGCAACTAACTAATTTCTGGCTTTTTAAGCGTTTTAGGCTGTAGGCCCTGGTAATAGTCAGCAACGTTTACAATAAATGTTTAGTGAATATGTAACTGGATGTTCATTTTCTTTGACATTTTTTGGAAAGTCCTTAAGTTGACTTTATTAATACTACGTATGACATATTGTAATGGGTACGATATGCACGAATAATTTCTGTACAGAGGATAACCAAAGAGAAGTTTGTTCTGTAAAGTGGCTACAGAAACAAACAAAAATGTGCGTGAAAAACAACAGCAGAAAAGTGTCTGTACCACGTACCAACACGGCTGATACTTGGTCATGACAGACGGTGCCTCAAGAACTACAAACACTGAAACTGAAACCAAAAACTACAGACCCCAGGGACGTCCAACAAGATTACATTGCACTTCAGAAAAAAAACTAACATTTGGGAGCTTTGAACTCATGATTTGAAAACGCAACGGTGGGGAACAAGAATGACCAGTGTATCAGGCCTCTGAGTTACGGTACTGGAGAAGAGTGATAATAATTTCACTGAAAGAATATGTGATAAATCAGAGAGACACTTCGGACAATGCTGATAGACTGTAATGGACCAAAAACACAGGGCTGAAACAACACATGCAATTAGGAACCTATGAACACAGCTTATTGTCGCCTTGAATAGTTTTATCGGCCTCTACTGAATGGCAGTTACCTGGGTTCATGCTATGTTACTTAACCACAGAGCAGTTGCCTGAGGAACAGGAGCTTCGTGTTCCCTGAGTTGACCAAAACGTTCACGAAATTTTCCAACGCACTACACTAAGATTGGCAGGCTATTCGACGGACTAGGATTTTTGCGGCAGTGTTTGTGTATCCATCATTCAACTTCGATTCCTTCCCGAATAGTCAATAAATACATTGTTACGTACCTCAGCAGTTCTGTTACGCTGGAAGGTAGGAATAGAAATACTGGCGTAAATACAGATGTGAGGACGGGCTATGAGTTGTTCTTGTACATCTACATCTACATCTACATCTATACTCCGCGAGCCACCTTACGGTGTGTGGCGGAGGGTACTTATTGTACCACTATCTGATCCCCCCTTCCCTGTTCCATTCACGAATTGTGCGTGGGAAAAAACGACTGCTTGTAAGTCTCCGTATTTGCTCTAATTTCTCTGATCTTTTCGTTGTGATCATTACGCGAGATATATGTGAGCGGTAGTAATATGTTGCCCATCTCTTCCCGGAATGTGCTCTCTCGTAATTTCGATAATAAACCTCTCCGTATTGCGTAACGCCTTTCTTGAAGTGTCCGCCACTGGAGCTTGTTCAGCATCTCCGTAACGCTCTCGCGCTGACTAAATGTCCCCATGACGAATCGCGCTGCTTTTCGCTGGATCATGTCTATCTCTTCTATTAATCCAACCTGGTAAGGGTCCCATACTGATGAGCAATACTCAAGAATCGGACGAACAAGCGTTTTGTAAGCTACTTCTTTCGTCGATGAGTCACATTTTCTTAGAATTCTTCCTATGAATCTCAACCTGGCGCCTGCTTTTCCCACTATTTGTTTTATGTGATCATTCCACTTCAGATCGCTCCGGATAGTAACTCCTAAGTATTTTACGGTCGTTACCGCTTCCAATGATTTACCACTTATGGCATAATCGTACTGGAATGGATTTCTGCCCCTATGTATGCGCATTATATTACATTTATCTACGTTTAGGGAAAGCTGCCAGCTGTCGCACCATGCATTAATCCTCTGCAGGTCCTCCTGGAGTACGTACGAGTCTTCTGATGTTGCTACTTTCTTGTAGACAACCGTGTCATCTGCAAATAGCCTCACGGAGCTACCGATGTTGTCAACTAAGTCATTTATGTATATTGTAAACAATAAAGGTCCTATCACGCTTCCCTGCGGTACTCCCGAAATTACCTCTACATCTGCAGATTTTGAACCGTTAAGAATGACATGTTGTGTTCTTTCTTCTAGGAAATCCTGAATCCAATCACAAACCTGGTCCGATATTCCGTAAGCTCGTATTTTTTCACTAAACGTAAGTGCGGAACCGTATCAAATGCCTTCCTGAAGTCCAGGAATACGGCATCAATCTGCTCGCCAGTGTCTACGGCACTGTGAATTTCTTGGGCAAATAGGGCGAGCTGAGTTTCACATGATCTCTGTTTGCGGAATCCATGTTGGTTATGATGAAGGAGATTTGTATTATCTAAGAACGTCATTATACGAGAACACAAAACATGTTCCATTATTCTACAACAGATTGACGTAAGCGAAATAGGCCTATAATTATTCGCATCTGATTTATGACCCTTCTTGAAAATGGGAACGACCTGCGCTTTCTTCCAGTCGCTAGGTACTTTACGTTCTTCCAGCGATCTAAGATAAATTGCTGATAGAAAGGGGGCAAGTTCTTTAGCATAATCACTGTAGAATCTTAAGGGTATCTCGTCTGGTCCGGATGCTTTTCCGCTACTAAGTGATAGCAGTTGTTTTTCAATTCCGATATCGTTTATTTCAATATTTTCCATTTTGGCGTCCGTGCGACGGCTGAAGTCAGGGACCGTGTTATGATTTTCCGCAGTGAAACAGTTTCGGAACACTGAATTCAGTATTTCTGCCTTTCTTCGGTCGTCCTCTGTTTCGGTGCCATCGTGGTCAACGAGTGACTGAATAGGGGATTTAGATCCGCTTACCGATTTTACATATGACCAAAACTTTTTAGGGTTCTTGTTTAGATTGTTTGCCAATGTTTTATGTTCGAATTCGTTGAATGCTTCTCTCATTGCTCTCTTTACGCTCTTTTTCGCTTCGTTCAGCTTTTCCTTATCAGCTATGATTCGACTACTCTTAAACCTATGATGAAGCTTTCTTTGTTTCCGTAGTACCTTTCGTACATGATTGTTATACCACGGTGGATCTTTCCCCTCGCTTTGGACCTTAGTCGGTACGAACTTATCTAAGGCGTACTGGACGATGTTTCTGAATTTTTTCCATTTTTGTTCCACATCCTCTTCCTCAGAAATGAACGTTTGATGGTGGTCACTCAGATATTCTGCGATTTGTGCCCTATCACTCTTGTTAAGCAAATATATTTTCCTTCCTTTCTTGGCATTTCTTATTACACTTGTAGTCATTGATGCAACCACTGACTTATGATCACTGATACCCTCTTCTACATTCACGGAGTCGAAAAGTTCCGGTCTATTTGTTGCTATGAGGTCTAAAACGTTAGCTTCACGAGTTGGTTCTCTAACTATCTGCTCGAAGTAATTCTCGGACAAGGCAGTCAGGATAATGTCACAAGAGTCTCTGTCCCTGGCTCCAGTTCTGATTGTGTGACTATCCCATTCTATACCTGGTAGATTGAAGTCTCCCCCTATTACAATAGTATGATCACGAAACTTCTTCACGACGTTCTGCAGGTTCTCTCTGAGGCGCTCAACTACTATGGTTGCTGATGCAGGTGGTCTATAGAAGCATCCGACTATCATATCTGACCCACCTTTAATACTTAACTTAACCCAGATTATTTCACATTCGCATTCGCTAATAACTTCACTGGATATTATTGAATTCTTTACTGCTATAAATACTCCTCCACCATTGGCGTTTATCCTATCCTTGCGGTATATATTCCATTCTGTGTCTAGGATTTCGTTACTGTTCACTTCCGGTTTTAACCAACTTTCCGTTCCTAATACTATATGCGCACTATTTCCTTCAATAAGAGATACTAATTCAGGAACCTTGCCCTGGATACTCCTGCAGTTTACCAATATTACGTTAACTTTTCCTGTTTTTGGTCTCTGAGGACGGACGTTCTTTATCAACGATGATAATGTCCTCTCTGGTAAGCCGTCAGGTATTTTATCGTTTCGCCCAAGGGGGGTCCCTCTAACCTAAAAAACCCCCGTGTGCACGCCACACGTACTCTGCTACCCTAGTAGCTGCTTCCGGTGTATAGCTTAATGCATAGATAATTTTCGAATGACAAGTAAGCGTTCAGAGGTCGATTCTCGGTCTGGCTGAACGTTTCACTCTGCCAGGAACTTTAAAACCAGCGAACACTCCGCTACAAAGCGAACATTCAGTATGGAAGAGTATTCAGTGACTTTGCGCGTAGTAAACCACATGTGCTGACGTGAGTTAGATTTTTATTTTGTGTATATTTTACTCAGATACATAAGACAGTTTATGGCTTCTACTACTCAGATACATAACACAATATATAGCTGCTGCCTGGGAAGGAAACGAAACTGAATAATACATTCACGAACAATTCAAGTCACATTTTGCCACAATGCTTTAATCTGCTGAGAGTTTCATTCTCCCGTGTTTTAGTTACATGGTACATCGCTCGACAAATACACTGAAGCACCAAAGAAACTGCTATCGGCATGCGTATTCAAATAAAGTGATGCGTAAACAGGCAGAAGAAGGCGTTTTCTGTCGACAACGCCTATATAAGATAACAAATGTCTGGCGCAGTCGCTAGATTGCTTTCTGTTGCTACAATGGAAGATTATCAAGATTTATGGGTCTGCCTGTGGTGTTATAGTCGGCGCACGAGCGACGGATGAGCGTCTCCGACCATTTCACGAGTGTACCGTGAATATCAGGAATCCAAAGAAACATCATATCTCCGGCATCGCTGTGGCTCGAAAAAGATACTGCAAGAACGAGATCAACGACGACTGATGAGAATCGTTCAAAGTGACAGAAGTGCTACCCTTCCGTAAAATTGCTGCAGATTTCAGTGCTGGGCCATCAACAAGTGTCAGTGCGTGAACCATTCAACGAAACATCATCGATATGGGTTTTAGGAGCCGAAGGCCCACTCATATAAACTTGATGACTGCGCGACACAAAGCTTCACACCTCGCCTGGTCCCGTCGACACCTACGTTGGACTATTGATTACTGGAAACCTGTTGCCTGGTTAGACGAGTCTCCTATTAAATTGTACCGAGCGGATGGACGTGTACGGGTATGGAGACAACCTCATGAATCCGTGGACCCTGCATGTCATCAGGGGACTGTTCAAGCTGGTGGAATCTCTGTAACGGTGTGGGGTGTCTGCAGTTGAAGTGATTTTGCGTCTAGATATGACCCTGACACGTGACATGTACATGAGCATCCTGTCTGATTACCTGTACCCATTCATGTCCAGTGTCCGACAGACTTGGGCAGTTCCAGCAGGACTGTGCGACACCCCACACGTCCAGAACTGCTACAGAGTGGCCTCAGGAAGATTCTTCTGAGTTTAAACACTTCCAATAGCCACCAGACATCCGAGACATGAACATTATTGATCGTATCTGGGATGGTTTGCAATGTACTGTTCAGAAAAGATCTCCTCCCCTCGTACTCTTACTGATTTATGGAGAGCCCTGTAGGATTCATGGTGTCAGTTTCCTCTGGCACTACTTCAGACATTAGTCGATTCCATGCCACGTCGTGTTGCGACATTTCTGCGAGCTCGTGGAGGCTGTACAAGATGTTAGGCAGGTTTACCAATTTCTTTGGCTCTTCAGTCTTTTATCACTAACTGCAACCCAAAATTCCCCATGAATTAATACAATCATGAACAAGATACAGAGTATGTGAAATTGAATTATAATCACATGGGCACTGACATTAGCACTTTTGCACAGTACTCATGATAGTTAAGAAACTGTTATATTTACTAAAGGCTTTCATTAAGCATAACTAGACTGGGTGCTGAGTAGTGACCATGAATCATTTACTGTCAGATTGTCAGTAGTCTAGAATTTATTACGTAGCACTGGTGTAATTCTCAGAGATGAATATATTTACATTTACAAAGTTTAATTTTCAACTGATAACTCCACTCTAGAAAATTTTTAAAGTTTCAACTATATAATTTCATAACCCAGTGAGAAATGGTATTAGATTTTTGAAGTGAGATATTAATTACCGCGAGGAAGTAGTTTCTGTCGTTGGGTAACTTACGTCAGTAATATGTTTGACTTAATCAACAGAGTACTCACTGTATCAGGCGTCGATAGATTTATCGATTATTCTGCTTCACAGGTACAACAAGATCGCAGAAACGTGAGTGAGGTTCTTGGCGCGAACCAACCATGTACCACCTAGAAGTTAACATTTGTGTATGAAACAAGTATTTCCTCCGTCACTACATTATTTTTCGGTTTATTTGCAGTCACAGCACACGAGTGTGGGCCTAAAGATACAGCTTGAGCCGTATTTTGCCAGCCCTTGTTTATAACAGTAATAACAACATTCAGTATCTGTAAACTCCCTGTCAGTCTCTTACCGGCACACAGTTTTAGTGTGCCAAGAAGATTCGTAACAGCGCACACTCCACTGCAGAGTGAAAATCTCACTCTGGGAACATTCTGGAAGTGAACAAGTTTGTTTAGGACACGGCTGGATCCGCATTTCATTATAACAGTGTACAATGTGTTGCTGTGAAAATTGTTGAAGTATTGTTCACGACAATTTACATCTACATCTACATCTACGTGATTACTCTGCTATTCAAAATAAAGTGCCTGGTAGAGGGTTCATTGAAACACGTTCAAGCTATCTCTCTACCGTTCCACTCTCGAACGGTGCGCGGGATAAAGCCCTGATTTGTCTTATTTTATCGCGATGATCATTTTTCCCTATGTAGGCGGGTGCTAACAGAATGTTTTCCCAGTCTGAGGAGAAAACTAGTGATTGAAATTTCATGAGAAGATCTCATCGCAACAAAAAACGCCTTTCTTTTAATGACTGCCACTCTAATTTACGTATTATGTCCGTTTCGTTATAATACAAAACCAGCTGCCCTTCTTCGTACTTTTGCGATGTCATCCGTCAGTTTAACCTGATGCGGATCCCACACCGCACAGCAATACTCCAGAATAGGGCGGACAAGCGTGGTGTAAGCAGTCTCTCTAGTCACTACACGCCTTAAGACATTTCTATCACTGGGAGAGAATCCAGTCAGTTCCTGTTGCGTATATTGCGGTCGGCCACTGACGTAACCACAACAGCACCCACTCTTGCCCTCCCTCGTTCCACTGAAAGAGAAGTCCTAGCATGACTTTCTCCAGGTTGCTAAAGAAGTGGCAATAACGCAGTACAGAATCCGGGCAATGCAGTGTTTCCCAACGAAATCACTGAAGCGTGACAGTGTGGGAGCAGGTGACATCGTCAATAGAATAATTCCGTCCTACAACATCCTTGGGCTTTTGAATTTGTGGCGCGTCTCAATTTCTGCAAAATGTCGTTATAGCACTGCGCATTTATTGTGGTTCGGAGATCGAGGAACTTGACGAGCAGAGTGCAGTTGTGATTATGTGATTAACTTACCGGAACTTGCGTGAACAGATTTGAATTTATTTAGTGGAGGAGGTTTGGGATGTTTACACTGGTGGCCTTGATGTATGCCCTCGGACTGTAGGAATGCCCTAGAATGGAATCATCCTGTTGCACGGCACACTGCCAACCTGATCGAACGAAGGCTACGCTTCAGTGACTTGGTTGGCAAACACTGCAGTATTCTTCTTAGTGTCCGGGTCTCTCACTGTTCGATTTTCACATCCGTGACGACCTGGGGAATGACATGCTTAGAATAGGTTTCAGTCGGACGAGGAAGTGAAAGATTGCATGTTGTTGTGGACCCGTCAGCGTCCGACCGTGTTTTACGAAACAGGAACTGATCTCTTAATTTTCCTGTCCCGATTACTTTTGAGTGTATCATCCCATAGCCATGTCGTTGCGGGTGTTCGGTAAACTTTAATACTAATTATAATTATCATTTGGAGTACTGCAGTACATGTATAATGTAGTGCCAGTTGGACCGGAAAAAAGCACGGCTCACTAACTGATTAACGAGTGGGGAGGGGCAGAGTAGTAGAAATTGCTTCATCTGATAACTCGACGATGTCGGCGTTATTTTTTGATGTGTGTGCGACACATATGATGTAGCGGCGACGTGTCTATCCACTCAAAGGCAGCGTAGCATTGTCTGGTAGCCGACAGCCTTCGTCTCCCATGTCCAGTGGCTCTGTGTTGTGCGTACTGTAAGACCTTCGGTACACACACCATCAGATTATTTGACTTGTCGCTCTAGCGAAGTAGGCGAGTCAGCAATATGTCTCGTGGTCTTATCGTGGCGTGTTTATCTTCTGCTGTTAGGTCACACGATAGAAATGCCACTTGCACGCTTACAGTAGCAGATTGACGGTGATCAACATTAAACAGAACGATTAATTTTCACACACATTTATTAAAATAATAAGCATAAACATTACGTAACTTGATTCTGGATGCTATTTACAATTGACAATCTGAAGTTCCTTTGGTCTTGGTACGTTAATCTTATTCTCACACATCTCTGATACTTGACAAAGTGCCTATACATTTATCTTCATGGCTATTTACAGGAATATAATAATCTTCTTAGATGCAGACTGAAACTTGACTATAGACTGGTACAGACAAATGCAGACTGGTACAGACTGGTGCAGACTAATGCAGACTGGTACAGACTGGTGCAGACAAATTGCAGACTGACTAATCGGAGGTCTGTACACTCGTTATAATACCTCGCGCGTTCAGGTATCACTGCGTGAGTGTGATCTGTGAGAAGAATAGGTTCTACGTTAGCAGCAATCTCATTGGCTGCGTTACATATTAATACACGGATCGGCGGAAGCAGAATTTGGTCCGTCTCTAAGGCAGCGCCATCTCGTACTGCGGAGATGGACGAGCGCTGCGCCTGCGCTTTTGTGCTTAGCGGGGCGTGCTCTAGTGGGAAAGTTGTGTACGTGCTGAGTACGCGGAACTATGTACACAACACAATCCATGCCACCACTACTCCTTCCTTGCTTCACGGGTTGATGGCAAGCTTAATCCCTCCCAGGTGTTCTTCTTGCACGGCGTTTGTTGTCTGCAGTAAATACCTGGCTGTGGCAGTGTTAGCGTATTATTCAAACTTTGAGGTCAGACAAGGGATGTACATTATAATGCTTGAAGACTGAAACATCAGACAGGGGATGGAAAATGAATAAATGACAAAACAACGGCCGGCCGGAGGGGCTGAGCGGTTCAAGGCGCTACAGTCCGAAACCGCGCGATCGCTACGGTCGCAGATTCGAATCCTGCCTAGGGCATGGATGTGTGTGATGTCCTTAGGTTAGTTAGGTTTAAGTAATTCTAAGTTCTAGGGGACTGATGACCTCAGAAGTTAAGTCCCATAGTGCTCAGAGCCATTTGAACCATTTGAACAAAGCAGCGATAGATATCAGAAGGATCCGACTCAAAGCGTGAAAACTGAGTCTGTAATGACTGACATGCCTCCACTTAGCAGTGTTAGGATGCTTTGTGAGAAGCAGCACCAAACTCACTTCTTCCCAGCCGTATGTGGGTGATACTCTCACATATCAGACGATCATTATCATCACTCTCTGACTGTCCGGTCTGTCACTGGCTGTCTGATCTCTTCCCTCTGCCTCCTTTCTTCGATCAGCTGCTCCATGTTCGATATTTTTGTTCACTTTTCTCCACTCTGTCCTCGAGGAGTAGAATTTGCCAATATACTGCCGTTGTCACTGGTTAGTACAATTTTCTAATTCGCCGGTTGAACGGTCGATACTGTGGAACCGAACCTCCTAGTCTTTGTACACATTTCCCAACCTAGTGAGTCGGAAGGTTCCGTGGTGGCAGCTGTTGTGTAGCAAGGGAGCTCCCCCTTTGCTCTCGTACTGGCTCCATGTTGTGGAGCGTCGCAGCGTTGCCTGTTGGCTCATCTACAGGATGCATGGAGGTGAACTTCAAGTATTTTTCTACGGTCTTGAGTTGTCAGGAAGGATACAAGCCAGCAATAGAGCTGTTACCCTGTAACTGAAATGCCTGTACTTCATTAAAGTGTCCTTTGGCGTTTGGGGTTCGGCAGCGGCCCTTTTCTCTCAGTCTTTAATCTAGGCAATCCTTCTGGAGCGAAGCAAACGTATCAGTCAGACTTTTCAGGACGGTTTCACGACCAGGTGTGCTCTAGGTGAGGCACCTTTGTCCTGAATGCTTGGTGGCGAATTACCACTAGCCATCTTTGAAACTTCCGCTATTTGACTGCAGATTTGTATTCATTTATATCAGGCAGTCGTGATTTCGGCTTTATACCCGTTTTCAACTGCAATTTGAAATCTGGAAAAATGTCCATCGTACCTAACTGAATCGTAATAATCGAAATAATATTGGTATAGTCTTACGAAGTAATCGCCGCATTAGAGGATATGAGTACATATCAAAGAGAGATAATGTGGCTCAAATTGTGCATAGCAAATAAACGCCAACGAACAGTAATGCATAACTGACAGACAATACATTGCTGCGACTTGCATTAATCACGTCCATAATCGACATTGAAAATGCTCTCGAGAATGGCTATAAAGCACAAATAATGGTTGTGTGAAGTAAATGCATGCAGATCGGCAGTCAGCTGGTGGAAATGTCTTTCAGAAAGTTCTACACGATTGTGGATCCCGATGGAGGAAACATTGTTGCTAGTGTGTTAGAAATGCTTGGCTGGGTGTCATTATACACGCATGGAGTATTCCAGCCGAAATAAAGGGTACTACCTTTTAAATCACATGTGTCTATTATATTTATATGCTTGAAGGGAAGATAATCTTATTTCGATTCTCACTGATTTCTTTTCTTTATCTTCCTGAGGTGTTGTTGTGGTAGTCACTAATGTCATTTCTATATAATATATAGAGGCAATGTACCGACTGAGTGCGTAAGCATTTGAAAGCTTAATCAGTGAAAACTGATATTTGCGCTCTTGGTTATAAATGACAATACAGGACAATACTGGTTCACTGACTTAACAGCTCCCAGCCCATACCGCTAACGACAGAAACCTCAGATTGGGAGAGGGTGTTGACAATATACCGTTGGCGTTGTTTAAGAAGAGATTTTTCGAAATTCCACCCCTAAGGTAGTGAAAGGTTTTTGGAAAGTATGTCGCTACTAAGGCAATTTTGAAGCGAGACCAACGAAATTTGGTATTTGGTGTCTCTGTCAGAAATGAGGAAATACCTGTTTGAGCATTTTTCGAAATTTTACCCCTACGGATATGAAATAGTAGGTAAAAGATTTTTTTTTTTTAAATCGTTGTTACAGATATACTAAAGTATTTTTATAGCTACATGTATGAAATTTGGTATTCAACTGTGTTTTTGGAAATTCAATCCCTGTCTGGGTGAATGAGGGGTTGGAAGATTTTAAGGAATTGTTTCATTGTGCAAGAATTTTTGAAGCTAAGTCTATGAGAAATTGTATTTGGCTTCTTTGTTAGAAATTATGAAATAGTAGGTAAAAGATTTTTGAAAAAAAATCGTTGTTACAGTTATACTAAAGTATTTTTATAGCTACATGTACGAAATTTGGTATTTACTGTGTTTTTGGAAATTCAAGCCCTGTCTGGGTAAATGAGGGGTTGGAAGATTTTAAGGAATTGTTTCATTGTGCAAGAATTTTTGCAGCTAAGTCTATGAGAAATTGTATTTGGCTTCTTTGTTAGAAATTTAAAAAAATATACATTTCACTGTTTTCGGAAATTCAAAACCTAAGCGGGGTAAAGAGGTGAAATTTTCTATGAATATATTTCAATGGGTAAGCATTTTAAAGTTGAATCATTGAAAGCTATTCCCGTTCTCCGCTAGAAATGGAAAAAAATGTGTTTTACTGGTTTTGGAGAGTCAGCCCCAAGAAGGTGAAATAGGCACCATCGTCCAGCACAAACCAGTAAAGATAGAAATTTAAAATTTGGAGAGGATATGGACCTTATAATTTAAGCATCGTTTGAGAAGAAACTATTGAAAATACCACTCCTAAGGGGTAAAACAGTGGTGAAATTTTGTTTTGAATGTTTCATTATGCAAGGAAATTTGAAGCTACATCAACGAAAATTTGTACTTGGCTTCGCTATCAGAAATAAAGGAAATACGTCTTTCGCTGATTCAGAAATTCAACCCTTATGGCGTTCAAAGAGGGGAAGAAAATTTTTTAGATAATATTTTGTTATATTGGAAAACTTTTAAAGATAAAACTATGAAAATTCGTTCTTCAATTCTCGGTTGGATATGAAGATACATTAGGGGATGAAAGTTCCTACGAAAATATCACCAGAAGAACGCAAAAGGGATGTTTAACAAAAACCTTGGACTCTGGTCACAATTACCTTAGGAAAATGCCTCGGTTCTATGGCCTTAATTAGACGAAAATGCTTAGAATGTGTTGTAGTTTGTTCACAAAATAAAAATTCGATTTAAGAAAAAGGAGTGTTTGCAGAGTATTAAGCTTTCTCGAGTGAAGCAGAGTCCGATGATCGAGTTAGTTACGTTTTACTTATATACATTTATTTTGAGAATTGTTTTCTCGTGTTGCTTCATCCATTTTGTCGAGCAACGTTCTTTCTTAGTCTACGTGTATCGTAAGAAAGAACTTGTAGCCGCGAGGCGCCTCGTGACGGTCCTCGCGGCTCGCCCGGTCGAAGGTTCGAGTCCTCCCTTGGGCATGGATGTGCGTGTTGTCTTTAGCGTCAGTTAGTTTAAGTTATATAAAATAGTGCGTAAACTTAGGAACCGAAGACCTCAACAGTTTGGATCCTTAAGACCTTACCGCAAATTTTCCTAAGAACTTGTTTATGCCCAAGCTTTGTATTAACTGTTATATTTTATTTAATCTTTCATTCATTACTTACCCAAATATTATACACATCACATGAATAGTAAGCCATTCCATTACTTATACGTTAATGGAAAAAAAATAGCAACACGAAGAAAGAGTTGTCCCACGTAAGCAGTAGTTGTAGACGTATTTCTGCATCTGGAAGATGAGGTCTGTTCAAGTTTCGCACCAGTTGCAGAAGAGACGCTAGTAGCGCTACCTCGAGGATACAAAAGAGCTTTGCTTAAAATGCAAGTTATAAGGGTCGCGGACGTTATTTACCTTTGAGGCTCGACTTGGTGAATGGGATGTTAATCAAGAATGCATTTAAGGCGATAGAGACTGCATTATCAGCACTTCATTGAGTGTGAACGAGGTTGTGTAAAAGGGCTGAGACGCCTGGTTAAATCCGCAGGACAGAACAGGTACTTGGAATTGTGGAATGGGGCCAAAAATTAGCGGCTGTCAGTTACACTCGAACACATATAACTTTATTTAGTTGTCCAAACATTACAGCGCAAATTTCCGAGCTTAACTATCGACTGAATATGTCACACAATCTTAGGGCTTAAGGGCACAACCTCTTTAATTTTTAAAACGCCTGAAGGCCCATGATTTAAAACACCACTACAATTAATTTCAAAATGCAGAGAGCGCAAGGTTATATCCTTAAATAATATTTCAATGAGGCTGAAGGCCTAAACAATCTAAGACTTGACAAGTAAGAAATCTTAAGTTTAAAATGGCTGAAGGCCCATGATTTAAAAACACAACTATCCACAGCTTTATCCTTAAATAGTTTTCAAAAAGTCTAAGACTTAGCAATGCGGAATTTTACTTTTAGAACGGCTGAAGGTCAATATTTCAAAAGACAGCTACAATAAATTTTTACAAGGCGGAGAGCCCAAGGCTTTAACCTTAAATAATTTTTTTAAAATGAGGCTGAAGGCCAAAACCGTCTAAGATTTAACAAGTAAGGAATTTTAATTTTAATATGGCTGAAGGCCCATGATTGTAAAACACAACTACACTAAATTTTCAAAAGGCAGAAGTCCCAAAGCTTTATCAAAACAAAAACGAAAAATATTTTAAATGCGGCTGAAGGCCCAGACAACGCAAGACTTGACAAGTAAGGAACTTTCAATATTAAAAGGCTGAAGCATCATTATTTAAAACCCAACTAAAGGGACACAAATTCAAACCATCGGCTATGAGCCATTAAAATACAAAATCAAACACCAACAAGAAAAGGCAGTACAGTTAGCAGCGCTCAGAAGTTTCCGGGGGTCGGTCTGCACTTGAAATATTAACGTTCGCTTATGGGAGACAGGTAGTCGGCCCAACTATATCCGATCCGCGGGAAACCCAACCAAAAAAACAGTCAACGGACCCACCGACAAGACGACTTGCTTCCCACCCTACCAGTACACAAGGAACTTCAATGCCAAAACGTAAAAGGCGTAGCCGCCCACAACCAAGTATCCATAAGCTGTCAAAACTATACACAAGTGTTGGTCAGCGACAACATGGCGAGGAAAAGACACTGCCTAAATTTTACGTCAGCGGCCAGGGCAGGTAACCGGAACGCTAACGGCCACAAGGCAGAAAATTCCGATGGTGTAACCATAATACAGTAACCATAATACAGTTAAACTTCACAGGATGGTGACCAAACTTTCTCCAACTCGAACACTCACTGTTGCTCACGGGATTACCCCCAACCGCCAACCATGATAATCAATGGCGCAATATGAACAGACTGGTTTCGGTAATTAAATCACCACTCAACTTTGATGTCCTGGGTAGGTGAGTTACGAACCTTGTAGCAATCGGAACAGCTGCCACACACTCTGGCACTGCATAGAGACTGCCAGTAGGCCCGGCCCACTGCGCCGCGCGGAGATTTCCTGGCTGATCCACACCAACCGACCGACTGCCGCACACCAGCTAGCCAGAAAGTATAAGCACCAGACCAAAGATAGTACAAGGTGCGAATATGGATATGAACCGCTGCTACCACACATAGCAAGAGGAATAACCACGGGATAACTGCAATAACCGTGGGAAACCAAACGCACAGTAACAGCCAAGGTTTAAACCAACGCATAAGCCTGGGCCAGCACAGCTCAAGGAGGTGGATGTTAGTTCTGCCATACCGTACGAAGACTTGGCAGGAAAGTGGCTACTGTACGCGATATCTGGCAATGGTCTCGAGAATCTACGGTAGCAAGAAGACAGGGCTCCGAACGGCCATGCGATACTACAGATGGAAAGACAATCGTGCGTGGAGTTGGCTCTGGCGCAACGTACTGCATCTGCAGCAGCAATCTGAGCAGCAGTTGGCACCATAGAGACACAGTGAACTGTTGCAAATCGGTTACTTCAAGGACATCTCCGAATCAGACGCCCTGTAGCATGCATTCTACTTATCTCCAACCAACGCCATTTGCGACTTCACTGGTGTCAAGCGAGAGCTCATTGGACAGCAGGGTGAAGATCTTTTGTGTTTTCTGAAGACAGCCGTTTTTGCTTCGGTGCAAGTGATGGCCGTGTGTTAGTTAGAAGGAGACTAGTTGAGGGCCTGCAAAAAACCTGTCTACAAGCTAGACACACTGGACTTACACCTGGAGCTATGGTATGGGCCGCGATTTCAAAAAAAAAAAAAAAAAAAAAAAAAAAATGGTTCAAATGGCTCTGAGCACTATGGGACTCAACTGCTGAGGTCATTAGTCCCCTAGAACTTAGAACTAGTTAAACCTAACTAACCTAAGGACATCACAAACATCCATGCCCGAGGCAAGATTCGAGCCTTCGACCGTAGCGGTCTTGCGGTTCCAGACTGCAGCGCCTTCAACCGCACGGCCACTTCGGCCGGCGCCGCGATTTCGTATGACAGCAGAAACACTTTTATGGTTATCCAACGCATATCTGTACGTTTGTCTCGGTATTAGAGCTGTTGTGCTGCCATTCGTGAGTAGCGTTTCGGGGGCTGTTTTTCAGCAGGATAACAACCACTCACATACACCTGTTGTAGCCCAACATGTTTCCTTTGGCTGCTCGATCATTAAATCTGTCTCCGATCGAGCACATATGGGACATCATTTAACGACAACTGCAGTGTCGTCCACAAACGGCATTAATCGCACCTGCATTGACCCACCAAGTGGAACAGGCATAGAACTCCGTCCCACAAACTGGCGTCCGGCACCTGTACAACACAATGCATGCATGTTTGCATGCTTGTATTCAGGATTATGGCGGTTACGCCAGTTATTAAGGTACCAGAATTTCACGTATTTCATATCTTCAATGGTTTATCTTGCACTCACATTACCCTGTGACGTTGCAATGTTAGTTACTTACATTTGTTACCTGCGCTAATTATTTTTTGATGATGTTACTTTTTTCGCTCAGTGTAGCATTAAAATGAAGGCATAAGTATTTAATTTAAGAAACCCAAAACCCCAGAGAAATGAGAAAGTGAGCGCTACTACATTTAGCTGAAAATTATCCCGCCATTTGCTACGAATGATTAGGAGACCCTGTGGAAAATCTGGATGATGAAATCAAGAACCAATGTAACGTCATACCAATTATAGCATCTTCTAAATTTTAATATTTATTTCTAAACAACAATAACTATAATAAGGATACCGTCAGTTCTTTAAAAAATGAAAAATCATTTCAACACGAGATAAATGGTTAATCGTGGTAACGAAGTCTGTTGTTGCTCACTGATGTCTTTCAAGCTGGGCGGCAGCCTATTGAAAATCGTGGCACAGTAATGCCGTTTTTCTCAGCGACAGATGATGATGATGATTGTGATCATGTGTTTCTCATACTAGTTTTAGTTCTCTGTCCGCTGTCTGTCAGTACTTTTTATCACTGAGGACATCGTTTTCCGAATTAAAACTCAAATAACGTAGCAAAATGATTCCTATTTTGAGGGAAATAGCACGAGTCACTCCAGATATATCCATAAGAAGAAAACACAGTATATTGAAGTGTGGTTTTTGCTAAGTTATAGCGGAAGTTGTGGTGACTTTTCCAACACAACCGCGTAAATTTAAATGTTTGTAGCTGCTGAATTATGACCGACCGTGTGGCACTGGGAAAAGCCTCCAAAGAGGAGGTGCTAACTCCCTTCATAGGGAAGGTTATTTTGTGTTTCTCGAACGAGTGATCCTACAGTCTCCTGTTAAGAATGTCTGTAATTATCTATGCGGAATGCGTGGCACAACCGCCAGTTGGTACCATGTGGCTTATGTTATGAGGTGGTTTCCAATAACTGTAATATAATTTCCTTGTAAAGATAATCAAAATTTTGCTGTGTATGCGACAATCAAAAGCTAAAAAATATTTTAAATTTAGGAATTACTATTTTTAATAAAAATGTGCGATTGATGCTTAGTACAGGAGTAATGATTTCTCAATTGTTTTCCAAATCATTGCAAAGAGAATGCTAGTACGAGTGTAGCGGAAGGAAGTTGTACACACTTACCGTTTCCTGTGCCGTTATTAGTCATATTAAATTGATGTCATAAATAATATTTCCAACAATTTTTTCTTATGCACACGACATGCATCGTACCTTGTACCATCAATTTACTACTCTTTCTTTTTATAGTTGAATGATTAGTCATGCACTTCATAACTAATTGCCGTTACGATACTATCTCATGTTGCATGAATATAATGTATGGAAAATAAAATAAAATGAATCAGTTATCATAAAGCTTCGATATGGACGAGTTCTGTTTAGGGTAACGGACTTGCAAAATATACTGCTCGACAAAAATTCTGAAGCAGTTAACAACCATTCGTTGGAAACAGTAGGTGCATGTAACAATTTCAATGTCAACCGAATAAAAAAGGCGCCAGTGTTCCCTAGTAATCCCATTTATTTAATAACATTTTTGCTTACATTTTGCACATAAGCCCTCTTCAGAGACTTATTCTAATGCCACAGTGGGAAGTATGTAGTTTCAATTTTTAAAAAAATACTATTATAGTTCGCCAACTATAGGCGATGAAATTTACCTGTGTAGTTTCTTAAAGCTTGCAATACTGTCCACTACAACTAATTGAAGACCGCACCTCCATATATCTCCTGATTCAGGAGTCCTGTCTTAGTCACCTCGCCATCTCTTTGTTAGTGACAATGAAACTATTAATGGTATTGAAATATCTTCTACAGCCACAAGTAATGACAGCCGGAAATTATTGGGACATGCTGTGTTTAAAATTAAATGTTAATGCTCTCTGGAAAAAGGTCAAACAGTCACCGGTTTTCAATGGCACGGCGCTACATCAGCTAGGCGCTATTATTATTTAATTCTGCGTTTAACGCATTGCAGATAATCGTTGCTATTTGTGAATGGATTTCACCTTTTGTTTTACAGACAAAGAGGGATTGTCTGGTTTAACTACGCAAGCGAATGGAGTGCGTTAGCAAACCGATAATTATTTACAAAAGACGCTCTATCCAGCCGAAAAACAGATCGCAAAAATGTGAGGACGGTACAAATGGTTAAAACTGCTCTGAGTACTATGGGACTTAACATCTGAGGTCATCAGTCCCCTAGAACTTAGAACTAATTAAACCTAACTAACCTAAGGACATCACACACATCCATGCCTGAGGCAGGATTCGAACCTGCGACCATAGCGGGCACGCGGTTCCAAACTGAAGCGCCTAGAACCGCACGGCCACACCGGCCGGCCAGGGCGGTACAGTTTTGTCAACAAATACGTTCACAGGCGACAAAAAATTAACACTCAGCCAGGCCAAGGTACTTTAATCAATGTATTTCTCCTGTTGGTTGATTCCACCCTGAGGCGCATTCCGAAAGACGTGCAGTATTCCTATACGGTCTACGTACTTAGGTAAATGTGTTTTTGCTGTTAGCATACTCTATCCTGAAATGTTATCTGTAAGGCGTGCAGAACAGTCACGTGCAACTACCGTAACCACTTCGGTAGATTCAGAACCTTTTCCAAATACAAGTCCTTAAGTAGACCCGTTGGTTCCCATTCAAAGATGATTAATTTCTTTTCAAACTGAGATATACTCTTAAACTTTTTCCATGTATTTATGAAGAAGATTTGCGTAGTGTTCTACAGTTATTATTTTATCCTCCCAAAGCAATCGGTAAGAATGATCCGTTTAACAGTTCCGAAAACCAATCAAATCGACTTCACGTTTATAAGCAGAGCTTCGCTGAAGTTAACCCGCTATTTTGATGATATTCTACAGTTTCAAATGGTTTTATGCACCGGGAGAATTGTGCTAAGGGCTCACAAAATCTGTTGGATTAATTCTGAAACACTAACAGGAACTTCGTTTTCAGTCATTACACAATAAACGTGACGGCCGTTTTGAGAGAACTTTCTCATCGTCAGGTCTCCATAAAAGATATACTGTGCTCTTTCTTGTGAAGTGCAAGTTCTCTCAGATATTTATTACAATTTAACTTTCCAAAATTGAGTGTACTGTGCAGTATCTCGAGATTTCAATATTTATTAGCATCGTTAATCATTGTTCACGTGGATCATGTTCAAGACACCCTTAGATTCCTTCGATTTAGACCACCATTTGTTAACTACTGAAAGCAAAAGACCACATTCACTAATTGTGGACGAACAGAATTCTTTAAAGCACGACAATATATGGTGACCGAATGTTACACTATGATTTGGTTCGTATGAACATATAATTTTGTTCACATATTAGGTGAAAAAGCCCACTTCGCTTGGTCTGTATGCCAATGAATGTAGTACTAAATGATGCTGTTTGAAAGTGAGCATTGTAACCTTTCCTATTTTGTAGAAAATGTTTTGATTTCGGAGTTTCTACAGTCATGTGAATTTTTCAACTCATGCAACGCATTCCTAGTTTTCTCTTACTGCATTTCTTTGTACCTAATCCATTTTCCAAAACCAACTTTTTTGTTATACTCATCAGTGGGATCATAACGGAACTCTTCATATGCCAAACTGTAAACCCAACTTCTGCTGTGCACTTTTCGTACACTAATGTTTTATTCATTCGCTTGTGATTGTTATCTTTCACGAACTTCACTCATTGTAGCTCTATTAAGTTCCTATCGTAATTTTGTGCCTTCAGCGGTTTTCCTAGGTCTCAGTAATTTTCGAGAACATGACTGCCTGGAGAACAGGGATGTAGAGGCGTAGCGCCTGCTCCGTTCGCAGACACCATCTACAACATGGTGTGAGTCCGAAGGTGGTCGAAAACAGACCGAAACCGGTAACAGTATATAAAAAAAAAGTTTATTGCGGTTGTGATTGTTTATACTGAAGTTTTCTATGACTGCTTGTTGAATTTTTCACTCGATCCTCTTCTATAATTTTATTCGTAGTTAACCTGTTAACTATTGTCTCACTCTGTTTATTCTCTTCCATTGTGAAGCCAAACAAGCTTCTCACTCTGATGTGTTTCATTTCTTTGCTGTTCATTCTATTTCTTTATTTTCAATTCATCAGTGGTAAAATACCTACTGCTTTTACGCTTAGGCATCGAGTTGAATGTACATGATACTTGGCACATTAAAATTCCACTTAATACAGTCTTACATTGTCTTACGCAATTAACTTCCACTTACATTTTCTTCATTTTCTATCACTTTCACTCTTTCTTTACGAGCTTTAAATGATTTCCAAAAGTATACTGAAAATGTGTCTAGGCATCTCCTATATATACTCTTCTGGATTGGCACGTATCTGCAACGCAGTCGGATAATGAAATGTTTAAGAGCATTCTCCAACTACCTGTAACATTCAAGAACATTTTCGAAAATTCTAGAAAGTTCTCAGACCTTCTGGAAAGTTTTGTAAGTTTCTGGAACATCCTCGAAATTCCAGAAGAAACATTCTGGCTGGTCTCTTACACTTCAGCACAAAATTTTCAGCTGCTTTACCGACTTCCCATTAGAAGTTTGTTAGTGTGACGTCCACACGAACTCAGCCCCTTCAGTTTCACAAAAAAAAAAAAAAACAATTCTTCAAGGATGCCGATGGAAGGATGCCATACCATGTAATACCCACGGGCCTACAAGTTCGCGCCTGGAGGTATAGTGACATGCACAGGTGATATTGTCTATTTTTATGAGGAGATTTTGTTGTTGTGCTAACATTTAGATTTAAGACAATGATGTGGTTTTTCACGTTATTCATTTGAAGAAAAAACGACACTATTACCTAAAAAAAGGAGAATAGCTACTTGACAGTCCAGAATAATTTGCGATTGATATTGGTTCAAATGGCTCTGAGCACTATAGGACTTAATTTCTGAGGTCATCAGTCCCCTAGAACTTAGAACTACTTAAACCTAACTAACCTAAGGACACCACACATACCCATACCCGAGGCATGATTCGAACCTGTGACCGTAACGGTCGCGTGGTTCCAGACTGTAGCGCCTAGAACCGCTCGGCCACCCCGGCCGGCTGCGATTGACATTATTACATAGTTAATACTAATATTACAAAAACACGAATGATTGCTATCAACGCATTTTAATTTGACGATGGGAAAGTTTGCTATGACCTGATACTTCGGAACTAACATCCTAGAATCGGTGAAAGTGGTCACCCGTTCGCATCCTACTGTCGTGAGTGCCTGTGGAAAATGGTTAATGGACGATAAATACACGCATAGATAACAAGGTGGCGCACTTCCATGTCTTATCACAAAGCATGGAGGTAGAAGTCTTGACTATCTGTAGCAAATATGACGACAGAGTGTTTCGGGAACAAAGTTAGGTGCACATTGTTGAACATGTGGCTCCAGAGTGAAATGCCCCTACGTCTTTTCAAGATGATCCAACCACATCGTCAACAATGACAGCTATGGGCCCTGGATCATCGACATTGAACTAGATCCAGTGGAAATGCGTTGCATGGTCAGTTAATGCTTGTTCGATAGATGCTTCGCACCACGGACGTATTCTGGCAGGGCAGTATTCTGCTATGGGGGACATTCCCTCAGATTCCATTGAACCTGTAATAGTAATCGAAGGCAAAGTGGCCGCTTTGGAGTGGTTGAAAATTATTGCTGACCACTGCATGACATCGTAAATAATGCCTTCCTCGATTGCTTTGGAATCTTCCAGCAGTATAAATACCGACGTCAGAGGACCAGGATATTTTGAACACCAAATTCGCCTGATCTGAACGCGTGGGAACAAATCTGGACCGCAATTGGACGTCGGCTCCGCGCCACTGACCACAGCATGTAATTTACAGGAAATGTGTGAACTATGAGCTGACATTTCCGCAAAACCTACCACACTTACGGTGTATTGCGTACCAAAGGTGGATCTCCATGTTGTTAAACTGGTGGGCATAATGGTATGGGCTATAGTGAAAGTCAACAATGTATACATAAATGGCAACTACGCCAAAATTTCAAAAATTTACTGTTATCATAGCAAATTCTAAACTCGATGATAAGTCCCCAAATTTTCCATTAATCAGTGGCCAGCTGTTGGTTTGACTAATGTAGAAAGCTTAAAGAGCAATTATCGCATTATTAGTTACGAAAATCCGGCTCTGCCATCCCACCCAGCTGAATATCGAACAGGTGATGCAGTCATCATAAGATCATATAGAGGTAAAAAGTAGAGTGAATCTAGTCTGTGAACAAGCGAGCAGTTATTTATAACAGATATTTGGTGGATTTCTCGGCTGACCGAGACGATTTGCCTGTCAGATATTGTTAGTCGCTTTTCCTCCCGTAGACATTAGGAATAGAGCCAGTGGCAATACGTCTGCTTATGTGAAATCAAAGTGACGATGTACCTGCACATTATGCACTCGATGCTACAATCCTAAGCGATGTAAGACTTTGAAAGCACTGGACTCAACGTAGTGATCCTGTTCTCTGGTTCAAAAAATGGTTCAAATGGCTCTGAGCACTATGGGACTTAACATCTGTGGTCATCAGTCCCCTAGAACTTAGAACTACTTAAACCTAACTAACCTAAGGACATCACACACATCCATGCCCGAGGCAGGATTCGAACCTGCGACCGTAGCAGTCGCGCAGCTCCGGACGGAGCGCCTAGAACCGCGAGACCACCGCAGCCGGCCTTGTTCTCTGGCCATCACGGTGAACAGACGATGGCAACTGATCACCTCGAGGGTCGTATACATGGACCCGTAGGTAGGGAAGACAGCGGACGCCAATATTCCCAATGTCCTGGGATTCTTGAGCCAGTATCACGCATCTAGATCGTGTCGTGTATCATTTCTCGTGGTTAGATGCTTCTGGTGGTCCGTACAAAGAATAAACGTTTTCTATTGTCTTTTATTGTACTGCAGTGTATCATTTTTTGCTTATCATTAGTAGTTATCATTATACTTTCTTTGCACGTGATGGTGTATCGTCATCGCGGTTCGAGATGGAGGCAAGGGGGCGGGACGGTAGAGGAGTGGAGAGGTAAATAGACAACAGAGCATTTAATACAGATGTCAACACAATTAGTCATTTGTAACTATTTCTTTACAAACGTGACACCACAAACTGCTTAATACATTTCTTGCAGGTAATATCGTCAGCAGCGCCGCAGACGTAAGAGCGAAAAAATAAAACTGAAGAAATTAATCCATAACCAACGTAGCCATCCATTAATAAAATAGGGGATAGTTCTACCAAATGAGACAGCAGACGATCATGATCGCCATATGAGTCTCGCCCTGTATATTAAAAAGCAAACAGAAATATATTTGTGGCAGTCTCTTTCAGTTGTTGTCCGTTACCATACACTAATGTCTTAGACCGTCATTTTCAACGTATGTAAGGTGCTCAGTTCTGCTGAATATGAGGAATACAGAAATCTCGATGTCTGGTGAAATTCTGCAGCTACAGATTATCCGTATGCTGGCTGATACGCCAATTCAAATTCTGTCGTCTGAGCAGAATACAAATCCATTCCCCGCACGTGCTAACATCTTACTCATCTCTCTCGCTCTCTCTCTCTCTCTCTCTCTCTCTCTCTCTCTCTCTCTCTCTCTCTCTCTCTCTCCGTCTCTCTCTCTCCCCTTCCCCCCCCCCCCCCCCACACACACACACGCACATGCACCACACACGCGTATTTCTCTATAAATTTTCATTATTTGTCTCAGATAAGCGTTAGCTGCTGGCTCCCAACGACATCATCTGTACATACTGTGGTATCGATAGTTCCGATGCCACAGTGTAGTTACACGCTCGTAGTTGGCACTACGAGAGCGGACGAACGACTGTCACTGCGCCCTCTAGCCGACGCTGTGGAGCACAACGAGCGCCGCTCTGCTTTCGGCACAGTTGATCAAGAGCAGACGACTGAGCTACTTAGCTTCTACTTGTACGAGGACTAGCCATTATAGACTTTGCCTTTGTAACTTCTAGCAACTGTTAGCTTTGATACATGAACGGTTTCGCACCTACGTGCTCATCTGTACCAAAAGATAACTAATGTGTTTGTATATGTTTATACACCAGTAAAGGTGCTTTAACTTTACTTGCAGTACCGAATTGCTCTACCTCACCTGCTCCTATTCGCTTCCTTCATTCGGCCTATTTTGAAAATCTCAGGAGCAGACCCACGCACCGCATTCCAGGTGGGATACAATACATTACATATTCCGGCAGTAGATGGACATTATAAGCATCCAAAAAACTCTGTTGAAGCTGAACATCAGTGGACGTAGAATCAAATACAGCAAGGAATGAGGCAACGTAAATAAATACCTTAACTGTGAGACACAAAAAACGATACTGCAACACTGAAACAGCAAGTAAGTAAATCCACGTGTTGGAAGAAACCACGGAACAGGCAGGATTACAAATTCCTTTTCGCCATGTTTCACTACGGAGATTAAAACGCTCGCTAATTCCTAAGCATAAGATGCTGCAGAATCAACAGTGTTAATTATTTTTAGTCCTTCTAGGAAATAAAAGAGTAAACCGGTCTATATAAAGAAACAAACAGAAACTAAGCAAAGAAAATGGAAGTAATTTATCAACTGACATTTTCAATACCGAATCTCTCTCAGTGAAACCAAACAGTACAACACTACAACACTGTCATAAAAGAATGCACTTCCGCAGTAGCATGTTTAATCGTCAACAAAAGCGAAAGAATTGAAGAGATGAAGCAAATGGAAACGAAGATACTACAGAAAATACTCTGCCCGAGAAAAGTTGGGTGTACGTGCTTGAGAAGAAGTAAAGAAGAAATCTACACCCAAACTGAAAAAAATTATCTAATGCTCCCAAGAAAATGAGACTTTTATTAACAGGTGACTTAAAGACTCCCTAAGAAAAATTTGCCCATTTGGACAAATATTTCGAAACGAGAATCTGTAGGTTCTGGGAAGTGGAAAAGGACTAAGACGAAATTAACTTACAAAGCAGATATTGTAGACAGGCCTGCTTTTAGAAAAAACTTTATGAAGTTGGGGGTGTTAAGGGAGCGCTCAGAAAGCACGCCACTGCATGCAAAGATGTAAAGCGGAGAGCACACAGTGAAAGAATGAAGAAATACTGGAAGCACCGAAAGTAAGGCAAGAAGAATTGTTTTTGGTGAGAAGCGCATTCGAAAAAGGCCATGCCTCAGGGATCTAAATTAGCTTTAAAATTTGGGAGATGTTGCACTTTATGAAGAGCATAAAAACTCTGTTCAAGAAAAACAAAGAGTATCTTTGCAGGCAACGTGATCGAAGCAGTGGGCCATAAAGTAGGTAGTGCAAACGTGATACGTGGATGAAAGGAAAGAAATTAGAACATTAGTCCTTCAAAGCACGAATGCATGGTTGAGACGTTCCATGGTACTCTTTCGCATCCTTGCTCTTGGAAGACAATCATAACACGTCAGAAAAATTCTGCAATCATCGGAGAAGAGAGGCTAACGCCACTAACCCTCATTACATTATAGGTGCTCCGTAACTCAACTTCTTCTCGGACCGAGATGTAGGGGATTTTACACTGATGTTAGTAATAAAGACTTCAAATCGAAGTAAGTTTTGTGAAGAATATTACGTATCGTCTGGGACGACACAGATCTCACACTTGCGTTCAAAAAAAGCAATGCCACTGCTGTAGGGTTGTCCTTAGGGCGCCTGCTAGCCGTAACTTGTTGGCATTGATTATCAGATTTTGTTGACTGAAGGTAGCCAGTATGAGACAGACCTTCAATAGTTGGTGTCTCGCAATAGCACCTGGATCCTCAAATGTCTTAGCCAAGGTTTACGCCGGTTTAGATGACGAATGCCCGCGCTAACAACAGCAGTTCATGTTGTAACACGGTAATGTTCACACGAACTAAGCTTGAAAAGACATTTCGAAGTGTCTTGAAATATTAAAAAGTGTATAGAAGTCCCATTGTCCCATTCGTGATTGGAGACGCAATCTCTACTGAATTCAACTGACAAAACGGAATTACTGTTAGCTCAATTACATCGGCGGTGGGAAACTGGGTAGATACTTTAATTCATCTTTCTATAAAGGAGAAAGATTTCACCCCGTAAACATGTAGATTAATTCATTTGGTTACAGACTGGTAAGTGGTAGGGAAACTAGAAAATCTGAAAAGGGAAATGCAAAGGCTCAATCTACACTCCTGGAAATGGAAAAAAGAACACATTGACACCGGTGTGTCAGACCCACCATACTTGCTCCGTACACTGCGAGAGGGCTGTACAAGCAATGATCACACGCACGGCACAGCGGACACACCAGGAACCGCGGTGTTGGCCGTCGAATGGCGCTAGCTGCGCAGCATTTGTGCACCGCCGCCGTCAGTGTCAACCAGTTTGCCGTGGCATACGGAGCTCCATCGCAGTCCTCAACACTGGTAGCATGCCGCGACAGCGTGGACGTGAACCGTATGTGCAGTTGACGGACTTTGAGCGAGGGCGTATAGTGGGCATGCGGGAGGCCGGGTGGACGTACCGCCGAATTGCTCAACACGTGGGGCATGAGGTCTCCACAGTACATCGATGTTGTCGCCAGTGGTCGGCGGAAGGTGCACGTGCCCGTCGACCTGGGACCGGACCGCAGCGACGCACGGATGCACGCCAAGACCGTAGGATCCTACGCAGTGCCGTAGGGGACCGCACCGCCACTTCCCAGCAAATTAGGGACACTGTTGCTCCTGGGGTATCGGCGAGGACCATTCGCAACCGTCTCCATGAAGCTGGGCTACGGTCCCGCACACCGTTAGGCCGTCTTCCGCTCACGCCCCAACATCGTGCAGCCCGCCTCCAGTGGTGTCGCGACAGGCGTGAATGGAGGGACGAATGGAGACGTGTCGTCATCAGCGATGAGAGTTGCTTCTGCCTTGGTGCCAATGATGGTCGTATGCGTGTTTGGGGCCGTGCAGGTGAGCGCCACAATCAGGACTGCATACGACCGAGGCACACAGGGCCAACACCCGGCATCATGGTGTGGGGAGCGATCTCCTACACTGGCCGTACACCACTGGTGATCGTCGAGGGGACACTGAATAGTGCACGGTACATCCAAACCGTCATCGAACCCATCGTTCTACCATTCCTAGACCGGCAAGGGAACTTGCTGTTCCAACAGGACAATGCACGTCCGCATGTATCCCGTGCCACCCAACGTGCTCTAGAAGGTGTAAGTCAACTACCCTGGCCAGCAAGATCTCCGGATCTGTCCCCCATTGAGCATGTTTGGGACTGGATGAAGCGTCGTCTCACGTGATCTGCACGTCCAGCACGAACGCTGGTCCAACTGAGGCGCCAGGTGGAAATGGCATGGCAAGCCGTTCCACAGGACTACATCCAGCATCTCTACGATCGTCTCCATGGGAGAATAGCAGCCTGCATTGCTGCGAAAGGTGGATATACACTGTACTAGTGCCGACATTGTGCATGCTCTGTTGCCTGTGTCTATGTGCCTGTGGTTCTGTCAGTGTGATCATGTGATGTATCTGACCCCAGGAATGTGTCAATAAAGTTTCCCCTTCCTGGGACAATGAATTCACGGTGATCTTGTTTCAATTTCCAGGAGTGTAGATATAGTAGGGGTCAGTGAAGTGAAGTGGAAGGAAGACAAGGATTTCTGGTCAGATGAGTATCGGGTAATATCAACAGCAGCAGATAATGGTATAACAGGTGTAGGATTCGTTATGAATAGGAAGGTAGGGCAGAGGGTGTGTTACTGTGAACAGTTCAGTGACCGGGATGTTCTAATCAGAATCGACAGCAGACCAACGCGGACAACGATAGTTCAGGTATACATAACGACGCCGCAAGCTGAACATGAACAAATAGAGAAAGTGTATGAAGATATTGAAATGGTAATGCAGTATGTAAAGGGGGACGAAAATCTAATAGTCATGGGCGACTGGAATACAGTTGTAGGGAAGGAGTAGAAGAAAAGATTACAGGAGAATATGGGCTTGGGACGAGGAATGAAAGAGGAGAAAGACTAATTGAGTTCTGTAACAAGTTTCAGCTAGTAATAGCGAATAACCTGTTCAAGAATCACAAGAGGAGGAGGTATACTTGGAAAAGGCCAGGAGATACGGGAAGATTTCAATTAGATTACATCATGGTCAGACAGAGACTCCGAAATCAGATGCTGGATTGTAAGGCGTTCCCAGGAGCAGATATAGACTCAGATCACAATATAGTAGTGATGAAGAGTAGGCTGAAGTTCAAGACGTTTGTCAGGAAGAATCAATACGCAAAGAAGTGGGATACGGAAGTACTCAGGAATACGTTTGAAGTTCTCTAATGCTATATATACAGCAATAAGGAATAGCGCAGTAGGCAGTACAGTTGAAGAGGAATGGACATCTCTAAAAAGGGCCATCACAGAAGTTGGGAAGGAAAACATGGGTACAAAGAAGGTAGCTGCGAAGAAACCATGGATAACAGAAGAAATACTTCAGTTGATTGATGAAAGGAGGAAGTACAAACATGATCCGGGAAAATCAGGAATACAGAAATACAAGTCGCTGAGGAATGAAATAAATAGGAAGTGCAGGGAAGCTAAGAATAAATGGCTGCAGGAAAAATGTGAAGACATCGAAAAAGATATGATTGTCGGAAGAACAGACTCAGCATACAGGAAAGTCAAAACAACCGTTGGTGACATTTAAAGCAACGGTGGTAACATTAAGAGTGCAACGAGAATTCCACTGTTAAATGCAGATAGGTTGAAAGAATACATTGAAAGCCTCTATGAGGGTGAAGATTTGTCTGATGTGATAGAAGAAGAAACAGGAGTCGATTTAGAAGAGATAGGGGATCCAGTATTAGAATCGGAATTTAAAAGAGCTTTGGAGGACTTACGGTCAAATATGGCAGAAGGGATGGATAACATTCCATCAGAATTTATAAAATCATTGGGGGAAGTGACAACAAAACGACTATTCACGTTGGTGTGTAGAATATATGAGTCTGGCGATATACCATGTGACTTTCGGAAAAGCATCATCCACACAATTCCGAAGATGGCAAGAGCTGACAAGTGCGAGAATTATCGCACAATCAGCTTAACAGCTCATGCATCGAAGCTGCTTACAAGAATAATATACAGAAGAATGGAAAAGAAAATTGAGAATGCGCTAGTTGACGATCAGTTTGGCTTTAGGAAAAAGTAAAGGGACGAGAGTGGCAATTCTGACGTTACGGCTAATAATGGAAGCAAGGCTAAAGAAAAATCAAGACACTTTCATAGGATTTGTCGACCTGGAAAAAATCGTTCGACAATATAAAATGGTGCAAGCTGTTCGAGATTCTGAAAAAAGTAGTATAGGGAGAGACGGGTCATATACTATATGTACAACTACCAAGAGGGAATAATAAGAGTGGACGATCAAGAACCAAGTGCTCGTATTAAGAAGGGTGTAAGACAAGGCTGTAGCCTTTCGCCCCTACTCTTCAATCTGTACATCGAGGAAGCAATGATGGACATAAAAGAAAGGTTCAGGAGTGGAATTAAAATACAAGGTGAAAGGATATCAATGATACGATTCGCTGATGACATTGCTATCCTGAATGAAAGTGAAGAAGGGTTAAATGATCTGCTGAACGGAATGAACAGTCTAATGAGTACACAGTATGGTTTGAGAGTAAATCGGAGAAAGACGAAGGTAATGAGAAGTAGTAGAAATGAGAACAGCGAGAAACTTAACATCAGGATTGATGGTCACGAAGTCAATGAAGTTAAGGAATTCTGCTACCTAGGCAGTAAAATAACCAATGACGGACGGAGCAAGGAGGTCATCAAAAGCAGACTCGCTATGGCAAAAAAGGCATTTCTGGCCAAGAGAAGTCTACTATTACCAAATACGGGCCTTCATTTGAGGAAGAAATTTCTGAGGATGTACGTCTGGTGTACAGCATTGTATGGTAGTGAAACATGGACTGTGGGAAAACCGGAACAGAAGAGAATCGAAGCATTTGAGATGTGGTGCTATACACGAATGTTGAAAGTCAGGTAAACTGATAAGGTAAGGAATGAGGAGGTTCTACGCAGAATCGGAGAGGAAAGGAATATGTGGAAAACACTGATAAGGAGAAGGGACAGGATGATAAGACATCTGCTAAGACATGAGGGAATGACTTCCATGGTACTAGAGGGAGCTGTAGAGGGCAAAAACTGTAGAGGATGACAGAGATTGGAATACGTCAAGCAAATAATTGAGGACGTAGGTTGCAAGTGCTACTCTGAGATGAAGAGGTTAGCACAGGAAAGGAATTCATGGCGGGCCGCATCAAACCAGTCAGTAGACTGATGACAAAAAAAAAAAAAAAAAAGAAAAAAGTAAACAGATTAATTTTTGTATATGTATGCCTGAATTGGAATTTTCTGAATACTCCAACGCTGACATGAGAAAATAATTTCATATATGCCTGGGGCAAAATTGTTTTCTTATGTGCTAAATTAATTAAGTATCTCTGCCATTAAAATTATTCCATGTCAGAAGGAGTACATATACCTTCTGAATCAAAAGGGGTACATATACCTTCTGAACTAGAATCGGTATAGTTCTCTAATTAATCTTAAAATTGCACACTGTCATGTGACCTTGAATTCATAACACCATGAATGATGGCATCTTCCATATCACTTGGAAGCCACACCCATCCTAAATACCAGCTTATAATAGTGTATTATCAAACATCCACCGTGGCAGATGAAACCCGATTGTCTTAACGGGAAATTTAAGAGCATTTGTACCATTTCCCTTTCCCACTACAGATCTCCAACCAAATGTAGCACATTATTATAAGTCCAAGATGATGTAATCAGACCACTTGTGTCCTTTATACCACGCACACCATCTCTCTGTCTTCAGCTCATCAGACAGTAGAGTAAGGTTTGTGTGAAGGTATATTACTTGCTTACAGACTGACAGTGAAGTGACAAAACTCATGGGATATACTCTAATATCGTGTCGGAGCTCCTTTTCCTTAGCGTAGTGCAGCAACTCGACGTGGCAGGGATCAACAAGCTATTGGAAGTCCCCTGTCGAAATAATCAGGCATGCTGTCTCTATAGCTGTCCATAACAGCGAAAGTGATTCTGATGAAGGGTTTTGTGCACAAAATGGTCTCTTGATGATGTCCATAAATGTTCTACAGGATTAAAGTCGGCCGATCTGGATGACCATATCATTAGCTCGAACTGTCCAGGATGTTCTGATGCGGCTCGTTGTCATCATTAAATATAACATCGTTGTTTGGTAACATGATGTCGATGACTGGCTGCAAATGATCTCCAGGTAGACAAACACAACCATTTCCCGTCAATGATAGGTTAATTTGAACATGAGAACCCAGTACATTTCACGTAAAGACAGCGCACGCCATTACGGGGCCACCAGCAGTTTGCGCAGTTGCTTGTTGACGACTTGTGTCCACGGCTTCTTGGGGTCTGCGCCACACTAGAAGCTACCATCAGGTCTTACAACTGGAATTGGGAGTCATCTGACCAAGCCACAGTTTTCCAGTCGTCTAGCGTCCAACCATTTTAGTCACGAGTCCAGAAGAGTCTCTGCAGACGATGGCGTGGCCCGCAGCTCGTGGTCGTGCGGTAGCGTTCTCGCTTCCCACGCCCGGGTTCCCGGGTTCGATTCCCGGCGGGGTCAGGGATTTTCTCTGCCTCGTGATGGCTGGGTGTTGTGTGATGTCCTTAGGTTAGTTAGGTTTAAGTAGTTCTAAGTTCTAGGGGACTGATGACCATAGATGTTAAGTCCCATAGCGCTCAGAGCCATTTGAACCATTTGAACGATGGCGTGCTGTTAGCAAAGGCACTCGTATCGGTCGTCTGCTGTCACAGCTCATTTACTTCAAATTTTGACGCACTATGCGAATCGATACGTTCGTCGTACGTTTTACACTGATTTCTGAAGTTGGTTCATACAGTGGTGCTGGTTTGTTAGGACTGACAACTCTACGCAAACGCCAGTGATCTCGGTCGTCAAGTGAAGGCTGTCGGCCACTGACTTCCATGGTAAATGCTATTGCCTGAAAGCTGGTATCCTCTGCTCGCTCTTGGCATTGTGGAATACTGAATTCCATAACGACATCCATAATGAACTTTCCCATGCCTTCAGCTCCAACTGCCATTTCACGTTCAAAGTCTGCCAATTTCCTTCGTGCTGTTATAATTATGTCGGGAATATTGTCACGTGAACCACATCAGTACAAATGAAAGCACAACCAATGCACTGAAATATCTTGTGTAAGCAGTACTACCACGATCTGTGTGTGTATATCTCCTTCCCATGACTTTTGTTGCCTCAGTGTATTGTGTGCTTTATACCAACTCGCCTAGTCATTCCAGCCAACCAGAATGTCAAGTTATAGTACTTACATACTAACTATTGTGTGTTATATAATCACCGTCTTCTACTAGCTGCAACCAGTCGCATGCTGCAGTATTAAAAGTTAGAGGTTTCGGAAATAGACCAACTGTGTGCTTTATACCCCACATCGCTTCTCTATTTCCAAACTATCATACTGCAGTGTACCAATTGTGTCAGGTTGAATTATTTTTGTAAAATCCGCTTGCGTGCATTTCAATTCCAGTCGACTCCTCTTTCCAGCACAGTATTAAAAATTCAAGTTGATGGAAATAAGCAAACTGTGTGTTCGATACACCACACCCCTCTTCTAGTAAATGTTAAATGGTATAAGTTGAATCCAACAAAGTAAATGCTAAATAGTAACTTCTAATCGATAAATGCTCTATGGTAAACACTAAACATTAAATGGTAGATGCTAAATGGTAAAAGGTAGATGGTAAACTCTGCTCTGAATACTACATGGAATATCGTAACTCTTGAACGCTAAACCCCATTGCAATAAGGAAATATAGTTACACGTATCTACAAATATTTATGACGTATAAAAATGGGTGTCAAGATAAATTACTTCTGTCAGAGTCAAATATAACTGTGTGTGTGTAGACATACTTCTAGCATAATATTAACAACTACTTCGAAGTTCAAGGATATGCATCATTTATGTACACAGGTATCTCGGTAATTCTTACACTAAATATACTGTACACACCTGCGTTGTCTAGTAATCGTGGATGTGAAATGGAGTATGCCGTGCTTTCCGCTTCCTTGTTTAACCACCTAACTACCCAATAGCTGTTAGCGTTTGCATTAAAAAGTCTAGCATTCAGTTTATTGTGTAGTGCTCAGGGGACACGCCCTTGAACGGGCTGCACTTTTATCTTCAACCTCATAGTGCAACTGATCTACAGATGAGAGAAATCTCAAAATTCTTATAGAGAATTCGGATCATTAGTAAAAGCATTTCCCAAAATATCATTGACATATTTATTACATTTTGGTACTCACAACAATGTTTATAATAGTATAAAAAAACTGAACAGTAATTCACTATGGTACCATTTTCTTTGAAACCACTGACTGTACAGCTTTGAAAAAGAGTCAGAGTACAGACAACATTCACATAAGTGTTTTGTGCCTCCAGTCTCCTTCCCTGATGCTGATCTGTGAAAAAGACAAGTAATTAATTTTACTACAACAAAAATATTTAAAAATGTAGCTGAAATATCATCATCATGTTACATACGTTTCTGGATTTAGTAGGCAAGGAAGGTATAGAAGGTCAGTCTAAATATCTGTACCAATTTTTGTGAGTTTAACTTCATTCATTTAGGAGAAAACTGTACCTAAATGATGTAAATTCAAGTTTTCCGTAAATCGAAAAAGAAGATTTACAAATTTATTAACTTACTACTGTGCTCATTTAGAATATTCCAACTGCATACTCGAGTTGTCCTCCTGTTTCCTTATCCTCCATACTCTTTCTCTTCATTCTTTTCTTTATCCTTGGCTCCTTGGTAGTAGCTTCAGCAGCTGTCTCTGCTTCGGTTACCAGCCGCTTATCAATAGTAGTTAGAGCTGAAGCCTTATTCCTTCCCGTCTGGATGTTTAATACTTTCATAACATTGATCCTTGAAATTGCACCATCACTGAGTGTAGTTATTGCATCGCTTGCACCAATCTTCAGCACTGTCAGCCCAAAAAATACAGTTTTGGGCATTCTCTCCCATATACAGCTGTTGAAACTTTCATTTTCATTCTGAGACAGACCGTACGTACATTTCCTAAGTAGTTTTTCATTTGCCAGATCCCTATGTATAACCCTAATTGCCCCCATTACAGCAAGTGGTAAGGAATGCTTTTGGGTATATTGTATGCCTGTGGCCTTGCTCAAGCAGTACATGCACCACGAATCTCCCCCTTTGGATGCAAACCATGCTGTGGGCTTTCACGTGTTGTCACTCTGTGAAACCATGTTGCCAAAACAGCTCGTCTTACGTTCTCCAAATCTCCTACGTTTCTCCTTATTGCTAGTCCATAATATTGAGTCAAAGAATCAATTTCACTTTTTGTAAGACGACCGTGACCACCTGTGTGTTTTCCGCTGACAGGTTTTCCCACTGACGTCTTTACATAATTTTCTCAGCCGAGCTCCCATTCTTTTTTGTACATGCCCAACACATTCAAGCTTTTCTATCAGAGTGCCCCATATGGTCTGTCATTAACAACAGCAGGGCGTTCTTTACGGTATCTATCCCCAAGGTAGCCTGTATACCTCACACCACGACTGACATCTGATCTTCTAAAAATGTGTAGAACTCTTTTCGTTTCCATGTTTCCACTTCGGCCATCAAAGATCTTTACACAAGCATGGGAGCAAATAAATGTTCTTGAACAACCGTGGCAGTGCTTTGTTAGACTTTCATAATCTAGTATCTTACCAGTTTCAATAAATGTGGCAGTTACAACCCAATTCAAAGAAGTGTGACCTCTCTTCTGCTAAGACCCATCAAATGCTGCTACAATGTCTGTGTTCCCAAACAAGGCTCTTGCTTCTTCTGCTGCTCTTTTCGTTGAATATTCACTTGCACCACATAAAGCATTTGTATTAATTTATTGTATCTGTCAAACCTCAGAGGAGGTGGAGGCAAATCCATCACTGCACAGAAAGTCCTAGCAGCTCTACTTCTCCTTCCAATACATCGCATTGCATAAGCAAGCTGAATATATACACTGTAATGTCGGCTATCAGTTATTGGCGATGTCATAGTATCACTGTGCATCTTACAGGAGTTATAGGCAATGAGTAAATGACTTGAAAGACCCTTCCTCGCTGAAATGTCCTCAGAAACATCAATACTATCTTAACAACTGCAGTACTCACATTTCACAACACTCTTCAAAAGTCTTGACAGCATATTTAGATTCGCAATAACAATTCCGTCGTTATTTCTGCTCACAATACTGCTAGGCGTGTTCTTATTACATTCAGAATGCGAAAGTTTACGTCCAGAAACACTGCCTGTAGACACAGTTTCAGCGAGCGATTTTCGAAGCAACTGATGTGCATTACTCAGTTGTGTTCGGAACTGGTTGCAGCGAAACTTTCGTTTGGCGCTACTTGTTACTCTCGGAATTTGTAGCACAGGAAACACACACACACACACACACACACACAGAAACAACAACACACAATAACTACATGACCATGCATATATGAAAATCCGAAATCATATATTCTCAGATCTCTGTTTACATTCGAACCATAGCCTTCTAAAAAGGCCTGTACTTTGGTTCCATGAGTCACTGCCTTCTAGAACAGACCAGTTTCAACGATCCGTAACTAAAGAAGGAAGAAACAGAAGAACAAAATAATGCATCACGTATTCTGACGCACTTCAAACTGACAGATGGGTGTGGCCCTTGTGCAACATTACGTTCGACCTCAATTTTAGAACAAACGGAAAACGATAATGCCCATGAACTATACATTTTTGAAACCAGCGTGAAATACTCTTTTCTATAGACCAAGAAAATATTTTTCAAAGTTTTGGTCATTTTCACGAGCATGTCCCCTTAAGTGTTTCGCGTTTACCATTTAGCCTTTACCGTTTATGGTATTCTGTTTAGCATTTAGCATTTACCGTTTAGCGTTTACCATTTGAATTTTAGGGTTTACCGTTTAACGTTTACCATTAGTATTGGTGTTACGTGCTTGCTGTTACGCGTTTGACTACCATTAAGCATTTAGCATTTACCATTTACTATTCGCCGTTGAGCATTTAGCATTTACCATTAGGCGTTTAGCATTTACCTTTTAGGGTTCAGCATTTACCATTTACTGTTCAGCGTTTAAATTTCTGACAGGTAGATTTCGAATGTGCTCAACAAAGCCGCGTGGGTGCACTAAGGGTGTTGTCGAATTTTTCTCCTGTAACATAACTAAATTTTCACTGTTAAAGGAAGATTTTGTAAGCTACTTCATTTGTTCATCTTATGAGTGTGGGGTGCTGGTTTTCCTTTAGCTCATGTTTTGTAAATCCTATGGAATTTTAAGCGTTCAGATATATGTCTCTTTTGAGGAAGAAATCTGACAGGAGGAACATCAACGTCTTCATGAAACTATCGCAAAAATCGCACAATCAAGGGAATTAATGAAACAAAGTTTAAGAAGAAACAAAAAATCAAAATCCACAATTTTAACACGAGCGAGCTCGGCGGGAATAGGAGGAGTTGCGATGTTAGCAGATGACGCAATTTCCACCTCAACATATCCAGCGTGAGTTTTCTTTTCCGAAAATTTTGGCTTTAACGCCCTGTTCCATCCCCTTCCGTTGACTGTCTGTCGGAATACCATGATTTTAAATGCACTGCTGAATGTTTCCGGTCCCGTTCGACTCCATTCCGAGACGTCCAGTATAAATATACTAATGTTTGTGCCTGGATGGAACACTGCTATGACGAGATGTAAATCACACTAAGAGCTGGTATCAAAAAGGAGAGAAGGACGTGAGGTTTCCAGTATCATAAATAGAATTCAGAGTATGGGCATAGCGTTAACAGCCCGATACGAAATAAAGAAGTGATTACAGTACGTCTCCGGCATGTTTGAGCTCTTTGTTCGTTCAGCGTGTATTTACACTGCACCCGCTCTATTGATACATCACTGTGCACTGCTGGTGTCATTCTGCTTGGTGCGAAAGTTTACCTAACAGCTGAGCACATCGCTAGCTCAGTGCATTACTGGCAGCGGTGTAAAACGAAAACCATGCTCTCTGCAGCGTCTGACGTCAGTCGCAGCTGCTAGCTGGCTACAAAGTTGTGGTTGTTGGCAAGGAGAGAGAAGAGTATACATGGAATGCACGTTTCAAGACAGATCATCCACATTACAGGTACTTTTACTAGTTACATTTACAGCTCCAAAACTGTCCGAAGTGCCTTTCCGGAATTCTAGGAATGTCACAACAAACGTTCCGTGTTTTAACTGTAACTGAACTAGAAATAAACGAAATTCATTTTTGGCAATATTATAATGCGCTTTTTATGAAAGACTTATGAGTCCTTGTGAGGTAATTTTCCGTTAGTCTTCATTTACACCTACTTCGTATTAAATGAGGATTTCCATTACGATATTTTACTGAATAGAAATGGGAAGTTAGCTAAACAATGCGGCTACGAAGACTGTCCAGAAAGTAAGTTCCGATAGCTCACTAAATGGAAACCAAGCGAAAGTCATGATAGTGTTATTTACGACAGCTGGCTACTACTTCCAGCTATTTGTCCACATAGTCACCGCTACGACATTTGTCGTACCGTTGCACCAAATTTCCAATACATGTCATCATAGAAGGCAGCCACCAGTGCTTTCTGCCAATTCTCTGCAGTCGTCTCCAGCTTCTTATCTATGCCAAAATGTCATCATCAGAGGGAATCATGTCCGGGCTGCGTAGTGGGTGATGAAACACTACCCATCGAAAACGCAGCAGGAGAATCTTCACTCGAGCAAAATCATTCAGGCTGAAGGATGTACGAACGTACAGTCCTTTGACCCTCTGAGAGACTCCCGCTTCGAGGACACAGTAACAGGAATCGCTATGTATAGAAGCAGTTTAATGAGTTGAAAACTAATAAGGCTCAATGTCCGGATTGAATCACAATTGCTTTTTACACTGCAGTATTGGCTCCGCAATTAGGCTGCATTTATCACAAGCGTTATAAAAAACCGCAGGTCACTCCTGTATAACGAATGGTAAATGAATGGACCCGCAAAATTACGGAGCAATATCTTTAACATCGGTTGGCTGCAAAATTCTTGAACGTATTATAGGTTCAAAAATATAATAAACCTCCCTGATAGGGAAGAGTTTCTGTACACAAATTACTACAGATTTAGGAAGCATCACTAGTACGAATCTCAGCTTGCTCTTGTGTCACTAGATATTATGAGAGCCATGGGTAAAGGGCCATTGGCAGATTGCATATTTCCGGGATCGTTTGCCTAGGTCCCTCCTGCAGACTGTTAACGGAGTTACGATCATATGGAATAGGTTCGCAGACATGTGAGTGCCTTGAAGACGTTGTATGTAGTATACCCCAATACGTTGTGTTCCACGGCAAGTGTGCATCACAGGCAAGGATATCGCCAGGATCGCCCCAAGGAAGTGGGATAAGACCGCTGCTATTCTCCATATGCATAAATAAACTGATGGCCAGAGTGAGCGACAATCCGACGCTGATTGCTGATGATGTTACGATGTACAAGAAGATGTCGTCGTTGAGTGACTGTAGGAGGATACAAGATGACTTAGATAAAATTTGTAGTTGGAGCCGTCAGTGTCAGGCAGTTCTAAATGAAGGAAAATTTAAATGAATTCAGATGAGCAGGAATAACTGTAGTATCACAAACAGAAAGCGGTGCCACACCAAAGTCGCACCACTGACGGATAGCACGGGTGAGCTCCCTGTACTCTGCAAAAACCGTGGGAGGTACTCCAGAAGACCACGTCTTCCTCTCGCTGTAGCAGCGCCCTCATGCTGAGGTCAGTATAAGAGCAAGAGCTCACCCCAATTTGTGACCTCATCTGAAGGAGTCATCATCGTAGTCTAGGACCAACGAGTCTAAAGTTTCAGATGTAAATGTTAATTACTCGGTGCATCAAGCGGTGCAAGAAAGATATCAGGAATCCTGTACCAAAGAAGTGTGTGGAAGTTAAGTAAGTCTTGTATTCATTTACGTAGTAAAGTGACCAGATACCACATGTGCTCTAGTTCGATGAGTCTTTTCCCAAAGCAATCAAAGAATTCACAGTGTAGCCAGACGAAAATAGCTTCATCTGAATACAACTAAAACAATCCCGTAATGTTCGAATACAGCATTGTTAGTGTGGTGTTGGACACAATAATGTCTCTTAAGCATCTAGGTGTAGCATTGTAGAGCAAAATGAAATGAAACAAGAGTCTAAAGATTGTAGTAGGGAAGTGGAATGGTGGAATTCGCTTTAGTGGGAGAATTCTTAGGACGGTTTGATTTATCTGCTGTGAAGAGCGCGTATAGAACACTAGTGCAGCCTGTTCTTGATTACTACTCGAATTTTTGGGATCCACGGAGCAAAATGAAATGTAACAAGAGTCTAAAGATTGTAGTAGGGAAGTGGAATGGTGGAATTCGCTTTAGTGGGAGAATTCTTAGGACGGTTTGATTTATCTGCTGTGAAGAGCGCGTATAGAACACTAGTGCAGCCTGTTCTTGATTACTACTCGAATTTTGGGATCCACGGTATGTCGGATTAACGAAGGATATCGAAGCATTTCAGAAACGGGCTGTTAGGTTTGTTGCCGACAGGTCCCGTCAACATGCGAGAAATGAATGAGAAGAGTGTGCAGTGATATGAATCTTCCTGGCAGATTAAAACAGTGTTCCGAACCAAGACTTGAAGCATCAGTTGCCCGTGGAGGGCAGTTGCCCACGTGAGGCAAAGGTCTCCAGTTCGAGTCTCGGTCTGGCGCATAGATTTAATCTGCCAGTAAGTTGCATTACGGAAACGATTTGTGAAGTTATTTGGGAATCCGTGGATGGAAGACGTGGTTCACTTAACAGAACTGCGGGGTGGTACACTTCTCTTACAATATACGAAGATACGATAAGAGAAATGAGGGCTCTATTTACGAATGGAACAGAAAAGGAAAAGATAAGTAGTGGTAAAAGGCTCTCTCAATCATGCACCACACTTTTTTTTTATTTATTTGCGTGGTACGTATATAGATTGAGAATATCAGACGCCATGCTGATTACATTTTGAAACAAAGATATTGGTATGCCAGTGTCAAAACACATGATTGTTCTTCGGTGCTGTTGTCCGTACAAAACAAACTGAAATCTGCTGACAATTGATTGGTTGGTTGATTTTGGGGAGGGGACCAAAATGGATTAGGCAAAGATGGGGAATGAAGTCGGACGTGCTCTTTCAAAGGAACCATCCTGGCATTTGCCTGATGTGATCGGGGAAATCACAGAAAACATAAATTAGCATGGCCGGACGTGGGTTCGAACAGTGGTACCCCGAATACGAGTCCATTGTGCAATCTAGTGATTTAATTTTACTCGTGAATTTTTGCACTGCAGTCTTAAAAAACCAAACGATTTTTGCAAAGAAGCAAAAATTGAGATGTTGGCAACAATTGGAGCGTTCCATGTGACTTTGGTCAATATTTTGTATCTTGCTGCAACCATAGCTCTCTTCTTAGACCCTCAATAGCCGATCATTCCTAAGTCTCTTGTGGTCAGGTACACAATTTTGCACGCGAATGGCTGGTATAACAGTTTTTGAGGCCAGAGATTTATGTTATAAGCACATTTGTGTGCGGTTCGAAGCATTCGAGGTGACGCACAACGTTTCAAACCCGCGTCCGGTCATCCACATTGAAGTTTTGCGCTATTTCCATGAACTGTTTCAAGTAAATGCTGGGATAGTTCCTTCGAAAAGTCACGGCCGATTTCCCTTGCACTACTTCCCTAATACGAGCGTGTACACCATCTCTAATGACCTCGCTGTCGACGGGTTGTTCAACACTAATCGCCTCCTTCTCATGTTACTGCGCTTATCCCGTCATCGTCGGATCACGGGGGCTATGCGTGAGGAGCATAAAGGTTCACATATAACTACCAAGACGCAAAACTACTGTCAACATGAATATATATAAAACTGATCCATCAAAATTTGGATTTCCTCCCAGAGTTCCGGGGCTTCAGATTTGCGGCGTCGTAGGTATGTGGCTAGTTCGCCTATACGCTAGAGCCGATCGTGGACACCCGTGGCGAGAACTCGTGTCCTGGAGCAGAGAAAGAAGCAGGAAGACAACAGGCAGGCGGGAAATGCGGAAGCTGTCACGTCGCGCTTCCGGAGGGTTTTGCGTGGGTGGTTGCAGCCCGGCGCAATCCAGGCGCGAGACGGCGCGGCGTGGCGCGGCTCGAGACTTGCCGACTGCATCCGACCGCGACCGGCTTTTGCCGAGCGAGGCGCGCGCCCGGCGCACGCGGCTGTGGCCCTCACTCGCCGCTCGCTCTCCACGCAGCCGCGACCGCCGGAGTCTTCCCGTGTTGGTCGCCGCGGTCCGCGTGGGTTCGCTCGCAGCGCGCTTCTAATCGTCTGCACTTTGACTCCGTCGCCTCCTCGCCAACCCCTTGCCTCAGGTCACAGACACTTTTCCCACGCATTTACATTCCCAGACCCACCCCTCGGCACGCTGCCACTTCCCTACGTTTGCGGGTAGTCCTACGCCTGCACTTTGTACTCACCGCCAGACGTATTCTACTTCGCGGTATTTTTGGTGGTCATTTTCTCTTACTTAATACTATTTATCAGTACCTTACTGGTTCTGTCTTCGGCACTCTCATTCCTGTAGTCATCAGGCACTCTACATTTCTGCCATAGATCTTGAAAACGTTATTCCTTATTTAATAGGTTTCCCATAGTTCCTTTTATATCTCTGAGTGCTTGTTTGTGTCAGAAATGTAAGTAAAGTGGTTTATTCGTAGCTGTAATAGCACAGTAGCATAGACAGAGCACTGTTGGTGTTGATAGGTTAGGTCAGACAATTTATTAGAGGTGTAGCGTCTCAGCTTTAGATATCGAAAGTCAAACGCTAATAGCTATAAGTAATATAAAATCGATTAAAAATTTAAGATAGGAGAATCTAATTTTTTGGTTATTGTAGGGGGTAATTAAAATAGTTACTGGTACTTACGACCAATAGTATAGCGTACTCATTTAGAAGATAATCACTAAGTAGCTGCAGTAACTTACAGTCAGCAGATAAGACGTTAAAAATAGTTAGCTTATTGGCGTGTGCTGAAATTACCCTAATCCAGCGTTCCTGGCCCTTTCCACTACCATTGGAACAGTAGCTTCGTGACTTCAGTAGCAACACACACTTTGAGCCTATAGTGAGTGTGGTCTGAACCATGGTGCACGTGCAAGCCGACAACTCCGGACCCATGCCGAACCCGCAGCAGAGTCTACCGCCTCCAGAGCAGCCGCAGCCTCCTCCAGTCGTCCCTCCAGCATGGGGCTCTGGCGTCACCGTTGTGCAGGGACCGCATCTCGTAAGTCATTTTTCCAGGCTGATCTGCCACTTACGGTGACTTACGTTTATGAAGACAATGTAACAGGTGACAAACTGTTTTTTGGCGTCTGCCTCGGGTTCTTCTGTCGATGTTTGTTTCATGCTTTTTTCTGACGTTTCACCAGCACCAGTGGCTGGCAGCGTCAAATCTTCACCCTCCATTGCAAGTGGTGGACCAGCAACGGAGGGTGAAAATTTGACAGTGCCAGCCACTCGTGCTGGTGAAAATTCAGAAAAAGCATGAAATAAATGTTGGCCGTGGAACTTGAAACAGAAGCCAACAGGCAATTTGATAACAGTGGCAACGAAAGTCTTAAGTTATGCAACATAACATATATTATGAAGTTCATAGTATGAATGAATGAGGGGGACACAAACCAGCCTATTTCGCAGCATGGTTGGTCAAAGAGAAATTTTTTATGAGTACAAACTAATTTTATAGCCTCTTCCTCGCCATTAGCACATTCCATTAACAGAATTTATACTTGGAGACCTCTTCATTTTCATTTCCACATCAATGAATGAGTTTAATAAGGCAGTCACTATGTGCCTCGGTTATGTGGTAGCGATAGGCTTATAAACACTCGTAAATAAAAGTGTTGCATTGTGTTGCTGCTATGAACTTTACGGTGAAATGTGTTACAGGTTCTCATTTCTTATCATTAATGTGGCGATAGCTGTCGAGTCGTTACACTTTGGCAACTGACAACAGTCATGCTGCAAACGTCATTATTTTAAAATATTTGTGGAATAACACTAGCGACCCATAAATTGGGTTTTAGTTTTCAATTCGCTTTACAAATTCCACTGTCGCGTTTTATATATTACAATGGAAATCTCTGAAGCTAAATCGTTTTCAGACACCAAAAATGAGACAATGGTTCTTCAATGATCGAATACTCATAGCGTAGAGGTCGAAATACATTTGTTTCGACAAGATTTCCGACGTCAAATTTTAAGGAAAGTTTGTTACTTAAACGAACTTTTTGAAGCATTCTAGTTACTTATGTTGGCTGCAACTAAACTCTAATTCTTTAATCGCTCACCTGTGCTATGTTGAAGTAGGAGTCTGACCACAACTGTGAAAATTATTTTCACATTATCAACGCCGGTAGGTGTTGAAGAGTCACATAGGAGATCCAGTGCAATGTCTACATCACAAAGATGTACAAAGTACCGTGATATTTTCATCTAACGGCTTAGAATTTTCTATCTTGATATATCTTAATGAACAGATTGAGGTCTTACAAACCTAATTTTGTATTCTTTATCACTGTTCTCTTGGTCATTTCCAAATTTCATGTAAAGTAACTAGGTCTAATGTTTGTTTGTGACATAACTTTAACAAAACAAGACCGCACGAATGCCTAGGAAATCTGAAGGTTAAAGTCGACTTAAGAATCGAAAAACTGACTTTGATGATGTAACGACTTTCCTTATCACACGTATTAACTGTAAATTCCAAATAAGTGATGATATTTGAATTTATCGGTTAATTATTTTGTATTTTTTACACACATATTATGAACTCGAGATATGCTTTTGATGGAGCAAAGGTTCTCCTGCACATTTTTTCGCTTTCTTCTCGATGTTTTCGGACGAAGTTTGTTAAATTATTTTCCATACGTTTCCCCTGCGTTAAAGGCGGGAACTTCCGCCAACAGCAAGGGAGTGTGTATCGTAGGAGTTTAGCTGCACAATGGAATCATGATTACTATTATGGAACAAGACATTGTCCGTGACTCTTCCATAAGAATTGAAACTTAGTCTGCTAGAAATCCGATTTGATACTACACGACCAACAGCAGCAAACGACGAAGCCTCTATTGTATATTTGTGACGATGACGTAATTTCTCAGGAGGAAGTATAAAGATGGTTCAGAAAATAATCGTACGCTGCTTTCCTATGTAATATTTAATAGTATGTTAATTACGCCTTCAGAATAAATGTAAGTACCAGCTCTAATTATATCTCTGGTATTCTACGTAAAGTGAATACTGATATCATGTGTAAGAACTTTATATTTTCTCTTTAATTATCTGGTTTAATCACTCTCATCTGCTTTCTGACATAGCAATTCACAATGCAATTTAATACTAGGTTAAAATAACATCTGAGGACCCAATGGCAGTGTTTGACAGGTCTTCACAACAAGGATTCGTCGAAGTAAAAAAGCGAATACTCCTCTTAAAAACGGTTTTAAAGATCATTCATGTTACATAATGGTGAACTCTATAATGGTTGTGATTTGAACCGTAGACGCACATAAGGTAGATAAATTTGTAATTCATCGTTAATTTACACCAATTTATAAAAAATCACCATAACAACAAGGTCTTAAATGAAAGCGTTTGAGGTGTCCGTTTATTTCACTGCAATGCCTGTGCTGTGCACGTTAACACGCAGTCTCGAGAAACGCTAGACCTAATTGATATAAACAATTACTAGCACACACTGATCACAACCATTGCTTTATCATTTAAATAAGCGTCAGGTAGTGATGGGATAAGAATATTTTAGCACAGCAGTCTTATTTTAAGTGCATTTCACTCTGTTACATTCTTATAATTTGAATGAGTACTATAATTAAGAAATGGCGGATGACAAGTAAATACTAAATGCGTTAATTAAGCCTGTCTGTTAAAAAATATCCGTTGTACTTCTTTGTTATAACAACGTTTCATTAAGTAATTATTTATTTGATAATATACAGTGGGATAGGTTTATTAGCCAGTGAGTTAATAGGGGAACATATCAGACAGGCTACATGAGATCAGAAGGGCGAGACAGCTGGCCGGAGGTAGATGCCAGCTGTGATATAAGTGGGAATGAGGTTGATAGTTTCGAATGTAGACAACTGTTTTAGTAACAGCGCGCTTTGCGTTTATTCTATCTGCGGTGAACATGCCTGGAGTGAATGAAGATGATGTCATATTTTTCTGTGCACCACGCTACATTTTAGATTTGTATGTGTTAATCAGTTTTGTGATAATCGTAAATCTTAAGCAAAGATATTCTGCTGTATGAGTCATGATTGATTACTATTATTAACAATTATCAGCACTTTGTTCGGTAGTGCATACCGCCAACTAGTAGCAAAGAAAAGGATAAGTTAATAGCGTTACTGAAATCTTTGATTAGTAGCTAGCGTACAAAATTCATGTTTGTCACTGTCGTATGATTTTTCCTTGTGCTTTGTAATACGTTTGAATTACAATTAGAATTATATTTCCCGCAGCTGCTACTATAACGGTATTTCCGCTGCGTCTCGTCAGCTGGAATCAATGCTAAGCCTGAACTGCTCACCTGCAGGACAAAACCACTGAAGACTTCTTGTAGTTCCTTACAGTTCACAACAACCTTTTATCAGGTAACGCAGTACACAGGATATGAACTGCATCGTGAATGCTATCGATGACGACTATGGGTTTACTTGGTCGTATATTACCTGTGTGTAGCTACCTAACACTAAGAACTATAACAAACTAAGCCAACAAACACTAGGAATGAGCGTGTAAGAATACTACGGATTGGAGCAAACTCGAGTGCTACAAAAACGACTTTTTCATAAATTATACTCTTACTGATTACCAAAATTAGCAATAGTTAGAAACAAGATCGAACCTACTCCACATTAATAAGTTTGATGTATTTTGCATATTTCCATTGAATAATACCATATGGAATAATGTTCCGTATACCTGTCCTTAATTATAAAGTATTCATTGTTCAAAGAAGTGTTGCAAAAATAATACTTCATGCTCACCCACGATCATGTTGTAGATATCTGAGGAGTTGCTGTTTCTGACTATTCCCTTAAGTATATTTTTGTTCCTTCATGAAGCCTGTTGTAAATAATCAACTGCAGTTCAAAAGGGAACAATGATGTATATAATTGTAATACCACAAGGAAAAATAACGTTCGTTAATAAATTACGTTTGTTACTCCACATAAAGCTGCATTCACACAAAGAGGGGCGCAAAATGCTGCAAGTAAAAATTACGATTACTTACCCAGTGATGTAACATGTCTGAGAGACAGCAAAGTAAAATTTGAAAACAAACTGGAGACGTTTTTCCCTGGGAACTTCTATTTCGAAGAAGAATTACGTTCTTCTGTAACGTGTGAAAGGTGGTATGTAGGAATTACTAACTAACATGTGAATGTACGATGAGTGTGAGAAAAATGAGACTGACAACACTGTGAGAGATGTGGCAAAGCTGAGTCTTCCTACCTGTGTAGACCAGCGTGTTCATCCGTTCCGGATGCTCAGTCCGAGTTTGTACTGTACGACATCACGTTATTTTTGAGAGCGCCATCAGTGAAGTTGTGTTTTTGTAGCGTGTTACAAAAATGGGACAGCCCAATTTAGAGCACCGTTATGCCATCAAGGTTTATGTTTAACTGGGGGAATGTGTGAGTGTCAACTGTGAAAAGTTGAAACAGGCTTATGGGGAACATTCCTCATCGAGAGCACAAGTTTTTCGCTGGCACATCATTTTTGGAAGGCCGGGAACACGATGAAGAAGAACATTGGTCCGGGACGCGAAAATGTCGAAAGTGTGTGTGCTCTTGTGAGATTGTTCCTGTAAGACAAACTGCAAACGAAGTGGCTCACAAAGAGGATAAAGGAGAATTGTGTGAGACCGAACGTTACGGACAAATTGACGCTGCTCATGACAACGCCTAATGTTACGCGGCCACTTCCATCTCGAAATTTTTTACCTCGAAAGGCATTCCTGTTGTGCCATAGTCCACATATGCTCCAGATGTGAGTCTTTTTTGACTTTCTTCTTTTCCCAAAATCGAAAAAAATTCTTAAAATAACGTCATTTTTGGACTTTGGAGAACATTTAATAGAATGTGACCGACATGTTGAGGGCCCTACCAGTGATGCCTTTGAATGCTGCTACAAAGACTGGAAAAAACGTCTCGACCGGCGTATAGCTATTGAAGGGATCTACTTTGAAGAGGACAACATTTTTGTTTAAAAAAATAAAAATTTTGGCAGATAAAAAAATCCGGCTCATTAATTTTCTCTCACACCTCCTAAAATGACTCATTCCTCATCATTACGATCCAGCTTCAACATGAAATTAACTAACTGATTAACTAAGCGCACTTATTCGAGAGTGTTCAGGTTATTAGAACCATATATAGAGGAATAGCTGAGGAAACGATAGAAAATGAACACTGCTCGGGAATAATGACTCTCACACCCTTCTTCTTTAAATGTCGATAAAGAATATCATGCATTAATAGTCCTTTTTCTGCTCCCTACGCATACTTTGCAAGAAGAAAGTTAATCTGCACTTGCTAGTGAGCATGTTTCTATACTTCCTGCCCTCCGAGTCAGAGCTTCATATTAGACAGCACATTAATTCCACCCGACACTATGATTTTGTAGCGATATCCATTCATGGCTAGCGAAACCAAAAATGTGTTATCGTAAATTAAAATATGCGTCGCCAGTGAATTCAAGGTGTGTTTAAAGTTCACATTCATGCTCACAGAGACTCGATTGTGCAAGTAATCATTTTTTTGTGTGTTTTCAATTGGTGACAAGTGATAATGATAATCAGCCAGCTCACTTCTGTACACACATCGGATTAAATCGTGCGTCAGCTGTTCATAAGGCGGTATGAAACCACTCGTTCTCTTGAGAGACAGTACTTTGTTACTATTCCTAGAAGCAAAGAAAGCGTAATGATTTACGAATGTTATCGAGGGGTAAAAATGAGAAAAAAGATATAATTCTTTACCATGCATGTGCTTTTCTCAACATAGTAAACAGTATTATTTAGTGAATTCTTTAAGAAAGTCTTTGAATCTTATATTGGTCACATCAATTAATGCTTAGATTTTGAACTATTAATACAAAATTACCTGGAGTAATGTGCTCTCGTTTGTTATCAAATAATATAACTTCTACCGTATAACAAACTTTAGTTGTAAAGGGAAGGCTCCTCAGGGATATTCTGTATATTATCTGCTGTTTTAGTTTTACTATAATATTTAATACTTTCCTAACAATAAAAGTTGTTTGGTAGAGGTTAATCATGTACAAGATTTACTGGACGAATTTGTTCTTTTAAGCTGTAAAGTAATCGTAAAAAATAATAAATTCAGCTACTTAATTTATGGACATCTTGTGACTAAAGAGACATTGAAATTGCCTAGTATGTAAATCAGAAAACGCCACCAATTATTTTCCTTTTTGTTGTTGTCTTTACCAGTGAAATTATTAGTTATTACCAAAATTGACAATATTTTCTATTCATTTGCCGCTAGAATATTTATGTTATCGTTATAATCCACCTACAGAAGGGCGTTGCTAGATTGAGCACTTAGTTTTGATACTAGTTCCCCACCCCACTCATCTCAACCGCTGACGTAATCCATGCCCGTGAAGTGGTCTGCACGTGCCAGTCAGATCGGAATCAGCGCAGTCCGATGGGTAACGTGTAGACGTAACAGGAGCTCAACATCCCTTGCTTAAAGCTACCGTCTCTTTCGTTGTGTAGATGCGGATTTTCCAAAGCGACTGTAGGCAATGTCGTACCACCCGCTGTCGTGTCATACGGAGATATTACAGCTGTCGGAGACCGACCCTAACCATCAAGTACCACGGTGGAGTATAATGTCTTTACAGTGGCAATCGACTTGACATGACATGAATAGCACCTGTCAGGAATTTCAAGGTCCATCTCAACCATCTCCAATTGATCTTTACGAAGGGAACTACATGGAGTCGGCTACCTCGCAAAAGAACATTGAACTGTAGGTCGCTAATGGGGCAAGAACGCAGAAAATGGACAGTAGTGGACTGGAGGCATGTGATGTGGTCCGATGGGTACGAATTTGGACTCTTTGCAAATTATGCAAGGGATATACTGCACTGATTACCTAGTGGGACGTTTATCCTGCATTATTCACGGCGGCGGTTGTTCTGCGAAGTTTGGAGGACATTCTTCGTAACATGGTTTGGGACTACACATTCAGATTGCTACGGGGTGGCTATAATTAAATTGCAGTCACACACAGAGATCTATTGTGCGCTGTAATTATCGTACAGCTGCGAAACTGGGAAAATTATCCGATGCGTTAAAGAGGAAACGATTTAATATGAAAAAAAGTTCCAGTTTCGTCCACCAAGTGCAAATATGGCACTGTGAATGAAAGAGTATGTAACGGATTAGGAACTTGATGTGAACAGAAAAGGTCAAACAAGTGAGAAAGTCATAATGTTGACTTTACTATTAGCCGACAATAACACAATTTGTTCAATATGTCCGGAGACGTCGAAGAAATGCTGTGCAGTTACAGATTTGAACCTGGTGTAAAAATTCCATCCTAAATATGTGTCGCATTGTCACATTAGTGTGTGCACCATGTTTCCCTGCCATGTGACTGTTACAGTCCATACTGGATCTCCGGGAGCATCTGCACTTTATTTATGATCTCCCGGTAAGAACATGGACCATGACGTTTATGTCAGTATTTTCGGTTACCATTTCTACATACCTTCTGCATCTTCACTTTGAGTGCGTTGTGATTACTACCGTCTCCCAAGACAATTGTTATGATCACAGAACTGCATTCGCACGCTCCTGGTGTGACACTCGCATCTTGAGTGGCCCGCTATATAACCCGATCACAGCTCTCTACATGGAGTATGTGGAGAATCTTGTGAAGCCCTTCCTCGCCGAATTGAGACACTTATCAAAGCTTATTTCATACTGTGTTAGAGAGGTTTAATGGGATGATGCTTTTTCTCTGTATTAAATGAATTCCACTGCAGGAGTTGCCTTTCAAGGCGTTCTCACCTATTACCTGGTACCGGCAAAAGCTTTCCTCAGTCACCAGTGGAAAAAAATTTTTTTTAATAAAAATGGAATGCATTTGGAGGCAGTTCAATACGTTGTAACTTCACCTAGCATGAGTAAATAAATTCCAGCCTTTAAGTGCCTGCGGACATGACTCACGTCTTAAGCTGGCGTTTTCCTGTCAAGTGGTTCTTCCAAAACACAAATATATCGGTTTCATTTTGTACGTTATTTGTAGGAAATACACCACTCATTTCTCTATAGTGTGGTTTTCCGTCATACACGACGGTGGGTAGTTCGAACAATGGATGACAGATAGTCTAGACGTCACCTCCTCTGCAAAATACACACAAACAAATTAACTGTCCTGACACATCACATGATTTTAAGCACTCGTGAAGTATCTGTATAGAAAGACGTCTCAGCCAACAGGTATTGCTGTCACCAGGCAGGAAACGAGTGTGTCCACTCTAGGCAAACATTTAGAACTGTATATTGCTGCTAGGATCTTCCATTGGTCAGGACATGAATGTCGCCATGTCAGCGACGGTAGGGGCGAAATTGAATGCATGATACAACCCTATCCCAGGAGCGTCACCTTGCCCTAAGTCATCGAAAACAGCAAACATCACCGCGACTTCCCTAGTCAGCATCTCACATCCCCCACCAGATTGTGAGCATCAGCTTTCAGATATAACTCTGTAACCCTGACTTTTCGTGCTCCAACCGGTGATGATTGCTGACAAGACAGGTGTGGTCAAGACGTGCCATCTTGCTTTACATATCACATTTTACTGAAATACTATGAACTGCAATAGTTTAGAAAAGTTGTTGAGTATCTTAACCACTATAAAATATCTTTAAAATTATTTACAATAATTATTTACATAATTATAATAATTATGTCAATAACAATAATAATAATAAACACCAGATATTACATCAAGCATATGATTAAATATCCCAATATCACAACAGAGAAATGCAGACTTTGCAAACAACAAATAGAAACAGTAGATCACATCACAAGCGGATATACAATACTAGCAAATACAGAATACACCAGAAGACATGACAATGTAGCAAAAATAATACATCAACAACTTGCCATACAACATAAATTAATAAAACAACACGTTCCCACATACAAGTATGCACCACAAAATGTACTGGAGAATGATGAATACAAATTATGCTGGAACTGAAGCATTATAACTGATAAAAGAACACCACATAACAAACCTGACATCATACTCACCAATAAAAAGAAGAAATTATCACTACTAATCGAAATATCCATACCCAATACAACAAATATACTGAAGAAAACAGGAGAAGATAAATTGAAAAATACGTCCAACTGGCTGAGGAAGTCAAGGAAATGTGGCATCAGGATAAAGTTGACATTATACCAATTATACTATCAACTACAGGAGTCATACCACACAATATGCACCAGTACATCAACGCAATACAGCTACATCCAAACGTATATTTACAACTACAGAAATCTATAATCATTTATACATGTTCAATCACCCGAAAGTTCCTAAATGCTATGTAATATATACCGTACAGTTAAAAGGAAGTCACGCTTGATCAAGGTCCGTGTCACTTTCCATTTATAACCAGACATAACGTCTGAGAAAGGAAAGAAATAATAATAATAATAATAATAATAGTAAGGCAGACTATTGCGACGTGCAACATACAAGGATTCTCAATTCTTCATTCGGAACATTTTCTTTATGCTACTTACAGGAACAGCAGAATTGCAGCAGCTGCCTCAAAGAAAAAGTTTTATTCGAAAATAAGAATTTCAGTTTTATTATAATACAGGATGGAGGTGATATCTACATTAATTATATGCACGACTTGTTCAAATTATTTCTAAATGAAAGTGATTTTCACAATGTCTTTAATTAAAGTTTATGCGTAATAAATTGGACATGAGACACAGTACGTAACATATTTGCACTAAAAATGTTTTATTTCTTTTGCACTCTCATTTCTACTTTCAAAAGAGTCTACATTTTAAGTCTAATTTCTCACGAACATCTTGTATCATCAGGTGATTGTGTTGCTTACTCTTCATCGTCATTTTCTGTTCTTGACTAATCTCAACAATCACACGCAGACATAACTGTGCACAGGCTGTCCGTATCTGGCACGTAAATGAGATTTAACATTCCAAACTCGCATCGACAGATAGCCTAAAAATTCCTAGGGTTAGTCTGGAAAATATATCAAATGACCAACAAACAAGGCAAAAGCATTCTGTATAGAATCAGGTAAAAATTTCAGTTCTGATCACAAAGCTCACTCGATGATTGTCACATTTATGGCGGTTGTCATGATGACTGACATGGGAACTGACCAATGAGACATCTCGAAACCTGCCCTGAAAATTTTAGTATACGGAAAATCCAACGAAAGAAACACGTCAAAATTGTAACTGCAAAGGCTCACTTGAAGAATTATTATTTTTTTAAGTTCAAGTTTGTCAAATTCGTAGCTCACGAGACGGTTGGAGAACTGAACTCCCTTACGTTGCGCAATTGTAGCGGGCAGAATATGCGCAACACCGCAGGCCAATATCCTTGGTTGATGGGATATCGGCTGACAGAAAACACTTCTCAACGCGATGGTAATTTGTAAAACGAGTTTTATGTTGTGTTGAGAGTTTGTCTGACAATTATTCACAGTTACTCTTCGCACTGATTTGCAACGCATTTAATATTTATAATGAGTACCAGCTGCCTTTGTGGACAATGTTGTTGACAATGGAGATAAAACTGAAATGAATTTTTTTTTTGTGCATTCTATGTGTATGCTTGCTAATAGCATTTGTTTTCGTGCTGGTTCCAGAGTTTCACAGTAATATTGAATGCAATCAATGTTTTCAATCTTGCAGAGATCAAATATAAAAAAACGTTGTATAAATCGAAACTACCTACCTCTCCTGAAGACCTACATATGTGTTATTGATTAGTTAATTTCTTGGACATTCATTAGAATGACGCCGACCTTTCATTAGGACATGTGGAAACAGTATAGCAAATGGAAACGATTCGGATGATTCCGTGAATTATGGTTCACATAATGATCGTTGTACTAATTAAAGCACTAGACAAAAACAGAGTACTTTCGAAGCCCAAAGAAAAGATATACAGTAATAGTTTTCAGTGAGAAAGTAAAGGCAAAAGTTTCTTTGTTAACCGAAGGAGGGAGAAACGCTTTTATTTAAACAGTGTGCAAAGTCGGTTTTGTTTCGTATTATCTGAACGTGAACCATAGAAACGGAAGAATGATTTACATGAACTATGAAATATGCGCCAAAATGAAACTCGCATATGTGAAGAAAATCTATTCGAACAATTTGGAATTCCCCATGACAATCAATGCACCGTCACCGAGGAAGATCTACAAGAATGGTGTTCTGAATGGCGCATGTGAGATGAATATCAGCAATTTTCGCGCTTCTTCGATCTGGTTGAACAAATGCAAGAAATTATACAGAAAAAGAAGTTACCAAATTACGAAGCTAACGTCATGTAAACGTGAAGAGCTGCCATTAATACGTAATACTGTAGAGAAATCTGTAGCTGATGTGATGACGAGGCTTCTTGCTATCCACTAAAACGCTGCGTATAAAGCTAATCAATATTTTTCGTGCAAATCAAATTTATCATTTCGAGTGAAAAAAAGGCAGAGTCGCTTGTGCAGTTGATGACTGCCATGACACATTTGTATACAACAATGCCGGTGGTAAGTGTTAGTGGATTACTATTCCCTTAACTTTATAATTGTCTTCAGGATCGTCAAAGCAAATTAAGACCTAAAATTTAAGAAAAAGGACTGTTTGCTTTCAAAACTCTTGCAATCAAGGTAACAAAATCTGGAAAAATGGAACTAAATATTTTTCAATGCTACATCCAAAACGTCTCCTTAGTATCTACAGAAACTAATTGCATTTGTTGGACTCTTGGTCTGCACATAACGTCCCCTCTGTCCTTAAGGCGACGAAAAACCTTAATAGAGTTATGATCCCGCCCAGAACTAATATTAGGAACACACAAAAAATATTCGACGGTCTAAAACTTGTCAGGCAGTATAATTTCCATTAGCTCTCTCATTCAACTTCAGTTATTTCTGCATTGTCAGTTTGTATCATTACAGTTGACGAATTTGGTCTAGTATTCTTGGTATGCAGCAAAATATGGAACAACGGCGACGACCAGTTCCTACTCCATTCCAGTACTGTCTAGATAGAACTAGCAATTACCGTCACCGTCAAGTTCCTGTGTGCATTAATTTCTTTTTTATCAGGAGTACGGAAAATGTAGTTTACGTCATCCAAAAGACTCTTAGAATTTTTATGAAGACCATAGCGAACAAACTAGGACCTGTATCATTATTATCAATATATAGGAGTACATTATTCAAAAGCTATAGCAAGAACTGTGATACAGGATTTGTTATAAAATATTTAATGACAACAAATAAGAGTCACATTACTATGAAATGAATACCCCTATATCTATCTATCTATCTATATATATAAGTCAATGGGGACAGTTGAAAATGTGTGTTCCGACCGGAACTCGAACCCAAGATGTCATGCTCACATGGCAGGCGTTCTATCCATCTGAGCCACCGAGGACACAGAGAATAAATTTTTAAACATAGTTGTATGAAGATAAACAGCGATTAATTTACTTATATTCAGTTATTCAAAATGACAGTCATAATAGCATTATTTATTTTGCCACCAACCGGTTTCAACCGGCAATGGGGTCACCTTCAGGGCAATTTACACTGCAAAGTTATAATATTAGTAAGTAATCATGTACGTAATCTACAAGCAATGAGTCAAAGTTACATAAATATACAGATTTTTGTACCTATTTGGTCGCTCGCTTGAGTCGTCACCCTGCCTGTGCACGGTTGGTAACTATGCATGGTTGGCTCTCTGCATGAGCTTAAATAACGGCCAACAACACGTGGGCAGACGGTAACGCCCTCCACGGTGACCAACGGTAGTTACATGCTTAAGCAAGAAATCGTAAATTTTAAAGATTGTTCCAGTTTTAATATAAAACATAATAACAGATAAGTAATAAATAATAAATATACCAATTTAAACCTCGAGAAATTTACAATTACTTAAAATTCAGATAACTGTTGTCCCATTCATTTTTCAAATCATTTGTGGATAGAGCAGAGCCCTCTATCTTTTGTAGTAGGAAAGGCGTTGCCATGGGTGATAGTATAAATCAAGCGCTTCTAGCTTACGTGACTGGGACGCTGTCGTCATGGTAGCCGCTTCGTATAAGTCGTCTGCTGTAATACCATCTTTGCGCGGCGTTCGTTGTTATGGTAACTGCGTACCGTAACCATTCTTCCACCATGTTGTTGTCAATCCATGTGGTCTTCTACTGCGGCGTTATCTTTGCACAGCATGCGTTGTCGTGGTGTGTTCTGGCTGCTATCCATAAAATTTGTTCCTAGTAATCAATAAAAAACTTCAAAATCAGTGTATTATACGTTATAAAATTAACGTAATAGAAAGAAGTATATCAAGTGCCCCTTAGCCTATTTGGCTAGGATTCCGTCGCTATAGTAGCTTCCTAGTACGTGTTGTCTGCTGTAGCACGGCATTCGATATCATAGCATCGACGTACCACAATCCTCCCTTCATCATACTGTCGATCCACATAAGTCCTTCTATAATGGATACTCATCCACAAAGTTGTTTCTGAATTATATATTAATATTTTAGGACACATATATATATATATATATATATATATATATATATATATGTATAAGGGAATCTTCAAACTCTATAGCTCTTCATTATAAAATTATAACTGTGTAATAAAAGTAGTACCAATATACATCGACATACGATATTAATATAGCTGAGAAGGAGAAGCAGTATCGTCATGAACTAATAATATTTCCGAAGATTTCCACATAATTATCACAGTTTACTATTTGCTCATTAAGAACTGCCGTTGGATCCTGTTTATTATGCAGGAATATCTCTAAATTTTCCCAGATGTCCATCATGGGTCCCTTCTGGGCCACATGCAATACCCTTAGATTATCTTCTATATTAATTTCTGTGTGTTTCTCGACATCTAGGTGTTGTCCAAATAGCGATTTATTGCGTGCTGTTCCCTTGGTATGTTCTTTGAACCTAGTTTTAAAATATCTTCCTGTCTGTCCAACGTAATTTTTTTTTACAGTCTTTGCAAGTTAGTTTGTAGACGCCCGATGTAGAGAAGATTTTATTTTTAAAATCACCTTTGCTATGTCTAAGGTTATTTGCTAGAGTGTTCGAGGAGAAGGCCATAGTTACGTCTGATTCTTTAAATAGTCTATTTATTTTATCTGATAACGTCCCCATATACTGCATTTTCAGGAAAATTCTTTTTTGGGGGAATTTGGGGCGTTGTGTCTGTATTTTATTTTGTATTGTCTCTGCTGTATTATCATCGTATTCATTGGATATAGCTATTTGTTTTAATATGTTGATTTCTTTTTGTCTCTGCTCTGGCATTAATGGTATCTTATTCAACCGATTTATCATCGTAACGAAAAAACCTTTTTTATATCTCATTGGGTGGCATGATTTGGCATGGATTATTGTATCAGTAGTGGTCGGTTTACGATATATGCCAAATTTATGCTGTCCATTATCGTTATAAATCGTTAGATCCAGATAATTAACACTTTTATATTGTTCGTGTTCCACTGTAAACGTAAGTTTTGGATGTATACTATTCTTTATTTCTGTCAAGTTACTTATTTCTTCTGTTGTGCCGTCAAATAATATTAAAATATCGTCAACTTATCGTTTGTAATATATTATTTTTTGACGTATATGAGGGTGAATTTTTAAAAAAACCTGTTTCTTTGTTGTTAACAAAGATGTCTGCTATAGTTCCCGCTAGTGAATTCTTCATGGCTAAACCATCTTTCTGTTGATAAATTTGATCATTAAAGGTAAAATAGTTGAAACTTAAGCTTACCTCGAGTAAATTAACTAACTCAATTTTCTCGTCTTTGTTAACAGTGTTATGACCTATAAAATTATCTCTAATGATTGTGATATTTTCTGTTACTGGTGTATTACTATACAATTATATATATCTAATGTGGCAAATTTAGCAGTCACAGAGAATAGTGCGATTGCAGGGACTTATCTCTGGCACGCCTCCCGTGAGACCCACATTCCCAATTTACTATCCCGCATCATATTCATAGTGCCCCTGCCATTTATACTCATTACTCGCGGCGTTTTGCCGATTCCCGTAAGATTTCGGGCACTGTTTGTGCATCCGCACAGAAGAAATGGCCTGTGAGCCTTGACTATATATAAAGCTGGTATCTGTTCGTTCGGATATCTATATTGATTGTATAGCACATTAAATGTATTCGAAATCGCCAAAATGCACAATCATCACCTATAGAGTGGATGGACGACTATGAAAACTTGTGCCGGACTGTCATTCGACCCCAGAATTTACGCCTATCACAAGCAGTCGCCTCACAATTTGGCTGTCGTGCACGACTTACGGGCAGCCCCAAACTTTCATATGTGATCAGTCATGCGTCTAGAACCTCTATTCGTCCATCCATTATGTATATTCCCGTACAGGTTAGACATTTTACTTTCCGCCATGCATGCATGTCCTAAGGAACAGGCATTGCGATGACTAAAGTCGTTGTGAAATAAAATAAACTTACTCGCAATTGCGAATATGGAGAACCGATAGCCGTAGAATGGAATGACGGCTACGAAAATTTGTGCCGGACCGGTAATCGAACCCAGACATCCGGCTTCTCGGGAGCGGTCGCATTGCCATTTGGCTATCCGTGCACGACTAAGGGGCCAAACCAAACTTTCGTATGTCGTGAACCCTGCGTCTACAACCTGTACTCGTACATCCATTATCTATATTCCTGTTCAGGTGGTACATTTACATGAAAATCGCTTGCCCGGTGTCGGCGGATAAATACGATACTGCAGTGCCTGTGTTGTTCGGGATTATTACCCAGTGTTCCTCCGGACACGCATTCCAACATTGCAGAGTAATCATGTAGCTGCAGGTGTCTTGGTAACATATTTGATTAACAGTGCAAGATCACAGATTAATGTAAGGGTGAAAGGCAACAGCAAATATGAAATGCTGGTATATTAGTAACTTATGTGACCACCAGAAAGTTGAATGCAAGTATGCAGACTTGCGTACATTGTGTGGTAGAGGTATTGTATTTCACTTTAAGGGATGGAGCTTCATGCCTGTTGCACTTGATTGGTCGACACTGGGACACTGAATGGTAGCTATGGATGGCTCTGGAGTTATCGTCCGTTGGTTATGTGTTCGGTTGAAGAAATATCTGATGATCGAAAAGGCCAAGCCCACATGTTGACACTGTGTAGAGTATGTTGGGTTACAACAGCGGTATGTGGGTGAGCGTTATCCTGTTGGAAACATACCGTGGAATGCTGTCCATGAATGGCAGCAAAAAAGCTCGAACCATCAGACGGACGTACAATTTTACAGTCAATGCGCATGGGATAATCAGGAGAGTGCTCCTGTTTTCATACGACATCACTCCCTATATCATAACTCCTGATGGAGGTACCATGTGTTAGCATGTAGAGAGGTTGGTTGCAGGTCCTCAACTCCACTCCTCCTAATCAACACACTGCTATCAGTGGCACCGATCTAGAACCAAGTTTCGACAACACGACTCCACCTTACTCTTCGTTAAGCTCTCACTTGAAACCATTGAAGTCGCAAATGCCGGTGCTTTGGGGTGACTTGAGTGCACGCTACAGAGCGTCTGGCTTGATGTAAACGTTTTGTAACAGTTCGCTGTTTCACTGTGGTACCAACTGCTGCATAAATTGCTGCAACAGATGTAGTACTATAAGCCAACGCCATACGTCGAACACGATGGTGTTCCCTTACGGTAAGGTCACGTGGCCGCCCGGACACCGGTCTTCATGCGACAGTACATTCTCGTGAGCTCCGCTGCCAGTAGTCAAGTACAGTGGCTACATTCTTCCCAAGTCTGTCTGCAATGTCGCAGAAGGAACATCCGTCTTCTCGTAGCCCTATTACACAAGCTCGTGCAAACTCAGTGAGGTGTTGATAATGCCATCTTCGTCGCATTAAAGCCAATCTTGACAATCTTTCTCTCACCACGTCCAGTCTCAAAGGTAACTAACGTTTATTACCTATACAGCGTGTATTTAAAGCAAAACTGATTTTCAACCTCATAGTGACGCTACGAGGGCAACTCTTACGAGACTGACGTGAAATATGAATACATATCATCATTCAGATATAGAAACAAGCCCACGAACCTTCGATAATATCGGAGCATTCATTCTTGGTGCTACTACTTTTTCCGTCGGTATTTATATGAAATACATTGACAACTGCATGTTTCTTCGCTTAAAGTAAACTTACAAACAAACGGTTAATGTCACTGTTTGTAAGGGCTATTACCTTAAACTGATTGGCTGCGAAGGTCCGAGATTTCGAAAAAAAAACTTCGAAAGAGTTTTTCGTATCGTTGGACTGCGTCATATCTAATGGTCATGTTTAATATTGAGCCAACGGGTGAGCACTCAAGTTCAGATCGCAAGACGGCTACACTACTGTGGACATCTGAACGAGCAGTCCCCTGCAGGCCTTTGTGGTGGGACGTATCGTGACCATTTATGTAGCTACCCACCGCTTGGTCTACATGGGGTAAAATCGATTCTGACGTGTTCCTGACCTACGGTGCGGCGCTTCCTGTGTGCGTAGCAATGTTTCAGACATGCTTATAAATTTTAATGGCGTCTGCATCACACGATTTTGCGCCACGTCTTTCAAGGCAACCTCATGGCTGTTAGTGACCTCACTTGAAATATGCCATCTTTGCAGGTAAAATCGCCATTCAAAAGGTTTATAGTAAGAGAGATCATCAAGAATGTATATGTCATAAAATAAAAACACGGAGTGGAAATGAATACACGGTACTGATGTTCCACAGCAATATTTACTTTATAGATTGTTGTTACCTGGCTTTCGACTTTTCCCAGAAAACTTAAGACGGAACACATAGCACACGCTATACCAGTGACAGTTTATAGCAGTAGAAGTTTTGTTTTCCCAGAGATATGTCACATTGATCTGCTAAGGGTGCTTACGAAAAACGCAAGTAGCTTGTGAATAAATAAACATTATATTACACTCCACTCAAAGACTAAAGGTAGAAGAATGTACAGCTAAAACAATGGACAAGTGAGTACTGATACCAACTACTACGTTATATGCATAAAATAACTGATGAAGTTGATGAACAATCAAAGGGTGATGGAAGCTGAGCGAAGAAGCTGTTAGTGGAATCTGAGTGGCAAAAAGTAATAGTATTTACAACAATTATCTTACGCCGAGGAAAATAACACGTAGCCTCTGCTACTTCAGCAGCTGTATTTGATCATTAAGGATTGAGCCAAAACTTTGTGTCTGGTATATTTCGGTACCCAGAACTTCTGGTAGTATTGGGTTTCTGCCTTTATTTGTTCTGTGAGGGAAATTATATTTCACATTATAAGAATGATATTCACTTAGAGCATGTTTAAGATATGTAGAATCTTTCTTTTTCAGTTTCCATCTCCTTTCTTGTTAAGTCTAGTAGTTACAGCCCTACCTGTTCGATCTACATGTACTGTGTCACACAAAAGGCTGAAAATCTAAAAAATTCTACTCTGTTCTGAAGTTTTCTTAGTATAGAAAGCTGGTGTATATTTCCTAGACCTTAACTTGCTGTCAATCACCTGTGAAGAAATATCGTAGCTCACCCTATAGATCTGTCTTCTGAGGTAGGGTCACAAGAAATTCGTTTCACCTTTTAAGGGAAGCACACTGAAATGGGCTACTGATTGGGTTTATCTATCGTACGACTGTAATTCATTATTGGCTGCAATAAATCCTGCAGTAGTAGGTCAAGTTCCTCAAGCGTTTTGGAGAAACTGAGGATTAACGATTTACGCTTGTTCCAAATCAAGACAAAAGCAATGCCAAGTAACATACATCAAAAAATGTTTTGCGTCACCCTGGCTCCCAGAACTCCTGAAGATAGAAGTTGACTGTGGGTATTGTAATACAGACACAGTCCCTTTGACTGTTCAGAGATGTCACTAAATCCACCCAAAGATATAAACAACCACTCATGAGCAGCTTCTATCAGACGAAGGGAGTCCTACAGCCGATCAGTTCCAGTCATTCCAACACGAAGGAGGTACACGACTCGTGTTGTCTGTAGTTCAACCATGCCCAGATGGTCAATACTACGGTTCGATCGCATCCGCATTGTTACTTTGTGCCAGGAAGGGCTCTAAACAAGGAAGGTGTCCATGTGTCTTGGAGTGAACCAAAGCGGACATGGAGGAGATACAGATACATAGGAAATTTCGATGACATGACTCACTAAGGGAGCCCATGGACTACTACTGCAGTCGATGACCGCTACCTATGGATTATGGATCGGAGAAACCCTGACAGCAACGCAACAATGTTGAATAATACTTTTCGTACAGACACAGGACTTCGTGTTAGTCTCAAATTGTGCGCAATCGGCTGCACATTGTGCAACTTCACTCCAGACGTCCAAGGCAACGTCCATCTATGGAACCACGAACCCATGTAGCGTAGTACAGATGGGCCAAACAAAATGCCGAATAGACCACTCAGGGTTGGCTTCACGTTATCTTCACCGATGAGTGTCGCATATGCCTTCAACCAGACAATCGTCGGAGACATGTTTTGAGGCAACCCGGTCAGACTGAACACCTTAGATACACTGTCCAGGGACTGCAAAAAGGTGGAGGTTCTCTGCCGTTTTGGGGTGGCATTATGTGGGGCCTACGTATGCTGCCGGTAGTCATGGAAGACGCCGTAACGGCTGTACGCTACGTGAATGCCGTCCTCCGACTGATAGTGCAACAATATCGGCAGCATGTCTGCGAGGCATTCGTCTTCGTGGACGACAATTTGTGCCCCCATCGTGCACATCTTGTGAATGACTTCCTTCAGGAGAACGACGTCGCTCGACTAGAGTAGCCAGCTTGTCCTCCAAACATGAACCGTATCGAAATGCCTGGGATAGATTGAAAAGGGCTGTTTATGGACGACGTGACCCACTAACCTCTCTGAGGGATCTACGCCGAATCGCAGTTGGGGCGTGAGACAATCTGGACCAACAGTGCCATGACGACTACAGGCATGCATCAATGCAAGAGAGGACGTGCTACTGGGTATTAAGAGGTACCAATTTGTGGAACATTCTAGACCAGCACCTCTGAAGGTCTCGCTGTATGGTGGTACAACATGCAATGTGTGGTTTGCATGAGCAATAAAGAAGGTGGATGTTTATGTTGATCTCTGTTCCAATTTTGCGTACAGGTAGCGGAACTCTCGGAACCGAGGTGATGAAAAACTTTTTTGATGTATGTAGCTCGATGAAACTTTGATCATACACAGAAAGAACTACTAAAGTGTACTACAGAAGATAACTGAAAGAAATATGCCATAATTGGAGCAGAAGTGGCACTTTCATTCAAATAGAGTAATTACACAAAAGTCATGTGATTCATGGTGGCCACTGGACATTACAAAAAGCGGTATGTGTTTCTTAATATGACGTTTCTTCATCTAGGCCGGCCATGCAAGCTTTGCCACTTGCTGCCATCCTCGCCACCAGGTTGTTCTCGCGGTAGGTCTTTTCATTCTTCCATCAACGACGTTGACAACTACTGAATGGCCGTTTACGCAGGCGATCGTGCTGTAATCCGTCTCTCGAACTAATCTCACACGTTGTTTTATGTATTTAAGTGCCGAATATCCTTGCATCTAAGCCTTTCGATGCGGTCCCACATTGACATCCACAAAATGAAATCAGAGTGTTGCATACACCCCAGAATAGGTGCACGTCGGAAAGGAATGCAGTGTCATAATAATGTTGACTGCAGTGTGTACTGGGTTTAATATAGCACCAAGACTACTAAATCCATGATGTCAGATATTGTTTCTGGGTGCACTATGTACCCTCATATGAAGAGAGGTGAGAACACTGCCGAACATGACCATTTCGGTGGTCCAGGTGTTACGGCATGGAGAGGTATAATACTGAGTGAGCGTACTGATCTCTAAAGTTTTTAACACGGTAGACTACCCTGTCAACCTTACTGTGACACTGTACTCCTTTCCAAAGAGCGTCTGTTCTCTGGTGCATTAAGGCCTAGTTTCATTTGTATGGATGACAATGATCGACCATCAAATGGCGCAGATGGAGCTCTTGGAACGATAGGTTATTCAGCGATGGACTGGCTTGCTGACCGCCCCAACTACATCGCGCGAGCACGTGTTCCACGGGTTGGAGATACGCATTGCTGCATGTTGTTAGAGGAAGTTGAAGACAAAAGAAAATATGGTTGCACATTGATCGTTCACAGTCTTTAGGATTTTGTGATCATGCTTTTTTCTTACTGTGCATTTACTTCTTTTTCTATTTATTTTCCGTTTGTTTGTAGTTCCGTTTACCTTTGTCAACTTCAAAAAGAAATTCACACGGTCGAAAATACTCACAACCTACATGGGTAACAGCACCATTAACAAAAAATGCTGATTGTGTAATATTTTAAATTATAGTGCTATTCCTTTCATGAATTTTTAAAAAGTGAAGCAACGTGCATAGAGAACACAAATGCTACACACGGAAAAGCGTGTTTACAAAAGACGAAAAAAATGAGAAAGGTGGAGGAGCTACCATGTTGTTGTACACTACAAATTCCCCTAACAGCGAAAGCTGAACAGTGGTCTTCTGCCCCATAAGGATATTGTAAGGCAAATTTATAAATAAAAGCTGTTTTTACGAATGAATACTGAAATTGTCTGTAGCATTTTTCCGGAACAGCAACTGAAGGTGATTTACAAATGAAAGCAAGAAGTGTCTGTTGAAGCTGACAAACTGTAGTGAACCTGAAAGTGAAGAAAAGCTATTCACCCTATTCACAGACCTGTTTCTTCGTGTAATCTCTCATAGTGTGTGGTCACGTGGGTATGAGAATACACAAACGTAATGGAGGAAAGTACAGGAAAATGTAGCATGACGTAATGCGCTGCCCTCGATCTGTTTGCTACGCGGAGTTGCCTACACAGCAGGGGCAGGGGCAGCACTGGCAGCGGACGCGCAGCAGAGAGGATTGCGGAGCCTGGCGCTGATGTTCCAACCGCACACCTGTCTGACGCGGCCAGGCCGTTTGACGAGCGTTAATCTCGACAAGTGGCCGCACGTAACGGACGACCGCCGCTCGCCGCTCACCGCGCTGTCAGGCCCAGTTCTGCGGCCGTGTGCGGGGCTGTCCACCGACGGTGAAACTTGTACTCCTTCACATCTGGATGCCTCCTCTACACTTCTCTACAACTACCTCAGCATACTATGTTGCAAACTTTGTGGTGTGAAATGTGTACTAGTCAGTATTAATATGGCAGAAGCACTAATCCATGCACTAGTGAGTTCATCTCACACCGCTGCACAATTAAAACGGAACTTTTTCCACCACCTAAGCACTCAGTTTGTTACTTCTAGGCCAGAGTGACAAAAGAGTTGCACGCTGTCATCTTGCAGTCTCTTCTGAGCCCATCCGTGTATTTAGATGAGGAGAACCGGCAAATAAATGATTATAAAACTTTGTGCTCTAAATCTTGTAATGATACGTATCGATACCATTACTATTGTATACCAAATCTTACCCTTACGCACTACAGCTCAGTTTCTGAACCTTTTTCTATTGAATAAACCATCAAGTTTCTCTGAAACTGTGCCACGTGGTGTAGCTGCGCGGTCTTGGGACCCTTGTCACGGTCCTTGTGGGTGCCCCCATCGGAGGTTGCCGTACTCCTTCGGGTATCAGTGTTTGTGTTGTCCTCAGTTTAAGTTAAATTAAGTAGTGCGTAAGCTTATGTGCCTCAGCAGTTTGGTCCCATAAGATCTTACCACAAATTTTGTAATTTTTTTTCTGAAATTATACTCATTTGTTTATCTGAACATGTACACTCCTGGAAATTGAAATAAGAACACCGTGAATTCATTGTCCCAGGAAGGGGAAACTTTATTGATACATTCCTGGGGTCAGATACATCACATGGTCACACTGACAGAACCACAGGCACATAGACACAGGCAACAGAGCATGCACAATGTCTGCACTAGTACAGTGTATATCCACCTTTCGCAGCAATGCAGGCTGCTATTCTCCCATGGAGACGATCGTAGAGATGCTGGATGTAGTCCTGTGGAACGGCTTGCCATGCCATTTCCACCTGGCGCCTCAGTTGGACCAGCGTTCGTGCTGGACGTGCAGACCGCGAGAGACGACGCTTCATCCAGTCCCAAACATGCTCAATGGGGGACAGATCCGGAGATCTTGCTGGCCAGGATAGTTGACTTACACCTTCTAGAGCACGTTGGGTGGCACGGGATACACGCGGACGTCCATTGTCCTGTTGGAACAGCAAGTTCCCTTGCCGGTCTAGGAATGGTAGAACGATGGGTTCGATGACGGTTTGGATGTACCGTGCACTATTCAGTGTCCCCTCGACGTTCACCAGTGGTGTACGGCCAGTGTTGGAGATCGCTCCCCACACCATGATGCCGGGTGTTGGCCCTGTGTGCCTCGGTCGTATGCAGTCCTGATTGTGGCGCTCACCTGCACGGCGCCAAACACGCATACGACCATCATTGGCACCACGGCAGAAGCGACTCTCATCGCTGAAGACGACACGTCTCCATTCGTCCCTCCATTCACGCCTGTCGCGACACCACTGGAGGCGGGCTGCACGATGTTGGGGCGTGAGCGGAAGACGGCCTAACGGCGTGCGGGACCGTAGCCCAGCTTCATGGAGACGATTGCGAATGGTCCTCGCCGATACCCCAGGAGCAACAGTGTCCCTAATTTGCTGGGAAGTAGCGGTGCGGTCCCCTACGGCACTGCGTAGTATCCTACGGTCTTGGCGTGCATCCGTGCGTCGCTGCGGTCCGGTCCCAGGTCGACGGGCACGTGCACCTTCCGCCGACCACTGGCGACAACATCGATGTACTGTGGAGACCTCACGCCCCACGTGTTGAGCAATTCAGCGGTACGTCCACCCGGCCTCCCGCATGCCCACTATACGCCCTCGCTCAAAGTCCGTCAACTGCACATACGGTTCACGTCCACGCTGTCGCGGCATGCTACCAGTGTTAAAGACTGCGATGGAGCTCCGTATGCCACGGCAAACTGGCTGACACTGACGGCGGCGGTGCACAAACGCTGCGCAGCTAGCGCCATTCGACGGCCAACAGCGCGGTTCCTGGTGTTTCCGCTGTGCCGTGCGTGTGATCATTGCTTGTACAGCCCTCTCGCAGTGTCCGGAGCAAGTATGGTGGGTCTGACACACCGGTGTCAATGTGTTCTTTTTTCCATTTCCAGGAGTGTATATCAAATGTACCGATTTACGTCCCCTTTTCGTAATTCCGTCGTGGTGCACATCTGTTTTCTCTAGGAGCGTTTTTGGGCGGGTGACAATGCAGACTAATTCGATTAAACTTTCCATATAAGATGTTCCCACTCTTAATTGGTTATAGAGAGAAGTTTTCATTGCACCCATTGGTACTCGTATTGCTGTAGGTTTATTTATCGAATTATCGACTGTCATTCTTTAAGTTCGAGTACTGAAGTTGTAATGAGAATTCTGGAGTTTACACAGATGAATTTTCAGCTGCGATAGTGATTGTGATTTGTTGAGTTTTGTCCAATGACTTGCTTGTGTATGTAGCACGTTTTTACAAATTCTGATTAGGTTGGCGTGCTAGTAGTGTACGTTTTTTTTTTATGGAACCACTGCTGCTGTTGATTGCAGGGAATTCATTAGACTATTTTCTAGCCACAGAGTGTAGATTAGAGAGTGTTTACGTGTTTTCACTACACTGAAGTCCGAGCGAGGTGGCGCAGTGGTTAGACACTGGTCTCGCATTCGGGAGGACGACGGTTCAATCCCGCGTCCGGCCATTCTGATTTAGGTTTTCCGTGATTTCCCTAAATCACTCCAGGCAAATGCCGGGATGGTTCCTCTGAAAGGGCACGGCCGACTTCCTTCCCCATCCTTCCCTAATCCGATGAGACCGATGACCACGCTGTCTGGTCTCCTTCCCCAAAACAACCAACCAACCAACTACACTGAATGATACTGTTGCAAAGTCCAAAAGTTATATATTATCTGACTCTGGAAATGAACAGAGTGTGGGTGACACATAAGGCATTAAGTAGGTAGAATGGAGTCCTTCGAAAGACACATGCAGAAAATATACATGTGTCGGTGAACCAGGTAGAAGAATATCTCGTGAATTATGAATTATATATGCACGTCCTCTATCCTTATTGGTTACAGTTGATTCTGTGCGCCCCCGGTAGCTGAGTGGTAAAAAAAAAAAAAAAAAAAAATTAAAAAAAAAAATAAAAAAAAAATAAAAAAAGCGGTCAGCGCGACACATTGTCAATCCTAAGAGCCCGGGTTCGATTCCCGGCTGGGTCGGAGATTTTCTCTGCTCAGGGACTTGATGTTGTGTTGTCCTAACCATCTTCATTTCATCGACCCGCAAGTCGCCAAAGTGTCGTCAAATCGAAGACTTCCACCCGGCGAAAGGTCTACGCGACAGGAGTCCCTAGTTACACGGCATTTACATTTACAGTGGATTCTGTACAGTCTAGAAGGACGTGAGGGAAAAGATTGCTATTTTTTTGTTGGCTAATTGAAACAGGATAGGTAATCCCACAAACACTTTCAACTAATTAAGCCACTTTCACTCATGACGGTATCTATAACACACGTTACTCACACCAGGACCCAACGAAAACTTACATGTCTTTGTGGGGGCATGTTTCCAAGACTGAGAATGTGGTGTAGTAAAAGATTAGAAGATTGCTTCTGCTGTGTTACCATACGGTGTTATACGGCTGCGCTATGTCGACTTTCTTTGAATCAAACTTCCACCATCGTTGTAAGAGGTTACGAGGATAGGTATGTTCTCCCAGGTCACTCCATGTCATAATCTTCATGTTTCAAACTTAACATTTCCTGCAAGATGTATCAGCGATAATAATATCACATTTCTTGCCACCAGGCTCACCTGATCCTGTCCCCTACAGATTTTTTCATTTTTGCCGGAAGGGATGATTGAAAGGCGAAGTATATGTAAAAAATTTGTCGTTCGCATTCTAAATAGTGCCATCCTCATAGAAGAACGACTAGACGACCTCAGAGGAGTTACATGTGGTGTTATTAATAGAATCCGAAAGTGCACTGAAGTCAGAGATTTATGAAAAATCAGTTTCTGTTATTATTTGTTTGGGTTACATTCTGAAACCGTTATCTCTGTAACAGAGTTGGAGGTAATGCGGAGTAGTGTATTCCTACCGTTTTGATCACCAAAGAGAGTATTTTTGGGTGAGATGGCATAATACGTTGGAGTAAAATTTGTGACTAACGACTATCCGCAAGCAACTGATTTCACTGATTGTCTACACCGATCTTTAGACTGTGTGTGATGTAGCTTTATCACCTGACAGGCTCATGTATGAGGTATGTTATACACAATGTTCCACTGGAATAAATCTATATTATTTTCTTCTTAAATATGTATTATTTCTCCTTGAATACTTTGTGTGGTAGCACATATCGACACCAGCCTTGGTGTATCGAAGTCTGTAATGGAATGGTAAGTTTACATCTGACGCCAATAGCGGTCTCTCGCGACCTGGTGGATCCAACGGTGTGTGTCCACTGAGCCACACCTCGATCAGCTCTGTACTACGAGCACCTTACATCACTGCAATATAGGACAGTGGAGGGTAGCCACTCACCCTCTTGCACTTGGAGCCACTATACCATACCTTCGTCCATGCATCTTCTTTGTGACGTTGATTGCAGGATTGTATTTCCTGTTGCATCATATCTAGTGAAACTTCATTCATTTCGAGAAATACAAGTTCTGTTTGCTGTGTAACTTGTGCATTAATCATTGCTGCTGTTGTCTTGCTCAATAATGAATGCTACTCTTGTCCAGATTTCCTACGACGAATGTTGTCGCGCCAGGGTGTAGCCACCTCTATTTATTATTCACAAAGCTTACACTACTATCTGCATAGACTCAAAAGACTGCTACGAAAAATGACTACAACATAGGAAGCTAAGTTCAGACCAGAGGCTTTTCACTCTTATTAGCAAGAGAACAGGAGGTGAGACTTTTATTTGGCGCTAATGTGGTACAGTCAAACCTCCGTATAACGATTACCAATAGAACGATAAATCCGGCTACAGCGATAATTTTATATGGCCCCGGCTGATTTCCTACATGTGCCATGTTAATTACGCCTCATTACAACGCTGAAGTAAATTTAACGACACCCTGTTATAACGAAGATAAAATGTCGAGGAATTTAGTATTTCCTATTTCTAAGAAGCTCACTATAGTGGTAGGTACTGTTTATTTAGCCACTAGACTTTCAACGCTTTATTTGCAGAAGCTTCGCGTCATACTGTAGTACTGTATTTGTTCTAGAGGTAAACAGAATAGCGTACAGCCGCGAGCGAGATGTGCTTAGCGGCAAACGTCATAGAGCTCCATTGTTTGAACGAGTGCTTAGTTTGTCCATTGCTGAGCTTCAGCAACAGACAGAAGTGTTTTGTTAGGCTCATAAGCAGCTTATTTCCGTGATTTTTGCCCTCTGTGAATGTTTTTAGTTGATGTAAACGCTTTGGACTTCGCTAATATTTGGACAATATTTGGAACTCGGAAACAAACAAAGTTACAAACAAAAATGCAGATTTTCAAAGACATTGATAACGGAATGAAACAAGTAGACGTGTGAGGAAGTATGGACTAGCACAATCAACGTTAGCTGCATTTCTAAATAAACAAAAAGAAATTGAAGATAGTTTTGCAGGTGGCAAATTTAACCCTTCAAGGAAAATAACGAATTCGGCTGCTGCTGATGATGCGGACAATGCTACATTGTGGTGGTTTAATGAGGTGCGTGTCCGGAATGTACCAATTAATGGTCGGCTGTCAAAAAGCCTTAGATTTCACAAACTGGCTTGGCGTTTCTAATTTAAGGCAAGTAATGTGTGGTCGCAAAGATTTTAGGACAGGCATGGGATCATTTCTGAAGTGATTACAGGAAAAGAAAACTCAGCACATTTAAGTGATGCAGAATTTTAGAGGAATAACACAATGTGTAAAATGTTAGAAACATACCGTCCTGAAAACTTGTACAACGCAGACACGATTATTTTATCAACTGATACCAGAGAAACTTCCTGGCAGATTAAAACTGTGTGCCCGACCGAGACTCGAACACGGGAACTTTGCCTTCGCGTGCAAGTGCTCTACCATCTTTTTTTTTTTTTTTTTTGCGTTTTTTTTTTACGCTGACCACTTTTTTTTTATTTTTAGTGGACCGGTGGGGGCTCGGGGGGCAAAGTGGGCAGGGGTCGAAACCTGAGGCCTGGCCACAGTGTCCCCCTCACCACCACCGAGCCTGGGGAATCAACAGTAGTGGAAGGCGTTGTTATTTATTTATTGGCATGTGTTTTTGTAATATTCACTAATAGCATGAAATTATGGGAATACATATGCGAAAGAGAAAAGAAATATAAATTCTAGGTAAAGAAAAAGAAAGGAAAAACGAAAAGCAAAAAGAAATAAAATCCGCGCAATCTGCGGCGCGCTCTCCCATCCGCGGAGGTCAGAAGTAGAATAGATCGTAGGCGGTTGAAACTCAGACACCGCCGGGGGAGGAGGGGTGGGTGCTCTCTGTGCCAGGCACCCCCCAGCTCAGTGGAGGTCTAACAAAGACCGCTCGAAGATAGTTAGCAAATAAAGTTCGGTAACGTGGCGTGTTTTCGAGAGCTGCATGGGCTGTTCGTAAATAGGTCCAGAAGTCGAGGCGGGATTTAGGTCCCTCATTAAAGAGATAAGCGACCGCACACCCTTGGACCCACGTAATAGCATGACATTTGGCGGCGGGAAAATGTCGGTCCTCCGGGTATAGAAACATTCGAGGCTCGACTGTGTCTGGTGGCACCCGGAGATAGCAGGCAATGATTTGCTGCACGAAGCGCCATACATCTTGCGATGAGGCGCATGTCAGACGGTGTTCATCAGTGTCCAGTTGCTGGCAAAGGAGACAAAGAGGGGATTCTGACAAGCCAATGTTGTGCAGGCGCTGCTTCGTGGCAAATTTCCTGTTGACTATGTGATACCACAGCGCCCGGACGTTCGTAGGGAGGAAGGGCTGGTGGACGGTAGTCCACACTATGGGCCATTGGATGGAGGGGTGTTTGGTCTCCATCACATTCGGGGGAACACAGCGCAGCAACAGGCTGTAAAAATCCTTAGTCCTAGGTGGGCGTGTATCTGGGAGACTGGTATGTATATAACTGTAGTCGACGAAAAAGGTCGAAATATGGGACAAATGAGATACGATATGGCCGACAGACACTGGTGGTGAGGTGGAAGCAGGTAGGAGGACCTCAAGCAAGCTGCGTGTTAGAGATGTACCCTGGCCCATCCACTGTTTTCTCATGGTACTCATGTACAAGGCTGCAGCTCGCATACGGACATTGACGAGCCCGACGCCACCATACCGTGTGGGCAGGGTAAGTGTCTCATAACGGACTTTAAACATTGAACCAGCCGTGAGGTAATAGCCAAAAGCCGCCTGAAGGTTGCGCCCAATTGCAGTTGGCAGAGGGAGAACTTGCGCGATGTGAACCAATTTTGATGCCACATAAAGATTAATAAACGCAACCCGTTGAAGTGTGTCCTGGCGGCGCAAGAGGTTCTGGCGGACGTCGTTGCGGATGACGTGTAACAGGCGACGGAAATTCGTTGCCGCTGTGCGTGTTACCGTGGGGGTAAAGGTAATGCCCAGGTACCGGAAAGTCCGCACAAGCGACGGGGGTGCAACTGCACCCTCCTGGAGGCCTCGTCCAATGTGCATTGCAGAAGATTTGGCGACATTCATGGCACTGCCAGCGGCAGCCCCATAACGGGTAATCAATTCGAGGACATCCCGAATCTCAGAGCCGGAGCGAATGAGGAGGAGGAGGTCATCAGCATATGCCCGACAGCGAAAAGTGTGTTGGCGTAGGGTGAGGCCAGAGAGCTTGGTCGTCAAGCCCCCAATAAGGGGTTCAAGGGCAATAGCATACAGGAGGGAAGAGAGGGGGCACCCCTGCCGTATCGAACGGCAGATAGGTACCGGCCCTGCTATACGTCCATTGACTTGGACACGTGAACTGGCACTGTCGTAAAGACGCCGGATGACGTCGAGAAACGGAGGGGGGATGCCCATTCGGGCTGCCACCGAAAACAGGAAACGATGACGCACTTTATCGAAGGCGCTGTCGAAGTCTATAGCGACGACCGCTGCCCGGAGCCTGCAGGCCGCCGCTATCGCAATTAAGTCGCGGCATTCCCCTGTGGCAGTCTGTATGTTAATCTGTCCGCCAGAAGTCGTTTGTTCTGGCGAGAGGATATGAGGGAGTGTAGTTCGGAGCCGCATTGCCAGTAAGCGCGCGAAAATCTTGTAATCGGCATTGAGGAGGGTGAGCGGTCTGTAACTCGTGACCATCGATCCACGGGCTGGTTTGTGGACTGGTATAATGATGCCCTCAGCAAAGGCGGGTGGGATTGCTTGGTCAGATGTTATCAGTTCTTGATACATAGTCGTCCACCGTGGGGCCATGAGGTTCCGAAAGGTACGGTAAAACTCAATGGGTAAGCCGTCAATGCCGGGCGATCTGTTGACTGCACCCTTGGCGATTGCGTTGTTGACTTCGTCTAGCGTGACCGCCACTGTCAAAGCATCCGCCTCCGTGTGGGGGAGGGTGCGCGTGACGTAATTCAAAATGGAGTCGTCTGCTGCAATTTCAGCGTCGTCATCACTATAAGTACGACGGTAGTGCTCGACGAATGCGCGGACGATGTCATTCTGAGTCGTCACCTGCGTTCCATGAGGCGTTGTCAGAGTGCTGATGATCTGCCGACGACGCCTTCGGTTGTCGGACACTATATCATGCATGGATGGAATTTCTAAATCCGCGTGATCGTGGCGCCGCGTCCGTATCACGACCCCTTGCAATTTCCGGCGTGCCAGCGCAATTATCTTCGCCTTAGTTCTTTGCCGTTCCAACTGGTTGTCCGGGGTTGGCGGTTGAGCATCCAGATCTCGGAGAATCGCGTAATAGAAGTCAACAGTGGTGCGATGCCAGTCGGCCATGTCCTTCCCGTATCATCAGTGTCCTCCGGATCGCCGGCTTGGCGCAGTCCAACCACCATGTCAATGTCGAGCGGTAGCGGGGAAGGCGTCGTTCGCAGGCTGTCCACGTGTCAGTGACTTGTTGGCGACACGCCAGGTCATGCAAGTGTGAGGTATTGAGTTTCCATGGCGCACGGCTGCGCCATACTGATTGCGGCGGAAGGAGGACCGTACAGATGTAAGCGCAATGGTCGGAAAAGGACAGCGGCCAGCGTTCGGCGCCCCGTATCGCAGATCTAAGAGTTTGTGAGACATATATCCTGTCTAGTCGGCTTGCGGAATGACTTGTAAGAAAGGTATGGCCAGAAAGGTCGCCGTGTTGTACTTCCCAGGTATCGTGAAGCAGGAGGTCTCGCACCACTATACGTAGCTCCTGGCATGTAGTATAGTGGGGAATCTGATCTTTAGCATGCAGAACGCTGTTAAAGTCACCTCCTAGTAGGCAATGGTCATAACGCCCTAAAAACAGGGGAGCGATTTCCTCGGAATAAAACTGGGCTCTTTCATGCCGTCGTTCGGTGCCTGAGGGAGCGTAGACATTAATGATGCGTGTCCCCATGGCAGTGAGTGCCATGCCCCGAGCAGATGGAAGGAAGGCGACATCGGTCACAGAAATCCCGTGGCGGACGTAGATGGCCACCCCGCGGCCCATAGGATCACTCGCGGAGGCGTGGGCGGTATAGCCATTAATATCCGGGAGACTAGCCAAGTGAACTTCCTGCAGAAGGGCGAAATCAATATCCGAAGCCCAGAACATCTCCTGCATAAGGCGGATTTTCACCCTGGAACGGATGTTGTTGGTGTTGATGGTTGCTATCCGGTAGGCCTGGTGTCGGACTGCTGGTGTCTGGTCCACTCCGCCGTCCGCGCAAGGGTGTGGGCGTCGCAGCGGAACGTTATCCCGCTGGGCCGCAGGGGAGTCTGGGGAGAGTATGATTAGTGGTGCGGCCGTGACGGCGCAGGGTCCCGTAACGGCTCCTGCTCCGTGACCTCCTCCTCGTGCCACGCCATGGAAGCGGAAACTGGTGTATCGTCCATTTTGTCTTCAGAAGATGTTGTAATTGTGCGTGGTGTCGTGTCGCCTGTGAGACGTTCATGATTTAGTTCAGCGTCAGCACGGGGCGCAGGCACACCGATAGATGTCTCCGCGCTCATGACGTCTTCGTCAGCAGTAGCGGGTTCTGAGGCTTCGTGCTGGTCGACGGGTACGTCCTCCTCGACTTGTAACGTCTCCTCTTGGCCGGAAACGGTGCGACGTCTTCGCTTGCGACGTTTCGGGGAACGTTGTTTCCTTGTGCGACCCTCCGTGTCCGACGACGGAAGGGAGTCACGTCGTTCTGGCAGAAAGGCCGCTGTAGGAACGATGAGCGAGTCGATCTCCATCGTGTTTCCGAGATCAGGGTCAGCGTCTGGTTGCGTCGGCATCTTCGGAGCGGCGTCAATGGCCGGCCGAGGCGGCGGGTCGTCCGAGGCGCTCTCCGTCGGTGTCTGGTCGGGCTCGTTGGTGGCGTCGTTTGTGGTGACCGGGCGACGTTGCAAAGTGGTAGGAGAAGCCAGAGCAGCGGAATAGGTCACCGGTAGCACTGTAGGTTGCGACGTGGGTGGTTTTTCGGCAGCTGGAAGTTGCGTAATACGCCGTTGTAGGCATTCGGATCTAAGGTGGCCTTCTTTGCCGCACCCGGAACAGGTCCGAGGCTGGCCATCGTATATAATTATGGCACGGCATCCGCCGATCTGTAAGTAGGACGGGACGTGGCTTCGGAGATCTATGGTGACCTGTCGGACCCCGTTTAGGACAGGATACGTCCGAAACTGTGTCCACTTCTCCGCAGTGTGGCCGTGGACTGTGCCGTATGGGCGTAGTGCCGCGACGACTTCCTCAGCTGGAAGTTCGAATGGCAATTCGAAAATGCGTATCGTTCGCATACCTAAGCCTGCGTGGTCGACGGTTACCTCCCCCACATTGCCATCAGCGTGACAGAAGCGGAGCCCCTGTTTGGTCTCACGTAGTATGCGTTCGCACGCCGCGTCGTTAATGATTTTCACATAGACCGTGCTGCTCACGATGGACAAATGTATGCCTATAATATCGGTCGCCGGGATCTTCACTTCCTCTCGCAGAAAACGCTCCACCTCAAGTGCTTTGGGTCGGGCATAATCGTTGCAGAAAGTAAATCGGAGTGTTGATTTACGGTAACGGTTCGCCATGGATCGTACAAGGTAAGCCGGCACGTAAGCAACGGCCGTCAGAAAGTAAACAAGGCGAGCTCGCGCGCCGCACGAAGTCAACACGTACGCGTCCGCGCTGTTGCCCTGCCGAAGGCAGACTGTCTGAGCTACCGAAGCACGACTCACGCCCGGTACTCACAGCTTTACTTCTGCCAGTACCTCGTCTCCTACCTTCCAAACTTTACAGAAGCTCTCCTGCGAACCTTGCAGAACTAGCACTCCTCAAAGAAAGGATATAGCGCAGATATGGCATAGCCACAGCCTAGGGGATGTTTCCAGAATGAAATTTTCACTCTGCAGCTGAGTGTGTGCTGATATGAAACTTCCTGGTAGATTAAAACTGTGTGCCCGACCGAGACTCGAACTCGGGACTTTTGCCTCTCGCGTGCAAGTGCTCTACCATCTGAGGTACCGTAGCTCGACTCACGCCCGTACTCACAGCTTTACTTCTGCCAGTACCTCGTCTCCTACCTTCCAAACTTTACAGAAGCTATCCTGCGAAACTTGCAGAACTAGCACTCCTGAAAAAAAGGATATAGCGGAGACATGGCTTAGCCACAGCCTAGGGGTTGTTTCCAGAATGAGATTTTCACTCTGCAGCGGAGTGTGCGCTGATATGAAACTTCCTGGCAGATTAAAACTGTGTGCCTGACCGAGACTCGAACTCGGGACCTTTGTCTTTCGCGTGCAAGTGCTCTACCTTCTGAGCCAACGAAGCACGACTCACGCCCGGTACTCACCGCTTTACTTCTGCCAGTACCTCGTCTCCTACCTTCCACACCTTACAGAAGCTCTCCTGTGAACCTTGCAGAACTAGCACTCCTGAAAGAAAGGATATAGCGGAGACATGGCTTAGCCACAGCCTAGGGGATGTTACCAGAATGGGATTTTCACTCAGCAGCTGGGTGTGCGCTGATATGAAACTTCCTGGCAGATTAAAACTGTGTGCCCGACCGAGACTCGAACTCGGGACCTTTGCCTTTCGCGTGCAAGTGCTCTACCATCTGAGCTACCGAAGCACGACTCACGCCCGGTACTCACAGCCTTACTTCTGCCAGTACCCCGTCTCCTACCTTCCAAACTTTACAGAAGCTCTCCTACGAATCATGCAGTACTAGCACTCCTGAGAGAAAGGATATAGCGGAGACGTGGCTTAGCCACAGCCTAGGGGATGTTTCCAGAATGAGATTTTCACTCTGCAGCGCAGTGTGCGCTGATATGGAACTTCCTGGCAGATTAAAACTGTGTGCCCGACCGAGACTCGAAATCGGAACCTTTGCCTTTTGCGTGCTAGTGCTGTACCATCAGAGCTACCGAAGCACGACTCACTCCCGGTACTCACAGCTTTACTTCTGCCAGTAACCCGTCTCCTACCTTCCAAACTTTACAGAAGCTCTCATGCGAACCTTGCAGTACTAGCACTCCTGAAAGAAAGGATATAGCGGAGACATGGCATAGCCACAGCCTAGAGTATATTTCGTGAATGGGACTTTCACTCTGCAGCTGAGTGTGCGCTGATATGATACTTCCTGGCAGATTAAAACTGTGTGCCCGACCGAGACTCGAACTCGGGGACTTTGCCTTTCTCGTGCAAGTGCTCTACCATCTTCTTTTCTTTTTTTCTTTCTTTTTTTTTTTTTTTTAGAAGCTTCTACTTTTTTTTTTTTTAATATATATGAAGGAAGGTAAGAGAAAGGAGAAACAGAAACCTTTATTATTCACAAAATAAACATAGTACGTCCTGATACATAATAACTGTCCTGGAAGGAACCTCGCTGCCGTCCTACCATGCAGCATGAAATAACAACAAAATCAAAATGGGGCCACTTCCGGCACCCTAAAGAAAGTATTTATGGAGATGAAAACAAAATTTGAAGTACATCCAATTGCTAACTGTTCAAGCCTGAGTTTTTCGTAGGTCGCATACTCGCATAGTGTTCTTAGTCGATCACATTACTTGGTCGGTTTCACAACGAAAGCACCGCCGCTCATCTTTGCGCACCCGGCACACCCCAAGTATATGGCGGGTCCGCAAATACCGTTACCAGGAAATTGGCATACCAATCCTTGTACTTTTGTAGCCGTAATAGGTTCGTGTGTCCATCCTGCAAGTATTGCCAGTAATCCAGTACGTTCAGTAAGTTCGTACGTGTGTCTCTATAGATGTAATGGACCGTCATACCTGTGATCCACGCCACTGCGTTCGTCTTATGACGCGGAAAATACGGTTCCTCTGGAAAAAATACTATGTCAGAAAAGACTGCTGTATAGATAGTGCGCCGCATGAACGCTATTATCTTTCTTGCGAGAGTCCAGACAGCCAATGCCTCGCCGCAGACCAGCCGATGGTCGTCCGTATCCAGCGCGCCGCATTGCTGACACAAGGGCGAATCCGCCAAATGTATTGCGTACTTTTTATCATTTGTAGGGTATTTTCTGTTGACGACAATGTACCATGTTGACCTGACAGATGTAGGTAGGTGGGGGTGGTGGATCGTGCGCCACACCACGTGCCAATTAACAGCTGGATGTTTGCGTTCCACCCTATTCCGGGCGATCTGTCGAAGAAGCAGATGGTACACGTCCTTCGATGTCGACTGTCGGGTCGTCGGTAAACACTCTCGAACGTAACTGTGCTCCACGAGGAACGTGCGCACGTACGTTAAAGGGGGTGATATATGGCCGACACTGATTGGAGGAAGATGCGATGTGGGTACGAGTTCTTCGATGATCGTCCCCGTAAGCGAGTGATTCCTGTTGCGCCACCGTTTGAGCATAGTATTAATATACATGGCCTTCTCGTGCACGTTCACTAAACCAACGCCCCCCTCTCGCGCTGGGAGGGTAAGCGTGTTGTACTGTACCTTAAAGAGTTGTCCCAGGCACACATAGTACCCAAAAGCCGCCTGAATCCTCATAGCCATCATGCGCGTCAAGGGAAGAAGGTGCGTCAGGTGGCACATCATGGGCGCGAGATAAAGGTTGACGAGTAACACTCGCTGCAGCATATCCATCGACCGTAGGGCGTTTAGTCGTACTGCCGTGCGGACTCTGAGTAACAATCTTCGGTAGTTGTCCGCAGCCGTTCTCGCTGTCTCTTTATGAAAGGTGATACCCAAACAGCGGAGGGTTTCCACCGCAGGTAAGGGTCCTTCCGTTCCTGGTTCTAGTCCACGCCCCACATGCATGAATTGTGATTTTCGGTAGTTGACCACACTTCCAGCTGCCATCCCATACGTCTGTAGCCAATCCAGTGCTGTTTGAGTCTCCCTCTCATTCCGTACGAGGAACACAATATCATCCGCGTATGCTCTGCATTTGAATGATAATTGCCGTAGGGAGATCCCGCTAAGACGGCGGCGAAGGCCTGCGAGGCACGGTTCTAAGGCGATTGCATAAAGGAGGATCGACGAGGGGCAACCCTGTCTCACTGATCTTAAGATCTTAAAATACTCAGTTCTCCCTCCGTTGACCACCATCGCTGATCTGGCGCCGTGCAACAAACGCATCACAGCAATGGTCAATAATGGCGAGACACCCATCCTATTCATCACCGCCGCGAGGTACACATGATCCACGCGATCAAAAGCATGATCGAAATCTACTGCAACCATCGCCCCCCGGAGGCGGCATGCAGCCGCGAGGGCGACGACGTCACGATAGTCTCCCAAGGCTGTGTGGATATTACTGATGCCGCCAAGACAAGTCTGATCGGCATGTATTCGATTCTCCAGCGACTTTTTGATACGACTTCCCAGGATGCGCATGAAGATCTTGTAGTCACTATTAAGGAGGGTCAAGGGGCGATAATCACAAGGCCGTTTGCCACCACGGGGCTTCGGTATTGGTATCATGAGCCCTTCCGTGAATTGAATGTGAACCGGTACTTCTTGCTGCAGAAGCTCATTAAACATACATAGCCATATCGGTGTCATAATGGTCACAAAGGCACGGTAAAATTCCAACGGGAATCCGTCTGGACCTGGGGACTTGTTGCAAGCACCTCGTGTAATCGCTTCCTCCAGCTCTTCACACGTAATTTCAGATAACCCGTCCGCTTCCCCGTTCACACTCGTCGCGTCTGGGATCTCTTCCAGGACGTTCCTCAGCTCCCTCTGACCCTCCCCGTTGCTCGCATAGAATCTGCTAAAATGATCCGTGAACGCCTGTGCTACGCCCCTCTGTGTTGTAAAACGACGGCCATCGCCGAGATCGATCTCATGTATTAAATTCCTGCGTCTTCTTCGTCTTTCCTTTATCACATAATGCATCGAGGGAACCTCGTTCGGCAGGAAATCCTGCGACCTCGCGCGTATCATTGTACCTGCCATTCTCTGCTTCGCAAGTTGTACCAGCTTCGCTTTAACTCGGTGGACGGCCGTCTGGCGTTCTGGTGTAGGTGGATGTGCTAACAGTTCCCGGAGAGCCGTAAAGTAAAACTCAGTGGTCGTGCGCTGCCATTGAGAAACGTCCTTCCCGTAACCTATTAACGTCCTCCGTAAAGCTGGCTTCGCGCACTCGATCCACCACTGCAGGACAGAACCGAAAGAATTTCGTCGGCGGAGGGAGCCATGCCACGTGTCCTCCACTATGCGTCGGCATTCTGCATCTCGCAGGTGGGAGACGTTCATCTTCCAATTACCCCTCCGTCTCCACACCTGCTGTCTATTAAGGTTAACCGTACAAATATATGCCTCGTGGTCTGTAAATGCCGTCGGCCATATTTCTGCGTCCACCGTCGACGTTGCTAACGCCCTTGAAACGTAGATCCGGTCCAAACGGCCCGCGGAGTGGCTAGTAAAAAATGTATATCCTGGTTGGTTTCGATACTTCAGGTCCCATGTATCGACTAATTCCATCCCGTTGACCAGCTCCCTAAGTTCTTGGCTAGTAGTATAGTTAGGTTGTTGGTCCTTTCTATCGAGCACACAATTAAAATCTCCGCCGAGTATGCAACCATCGTATCGTCCCTGGAACAACGGTGTAACCTCATGGGCGTAAAAATCTGCTCTGTCCCTTCTCTTATCCGAGCCGGACGGTGCGTATATGTTGATCAAACGTATTCCACCTATGGTCACGGCCGTACCACGGGCAGAAGGCAAATATTCCACTTCGTCTGCACGTATCCCTTCCTTTAATAGAATAGCTGTGCCAACGCCCCTCTCGTCACACGGGGAACAGTAAATGTCGTAACCGTAAAAGTCCGAGGGGGGAAGTACCCGAACTTCTTGTAATAGTGCTATGTCTAAATCCGCAGCCTTTATCATGTCACTGAGCATCTTGATTTTTACCGGCGTCCCAATGCTATTGATGTTAACAGATCCTATCCGATAAGCTTGTTGCATGGCTGTCAACGTAGATAGGGCACCGTACGGTCGCTAATTCTTCCGTACATAGGCTGCTGTCGTACTAACGTCCCCCGCCGTCCCCTCATATGGTCTGCCGTTATTCCGTGCACCCTTCCGGTCTTACACCGGGAGAGTGCGTGGGAGCAGTTCCTCTAGCATCATCAGTTCCCCACGGGGGTGGGTCTTCTGACCAGTCCCCTTGTGTCCCATCGTTGTCGTGCGGTGCAGGCGCCGTAGCCTCCTCAGTAGCCTGTTGCCGTCGATCGAGCGCCTTCACTGTGTCTGGAGCATCGTCAGCGGTAGGTAGTGCCGTCGTCCCGATGGCCACCGTTGCATCCACGCTAGGCACTTCTTCTGTATCCATGGTCGTCTGTTCTGTACCCGTAAACTTCTCAAAATTGTCTGCTAGATCAGAGTGGTCGTTCTCCACCGTGAGGCGACGCTTCTTCCGGCGTTTTGGTGATCGCTGTTTACGTTGCCGGGCCTCGGAATCAGAGGTCAGCATGGTCTCCAGTTGTTCGTGGGGGGCGTCGGAATCATGCGCCGTCGTATGATCGACGTCGCCAAGTGCGTTATCTGAAGGGGCCGCAAGCGGAACCGAAGAGAGGGCGTCCTGTGACTGCTGCAGGCGGTCCACCGCAACGTCGTCTTTCTGTGGCTCGCCACGATCCGTCGCTGTCTGTGTGTTCTGGTACGCGTCTGTCTCGCGGCCCACGTCATCGCGTAATGCGGCGACGTAAGTCATGGGGAGCACAGTCGGATGCGGCGTGAGGGGTGGATCATCCCGTGGCAGCTGTAATAACCTTCGTTGAGCACACTCAGAACGTATGTGTCCCTCCTTCCCACATCCAGAGCACGTCCTTGGTTGTCCGTCGTAAATGACAATCGCCTGACAACCGGCGATGTACAAGTATGACGGGACGTGTTTTCGGAGATCGATCCGTATTTGTCTGACGCCATTGAGGACAAGACGTCTTGAAACTCGCCCATTTTTCAGCCACGTGGGATAGGACCGTTCCGTAAGGACGCAGGGCGTCTGTCACCAATTCTTCTGGCACTTCGAATGCAAGCTCAAATACGCGGATCGTTCGGAGGCCCATGCCGGCGTGTTCAACAGTTACCGCTCCAACATTCCCGTCCGAATGACAGAAACGAAGTCCTTGTCGGTGTCGAAGTAGTAGTTCGTCACATGCCGCTTCATTTATGAGCTTGACATAGACCACGCTGCTGACTATAGATAAGTGTATTCCAACTAGAACGTCAGGTTCGATTTTCACCTCGTCCCGTAAATAACGTTCGATCTCGTAAGCCTTCGGTCGAGCATATTCGTTAGCAAAACTAAATTTCAGTGTCGATTTGCGGAACGACAAAGCCATGATTCGTTCTATGTATACCGCCACACACCGCTACACACGTAACGTAAACACCTCTCGCGCAGACGTGCGGCAGGGACGTAAACACCGTCCGAACCGCTGCGCCACCGAAGGCTGACATCTGAGCTACGGAAGCACGACTCACTCCCGGTACTCACAGCTTTACTTCTGCCAGTACCCCGTCTCCTACCTTTCAAACTTTACAGAACCTCTCCTGCGAATCTTGCAGTACTAGCACTCCTGAAAGAAAGGATATAGCGGCGACATGGCTTAGCCACAGCCTAGGGGATGTTTCCAGAATGAGATTTTCAATCTGCAGCCGGGTGTGCGGTGATATGAAACTTCCTGGCAGATTAAAACTGTGTGCCCGACCGAGCTCGAACTAGGGACCTTTGCCTTTCGCGTGCAAGTGCTCTACCATCTGAGCTACCGAAGCATGACTCACGCCCGGTACTCACAGCTTTACTTCTGCCAGTACCTCTTCTCCAACCTTCCAAACTTTACAGAAGCACTCCTGCTCACCTTGCAGAACTAGCACCCCTGAAAGAAAGGATAGAGCCGAGACATGGCTTAGCCACAGCCTAGGGGAAGTTCCAAGAATGAGATTTTCACTCTGCAGCGGAGTGTGCGCTGATATGAAACTTCCTGGCCGATTAGAACTGTGTGCCCGACCGAGACTCGAACTCGGGACCTTTGCTTTTCGCGTGCAAGTGCTCTACCATGTGAGCCACCGAGGCACGACTCACGCCTGGTACTCACAGCTTTACTTCTGCCAGTACCTCGTCTCCTACCATCCAAACTTTACAGAAGCTCTCCAGTGAAACTTGCAGAACTAGCACTCCTGAAAGAAAGGATATAGCGGAGACATGGCATAGCCACAGCCTAGGGGATGTTTACAGAATGAGATTTTCACTCTGCAGCGCAGTGTGCGCTGATATGGAACTTCCTGGCAGATTAAAACTGTGTGCCCGACCGAGACTCGAACTCGGGACCTTTCCCTTTCGCGTGCAAGTGCTCTACCATCTGAGCTACCGAAGCACGACTCAAGCCCGGTACTCACAGCTTTACTTCTGCCACTGCCTCGTCTCCTACCTTCCAAACATTACAGAAGCTCTAATGCGAACTTTGCAGAACTAGCAATCCCGAAAGAAAGGATAGAGCGGAGACGTGGCTTAGCCACAGCCTACGGGATGTTTCCAGAATGAGATTTTCACTCTGCAGCGCAGTGTGCGCTGATATGGAACTTCCTGGCAGATTAAAACTGTGTGCCCGACCGAGACTCGAACTCGGGAACATTGCCTTTCGCGTGCAAGTGCTCTACCATCTGAGCTACCGAAGCACGACTCACGCGCGGTACCCACAGCTTTTCTTCTGCCAGTACCTCCTCTCCCAATTTCCAAACTTTACACAATCCCTCCTGCGAACCTCGCAGAACTAGCACTCCAGATAGAAAGGATATGGCGGAGACATGGCTTAGCCACAGCCTAGGGGATGTTTCCAGAATGAGATTTTCACTCTGCAGCGGAGTGTGCCCTGATATTGAAACTTCCTGGAAGATTCAAACTGTGTGCCCGGCCGAGACTCGAACTCGGGACCTTTGCCTTTCGGGTGCAAGTGCTCTACCATCTGAGCTACCGAAGCACGACTCACGCCCGGTACTCACAGCTTTACTTCTGCCAGTACCTCGTCTCCTACCTTCCAAACTTTACAGAAGCTCTCCTGCGAACCTTGCAGAACTAGCACTCCTGATAGGAAGGATATAGCGGACACATGGCTTATCCACAGCCTAGGGGATGTTTCCAGAATGAGGTTTTTACTCTGCAGCGGAGTGTCCTCTGACATGAAACTTCCTGGTAGATTAAAACGGTGTGCCCGACCGAGACTCGAACTAGGGACCTTTGCCTTTCGCGTGCAAGTGCTCTACCATCTGAGCTACCGAAGCACGACTCACGCCCGGTACTCACAGCTTAACTTCTGCCAGTACCTCGTCTCCTACCTTCCAAACTTTACAGAAGCTCTCCTGAGAATCTTGCAGAACCAGCACTCCTGAAACATAGGATATAGCGGGGACATGGCTTAGATACAGCCTACGGGATGTTTCCAGAATGAGATTTTCACTCTGCAGCGGAGTGTGCGCTGATATGAATCTTCCTGGCAGATTAAAACTGTGTGCACGACCGAGACACGAGCTCGGGACTTTTGCCTTTCGCGTGCAAGTGCACTACCATCTGAGCTACCGAAGCACGACTCACGTCAGGTACTCACAGCTTTACTTCTGCCAGTACCTCGTCTCCTACCTTCCAAACATTACAGAAGCTCTAATGCGAACTTTGCAGAACTAGCATTCCTGAAAGAGAGGATATAACGGAGACATGGCTGAGCCACAGCCTAGGGGATGTTTCCAGAATGAGATTTTCATTCTGCAGCGGAGTGTGCGGTGATATGAAACTTCCTGGCAGATTAAAACTGTGTGCCCGACCGAGACTCGAACTCCGGAACTTTGCCTTTCGCGTGCAATTGCCCTACCATCTGAGCTACCGAAGGACGACTCACGCCCGGTACTCACAGCTTTACTTCTGCCAGTACATCGTCTCCTACCTTCCAAACTTTACAGAAGCTCTCCTGCAAACCTTGCAGAACTAGCACTCGTGAAAGAAAGGATATAGCGGAGACATGGATTGCACGCGAAAAGCAAAGGTCCCGAGTTCGAGTCTCGGTCGGGCACACAGTTGTAATCTGCCAGGAAGTTCCATATCAGCGCACACTGCGCTGCAGAGTGAAAATATCATTCTGGAAACATCCCCTACGCTGTGGCTAAGCCATGTCTCCGCTATATCCTTTCTTTCAGGAGTGGTAGTTCTGCAAGTTTCGCAGGAGGGCTTCTGTAAAGTTTGGAAGGTTAGAGACGAGACACTGGCAGAAGTAAAGCTGTGAGTACCGGGCGTGAGTCGTGCTTCGTTAGCTCAGATGGCAGAGCACTTTTACGCGAAAGGAAAAGGTGCCGAGTTCGAGTCTCGGTCTGGCACACAGTATTAATCTGCCAAGAAGTTTCATATCAGCGCACACTCCGCTGCAGAGTGAAAATCTCATTCTGTGATACCAGAGAAGACGATGGCCTTTAAAGAAAAAAAGGGTAAAGGAGGGTAACAGTCTAAAGTAAGTCTACATGTTCTTCTCTGCAGCAACAGGTCAGGGACACATAAATTGACACCACTGATGACTGGACGATCAGCAAACCCGTGGTGCTTCAAAAATGTAAGAAACTTACCAGGTAAGAGGGTACATGCTTTTTATTTGACCTTGCTTTAATTTATAATTTACTTCAGTACAATATAGCCTGATTTGTAATGCTTTGCTATAGTCGCATTGTATACGTCATTTCTTTTATTGAAGTCAGTTACAAGGAAAATAGCATGGATGACGTCTACTGTTTATATTGAGTGGCTGCTGTCGCTTGATAAAGAGATATCAATGAAGGATAAGAAAATTGCATTTCTGGTGGTTAATTATAGTGCGCGTAACAACATACCAATGTTGAAGAACGTTGAACTGTGGTACTTCCCCATGAACTGTACTTCTATTCTCTTGCCAAGATGAAGATTAAGAACTTTAAGACAAAATACCGGTCAGGTTTAGTTCAACACGTGATCGCAAACACTGAAAGAAAGGTAAGCAATCCCTACAGTGTCATTATGAAGCAGCCTTGTGACATGATTGCTAGGTCCTGGAAGAGTGTACAGCAGATTGTGATTGTGAACGGCTCGAGAAATGCAAGAATCTCTGAAAGTGAAGGTGTTGGTGAGAATGTTGTGGAGCATGAAATAACGTAGGATGATATTCAAAGTGATCAGGAGATTTATTCAGCAGATACTGGTAAAACCACAAATGCTTCAGTAGCTGAATACTTGTCAGTGGATGATCAGGCGTTGGGGTTTGAAGCGATACCGACGAGTCTATTATCGAGGAGTTAAGCGGTGATTCGCCTGTTGAAGATTCTGACGATGACAGTGATGTAATAACTGCTAATCCCCCTCCTCTGATGGAGCCAACAGGGCAATTGGAAACCATTCAGCAAGTAGCATCTTCAGCGCAGCAGCTGATTGCGTTAAAGACAATATCCACAAGAGAATCTTTAAGAAAAAAGAAACAAACGAAAATAAGTAAAATTTTCTGTACACAAAAGTAAGAAGCTCTACAGGTGCAGTATTAATAAATGAAGTGAACAAAATGTAATTCCTTATTTGTCTTTTTATGTTAGTTTTCATCAGTAATGTACTCCTCAGCCACGAAAACTTGACTTCTTGCATCGAGTCACGATAAAAAAACCTCATTACAACAATAACATTGGTACAACAATTTAATTTTCGTGGTCCCATGACATTCGTTATATCGAGGTTTGACGGTATATATCTTCTTTACTCATAATACTAGAGTGACAACAGCTCCGCCACAGAGGATACCAAGTGTGCACATTGAGGCTAACTCAAATGTTTCAATGAACACAAGTATTTGGATTCGACCAAGCGTAACGACCCATGACTAACTCTAGGCTAGTTATTTGACTACATGTGTTGAATCACAAAAGTTTACTCTTTCCGTTGGCTCCAGCGACATTTTATGGAGCAGTGTCAGCTACACCGATCTGCTGAGTGGTCGTCGTACCATACATGGGTCAGTCAGGTGGTAAAGCTACACTACACACGGTCTAAAGGTCGACGTAGACAATCAGCGACACCAGTTGCTTGTGGATAGGCGTTAGTCACAAGTTATACACAAACGTATGGTGCCATCTCGCCCAAAAACACTTTCTTTGGTGATCAAAACCGTAGGGATATGTTAAACCGCATTATGCCGTGTCAATACCGTTGTGCTTTAGAATATAGGTTTATACAATGAAGTTTTCTTGGTTGTATGTTACGTGTAATTTCAGAATGATCCGTTTGGGAACACTCTTCAGAAAGGGTTGAGTGGAGCTGTCAATTAAGAGCGAAAATTCGGAGGTATTAAATTCAATGATTTTTAGTCACCAGAAGATAATAGGTGTGAATATCATTGCACTAACTGGACAATTTCATTCATACGAATATTCGAACACTTTATGTTAGTTCCATTTTCTGGGAACTTATACGTCACTGTAATATCACTAACACGAATTAAACAGTCTATCTAACATGTGTCTCTTATCTATTAGTTTTAGAGACACAGCTGATTACGAACAAAAAACAAGAAATATTCTTCTTGTCTGAGATATGATCTAAATTGGTCATCACGAATGCAAGAGCGTGCTTGCGTGCATCACATGTGTAAATAATGGTCAGAGTTCTGTATGTTACGGTAGTCACTCAGAACCTCATTTGGAAGTCGTAAATGTCTGTATCTCACGATATACAGAGCTGAATGCCATGAAGTTTATTGCAGAAGCGTTGACTCATTGTCTGTGAACCAGAAAGTAATCACCTTCAATGCATTCCTCGCTTTATTACGTAATTTCTGCTCTAGTTCGGTACCTGTCATACTATTCATACAAGCAAATATAATCGCATTGCAACCATTTAGTAGATTCAGCTGTAACCCAACGATGTATATTCTTCTAGGCCGATAGGAACTTTAAGTTAGGAATTAACTGACAATACACGCAGACCATATATTCTGCGCTTAAATCAGTGTCGCATAGTGACAGGTAATGCGTAACCTGCAAACGGCAGCTTAACTCATTGTGCCTATTTAAGAATTAAACTTTTTTTTGCCGAAGACCACTGCTGACCCACAAATAAAATTCACGGTAATTGTACTCCCATATTTCACACAGAAAAAGGCAGTAGGTGAAAAAATTTGGTCGGGTTAATTTTGGGCAACTACAGTCAGCTATGCTAGATATCTCAACCACGCCCTGACTGAAAGCTCGTTTTCAGCAGCTAACAATCCTGCACTTATAAAGTACTACCCAAGAAGCCACACGTGCGATACTCTTCGATTGTCACCACATTTATATTACTCTGTGCGCTTCTCATAACTAAAATGGAGGGGAAGGCCAGCTCACTGGCTACCTGAAGTTCAGACGAGTAGCGAGTATGGACCGAAGCAGCTAAGGCAGTCCATATTCTGTCCTGGATGCTGCCGCGACTAGTTTCGTACTGTCGTTTATTTTCATGCGGTCTTGTCAAATATGTTCATATTTGATGGCCTTTCAAGAACATGACAATATCTAGAATTCGAAAGTTGGAAAGGAAGTAACTTTCAGTTTTAGGTACTGTACTGGTCACAGAATATGTCAGTCACGTTATAAAGGCACATTTGCATGCCGAGCGTGAGTTTCCTCGGAAACGCGAAATATTAATTAAATAAATAATCAGTGACAAATAAATAAAGCCTATGGCACACAACTGCAGCGCTGTGTCGCTGATAAAACAAAAGCACAATTACGTTACTCTTATGTTTGATTAAGAAAGGGAGAGCTCTGGTTGAAGTGGTGCGAGAAGCACGTATTTTATTTTATTGTCTGGCGCACCGCCATATTTCATGTTATAGAAGAATACTGTGAGTTGCAACCACACTAGGCACTCGATTCTGTAAAGAATTTATATTTATAAAAGTAAGTAGGATTATGAACTGTAGGCTTATTCATTGAATATATCTGATTTAACTAACTGTGTAACTTTTTTATGTTTAGTAGACAATCACCTCTGTACGACGTATTGGCATGGCTGGCAAATTATTGTAATATTGAGATTTAGATTATGAGTCCGCACCTACCGCAGCAGTCTTTCGAAACAATTTAATTACGAAGTCCGATTATTCAGTTTTATTTCACGGTCAACTACGAGTAACATTGCCTTTACGAAAAAGCCATTGTCAAGCGTCTGATAACGAATAATCAAACGTCCACGTTCCAGATAAGCGAACACAATTGCAATCACAATCACCATCATACGGATAGAATAATTAACATATTCAAAATAACAACATTTTATTTTTTTTATTTATTTTATTTATTTTATATTGGCGACTGCGTGTCGGACTTGTTATTTTGTCATTTGTTACATTGTTCTCTTTGTTTCACGTAAAAAATCAACTTTCTGGACCTGGACGTCAATGTATGAGAGATAACAAAATCTGAAGATATTTTCCAATTCTGAAATTTTGCGGGAAGACGCAATGAAACTTCCAGCAAAATAAGGTAAGACGCAGCATCTTTGCATTGGTAGGCTTGACCAGACGTATAATTCAGTGTATTAGCTTTTCAGTAAATTCTGTAGTGTTTCTTTTCCGCATAACAGTTCAGTGATAAATTTCATTCTCAGTACTTTTCCCTAAACAATAACGTATGCAACAATACCAATACACGAGTGTACAATATGGCCGACTTCTGTACGATATCATGTAACATGGCCAGCAGCCATTACCAATAATCTCAAATTCAGTTTATATTTTTAAATTAACAGACAGCCATTGTTGCTACGAGCGATTCATGCTCAACTACATTTTATTTTAAAATCAGTGTCAAAAATTTTCTTGAAACATATATCACGTGTGGCATGGTAATAACTAGAAAACAATACGCAAAAATGGAACAGCAAGGACGTACTATTCAGACGCAATCCGACTCGGACGTGAGACAAGTGTTAGAAAATGACTTTACGACAGCAACCGGTAGTGACGATTCATCAAACATTGACGCAAGTGTTGACGAAAATTTTGACGATAGGCCGTCCACTACAAAAATTTCAAAATCTCAATCAGAGCCCATGTTAATGCATGACGTCACGTCTAATGACGCGGCGGGGGCAGAGACCTTGCAAACGGTAAACATTGCCGACATGTTACAAATGCTAATGAAACAAAACGCCGAAAACATGGCAACCTTAAATGAACAGTTAAAAACACAAAATGACGAAATCAAATCTGATCTCATAGCAATCAAGATAGGTAATGACACTTTGTGTAAACGTGTGGAACTTATAGACGCCACACTGACCAAACAGATGACCGAACTCAGTACTAAATTTTCCCAGCTCAATACGAGACAAGAAAAGACTACAACTGACGTAGCACTTTTACAGACACAAGTAAAAAACCTTAATGTCACGTGTGAAGTTCTTACTGAACAAATTCAAACATATCCTTCAGTACATGACAATCTTGAAAAACGAATTACTGACGTACAGAATAAATTTGACAATGTTGAACAACACCTGACTGACATCTTACAATCAGATGCCACAGCTCATTTTCAAAATATTAATAAAGAATTTCATGATTGGGTTGAGAACAAAGAAAAACATTTTGATAGATGCTTACGTGAAAATTTACCAACAATTGTGCACGACTCCGTAGCGCAATACATTACTAATAACAAACAGCTGATCAGTGACGCAGTACAATCCGTCACTGCACCCATGAGACAATTCACCGATCAACTACAGTCTGAATGTAACGAAAATATCAGTCAAAATGTACAGTTCAGAAACCAATATACATTCGAGTATGATACACACATTCCGCACACGACAAATACACAAGAACAAAACACACCACGACTACAACACATACCACGATGTGGAAACACAAACACAAGCTATTATCATGGTAAACCACAGCAACATTATCGTAATTACTCGCCAGCTGAACATACCAGTAATTAAAGTGGAATAAATCCATATCACAATGCGAAGGAAGATGAAAGCTTAATGAAACACAGGCAATTTCAGATTTTTATCCCAGAAAAACGAACCATTCATCCGGTGATTTTTCTTAAATCTTTTAGTAACGCATTTCCACGCACTTGGAGTGACCGGAAAAAGATTTCATATATTGTCGGTTACATCCAAGGCGATGCAGCTGTCTGGGCATACAGTCAAGCTGACGTATGTACCACGTACAGTGAGTTTGAGCGTGCTTTTCTGAACAAATTCTGGTCGCAATCCGTCCAGGAGCGACTCAGAAGACAAATTTTAGAACCTGAAACTTTTAACAGTAAAAATGGTAACTTACGCAGGTATTTTGAAAAATACTTGAACATGGGACATTTTTTAGACGAACCAGTCGCAACGCGTGATATACTCCGTGCGTTGAAGGCCAAATTGCCTTTCAACATTAAAGAAAAACTCCTACATATCCCGGATGACGATTCAGATTATTTTTTAACAGCTTTAGATTCGGTTGACATGTTACTTGAAGATCAGCGCTTCGCGCGGCAAAACAGCAGCCACAATGTTTACACTAGTGGTATGCAAAACATGCAGGCTTGCCAACACAATTCTGGCGCGCCCACAGTTGGATACGCGGTACAACAAAAACAGCAAACTCACATGCCGTCTCAGTACGGAAATCAAAATCAACACGCGTATTCCAATACAAACAATAGTTACAACAGTAATAACATTTCATGCGGCAATCCATACAAAAGGCACCGCGGTAATAACTACAACGGTAACAACGGATACAAAGGTAATAACAAAAACACAAACAGAAATAGAAATAATAATAACTACGAGCCAAGACAGCATCAAGGTTGGACTCGTAACGATCAGTACTTTCATTCAAACTCTGCTTTACCACAGCAGCCACCAGGTCAAAATTGGAGCATACCTTACGACCGACAGGTAAGTTATAATGCGCAACAGCAACAACAACCGCAAAAGTTTGGAGATCATAATAGGCAATATCCGAATGTGAATATAATAGAAATGACACCTGATGCACAACCTCAATCTGTGTCAGTACCTAGTACAAATGCTAATCCAACAAACTAGAAACAGTCACTACTTTGCCCCAGGTCGTGGCTGAAGAATTCTTGGGGGGCGACTTCAATGTTAATCAGTTATTTGACACCACACTTGAACAACAGAATAATGATATGCCGAGTAATTCTAAACAAAAACTACCTGTTTTATTTATAAGATACAACCACAATAACAATATATCAGATGAACTTTTACAAGACAGTACACAATGTCGTTTAAACACAAATGAAATTGTTTTAGCATCTACTACTGGTGTAGTAGGTGGGATTCCAACTACTATTATCCTAGATACAGGTGCAGCTGTGAGCGTTTTGTCTTTTAATTTCTATAAAAAGATGTGTGAATTGGAACCTGTGCCTGAGTTTCCTGCCCAAAACTGTAAAATAACTACTGCACTAGGTAATAAGTCATGTAGGGTTACGAAGCAAGTTTTTGTAAACGTTAAAATAGGTAATGGAACCGTACAATGGCCATTCCTGGTTGTACAAAACCTTGTGACAAATTGCATATTAGGAATAGATATTATGAGCGAGAAGGACTGCATTATAGACTTCTCCAAAGGTAAATGTATTTTAAATGATAAAGGCAGTGTAATTATTATTGATTTGGACAGGAGAACTCTAAAGCATGACAAACACTGTACAGGGTACAAGGTTCAGTTAGTACTTCACAATGACATTCGAGACATGCAAACACACTCATCTGACACAGAGCTAATGGACTTGAAAACATTGCTTGATCATAAGATAAGTGAAGCTACAGCTCTCAGTGTACATTAACGTATAAAACTACAGGAAGTGTTATCCAAATATTTACAAGTTTTTACCAAACGATTAGGTGTTATCAACACGTATGTGTACAAGATTGAAGTTAAGCCTCACAAGATCTTCTACCATAAGACATATAACGTACCGTTATCTCAACGACCTGCTGTGTGGCAAGAATTAAAACAAATGTTAGACTGGAAGGTCATTGAACCATCCACCTCACCTTATTGTAGTCCTCTACTTGTTGTCAAAAAATCAAATGGAAGCATTAGGTTAGTGTTAGACGCACGAGCTATTAATCAAATAATTTTACCGGTTCACACAAAACCTGAAAATTTAGAAGAGCAATTACAGAGATTTCTAGATGCAAAATATTTTTCCACAATAGATCTCGCTAATTCGTTTTGGCAGGTGGGTATCACTCCTGATTCTCGGAAATATACTGCATTTATGTTCGGGGGGCGAACCTATCAGTTTTGTGTTCTACCCTTCGGACTGAATGTCAGCTCTGGGGTATTCATTACAGCCCTGGATACCGTGCTTGGCGACGATTTAGTTGAGACAGTCACACACTATGTAGATGATATACTGATAGCTACACAATCTTGGAATGAACACGTTGACACTCTTCAAAGAATTTTAGAAAAATTTGCACAAGCTGGAGTTACAGCCAACCTAAGAAAATCAAAATTTGGTTGCAGTGAGATAAAGTATTTAGGACATATCATTAATTCACAGGGCATACGTCCGGATCCCAGTAAATTAGATGCTATCAGAAACTTTCCTAGCCCTCGAACTAAAAGGCAGTTAAAATCATTCCTTGGGCTATGTTCATTTTTCAGACGTTTTTTGCCACAACCACTTTTGAACAGTAAACATCTGCTAAATCTACTCAGAAAGAATCAAGTTTGGATCTGGTCGGAACAGTGCCAGAATGACTTTAATACAATTAAACATGCTTTAGTGAATGCTAACATATTGAGCCATCCAGATTTCAATTTAGATTTTTGTATGACTTGTGACGCTTCACGTACTGGCTTGGGCTGTTGCTTATTTCAAGTTGTAAAGAATAAAGAGGAGGAACAGATAAGAATTATTGGGTTTGCGAGTCGCACTCTAACTGAATGTGAGCGTACATACTCCACTACTGAGTTAGAAACACTTTCCATAGTATGGGCATTCAAGAAATTCAATTATTATTTATTTGGAAAACATACGGTAATTTACACTGATCACCAGGCCCTGACATTTTTGTTAACTTGTAGACTTGTACATCCTAGACTATCACGATGGGCAGTTACACTTCAGAACTACTCTTTTGAAATTAAGTACATAAGAGGTAAGGACAACACCATTGCAGACACTTTGACTAGACTTCCACAAGGTATGAATGATACCAACAGTGACTTAGAAAATATAAATGACTACAGGATTCTCTTAATGCAAGACAAGCAGTATCACCAATATTATATTGATATGTGCAGAAACATGGCTGAATTACAAAAATCTGATCCTCACTGGTATAAGATAATAACATTACTGGTAGAAAAACACAATCATCCTTTGACTAAGTATTACAAGTTACACAATGATGTGTTATTTTACCGCCGACATCCAAATGCTACTAACTGGTGTGTATGCATTCCCAAAGAGTCTGAACGTAATTTAATTTGGCACACACACTTAGTTTGGGGTCATTATGGGACGAAAAAGTGTTTGGCAAAGCTCAGTACATACTGTTATTTTAGCAATATGAGAAGAAAAATTTACAGGGAACTAAAAACATGTGTCATATGTCAAAAATCAAAACCTCAGAATTTATCCACAAAAACAGATTTACATTCTATTTTACCTAGTAAACCCCTGGAAATTCTGTGTACTGACATCAGTGGACCGCATCCAGCAAGCTCTGGAGGCGTCAAATATATCTTAGCTTTTTACGATATATTTTCTAAACATGTAAAACTTTATGCTTTAAAATCCGCCACTGCAAATGCTATAATACGAAGATTCTCAAGTGATTACCTGCGCACGTGGGAAAACCTAAGGCAATTCTATCAGATAAAGCAGCATACTACTCTGGGTACAAATGGAGAAATTTCTTGAAGGAAAATAACATTAAAAGTATATTTATTTCGAGGTTTAGTCCACAATGTAACGCGACTGAGAGACTTTTCCGAGAATTAAATCGATTCATGAGGACCTATATTTCATCAAAACATACTAATTGGGTGTCCTACGTAAGTCTTTTCGAAGACATACACAATAACTTAAATATTTACGATACGAATTACACACCTAACGAGATCATGTTCAATTGCAAACAGAACGATCAGTGGATAGAACCATTACCTAAGTTGTCAGACAAGGAAATCACACCTGAACAGAAAATAAAAGAAGTATTGACTACATTGACACATCACGCACAAATACGAAACAAACATCACAGAAACATAATAAAAAGAAAACAAAAATTCGAGGTAGGAATGCTTGTACTACTTCGTACTCATCATAAATCTGTAGCACTCAAACGACACAACGCTAAGTGGCGTCTGCTATATGAAGGACCGTATATAATTGTTAACATACCCCATCCTGGTGCGTATCTGTTACAACATCCTAGAACTAACAAAATTATTGGGCTATACGCACACCAAGATCTTAGAGCATTTCATGCTGAATAATGTCAAAGTCATACCCATCAAAATATTGCTAAGCAACTCGAAAAACTCTGTTGTTACAACACAGATAATAAGTAGTATAGAAATTTTCATTTCAGCGGTTACAGTGACGCAGTTGAAGACAGAAGAACTCTTCTTTCAGCGCGCGCCTCCACCTGAAAGACGGAATATTAAAGTAAAATTTATGATTACGTAGCAGTGGATGACATATTAATTTTTCACGGAACATTTGTTACTGAAGGTACCACTGACTTGGTGTGACACCTGACGAACTGACAGACGTCATTTGTGAAGCGATCTTTTACTTTGAGAAATAGATTAGACACACATCTCTCAACACGAAAAGCATCTATCAGTAGTCAAGGCCACACAGACACTCTACACACACGCACAAAACGCGAGGAATCGAACATTTTCTCTCTCTTACTATTTTGAATATTTATTGAGTAGTGAAAACGCCTGGTCTTGCCTACTGATGTAATGAATGTTGTGTCTAACCTATCTTAATTCCAGATGACATCACAAAAAACATCGATAATATCCCAGCAAAACCGCTAAAGAGGATGTAAATATCTGCAATTCATGTAATCAAATGTGACACAATGTAATAACCTATAGCGATGTAATGATGATGTAAACATGTTTATGTGCAACTATATTATGTTTATGCTAAGAAAATATGTGACGTGTGTATGTATAATTACTTATTTTTTTAACTGATGTATAGTGCAACTGTTACTATGTAAAAATTTGAACAAAACGAGTGCCAAAAAGATATTGCATAGTGAACCACTGTTCACGGACATTAACGAACATTACTAACTCTGCAACTACGCGGAAACCTATGGGAAAGAAACTGTTAATGCCATTCATTATGCAGCGTATCTATGTAAACGCGATGAACGATTTCCTTGATTAATAACTACGAACATTTAGGTGAGCTATATTCAGCAAAAAACTGAAAATGTGAAGTGCATAATTCGTGCATCGTCTAGTGACATTACTACAGTACCCAACTTCAAGATGTTAACTGGATTAAATGGACACAAAGTGCCTATCCAGAAAACAACACGACGGGTGGAAGAATTTTGGTTGGAACTTCAGGGAATGAAATGTTCTCGAAATGTGACGGACACTCTTACCTGGACTGTCCAAGGATCGACGCCAGCTATGTGCCGTCCGAGGTTCTGCAACCAAGCTTCCACGGAATGTAAAAAACGAACTGCACGTGGACCAATTACTCGACGGGTCACGTCTGATCTGTAATAAGCAATGCTTTTAGTCACAACGAACTGCATCACTACGACTATAATGGAAATGAGAAATGGACACGCTTATGTATTAATCACGTTGTTATACAACGATGTTACTGTGATCAAAAAAAAACTTTACCACGACGATACTAACCTGTAAAAAATTATTGTGCAGCGGACGAATATGAACTGTAATAACGACACGATGTGTATAGGTCAACGCACCTGAAAAATACGGACATTTTTCTTTGAAGTATTTCAAAACAATACTATGTAACTAAGAACGTTCAACAATCTAAGTTGTATTGTGTTATAACAAATATTGTAAATTTAAAACTAAGTTACCTGTCATAGAATGTAGTCTTCATATGTAATCTTGGTTGAATATTTTCTTTGTGCAACGACTGAAAAACGCGGGCACACGAACAATATGATCTGCAATACTGTGCCGCGTGAATCTAACTGTACGATATAACGGCAATGCCGCAGTTACACAGACGCTTCTGCGCATGCGCGCACTCTATCTGCCAACATTAGAACTTTTACGGCGCACCCGCGACATTCAAATTTTGTATATAATGTGTAATGTAAGTCATGTAAATAGTTGTAGATAACTTAGATTTTCTTGTGCCTTTAGGTGAATTGCTCGCCTGCAGGTGTGTCCTTTCGCCTCGCAATTCAGGGGGCAATATAAAGGCACATTTGCATGCCGAGCGTGAGTTTCCTCGGAAACGCGAAATATTAATTAAATAAATAATCAGTGACAAATAAATAAAGCCTATGGCACACAACTGCAGCGCTGTGTCGCTGATAAAACAAAAGCACAATTACGTTACTCTTATGTTTGATTAAGAAAGGGAGAGCTCTGGTTGAAGTGGTGCGAGAAGCACGTATTTTATTTTATTGTCTGGCACACCGCCATATTTCATGTTATAGATGAATACTGCGAGTTGCAACCACACTAGGCACTCGATTCTGTAAAGAATTTATATTTATAAAAGTAAGTAGGATTATGAACTGTAGGCTTATTCATTGAATATATCTGATTTAACTAACTGTGTAACTTTTTTATGTTTAGTAGACAATCACCTCTGTACGACGTATTGGCATGGCTGGCAAATTATTGTAATATTGAGATTTAGATTATGAGTCCACACCTACCGCAGCAGTCTTTGGAAACGATTTAATTACGAAGTCCGATTATTCAGTTTTATTTCACGGTCAACTACGAGTAACATTGCCTTTACGAAAAAGCCATTGTCAAGCGTCTGATAACGAATAATCAAACGTCCACGTTCCAGATAAGCGAACACAATTGCAATCACAATCACCATCATACGGATAGAATAATTAACATATTTAAAATAACAACATTTTATTTTTTTTAATTTATTTTATTTATTTTATAACGTGTCGTCATAGAGTCTAGGAGTAAGACTGAACTATCTCCACACTAACCTAACAGGAAGATACTATGATCTTACAACGCACTTCACAAATTTAAAACGTGATTCTATGCCGATATGAAGAAGACATTTCTACGAAGGCTTCTACCTCAAACTTTTCGAAACAATGATGTGAAATTACTTCCTCACGAATTCTTGCGGTGTTTTAAGCGGTTGTTGAGCGCCTGTGTATGATACAGCGGTATCTTTTATCGTCTTAATAGCATAAACAGTCATGTAAACAATTACTGTACGTACATGTTGACAAGCGCAAGTATTTCTATAACTCTATACCCTTCACCTTATCATGAAAAGGTATATGTCTGCAGCCGCGTCCTATTGTAATACCCATTTCAATTTTCTTATGTTTACTGTATTTTTATTGAGAAATTGTATCTTACTCATTTACGAATATATTGTGTCTACTTCTGGTGATGTCAGAAAAAAGGTGTATCGCTTTTGCGAGTCCATGTCGCAGCGTTTGTTTTAGGTGTTAGTCTTTGTTTTGTCATTCCCCTTCTGGGTAGTGAAAAGCTAGTGAGCGGCTTCTTGTTTGATTGTTTAATTGTAACTTATGGACTATCGATTGGATTTTCGAGTAAGAACTGTAGATTGGGAAATATTTTTCTGCATTTAAAACACGGGATTTTATGAAGATTAATTACCTCTCTGAGGTAGATAGCCCTATCCACAATTATAAACAAATTCCTCCTTCTCCCACGTCAAAAGTCGTTTTATACTATATAAACGCAAGATCCGTTTCTATGCTGAATTATCAATGTTTTTCAGTTATTTGAATCATTACAATATATTATCAGTGCATATAAGCAGCTTGACCTACAAATCCATAACTTTTCAAGCAGTAACGTATCCGTAATTGATTTCATTCTTTGATTTATGAATTCTACATAGAATTTATGGTCTATTTTCAAACAGAGATACCTCTGCTACTAGAAAATGTCCTATCTTCCTTTTTAGAAGACGAGGTTACATTTCTTATTGTCCGGCTTTGTGGTATTTGTTGTTGAATCGAGTATAGATTGTGCAGTGAAGTCGCCTTAAAGTCAGGGATGAGAAAATTATAAGTACTGTTCTTTTTGTGGAAGACTAAATAAGCCTTGCGAAAACCGAAGGTGAACTGCATGTACCAATTGTCCAAATATCCATTAAACAGAATTTGAAGATCTCCTCAGGAAGATCAAGTTCAAGGTATTCAGTAGGAAACATCCCATAAAGTATAAATCGTTAATGGAGGAAAAATCTAAGCTGTGGTGTATCATATGATAGCGACGTTGAAGTAAGGACAGCCGAGTAAATCACACGGGAAATGAATGAAGTCTGTACTATTCTCTGTCTCGGTTGACCAAAGGAAGTCAGTATGGACCCCACACCCACATGAAGAGTTAACCAACATGGAAAACATTGGTCCAGTGTTATCAGGAACGATATTCTTCGAATGCAGAAGTGCAACGGATTTGGACAGTCGCTACGTAGTTTTAATTGAAATTTATAAGAATCTATAAGAAAACCACCCTGGCGCACTGCGGTAGCTACCACAGTGTGGCGATATGTTAGTAATAGAAATATGTACCAAATGACTGCAAGACAGGCTAGATATGCTCTGTGAAATCTGCAATATGTAACGGTTAGAGGTGGAGGGGAAAGGACTGTATCACCACACAGGGTTTGCAAGAACCATGTTGTGAGGTAAATGAGTGGATGGGGGATAATAGAGCAACAATATTTGCACCTTATCAGTATAAATAACTGTGAATTTTAAGACAGATTTATTCGGATCCCAATAGCACTCGCGATACCACGGCTACGGTAGATGACAAGGTGGATGGATGACACCAACTGCAGCCATGGGTTCAAAATCAGAGCGGGGCGGGTGTCTCTTGTGCGAAGTCCACAATACGAACCAATTACATTTTACGTCGTCTTACGACGTCTGAGATTGGTTGAAAGCACACGGATATCCTTCTCTCTGGGTTCCTGCCATGTATGTTCAACATCATCGCGTCACTGCTATTTGAACTTACTACGGACACTCTTACCTAAGAGTATCTTAACAAAACTGAATTTTCGTCGCTGATCATAATTTTAAACAGAAACCACTTCCAACCGTTCTGCAAAATTACATTTAACGGGTCACGAAACTGCTTCCGTTTTCTTAGACTATATTAAGATGACAACTGAATGTTGGATACATGGATAAAAATGACGTGCGACAAATATTGTTTTTGCAGAAGTTACAAAAATTACGTACAGTGTCTACACAGGAAAAACATTACACTTTTGTTACACACAAATAACTATATCAAATAAAAAGGGAGACCAACAAGTAACAAATGACAGGAAACAAGAGGATTTCACAATCTGACTCTAGTGTTTGCAACGAGAACTTAATGTAACGAAAGGGATAAAGAAATCTGAGTCTGATCATTAAACACTTAGCTGGCATTCTGTGTCTTATAATTATTGATTTCCAATACATTCAGTAGGATCATCTTTCCGCTTTAGTTAACGGATAGCAATTTGTCTTTACTGATGAATAAAAATTTTAGTATGCTATTGGTATCATAAAATGCTTGACTATAGTTGCGATCGTTTAGCTTTTTGCAATGTTACCCTAAATATTGCTAATATATGGGATTTAGCACCGGGTTTTGTAACTGCTGACGAACTCTGTCGGTCAGAAAAAAACATGGTGTAACGTTATGCATTTTCGTTTTTTGAATGCATTATCAACCAGGGTAGAGCTACGGCCATTGCTGGAAAAAGTATGTCTGATGCTCTGTAGCTATATCGGAAAGGATGACTCATACAAGGGAACAGCTATCAGGCGTCGCAGAATTGAACACAGAGAGTCATCTTTGTGAATCTGTAGATGCTGGTAGCTTGCGGGGATTAACTTGTCTCTAGCTGTTTTTTCTTACATCAGTGCTACTTACACAACTGGCCATTAAAATTGCAACACCAAGAAGAAATGCAGATGATAAACGGGTATTCATTGGACAAATATATTATTCTAGAACTGACATGTGATTACATTTTCACGCAATTTGGGTCCATAGATCTTGAGAAATCAGTACCCAGAACAACCACCTCTGGGTGTAATAACTTCCTTGATATGCCTGGGCATTGTGTCAAACAGAGTTTGAATGGCGTGTACAGGTACAGTTGCCCATGCGGCTTCAACACGATATCACAGTTCACCAAAAGTAGTGACTGGCGTATTGTGACGAGCTATTTGCTCGGCCACCGTTGACCAGACGTTTTCAGTTGGTGAGATCATCTGGAGAATGTGCTGGCCAGGGCAGCAGTCGAACATTTTCTGTATCCAGAAAGGCCCGTACAGGACCTGCAACATGCAGTCGTGCATTATCCTGCTGTAATGTAGAATTTCGCAGCGATCGAATGAAGGGTAGAGCCACGGGTCGTAACACATCTGAAATGTAACGTCCACTGTTCAAAGTGCCATCAATGCGAACAAGAGGTGACAGAGACGTGTAACCAATGGCACTCCATACCATCACGCCCGTTGATACGACAGTATGGGGATGACGAATTCACGCTTCCAATGTGCATTCACCGCGATGTCGCCAAACACGGATGCGACCATCATGGTGCTGTAAACAGAACCCGGATTCATCCGAAGAAATGACGTTTTGCCATTCGTGCACGCAGGTTCGTTGTTGAATACACCATCGCAGGCGCTCCTGTCTTTGAGGCAGCGTCAAGGGTAACCGTAGCCACGGTCTCCGAGCTGACAATCCGTACTGCTGCAAACGTCGTCGAACTGTTCGTGCAGATGGTTGTAGCCTTGCAAAGGTCCCCATCTGTTGTCTCAGAGATCGAGACGTGGCTGCAATATGCGTTACAGCCATGCGGATAAGATACCTGCCCATCTCGACTGCTAGTGATGCGAGGCCGTTGGGATCCAGCACGGCGTTCCGAATTTACCCTCTTGTACCCACCGATTCCATATTCTGCTAACACTCATTGGATCTCGAACAACGCGAGCAGCAATGTCGCGAAACGGAAAACCGCAATCGCGATAGGCTACAATATGACATTTATCAAAGTCGGAAACGTGATGGTACGCATATCTCCTCTTTACACGAGGCATCACAACAACTTTTCACCAGGCAACGCCGGTCAACTGCTGTGTGTGTATGAGAAATCGTTTGGAAACTTTTCTCATGTCTGCACGTTGTAGGTGTCGCCGCCGGCGGCAACCTTGTGTCAATGCTCTGAAAAGTTAATCATTTGCATATCACAGCATCTTCTTCCTGTCGTTTAAATTATGCGTCTGTAGCACGTCATCTTCGTGGCGTAGCAATTTTAATGGCCAGTAGTGTATATCGGAAAGGATTATTCATACAAGGGAACAGACATCAGGCGACGCAGAATTGAACAAAAAGAGTCATATTTGTGAATCTGTAGATGCTGGAAGCTTGCGAGGATTAACTTATCTCTAGGTGTTTTTTCTTATATCAGTGCTAATTAAATACCTTCTTGTGCTAATATCTATATTCTCCGAAAAAAAATATTACAGCTGGAATGTCGACGGCGATCTTTGGGATAAGAGACGGGGGATAACAAATGTAGTCGTAATAGTTTCAACGATGCCTGCTAGCAGTTATCACATTGGTACAGCTATCAGAACGCCTTTTGTGTCTACACTTTAATGGGGTACGCTCATTACTGGAGGGTTCTGGGTGGTGCAAACATGTGAAGCAAACATGAGACCACGCCACAGAGAGGAAATAGTGCTTCCTGCATGCAGCTAATCGAGATCTAAGTGGTTAAATTGTGGCCTTCCGGACGATGGATGGCTCCTTCGGAGAATTATGTCACTAGTTGAATGTGCTGCGTCAGTTGTGCGACAATGCTGGTATCAACGGTCACGTGTACATTCTCACACACATTGACGAGGTTTATACGTCCACGAACCACAGACGTCCGCCAGGATCGTCGAACTATAGTGGCAACAGCGACGGATCGTACGGCTCCAACAGCACGGAGAAGAGGGTTTGTGAATCCGTAAGTGTCAACTCGACCTGTTGCTCACCGGTTATTAGGAGTGGGACAGAGGGCACGCACACCTCATACCCTTCTTCCACTGACGCCGCAGCACACTTTGAGGGTGCTATCACTTGATCACTTGAATATGGAATAGCGGGCCATGGCGTTCAGTGATGAAAGCACATTATTCCTGACGCAAGAAATGGTCGTTTGTGTGTACGACGTAGACCTGGTGAATGTGCTGTCTCATAGGGTGCACTCATCCGAGACATACTGACCGCATTCTAAGCTGTATGGTCTATGGCGCTATGAGCTACAATTCACGTTCAACTTTGGTGTTCCTGGAGGGGACGCCAACCAGCACTCAGTGCGTGAAAAATGTTGTTAGGCCCGTTCTCTTCCTGTTCCGGCAACGGGACGGTGATGTGTTGTTCAAGCAGGATAATGCTCACCCACACATTGCCAATGAAACACAAAGTGCTCTCCAAAATGTCCAACAACTCCCTGGCGAGAACGATCTCCAGACATGTCTCCCGTCGAACACTCGTGGGCTATGATGGGAGAAGTGACTCGTGCGACTCGTCAGCCAACAACTCTTGCAAAACTACGTGAACAAATCGAGTAGACGCTGCATAGCGTATGACTCTATTCGCCATCTGTGAGACTGACTGGATTGACGCCCATGGAGGCTTCAACTTGCACTAATAAGGATGTTTCAGCTAAGGTTCATACCTTACATCACACAGCCCCTTGTGCTGTACCTCTGCAAATGATTTCATTTTATGTAGCCCATATGCACTGTTGTAACAGTAAATGTTGAGTGAATTGGAAACCTCTAAAAGGGTTTGCTAACTTTTTTCGGCAGTGTATATTAAGAGTCAAGAGATTTATAGAAGTGCCTCACAGCTGAATTGTAAAATTAAATTTCTGATATTGCGAGTTTGTATGTTCTAGTTATGTATTTGATGGTCCAATTGTATCGGTCTACAATCACAGTACGCATGTTTGAAGCAATATTTAATTTCACATTTCAGTAGTTCTTTCTATCAAAAATCTGTTAAAAATTTTCCATGAACATTTTTGATATTTTAGTACTAAGACGTCAATTTATAGCTATGCCATCTGACTATAGTACCTGTGAAATTGGAAGAAATTCGGCTTTACACTCCTTTGGGTAGAAACGATTATGTCGTAATTCTACAGGATTTAGTTGGGATATGTGTTAAAGTTCTGTTGATCAGCCGTAATCTATCTCTGGAGTGGTTAGTGTATCGGTCCTTTCTTGAGCCCGCACTTTGCCGCGGTGCGGTTGGTCGCGAGCGCCTATTTATGCGCGCGTGGAGCTGTTCGAAAGGAGTTGGCGCAGCGGCGAGACGCAGTGGAAGTAATGCTGGTTACGGAGAGAGGGCAGTGACCCCGTTAGTCGTCGTCGTCGCAGTGCTAGTCGTGTGGTGGTCGGTGGTAGGCCGTAAAAGCCCGGGGCTTTGTTTTGACCAAGTGCGGAACTAACGCCCGTGAGTACGACGTGGCGTGAGGCTTCACGATAATGCCGGAACTGGGACCTTACTACATCTGGAGGACAGTGGGGCCGTGGAGAGGCGTGAATACAGCCGTCTGCACACTATCGTCGCGCCAAGAATTCTATATGCCTCTGCCACCTTCATCTTTGTTAACTGTGGTGGGTAAGCTGTTTTTTCATCTAGCTTCGTTCTTGCACGATTCTGTTGGGTTGGTCCTTCACGATTTTCACGTTGAGGTGTGGTACCTCAAATGTGCTATTGCGTTTAGTGTGTGGGACTTCCTCGCCCTGTAGGTGCCGTTTTGCCTACAAGTACTACCTATGTCTATTGTGCAATTTACTGCGTCTGACATACGAAAGTGGTGAAAATTGTTCAAACAGAGTTGGCGTCCCGGAAATTTTGCTGTTTGCCTGTTTGTTTACAGCGCAGTGCCTAGCAAGTTCTATAAGCACAACTGTGGTAAAGGCAGTTATGTTGTTTGAAGTAAGTTGCATTGAATAGCAGCATGTGTGGCCTTAGTTGTGAGTCAACCAGACACAGGTAACGGTGGCTCTTGCAGTGCTTGATCACATACTGGTTACCTCTGGTCAACGGTGTGAGCTAGTAGCTCAGAATTTACAATGCTGCTTTAGCGGTAATTTTAAAAGTGTAATTTTATCTTAGCCAATAATGAGCTATGCTTTTACTGCCTTGCGCAGTACTGGAGTATTTCAGTAAACGTCCTACATATATCATTTGTTGGTTGAAATTGCAATGCAAACGGTTTTACGTGGTGTAAAGTATTGCAATTGGTTTTAAGAACTTCGGGCTTATTGACTGTTCGCAAGACTGTAAGTTAATATCCGATTTAACACCTTGCACACAAAAGGTTGGCTTGCTTAACAGCTGACTTAAAATGGTACTTGTTCTAATGGATGATTTGGTATGTAATAGAAGAAACTTGTTGTTTTCTAAGAGAGCTGGACTGCGCCTCACGCTTTGCCTTGTGACCAGTACAACTAAGTGTGTCTACGACCGCAAAAGACTGCTGCGTTTGAGCAGTACTGTAACTGATGCGTGTATTCCACTTTCAAGAAAATTTTTTCCAGTTTAAAACTGTAGTTGTTAAATGTTTTTCGTGTTTCAAACTATTCAAAAGACTTCAAATTCTTGCGCTGTTGCTAGGCTCCTTAGTCCTCTGTCAAATGATTTTGTATAAAGCATTTTACTGAACAAGAAAAATATCTCTAAAGTCGTTTTGTAACACGCCCGGGTGTACATTAAAGTGGTTGTCGTTCCTAGACCATGTACCCTGTCCACACCACGTACCTGATAATCCCGCGGCGGCCCTACTGTTCTGCTCCACACTGCTGCTGACTTGCCTGAAATTATCTATCGAAATATGCAAGCGAGATAGGGGAGCCACTCATCGTCAGAACACAACACTGTTCTATGTCTGGTATGAACACATTCTGAGACGATTAAAGGAAATCACAGGTTGCACTGTTTACATTCTGATTCATAAGTGTTTTCCCAATTAGTGTATGTTTACCAGTCCACAATACCACTCAGACCAGCGTACGCGTAACCGCGATTGTTGATGATAAGGAAGCCGAATGATCCCACGAAAGTTCTTACGCTAGTCACGCATGCACACGTGTCTGCTACCAGTCCTCCTTGACACTAGTAATAAATTTTAACACTGTTCACAAAGTTAAATTAACTGTTCACAGTTCTCCATTGTAAGAGCGTGCGCTTAACCGTCGCGGCGAGGTTGATTGTTGATGCTGCGGAACGCGATGATCGAACGCACGTTCACACGTTCGCTACAAGACACTGGCACTTAAATACTCTGCTTTGTGGTAAATACTATTACTGATTCACATTAGTTCATTCTTGGAGACCGAACGCGGCGCGGATGATTGGTACTGTATGGTACGACACCCAACGAGAGGATACACAAATACGTTATCAGCAGCACTGCTAGTTTTTAAATTACTTATTGACGCACTTTCCTTTGAATCATTTGCTTATTTTACCACTTTACTGTAATAGCACTTGTAGCATCACTTCAACTTCCATACTAACAATGCCTCTCACATTCAGAGTTACACACTACACAACATAACAGTTCCGTGTCCCACGCGCGGCTCGTCAGACGTGGCTGCCCGCAAAGATACTCTGCAACCAAGCCAGCGATACGTCAGTACGCTTACATTCCCGCACGAAACAAGTTTTCGAATTGTCGAAGAGAATACCGAAGTCTAGATATTTGCCTACTTCAGGGGGTTAAAGAGATGGTGTAAGGGAAGGACGGGGGGGGGGGGGGGGAGGGGGGTGGTATACTGCCCCATCCCACCACGGGCATAGACCCATTGCTACGTTGTGGACCAGACGTGAGTTACAATCCATCATGGAAACATAAAGAAAAATTGTCAAATACGCAAAGTTTTACGTAGTAAAAGGACCCTACCTACGGTGCAACCTGTACAGCAAAAGTCACTTACAGTACAGTGGATATACAAGTGGTTCATACACTTAGACACAAGAATATTGAGTCCCTGAAATGGAAAGTTCTACAAATACAAATGGTTAGGTATTATACGGAGGTGCCTAAAAGAAAGAGATAAAAAATGTTATAGAAAAACAGATGCGTTCACTGCTACGCTTGGTAGACAATATCATTGGTGACACTATTAGGAAAAATCTAGAGAACCTTCATCAGCACTATGCCGTCAAAAACCAGGAAAAAAAATTACTTCACTACTCACAATACTGCACCACAAGGGAGCGTTCTTTGAAGTGAAAGGGGTGGGGAGTGACTGTAGCGTCGATGCTGCGCCGACCGGCAGATGTGCAGGATAGTCGTTAGCTAGCCATTCTCGCCTCGCGGTAATCCGTCCGTTGGCGTACATGAAACAGGATAATGACGCTCTCGATGTTGTCCTAGCAATGCCTATCCAACTTACGCATAGTCAGTTACTACTACAGTAAACATTCCAATGTTCTATATGACATGGTATAAAACAACATAGGCTGACAAGAAGAAAAATATGTAAGTTAAATTTAGTTACAAAGTGAAAGGTACAAAAAATAATAGCCATTATTAAGCAGGAGTAGTAAGAAACTTTTAAATGAAAACTTTTGGATAGCACAACCTATATACACTAGACACTAGTAATCACTCAAACCTTATAACTCTGTGGGCAAGAAGAAATGTAATATATATAATCTAGATTAAACAAAGTGAAAGAAAAGAAAAAAAAATGATATTGCATGTGATGGGATCACATTCTAGTTAAATCTCACTCGATTAGAGTGTGCCGGCCGGAGTGGTCGTGCGGTTCTAGGCGCTTCAGTCTGGAACCGAGCGACCGCTACGGTCGCAGGTTCGAATCCTGCCTCGGGCATGGATGTGTGTGATGTCCTTAGGTTAGTTAGGTTTAATTAGTTCTAAGTTCTAGGCGACTGATGACCTCAGAAGTTAAGTCGCATTGTGCTCAGAGCCATTTTTGATTAGAGTGTCCTCATAATAATAAGAAATTAATGTCTGTACTTAAGGATAATAGCAGCTGACATGCATGCAGATACAGACACGTCACAATATATTAGTCAATCAGTAATCTTGCTCACTATAGTATAGTTCTATAATTTCCACATGGTGTTTGCCCTTGTGGCATGAGGTATGATTTTGATTGCACCATCAAAATAGGTTATATACTCTTTCCACTTGCTATGTTTCCAGTTTCGCACCTGGTCATCCGATCCATCATGTCTTGATCATTTGTTCTGAGCACAGCATATTAGTGTAGTGAATCATGCACAGTGGGAAAATCAAAAAAGAAGAGAATTGAAGCATTTGTCCTGTGATGCTGTAATGGTAGGAGGGAATATCCTCCATGGTACTACAGGAAATATATTCAATTAATAGTAAAGTAAGAAGGGTCAAGTTCTTCTCTGAGACGAGGAGAGTGGCACAACAGAGAAATTCGTGGTGGGCCACATGGAAGCAGCAGAAGACTAATGAATCTAAAAAATAAAAAGTTCCTTTGTCATATTTTTCTAATATACGGAGTGATCATTCACTAATCTATTACTCTAAAATTTGTTACACTGTCATCATCATAATCATCACAACAATCTCGCATTTAGTCCTGCGAAAAGTTGTCCTCCGGAGTTATTCATCCATTACGATATTCAGCTGCATGGGCGAAGTGTTAAAGGCGTACGTCATCTTCCAGCTTCTATTACATCATCATCCTGCTCTTTAGCTGTGACTTGTATTTCAGCAAAAATCTTAATCAATACACCTACCATCCATTCGCTTTTCTAATCGTCCATCTAAATCAGTTTCAATTTCATTTCAGTTACGATTACTCGTTTGACTCTAGTCTTGTATTTGAGCCATTAATTTTCTTTGTTTCACCCAGTAATTCCCAACATACATCACTCAGTAGCTCAGTTTTGATTAGTTGCCACATCCGTGGCTCAGTTTCACGTCTCCAAACTAGCAATAATCAAAGACTTGAAGCTTTCATTTTCAAATACACGTGAAACTTACTTCTCAATATGTTATTTCCTTAATTACACGCGCTCTAGGCCATTTCCATTGTTCTCTTTACTCCTTTTGTTACGCATTGACAGTAGTCAGCATTTATCACTAATAAACTATTAGTGACTGTTCTCCGCGTAAGGATTCTAACAGCATTCTCTGCCTGCACGAAGAAAGTGCACTGAAAATAGATTCTAACGGACGTTTGGTGCTGTGTATCTATTAATACTATGTAAAGATCACAGATTTCATCTGCTACAACTTGCAGGTGTGAAACTTGCTGTAATGAAGTCGAAGTGACTAACTCTGAATGAACTAGTTGAGTAAGTTTTGTTTTGTATTCGCTGACATCAAACCGAACAGGAAGAAGTGTACCAACGCAGAATAATCGATATGATATTCTTCAGTCTACTGAAGGCATTCGTACACAATATCTTAAATTTAAGACACTCATAATAAATTGTAAACTACTTTCATAGAAAGTATGAAGAAAGTATACAAACAGAAAACCTTTGTTCACATTCATAGTGGAATGAATTACCCGCAACACATTTCTGACAACTGTTATGAATCTTCAAGGACAATTTGGATTGATTCTTTGGTATATGTCGAATTATTGATGTTGCACGACATCCAACGTACGTAAGATAATGTACACAAAAAAAACAGGCGTACTGCGGAGATAATGGTTGCACCTCCTACTCCAGACCAAAATACTAGTAACAAGCCTTAGAGCGTAGATGTTTCATGTTCACAGACGGCGACTTCCCATCAGCGTTAACGTGAGCCTGCCAGTCAATCCGTTGGCTTAAATTGAGAATGGAGAGTATGTTTACCCAAGGATTTGTGAATTACTGCGTTAATACACCGCGTAGCAGTCAACTATTTCTTCAGTCGAAGTCTCAGAGGGCTCGGCGATCCACATGTAGGAGAATGGTTCCTCAGTACGGCGCTGCCGATTTTCTTCCTTAACCTCCTCCAGCATGTGCATGTGCTCGTCTTTAATGAGTTGGTGGTCGACGGCGGTAATTGTTAATCCTGCTTGTTTTCTTCTTTAAGCTACGCATATTGAGCAGCTCCCTGTGTGTTGGAAATCTGACTTCACTTCATTTCCACCTTTTTGGAGTTGGAGTCGTTTTCTATTCACTTCTCTGTGTGTTATCATGTGTGCTTTGAATCACTGAAACGTAAACTATGAAAAGATCTTTTGCCTCCATCTCGAACGGGGCGTACCTCTCTTGGAACACGTTTCTGACTGTATGTACATATGACCCTTTGTGCCCCTTTCCCTTTCAGGTATGGTTTCCTTCAGTTTGTTCCCATTTAGCCAAACCACGCTTAATATCAACCAGCTCATTCGCATGTGGTAGGTGCTTACAGGTACTTCGTATATATGATTCATTTCAATGTTATGTACCTACAACTTCAGGAATGACATAATTCATGGAGGTTTATTCCGTCTTGGCAATTAAATGAAAGGTAGTTTTCTTCCACACACGTTCCATTTCTTTTATTTGTGAGACATATTCAGCGACCTTTAATACATGTTTGTTTTATGTACATAAAATGCGTTGTACAGAAGCTACAAATGTGTCAATACATAGCGTTATTTCTGGTTATTCAAGTTCGAAACTACTTTTTCAATGTAAGTTCCTTGAGGTTAAATTATCACTTGCTGCTACTTGCAATTTCTGATGTTGACAATCTGTGTATGTTGTCCCGGAGATCTATTTATTCTATCTGCATACCCCAGATCACCGACATTCGGAGTGTGCTATATAGCATTTGCTTAAACGCTTCACTTCCACTTTTCACTGTGTACTGAATCTGCGTGTATACGGTGTGACTGTTGCAAACTGTCGTTGAGTGCGTATTCTACCTGTTTCGTTTTATTGTGGTGTGTATATGTGGTATGATATTTCTTCATTGGCAATATGTGTGGATGTGTCGTTTTATGTGTGGGCATGGCATGTGTTCTCTCTCTCTCTATCTCTCTCTGTCTCTTACACACACACACCACACACACACACACACACACACACACACACACACACACACACACAAAACATAAGCTCACACATAACAGATGAACAAATATGGAGCAACACATACTTACCACAACAAAATACAACACAAAAATCGAAGAATAAACAGATGATAGTTCGCAACACTACACACGGTAAACATACATTCAACATCCAGTGGCAAGTGGAAGCGAAGTGTTGAGGTAAATGTGGTCGCGAAAATATCGAAAATTGGCCGTGTGTACGTAAATATATCTCCAGGACAACACAAATGGATCAACAACATAAGGAATTTAAAAAAATTATACCCAACATCGCATTCAGCACTATTTATTGCTGGTGACATGATTCAGCATTCTAACAAATACAGATCGCTACTTCAAATCTGTAATTGCGTGAAATTCCAAGAACACAAATTGTAAGTAACTCCAAATGAAAATTTATCCTCACGAAACTTTTGTTGCAAAAGTTGTTTCTAAACTGTAAAAAATGACGATAATACGGGAAAATGTAATGTACTAGCATTTGTGTAACTAATGTAGAATGAATTTTTTATTATACAGTGTGGCCCATTGATAGCGACCGGGCCAAATATCTTACGAAATAAGCATCAAACGAAAAAATTACAAAAAACGAAACTCGTCTAACTTGAAGGGGGAAACCAGATGGCGATAAGATTGGCCCGCTAGATGGCGCTGCCATAGGTCAAACACACATCAACTGCGTTTTTTAAATAGGAACCCACATTTTTATTACATATTCATGTAGTACGTAAACAAATATGAATGTTTTAGTAGGAACATTTATTTCGCTTTGTGATAGATGGCGCTGTAATAGTCACAAACGTATAAGTACGTGGTATCACGTAATATTCTAGCAGTGCGGACGGTATTTGCTTCGTGATACATTACCCGTGTTAAAATGGACCGTTTACCAATTGCGGCAAAGGTCAATATCGTGTTGATGTATGGTTATTGTGATCAAAATGCCCAACGAGCGAGTGCTATGTATGCTGCTCGGTATCCTGGACGACATCATCCAAGCGCCCGGACCGTTCGCCGGATAGTTACGATATTTAAGGATACAGAAAGAGTTCAGCCACATGTGAAACCTCAACTCCGACCTGCAACGAATGATGATGCTCAAGTAGATGTTTTAGCTGCGGTCGCGGCTAATCAGCAGTAGACAAATTGCGCGAGAATCGGGAACCTCAAAAACGTCGGTGTTGAGAATGCTACATCAACATCGATTTCACCCGTACCATATTTCTGTGGACTAGGAATTGCATAGCTCCGACTTTGAACGTCGTGTACAGTTCTGCCACAGGGCACAAGAGAAATTACGGGACGATGACAGATTTCTTGCACGCGTTCTATTTAGCGACGAAGCGTCATCCACCAACAGCGGTAACGTAAACCGGCATAAAATGCTCTATTGGGCAACGGGAAATCCACGACGGCTGCGACAAGTGGAACATCAGCGCTCTTGGCTGGTTAACGTATGGTGCGGAATTATGGGAAGAAGGATAATTGGCCCCCATTTTATCGATGGCAATCTAAATGGTGCAATGTATGCTGATTTCCTACGTGATGTTCTACCGATGTTACTACAAGGTGTTTCACTGCATGACAGAATGGTGATGTACTTCTAACATGATGGATGTACGGCACATAGCTCCCGTGCAGTTGAAGCGGTATTGAATAGCATATTTCATGACAGGTGGATTGGCCGTCGAAGCACCGGATCTGACGTCCCCGGGTTTCTTTCTGTGGGGAAAGTTGAAGGATATTTCATATGGTGATCCACCGACAACGCTTGACAACATGCATCAGCGCATTGTGAATGCATGTGCGATCATTACGGAAGGCGAACTACTCGCTGTTGAGAGGAATGTCGTTACAGGTATTGCCAAATGCATTGAGGTTAACAGACAACATTTTGAGCATTTGTTGCATTAATGCGGTATTTACAGATAATCACGCAGTAACAGCATGCTTTCTCAGAAATGATAAGTTCACAAAGGTACATGTATCACATTGGAACAACCCAAATAAAATGTTCAAACGTACCTACGTCCTGCATTTTAATTTAAAAAATCTTTCTGTTACCAACTGTTCATCTAGAACTGTGAGCCATACGTTTGCGACTATGACAGCACCATCTATAACAAAGCAAAAAAAGTTCTCCAACTCAATCATATTTTTTTACGTACTACACAAATATATAATATAAAATGGGGGTTCCTATTTAATAAAATGCTGTTGATATCAGTTCGACCTATGGCAGCGTCATCTAGCGGACCAACCACAGCGCCATCTGGTTTTCCCCTTCAAGCTAGACAAGTTCCGTTCTTTGTAGTTTTTTCGTTTGACGCTTATATTGTGAGATATTTGGTCCGGTCACGATCAATGGACTACCCTGTATACATATACATTTGTATTACAGGTTACTGGATATGCTTCGCAAATATGTATGGTAAGAAACAAATTGCATTTCATTTAGTTGCAGGGATGGAAAACACCGCTATGAATTTTGAAGCAACTAAGGAATGACGGGAAACGGATAAAATGACGAAATACATAGTACGTAAGCAAGGAACTAACTATTTAACCAGTGCAACGATACAACCGAACTGATGTAACACACTAGATGCCATCAGTAGAGGACGCTTCAGGTAAAGGAAGAATAAATGTCTTTCAATAAAGACTTTTGAAGCAACTAGTTGCAGTATCAAGACGAAGAATCCTATGCTACAGCAATGGCATTTTTTTATGTTGGAATGACATTTTGATGAACTTCACTTCATTTAGCTGCTTTCAAATATAAGTACTCGTCTTACTGTTAGTCTTGAACGTCTTACGTCCTTCTCGGAAGCAGAGGTAAGCTTCCTGCACTTAGCGTCCCGTCTTGGCGGTTTGAGCTGTCTCCCTTTGATAACCTTACAACTCCTGCGGGGGCCACTCGTCGCTGCGGGGGTGGAACGCCGTCTCGGTGTAAGCAATCGTGTCCGCCGCTGCGTCGACAAAGCCCGGCTTAGCACGCCAGGCGCTTAAACAACTGTACACAATCCACAAGACGCTGCGGCAAAGCCAGCAAAGGACAAAGCCGCCCACGATCTGAGCCAGGAGTGCAGAACACGGGGACGGTTTGGACGCATCGCAAGGAAACTACGAAACGGTAGCGCTTGCTGTACCTGCCTTTTTTGTTTTCGTAGGCTTTGACAACTATACTGATGAATTTCCTTAATTGAAATTATCTGCATACATTTTCAGTGAAGTGGCCGTGCGGTTCTAGGCGCTGCAGTCTGGAACCGAGGGACCGCTACGGTCGCAGGTTCGAATCCTGCCTCGGGCATGGATGTGTGTGATGTCATTAGGTTAGTTAGGTTTAACTAGTTCTAAGTTCTAGGGGACTAATGACCTCAGACGTTGAGTCCCATAGTGCTCAGAGCCATCTTCAGTCTTTAATTTGGCACTTACAGCGTGCCTGCAGCTTCCCTTATCGTCGATGCAGGTCTCCACTCAAGCGTATGCTATGCAAGCCTCTTCACTTCTGCAAAACTACTTCAACCTACAGCTGCTTTAACTTGCGTGCTGTTGTGAAGATTCAGCCTACTTCTAAGATAGCTCCAGATTTTACCCTCCATTACTAAATTGAATATTCATTCATGCATGCGTTCAGTAAACCTAACCCCTCTTTTAGTCAAACTTGGTCATAAATTTCTCTCAAATTACATTCTGTATCTCCTCTTAAGATATAAGATCCAGAATTCCAATACTCACTTACCATCTACAGTAATAAATTTCAAATGGTTTTTCCCTTGTTGGAAATGTATATCTTCCACATTTCATTTAAATACAAACCTACACTCCAGATGAACACTCACTGAGAAGTTTAGTTGGTACTCGATGTTAAAAAATATGTTTCAGAAATACTTTTCTTACCATAGTTAGTATGAATTTTACATCGTCTCCACTTTGGACCTCACCGATTTATTTTGTTATCCAAACTGATCTGAAACATTTAGTGTCTTATTTCCATCTGTAAATTCATCGGCACAGTCTGAAATATTTAAATTATAGTCCATTACGATTATTTTACTTTGATTAATATTCATCTCGTTATCTCTTTCGAAGAAGCTATTCATTATGTTCTAGTAATACAGGAAGTCCTTCGCCGTCTGTGGCAGAATTACAGTCTTACCTGAAAACGTTAAAGTCTTCCGTTTCTACTCCCTAAACTATAATTTCCTTTCCTAGTTCTGCTTAGCTTCCCTTACTACTTGATCAACGTTACATCGGGAACAAGATACGAACCTTTATTACGCCCTTTAACTACTGCTTTGCTTTCATTTCCTTCGATTCTTACAACGGTAGTATGGTTTCTGTTCAAGTTTTAGGCAATTTTTTTGCTCTTTTTAATTTGGCTCTGCTGCTTTCAGAATTTGAGATAGTGTATTCCACTGAGTACTGTCAAAAGCTTGCTCTAATGATTTAACTGCTATAAAAGTTACCTTTATTATTTTTTTGTTATTTTTTTGGTCTTCAGTGAAATATCTACCGTAAGCTGTAGAGCCAGTATCGTCTCCAATGTCCTACATCCCTTGACGGGAGGAACTGATCACTCACCATTTTGGGCTCTACCAGCTTCTTCATTGTTCTGTATACAATTCGTGACAGCATTTTGTAACAATAATACATGCACCTGTGGGCACTTACCTTTCGGAATTACTACATAGTCCTTTGAGTCACATGGAGTGTGTATTGTGTGTGTATTAAATCGGGGATCTAGAAACGACGCAGAGGTTTCGCCCCGCCGTAACCCTCCGTGTTTCTCAACCCCACAAGAGGCCACGTCAGTCCACCCACCCACTTCACCGCCGCCCCACATTGAATCCAGGGTTATTGTGCGGTTCGGCCCCCAGTTGACCCCACGGGTATCATCTCATACCAGACGATTATAACCCCATTTGTTTGCTTGGTAGAGTAATGATGATGTACGCGTACGCGGAGAAGGTGTTTCCGCAGCAATCGCCGACATAGTGTGCCTGAGGCGGAATAAGGGGAACCAGTCCGCATTTGCTGAGATAGATGGAAAACCGCCTTAAGAACCATCCACAGACTGGCCGGCACACCGGACGTCGACACAATTCCGCCGGGCGGATTTGTGCCGAGGACCGTTACGCTTTCCCGCTCCGGAAGAAGCGCGTTATAACGCGCGGCTAGCATGGCGGGTACGAGTGATATGGCACTTAAGTTATCTCTTATCCCTTGCATGCTACATAGAATAATTTTGTCGTTGTACGTTTTTCCAAGGATCTCAACAATTTTGAGAGAGTGTTGTGTATTTCATGGGTTCACTGCCGAGTTAGATCTGCGCCGTCCCAACGTCTCGAACCCACCTCATCTTCTCCTGTTTCCTCTCCCACCTCTACAGTACTGTCTTCAGCTTCTTTGCGTATTCGTAGTTGCAATTCAGATTATGTCAATCGGTCTCTCTGCAACAATATCTGATTCTATAGTCGACAAAGATATCTTTTACTTAAAGTACTGACAGATAATAGTAATACCACTAGGACTACCTCACTCAAGTCTCGCGATTATTACACTACTGGCCATTAAAATTGCTACACCAAGAAGAAATGCAGATGATAAACGGGTATTCATTGGACAAATATATTATACTAGAACTGACATGTGATTACAGTTTCACGCAGTTTGGGTGCATAGATCCTGAGAAATCTGTACCCAGACCAACCACCTCTGGCCGTAATAAAGGCCTTGATACGCCTGGGCATTGAGTCAAACAGAGCTTGGATGGCGTGTACAGGTACAGCTGCCCATGCAGCTTCAACACGATACCACAGTTCATCAAGAGTAGTGACTGGCGTATTGTGACGAGCCAGTTGCTTGACCACCATTGACCAAACGTTTTCAATTGGTAAGAGATCTGGAGAGTGTGCTGGCCAGGGCAGCTGTCGAACGTTTTCTGTATCCAGAAAGGCCCGTACAGGGCCTGCAACATGCGATCGTTCATTATCCTGTTGAAATGTAGGGTTTCGCAGGGATCGAATGAAGGGTAGAGCAACGAATTGTAACACACCTGAAATCTAGCGTCCACTGTTCAAAGTGCCGTCAATGCGAAAAAGAGGTGACCGAGACGTGTAACCAATGGCACCCCATACCATCACACCATCACATCATCACACACGCTTCCAATGTGCGTTCACCGAGATGTCGCCAAACACGGATGCGGCCATCATGATGCTGTAAACAGAAACCGGATTCATCCGAAAAAATGTTTTGCAATTCGTGCACCCAGGTTCGTCGTTGACCGCAGGCGCTCCTGTCTTTGAGGCAGCGTCAAGGGTAACCGCAGCCATGGTCTCCGTGCTGATAGTCGATGCTGCTGCAAACGTCGTCGAACTCTTAGTGCAGATGGTTGTTGTCTTGCAAACGTCCCCATCTGTTGACTAAGGGATCAAAAAAATGGTTCAAATGGCTCTGAGCACTATGCGACTCAACTGCTGAGGTCATCAGTCGCCTAGAACTTAGAACTAATTAAACCTAACTAACCTAAGGACAGCACACAACACCCAGCCATCACGAGGCAGAGAAAATCCCTGACCCCGCCGGGAATCGAACCGGGGAAGACTAAGGGATCGAGACGTGGCTGCACAATCCGTTACAGCCACGCGGATAAGATGCCTGTCATCTCGACTGCTAGGAGGCCGTTGGGATCCAGCACTGCGTTCCGTATTACCATCCTGAACCCACCGATTGCATATTCTGCTAACAGTCATTGGATCTCGATCAACGCGAGCAGCAATGTCGCGATACGATAAGCCTCAATCGCGATAGGCTACAATCCGACCTTTATAAAAGTCGGAAACGTGATGGTACATTACTTCTCCTCCTTACACGAAGCATCACAACAACGTTTCACCAGGCAACGCCGGTCAACTGCTGTTTCTGTATGAGAAATCGGTTGGAAACTTTCCTGATGTCAGCACGTTATAGGTGTCGCCACCGGCGCCAACCTTGTGTGAATACTCTGAAAAGCTAATCATTTGCATATCACAGCATTTTCTTCCTGTCGTTTAAATTTCGCTTTTGTTGTACGTCATCTTCGTGGTGTAGCAATTTCAATGGCCAGAGGGCCTGACGAAATTGCAGAGGAAGTATTTTTGAATCATATTTTTCAAGTGATGAAGGACTCCAGTGTATCTATATAAGCATGTTTATATGCTTCAACATTTCGCTACCGCTACACGAAACAAGTTTTCATACCTAAGCGCAACCACAGAATGCATTTTAAAAACTCTTCCATCTTGTCTCTAATCTTGTGAAATACCGGCGATGGTGCTCTGATTCAGTCATTTGTGTCAGAAGCATTTAGTATCTTGTTGAGTCACTCTTGTTTAGCAATAGAGATTTTAAGGAAATGTAAGGTTTCACACTCAGAACTGCTACTTCATAAATGTCATTAAAGTCCTCAACAAATTTTCATAAGTATTTTTACACATCTACTTAACGAATGCACACGTGGATTCTAGTTACTTTTCAATAACTGCACACGAAAGACGCTAGTAATTGTTCTTGGTGGCACTTGTTGCGGGCTTTTTAAATTCCTGTTGCAGGTTTCTAGGGATTGTAAAGGGAACTTAGTAGGTGACTATCTCACACACGGAAATGTGCCGTTTGGATACAACAGAAGCCTGAAGATTGGATTACTTTAAAATCTATTTCTTTCCGGTACACACACAGAGACGTCTGTGCCGCCTTCGATCCCCCTGACGTACAGTGCCCTTTGTTTATAGTCACTGCTTTTACATCCTGCTAACTCAGTCGTTGGGCAATAAGAACGACCGACAGAGTAGATAATTGTGGAATACATATTTGAGGAGTACACAGAGATGTCGAAACTTTACTGCATTGCTGAATTTCGTCATAGAATTCTATAATGTACCTGCCGAGAAATGTTCCCGGATCACTTCAGTCCGTCAACACACGCGTTGCGAACGTGGTGTCCGCGGGTATCTCATCCGAACATGGGCTATAAAGTGGATACGTCGAGGTCAACCTATTCCGCGGCCACCGTGATCCTAATGTTTAACTCCTGTTGACTTTTTCTTGTGCAGCATATAACGAGTCTGTGGCAGGAGACATTTGTAGAGAAAACGACCATCCCAGTGCAGTAGTCGTGGCGGCAGAAGAAATGGTTCAGCACACACCTGGGTTTGTAGACCGAGTGAATAAAAGCACACGTCGGAGGTACACCTTGTGCAACGGACAGAAGGGCTGCCATACAGTTATCTCCCGTAGAGAACATAGCTCAGAGTTCGTCGTTCCCGCTGCAACCTGGAGACGTGAAAGTAATCCGACCTTCAAACATTTTACGTCCCGAAGGTACATTTACGAACTTTATATCCTTATCAAAACTATATCCACTAATTCCCTTCTACAATCTTTATAAGCCCCTAGTAGGAATTGTGAGACGCCCTCTTTTTATAAATGTAGTTTGTTATCCTTCTGTTAATGACATAGAGTTCAATTTCCGGGCACACTAAGATGTTAATGGTGCAGATTAAGTGCAATCAGAAAAGTAAACTGCTTCTTTTTAGTTATGAAATTACAGTTAGCACCATGGAAAGACTACTGACGTAGCAGGCTCAACTCATAAATTTTACGCAAATTTAATATTGCCTTTATTTCAAAACGAAAAAGAGTGGAGCATGTCGTGCAATATATGTATTTCTTGGCAAGGATGTTGCAGTATTCCAGTGTCTCGAGTTCCACGATTCGAAGCACACCGAGAAATAAACTCAGAGGTACACCAATTTCTACTTTTGAACAGTTTAGGCAGACTATCCAATGAATTTTATCCAAAGTGGATACTATTGAACTCCGTGATTGTTCCTTTATAGGATACAGAAAAATATTCGCTACAGGTCACAATGAAAGATTTCGGCCTTGTGCTCATTCTCAGCTATTAACAAATTCGTGTATATGTTCATATTGCTGGAGATCATTGTTCGAATACAAATAAACTTATTTGTTGGTGATTGAATAGATACTAGTGGAACAGTGGTATATGGCAAAGTAGCATTTGTCGAAAATATATCTGTACTTACATCGACATAAAGTATCATTATAATTATGCTGTGGTTACAGTTCTTCGCTCAGTTGCCAGTGTGTTACCATTTTCAAGTCCATGTTTCATTTCTTAAAAATTTAGCTACATATTTCACTACTGCGTCGTAAACTCGTGATATACCCTGTGTTACATTCAGACACGTAGGTTATGGTCAAAGAACCTAGACATTGGAAGTGCAAAAATTTTGCACACATAGAAGTTTAAAAACTATTATAAATTGCGAAATTCTTGATCCGCACTGCGAAATTTTAGTTTCACGTTTTCGTCAGATAATTGAGCTCTACGAAGTACAGAAATGTTGTAGACATGAAAGTTTGAAACTAATTACAAATTACGAAATTGCAGTTAAAACTTGTGTTTACGATATGACTTTTACAAATTACGATAATGACACGTGGACTACTGTATAGTTGCTACGTTGGATTTCCATAGCATCCTGTCTCATTTGCAGGGTGTTTTTCGCCTCGATTTAAGCGCGTGCAGGACCACTGCATTGTGTCGCATTATCAATAAAGAGAGAGTCTGGCAAACCTTCTCTTCCCTCAGTAGGTACATTTAGCGGCATTTGTGGATAGGAGCTAGTAGCAAAGAAATTATATACACGTATTTAAATTCCATGCATAATGTGGCAGTTCCTCAAGCAGCTCAGTGCTTATGTCGTCATACCTCATGAACTATGGATCGCACAGTGATGTAATTTTGAAAGTACATTTGGTGTTGTATACAAGCAATGTCCACAAAATGTGTCAAGAGTACTCTTGGTAGAAGTGCCTGATGCGTCAGTTTTACTGCATGACCAATTAAAATGTATTACGCGATACACTTTTTCCCTTTGATAATTTTGTTGCGGTTTTCAGAGACAAAGTTTCATAACGGTTTGAAATTATGAGTAAAATTTATTGTAAGTCAGTAAAGCTCTCATTCTCCAATAGTATATGAATAAAATTTGATTATTCATATGTTCTGGGCTACATAACATTTTCACCGTAAGTTATATGGTTATCGTAACAGAGGCTGTTCCAGACAGTGATATATTTATCAGGTTTGGTTGAAATCGGTCCAAGGATTCAGGAGGAGCTGTGGAACATAAATTTAGACACATACATACATAAATTTTTATAATATGTATGGATTCGCATATTCAGTATTTCTAGCTGGTCCAATGTGCAATAGAAATATTGGGTCTCCACTAGCGTGCAGGGATCTGTTTTCACTACTGTACGGCAATGATTTATTTTAAGGTTCTTACATAAGCTTTCTTTGTCGTTATAAAGATTGTTTGTAACATCAAACCGGTTACATTTTGTGGATGCGTTCCTGTCTTGCAGATTATCAACACAATTTTCTCGAATTATTTTTATTAGATTGTCGGCTTTTGTCATGTATTACCTCCTCCATCAGTATCTGATAATAAGATTTTTAAGAATTTTATATGTTTATTGTTAATGCTCTTTTTTAGGGAGAGATTCTTCGCTCTGTTTTTGGATGCCTCTTCCAAGGGATTTATTAACATGACGCAAATTTGTCGGCTGTCTAAAAGTGGAGGCAAATAATGAGAAAATTCCTGTTATCTGCACCAACATCTGTTCTCCACAAGCCACCTCATGCTGTGCGACGAAGTGTACTCTTGTATCACTGCCGTGACTATCCGTTCTGCCGATAAACCTCTACGTATGAGCTCTAATTTCCTCGTCGTGATAATTTCGTGAGACATATGCGGAAGGGGATATTATACCGTTCTGGAACGTACACTGTCTGAGCTTCATCAGGAAGCCTCTCTGTGATACGAAACGCCTCTCTTCAAGCGTCTGTCATTGGAGTTTATAATCTTCAAAACGCTCTCGTTATTGCTAATTAATCCCGTGGAAAAATAATCCGATCTTCGTTGAGAACTTACGTCAACGCCTCTGTCCTCTTTCCTCAGTACTGCCAGTGAACTGCTTTGTTAAAACAGTTTTTCATTCCTAATTCTCCGATTCCTTCCGAGACACAGATTTAAAAAAAAAATTTTAATGGCTTCTGGGCACCACCCACACAGCCAGCCTCAGACCATAAGAAACAACGGTTATCTGATACATTTTACATCTGTCTAAACTGAACTTAAGTAAACAATCTAAGTAAATTAACATGTTATGTGTATTACTATGTGTATTACAATGCAAATGAATTCTCCACCCTTATATTCTTATTTGACCTTCTGTTACAGAATCGTACAGGAGCTTACACACATTTCTGTCTACTGTTGCTTAACGACTTTTAATGTCTGCAGGCAACGTTTTCTCAGAGGTCATCACATGCTGTAACTGTTTCGTAGTTTCTTGAAACCTGTGGATGCCAAAGAAAATATGATTAGTATCTATTTCACTGCCACATACACATGACAATGTAGAGGCGGTGAAGACGTTGCTGGGATCTCCAGTGATTGAAGCGAAGTTGTCTCAGTGCCACTTTAAAGTTCGTCGTGTCTGCAGTTTTCCTTCCAACAAATTGATGGGAGATAAGGTACCACTGCTAGTTTCTCCCTTTAATTTCGTAATACTCTTGAAGGTATTTATTCCATCGGGCCATGATTATATTCCATATGTTATAAAGAGTGTCGTCCGGTGAAAATTCATCCTATTTAACTGAATCAGTGCATACAGCTTCCTTAGTTAGAGAATCTACTTTTTCATTTCCTTTTATTCCGCTGTTCGCTTTCACCCATAACATAACAGTACTCTTATTTACGCAAAAAAATTCTGCACAGTTCTATAATCCGAAATACCAGATAACTTTGGTATTGCTTACATCATAGCTTTTATAGGCATCAATGCTGAGTGCAGGAGTGATAAAATTATAATTGTTTCTTCCTGTACTTCCTTTGCCTATTTAAGTCCCTCTAAAGACGCTATGAGCTCTGCAGTGAGTATGGATACTTCATACAGGAGCTTGAATTTGCCACGTCTCTTATTTCTCTCTTCTGTAAATGCACTTGATGCCTCGTATTTTGATTTAGACTTGTCTATGTGGATCTGTCTTGACGATGTCCATGCTGCTAGGTTGTCAGCTAATACTCTCTCAATCAATGAATCTTGGCTGAATGGAAAGCGCGTCAAGATATTAAGCTTCACTAACGTGCTAGTGTAGGTCGTTATGAAGCAGCTTATAGCCACGAAAGTGGCAATATATTCACAGAAAGTCGAAACATCGATGTAATCTACTGCTAATGGTGGTAGTTTCTTCTTAATCCCATACCTGCGTGCACTGCACACTGTAGTGAGATATCTAATCTTTACTAACAAATTGCCATTTAAGAAGGGAAAAAGTTTCAAGTGGGAATTTAATTGTGATGTATTTCCTGCGTAGCATTTCATTGATTTCCACCAGCAAAGCGTTACAGTCGACTTTAATGCTTCAATATAGGCTCCTATTACATTTTACTGCCACTTATCGAGCTCCCGTAGTTCATTTTGCGTTGCAGAACCGTACAGATTTACCTGAATTCCATGTAAAGTTCTATTAGCGCGCGATGTATGTTTATGCAAATACTTGGCCGTGGTTGCCAACAAAAGCCTGTCACCGCGCGAAAGATATTAATGACGCCTTTACATTTTTTGAGTAATGCAATGTGTTCATGTTAGCTTCCGATCGTTGCAAAGTACTTGACTACTCTTTGGACTGGGAACATAAAAGGACCTAATTTTATATCTCTAGTTTCGTTATAACCTGTCTCATACGTACACACTCAACTGGTTTTTGAGGCAATATGCCGAGGCAGTTCTTATTCAACCATTCACTGAACACTATCATAGCTTCTTTCATCTGCAGCTGACACTCAATGAAACTACCGCTATGAGTATAAATACGTAAATTATTTGTGTACTTCAGGACTTGTACAATTACTGAGCCGACCGGAGTGGCCGGGAGGTTCTAGGCGCTACAGTCTGGAACCATGCGACCGCTACGGTCGCAGGTTCGAATCCTGCCTCGGGCATGGATGTGTGTGATGTCCTTAGGTTAGTTAGGTTTAAGTAGTTCTAAGTTCTAGGGGACTGATGACCTCAGACGTTAAGTCCCATAGTGCTCAGAGCTATTTGAACCATTTGAACAGTTACTGAAATATTAAGTGTAGATCTGATGTAAATAGATTTAACAGCATTGGCGACTACACAGACCCTTCTGATAACCGTTTGCTAGTTCTCCTCAGCCCCACTGTTTCTTTTAATAACCAGGCTTCTGTCGGAAAACATTCGCTGTAGCTTATGAATGAATGACTGTGGGATGTTTCTTCAGTTTTTATCAGCAGGGGCATAGGAACACTATAAGAGCCTTTGTAATATCCGTAGTCACTGCTAATAAATACTGATTGTCACTGAACGTAAGTTCTATACCAGTCACTAATCATACCAACTTTTCAGCTGTGCCGTTACCCTATCTACAAATTACCATATCTACAAATTACCCTTTCCAAAAATGTTTTTTAAATGGGGCAGAGCTCCTCGGCTCTCAATCCACGATCCTAATTTGTGTTCACTCATCCATTACAAAGCCTTGTAAACACAGGATAGAAGAGCGATGGTCCCTGTCTGCGAAGCGCACTCAGCCGCCTTCCACGATGCATATATTGGTACAAACCAAGAAGTCTTCATTTCTGAGGTATAGGTTGGTTGTTCCACATTTTATTGAAGGTGTTCATTAGATGAATTCGTCCCCTCTTGGACATTTGTTGGAGCTTAGAAAAATTAATGTTGTCCGCTCCCAGAGCCGAAGCCGGCCGGTGTGGCCGTGCGGTTAAAGGCGCTTCAGTCTGGAACTGCGTGACCGCTACGGTCGCAGGTTCGAATCCTGCCTCGGGAATGGATGTGTGTGATGTCCATAGGTTAGTTAGGCTTAATTAGTTCTAAGTTCTAGGTGACTGATGACCTCAGAAGTTAAGTCGCATAGTGCTCAGAGCAGTTTGAAGCAACCCAGAGCCGAATTCGTGCTGTATGCTACTGCTGGAGTCAATTCCGACACCGAGAAATTTCCATTTAGTACGTGTTCCACTTGCGTGTCTGCCATGAACTCGTTCTTTTCGAGTTCTGCAGCGTCTGGGATGATGTTGCATAGCATGTCTTCCAAGAGGTTTTGAGGTGTTTTCGGTACTTTTACCATTGCTGTATTAATTCGCCTTACCCTCTTGAGCTTATTCAAAACGGTGAAAATGGAGGATTCAGTAGATGGATAATTACATAAATTCTGCTAGCTTTTCCTCCTGTTATTTTTGTATACCCGCTTCGTTCTTGCCTGGATACGATTAAAATCAAGAACGTTATCTTCCCTGGCTTATCGCTTGTAGATTTTGGTGATTCTCTTCTCTTCTCTCTCTGTTCTTAGCTGCTGTCTCACAATCTGCGTCCCACCAGACCGGAGGCGGCCTTGCAGAAACGTAGAACCCGCGTGTTTCGTGGAATCGAGGCGTCGGCTGTGTTTTCAGTATTATGTACTAGGTTGGCATATTGCACTCTCACATCCCCACTTTCATTAAAGTCGTTCGGCTTCTTCGTCAGCACTTCCTCACATTCTACTCGCTTTTACTTTCTTATATTCCGTTTATAACGCGGAAATATCTTTACATCTGTACTGGGGTTATTCTGACATTTTATCGGTATCGGTAGATGGTCAGAACCGAATGGTTCTTACAACATTTCCCAGCGGAGCCGACGAGAAAACGGCTACAGCGTTGCTTCGTTGGCTTGGTTCAAATGGCTCTGAGTACTATGGTACTTACCTTCTGAGGTCATCAGTAGCCTAGAACTTAGAACTAATTAAACCTCACTAACCTAAGGACATCACACACATCCATACCCGAGGCAGGATTCGAACCTGCGACTGTAGCACCTAGAACCGCACGGACACTCCGGCCGGCGCTGCTTCGTTGATTAGGTCTGTTGATTCTCTTTAGTGTACCGTCGTTAAGTACTCCTTGTCAGCCCACATTTCCTTTCCTACTCTGTCTTCACCATTTGTGCAAATGGTTCCAACGGGTCTAAACACAGTGGGACTGAGGTCATAAGACCCCTAGACTTAAAACTACTTAAACCTGGCTAACCTAAGGCCATCACACACATCCACGCCCGAGGCAGGATTCTAACCTGCGACCGTAGCAGCAGTGCGATTCCGGACTGAAGCGCCTAGAACCACTCTGTCAGAGCAGCCAGCACCATTTCAGTCCTAATTCGGATAATATGCATTCTTGTCCCTACATTGCGTTTGGGTGGTCGACAGCACTAATTATTTCTCTGATTTTTTTATCTTGTTATAAATTAGTTACGAGCCCTATAAATAAGAGATTCACATTGTCTTCCCACGTTCACAATTGTTCCATATGCCTCTACTGCAACGTTTTTATGGTTTACATGTACAGGCGAAAATTCTATATCATTTTTGTAAGGATGGCGCTGTCTACATAGCCATATTTCTGATCACTTATGAAAATACTACATCCTGTTCGCCTTATACTTTCACTTGGTTGTATCCATGTTTCTGAAATTGCACATGGGGATACATTTAATGTTCTAACATTTGTAAATATGCCGTATTTGTTTGATTTTAATTAACGAGCATTCCACTGCATAATAGTGTTAATTAACGTCGCCGCGCGGGGTAGCCACGCTGTCTAAGGGGCCTTGCTAGTGTTCGCGTGGCTGCCCCCGTCGGAGGTTCGAGTCCTCCCTTGGGGATGGATGTGTGTGTTGTCCTTCGCGCAAGTTAGTTTAGGTTAGATTAAGTATTGTGTAAGCCTAGGGACTGATGAAATCAGCAGTTCGGTCCCTTAGGAATTCACACACATTTGAACACAATTAACCTCGTCTTTAGTATGGAAGTGAATTCACGATTCAGTTTCTTACATCACAGCACTGTGCTGGAGATTCGAAATTCATTGTGTGGTTGATCTGTCGTGACACTTATAATATTATTTCCTGGATGTTATTAACAAATTTATTATTAATTTGTCGTCCTTCAAGCACCTGGTGTGTTTGTAACGGGTTTAGATTGCTGTTGATTCGGGCCACATTGTGCTGTTTTGGAAGCTGTAATTTATTATACAAGTCGTATTGCACAGATACAAAAAAGTAGCTATATTAGTCGCTCTGAACGGAGGTAGTGCTGCAGCTGTTCCGTCCTGTGATATGGAGGCATACGACTACCCGCTTTCGAAGCAGCGGCAGTTTATGCAGGAGCGCTTGCTGGCTAAGTCAAAGGGTTTTCAGAAAGAACATAGCTACCTGCAGGTGATAAATTCACAGTTGTGGTGTGTCTCTGATTAATTTAAGCAGAGTGTGTGTGTGGTAACAGCGGAAACATTTTGTGGCGCTGTATATTTGCTGGTTGCACTGCTGCCACATTTGCATAGAATTTACCCTTATACCTCTCTATAGCCTGGTCGTAAATTGTCTTCGAAAGTCATAAACTGTTTAATATCCCTTTGTGTAGTGTACCCAGGGCAGCCACGGTCGTTCGAGGCGTGACCAGAAGGACAATGCACGTAAAATGCGGGGCCATATTTGTCACAGTCCACAAGGCCATGTGGACCTGCACAGTGCGTACATCTTTGTTGGCTACTGCTCTATTTGCTGCAATGGTCCCAGTGCTAACATTTATAACACTGCATAACCCAGCTAGCATACGGTACTACGGGACAACGAACTCAGTAAATGTCACCCTCAATCAGATAATCTCTGAGATTTAAAAGTAGTTACACGCATAGTCTACCTTCATACGACTGCCACAACTCTGCGCCTTATGACACTTAAAATTTCTTGTACACACAGATCTGTTCAGATATTTCGAATAATTGCTTTACTTATACTCATAAGCCAGAGGAAATAAGCCTTCAGATTATCCACAGAAAAAAAATTGACTTAATACTAGGATATTCTTAGCTAAAGCACAGCAGAATCCAAGTTCGATTTTATTACAACTGGCAGCAGCTACATCGGTGACAACAAAGCCAATTTAGACTTGCACGCGATGCAAAATTTTGCAGTCTAACACGGGGTGCAATCTTCCAGCGTTCTTTTACCTGCTTTCTACAAAGACGCTGTATGGCCCCATATCACACAATTCATATAAGGACAATGACTGCCTATTAAGCTGTTGCTGCGTACTTACAATTGCCTTTGGAATGTTACCGGAGGAACACAAGTACTGTTTCTTGCACTCCACACTTACTGCTTGCTTGGTCTGTCCGTCCACAACCTTCAGCGTTTTCTTTTTATTTATGTATACCACAGATGTCGTGTTTTGTGCTTTCTGTGGAATCTTTTGGAGCGGAATGTCTTCATTTACCACCCTGAAACAACTGCAGATGCTGTCGCTGGTACTTGCAGGCCCAAAGATTCTTGATGTGATTAATATCATTTTTCATCTGATGATACTGCTTCCAAAATAGTTCTCTCCCGGTGTAGTCAGTACGAAACGTAAAGTCGTGGGCAAGAAAACACTGTACCTGTCTTCTCCGTACTCCTCGCTAGCCATAGCGGCTAACACCGAAACTGCTGTCCCACGAAACTTTCTCCGGCTCGGCTAAAGCTTCTTTGTGACACAATCGTTCTCTTCGAGGTTTCCTCTGAGCAGCAGCTTGAGTCACAATTGCAAAGGACTAGAGAGAAACTGTTGCCCTGTTTCACACCTGTACCCAAGTTGAAGGACTTTGCTTTTTCAACCGTATTTTTTTTCGTATCTGCGTCTGTAAGTGGTTCACATATCAGTTTTGCTAATTCAGATTTAATTCCAATGTTTCATATTACTTTAGCGATGTTTTTTCCTGTCAACACAGATAAAATCTTATTTTCAAAATCAGTGAAATTCATTACTACATCCCAGGAGTTTTGTAAAGTCCAACGAACCATCATTTTTAAGGCAGTATCTTTCCTGCCAGTACATTCTTCCTTCATACGTACTTTGATAATCACCCAAACACCCATCAAGTGTTGATTATATTCGATTGAGTATGACTGTAAAGAATTTCAGCAGATGCAGAAGTGGGTGTACTGAAATTATTAATCGTGGCTGTATATTCGTTGCCCCTCAAGACGTCGATTTCGTGAGTAATGTTGTAATCACGTTACTTTTACTTGCATAATACAATCAACCTTGCCATGAAGTGTCTTCTAAAGGGAACATAAAATTTGTAACTGTGTAGGATTTGTCTAAGCGTGAGGATCTGGGCAAGAGGTTACTAGGACTTGAGACACATGTCGTTTTCGTCATCTGTGCTAACTAATAGGCAGAACATCTTTGTGTTTTCTTAACCAAGTTTTCTGCTAAACATGGAGTCACGTAGAAAAACCCTTGTAATTCACTGGGATTGCGAACTGTTTGGAAAATAATTGACATAGAGATTGTCATTGCTACAAGTAAGAAGTGTTAAAGAAATAAGCCTAACATTTGACGCTATTAACTCAAACACTGTTTCAGCTCCCTAATCCTCAAAACAATTGCATATTTGTACTATGGTTTGAAACCCAAAGAGAATTTTCGTTTAAAAATGATTGCAAAGGTTTCGAAGAGTTTGCCTCAGGTGATAAAGAGAAAGAACAAAAAACCTATGGTCAGCTTGGCGCTGATTTGAAGCGACGTCCATCCAGAATACCAAGCAGGGACCTCGGGCACTAAGACACCTCACCAGGTGTATCGTTGTAGAACATTGTTAATATGAAATGGTATGATAAATCGGAATAAGGTCATCATTTCGCTATTAAAATAATTCCTTCTTTTTACCTTCTGTTAGTGTTTCCATTGAAGTGCTTTCATCCGTCGTAGGAAACCGCATTTGTTCATTGAACGAGGTAAAGCAGTCTTTAAGACATGTGGCCTGAAGACCCGGATTCAAATCCACATCTGGAATTCTGATGTTAGGTTTTCCACTAATTACTTAAGTTACGCAGGCCGCGGTGGCCGAGCGGTTCTAGGCGCTTCAATCCGGAACCGCACGCCAGCTACGGTCGCAAGTTCTAATCCTGCCTTGGGCATGGATTTGTGTGATGTCCTTAGGTTACTTAAGTTTAAGTAGTTCTAAGTTCTAGAGGACTCATGACCTCATATGTTAAGTCCCATAGTGCTCAGAGCAATATTTTGAACTTAAGTTACTTAAACGAAGCGCGTGGATAGTTTCCTTGAAAAGAACATTCCCGATTTTCTTACACAGCTTTGTCCAAACATGATCTAATGACGTCATCGTCATTGGGATGTTAAAATGGAGATTCTCATGCTACTTACAAATATGAATAGTGTTTAGTTACATCACATGAGGTTTTGAAAATATTTGTCAACGAACATCGTCCATTGGAAATAAATCATGGTTATCATTTTTCGTGCAATGCACTATGTTATACAGGCTGTACCTCCAAGGAAATCGTCGTTTGAGTATGGTTGATCCATACATCGAAATGTTTTATTTTAGTTCATGTAAACTGGATCGGTGAAGCTCTTCTGTCACGCTTCGGATTAAAATACGGCATGGATGCGTGGTGACTGCTAATCGATTCACTCCGTGTAAATTTCAACATAGCATTATCTCACCTGGGAAACTTCAATGTGTCACTTGAAATTAGGAATAAATTTTGCTGTGACAGCAAAAACGATGTTCAGTTTCTTTTTACTGTATCACTATCGATTCAGAGGCTAGCTGCCCCATTCTTAGATGCGGTTGATGTATATATACGTCTAACTGCATGACGTATACCGTATGATCATACCTTGCTCTCATTGCCGTCCAGCAGTAGCCTGCGCTGTAATATCTGTGTCCAGTCCTATTCGGGAAGGTATTATGTAGAGTTGATCAGTTGAACCAAGCAGTGATCTTATTCGTGAAAAGGTGAACTGCCCGCCCCAAACAGTGATACAGTGATAGTCGATGGTCGTCGTAAGATGTGATGTCCGCCAGATATGCCAAACACCGTTTTTTCTCAGTACCCAATCACGTTTGAGCACCACTGTGCCATCATCAGTTGGTTTCCGTTTTATTTATTCCGTAATGTGAAATTTTTATTAAATGATTATAAAATTATGTGGATGTTTGGTTCAAACAATAGTTCGTTTCTTTTTGTTAATACCTTTACACATGGTGGGCATCATTTGTCCGCATCACTTGTGTATTATTTACGGCAGGTAACTTGTCAGCTGCAGCCAAACGATATTGATGAGAGATTTTGCCGGGAGTTAACCAATCACCTAGAATGTAAATTAGTTTGTCACGATATTTCGCGCCTATATTCGTTTTACTTACTTATCCGTGTGCGAAGCCCTTCTATTCTCCGCATCATGATGAGATGTGATGCGCAACGTAAATATAACACGGATTTTCCTCAAATAAGGTCATAAAACACATTTCACTTCACCAAAACACAGTGTCATTGTGGTTTGTTGTGTGTCCCAGCCCAGTCAATGTTTATTTGTTCACCAGAGTTTTCGACGCCAAATTTGAATTTTGTTTACCTTCTATCTTGCTGGGTTTTAGTATTCTCAAGTCTCTTTCTCTTGTAGTTGGGTGGTGATTGTGGGCTACAAGGTGGTCAGCAAATGTGCTATGGGAGCTGTTTCGTTTTTAAGCTCTGAGATGTTCTGAATATCTGGTTTTGAAGTTTCTGCATGTTTTCCCTATGTACACTGACTGGCAAGTATTGCATGAGAGTTCATATATTCCTGATCTGTTAAATTTATCCATTGGTGTTTCTTGTCTTGTGATCTTTTTGTGTTGTGTTCTCTGTCCTCTGCCCTACTTGGAGTCCCTGTTCTCTAATATGGTGCCTATTCTGTGGACAATCATTTTATTGTAGGTGAGTATGTGTCATTTCGTTTTGTGTGTGTATTTGCTTGTTGTGTCTTGTGTGTGGTGATAGTTTGTGTTTTATGTTCTTCTCTGTTTAGCGAGAATTTTTGTGTGGTATGTTCATTTTTGTACTGTTTACATATTTTTTTTATTTAACTTGTCTACCATATGGGTATCACAAGCATTTACTACTGCTATTTTTTTTATTGTGTTTAGTTCTTGTGTGTAGTGCTGTTTGTTCATGGGTGTTCCGTTTAATATATGGAGCATGAATCTGAAGACTGCTTGCTATATTTCGCAATGGGTGGTTCGATAGATTGCGAATGCTGGTCCTTGTCAGTTTCATGAATACTGTGAAGGTGTATGTCTGGTGTTTGTTTTATGTAAGGTGAGATCTAGAAAATGTAGTGTGTTGTTAGTTTCTGTTTCTTATGTGAAGTTAATTTCTATGTGCAAGTCGTTTATTTCATTGTGTAGCTATTCTGTGCATGTATGTGGTTTATCAATAAGGCTTATTACGTCATGAAGATAATATACATCGTAGTATTTTGGTTTTATTATGTGTCTGAAGATCATGTTCTCCAGGTTGTTCATAAACATGTTAGGTATGAGGCCACTGATTGGTGATCCCATTGGCAATCCTTTACGTTGAGAATAAAATTCTTTGTTGAACAAAAAACAATTTTGTGCTGTTATGGTCTAGAGTATGGTTATTTCATTGATGTCTGTGTCTGGTGTGTTTCCTTGTTGTGTGATGATGTTGACTGTTTCATTTATTGGAATACAGGTATTCATTGGAGTCTGAAGTTTGCTGTGTCTGGTATCTCTATGTTATTGATTCTGTCGATTAACTCCTTTGAGTTTCCCAGGTTCGTGTTGCTATCAAAAGTGTACAATATAATTGTAGTGTGTGTGTCTGTTGGGCTAGGTGATAGTATGGATCATTTCAGAAGCTAATGACGGGCTTTAAAGAAATATTATCTTTGTGAACCTATGGTAGGGAATTTAGAGTGGATGATTTGGGATTTTTCTGTGTCATCCTCTGTACCTGGACTTTTGAGAATGTATTTTTGATGTTTTTCAGCGTCTGTTGCATGGTTTTTCTGGTACTTTGCTGTTGGGTCACTGATCATTTTTGTGATGTTGTTGTCTTTTAAAAAATCTAGTGTTTCCTTTGCGGAAATAACAGTGAGAAAAGGCATACACCAGAAAGTAATGCAAGACAAACAGGAAAAAAAGAAACGGAAAACTCAACAGAATAATCACCAGCTCAAACATACCCACTAAAATCAACCACGCCCAACAATTTGAGGTCCATGACAGAGTCATTAACCTAACTGACTAAAGAAGAAAAGATCTTACTAGAAAAAGGAACAAAACACGACTTTAACAGAAAAATATCACACCAAACAATAGAAAACCTCATAACGAAATCAGAACACATTACATAGAAACAAGAAAGACTGAGCACACCAAATTTTAATGCAAACTTTACAAGAGAATTAGTAGCTGCAGAAATAACATAGGTAATCATAACACACAAATCCACAATTATTTCTAATCATAAGACATCAGAGGACATCACAGTCAACAAGATAAAACAAGAACTAAAACAGAACAATTCCATAGTAACAAGAGAGGCAAAGGGAATATTACTGTAATTACAGATGAAAAAGAATACCTAGAGAAAACACTAGATTTTCTCAAAGACAAGAACCTCACAAAGCTGATCAGTGACCCAACAGCAAGGTACAAGAAACCAGATATTCAGAACATCTCAAACCTTTAATAAGCAACAGCTATCATAGCACATTTGCTGACCACCTTGTAGCCAACAATCGCCACCCAACTACAATAGAATCCGACTTAAGAATACTAAAACCCAGCCACAGCCTATACAGCAAACTCTAACTATTGAGGAAACCTTCCACATACAGAAGGCAATAGCAGAAGGAAAACAGGTCTTAAATGAATACACTACCCTCTGCCAGCGCACACTATTTAACACATTAAAGAAACTGTACCAAAAAGAAAACACAAACAGATAAAGCGTAACCCACACCCCTTCACCCTCCCCTCCCCCCCCCCCCCCCCCCCCCCCCCACACACACACACACTCGAAAAATGTATACGCTACAATCTGCAAAGGCTTACCATTTGCACACAAAAGGAACACCATTTAAAAGACAAGACAAAGACCTAAGAAGCGCAAAGAAAACAAACACACACACATACACACCCTAACGTGAAATGTAAACAAAATTCAAATATGGCGCCGAACTCTCTGGTGAACAAATGAACACTGATTGGCTTGGGACACATAACAAACCACAATGACACTGTGTTTTGGTGAAGTGAAAAGTGTTTTACGACCTTATCTGCGGAAAATACATGTTACATTTTCGTTGTGCATCACGACACCTCACCATGATGCGGAGAATAAAAGGGCTTGGCACACGAAAACGTAAGTAAAAACGTATATAGGTGCGAAATATCGCGACGGATTAATTACATTCTGGATGATAGGTTAAGTCCTAGCAAAATTTCTCATAAACATCTTTTGCTTGCAGATGGCAAGCTACCTGTAGTAAGAAATAGACCAGTGATCAGCAAAAATCACGCACACCATGTGTAAGGGTATTAACAAAAAGAAACGAACTATTGTTTGAATAAAACATCTACGTAATTTTGTAATTGTTTAATAAAAATATTCACATTACAGAATAAATGAAACGGAAACCCACTGATGATGGCACAGTGGTGATGAAAAATGTTTGGGTACTGAGAAAAACTGTGTTTTACATATGTGGTGGACCTTACATCCTGCAATTTCAACTACAATCACGGTCAACACAAGGAGCTACAAACCCAAATTATGAAAATCGAACGTATTGTTTATCCACTTCTCTCAGAGAGTAGGGATGTTTAACTGACCAGTTGTAAATACTGAAAGATTGATTCCTCCATGGCTTGTAAACGATGGTTCATTCTTAATTAAAATTACGCGTAGTAATGCTCCATGTCATGGATAGCATTGAGAAAATTATAAAGCAATTGGGGCGTTACGTCCGTGAATCTGTTACAAAATGTGGACAGGATGGAATACGTTGGAATGTAATATACGCAGAAGACTCTTTTTGGCTGATCCCATTTGCCACGAAGTGACAAGTGTATTGTGCGTTGCTGCGCTTAAATTTGTTGCGTTGCTCTCATCGGTTGCTGCTCTTCATAGTTCACGTATTTTATTTTCCACGCTACCCTTTCATGGTAGTTTTTATAATGTTGGCAAACACGGAACTAGTGGCTTTCAAGCGTACCTTACAACGTGCAACCGAATCGCTATACAAACAGTTTGTGGACATTCGACATAAAAGAAAACAATATCCGCTTTTTTATGTTGCATTTACCGCAGATTGCATACTGGTGGGTGTCTAGTGCACAAGTGAGCTCTCGAACCGTACCTACGTCACGAGTTTGCTTACGTTTCGTACGGTAAAACACGCATTTCTGAGACATTCTCTACTTACAGAGTGACATTACTTTCTGGCGCTCTTATCTTGTTCCTACGTAATTAACAAAACGGCGCAGATTTTAGGTATTTATCTTCCCCTCCGACTGCTTTTTTCAATAACACAGAAGCAAAAAGAGTTTAGCTCCTTTGCAACCATCTTCATTCTTTTCAATCATCAATCTGATCAAGTGTTTTGGTGCATCGAAAACAACGAGCACCATCGACTACTACATTGCTTAAAACGATGTAACAGACAGATGTTGCCCATCAGCGTTTCCGCTGTAATATCTAATAGTTTCGGACAGTTGGTCCAGATCATCCACTCCTATTTTTGTGACATTGTAATCAGTGATTATTTCAGCTTTGTTCTTTTGAGTGCTAAGATTCTGATGGTGGTGCATGGATGAAAGCAACAAAGCAGCTTCACCTTTACGAGGAACATGAAAAGAAATTCTTTCCTTCGTTGTCCACAGGTAATGCAAATTCTCCTGTGCGCTTTCTGTTTTGTTTGAATTCTTCTGAGATCTGCATTTTGATGTGCTTTAGAGTACCTAGGACAGTAAAATTTTTGGTTTTGATTTGAATACAGACTTTGTCTGTCATGACCTTACTATTACTTTCTCAAAATGGTGCTATTAATTTCAAAACATCCTGTTTTGCAATTGATAATGTGCTTTCGCCTGTTACTTAGTATGTGTAGAGAAATGCACTGCAGAAATAAAGTTTCTGCATCGCAGAGGCATATGATATTTAGGCCGTATTTGACTGGCTTCTTAGGAGTATGAATGAAAAATTTACGTCTACCACGAAGGGGTACTGACATAAAATCTGCTGTAACGTTCGGTCCTGAAGTATAATAATTCTGTTAGTTGTCTATAAAGAGGACTCATACATTTCTAGTTGCTGCATTTGTGTCGTCAGTCTTCGTAGCATCACTTGTAGTAACACAATCGAAACGCAAACAAGACAAAATGAGCAGAAGTCTGTTAACAACATCTCCCATCACTAGTAAAAAGTCCAAAAACATTTTCATTAATAGATTTCATTATTCCAGCTAAATTACGCAGAGCTACAGATACGCTTATTTCAATTGTATATAGGGGTTTGATAAATACTCGTTGAGGAGCTCTATATTTGTTTGACATGTCATGTATGTTGATGTATATATAGGTGAATATTAATTGCAATATGTTTCCGGTAATGAGCCATTCCCAACCAAATAATATGTCAGTTGAATATAGAGGACCATGTGTACGAGTTGGAGTAGGAGCTTCTTATACCCATTTCTAGCACACTGACTGCCACGTCAGTTAAATATAATTCACAGGAAGTGTTCTCTTCGGGCCACGGGAAGTAAGTACAACTCACGGACGTTGTTCCATTTAAAGCTCTATGGTGCGGTTGTATCTCACAGGAGTGTGATGTGACACGGTGTTATAATAGGTTATGGCCTCAGTAACAAATCATGTTAGTTGCCTACGGTTTTCAAGAGCTCAAGAGTACTTATTGACATTTGAATTCGTGAGTTATATATAACTCACATGGCTCAGTTGTATTGGACATTTCATCTTTTTATTATTTAGTTTGACATGTAGATCGCAAATCTCATAGTTTTATTTACCCTCTTCAACTTGAATTGCAACAACAATGAAATTGAAAAATTTGGATCATTCCAGTTTGTTTCTCTAACACCTGTATGCACTGTGCTTTATGAAAAACCACTCTACCCAAAAACGGGTCACAATTCTTACATTTCCATGTAGTTTGTTTGCATTTCTTGACTGCTTGCTCTCGTCCAAATTCATTCATTTTTTTCGTAGCACACTGTACACCTACATCTGGCTGCTCCCATGTTCACAAGTGCAGAATCCGCAGGTAATGCGGTGGTTTTGGTGAGAGATGTATCAGGCACATCGGCATCTGATGTATCAAGTAGTCTCAAAGTCATTTCCTCTTTGAATTCTGTGACTGAGATCTTCTTGTTGTTGATGTATCGGTTTATCACATCATCATTTACCAGTGCTGACCCTGTCAACAATTCAATTACAAGCTTCTTGTACCATTTCACACCCCGCCTTAGACAATGCGAGTACGACTTATTTGGTTAGAAAACTCTATAAAAGACTTTGATTGATTATTGTCTTCTATCATTGCTGGTTTTTTCTTTGTGTCCTTCCTGGTTTGAACTTCTGCTTCTTCTTCTCCATGAACAGTACTCAGCATCAGAACATCCCTCTTCATTTCAGTACTACTACACCTGTGGTATTTTCCCTTGCTTTGTGTTCCCCTTCTTCAGTATTGCCTGTACAACATCTTCAATATTCAGTTTTCTGTTTGACCTTAGAGTACCAACTAAATGTGTTGATTGTTCAAGAAGCTGGTGTCCTAGATGAACACTTAGGTAAATATTATCTGTATATAAGATTCTGCCCGCATTTAGTAATCCACTCATAAGGCTCATAACAACAGATGTGGCAAGAGGAACACCAGGATTAGCATTCTTCCCACAGTAAACTTTCATATTCCAGGTGTAGCCACCCTTTAGACAAAGTTTGAACTACTTAATTCCGAATTTATGGCGCTCGATCTTTATATACCGAATGAAACTTGGTCTTCCTCGAAATGGCACAAGTGTTTCATCAATGCAAACTTCTTTCTCCGGCACAACTGCTCTTGGAAATCTCTGCAGTAATTTGTCAATAAGAGGTTGAATTTTGAATATGCAGTTTCCCAGTGGGCACTGGTTGTTTCTGGAAAAATGCCACATACGTAAAATCAGTTTCGAACGATTTAGTGACATAACATTTTTTACATTGTTGTAATAGAGCATATTTCTTGACCAATAATTTGGAATCCTCGGTTTTTGTATTTAGGGACATCCATAATAAAAATACTTATAATTTTTCAATTTCAGTTTTGCAACATCAGACCACTTTTTCAGTCATGAATTAACAGTTATTGAATGACATTCTAAGACTTGTTTTGCTCATTAGTTTGTTGAGTCACATAATCTAAAATTTCATCAGTTACAAAAAACTTGAAGAAATCGTATGGTGTAATGCCTTTGAGAGTTACCGCAACAGAAGAATTTACACCATAACTCCAATGAATAAATGTAATTTTTTTAATATCTTTACAAGTAACTGGGCCCCAAACAATCTCATTAGAATTTGATCTAAGTGTGTCATCTCCATCTTCAGAACTTTCTGATATTACACTTACTTGAACCTGAATCAACTACAGTAGTTATGGTACTAACACGGTTAGAGGTGCTTTGTTGCCTCGTTTTTACAGCTGTGAAGTCTTGTTATTTGACTGAATGTGGACATAATACTCTTATTTCTGCTTTCACTGATGTGATTCCATCATCAGAACTCCTGGTTTCGCTTCTGGTCCCCTCTACTAAAATTTCGTCCGAGCTGTCACCAAATAAAGGCATAGCGTCTTCATCACTTATGTCCATAACTTCATCTAAAAGCTATTGTACATGCATTTGTTCATCTTCATAACTTCTACGAGACAATTTCTCCTGCCACAGTATCACTTTGATACGGAGCCAACAACACTCAATAAGGACTGTAGCAACAATGCAGGAAAGCAATAATGGAACTCTACACAAATAATGCTGTGGAATGAAAAACTAACAGGAGTAGAAATCCAAAATTATTAGCGACATAGCAAATGACACACCTGGAACCTTTACTCTGGGGCCATGTGAATCATATGTGACTCACACAAAAAATTAAAAAAAAGTACTAAAATGCTGTATTTTCACTTTATTTACTTGTAGCAAACTAAAGGAGGTTATTCAAAAAGAGTAAATGGCCCCAAGGGGTCGGTATTCCAACTATGCCATGGCAGTCAATGTGCTAGCATTGTTATTTGCCAAGAAATGTCTGTCAGCGGAAAACACGTTACACGCCTTTTGATCTTTTTCTTCACTACCACTTTATGGCGTTACTACAGATATGGAATCACAATAACGTAATATAATTTCATTGACACCCGTTTCTCTCTCCTCAAAAGATTGCAAAAACGTAAGATAGTTCATTATTCTTTGAATCTCGTCATCTGCTAATGACTTTGACGATGCCGTCCTGAAGAATAAGGCATCCATCCGAACATACCCTTAAATGTTGTGGTACTCCTTGATATTTTATTGTTTTCGAAGCACTCCAAGACATTAGTCGCATAAAACACTAATAAACAGATTGAATGATAACTTACATAAATACTTTGGTACGCTATTCTATCTTTCTCTTCATATCACAAAATACCCCTAATAGGAAAAAAACGCAGGCAACGCTCCATGCTCAATGGCGTAACTTCACTGAGGAATACCGAGAGCTAAAGCGCCTTGAGTTATGCCGTTCACATACTGTGATTACATTTGTATTAACGGGGTTGTCCAGGAACCCTAGAAGAGTTGAGGGTTAACTGAAGAGATATTGGTGTCAACTTCTCTTTTCTTTAAAATGAAACTATAGTAGTTTTGTTGTTAATATCTAATGCTAAGAAAGACGAATTGAACGACGTTTCATTCTACAAAATCTGGTTAGTAGCTGTGGAGGAGTTATGATACGTAAAACTTATAATTGTTCTGTATAGAGCATCAGCCTGGATTTTATTTCACGTGGAAATTGATATTGTTATAAGACATTGTCGCTCCAGGCTGATAGGGCACTCGCCCTCCTTGTTGACTCGGCGTAAAGGGTCTGTAGAGAAGTGGGGTAGTAGAGAAGAGATTTATTTGGTTCCAATCGCACACCAACTGCAAGCAACGTACGTGGCGTCTAAAGACGGTGCTCTTTAAGTTGTGGAAACAGATGGAAATCGCATGGAACCAAGTCCCGATTGCCTGCAGGACGATCGACGACGATGAACACAAGTCGTTAGACTGTTGCAGACGTCGCAGTGGTCGTGAGAGTTGTGGCATTGTCATGCTGAAGGACAGAATGCTCTATGTGGGGACGAACTCTTCGAATTCTAAACTTGCTTACACTCCGCTGTTCCTCACGCATCGACATAGCTAGCTATACACCGCCACGATGCGCTATACAATTCGGAGTCCTCTATCGGTAGAGAGCTGCAAATATGTAGACATGAGGAATAAGGATATAGAATTTCGGATGCATTAAGTTTCAGTACACCCCCCTAATAATCTAAACGATTTGTCAAACAGGGATTTGACCTACAAACTCCATTCACGAGTTTAATGTCGAGTATTTCACTTCATTGCAAAATTACATTACTAACATTAGGAAATAACAAAAGACTACGGTATTAAATTCCTTCTTGAAATTCTACTTATGTCTCAGACATTCGAAATGCTCACTATCTACTACAATATACGTTCAAAATCGCTGGCTCAAGGACTTCAGGATAGACGAATGATTTCTTCGAAATCCTTTCACATGCTGCAACAATGTGATGTAAAAATCCTCTACCATCGTCTGCTACTACCTAATCCTTGAGTTTCTCCAAGAGAAGAAATCCCAAATACGTCAATGCTGACGTGCATGCCAACACATGACGCCTTCACGTTTTGTCCAGCGATAATGAAGAGCCCGTCCACAAGTAAATAGCGATCCTAGCACCCATCGTAGCCTCTGATTCAGGCCCTCCACTTATCCCTGCACTAAAGAACCACAGTCGGTTCTGTCGACGATGCTGCAGATGGTGAGCTCCTTCTTAGTCTCGCAAGCAATACTGGCAGTATTTACCATTTTCGATAGCCACCTTAAAGCACAGAGAATCTCCTCTGATCCAAAGCGACACACATCATTGGTATCGACATGGGCCACCACCTGCAGTTGGCAGCACCCTGTACTCATCATAGCATCTGGAAGCACCCTTTACATATCCGGAATGACTCCCCGGGTATAAACAGAGTCACACTGGATTCCTTCCTGTCCTTAGCAGCCATGTTTCTAAGTGGCCCTATCATGGGCCTAAGGTTGGAGGTCCCAACTACCACCAACCCACCCTGTGTGAATGCCCAGCCCTTACTAGCCAAGAAGCTTTCTCTGGAACAGGGTGGACGACTGCATCCGGCTCAGAGACTTTGTCAGCCACAGATAACGACCGAAATCTGTTTGTCAAATGAACCGGAGAGGCCCTACGATCGACTCCTCGGAAAGTCTTTCACTGCCTGCCAGACTTTTCAATGATCTCCCACTCGTCCGTGGGTGAGGGTCAACCACCATGCAGGGAGTACCCGTTGCGGCCACAGCAGTGGATCGATTGGGGGACGCGTGGGTCGTACTCGAAGTCCCTCACATCCTCACGTCCGATCCCACACAGTGATGCCCCTTGGCAGTATCCTCAAGCTGTGTGATGGGAGCCAACACTGCCTGGAGCTGTGAGCGAAGGGTCACCTACTCAGCATGCATCTGTAAACAGCAATGACATGATGATCAGATAAACATGGTGCAAATACACAGATATTATTAGTACAGAAAATACGAAAGTGTCAAAGTGTTTACATAGGATACACGAGAAAAAACATTGTGATAGTTACAGTGACTAAAATGTGGGTAAACAAAGAAAATTTGCATGTGGAGAAAGATACAACAAATGATGAGAAATATAATCAATTTAGAGTTTTAATCTAGTATTAGGAATGAAAACTTAATTTAGCAATGGGAATAATCGAAGCTTTTCCCCATCGCTTAGTACTTGGTTGACATTCTGTCTCATGAGTCTGTTGATTTCCAATCTTTCCAGTAGCATAATCTTTCTGCTCTTTTCGACACAATGTCAAAGCTCACATTCTATGTTCATATGGATGGTTCTCAGCTAGAAGATAATCAGCGATGGATGAATCTTTCTTCTTTAACCACCAGCATCCCTTACGTTCAGTAGCCTCATTCCCATAGCTCTGCCTAACTGATCTATATGCACATTTGTTTTACAATGACTGTAAGTGATTTTATATATATCACTCTGTAAAAAAGTTTGGATTTTGTCTTTACTAGTGAATAAAAATTTTAATGTTATTTGCATCGTAAAAATATGTATGTCTGTAGTTCTGACATATTAATTTATTTGCATTATTGTCGGGAATGTTGACAAGGTATGGAATTTTGCACCAGGCTGTGAAACTAAGTAGTGTTTTTCAATCTTCCTGGCAGATTAAAACTGTGTGCCAGACCGAGACTCTACCTCGGAACCTTTGCCTTTCGCGGACAAGTGCTCTACCAACTGAGCTACCCAAGCACGACTCACGACACGTCCTTATTTCATTCTGGAAACACTCCCAGGCTGTGGCTAAGCCATGTCTCCGCAGTATCCTTTCTTTGAGGAGTGCTAGTCCTGAAAGGTTCGCCAGAGAGCTTCTGTAAAGATTGGAGGGTAGGAGACAAGGTACTGACGGAAGTAAAATTGTGAGGACGGGTTGTGAGTCGTGCTTGGGTAGCTCAGTTGGTAGAGCAAAGGTCCCGAGTTCGAGTCTTGGTCCAGCACACAGTTTTAATCTGCCAGGAAGTTTCAAAATCAGCGCACACTCCGCTGCTGAGTGAAAATTTCATTCCAAATGCTGACTGTTTTTGGCTAGCTTACAGAAGCGGTGTAATTTTGTTCATTTACTATTTTTGTAGGATATTATCAAGCAGGGCAGAGCTACAGTCATTGCTGGAAGCAGTTTGTTTGATGAGTTGTAGTCCTGTTTGAAAGGCTAATTTGAATAATGTAACAGATATGATTTGATGCACCAGTGAATGCAAAATTGCGTGTTAGTGGCCGCGTGGATGCTGGGAGCTTGCAGGGATTAGTGTATCAGTAGCTATGCTATTTCTTTAAATGTTAAATGCGTGTTTCCTCGTACTAATATCTAATATCTATATTGAGGTCCAAGAAATTTGTAGAAGAGCGTCCCAGCTCCATTTTCATCTGAATTTTCTTATGTGGGATTTTTGAATGCTGTAGTAATGTGTGTCTAGTAATACTGTCCACAAACACAAATCATCGACACGTCAGAACCGGTAACTAATTCTACAATTCAGTGGGTCTTTCTATAAAATATTTTTTTCGATTTTGTCCATGAAAATCTCTAATAGTATATTACTCGAGGTGAACCCACAGCTAAGCGATCTGACTGTAATACTTCCTCCGAAACTGGAGCATTAATTATGTCATGGAATTCAACAGTATTTTATTTGAAATTATGCAAAAGATGTGTCAATATGTTCATGGATGAACATTGGTATATAAGCTCATGACATCATATGAAATTAGTTTAGAACTGGGCGGGATTTGCATATCTTTAATTTCATCATCAAGAGCCATAAAATATTTGATATTAACCTTAGGTATAAAACTGGTTTGCTTTTAATGATATAATAAAGCTCTTTTGCTAGTAGGGAATATGGAACAGAAATGGATGGCACTATCTGGCGTATCGGAAGACTATCCTTATGTAATTTGGGTCAGGCACATAATCTATGAGCTATGGGATTCATATTAATCAGCATATGGCGTGATTTGACGGTGGGTTTTATTTGTTAATTGAAAGCTGCAGTTGGAACTTTTTATATACGTCGGAACTGTGAAGGAACTCTTTCACTTTTGTAACGTAACCAAACACATTTATCAGCTGTGGTGGCAATGACATGGTTGGAGTTTATTTCCTTCTTAAACTTGCTTAATGTTCGTAACTATCAGCAGAAACAGTTTTTAAACAGTGAGCTATCAAAAGTTTCGTAGAAAAATCACCACCTAACGCGAGCCTCAGATTACCTTGAGCCCATCTGGCAGATTTTCAGAAATTGCGTATGGTGGAACATATTTAACACGTTTATTTAACACTTTCAGCTCAACCACAGTAACTGCTATATTTGATATGTTAGATATTCGATCAGTGAAAGGTTAAAGTAACGTCTTCGCGGACATCATGACTCCAAGGAATGTGTGAATGTCATAATAGAGATGTGACAAACTTTTAAACGTGAACTTCAATTATAACGGATTCTGTACAAGTTTCGCAGTTATTCTCTGATTCACGTTCTCTCGCCGATGTTGATAGCTTTCATTACAGCTGACGAAGTACATTTTGGTTTAATGTTAAGGTATTTTGGGATAATGTTGGGGTGTAAAGACTCTCTATGCTACCATGTTGCATGGCCGTTAGCTTCTGTTTCAACCATCTCCTGTACCTGCCGGTTAACTACACTTTGTTAGCACACTTTATAGCATTCAGTCAATTTCCTGTGTTTCGCTCCCTTACAAGATGTGTTATGTTTGTGTCTCATCTTCCTTTATAGGCCTACTGCCAATGTTCATTGATGTATGACGCTGTTGAGCACGAGTTTGAACTACCTAAGCATCATCTCGCGTCTTCCACGTCATGCAATATTTTACGACAAACTGAGGAGCCGCTGCCTCCGCCTCAAGACAAGGTACCTGCTTCACGATGTGCCGTTAAGATAACGGGCCCGGCGTTCCATCAGCATGAAAACGTCATTATGGGAGAGTCCTCTAAGGGCAGGTTGTGTTCCACGCTACACCCATTTCCCGGCACATCTCGTTGTCTCATACACCGCCTTTCACATTCTCCGTTCTTCAGTGTCCCAGGAAACTCTTTTGGTGAGATTGCTCTTTAAAACTGCGCTTGTGACCTTTACTCAGTACTGAGTACTCAGAAATTCTTCCGTATTGTATATCTGCATGGAAGTATTCCCATGTATTTAGTAAACTGATTGCAAGTTGCCTGTGGTGCCTATGTGTACAGCATATACATTCAACACACTTACTTTCGTTACGGTTCTAATACTTCGGCAGACAAAATATCCGCTGAATTAAAGATACCGTAACAGGACTGACATTCCTGGAGAAAAAGAAGTTTGGAGCACAATAAACGCCTGCGATTTTGTTAAATTGGTCTGAGAATACGACTATAGATTCTGGTTGCGCCGAAACTCAAGTAAAACTCTTCGTGTGAGCCGAACTTTATTCCAATTAGACATGTCCGTCATTAGGGAACGTCCGCAATCTTTATTTGTACAAAAAAGGTCATATTTCAGTACGCAAATAAAAAATGGTTCAAATGGCTCTGACTACTATGGGACTTAACATCTGTGGTCATCAGTCCCCTAGAACTTAGAACTACTTAAACCTAACTAACCTAAGGACATCACATACATCCATGCCCAAGGCAGGATTCGAACCTGCGACCGTAGCAGTCGCGCGGTTCGGGACTGAGCGCCTAGAACCGCTCGGCCACCACGGCCGGGTAGTACGCAAATAGATTTTATTTATTTCCAAATAACCAGTTTCGGGCCGACCGACCAATTACGAGCTGTTAGATGATGTTAAACGGCAGTTGACTGAAGACTTTCGTTTACAAAGTTCCTAAATTTTAACACATTGTTTCACAATGTAATTTCCTAAAGTTTTGAAGTTTCATCAACATACGTCATAAATAGTTATTTAACTTTTTTTAACATATCTGAAGATGGGCAGCTGGCCCGAAACTGATTTTCTGAGAACAAATAAAAGCTATTTGCGGACTTAAATTTTACGTTATTGACCCGAACATTCTCGGTGGCCATGGAAAAGGCAGGAGCTATGTCGGACAGACTGCATTACAAGCTGTGGGTAACGAAACTCCCATCATTCTCATATATGTTCCGCAATACCATTGATTTGCATTATCAGTCAAAATTTAAACCACATTCTTGGCGTAACATGATGACAGAGTATCCATTAGTTGATTTCCGTGAATCTTCTCACGCATAAAAATACGTGTTACGGCGAACGAGGCGGGGTTGCTTCCATTATTTATGTCTTTGCATTCTGTTATCCTGTGTATCAATGCATTTTTACAGCTGTAACTAACGGAATGGTTCACGAGGCTCGCACTTTCGCTAACACATCGTCAATCATTGTGTGCATTTAGTATTTGGCCTTACGTATACTTACGATTGGAGCCCACACTGATATTTCTATTTTCATTTCAATATATACAGCATCTATTCGTAATTACTGATTTCACACGATCCTTGAGGAATCTTCCATAGTGTCAGACCATTTTTCCTATGATCAAAATTTCACCTTCTTCTAACAGATGGATACAAATACCTTGCACTCGCTGGGAAAGAAATGTTTTATTTCAGTGCATGAGGTAAATTTGTCAGTCATGAATGGACGATATGCGGATGAGCTGCACATAGATTCCGTTGCGCAACGTCTTATTAACTAATTGTTGATTTAATTTAGGATTATATGAGTAAGACGGCTTGTGGACGCTAGCTATTCGTTGGCCTCACTCATCTGTAATTATCGTATTTTCAGTACGATGAATTGCTAATCGTAAGAAATAAAATACGCATACTCACGAAACACTGATATTTTCTATTAATTTTTATGATCAAAAGTCTTGCCTTTATACGTGTTTAAACTCTACTGTTACTGTACCTAGTTATTACTCCAACGGCAAAATGTAGCTTCTGTCAGTTTCTTCAAATGTGTGACGTATCATGCGATACTACCTATTGTCTAATTCACTGTTTCGTTTGTTTCTGTACAGAAACGTCTCAAATTTTCAGCATTGCCTACTAAGGCAGTATAAAACCTTCAGCTATGTGTACGATCATTCGGTGGCTATATGTAAGATAATCTCGCAACGATAACATGGAAAGGATTCGTGATTGCAGCAATATTCTGAATATGCATAAACTGGTAATTAGGTACGGTCTAAACAATTTTACGACTGCTTCCTGACGGTTCTTCTGTCCATAAGAAAGTAATTTCGTTTCCTGTTAGTAGTACATGCAGCAATTAAATTCAGAAGACTGAAGGGTGAGACCTGGTTGGTAGGTACTCAGAGAGCGCACAGGATAAGGTTTCGATTGTGGATGGGGCCGTAAACAGTTACTGTGAGTTGCACAATCAAACCCACAACTTTGTTTTTAAAAGAACCATTCATTTACACATTGCTTTAAAAGATCACAATACGTCTGTAGACCTGTAGTTGTAGTTGTTGTGGTCTTCAGTCCTGAGACTGGTTTGATGCAGCTCTCCATGCTACTCTATTCTGTGCCAGCTTCTTCATCTCCCGGTACCTACTGCAACCTACATCCTTCTGAATCTGCTTAGTGTGTTTATATCTTGGTCTCCCTCTACGATTTTTACCTTCCACGCTGCCCTCCAATACTAAATTGGTGATCCCTTGATGCCTCAGAACATGTCCTACCAACCGATCCCTTCTTCTGATCAAGCTGTGCCACAAACTTCGCTTCTAACCAATCCTATTCAATACTTCCTCATTAGTTATGTGATCTACCCACCTAATCTTCAGCATTCTTCTGTAGCACCACATTTGGAAAGCTTCTATTCTCTTCTTGTCCAAACTGTTTGTCGTCCATGTTTCATTTCCATACATGGCTATACTCCATACAAATACTTTCAGAAATGACTTCCTGACACTTAAATCTATACTCAATGTTAACAAATTTCTCTTCTTCAGAAACGCTTTCTTTGCCATTGCCAGTCTACATTTTATATCCTCTCTACTTCGACCATCATCAGTTATTTTGCTCCCCAAATAGCGAAACTCCTTTACTGCTTTGTCTCATTTCCTTATGTAATTCCCTCAGCATCACCCTACTTAATTCGACTACATTCCATTATCCTCGTTTTGCTTTTGTTGATGTTCATCTTATATCTTCCTTTCAAGACGCTATCCATTCCATTCAACTGCTCTTCCTAGTCCCTTGCTGTCTCTGACAGAATTACAATGTCATCGGCGAACCTCAAAGTTTTTATTTCTTCTCCATGGATTTTAGTACCTACTCCGAATTTTTCTTTTGTTTCCTTTACTGCTTCCTCAATATACAGACTGAATAACATCGGGGAGACGCTACAACTCTGACTTACTCCCTTCCCAACAACTGCTTCCCTTTCATGTCCCTCGACTCTTATAACTGCCATCTGGTTTCTGTACAAATTGTAAATAGCCTTTCGCTCCCCGTATTTTACCCCTACCACCTTCAGAATTTGAAAGAGAGCCGGCCGCGGTGGTCTAGCGGTTCTAGGCGCGCAGTCCGGAACCGCGCGACTGCTACGGTCGCAGGTTCGAATCCTGCCTCGGGCATGGATGTGTGTGATGTCCTTAGGTTAATTAGGTTTAAGTAGTTCTAAGTTCTAGGGGACTGATGACCACAGTAGTTAAGTCCCATAGTGCTCAGAGCCATTTGAACCATTTTTTTGAATTTGAAAGAGAGCCGGCCGCGGTGGTCTAGCGGTTCTAGGCGCGCAGTCCGGAACCGCGCGACTGCTACGGTCGCAGGTTCGAATCCTGCCTCGGGCATGGACGTGTGTGATGTCCTTAGGTTAATTAGGTTTCAGTAGTTCTAAGTTCTAGGGGACTGATGACCACAGTAGTTAAGTCCCATAGTGCTCAGAGCCATTTGAACCATTTTTTTGAATTTGAAAGAGAGTATTCCAGTCAACATTGTCAAAACTTTCTCTAAGTCTACAAATGCTAGAAACGTAGGTTTGCCTTTCCTTAATCTTTCTTCTAAGATAAGTCGTAAGGTCAGCTTCTACTAGTTTCTCCATTCGTCTGTAAAGAATTCGTGTTAGTATTTTGCAGCAGTGACTTATTAAACTGATAGTTCGGTAATTTTCACATCTGTCGACACCTGCTTTCTTTGGGATTGGAATTATTATATTCTTCTTGAAGTCTGAGGGTATTTCGCCTGTTTCATACATCTTGCTCACCAGATAGTAGAGTTTTGTCAGGACTGGCTCTCCGACGGCCGTCAGTAGTTCCAATGGAATGTTGTCTACTCCGGGGGCCTTGTTTCGACTCAGGTCTTTCAGTGCTCTGTCAAACTCTTCACGCAGTATCGTATCTCCCATTTCATCTTCATATACATCCTCTTCCATTTCCATAATATTGTCCTCAAGTACATCGCCCTTGTATAGACCCTATATATACTCCTTCCACCTTTCTGCTTTCCCTTCTTTGCTTATAACTGGGTTTCCATCTGAGCTCTTGATGTTCATACAAGTGGTTCTCTTATATCCAAAGGTCTCTTTAATTTTCCTGTAGGCAGTATCTATCTTACCCCTAGTGAGATAAGCCTCTACATCCTTACATTTGTCCTCTATCCATCCCTGCTTAGCCATTTTGCACTTCCTGTCGATCTCATTTTTGAGACGTTTGTATTCCTTTTTGCCTGGTTCATTTACTGCATTTTCATATTTTCTCCTTTCATCAATTAAATTCAATATTTCTTCTGTTACCCAAGGATTTCCACTAGCCCTCGTCTTTTTACCTACTTGATCCTCTGCTGCCTTCACTACTTCATCCCTCAAAGCTACCCATTCTTCTTCTACTGTATTTCTTTTCCCCATTCCTGTCAATTGTTACCTTATGCTCTCCCTGAAACTCTGTACAACCTCTGGTTCTTTCAGTTTATCCAGGTCCCATCTCCTCAAGTTCCCAACTTTTTGCAGTTTCTTCAGTTTTAATCTACAGGTCATAACCAATAGATTGTGGTCAGAGTCCACATCTGTCCCTGGAAATGTCTTACAATTTAAAACCTGGTTCCTAAATCTCTGTCTTACCATTATATAATCTATCTGATACCTTTTAGTATCTCCAGGGTTCTTCCATGTATACAACCTTCTTTCATGATTCTTGAACCAAGTGTTAGCTATGATTAAGTTATGCTCTGTGCAAAATTCTACCAGGCGGCTTCCTCTTTCATTTCTTAGCCCCAATCCATATTCACCTACTAAGTTTCCTTCTCTCCCTTTTCCTACTACCGAATTCCAGTCACCCATGACAATTAAATTTTCGTCACCCTTCACTATCTGAATAATTTCTTTTATTTCATCACACATTTCTTCAATTTCTTCGTCATCTGCAGAGGTAGTTGGCATATAAACTTGTACTACTGTAGTAGGTGCGGGCTTCGTATCTATCTTGGCCACAATATTGCGTTCACTATGCTGTTTGTAGTAGCTTACCCGCATTCCTATTTATTAAACCTACTCCTGCATTACCCCTATTTGATTTTGTGTTTATAACCCTGTAGTCACCTGACCAGAAGTCTTGTTCCTCCTGCCACCGAACTTCACTAATTCCCACTATATCTAACTTTAACCTATCCATTTCCCTTTTTAAATTTTCTAACCTACCTGCCCGATTAAGTGATCTGACATTCCACGACGTCCTCTTGAGTAGTCCCCGCCCGGAGATCCGAATGGGGGACTATTTTACCTCCGGAATATTTTACCCAAGAGGACGCCATCATCATTTAATCATACAGCAAAGCTGCATGCCCTCGGGAAAAATTACGGCCGTAGTTTCCCCTTGCTTTCAGCCGTTCGCAGTACCACCACAGCAAGCCCATTTTGGTTATTGTTACAAGGCCAGATCAGTCAATCATCCAGACTGTTGCCCTTGCAACTACTGAAAAGGCTGCTGCCCCTCTTCAGGAACCACACGTTTGTCTGACCTCTCAACAGATACCCCTCCGTTGTGGTTGCACCTACGGTACGGCTATCTGTATCGCTGAGGCACGCAAGCCTCCCCACCAACGGCAAGGTCCATGGTTCATGGAGGGAGGTCTGTAGATCTAGTTGAAGAAAACCATACCAAAAGCGAGAGTGGCTGGGGGCCTGGCTTGGAAATCAAAAGCAATTAAAAATAGCAGGTATAATTTGAAAAGAAACCTGCAATTGACAACTATTAGTTGATGACGGACAACTATAATTAAAACACATTAATCAACATTTTTTCTGACCAAGAAATTTCCTTTTAAACTTATAATAGAACGTCTGAAGTCCTAATTAAGGAAATACTAACTTATTGCACGGCTGAAGGCCACAAACAAATTTGAAACAACGGCTGAAGGTCTGAACAACAAGACAGACAAACAATTTTAAATAAATCCTTTCCCTTCTTATAAAAAAATTTTCCTTTAAAGAAGCAGCTGAAGGCCTTAATGAAAGGGGTTCACGTAAATCCTCGGCTGAAGGCCACACAACACATCTAACAACTAACCGCGTAGGGCCTGGATTACCAACAATTTCAGATAGAACTAATTTTAAGGAGAAAATTTTTTAAAATAAAATCCATCTTCAAAATTTTAATTTAGCACGACTGAAGGCCTTTATGGAAAATTTAAAGAACTGAATTAATACACGGCCGAAGGCCTTGCACAATGCTTCAAACTAAAATGAAAATCTCAACCTAAAACAGAACAAGTGGTGCTCAGAAGTGTTCCAAGGGTCAGGCTGAGAAAGTAGCTTAACCGTACGGTAAGGCGAGACAGGCAGCTGAATTTAAATAATCAGGTGGCATCACATATTAGTTACGGCCCAAGGACCGACCAACAGTTTAACCAATTCTCTTCTGTCCAACGAACGGCACAACGGCTGAGGACGAGGATACGAAGAGCACTACGTCTTCAGAAATTGACGTCTAAGAACAGCCAAGGGAACAGCAACCACTCTATGCCAAATATGAACCAAACAACTTAAAACGCTGTCGAACTACACACTGTGCCGGACAGCACCAAGACGACGAGGAAAGGCAGTGTGCTGGAAAACTATGCTAACGACCAGGGCACGTAACTGGGGCGTAAACGGTTACAAGGCACTTCACTGGCAAGTAAGAGTCAATTTAATAATTAATCACAAGGTAGGAAGACGGCTGCAGGATTTCCCCGACTCCAACACATCATATGTTAACGCTAGCCCGAACATCCCTGGGAGCAACAACCCGTAAATGAACGAAGAGATTTCACAATAGTTGAGGTTTCATAGCATGTTAACTGATCACTCAACTTCAGCGTCCAGGTTCGGTGGACAACGAACTTTGTCACTTTCGCAGCTAGCGCCTCATATCCAACACCCTGTGCATGACCCCAGTGGTCCCGGTCTGCCCGCGCGCTCTGGCCACCTCGCTGCTCCATCCAAACCAACTGACTGCCACACACTACCACCACCACCACCACCACCACCACCACCTGGAAATACTATCAGCCACACCAAAGATAGTACGCCGGTACTAGTATCGATAAGCGCTGCTGCTGTCACTCAAAGAGGCAACCCAGCAACTTCATTACACCTGTAAGTAAGGAAGAAACAAGATGCCACTCGATGTGACAAAATGCCAAAGAACAAACGGCATGAACGTAAGCCACACATGGCTCAGAGGGAAGCTCTGTTTAAATGTTAATTAATAAAACGGAAAGATAGTTCTCGTTACATGAAAATTAGAGTATCGAATTCCGTTACTAATTCTCGTGTGCGAAGGTGCTCAACTAAGTAACCGATGTCTCTAAAGCACACATGCGAAGGCGTTGAACTAAGTAACCAACTCTTAGGGTAGAAAACAAAGTAGCAACACTCAGTTCTTTATTGAACTGATGGTTCGTTTCTGGTTACCTGAACACATTTTTAAAAGTCATTTACCTGGACAAAATTGTATATTCTGAACAGCATGAGAGCCGCGTTAAGACTGTACATATACGTATCTGTGCCAAGTTTCTCTATAAACATTGGCAGGACAAATATACAGTCAAACTCGCTGAAAATCTATAAGAAACCAACATCAGTCATGCTTACATGTGAGATGGCGTTCAACCAGGTAACCGACGTCTTTAAAATATATATGTGCAACTGCGCTCTACTAAATAAATGTATTCTCTAATGCGCACTTGTGTAATAGTGTTAAACTAAGTAAACTACGTTTGTAATACACACTTCTACAATGATGTAAACTAAGTAACTGATGTATGTATCACACATACGAATTGAATGTTCTTAAAGCTTAGCAACCTCCAAAGCGATGTAGGTCACGGGTGACAAGTAATTTAGTATGAGGCGCATGGGTTCGCAAATTTCGGGAAATATCCGAAAAGTAAATGACAATTGTTGAACGTGTAACGTAACTAGATGACGTACCACGCCACGTACAGAGGTTGAGTTCGTCTATCGTACACCCGCCGGTTGAGGATAGGTCCGCACATCTGTGCGCTGGGCATCTGTTGAGAAAATCGAATGCAGCACGTTAGTGGGAACTTTTCGAACGATAAGCTGCGTTGTCATATCAGCCTACTGTTCTTGGTGAATGCAGAGATGTGCTGCTAGACACATAATAGGTGTGAGGTAGCCTTAAAGTAAATGAAAGTAATGCTCGTGCATTCGCAAGAATCGTGAGAATGATGTAAAAGACATTATCACCTGCAGAAGCAGTTTTTCCTTCATACGCACATGTTAAAAAGACGTTCAAATGTGTGTGAAATCTTATGGGACTTAACTGCTAAGGTCATCAGTCCCTAAGCTTACATACTACTTAACCTAAATCATCCTAAGGACACACACACACACACACACACACACACACACATACACACACACCCATGCTGAGGCAGGACTCGAACATCCGCCGGGACCAGCAGAACAGTCCATGTCTGCAGCGCCTTAGAGCGCACATGACAAATATCAGGGAAAAGGTTCCCTTTCCCTTCCCACTCCCCCACTCCACTTTCGCCCAGTCTCTGCCACTGCTTTACAACTACGTGTGCAGCAAGGACCTAAATCTTGAGGAGAACCGACGAGATATTGTTTCAATGTGAAACCAGGAAATATTATTACAGAACATCTAACAGGAGCCGGCCGAGGTGGACGAGCGGTTCTAGGCGCTACAGTCTGGAACCGCGTGACCGCTATGGTCGCAGGTTAGAATCCTGCCTCGGGCATGTGTGTGTGTGATGTACTTAGGTTAGTTAGGTTTAAGTAGTTCTAAGTTGTAGAGGACTGATGACCTCAGAAGTTAAGTCCTATAGGGCTCAGAGCCATTTGAACCATCTAACAGGAAGCTTGTGTTCGGTCTAGCATATTCCAGAAGTCTTGAAGGAAAGCAGACGAACACGTCTTCTTTACGTTAAAAAATGTGATCTACTGTCTTAGCTCAACAGAACTCGTTACAAGAACTGTCGCAGCTGTAATAGAGACCTTATCCCGATTAGCTCGGAGCTATTATCTCCCTCACTTCAGCCATCTGGTATTGCATGTCCAGGCTAGAACACTGAGAAATTCTGTGCCATATCCAACAGTCAAGTAACCTGAGGGGTAAATAACAAAAATTAGAATTTCAGAATTACAAGAGCGCTACTTCAAGACCCCAAATCCACGTATACAGAAAATTTTTAGGAAAATACAGAAAGGAAAGTTAGGAAATTTGTGGTAAGTTCTTATGGGACCAAATTGCTGACGTTATCGGTTCCTTACTACTTAATCTAACTTACGCTAAGGGCAACACACATACCCATGCCCGAGGGAGGACTCGAACCTCCTACGGGCAGGATAATGAATGTAAGCACTTTTCTGAAAATGATTACTGAGAAATTCATTTCGACCCCTGTGAAGTCATTCATATAGTATAACAGATATTGATAAGAGAACGACTGAAAATTGATATAACAGTGAATGTTGCCAAAACCTCAGGGATTTCTAATGGTGGCGCCGTATAGTTTTGCAGCGTGAACTCATAGGTTTAAGACAATTTAGACAGCTGATAATATCTTTCATATTAGAGCATATACACTTAGGTGGAAAAAGTCATGGGACACCTCCTAACATCGTGTCGGACCTCCTTTCGCGCGGAGTAGTGCTGCAACTCGACGTGGCATGGACTCAGCAACACGTTGGAACTACACTGCAGAAATATTGAACCATGCCGTCTCTATAGCCGTTAACGATTGTGAAAATATTGCCGGTGCAAGATGTACACTAAAGAAATACTGAAACGTGCCATCTCTATAGCTGTGAAGGATTGTGAAAATATTGCCGGTGCAGGATCTTGTGCTCGCACTGACCTCTCGATTATGTCCCATAAATATTCGATGGGATTCACGTCTGGCAATCTGGTTGGCTAAACCATTCGCTTGAACTGTCCAAATGTTCTTCGAACAATTGTGACTCGTTTACACGCCGCATGGCCATCCACATTGTTCTTTGTGTACATGAATTCCATAAATGGCAGCAAATTGGCTCCACGTAGTTGAACATAACCATTAACATTCATCATTCGGTTGAGTTAGACCAAGTGTTAACGGGGATCACCTAATACCAGTGTAAATGGACTTTGTTAAAAGATAACTATAAACTCACGGTCTAGTACACCTTCATCTAACACTCCGAAATTCGCAACTAGGATACCCTGCGACAAGTTTACTCCCTCTGGGCCAAAATGATAATTTCACGATGCTCCCCGACACGCTCTATATACGATACACTAGCAGAGTTTGCCAACTGCCGTCTCTGAGTAGTTTGAAACGTTGACGTCGAACGTAGACGATGGTTACAATAATGACTGCACAGTGTGATTATTTCATACAAAAATCTCGATTTTTTTTAAAAAAAGAGGAGATAGTTGTAATTAGAACTGCGTTATTATTGAGATGGAAAGTATTCTCTCTAACTCACGTTCCTCATATGAACTTTCACGGTCCAATGGAGAAAGTTAGGTCAGCTCGAGCTGCGAATAGTGCCGTGAGGATCGGATCCCATATCAGAGATAGTCAGTTGGTACGAAATTCCTCTTAAAATTACACCGACGAATGTAGCACTTGACTGTAGCAACACACGATGCTCGCAAACACCGTTGGTAAGAGCACAGTCAAGGCACGGAAAATACCTGCAGTTATTTGCTCAGACATTTTCAGCAGTGCATTCCATTTCCGAAAGTTAGTTTATACTAGTTTCTTGTTGATGCGACACATGACAGGATCTCAGTAGCAATCTGTTACCAGCGACCTAAAGTGTCAGATGAAAACCTTGTTCTTGCCAGATGCTAAACCGTTCTCCGCGGTCCGCTACATAGAATCGCCGTCGTAAATTTAAAGGAGAGGTTTCATTTCCTTACTTTTATTTGAAAATCGATGGTCTCATCAGCTTGTTTTAAATGATACTCTGACGGAAAAAATCACAACGTGAAGGAATGGTGCGAAATGAACGAAGTTAGTAGGCTTGTTTCTAAATCTAAAACATGATGTTTATTCCAATTTCGCACCACAAGCTTAAGAGATAACAGCGTCACTATAAGGTTGTAAATCAGGTTTGCTTTAAACATATTTGTAACGGTCGTGTGCGTTAGTTACCTTTGATACTGGACGCGATGAGTTGATGTTAATCAAGAATGCCTTTAAAGCTACGATGACGCAGTTATCACCACTCCACTGAATTTGAATGACGGTGCGTAATAGGGCTACGAGAAGCTGGATGTTTCTTCTGCGACATTGCAGAAAGACTTGGCTGGAATGTAGCCACTGTGCATGACTGCTGGATGAGGTGCTTACGAAAACGTACGGTCGCAAGAAGACCAATTCCGGACGGACACGTGCCGCTACCGAGAGGGAGCACCAAAGTCTTCGGCGTAAGGCTCTCGTGCGTTTTACTGCATCTGCACCAGCAGTCTCAGCATCAGTTAGCTCCACAGTGACACAACGAACTGTAGCGTCCATTCCACTGATTCCAAACCACCGCCGCTTACTACTTCCGTGGTGTGAAGCGAGATCTCATTGGAAGAGAGGTTGGAAGTCTGATGAAAGCTGGTTCAGCCTCAGTGCCAATGATGGCCTTGTGTTGGTTACAGGGAGACCAGATGAGGGCTTGCAAACAACCTGTCTACATGCTAGACACGCTGGACCTACACCTGGATGGCGCAGTGGTTAGCACACTGGACTCGCATTCGGGAGGACGACGGTTCAATCCCGCGTCCGGCCATCCTGATTTAGGTTTTCCGTGATTTCCCTAAATCGCTCCAGGCAAATGCCGGGATGGTTCCTTTTAAAGGGCACGGCCGACTTCCTTCCCCATCCGCCCCTAATCCGATGAGACCGATGACCTCGCTGTCTGGTCTCCTCCCCCAAAAACCAACCAACCTACACCTGGAGTTACTATCTGGAGCGCAATTTTGTATGACGGCGGGAGCACTCTAGTAGTTATCTCACGCGCCCTGCATGCAAATTTGTACGTCAGTCTGGTGATTCAACCTGTTGAGCTGCCATTCATGAACAATAATCAAAGGTAACGCTCGGCCATATACCGCTGTTGTAGCGCAACATGCACTACAGAATGTCGACATGTTTCTTTGGTCTTTTGGATCACCAGATATGTCTGCAGTCGAGAATATTTTGGACATCATCGGACGAAAACTCTGGCGTCCACCACAAACAGTATTAACCGTCCCTGTAGTGTAACAGTTATGGGACTCCATTCCACAAAGTCACATCCGGCACTTGTCCTGTACAACGAAGTTCATGTTCCCAGAATGAGATTTTTCACTCTGCAGGGGAGTGTGCGCCGATTTTAAACTTCTTGACACATTAAAACTGTGTGCCAGACCGAGACTCGAACTCGAGACCTATTCTTTTCGCGGGCAAGTGCTCTACCATCTGAGCTACCCAAGCACGACTCACGCCCCATCCTCAAAGCCTTATTCCTGCCAATACCTCTCCCGAGTTCGAGTCTTGGTCTGGCACACAGTTTCAATCTGACAGGACGTATCAAGTTCATGTTCATTTGCGTGCTTGCTTTCAACATTGTCAGCTATCCCGGTTATTAATGTACCAGCACCTCATATTTGCACTGTCATCTCTCGCGATTTCGTTAACCTGTGATCTTGCATTGCTAATCACTTGAATACGTTACTTAGATAAATGTCTAAATATCCATAGCAATTATTTACTATACATTAATTATTTTTGGTGTTGCAACTTTTTCCATCAATGTATAAAGCTGAAGTGCAGAGGCAGATGTGTCGACAACAGTCTGCTACAGGAATGCTAGCATGTAATGTGGATAGGAAAGCTGCCTTCAGCTACAGGAGATACAAAAGCGCGCCTAAAGTACTTGTGCAGCAGCTAATGGACCATAAAACAAGGCCTCTAGCCTAGTTCCGGGCAAATAGCCGCTTAAGCAGCTTTCTCTGTAAGCCTCTCCTTCTAAGGGTCGCCCTTCTACAAGGCTCCATCACTACCTGGAAACTGGAAGCTGCTTCCCCTGAAGAATCCTACCTCCAGAAAATAAACAAGCATTATTTTCTCTGGTTGTCAAATACAGCAACCTAGTATGTGCTGAATATACTCTAATATATGAAGATAGTAACTGTTACGAAAGAACAGACACCAATGATGACCATGCAGCTTCTCTAGAAAGAGGTATATCAATAACGCCTGTTGGCAGCTGAGGGTTTCTTTCTAGAGAGGCTGCATGGTCGTCACTGGTATCTGTTCTTTCGGAACAGTTACTATCTTTACATAGTCAAAGGCTACCCGACCACTGAACTTCTTCTGTGCGAATGCGCACACTTTGCCCGAACTCGTACGGGAATCGTCACCTTATTTGGCGCGAGTAATGAGTGAACGTGCAAATATCTTTTAGGAACATTATAAATGTAGGTTGTGGATAGTTGGGAATGTACGTCTCACGGTAAGCGTGCAAAGGATAAGTCCCAGCAGTCGCGCTATCCTCTGTGCCCTCAGTGCCGCAGCTGGATAGAAAGTCTGCCATGTAAGCATCAGACCCCGGGTTCGAGTCCCGGTCAGGGCACACATTTTCACCTGTCCCCACTGAGGTATATCAACAACACATGTTGGCAGCTAAGGATGTCGATTAATTATCGTACTCCAATATCTCGGTTATCCTGTTCTTGCCAGATGCTAAACCGTCCTCCGCGGTCCGCTACATAACAGAATCGACGTCGTAAGGATATGTTATTTATATAGGGTACATACTGGCATTTTAGAGATTTTTCCTGTAAAATGACTAATCATTTCCATGCAAGAATTCCTCTGTGGTATAGAAGAAATATTAAGGAAAAACACTTTTAATTAGTATTTTCGAACATTTCTGCTATCTGGGAGTTTTATAGCTGTGTGTTTTCCTCCTTTTTCTGTCGAAGCTAGACTCATGAGAGACAACTGCAGGTAATTTTTCCTTCTGTTGCCTTACTCAAGAACATCTGTTACTCCTCAACTCAAAATGCTTGTTCATAACAAAATTAAACAGTGTTCCTGCAAGAAATCCCTGTGTAATCAATTTACATAATTCTGATTACTTTCTTTTCCACGCAAAAGCGTCTTGCCTAAGCTAGAGGCTACCCCAGAATATTGTCGCATAAGACTTAAGTGTTCTGCCTCGTGATGACTGGGTGTTGTGTGATGTACTTAGGTTAGTTAGGTTTAAGTAGTTCTAAGTTCTAGGGGACTGATGACCGTAGATGTTAAGTCCCATAGTGCTCAGAGCCATTTGAACGTAAGTGTAAGAATATATACCACACATAACTTGCTGAGCTATATCCCGAAAGCGGGGAGTTATAACAAAAGTAGCCGAACTTAAATGCTTTGGAAGATCTCCTATATGATTGTGCCCGTTTAAATTTTCATTAGCACGCATGCCTGAGATCTTAACTCCATGTGTTCCGTTTATTATTAGTCGTCGTTACACTAGATACGTAGGAGAAGGGATACATTTGATAGTAAAAAAGTGGATGAGTTGTGTTTCTCAAAGATTAAAGCTAGGGCTTTTATAAACAAAATCAGTCAGCAACTTCCATAAAAATATAATTTACTGTTTTCTTCTGTTGTTGCTTCTTTGCTCGGCTTCAAAACAATGCTTGTATTATCAGCTAAAAGAAAACTCAATGTACCTCATCATTAAAATAATATTTCAATTGTAAATGTTTTCTATCTATATTTGTAATAATGTTTACTTTAGGACTCATGCATTTAAGCACTGTATGACCACTGATCCCTGTTCGCAAATTAGGTAAAAAAATAACGTTGTAAAAAGTAAAGCCGGCCGAAGTGACCGAGCGGCTCTAGGCGCTTCAGTCTGGAACCGCGCGACCGCTACGGTCGCAGGTTCGAATCCTGCCTCGAGCATGGATGTGTGTTATGACCTTAGATTAGTTAGGATTAAGTAGTTCTACGTTCTAGGGGACTGATGACCTCAGCAGTTAAGTCCCATAGTGCTCAGAGCCATTTGAACCATTTTTAAAAAGTAAAGGTAATCTAAGAGTAACAACTGTACCAAGGGGAATCACCTTAGTTACAAGAATTAGTACGGGATGATGAGAGCTCTTGAAAGCTGGCAGCAGTTCATTACGACCTGTCTGAGCGAAAGGACGTCGGAGGCAGAATACTGGGTGCCGTAGCTTTATGCAGACGTGTAGTGAAGACCATTTAACGATTGACAGCGCTCATAACTACCGAGATATGTCTAAACGGTTTCAGTACCATGGGATGGACATAATCAACTGAACTGATCTTATAATCTTTCGCAATAATGTACTCTAGCAGTGTAACCATAAGGCCTAAAGAATGCCACGATAATGTTGTCAATATCATCACTGAACCCCTGTGACGATTCACACTTGGGATGTAAATTCGGCTAGATTTCGGAAAGAGTATGAAACAGGACTCATTCGACCAAATGACTGCTTTCCATTGCTCCACAGTCCTGGTTATATGATATCGGTACCACGGTTTTCTGCTATGGACATTTTCATCAGTAATGTGTTGTTTTGGAATTCCAGCTTGCCATGAAACACCCAACATATGGACCTCCCTTTCAGTTGTTTGGTTGCTGATGATGTTCTCGAGTGCGACTGTCAGTTCCACAGTGACTGCAGCTGCCGCCGTCCTATTTTCCGTCACAGTCCTCTTCAGTGTCCATCACGATCACCCAGAACACACTTCCTCCGCGTTATGACTTAACGGATGATGTTTTCCCGCTTTCCCTTAATGTGGTGTAGTTCTTCGATGGTTGGTTTGTTGTAACACCAAACTCTTCGTATATGTTGCTTACGGGAGGATCAATCACACGAGGACCAACAGTTTTTCCATGTTATACTTTATTTCGCTCACATTTAATGCACTCATAATTTAAAAAAAAAAAAAAAAAAAAAAAAAAAACACTATCCAGACCACAACTGACGCTTGCTCAAGAGACTTAAATTTCATAGGACTCCTTTCCGAACACGTCTCACACAATTTGTTGAGGACATTGTACCGTTGCCGTTCGCGGTTGCACGCAGCATTGCGACATGCAGGCTTGGCTACGATATGCGTGTACTTTGACGCATTCATTTCTCGCTGTGACTTCATATTTCTGTCCAACCCCTGCATTACCAATTAGTGCCAAAGAATCTGCAAAAGAGAGCTCTGTAAAATACCCTATAATAGCTGGAAAAATGTTCCGACCTGCCTTCTACGGTGAGAATTGAGTCTACTGATAAAACAGGCCGAGTTACGTATATGACACGAGCATTTACCACCAATGGTCAAAATGTTTGGCTAAATTACACGTAGGAGCACCAATGTTGCTTACTTATCGATGTAAAACTAGACCTTTATGAACTTCAAGAAGGCATACAGTCTTTGTGGTACGCTACCATGTCGTCTAAAACATATTGATGGTTTCTAGAGGTAACATTTAAGAACAACAAGGATAATGCTACAGTAGTATTACGTCGTAGTCTGTATATTGAGAAGCTGTGTGGAGACTTTCTGCACTCCATAATGGATTCCCATTATGGAGTGCAGAAAGTCTCCACACAGCTTCTCAATATACAAACTACGACGTAATACTACTGTAGCATTACCCTTGTTGTTCTTAAATGTCACTGACAGGAGCCTCTCGCAAATTTTATAGCGCAGCGCTTTATGCGGATGTTAATTACTACGTTCAGTAGAAGCTTTCAGAAGGGCACCAAGTTCCCTTGGTATTTCTTCTGGAGCAACCGAAGGCATTAGTGATGCGGCATCCTCAACATCACTCATCAGTTTTATGAAAGGTGGTGTTATAGATGTAAGTGCAAAACTGATTCCTTTACATAATGCAGATGCCGTCACATCGCCCAAAATTTTCTGCGTAAAGTTGGCAGCGGTACATAGTGAGGATATCCTGTGTGGTGACTACTACTGTGTCAACAGACGATAAAATTTTGGTATCTGCCGAGAACTTACATGTTTGTGGATCCTGTCGATGTCTACTGAACGTGGCTGAAATCACTATATCAACAAAATTTTGGAACTTAAATATCTTTAATATTTCGCGGCCCTGTCAGCAACAGTATAAATATTAATTTCAATTTTAATAATAAGCAGCCTTAGTTGCACCGTTTACATAGAATTTACCTAGGTTTCAGTCGGGATAACCCAACCTTCTTCAGAATAACAGTATCTACATTTTGTCCATAGAGTACATCGTCAAGCTAAAACCTCAAATCCTTAAATTACCGTCAGACTGTAAAACTTATCTGTACTTAGTTCCAGTACAGCATTCGCGGCTGCCGCATCGCGGTCGCGAAGTGGGGCCGAGGCAGTTCCAGATAAGTTTTATAGTCTGACGATAATTTATGGATTTGTAGTTTTAGCTTGACGATGTACACTATGGACAAACGGTAGATACTGTTATTCTGAAGAAGATTGGTTTATCTCGACTGAAACCTATGTAAATTCTAGGTATACGGTGCAACTGAGGCAGCTCATTATTAAAATTAAGAAAATTTTGGAAGATACAAAGCTGTTAACAAATCTGCTGTACGACTGACATGCAACTACGTGATTTTCAAGCCAGTAGGAAAGTACATAAATTTTTCTGTTAACTAGTACATTCGCTACTCTTTATTTACACGGTTTGGTTTAAGGACCGATCAGGAAAGGAAGAAGCTGGTAGAGAGATAATTTTCTCACATATTTATGATCGTTTTGATTTTAAGTGATTGGGTTTGACATGTTGAACACATTACATCGTCTGCTTATGCCAGAATAAATCGAAGATGTGACATCAACTCAGTATTAGCGAAGGCCAATAGAGGACAAATTTGTTGCAAGGGTTCCGGAAACTTACATTTTTAAAGAAAATCTCATACAGCGTGTTAGTGTGACCAATTGTAGCTTGTTGTCGCAATGTTTGGAGTTCTTAGCAAGTGAACATCACAAGACATAGAGACGTGCTTTTAGAATCATCGGTACGAGTCTGTGCAACTTAAGTGAATGTATAACAGAAGCTCCGTGAACCTAAGGGGGTATCTGTAGAAAAGGCGATGTAGTTCTCGCCTTATTGGATCATTTCAGATGACACTTGTCCGATTAACGCTATTGGAACCTTCTTCTCTAACCATCATATAAATCACTTAGGGAGTGTGAGAATAAAAGAGACTCGGGAGTTTAGAGAAGCGTAGGAACAGTGTGTGTACCTGTTGAGGAAGGTGAATATCCATTTGTTGTTACTATTCCACGTCGATGAATAAATGTGGAAATGGAACGACAAGCGACAATTACTGTAGCTGTAGTCTAGACCCGTAATGGAATTTTATTTAGACTCGTTTCACTTTCACATTGAAAGAAGTCTATCGAGGTACACTAAAGTGTGGCACCCGAATATTGTAATGATACTAATGTAAATTCAGATGAAACTTATTGTAAACGATGATGGGCTCTATAAAGCGGATCGTAGACTTTGAACGACCGCAGAGCCGTAGATACTATTTCTGGGCTGAGAGTGTAGTGCTGGAGTAAGAGAGCGCTTAACGCACAGCAGTGAGTGTGTATCAGTCTGAGCGAAAGAGGATGCAGTAGGCGCCTTCGTCTTGTGCTCTGTAAAGCCACCAAGTTTTAGACTATGATGAAGGAAATTTCTCATGCCAATATTTTGTGTTACATCGTACGTAAAATAGATAATTAAAAATAATGAGTGATTTTATAATGGAATGTAAAGCGAAATGATGAAACGTAGATTTAACTGTGACAAGAAAGGATTAGTGTACTGATATTAGAATAAAGCCTTATGAGTACATGTATTATTGAAAATATAAATGTGGAAGCAGATATCTTCTCGCAGTTAAGGTAATGAAGTTAATTTTTTTATTATTTGCTTTTGCCAGCGATATAGTATAAATGAGCTGGCTTATAACTGGTATCTGTGAATTCTGTATTGAGTAACCCCAGAATGAACATAAACAGATTTGATGTAGACCTGTATAATATTTCTAAGATTTATTAACACAGGTATATGTAATGTGAAGATTCGTCTTTATGCTTTATAGTGATGTTAGATAATACTTTCTGTACAAATCGCATTGTTTGAGACTACATGAGCAAAGAAAGGCTTTCATGTAGTAAAAAGGATGTAATTTTTCTGAGGAATGTAATTTCAATTACTAGATGTTTTGAAAAGCCAAACTTAACTTCGAATACAAAAACACTGTTAAAAACATCAGTGTTAGTAATTCATCCAAATCACTACTGTCTCCCTGTCCAGGTCATAACTTTATTTAAAGGCAGTCAATTTTTCTTAAATGTTTTCTTTCATCAGGCAAAAGAATATCATGCATATTTCAAAGTATTACGAACAGCGTTGCACACCGCTGCAGATCGTATATTTTATTCTCCATAAGAGAGAAGAATACAGGGTGATTTACCGAACTTACTGACACTCCAGTAAAATATGACTGAATTCCTTTGACGTGTTCGAAAAGGCAGTGAAGTACTGACGAACTGAAGATGTGAGAAGATTCATAATCGTACTTTACCGAGCTACATGCTGCAACACTAATGATAATGGACTGGCTTTCTGGAGAAATGGGACATTAAACCCCGTGTAATCATCCGGATTCAGGTTAACCGTGGGTTTCACTGCATGCGAAAGACGTGTTTGTTCCTTCGAAACGACCAAGATAGGTTTTTCGCTTCATGCTTGTCCCCTGATCTCCTCATTGCAGAAGGGAGGCCAAAAGCTGAACTTCCTTCTTTCCATTCCTTCCAGAACGTACGAGTTGGTAACGTTATTGCCCAATAACGGAAAATTCCGTTCGAAGTCCCCATGTGGCAAATAGATTTAAACTTTTAAGAAGCTTCATTATGAGGTATCTCCCTTGAGAAGGGTCTAATTCGACAAGTGAATCTTTGATTGTATTTCCGTGTGTCACTGTATTTGTAACTACCTTTAGTACTGATCTATTGATTGACGAATATTTACTGTTGTTATCTCACTGTGGCTGTATTTCGCTTTATATATTTCCTATCTACAATACAACAACTGTAACGCATTACTATTCGGCGGTCATAAACTTATAATTAACTTCTAGAAGCATTATTAAAGTATCTTACCTTGGTCTTCGTTAAAGCCAAATACAAAATAGTCTAATGTGACATAATATAAATGAAAATGAAAGAGAACATTAGCTGCAGTGGCTTTCGTGTGTGGGATGGATGTTCATGTTCCGCACTGTAACATGCTGGATAGCCGATTCACCAGGCCTGGCCACGTAACGAACGAAACAATGAACGAGCGGTGATGGCGCGTTACTGCATGCTGTATCTGACGTGTAGACTAGCAGATGAGTACACAGGTGTAGCAAACTGTGTGTGTTTGGGGGCTAGTTTACATGTCAGCAGTGTTCCACGAAGTAGCGAGCTCGTTCGCTCGCCAATGTGTTCGGTGTTTAGAAACTTCAGAGCACTATAGTTACGGTGTGATGTATACGGCGTATATGGGTTTTCCTCCAGCACTCAAGGCACTGTGCATTTTAGGACGCGTGTTTAGAAATGTCATTGTTATTTTAATTTACAAAGCACTGCATCACCAGCAGAACGCGAGAATTTTATAACAAGTGTATTTAGTACTACATTCAGGATAATAACAAATAATACTATCTCTACAAGCAGAAGAACAGTGGAGAAAGTAATCAACTCACTACGAAGTAAACTGCACGTGCCACAGATAAGAGTGGGCGCGGACCGCGGCAAGAGACGCGAACACGAAACGTCCCGGAATAGGTTAGGTTAAATTCAATAAAAAAGGTTTCATGACTTGTTTATAATGAGTAATATAAGAACGTGAACGGTAATAGTAAGAGAATATACAACAAAAATAACTACCCATGCTACCAGAGGTGGGAGAGAGGAATACCCATGGCCACGTCGTCAGTTTGTAAAAAATATTTACCTCTGCATAAAAGGTTTTTGTTGTTGTGGTCTTCAGTCCTGAGACTGGTTTGATGCAGCTCTCCATGCTACTCTATCCTGTGCAAGCTTTTTCATCTCCCAGTACCTACTGGAACCTACATGCTTCTGAATCTGCTTAGTGTATTCATCTCTTGGTCTCTCTCTACGATTTTTACCCTCCACGCTGCCCTCCAATACTAAATTGGTGATCCCTTGATGCCTCAGAACATGTCCTACCAACCGATCCCTTCTTCTGGTCAAGTTGTGCCACAAACTTCTCTTCTCCCCAATCCTATTCAATACTTCCTCATTAGTTATGTGATCTACCCATCTAATCTTCAGCGTTCTTCTGTAGCACCACATTTCGAAAGCTTCTATTCTCTTCTTGTCCAAACTATTTATCGTCCATGTTTCACTTCCATACATGGCTACACTCCATACGAATACTTTCAGAAATGAATTCCTGACACTTAAATCAATACTGGATGTTAACAAATTTCTCTTCTTCAGAAACGCTTTCCTTGCCATTGCCAGCCTACATTTTATATCCTCTCTACTTCGACCATCATCAGTTATTTTGCTCCCCAAATAGCAAATCTCCTTTACAACTTTAAGTGCCTCATTTCCTAATCTAATTCCCTCAGCATCACCCGACTTAATTAGACTACATTCCATTATCCTTGTTTTGCTTTTGTTGATGTTCATCTTATATCCTCCTTTCAAGACACTGTCCATTCCATTCAACTGCTCTTCCAAGTCCTTTGCTGTCTCTGACAGAATTACAATGTCATCGGCGAACCTCGAAGTTTTTATTTCTTCTCCATGAATTTTAATACCTACTCCGAATTTTTCTTTTGTTTCCTTTACTGCTCGCTCAATATACAGATTGAACAACATCGGGGAGAGGCTACAAGCCTGTCTTACTCCCTTCCCAACCACTGCTTCCCTTTCATGTCCCTCGACTCTTATAACTGCCATCTGGTTTCTGTACAAATTGTAAATAGCCTTTCGCTCCCTGTATTTTACCCCTGCCACCTTTAGAATTTGAAAGAGAGTATTCCAGTCAACATTGTCAAAAGCTTTCTCTAAGTCTACAAGTGCTAGAAACGTAGATTAGCCTTTCCTTAATCTTTCTTCTAAGATAAGTCGTAAGGTCAGTATTGCCTCACGTGTTCCAGTATTTCTACGGAATCCAAACTGATCTTCCCCGAGGTTGGCTTCTACTAGTTTTTCCATTCGTCTGTAAAGAATTCGTGTTAGTATTTTGCAGCTGTGACTTATTAAGCTGATAGTTCGGTAATTTTCACATCTGTCAACACCTGCTTTCTTTGGGATTGGAATTATTATATTCTTCTTGAAGTCTGAGGGTATTTCGCCTGTTTCATACATCTTGCTCACCAGATGGTAGAGTTTTGTGCATAAAAGCAAAGTCGATATAACAGCACTATTTCGTTATGCCTTTTCCTCAACTTGCATAAAAGGTAAGTTGAGGAAAAGGCATAACGAAATAACGCTGTTATATCGACTTTGATCTTACTGTTAGTGTGTGATGAATCAATTAGGGCGACCAAAGTGGAGAGTGATTCAATATAGCTTACTAATAAGTCTGATTCTTTGAGGGGAACTGAAGTCCGTTCATAAAGTCACCGGAGTTGTGAATATAATGCGAGCACTTCCCCGCAAAATATGTCAGTAACAGATATCTAGGTAAGTAATGTACTGAAGTACCGTTATTGGTCACAACAGGGCGTCTTGGAAGACGTTGTTTTCATATTTATCGAAGACAACATAACCTAGGAGGAAAAGAGCTGTGAGGTCTTGGTATTTTCGTAAGGTGTTGTGAAAGGTAAGAAAAATTCAACAACACTGTCGTTTTTCTCTCTGCCCTCCCTGATGTGATTTTATCAATATTCCAGTACGTTGGTACACTCAACAGCTATTAATTTTGTGGTCGTAGATCTCATGTGGCAAATTTTCAGGAAAGCGCAATTGATTCGCCAGAAATGAAACCAAAAGTTGTTAGTTGATATGTAGATTATACATTTGTAATATGACCCCGCAGGAAAGAACACTTGTCAGGTTTTTTGCAAAATCTGAATTCAGTCAATGAGAATAAAACATTTATGATGGAAGTGGAGAAGGATGGCTGCCTATTGTTTCCGGATATCTTGGTCAGTCGGAAATTGGATAGGTGCTTAGTGCACTCCATTTGGAACAAGCCCATAATGTGTTAAACTATATGAAATAAAATCGTCATTAATTCTGATCGGTTACGTTATGACGTTCAAACTGCACGATTGGTCGCGGGGCATGATAGGAATTAGCATGGTGTGGTTTAGCGACCAAGCCCACTTTCATTTGGCTGGATTCGTCAATAAGCAAAATTGGCTCGTTTAGGGGACTGAGAATCCGCATTACGTGATGGAGGGTCTCTTCACTCTCAACGGTTGACTGTGTTGTGTGCAATATCCAATCATGGAATAATTGGTTGGATATTCTTTAAAGGCACAGTGAGTACCGAACGGTACGTGAAGATTTTGCTAGTTTTATGCTATCACGTCCTAGATAGGTAAGGTTTTAATGCATATAGTGCAAGTAATAACTGAACAACCACATACATATGATATCTGTTAATGTTAAGTTTTGTACCCAAAACATCGTACATTGGTAAGGTTTCAATTGTCATCCGCATTTTCCAAAGTGACTCTGATTTTGTCAAGATGTGGTTCACGCAAGACGGAGCGCGACCTCTTCGTGTTTGATGTCCTGGAGGAGCACTTTGGTGACAGCGATTTGGCTCTGGGGTACCTAAAGGCCACTGGCATAGGCCTCCATTGGCCGCCATATTCTCCGAATCTGAACACATGCGACTCCTTTTTGTGGGACTATATTAAAGAAAAGGTGTACAGAAATAACTCCAAAACCATTGTTGAGCTCCAAACGGCCGTTTTCGATATCGTCGATAGCATCGATGTTACGGCACTTCAGTGAGTGATGCAGAATTTAGCTGTTCGTCTGCGTCACATTTTCGCCAGTGATGGCAAGCATATCGAACGTGTCAGAACTTAAATCCGAATATCTGTAGTGACGTTTACATGTTGAATAAAGTGTCCTTAAGCCGTAGTTCCTAACTAATTTACTTTTTTTTCATATAGGTCAAAAATTGTCAGCCTGTATGTATGCAAGTTGTTCGGTCACCTAAGGTTGACAGAGAGAAGTAGTGAATCCACTTGCTTGGCTTAGTGTGAGTCGGCGGGACGAGGCTGTTGCACGGTTGATCCAGGCAAAGCCAAGTGCAGCGTCTAGGACTTTGTGGCTGGAAACGGGGATTTCCTTCAGTAGGGAATTAGGACGAAGGTTGCTCACACGTGGTGGCTGCAACAAATGTATCAGAGACAGCATAGTGCAAGCCTGTCTCAAATACGGCTTTTTAAAACTCTTACAATAAGTATCAGTTACATTGTGAAGCCAATATGAATACATCAGTGATCTCTGAAAAATGAGGTGAATCCAATGAAACAATAACATTTTCAATACCTTATTAACTTTGAGTTAATATTTTACAGTGGGAAATATCTTCAGAATGAATCTCTGAATTAACAACTTTTAACGGTTCAGGCATTTCGAACAAACGATGTCCGAGAGGATATCATTGAACTATAGCTTTCATCGCTGAAAGCTGCTTATCTGTATCTTTTTATTTTTTGATTTATTACGTTTTATACTTTTTCTTAATGCAAATATCTGACAGAGCATCGTATTCTCCACATTAACACAGCAACTTAATTCAGCATGAATACCGCGTATAATGTCATAATTCTGTATTTATGTAATGAATATGTTCCTCCGGAAGACATTTATTTAAATACTGATTACAGTTGACACAAAAACTTGTATTTTGAAAGTGGTCAATCATGTGTTAACTGACACATCCACTAAAAAGAGGGCTGAGACACACTTCTATGAAGTATATGTTAGCGATTGTTTAAACAATATTCAACAAAACTCTACTGTCTTTTTAACGTGGGTAAAGTGGTACAAGTATGATAACTTATTTATCGATGAACAAACCATAATTTTACTGCGAATGGTCAGACTATGGGCAAATGTTTGTAATTGTATTTTATTTAAATATCGCTATAATATACTAGTTTAGTGCAGAAGATGGTCAAGTTGAGTGAAAATCGTGTCTGGAGAACATGAAAATGTTGTTTTTGTTTGGAACAGACTTCAGCCAATGGAGAAGGAGGCAGTGGAGGAATACCGCTGTAGTAAAGTGGAGACGGGTGGAAGTGACTCTTAACTCATGCAAAGTCTGAAAGTGCTTCAGTACGTAACTTTTAACTTCTTTCGATCTTATTAGAAATGGGTATAGACAGAGTATGACTTTCTACACGTTATCTCGCCCGTGTTAATTTGTAAATCATGACGGTGAACTCTGACACAAAATGGATGTAGTTTTCCGAGATTTTTCGATGACTACTTAGTTTGAGAGTTCTGCTACCATTCACGTAATTCTCTCAACGCAATTTTACTAAATTTGGTACGATCTCTTCTATCTCTGTTATACTTAGTTACCATAGGACTACTTTCCATTTATTTGAGATGCTCTTTCATGAATAAACGTTATTCAACATAATTCTGTGGTGTGGCCATCAGTTGCAGACATTAGAATCCTTTTATGTTTCATTTAATGATCCACTGTATGTTATTAATTCAGAATTCTAGCCATTGCATGGGCTATTTGCCCGCAGGGTCAGAGCTACAAGTTATTATTTGCGGAGAGTTAATTGCTGGACAACAGAGCAGGAGTAAGTGGCTCCGCCCTACGACATTAGCAGGCTGTTCTTTCTAAAGAGAGCCGTGCTTAACCGAATTACTTATATGAGGAACGTCAGGTAAGATCTCAATTGCTTTGCTCATATGAAGTTATCGTTAGGGAGCAACTACTTGGTAGCTAAAGTTTTAGGTAACGTCACAACATGAACAGACCTGTATTAGCAGGCGTCTAGCAGCCAACATCCATAACAAACTATGGGTGTAGTTTGAACGTTGGAGCATTGGGCGCATGCTCTTTCTGATGGAGTGTCTTGGAAAGGAGCTGGAATATCTACAGTCTGTATTCAAACATAATGAATGTTCTCCATATCATATCAGCAAGGCTTTAAGGAGGGAGCAACGAGGCCGCCCACAAGATCAAGATGAGAAGGGGCGATTCAAGTACAGGGTATTTCTCCTATATTTTGGCAACATTTCGTAAAAATTAGGTAGAATCGTGAGGAAACATGTCAAATTAATATTTCGCCCAGCTACGAAGACTTCTGCTCTTCTTAGGTGGGTATAGAACGATATGGGATTGCAAAGGGCTGGAACCTACAAAATACCTTGCAAATATGGCTTAACCCAAACTGATCACAGTGCGTGAAAGCTGCAATGAACATGATCGCCACACTCGACTTTGGCAACCCAGTAACTTAGCCATAGCCGAGCATTGTATCTCCACGGACAGTTCATGGATCATTGTGTCACTTCTGCCTCAGAAATTTTGGCCTGGATCAGATCATTCTGCGATCAGTAATTAAGGTATCGGTGGAAATACGTTTGGCGGAAGAAAACACTTTATTACTAATGACACGTTTAGCGACAGTTAATTTTATTAATATGAGATCTGGATTTCAATTCCACTACCTCGTTAGCGATGTAAACTCCAATCTCCCCCATTGTCTCATAAAACTTGGCACGCAGTTGTGCGTTTACAAACACATCCCACTGTCGATATATCTACACACACTCGACAGCCTCTCCCAACGAAACATCTTCTGAAAGAAAATCAGTTTTATCGCTGTTTGTCCCTCGTACTAACTTTAACTCTTCCGACCTATCTGACTCTGTTAGTGCTCCTCTCTCATCTTCCGTCTCCATACGTACTTATTCATTTCCTATTTCGCTGTTTCTTCCCACACACCAAATTCATCCTCACCCTCTGCCTTCAACTCCAGTGTTCCCACTATCCAACCCAATACCAACTTTCATACCCATACTTTTCTTAGCTGACCCCTATCTTTTCTACCCACATCTCTAAACCCAATGGAACATATTCTCTCCACCCGAAATACTTCCCACGCATAGAAGATCCTTCAGATTTTACATGAATGTGTGATGCTTCAGCGCTTTATCCTTTCACCATTCTGTGATGTGTTTTTAAAATTTATATCTTTGTGGTTTTTTATCTGTCCGTCTTCGATTTTTAAATGAAAATAGGAACACAGTATTTGATGTGTTGGTAAATGTGCCAACACCTTGTAGATAGAGGAGGCCGAAATGCACGCTATCTAACGCAAACGGGCGTGAATTCTGGAACAGGATAAGTAGTGAATGCTAATAAGAAAAGTATGCAGCTCCTCGAATACTTAACTTTTATTCCTTCATGTGAATACAGCATTCTTGATGAGACATTTCATATGATAACTATCAAACTATGTAAGGCTAATGGCGCCTTGCTAGGTCGTAGCCATGTACTTAGCTGAAGGCTATTCTAACTGTCTGCTCGGCTAATGAGCGATGCTTCGTCAGTGTAGTCGCTAGCAAAGTCGTCGTACAACTGGGGGCGAGTGCTCTTCCGTATCTCGAGACCCGCCCCGTGGTGGCGCTCGGTCTGCGATCACACAGCGGCGACACGCGGGTCCGACGTGTACTAAATGGACCGCGGCCGATTTAAGCTACCACCTAGCAAGTGTGGTGTCTGGCGGTGACACCACATTCCTCCCCCGCAAATCGGCGAACGGTCGTGTTATAAGGCTTCCGCCCGCCGTGGGGAGGACCCCATGTTGACGTATGCGATGAGGTGGGGAGCCTAACAACAGGCGAGGCTGTGCCACCCGCACCCGTCCATTCGGTCCGAGGGGAGCTAGGAAACGCCTGAAAACCTAGTCCAGGGTGCACGTCAACATGCGGTGAATGCGCCCGTAAAGAGACAGGAGGGGCCGAAGGGTCGACCTCCATTGCGTCGGGGTACCCACGCGCGATGACGTCATGTGGTCCGGAGCGGGCAAGAGTTCCATGGCGGAGGACAGCTGGTCACGGGAAGCGAACGGCGGCGCGTGACCCAGGGAGGCGCTTGGCGGCTGCATCGAAGCGTCAAATGCGGGCGGCGCCGGCGGGAGAACAGGCGGCGGCAGCGGCGGCGGCGGCTGCGGCGGCGCGTCGCCATGGGGCGAAATGGAAGGCATCGTCGGTAACACCTGGGGATGAGGCGAGCCAGTAGATGGGTCCCCAGGGCGCTGACCGAACGGCACCGTCGCTGAAAGCAGACGGGGAGCGGCAGAACCCGTGCGACGACAGAGGCGCAGCTGATTGAGATGCCGACGCAACTCACCAGAGGCCCCCAAAACCAAATACATCGCGCGGCCGAGGCAGCGAAGAATGCGCCCTGCGAGCCAACGCCGTGAACCGCGATAGTTGCGATAGAATACAACGTCGCCTGGAGCAAAAGCAGAAGTCTGCCGCCGCACAGGAACCTGATGCGGCGGATGCAGCAAAGACATCAAGGTTCGATGAGGACGACCATGAAGCAACTCAACCGGCGAGCGACCATCTCGGGGCTGAGAGCGATACGATGACAAAAAGAGCAACAAGGCGTCCTCCCGAGAATGCGACTCTTTCAACTTCAACATCTGTGACTTGAAAGTCCGGACCAATCGTTCAGCGGCACCGTTTGACTGAGGCGAAAACGGCGCGGATGTCAGATGTTGAATACCATTGTCCTGGCAGAATGACTGAAATTCTGCGGACATGAATTGTGGGCCATTGTCGGAAACAATAGTCTGCGGAAGACCTTCAATGCAAAAGATACCAGACAACGCTTGGATGGTGGCAGAGGACGTCGTGGAAGACATCCGGACAACAAAAGGAAAATTACTGAAGGCATCTACCAGAACCAACCATCGAGCATTCCAGAATGGACCAGCAAAATCGATGTGCAAGCGTTGCCAAGGGGAAGTGGCTTTTGGCCATGCAAAGACTTTCCGCGGCGGTGCGGATTGTTGTTCGGCACACGCCATGCAAGAAGAACACATATTCGTAATCGCAGCATCGATTCCGAACCAAGTACAGTGCTGACGAGCAAGTTGTTTCGTTCGCACTATACCCCAATGTCCTTGGTGAAGAAGCCTTAAAACAGAGGACTGTAACGAACGTGGGACCACGACTCTGGACTGATCATTATCAGAACACAACAACAAAACACCACGTCGAACAAAAAGTCTCTCCGTATGAGCAAAAAATCGGCGAACCAACGGACCCTCGATCCCAGACTTTGACAAAGGCCATTGCGTAGCAACAAAACGCAAAACGGTAGCAAGGACCGGGTCAGCAGCTGTGGCTGTAGCTACACGACGAAAATCAATCGGAAACGATTCGACCACGTCATCGGTTTCCGAATCAATGAACATGCAAGCAAGTTCGGAAGAATCGAATGCTTTATCCTCAGCAACAGGCAAACGGGACAACGCATCAGCGTTGCCGTGCTTAGCAGTGGACCGATACAAGATATCGTAGCGGTACTGTGAGTGGAAAATAGACCAGCGAATGAATTTCTGCGCTGTACGTGGAGGTACAGGCTTGTTCGGATGAAAAAGCGATGTCAAAGGCTTGTGGTCTGTGATGATGGTAAAGTGACGACCATACAAGAAATCATGCAACTTAGTAACACCAAACACGAGAGCCAAAGCTTCTTTCTCTATCTGCGAGTAAGTTCTTTGCGCAGACGAGAGCAATTTGGACGCAAAGGCAATAGGGCGATCATGCGAGCCAACTTTGTGCGCAAGCACAGCACCGATCCCGAAATCCGATGCATCTACCATCAACAAAAGAGGTTTCTGGGGATCGAATGGCGTAAGGCAAGTATTAGAAAGCAACGCCGATTTCAACTGGCGAGAGGCGCGTTCGCATTCCGTCGTCCAGACGAACGGAACACCCTTACGGCGCAAGCTATGAAGCGGAGCTGAAATGGAAGAGGCATTGCGCAGAAAGCGATGATAATAGTTAATTTTATCCAACACACTCGGTAGCTGCTTCACATTTTGTGGTGAAGGCAAATCTTGTATGGCACTTAGGTGCTCTGGACTCGGATGTATGCCTTGGGCATTGATGACATGTCCCAGGTATGGTAAGTCACGAGCAAAAAACACACATTTGTCCTTCCGCAAGCGAAGACCATTTTGTCGCAATACCTGAAATAATGTTCGTAGGTGTGCTAAATACTCGTCGGCTGTCTTTCCGGAGATCACAATATCGTCCAGATAGTTCGCAGCAGTAGGGACCGACGCACAAACAGTTTGTAAATGTTGCTGAAACAATGCAGGGGCGGATGCACACCCGAATGGCAGTCTTTTGAATCGGTACAAACCAAGATGCGTGTTAACCACCAAGACGCGCTGGGATTCGGCGTCCACTGGGATTTGCAAGTACGCATCAGCTAGGTCCAACTTGTAAAAGTATGTATCCGGGCACAGTTTATCAAAAAGGTCTTCCGGGTGGGGTAAGGGAAAAGTTGCAATCACGAGTTGTGGATTCACTGTTGCCTTGAATTCCACACAAAGCCTCAGTTATCCGGAAGGTTTTGGCAAAATTACTAAGGGTGAGGCCCAGAGAGAAGCTTGCACACGTTCAATTACACTCTGTGATTCTAAATCGTTTAATGTTCTTGCGACCTCATCACGCAATGCGTGAGGAACATTGCGCGCTCGGAAAAATTTCGGTTGCGCGTTTACTTTCAGTTCCAAGTGTGCTTCATAGTTCTTAGCGCAACCAAGGCCCGGTGCAAAAATGTCTGCAAATTCTTCACACAGACGAGAAACACTGTCTGAAGGCACAGTCTGATTCACTGATAGGAACTGATTTACGATAGACATGTTAAACAACTGAAATAAATCTAAACCAAACAAGTTCACTGCAGTAGAAGAACGAAGAACGTAAAATGACACAAGTTATGTTTGTCCCTTGTATGTTGCAAGAAGAGTGCACTGTCCTAACACAGGAATTTTCTGTCCTGAATATGTAGTTAGCTTAACATTTGCGGAACGCAACGGAGGTTTGTCCAGTTGTTTGTACGTGTCGTGATTGAGCAATGAAACTGCAGCTCCGGTATCGAGCAGGAATGGTATGACCTTGCCATTAAAGTCCAAATCTACAACAAGTTTATTGTCCTGCTGACGACAAGAGCGACTGTCTCGTGCAATTTGAACTGATACAGGTACAGCATCACTTGCTAATTGACGTGATTTCCAGCGACGTCGATGCACACTTTTTGTGGGACGAACACAGTCACAGTTAGAGACAGTGGCACTGGACAAAGCGGAATTAACTACATGAATGTCCATGGGGGAAGGTCCACGAGCCTGAGTGTCCTTGGTTCGATTCCGGCGCGAAGCAAAAGGTCGGGAATGATTGTGATTGTCTGATCTGAGCTTTTTCTGGCAAACACTTTGAACATGTCCTTTCTTATTACAGAAAAAGCAAATAGCTTGGCGTGACGGGCAATTTTCACGCAAATGTCTAGTAGCACACCGCGGGCATGATTTCATTGCATTTGTACGCTGGCGCAGCACACCTGGTTTAGAGCATGGCGGCAGCTGCGCGGACGTGTGCGAGGGCAGTTTACCGGGCCGCGCAGCGCGCCTCGCAGGCCAGTTAATGTTACACACGGCTGGAGAAGTTGCAAATGATTCCTGAGCAAAGTCAAGTGTGTCTTGCCTATCCAATATGTCTATCACTTGTTGAAGGGAGGGATTGACGAGTTTCAAAATTTGCTCCCGTATACGAACATCAGAAACGTTCTGTGCTATTGCATGACGTACCATTGTATCTGAATAAGGGAGGCCACATTCACACGCAAAAGCACAATCCCTTGTAAGGCCTTGCAATGTTGCAACCCACTCCCTATTAGTTTTACCGGCCGTACGTTTTGTACGAAAGAACGTATACCTTTTTGCAACTACATTAACTGTTTCTTTGAAATAGGCGTCCAATGCCGACAAAATTTTTTCGTAGGACAGAGTTGCTACATCGCGTCGGGGAAACAATTTCACTATCACACGGTACGTTTGCACGCCAACACAAGACAATAAGTGAGGCTGCCGCTCGTTACCTTGAATTCTGTAGGCGGCGAGATGAAATCCGAACTGGCTTGACCATTCCGTCTAGGACTCTTGCGACGCATCAAAATTGCGAAACTGCGGTGCAACTGCATGTTGTGGCGGCGGCAGCGATGAAGCGGCGGCGGCCGCATCGGTTTGAACGGCACGTTGACCCTGGACGAGCTGTCCAAGGGCATCCAATAACGCCTGCGTCTGCTGATTCTGCAAGCGATAAAATTCGGACAGTACATCTGGAGAATGTGGCGAAGCCATGACACAAGTAAATGTAAGCAATTAGAAAGAACACGTTTCCCTCATCGCCAATGATGTGTTGGTAAATGTGCCAACACCTTGTAGATAGAGGAGGCCGAAATGCACGCTATCTAACGCAGACGGGCGTGAATTCTGGAACAGGATAAGTAGTGAAATACTGTGATTGTTCTAGGCTTCGAAAAATCTAGTCTTAGATACATATAAAGAGGAGCAGTGACCAACATATCGGAGACAGAATTATCTTATGCGTGCCTTTTTATCTATAGTTGCAATTACGAGTGTCCACAAAACTTAAGGTAATAAACGGCCATATTCTAAAACTGTTGTTTTTATACAACTGATCAGAATAATTTGAGACGGTGAAGTGCCTCACAACTTCATCTGGCAGGAAGTACACAAAAGTTATTGTACCTTAAAACTTTGACAGTTATCCTCTCAATAACTTTTTGAAGGTAAGTTTACCTTCATACCTGAAGTATAAGGATATGTAATTAGTACCTTTTTAATATTATGAATAAATCTCGAAAATATTTATACAATATTATATTGTTATTCGTATGACGATAATGTTAGGCTGATACATAAATATTCGTTGAAAATATCCTATTGGATACCAGAAAGAACAAGCTCAAAAATATGCACCTGTGTGATGTTCTTGCAAGTAGAGAAACAGGAAATAAACTTATTAAACAAAACAATTATTCAACATCGAAACCGTCCTTTTTTCCTTCCGAAGCTTCACCTGTGATCACACTAATGAACTTATTTCGCTATTTTCACGAATCCTGTTTTCGATTTTGATTGTCACAATACAATTTAAAGAAAATGTGCTCGGAAAGCTACGTTTCTTGGAGGTCTGATTGGGTTAAATGTAACCGATAGCCAGCATGAGAGAAATCTTATAAAACAATCCTCAAATTGACTAGTAGAACCGACTCTCAAAAACCAAGGACTGAACCAATACAGGCCTCGTCTCTTCCGTTTCGCGCGTTATTGTGCAGTGGTATGAAACGTAGTGCCCGATTTGTAACGCGATGCATCAGTCATATTTGGAAAATGGCGAGAATTCTATTATAAATAAGGCGTCTGTGGAGCAAATTCCAGGAGGGAACAAGTGTCCCTTATTGACCCTATCTTTTTCGCTGACGCATATGATAACGATGAAGGCGGAAGAGTAAGATAAATCAGATGAAGATGTGTCTACAATTTATGCTGAAAGTATAGCTTCTTTAGTTCTGTTAAAATTCTTTTCCTTTCACATAAGGTTTGTATGGAACTTATCAGTTACTGTTTCACTTTATGAAGGTATTTAATAAATCAACTCCTTTTTGTATAGAATAACATTGTGACCATTCCATGAACTCGAATCTGTTATGTCTCAGGGCAGACCCACCAGCTTTGTTATTAGATTTTATTTTTGATGTGAAGCGATGCGTGGAGCACACAGCTACAGCTTCAGCTGGATTCTTTCAATTTCGTCAAGTCTTAGAAAGAAAATAATTATTGCATTTTCTTCAGTGTATCAGGATTCAACAAGTGCTGAGCTGCACAACTCGCCCTCGTAGTTAATTTTTCATTTTAAATGTACTATACTCACCTTTCGATTTTATATAAAATATTTCGCTACTCATCCAATTCTATATCGCGCACTTTCTCAACTACTTCTTTCCCGTTTGTTAGCTTCGAGAGAAGTGTAGTCCTCTTGAATTGAGCCAGTCACTTTTAACTGTTACGAATGTGAAATAGAATTTCATAAGTAATAATTATTTCTGGATGACGGCAAAGCGTTCAAATAAACGGTATTTCATTTCACCTATTTGACTATTGTTATTGCTTTATAAAAGATACAGTCAAGAAATGCGCTCCGAAGGAGAAATGGCCACTTGAATTTAATTGTTGCAGATCATGTACCAACAAAATAACTACAAAGTTTCATAAATTTCAGTGTGCTTCGATGAGAAATTTTTGCCTTAGTCGTACGGCACCAGCTCGTTTTAGTAGGCCAATATCGCGAACAAGTCCATCTTCGATGTGAGGGTAGGTCAGCTGCGCTTATATCCCCAGGAGGACCGCGCAAGACGTAAGGGGCTCACATGTGACGGCTTTTTCAAAATAATATTAATGTGTGAATAAGAGTTTAGTTTACTTTTTAGGAGATTCAGCTTACGGTAAAAAGAAGACCACCTCTTAAGCTACAGTGAGAGAGAGAGAGAGAGAGAGTGAGAGAGAGAGAGAGAGAGAGAGAGAGAGAGAGAGGCACAACAGATAGTCGACTATGGTAGGGGCGTTTTTTTCTTTTGCTTCGCTCAATCTTCCTTCTGCAGTGATCTATAAAACTATTCGTTATATCATGTCCTGCATTTAACCCATTACGTTACTCTGAGAATTTTTTGTTTCTTGTCGGTTATTGTGATCGAATCAGAAAGCACACGAAAAAGAATAAAGAATGTTCTATGCTCTACAACGACGCCAAATATTTACGATTACTTGCTACTGTTTCAACTTCGATAGTCATTCAAACTTTAGGGCTTTAATTGGTGCCAATGAAAACAGGAATGTCAGGAAGAGTTTTGTTATGCATACAAAACAACCAGCGGAAAAATGCTCCTATCGGAAAAATCGGAAAACGAAAAGGCGAAATGCTCCTGTTTAAATAGACGGACTGAAATTCGGGGAACCGCCCGCCTCATTATAACTTCCTCAGCACCTTCAGAAATTTTCCCATAATGTTTGGCATGCGGAGAATGTAATCATGCTCTTTCAACATGCAACTCACCACTCACTCCCAAAAACTCCCCAACCACAACTCGTTCATAACCAACAATACCCACTTGGCAATTCTCACTCACTCACTCACCCAATCTCATTTCATTATCTCCTCTGTCGAAGTGTCATCACATCCTGTCTCCCAGGCAGAGACTCTTTCGTTCTGTCCAACTACTACAGTCTCTCATTGTCACTATCTCATTCCTGTTCTCTTCTACTGCTATTATCTAATTCATTAGTTCGTACTTTTCCTAGCACTGAACTGTCAGCTACGTTATACTGCTACTATGAGCCTGTCGTTCTTTCGCACTGTCACTGCCCCCTTTGCGCTCTCTCTACCTCAACAGCTGTTTACTATCTGTTCGTCTCTTTTTGAATACCACGTCTCCTACAGTCAGCTTAAAAGGACGCTAATATGTTCGCTTGTCAAACTGCCCGGAAAATTTTTAGAGCTGCGGCGGAAGGCAGATTGAGACAGTACTCCAATACAAGCATTTTTCAGCTGCTTCTCTTCTCTTCCCAGCAAGGTATGTCATTTGTATGAAAATAACTTTAAAGCTCAACAAAATTTTGATTCTACACTACACTAATTTTACACATCAGGCCGGATTTTACGTGCAGAAAAATTTTGATGTGCTTTAGTACTACAATATGGAGTTCCCAGAACAATTCTAATTTTAACGGGGACACCGGATATTTCTTCGGGCCACATCATTTCATAAACTTCGTTTTCAACAGCCTGGATCACATGTGCGTATTTTGAGTGTACAGGTAGAGTGACATTTAACCTCTCTATCTCGGAAACGCATAAAACATCGAGAAAATTACTCATATTGTTAGAAGTCAGTATCTTAGGTAAAATTTTTTCAGTATGTTTCTATTTTCTGTGCATAGACATCTTGGAATTCGCGGCTCGCTTTTGGTACCCAAAAACCATATTTTTGGATGCTTTCTCGGTCATGGGTAAAGATTGTTGAAAACCAGAAGACTGCATTCCTAGATCAATGCCTAGAGAACATACCACTAAATTCTGGTAATTTTCTGATTTTATTTTTTTCTTGGATCTCACCAGACATCGAAAGTTGTGTGCATATTTCACATGTACTTAGGTAAATTTGGACGTCAGTGTCTCGGAAACGGATAATCAACAAAGTTCTCAAGATAGTTCGAGAAGGCGATCTTAGAAATATATCGTAAGAATTTGAACTATATTTTGTGGACAGCCGTGTTGGAATCTGTGGTTCCGTTTTGTTACGAAAGAATGGTGTTTGTGTGCTACATTTTGGAGCATACTAGCAAGCGCGTGCTGTCGCTTGCGTAGCGATTATATTAATTCATAATACTGTGTACTATTACGTTCTTTATTGTAATAAATGACGAATATACCACACAATGGATTTTAGTGTAGTTCGTACATCTACATCAACATCCATACTCGGCGAATTTCGGCAAAATGCATACCAGAGGGTATTTACCAATGTACCACATGTTGTGGTTTCTTGCGGCTCTACCCACGTATGTGTACTTTCTAAGAAGTCTACTCTTGTACCCCCGGTCGCTTTGGAACAATAAGTAGAGGGCTGTAGTAGCTTACATACCAAAATGCTTCACGTAGCACCAGTTCTCGCAGCTTTGTTGGTAAGCTTTCGCTGGGCAGTCGGCTTCTATTCTCATGCGTCTGCTAGTTCAAGATTTTAAGCATCTTCGTATTGCTCATTCGTAAATTAACTAGTGAGCATTCTCGTTGGCATTCTTTGTGTACGTTCAATATCTAAAGACTATTGTTCCTATGCATTTTTTATACAGGGTGATCCATTGATAGTGACCGGGCCAAATATCTCACGAAATAAGCATCAAACGTAAAACTACAAAGAACGAAACTCGTCTAGCTTGAAGGGGGAAACCAGATGGCGCTATGGTTGGCCCGCTAGATGACACTGCCATAGGTCAAACGGATATCAACTGCGTTTTTTTAAACAGGAACCCCCATTTTTATTACATATTCGTGTAGTGCGTAAAGAAATATGAATGTTTTAGTTGGACCACTTCTTTCGCTTTGTCATGGATGGCGCTGTAATAGTCACAAACGTATAAGTACGTGGTGTCAAGTAACATTGCGCCAGTGTGGACGGTATTTCCTTCGTGATACATTACCCCGTGTTAAAGTGGACCGTTTACCAATTGCGGAAAAGCTCATATAGTGTTGAAGTATGACTATTGTGATCAAAATTCCCACCGGGCGTGTGCTATGTATGCTGCTCGGTATCCTGGACGACATCATCTACATCTACATCTACATCCATACTGACGGTGTGTGTGTCGGAGGGTACCCTGGGTACCTCTATCGGTTCTCCCTTCTATTCCAGTCTCGTATTGTTCGTGGAAAGAATGATTGTCGCTATGCTTCTGTGTGGGCTCTAATCTCTCTGATTTTATCCTCATGGTCTCTTCGCGAGATATACGTAGGAGGGAGCGATATACTGCTTGACTCTTCGGTGAAGGTATGTTCTCGAAACTTTAACAAAAGCCCGTACCGAGCTACTGAGCGTCTCTCCTGCAGAGTCTTCCACTGGAGTTTATCTATCATCTCCGTAACGCTTTCGCGACTACTAAATGATCCTGTAACGAAGCTGCTCTCCGTTGGATCTTCTCTATCTCTTCTATCAACCCTATCTGTTACGGATCCCACACTGCTGAGCAGTATTCAAGCAGTGGGCCAACAAGCGTATTGTAACCTACTTCCTTTGTTTCATCCAAGTGTCCGGACCATTTAAGGAAACACGAAGTGTTCAGCTACATGTGAAACGTCAACCACGACCTGCTACAAATGATGCCCAAGTAGGTGTTTGAGTTGCAGTCGCGGCTAATCCGCACATCAGTAGCAGACAAATTGCATGAGAATCAGGAATCTCAGAAACGTCGGTGTTGAGAATGCAACATCAACATCGATTGCACCCGTACCACATTTCTATGGAACAGGAATTCCATAGCGACGACTTTTAACGTCTTGAACAGTTCTGCCACTGGGCACAAGGGAAATTACGGGACTATGACAGATTCTTAGCAAGCTTTCTATTTAGCGATGAAACGTCATTCACCAACAAAGGTAACGTAAACCGGCATAATATGCACTATTGGGCAACGGAAAAGCCACGATGGCTGCCACAAGTGGAACATCAGCGACCTTGGCGGGTAATGTATGGTACGACATTATGGCAGGAAGGATAATTGGCCCCCATTTTTATCGATGACAATCTAAAAGATGCAATGTATATTAATTTCCTACGTAATGTCCTACTGATGTTACTACAAGATGTTTCACTGAATGACAGAATGTTGATGTACTTCCAAAATGATGGATACCCAGCACATAGCTCGCGTGCGGTTGAAGCGGTATTGAATAACATATTTCATGTCAGCTGGATTGGTCGTCGAAGGACTATATCATGGCCTGCACATTCACCGGATCTGACGTTCTGGGATTTCTTTCTGTGGGGAATGTTGAAGGATATTTGCTATCATAATCCACCGACAACGCCTTACAACATGCGTCAGCGCATTGTCAATGCATGTGCGAACGTTACGTAAGGCGAACTACTCGCTGTTGGGAGGAATGTCGTAATATGTATTGCCAAACACATTGAGGTTGAAGGACATCATTTTGAGCATTTTTTGCATTAATGTGGTATTTCCAGGTAATCACGCTGTAACAGCATACGTTCTCAGAAATGATAAGCTCACAAAGGTACATGTACCACATTGGAACAACCGAAATAAAATGTTCAAACGTAACTACGTTCTGTATTTTAATTTAAAAAAAAAACTACCTGTTACCAACCGTTCGTCTAAAATTGAGAGCCTTATGTTTGTGGCTATTACAGCGCCACCTATCACAAAGCGAAAAAAGTAGTCGAAATAAAACATTCATATTTCTTTATGTACTACACGAATATGTAATAAAAGATGGGGGTTCCTATTTAAAAACGCAGTTGATATCCGTTTGACCTAGGGCAGCGCCATCTAGTGGGCCAACCATAGTGTCATCTGGTATCCCCCTTCAAGATAGACAAGTTTAGTCCTTTGTGGTTTTTTCGTTTGACGCTTATTTCGTGTGATATTTGGCCCGGTCTCGATCAATGGACCACCCTGTATATTCTGCCATTGGTAGGGAAAGTGTTTCGTAAGTTTTCTTCGCTGACACTGCTTTTTCCGAATAAATCATCCCATCCTCTGTCACCTGTTTTTCTACCATTAAGTCTATGACATCTCCCCTTTCAAATCACCATAAACTTTTACAACCAGTTATTGGCGTGTACTTGCTATTCCTATAGTGACTTTGATACTGTTGTCCTTGGATTCTACTTCCCTGCTTGTTGTGTAGAAGGGCGAAACTTAGCACTTCTAATTCCGCTGACGTCATGACAAATACCTTATCGGAAACAACGGCAGTTCAAGTACCTTCTGTCCACTGGTTTTGTTACTCTGATGTTAGCGGATCTCACAGTAGACGATCCTAATAACGCGGTCTGACAGGCTGGATTCTCAGTTACATTCACGTCTACACAAAGTATAATTACGTCGCTTATGAAATATATACAGTCAGCGAAGATCCTCTTTGCGGAGCGCTTCGTAGCGGGCGGTTATTTCGGGAAAGCCGGCGTCTCGGTCCATTCACTGCTCGCGGGGATCTGCTGCCGGCGACGTCTGAGTCAATAAAGGAACTTCCGCGCTGGGCTCGGCTGCTGCCTTTTCTGCAGGCGCAGCCAGTGCCGGAGCTGCGATTGGGGCCAGGAGGAGAGACTCCGCAGGTATAACTCGCTGCGCTTCGCCATTCAGCCCGAGTAATCGTCTCTGTGGCGAAACAGCAAAACGCGAGACGAGATCCTGGTCCTTCTGAAGTATTAAGCTTTTACTATGCGGTGTAGAACGACACACAGAGGGTACAGCTGGGCAAAGTTGCCGGGGAAAGGTACACCTATTTTTGAGCCGAGCAGCCACTGGATACAAAGATGTGATTATAATCTACAGTAATTGAAGTATAATACAGAATAATTAGATCACACTAGAGTCATTCAGTTTTTACGAAGTGTCAAAATAGCCACTTCCCCGACAAGAGCGGACAAAGTGGGCACTTACCTTTATTCTCAGAAATAAGGGGTAAAAACTGTTTTAATGAAGAACTAAAATATATTATTGTGAAACATGATCGGAATTATACTTTTCGCAAAGAGAAATTAAATTGTGTTCAACTCTTGTGCACACTTCTCCAGTTCTGCATAAGGACGACTGGTACATAATCCACAGCTCTTCAGGTCTTGAGTTTGAAACTATTCTGCGCAGTATGTGCACTCTGTCTTCTCGTTATCACCATAAAGAGTTTGTCTAGGCTTGGGTTAACGGCCATGACGCAGTGGTAACACGGGTTACCGTCAGATCACCAAAGTTAAGCGCTATAGGGCTGGGCTAGCATTAGGATTGGTAACTGTCCGGTCTGCCGAGCGCTGTTGGCAAGCGGGGTGCACTCACCCCTTGTGAGGCAAACTGAGGAGCTACTTCATTGAGAAGTAGCGGGTCCGGTGTTGTAAACTGACATACGGCTGAGAGAGCGGTGTGCTGACAACATGCCCCTCCATATCTGCATCCAGTGACGCCTGTGGGCTGAGAATGACGCGGCGACCGGTCGGTACCGTTGGACCTTCATGGCCTGTTCGATCGGAGTTTAGTTCTAGGCTTGGCTTTCCTACTCTTAACAATTTTCTTCCAACTACCTTTCTTCCCTAAGAATAATTTCATTTTTTCGACTTTTTAGTTTCTTCTTTGTTCATTTGGGGCTTCTACGTATCACTTATAATGACTTGCTGTGAGTATCACAGTGCAAATTCTTTTGGTCGTTGCTTTTACGTTTTAGCCCCACACTAAGTCGCCAAAAACCACCGCTGAGGTGTCCACTTTGCCCCCGTTGACACCTTCACACTGACTTACAATTTCCGAAGTAGGATTATGGTAACACAATTTCATTAAAAAGACATAAATGGCATTCTCTCTCAACAATAAATACACAAACTGACCTCTTACCGCCGGAGGTTCGAGTCTTCCCTCGGGTATGAGTGTGTGTGTGTGTGTTGTCTTTAGCGTAAGTTAGTTTAAGAAGTGTGCAAGTCTAGGGACCGATGACCTCAGCAGTTTGACCCCATAGGAATTCACACTCATTTCCATTTTTTTGACCTCTTAACTTACATCAGGAGAACTAAAATGCATAACAATAATTATAGCGCCGAGGATCGGCAGAGCAGACAGGTTAAGGCTCACTCGATGACTGAGTTTTACTGGAAGAATAAATTGAGGCGTTTCTCGCGCGATGGCAGTACCTCGTAACTCCTGAGATCCCAGTAGCAACTTTGTCTGCCATGGCGGCTTTGTCAGGCTGTCCCATTTTGTATAAATCACTATAAAATTCGTCCAGACACAGCTTCATCTTAAGCACACTTAGGCACGTCATAAAGTGAACATCAGATAGAGAGGGATGCAATTAGTAAATACTCCTTGTTCAAAATATCTGGGAGTCATTCCGGATCGTACTCTGACGCACAAGCAGCACCAAAAGAGTATGATGTTGAAGGTGGAAACCGGAAGTAATACACCTCTTGCAAGTTAACGGGTAGTTCGTGAGGATTGCTATCACAAATGCTGAGAACGACGGAACTAGCAACATGTTACAGTACTGCATGGTATGTGTGTCCGGAGTATGTGTACCCATGCAAACATAGTTGGTAAGGCACTAAATAGGTAGATATAATGCAAGATTTTTGACTCCTACACACAATGTAAAACTGTACCAGTTTGCAGGCACAACGCCACCAGGTATTCGTCGTGAAATATCTGACGACACCGAGAGAACATATGAGACTCACCCTGAAACCAGTCCATTAGAATGGCACGTTCGAACAGCCTTAAGGTTGAGGTCAAGAAGATTTTTCCCCAGATCCATTTCAGTCTTGCAAACAGTAGCAGCTACAACAAGGAAATATTTCTGCATTTGACAACTTGAGAATACTCACCTGGACCCTACCATCGAAAATACACTCACCTGGCTATGAACAGAACTGGATGATCTGGAAGTCACTCAAACCTTCTTTGTTCTGTAGTAGGAAGTAGTAGCCTTCGGCAGTGATACTTTCTTGTGGGTATCACTGTGACATCGGAAAACGGTAGACGATGGAGCATCAACTGGGATGTTAACGGCGCCCTCCATTTTGCACCCAAGATCTTCTGCTTGTGACCTATATCCCTAGTAAAGATTCAAGATTTTGGTCAACAACAGCGTGACTGGTTTATTCTTTCTTTCATTTGCATCTAATGGTAATATCCATGTACTGTATTTGTTTCTGATTTATAAATAGTGTGAACTGTTTGTATACTTTGGCATGTACCAATGTTTCAAATCATTCAGTTCAGAGTTGTAGCAGAATTAAAGTCCCGTCATCTGTGCGTTGTATGTCTAGGATGGAGCCTCCATGTGACGAGTTGCTAGTCTCCTTTTATACGCATCGATATACGACGTCCTTCTCGTCGTGGCTTCTCTCTAATTTACCTTCGTGGTTGCCTCTACAATCCATACACTCTTATGACTAGCACTGTCTAACGCTCGAGATAAACCGTGGGACGTGTATCTCAGAACAGTTTTTGGGACAGATTATTTCTCTGCATTGCTGCACACGTACTGTCAACCTAAATACGTTTCGCCAGCTCCGTTTTGACCCGCGACACAAAGTTAAAAAATGGTTCAAATGGCTCTAAGCGCTATGGAACTTGACATCTGAGGTCATCAGTCCCCTAGACGTAGAACTACTCAAAGTTAACGAACCTAAGGGCATCTCATACATCCATGCCCGAGGCAGGATTCGAACCTGGGACCATAGCAGCAGCGCGGTTCCGGACTGAAGCGCCTAGACCCGCTCGGTCAAAATGGTTGGCGACATGAGTTAAATGTGTCATTATCCTAGACCACTGGCTGTACGCTATCCTACTGATTTGGGTCCTGGAATTCTGTCATTGTGAAACCCACCGTCCGTAATATGTTGCTGACACTCGCTTACGTGCTTATCCGTCTTCCAGAGCGCTGGAGCGGATCGATGAGTTAGTGGTGGGCAACGGTAGGCTCGCGCCTGCAGGTTCCTGTTCCAGCTTCCAGCACGACATCGCGGTCAGGCGCTGATCTGCACACAGCCGACAGAGCAATGCATGGATATTCCTTGTCACACCCGAGTGTGCGATTCAGCATTCTTTCCATAGAGCTAGAGAGGACAGCCCGTACTGTAATATTACTAGTAATACGTATGTTTTCAGATAATGCTCTTTAACTGGCCGGCTTCAAGTATATGTCAGCGACTCTCTCCAGCTTCCGAGCTCGTCCTTCAGAACCTGTAGCGTCACCAACTCACCTGCTCGGCCTGTTGCGGCGCAACTAGTTTCAAAACTACCTCAGATTCGACCACTAGATTTGAAAACGGGAATCGCAAACAGCAACTTCACTATCTCCAATCCGTTTCAAGCATCTCTTCCTCAACCAAAGAAGATAACAGTGCTAATTTTACAATCGGAAGGGCATTCACAAAAATACTTCTGCTTACAGAAGTACCACAATTTCGTCGGATAAAATGGAGAATATTGCGTTCTATAAGAACTCGGCACGACAGCAATATTGTTATCAAACACTTCCTCCAGCAAGTTGATGTGTCCACGTTGTGATATAGAATCTCTGTCCATCTAGCAATTGACCGCTCACTGAGCCACACCCTGTCTCACAGAAACCGGAAAACAGGCGAATCCTTCACACTCATGTGTGGCAAATGGGACAGCAAACACTTTCATTTTACCATGGTGGAGGAACAACTTCACAGGTCGAAGTTCCTCATGTACCTTTAACTTCGTAGAAGCAGCACTTTTAGGGCCACAATTCTGCCCAAAATGGGCCCACGACTCCCATCTGACGCTCGCAAGCACTGCAAATTAACTCTCCATTTCGAAAATTGCAAATCAGTCTAGAAAACTATTTCAACATTCAGGTCTTTAGACCGATCAACCTCAGGACAGAACTAACGTGTTACCATTGATCACCGCCTGCTAACGCTCACAGAACTTGCTGTAAGATGCTGCTTATTTCCAATACCTCTATAATTTTTCTTCTGGATGGATATGACGGATATCCTGTGAAAATTAAATTGACGACATATATGTCAATAAAAAGAGAGTGGGATAGGTGGAGGGGAAGGGACATGAGGAGGAGAACACAAGCCACTGACGTATAAGTTGTTTCTTTGAATTGAAGTTAACCGCTGATTTATTTTGGCATTGTAGAGGATTGTACATTATGGCAATCGGTAATTTTCTTGTCACGGTTTGACACAGCACACTCTTATGGTCCTCTCTGGGTTGACGTTAGACGGGCTTATTGAGAGTGGCCTTCAGTTCATTTTGTGCTGTGTGTGTGTTGTCATGAACACTTAGTTGTTATCATATTTCGGCTCTGACTTTTGCAGGGTTCATAAAGTTTTTAGTTCCTACTGAGTATGCAGTGTTGCCTGGGTATGCATTGCAGCATTAGAAAATTGTAGCGAAATGCAGGAAAATCTGCAGCGGATAGGCACTTGGTGCAGGGAGTGGCAACCGACCCTTAACATAGATAAATGTAATGTATTGCGAATACATAGAAAGAATGATCCTTTATTGTATGATTATATGATAGCGGAACAAACACTGGCAGCAGTTACTTCTGTAAAATATCTGGGAGTATGCGTGTGGAACGATTTGAAGTGGAATGATCACATAAAATTACTTGTTGGCAAGGCGGGTACCAGGTTGAGATTCAATGTGAGAGTCCTTAGAAAATGTAGTCCACCAACAAAGGAGGTGGCTTACAAAACACTCGTTCGACCTATAATTGAGTATTGCTCATCAGTGTGGGATCCGTACCAGATCGGGTTGACGGAGGAGATAGAGAAGATCCAAAGAAGAGCGGCGCGTTTCGTCACAGGGTTATTTGGTAACCGTGATAGCGTTACGGAGGTGTTTAGCAAACTCAAGTGGCAGACTCTGCAAGAGAGGCGCTCTGCATCGCGGTGTAGCTTGCTCGCCAGGTTTCGAGAGGGTGCGTTTCTGGATGAGGTATCGAATATATTGCTTCCCCCTACTTATACCTCCCGAGGATATCACGAATGTAAAATTAGAGAGATTAGAGCGCGCACGGAGGCTTTCAGACAGTCGTTCTTCCCGCGAACCATACGCGAATGGAACAGAAAACGGAGGTAATGACAGTGGCACGTAAAGTGCCCTCCACCACACACCGTTGGGTGACTTGCGGAGTATAAATGTAGATGTAGATATACAAATTCTATTAGTCCATCTCCTCTTTCTCCCTCCCCTTTTCTGTTCATATCCCCGTCCTCCCCTCTGTCCTTCATCTCCCTTCCTCTGTCCGCCGCATCCAGCACCACTCCCTGACCATGTCCTCTTGCCCCTCTTTCGGTCGATCGGCTCGACCTGTGTCTGTTCATTTGCTACTTCCCACCCTGTGTGTCTGTCTGCTCCTTTTCCTTTGCCCAAGTGTTGCTTCCCCGTCCGTCGATCTTCTCCTCTTCCTTCTGAGTCAGTTTCCTTCTTGCGCCATCTATCTCCTCCTCCCACATCTGCCCATCTACTCCACCCATTTTCTCTGTCCTTCTACCTATGTTCCATTTCTCTCGCCATTTGTCCATTTTCCCTCCCATTTTCTTGCAAAATTCCTACTCCCCTACATTGGCATCTATGTCAGAATTTCCCTTCTTTGTCTCCACCTCTGTTCATCCCCCAGCACTCTCCTCACGTTATTATCGCTACCCCCACATGAGGATTCTGCTTTTCACAATAAAAGTACTGCAGAAAGTAAGTAATTGATTGAAATCCAATCAGGGGTTATTAGGAGCTTCTTACCAGCCGTTTGCGTGCATATTCAAATGTCACATATGTTTCAAATATGTGAAAAAACAAAACACCTTTAACGACCAGAGACAGGACGTTAACATCCACAGATCATGTACATTACTATGTTCAGTTGAAATCATTAGAATTTGAAAAATTTCGGCCCGCGGGTTCAAGGTCAACATAAATATCGCGGCGCAACACCACCTACTAGTAAAACGTACCTATGACTCACATTGTCGCTATAAATCGAAAGTAATAGATGAGGGCACTGTGACCCGCGTGACGTACGTGAATGACTTGAGCAGACGTGCAGGAAACCTCGCAGACGTATGCGGGAACCGTACCGTAAAATCAGAGAGTTTGGAAGAGAGCATGTTATTGTCATGAGAAAATGTGAGCCGAGAAATTGCCGGTCTTTTGGGACAAAGTGTTTCGGCAATGTATCGGGTGGGTGCAGAATGGTTCACGGAAGGCCGTGGAACACGACGAGATGGGTCAGGTCGCACCAGCGCACACATCCGAATGCCAATACAGGACAGATCTGCGACCTCCTCGCTTCTGGCGAAGCAGTGGAACAATGTAACACATCGTACAATATCAGAGGTGAAAGTGGGTCGCCGTTTATTTCGGCACGGGCTACGTGCGCATTGTCCACTTCTCTGCTTACCTTTGATTAATGTGTAGAAAAATGATAAATGCAATGGTGTATGGATCCACATCACTGTGGACGCAAGTGGCATCAGATAGTATTTACAGACGAATTCAAGTTCTGTTTGTCTGAAAATGATGGCCGCGTTTTGGTTCGCCGGAGACATGGGGGCCGGCATCGCAGTGACTGCATTCGCACAAGGTATACAGCACCTACTCAAGGCCTTATGGTGTGGGAAGCTATAGAGCACAACCACAAATCACAGTTGGTGCGTGTCCAGGGCACTGTGACCAGTGTGAAGTATGTAAATGACATCCTGCGACATCTAATCACACTTGAGCCGTGCGCGGTTCGTGTTCATTCCGTTTATTGTTTGTCATCTTCTTTTACCGTACTGCCGCCTCGTTTTCTTATTCCATTTACTGGCGTCATTCACTTCCTGCCTTACCTGCCTATGAATGGCAGCAGCAGCAGCGCTTATCGATAAGGGCCCTGTCGTACTATCTCTAGAGCGACCGATAATATTTGTGGGTCGTCGTGTGTCTGGAAGTGAGTCTGGGACGGAGCAGCCATCGGGCATGGACCAGCAGTCGGGGTCGAAGGAGCGCCAGGCATGAAGCTCCGGCGAGGTGCGGACAGCCAGTACTTGCAGACCGCTGGCGACGCACATGGACTGTCCGACTGAAGAAGACTGGAGCCGTAAGGACCGTTGGTTGGTTGTTCAGTCTGTCGTGTAATTGGTCGACGTGTATTTGATCCTTTGACCGTTTCCGGGTGTGAGCAGTTGGCCGGTTGCGGCGGAGCAGCGAGTAAGTGTCTGCAGCATATGATCACGCCGGGATGCTGGCGGTGTGCACGCGTGGTCGGAGTTGTGTGGCACTAGCTGCGAGAACTGCTAAGTTCTTCGCCCACCGCACTTGCATACTGGAGTTGAGTAATCAGTGAAGCTCTCATGAAAGCTCAACTGTTATGACATCTCTTCGTTGATTGTTGGTTGTTGCATCCTGGGCTGTCCCCGCAAGCAGGAACGTAATGGTGGGCTAGAGTCGGCAAAATTTTGCAGCCGTCTTCCTGTATGGTGTTTAAGCTTTGAAAAGATTATAATTTATTAGTGGAGTGCACCAGCGATATCTTATGCCTTGTGTCTGTTAACGTTCCGGTTACCTGCCCTGGTCGTTAGCATGATTATGTGGAATCGTGTTTTTCTCGCCATACTGATGCTGTCCGGCATGGCGTGTAGTTCGATAGCTTGGTGCTGTTCTCCTTTTCTCTTTGAGTGTTTATTGTGCCTTCACTGTGTTTATACACCAATTATTAAGACATAATCTAGCTGCGATCCTCGTCTTCGCTGATACTTTTAGTTGTCGTGCTGCTGGTCGGGTGGAAGGGAACGGATTATGCAGATGGTTGGTTCGTCAGCCGTTCGTAAGTCGTGCTGCAACGTGCGTTTAGTGTTACGCTTAGCTACCTGTCTCATCTAAACCTTCGTTAGAGTTTCATTCCCAGGCTGAACCTTGGAACACTTCTGAGCACCACTGTTTGTTATTTGTGAGTGTCATTTTATTTGGTCGCAGGTACTGTGCCAGGCCTTCAACCGTGTATTAATATTGTCTGTTTTATGTTTAGTATATGGCCTTCAGCTGAACTTCATAACAACTTAAGATTAGGCCTTCAGATTTGTTTCATTTAAAATTCTTGTTGCTCTGCATTTACGCCTGCAGCCGCGTTTTTTTTTCAGAATCTGTGGCTTTAATATATAAATCCTTGTCTGTAAGGCTCCTCTTTAATTATCTTGAATTCTTGAAGTGGCCTTCACGCGTGTTCTGCAAATGTTTATCGTAAGGTTGTCTTCCCTTATTCTTTAGTAATTGCTTGGGCCTTCAGCCGACAAGATACTTAAAGTTTTCTTAAGATGTTTTTCTGTTGTACTGTGTAAAATCTTATCTTTAAAGTCTCTCTTTCATTATATAAAGAAAAATTTTTAAATTGGGATTTCAGCCGAAGAATTAACTGGAATGTTCCTTAATATGGCCTTCAGCCGGAATTTGTAAATGATTGGCTTTTAAAGAATTTCCTTAGCGGATCTGAAATATTACTAGGGCCTTTAGCCGAGAAGATACTGTAATTTTACTTAAGTAAGGCCTTCAGCCGTTACTCTACATCCTGGTGTTTTAAAAGCAATCGTTTGAACTTATTCTGGAGAAGTTATTTGGGCCCTCAGCCATGAATTGATCTTTGTTGTTTTAAATGTTTTAAAGAGAAAACTGTGCATTGGCTTCGGGAATAAAGTTGTGTGTGTTCTTGTATAACTAACAGTAATTGACGTTGGCCCTTTTACACAACCTGATCCGTTCTGTCCTGCGGAACCAGATTTCAACACCCTTTCTTCTCAACTCACAAGGCGCCATTTTTCACTAAGGAAAAGCACGACCACATGTTGCTGCACGTACTCGTGGTATCACAGGATATGTCTTTTTCCTTGGCCCGTCAGATCAGTAGACCTGTCGCCGATAGAATTGTATGGGATATGGTGAAACGACGGCTGCAGCTCTGTGACCCAGTGCCAAGCACCACAGATGAATATTGAATCAGGTGAATGCTGCATGGGTGGCTATATTACAGGACATCATTCGCTATTTGCTGGGGTCGGTGTCATCACGCAGGGAACAAGTCAGTAGGGCCCATCTCGGATCTTGCGCCTACTAGGCAAGAAGACAAATTCTGAACCGAGGAGACTGAAATGCTAATCTTTTCTGGACAGCAAACATATGTACATGTCTTATGAATATCTACGTCTTATCTCCAGTTGTTCAAGGTGTTCCATTTTGAACAAACACACACACACACACACACACACACACACACACACACACATTTCTTATAGATAGGGGGTTCTCACCCCCACAGCGACTCCTTCCAGACAGAAAGTGGCACGTGTACCAAGATTAACTCAAAGCGGTCCAGTAGTATAAGACATAGGGAACATAGAGATATACATACCTTTTCATAATGTGTATGAATTTTGACACTATCTCATGTTTACTAAATCACTACTACGGTTTACGATTATTCTATTTTTCCCCTGATTTCACAGATACGCATTCCATTATATGCCAGGATGACTTTACTGATAAAACTTGGTCCAGTTCCGTATATTGGGTTCAGCATAGCTTTGTATTTACCTATTTCATCACAGCTTCTCCGTTAGTCTTTAATAGAGTGTCACTTCTTGTCCCTTCTTGAAGCCGACGCAGAAGTGTGGAATGTTTTCTCCTGTCGACAACCGACTTATAGTGTTGACTGTTTCTTTCTGCTACATCTTCTTCTTCTGTAGCGGCAGTCCAAGGATTGATTTGCAACAGCTACAATGACAGCTTGTCTCCATTCTGTGCACCTTACACCTTTTCTCTTCATTTCTTTATAGGTGCTACATCCCACATCTTTCACGATTTGATCCATGTACCTCAGCCGTGGTCTTCCTCTTGGTCTTTTTTCCTCCACATATCCCTCTATGACTGTGTTCAGGAATCCTTTATGTCTTAATAGATGGCCTGTAAATTGCACTGTACTTTTAACAATGAAACTCCAGAAACTTCTCTTCTCACCTGCACTTTCCAGAACCTCTTCGTTTGTGACCTTATCGATACATTTTATTTTGAGCATGCGTCTATAGCACCACATTTCAAAAGAATTTAGCTTCTGGTCTTCCTCTGTCCCGAGAGTCCATGTTTCACACCCGTAGCGTGCCACACTCCGCACATATGATTTTAAAAATCTTTTCCTGATTTCAAGGCTGATGCTCTTAGATGTTAAGATGTTTCCTTCCTGTTAAAAGCAGCCTTTGCTTGAGCAATTCTACTTCTCACTTCTGCCTTGCTCCTTCCATCCCTGGTAATATTACTGCCCAGATATGTAATTTATCAACTTGTTCAAGCAGTTCATTGCCTACATGACCTTGGACTTTCACTTGATCTTTTTTGTCGCATGCCATTACTTTTATTTTTGATTTATTAATCTGCTGCATAGTTACTGTATATCAGTACCTCTACCTAGCTTCGCCTCTAGCTGTAATAGCGTGAGCTTAAGAAAGATTTTAATTTGTTCACATTTTCTAGTCTGTGGCATAAAGCTTTTAACGTTTGTTACGTCATATACTTTTTTGATGTATGTATGATTTATTTTTATCTTTGTATGTCCTTGCTTTAAGAAGACAAACTTCTATTTTATCGTTTCCTACGCTATAATTCATTATGTAATTATATTACGCATCATCCCTCTAAAGTAATAACTTATGAAACTATGTCAATAGTTCTGCATTTATATATTCTTTTAAATTATGTTTCATCTAGTAATTCCCCCACGTTTTGTTATTTTATCACCTGACCTGTTGCATGAAGTCTGTGTATATTGTTACTTTTTTCAAACATTACATAATCGCGTCTATAAAATTTTGTGCCTGCTTCGTCTGTCCATGTCTTTCAGTTCTACATAGTACGTAGTCAACATACTCACTGTACTCTATAGTTTCCTTGTGGCTACAATCTTCTATACCCAGTTGTTGTCTGTACCGTTGCTAACGTCATGTCCTGACGATAGTTGATTTCCTTTTCACCACGTTTTCTCAATGTACGGTGAGTTAGGCACCTGGCTTCACTTAAATGAGGGCCACATTTTCAGTAGCTGATGTGTCCACTTTAATCTGGTTTGTTTGCGTGTTTCTCCGTAAATATTGATGGAAACTGTTATCCATAATACATACATTTTTTTGTGAAGCACATTCTCAAATGCTATTTATTTGATTTCACCATAGCTCTGTTTGATGATGATGATGATGATGATGATGATGATGTATCTGAAACTCTTGCCAAATTACTTTGCTACCAAGACCTTCCACAATTCCTTGTGTGTTTATTCTGACTTGTATTGTATGCTCGCAACATAGCTGCGATTGTCTGAACTCCAATCCCTAATTAGCAAAGTTTTTTAATGGCGCCGAAATGTGTTGGCAGGTTAAGCTGACGTCAGTTCATTTTTTTTATGCAGCTCGCTGCGGACGTGACCGCCGAACACTAAAAGCGCAGGCAGAGTTCGCGCATCAGCGAGTGGCGAGCTGTCCGCTGGTGCGTGCTTTATCTCGTGGCGTGATTACTGGATAGCACGACACGCCATTCAGCTGTTCAGGGGATCAGCGGCCGGCCACAATGCAGCTTGCCGTATCCATAAGCAAGCTGCGCTTCCAGCTCTCTGTCGCTCGCGTTACGAACGGCGGCGTACACGGGAGACGAGCATTACGAAACTGTTACGTCGGAAAGCTGCTTCAGTGGCTACTGCTGTTCTTTTTATTTTATTTTTTACTGAACATATCTGACGTTTTTGGGAAATCTGTATCACAAAGCTGCTTTGGGAATTGAAATGATTAAACAGCTGCACTTGAAAATGTGCGCCGGACCGGCACTCGAAACATGATGCTCCGCTACTCTAGAATAGCTGTCTTAACCGCCCCGGCATCCGGAAGCGTTTCATTTCCGACCCAGATTTCAAAGTGATGCTCACCACTTATGTTCATTTTCCCCATAGTCGCATTCTATCTATATTTCCATCAGGGAATTCGCATTGAAATTAACGTCAGCCCGTCGAGGGCGTTAGTTTTATTATATTGGCCATATCTGTTCTTCCGGACATGTCCAGAACAGTAGGCATCACGAATGTAATTGTATGCCTGACAATAGCAGAAACAAGAAAGTAGCTAAATCTAAAATTACCAACACAAAAATTACCGGCACATAAAGGGTTAATATGCTTGTGTTTAAAGAACTATGGCTGAAAAGTGGGGCCGGCCGGAGTGGCCGAGAGGTTCTAGGCGCTTCAGTCTGGAACCGCGTGACCACTACCGTCACAGGTTCGAATCCTGCCTCGGACACGGATGTGTGTGATGTCCTTAGGTTAGTTAGGTTTAAGTAGTTCTAAGTTCTAGGGGACTGATGACCTCTGAAGTTAAGTCCCATAGTGCTCAGAGCCATTTTTTTAAAGTGGGTTACAAGCTTATTCATTGTTCCTCTTTCAGCGCCTTAAGTTCTTCCAAAAAGTTACGCATGCGAACATATTCACGCATTTTAACATGCAAATTTCAAACTCCCACAAGTTTTCCTAACTGTAGCTAACTCTCATCCACTAGTCCATCGCTGTAAGTCGTTTATTCTCATCACTCCCACTTGCCCATTCACACTCACTCATTCAGCCCAGCTCATTGTCATCATTTATTTGTCTCCGTGTCGTCTCCTGTGTCACAGTCACAGTCCCCTCCGTTCTGTCCTACTACTACAGTCTGCTCTTACAGTCACTGTCCCCCTCTTGCTCTCTCTTTCTGGTACCGCCTCATTCGTTTCTTCCTACTGCTCCTGTCTCTTCTCACTATCACTATGTCTCTTTTTCACTTTGTTACCGTCTTATATTATCTCATCATCATTGGCTCTCATCCACTTCCACTTTCTCTTTTTCTGTATTCTTCCCTCCATCCCCCCCCCCCCCCCCCCGCGCCACCGCCTGCCCACACCAGGCTATCAATGTGTCCTTCACTCTTTTCCTTACGCTGTTGTGTCAGTGTCAACTATGTTCCACTGCCACTGTGTCCGCCACATTTTGTCACACTGATATTGTGGCATTCGCTTTTTCTAAAACACAACTACGGTTTGCTACCTTAAAGTATCTATTACTTTTCCATCTTTTTGCCACTGCCACTGTCTTCTTCTCTCTGAGTATACAAAAACAGGAATATGTTCGCGTATCAAAATTTTTGGAAACATTTTTAAAGCTTGTGTGGAAGGTAGAATGAGGCAGCTGGTACCCCAATTTTCATGAAATTCTTTAAATAAATAGGAAAATATTCGCAGTTCGCTGCAGCAGGGACTGTAACACGTTTGCCAGTAAAATCTAGATAGTCTGCTTACATGGAATTGAAATAACGCAGAGCTCATTTGGCACCTCCAAAAAAGATTTGCATGTGCTTTACTACTGCTACATGGTGTTCCCAGATGAAAACGGATACACTTTACAGCGTATCTCCTCATTATACGTACTTTACAAATTACGTTTTCGGATCACGCTGCGTTCTACGTGCGCGTTTTACGTGTAAAGGGAGGGTAACTTTGATCCTCTGTATGTAGGAAACGAAAAAAGTTTTCAAGATTGTTCGAGATTGCAATCACAGGATTGCTTAGTAGAAATTACATTTATTTCCTGTACATAGCCGTCTCGGATTCCGCGGCTAGGTTTTCGTACCCAGTAAACAAATCGCTGGAGTGTTTCCCGATAAAAAATAACGATTTTTGAAGACAGGGAGATTTATCTTATAGATAAATACCCAGGAAATACACATCTAAAGTTTGAGGAATTTGGCTGCGGTTATTAATTACTTAGATTTCTCCCCATATCTGGTTATACTTGTAGACGTAGTGTAACTTTAAACATCTGTATCATGCATAGTGATATCAAGAAAATTTTCAAGGCTGCTCGAGATTCCGAGCGTAGGAGTAAATCGTAAAATTTTTTGCCATTTGCTGTACTCTCCCGTCTTGGAATCCTCGATTGGGTTTTGGTCCGCTGGTGACAGCGAAAATATAGTAAAAGAAAGAGCCCTTCCTTGTGGTTTTCCGGGGAACCGACAATGAACTAAAGGTGCTTTCACAAAGTCCGCCATAGACGACACAAAATGCAAAAAGAATCAATCGATTTGCGCCATCTGCCTTAGCAAGAGAAAGTGTGTAATATCCAAACATTGACTGTACTGTAAAAGAATGACACGAAGACGATTCTTCTGTAGCGTATACAACGTGTCCCTAGGCCAAGGGCTGTCGAAAACCCTTAATCCTACCTATTTATCCCTAACACTACTACAGGCATTATTATCGGACAAATATGTTTTCTGCTCGCTTTTTTCTAACACGTTAGGTACGCATTCTGTCCCATGCATAACGATAAAAATTTTATGTACTTTCTATGAAAATCTTAAAAAAATTTCAAAAAGACCTTTAAATAGTTTCAGTCGCAGTTACTCAGCCTTTTCAACGCAAAAAATTTTTTTTACCAAGCGACACAGGCTCTTTCTTTCTATTGCTGCTCCAGATAGTGGGCGAATTTGACAGATCTTATCTCAAGATATAAAGTAATACTGTTATGGACGATGCATCTGTGTTGTAAACTGCTAATACATGTGGTCTGAAGATGGTACTTACGCTACGGGAAGCAGTCATTACCTTGAAAAAATTTTTAATCTTAAATGCGATTGAGACAGTATAAAGAAACAATTGAAAATTTTATAATAAGTTTCATAGAAATCTTTATTATAATTTCTTATTTGATTATTATTTCTTTACAGCAGTATGTTAATGGTGTAGCGCCTCATTCTATCTTTAATTCTCTTCTACCCCTGTACTAACTGCTCATCTCGTAACTGAGCCGGCCGCTGTGGCCGAACGGCTCTAGGCGCTTCAGTCTGGATCGGCGCGACCGCTATGGTCGCAAGTTCGAATCCTACCTCGGACATGGATGTGTGTGATGTCCTTAGGTTAGTTGGATTTTAAGTAGCTCTAGGTTCTAGGGGACTGATGACCTCAGATGTTAAGTCCCATTGTGCTCAGAGCCATTTGAACCATTTTTTCGTAACTGAAAGATTACAGCATCTTGTAAACTTTTGGATAAGTCCTAATAAATTCCGAACAAGTTTCACTCGGAATTTAAATTGAGTTTCAATCTGGAAAATACAATCTCACGTAAAATTGGTTAATAACGTGGTGCAAACTAAACATTTCAGACTAACACAACTGAATGTTACGCATATGCGATCCATTGGAAAGACCAAAAGTGTAATGACTTTCACTTTATGGACTCGATTCTTGGAGGGCAAATTTCCACAGCATGGAATTCCACAACCCTCTCCTACTCCTAGGTACTTCATGTTATTACTGTTTCCAGTAATTTTTGACCAATGCCATACTCAATAGTAACGGGTCACTTCACCTATTTATACTTAATATTTTACACTTATTTATGCTTAAGTTCGACTGCCACTGAACATCGTCTGCGGAAAGCCCCATGGAAAGTCTTCGCTGAAGTGTCTGCGCATCAGTGCACGAAGGCGTTCTGCGGAATGACTGCATGGACGTCTCGGCAAAAAAAGGCCACGAACGTTCAGCACTCCTCCCTTCCCCAGTACATGACATCTATCTAAATATCAGCGTTTTAAGCGACAACGCATGGAAACTCTGTGGCAGATAGTGCGTCATTATTAGTCTGCGGCTAGCTGCACCCAGAGATCGCTGATATACGGAGTGGACATGCAATGCTTCGCTGACGTGCATCATAAACATGTCATTGGCGTCACCAAAACTACACAAGTAGGCTTCCACGACTTCTAGACGTGTTAACGCGTACCAACGTAAGATAACTTAGTAAAAAACACAACGAAAAAAAATTCGCAGCACGAAGGTATTATCCGAGTAAGACGGAAATCCATAGATGTTACGTACATGTATCGACAACTGAATCATTACAACTTCATTAAAATTGAGTGTGTTGTTCAAGAGAAAGAGCTTCACAGATTGAACGAGTCAATAACGCATTACTCCTTTTCTGGCACTTATGCAAGCAATTATTTGGCATGACAGTGGTTAACAGAGCTGTTGGATAACCTCTTGAGCGATATGGTACCAAATTCTTTAAATTGGCCCGTTAGATCATCAAAACCCGAGCTCGTTTAAGGACCCTGTCGTTCAAGCTCCTAAAGTTCTCAACTGCAAAAGGACCCAAGGAGCTTGGTGGTAAAGATACGGTTTGGCAAGCATGCAGATAACCAGTAAATGTCTCGCAGTGTGCGGATGGACATCATCTTGATGAAGTGTAAGCACAGGAGCGCATGAAAAGGGGCGTGAGATATCAGCGACGTAGATATCGCCGATGTACAGCTGTGGTGTAAGTGTGCTATGGATGACAACGCAAAAGATCGTGCTATGAGATGAGGTGGCACCCAAGACCATCTCTCCTGATTGTCAGGTCATAGGCGAGCAATAGTGAGGTTGGTATCCCACCACTGTATGGGGCGCCTCCGGACACGTCTTTGCAGGTCACAGGGCTCAGTTCGAAGTGTATCTCACCGAAGATGACCATTCCACTAAACAAAGCGATTACACGCCAAGGCGTGTCTAGAGACACATCAGACAATGTTGCGATACCAATAGGAATGTCGCCCACCATACGGTCCAACAACCAGGAATGATGGTCTGGGGTGTTATTCCTTTTCATAGCAGGACACCATCGGTTGTCACCCGCAGAGGCCTTACCGCACAGCGATACGTCGACCATATTCTTCGCCTCGTTTTGTGACAGTTCATGGCAAAACATCCTGGGCTTACATTCCAGCAAGATAATGCCCTCCCGCAGGTAGCAATAGTTTATTCCGATTGTCTTCGTGCCTCTCTAAGTGTGAATTACACCTACTGATTCCCGTTCCATTTGGATATTTTCTTTCTGGTGTCCGCAATTCTTTTTATCCAAGGGTGTATTTCGTTCGTGTCAGTGGCATACTAACCAGGAAGTCAATAGGTGCCACAGACTAAAGAAGTATTGACCAAGCATAGACTAAGAAATTTTTTGATGCACCCCAAACACTAAAACAAAATAAAATTAAAAAAAAATAATTCTGTAGTACCCTTGCCAACTATAAACTTTCTCGATTGATTCTTTCACTGTCATAGTATCTACTCCGTAGCGCTTTCCAAAATATTACGACAGCGTACTCCCTTCTTCTGCTGAGCGTCTTTCGTAATTGATTTTCTAATCCTCAGACTATTAACTTTGTGTTGGCCTCTTCATTTACTGGGATAACTAATAACATCTTTTAGTAGTAACGCATTTCAGTTCATTTAATTTGTCATTCATTTTTCCCTCTTACCTCCCATCTAGTTCGGTTGTAATACTGCTAATTCTATTTCATGAATTACAAATCTAGCCGTAAATATTTCTTCGCAAGTAACGAAAAGCTCCCCCACATAATGACGTCATGTACGGTCATCTGAAGCGTAACACATTTCTTAGTCCAATGAACGAATTTGTTTTTAAATAAGTTTACATCATACCGCAAATATAATATCAATTATTACTTACGTACTTCTGCGTTTAAATCAGACCAGTCAAAATTAACAAGAGACTAATGACTGTGTGAAATGTTCCCCCACTGCGTCTCTCTGAATATATATAAAACTTAACAAGCACGGTACATACATAATCAATGATGTTAGACATCCTCATTTACAGATTCTAGTACGGTATCTCTAAAGATAATGATGATAAACATCAAAAGAAATATAGTTAACAGCAGTAAAAATAGTTTTCTGGATGATTCTACGATGGTATGTGGCGTTACAAACGTTCACTATCAGAACAAATTCGTTGCAACTAGGTAAACGGCTGTCGTAATTTAAAGTTAATCTGTGCTACTTTCTTCCGTAACTATTATACAAGAACGGTTTCCGAAAAAAAGAAACATCGAAAGGAAAAAGATAATAAATCGTATTTTTCGTATAGGTATTGCCTGATTTTGCGGAAACGGGCTAGTTTTAAACTATGAAGACAAGGCTTACTCCATTTTATACTCTCCATATATACCGCACACCTTATTAATCTAGTATAGTAACAATAAATAGTAAATAGCTTACGAAGTTCTAACTTGTTTGGCGAGCATATCAATGAGAAATTAAACTGGAAACAGATGTTCCACATTAAAAACTCCTTCAGTGCTGTAGAGGAATTATTGAACAGAATTTAATCATTTTTACAGAAAGAACGTATAAAATGCCTCACGTAAATTTTTTTTTTAAATACCTGGTCTAACAAGGGGAGAGTCTGACATCACCGACTTTGGTCAAGTTTTGGAAGGATGTTGTAATATCAACGCCTATATTTTATTCAAAATCATATTCGCGACATCGTTATATGTGCAGTGCGAATGAACATTATTGTCATATTAATAAAATGACTTCACCGATGGTAAAATAATAAATAATTATTGTCAATGACGTAATTTAATATTCTGTAAGAAACTGTATCCCAGACAATACCCATGGAGAAGGATAATGAAAATCTCAGTCTTTTGTTATGTATCATTCTTCTAGAATATTCCTTCTTCTCGTTCTAACTGTTGAACTGGTCGGAAGTGATAGATGTCTCATAACACAGAGGTGTGTAAGAACTGTGTTATGTTGTTAATTATTATTTGAAAAATAGAGTTTCTATACTGTATAAATGTTAAGTTTTTCTGAGCAGGTACAAAGGAGCGCAGCCGTTAGCACTATTGATCTACAGCGCGGATTATTGGTAAATGCTGAATAACAACCGATTAACATTGAAAAATACCGGGTGATCCAATAGTTAGCATAAATTTGAAAACTGAATAAATAACAGAATAATGTAGATAGAGAGGTAGAAATTGACACACATGCTTGGAATGACATGGGGTTTTATTAGAATCAAAAAAATACAAAAGTTCAAAAAATACGTCCGACAGATGGCCCTTCATCTGATCAGAATAGCAATAATTAGCATAACAAAGTAAGACAAAGCCAAGGTGATGTTCTTTACAGGAAATGCTCAATATGTCCACCATCATTCCTCAACATAAGCTGTAGTCGAGGAATAATGTTGTGAATAGCAATGTAAAGCATGTCCGCAGTTATGGTGAGGCATTGGTGTCATATGTTGTCTTTCAGCATCCCTAGAGATGTCGGTCGATCACGATACACTTGCGACTTAAGGGTAACCTCAAAGCCAATAATAGCACGGACTGAGGTCTGGGTACCTGGAAGGCCAAGCATGATGAAAGTGGCGGCTGAGCACACGATCACCACCAAACGACGCACGCAAGAGCTCTGCCGGACATTTTGTGAACATTTTTGTTTTGGTTCTAATAAAACCCCATGTCATTCTAAGCACGTGTTTCATTTTTTACCTCTCTATCCACATTATTCCGTGGTGTATTAAATTTTCAAATTTATAGTGACTTTTTGATCACCCGGTATTTTCAAATGTTAATGTATATAGTGAAGATAAAAGAGAGATTTGATATATATTACTTGTTAGTGGTGAAACAGTGCCTGAAGCACAATCGATAAGTTGTCTTATTTCATCCGCCATCATAGTGAAGTATTGCAGCAGCGGTTTGAAACTGAATTTTTATACAGACATAAATCTTGTTGTTCATAATTGCGATAATAATTGTCTATTGGTGGCCCAGAACCGACTCTGTGGTAATGAATTCCAGTTAGGCTATGAATAATCTTTCAATAGAGTGAACGTATATCAATACAAACAGCATCTTACGTGATACCAATTATTATATGTTGATGTATGGAACCATGTATTTCGTAACAAATGTTATGAAATATTTTGACAGGGAAAAATAGATTAGTGTTGTATGTGTGAGGTATTGTGTAACAAAACTATAAATTTTGCTTAAAGAAAAGTGTTGCCACCTCGATTAATAGGAGCGGTATATTTGATAGAACATCTGCAACTAGTAATGAGACTATTATGCAATAGCACTGAAAATTATTAAAAATGATTACTCTTGTACAGTTGAGATTACTTATCATACAAGTAGCTTGTTCGCTGGTTATATATGATCACTTTTCTTCATGAACTTAGTGCCATTTACACTGCTTGACAGACAACAGTGCTACACGTTTCCAGGTGGAGATTTCTTTATCAGAAAAACGATCATTAGTAGAGAAAAGCAGTGATTAAATAAAATCTCATGTTACATTAATAATAACTGGTTTTGTTGTAATCTTGCGGAAATTTTATAACACCCACTATGTGACACGCCCCAACGTTCTATGTTGAAAAGAAAGATATACGTGCTTCAAGTTTTGCTAAAACTTTTCGAAGAAATCGATGTCAAAGATGCTGACGGAAAATTGTATTTTCGACGCTATACATCGAAGTATCGTCTAGAAGGAAACATTTTTATTAATGCAATATGGGGTCAGACGTCAACAACGCCCTAGTTATTAAGGTTCTTGTGTTTCCACGCTGCAGCTTGGGGACTCGTCATTGTACACGTCTGGCAGACCGTGGTCGGCTGTCGAACCGACAAGACCTTAAACTATCCAACCGATGGTCTGTCTTCTATTCTTGGTCGCCATTGGTTTCATTTCGTCTACATTTACATCTACATCCACGTGGATACTCCACTAATCACATTTAACTGCCTGAGAGAGTGTTCATCGAACCACTTTCATAATAATTGTCTATTTTTCCGTTCTCGAACAGCGCTCGGGATAAACGGCACCTAAGTCTTTCCGAGCGAGTTGTCATTTCCCTTATTTTATTATGACGATTGTTTCTCCCCATGTAGGTCGGCGTCAACAAATTTTGATTCTCAAATCGCTCTGAGCACTTTGGGATTTTACATCTCAGATCATCATTCCAACAGACGTAGAACTACTTAAACCTAACTAACCTAAGGACATCACACACATCCATGCCCGAGGCAGGATTCGAACCTGCGACCGTAGAGGTCTGGCCAGAATTCAGAACTTCATTAATATGCGAAAACCTATTTAAAGATTTCATAGCACATTGATATCAACAAGCACTTTACAGAGTTAAGTAAGTAGTTTCAATAAAGTGCAAGAAGAAGTGAATCTGTAGCGGAAAGGGAAAAGGATATGAAGGGTATTTCTGGCAGATGAAAATTATATGAAGCAGATACTCCGGAGACCTATGATAGCTACTTTATAAATGGAAGCGACGATCACCTAACATTCTTTTGTTCCTTTGCGGTCATCTGAGAGCAAGTGAGGCATGTGTCAATCTGCACTGCTGATTCGTTACTCTAGTTACATATGTCATGCAGCATACATTGTAAAGGGGGGGGGGGGGAGTTGTGCCTGGAATATAGTGCACCTGGAAAAACATGATGTTCTTTGGTCGGTTGTTGCAGTCCAATGGTTGGTTCTAGAATGTCACGAAGGAATGCTTATTACACACCGCCATAAGCAGTTTCAGCCATTTTCTGCTGTTTTCGTTGTTATTAGAAATGAGGTTGCATTCTGTGAAACAATTCGTGTTCTACACATTTAAGTGCTGTATAATATTCAGGGTTATTCAAAATGACGCAGAGCCTTTAAAGCGACTGTAAATATGTTTATACTGAGATAAGGTATTATTTGATTGTACTTATGGCTACAGAAACTAAGTTTTTTTTTCTTATACACAAGTGTTCAATGTCCGACCGATGAGTCACACGGCAGTCTTCCAGTCTATACTCCAATTTGGTCCACACGCACCCCAAAGTGTCTGTCTCAGTGTCAGTCACAGATGTTTTAGTACGTCCTCGGGAATCACCGGTGTTCTGGGGAATTGGAGGTGTGAAAACCGTGTCTTTGATGTAACCTTACTGGGAATAATCGCGTCAGGTCTGGATAACGTGAGGGCCATGCTAGCAACTACTGATTACCAGCTGATACACAGCCACCCAGTCGTCGCGTTAGATCATTATCAGAGAGCTCAGAAACATCGTTACGGATGTGTGGTGCAGAGCTGTCCTGTTTACAAATTAGCTCTCTCCTCTTACAACTGAGGAATGAGACGCAGCTGCAGAATGTCTAGGTAAGAATGACCTCTGACCCTCGACTCTTCAAAGACAAGGATCCGTACATATTTTGTCCCGACAAAAGAAAACAAAAGAATATTATTGTTTGTGGATCCACGGGTATGTTGGACAACCATGTGGTGGTTCTCTGATTCCCATACTCACGCACTGTCCTGGCTAATGCACCGTTAGGTGAGAGGTAGCCTCATAGCTGAAAATCCACCTGCGAGCGAAATAGTCATCCTCCCTGAACTGCGGATACTAAGACAAAACTGTTTCAGCAGACGTCTGTCATCGTGTGTAGTAACTTGGAGCACCTGCTTCCGAAATGGTTTCGTAATTAGTCGTTTTCTCAACATTCTCCGAACACATCGCTGTGAGGTACCTAGCTCACTACTGGTATAATACATTTACTTTGGATTTCTGCGGAAAGCATTCCTCTTCCGTTCAGACTGTTCCTCCGGTGTTCATGGCCACTCACTAATTTTGCCTTTACGAAGACATCCTGTTTCCATTACATTTCGGAATCCACTCGTAAATGGAAAGTCTCGTAGGCAGAACCTAGTTGAAGATTGCCCTGATTCTCGGACACGCAGCAGCTACGGGCTCGCTCTTGTAGCTCAATGACACACATTGCCCTCTCCGTTCGTCTGGCAGCAATGTATTACTGAACCGTCAGATATAATCATGTAACACATTACCTCAACCAAAAGTTAGTATAATCACTTGAAAGTGTGTAGATCATTTTGAATTACCCTGCATTAAAACTATGGGGAATATGCTACGAGTTCCTCAGATACAGAATTTTGCGGCGAGTAAAACGTTACATGTTTTGGAACTATTTGAATAATATGTGCACAGTGAAGCCGTACTTTGTTGGTCTTGCATCATCTTGTGAAGCAGAAGGTGGGTTATCACGGAATACGTGATATTGACAAATGAACTGAGTTTCTTTGATGTTCAACAGTGTCCTTTCGTCTTGGAAATGGAAATTTGTGTTACGTTTTAACTGCTCTTACTGCAAAATGACTTTAACTTGTAACTTGCTTTGGGTATTAATTTGCGTAATTTGATTTCACTTACTGATTATTGCTGTTTAGTAGAGTATAAATGTAACAGATGATCATATAAAGCACCGACATGATTTTCTCGATTACAACGCGTACAAATGTTATCGATATATTTGAATCACGTTTTCAATGTTCAGACGATTCTAATTTTACATTGCAATTTTTGTAGTATTATAAAAGGACCGCATCATATAAATAGTGGATGTTATGATTTCAAAACTGAATCGCAAAATGTATTAAACTTCTATCACAGATCTGTCTGGAGCCGAAAGTCTGAAACGTGTTCCAAGTTAAAACACTGTCTCTTATGGTACTGGGCAGTGGGTTCCCACTTCATTCATAATTTATGCCTTCACTGTATTGTAGATTTCTGACGCAGCTACTGCTATTCTAGAATGAGATTTTCACTCTGCAGCGGAGTGTGCGCTGATATGAAACTTCCTGGCAGATTAAAACTGTGTGCCCGACTGAGACTCGAAATCGGAACCTTCGCCTTTCGCGGGCAAGTGCTCTACCAGCTGAGCTACCCAAGCACGACACACGCCCGGTACCCACAGCATCACTTCTGCCAGTATCTCGTCTCCCACCTTCCAAACCTTACAGAAGCTCTCCTGCGAACCTTGCAGGACTAGCACTCCTGAAAGAAAGGATATTGCGGAGACACGGCTTAGCCACAGCCAGGGGGATGTTTCCAGAATGAGATTTTCACTCTGCAGCGGAGTGTGCGCTGATATGATACTTCCTGGCAGATTAAAACTGTGTGCGCGGCCGAGACTCGAACTCGGGACCTTCGCCTTTCGCGGGCAAGTGCTCTACCAGATGAGCTACCCAAGCACGACTCACGCCCGGTACCCACAGCTTTACTTCTGCCAGTATCTCGTCTCCCACCTTCCAAACTTTACAGAAGCTCTCCTGCGAACCTTGCAGAACTAGCACTCCTGAAAGAAAGGATATTACGGAGACACGGCTTAGCCACAGCCTGGGGGATGTTTCCAGAATGAGATTTTCACTCTGCAGCGAAGTGTGCGCTGATATGAAACTTCCTTGTAGATTAAAATTGTGTCGGAAGGTTGTTGTTGTTGTTGTTGTGGTCTTCAGTCCTGAGACTGGTTTGATGCAGCTCTCCATGCTACTCTATCCTGTGCAAGCTTTTTCATCTCCCAGTACCTACTGCAACCTACATCCTTCTGAATCTGCTTAGTGTATTCATCTCTTGGTCTCCCTCTACGATTTTTACCCTCCACGCTGCCCTCCAATACTAAATTGGTGATCCCTTGATGCCTCAGAACATGTCCTACCAACCGATCCCTTCTTCTGGTCAAGTTCCGCCACAAACTTCTCTTCCTCTCCCCAATCCTATTCAATACTTCCTCATTAGTTATGTGATCTACCCATCTAATCTTCAGCATTCTTCTGTAGCACCACATTTCGAAAGCTTCTATTCTCTTCTTGTCCAAACTATTTATCGTCCATGTTTCACTTCCATACATGGCTACACTCCATACAAATACTTTCAGAAATGACTTCCTGACACTTAAATCAATACTGGATGTTAACAAATTTCTCTTCTTCAGAAACACTTTCCTTGCCCGGAAGGTAGGAGACGAAATACTGGCAGAAGTAAAGCTGTGGGTACTGGGCGTGAGTCGTGCTTGGGTAGCGCAGCTGGTAGAGCACTTGCCTGCGAAAGGCAAAGGTCCCGAGTTCGAGTCTCGGTCGGGCACACAGTTTTAATCTGCCAGGAAGTTTCATATCAGCGCACACTCCGCTGCAGAGTGAAAATCTCATTCTGGAAACATCCCCCAGGCTGTGGCTAAGCCGTGTCTCCGCAGTATCCTTTCTTTCAGGAGTGCTAGTTCTGCAAGGTTCGCAGGAGAGCTTCTGTAAAGTTTGGAAGGTGGGAGACGAGATACTGGCAGAAGTAAAGCTGTGGGTACCGGGCGTGAGTCGTGCTTGGGTAGCTCAGCTGGTAGAGCACTTGCCCGCGAAAGGCAAAGGTCCCGAGTTCGATCGGGCACACAGTTTTAATCTGCCAGGAAGTTTCATATCAGCGCACACTCCGCTGCAGAGTGAAAATCTCATTCTGGAAACATACCTTAGACTGTGGCTAAGCCGTGTCTCCGCAATATCCTTTTTCAGGAGTGCTAGTTCTGCAAGGTTCGCAGGAGAGCTTCTGTAAAGTTTGGAAGGTGGGAGACGAGATACTGGCAGAAGTAAATCTGTGGGTACCGGGCGTGAGTCGTGCTTGGGTAGCTCAGCTGGTAGAGCACTTGCCTGCGAAAGGCAAAGGTCCCGATTTCGCGTCTCGGTCGGGCACACAGTTTTAATCTGCCAGGAAGTTTCATATCAGCACACACTCCGCTGCGGAGTGAAAATCTCATTCTGGAAACATCCCCCAGGCTGTGGCTAAGCCGTGTCTCCGCAATATCCTTTCTTTCAGGAGTGCTAGTTCTGCAAGGTTCGCAGGAAAGCTTCTGTAAAGTTTGGAAGGTGGGAGACGAGATACTGGCAGAAGTAAAGCTGTGGGTACCGGGCGTGAGTCATGCTTGGGTAGCTCAGCTGGTAGAGCAGTTGCCCGCGAAAGGCAAAGGTCCCGAGTTCGAGTCTCGGTCGGGCACACAGTTTTAATCTGCCAGGAAGTTTCACTGCTATTCTAGATGTTAAAAAATGACACACGAAGTTTGCAGTAGTTTTCCGGAATATCTAACGAGATTAATTGATGTCCGTCTCGTGTATATGTCAGCAAAGTGTACACCGCCTTTCTGTCATTACGAGCTATTTCTTCATCACACATTCAAATGTAACCTTTACAGAGTGTTGTGGGGCGTGGGCGATGAAGGTGCTGAGGTCACGTAATTGCTGACTGCCGCAAAGGTTACGTCCGAAAATCGATCTCAATCCCTGTTTAGCTACACGCCGCGAGATGCCGATTGCTGATTTCCTTTGTTGAAACTATTTCTCGTCCGCTTTCTTTTAATAGCATTGTTAATAAAGGAACTGTCCGCAAGTCCCTCTGTCCCTTCATTCACTCACGCACGCATGTACAGGGTGAACCAGAACTGCAACGACCGACTTTCGGAGTTCGTTCTGGGATACGTTCTGATAACGTGTCACCAGCGGCTTATTATAGAGTTATTGCATTTCGTATGGTTTCTTGTTACAATAAGCTTTGTATCTATATTACACTGGAACTACGCAACAGTGGAAATATTAACGGTATTCATTGTGTGCCTTGTTTGGAAGCCAACTGCTTTCAATCACTCACGATAAATGCTGGTGACAACAATAATACCAACGTTACACTGCATTCTTATGACTCGGGTTTGTTTTTCCTGCAGTTTTAGTTGCGTGTTAACGGTGAAGTATAACAGTATGGGTAGGTCTTTTTCTGAAGTTTAGGTCGATTCGCACTTACTGTACAGTTTCACTGAATGCATTGGAAGATCGGTACAACGACACCTACGAAGAGCTGTTCCTGACGCGACAACATCACAGCCCTTTCGCATTTGTACATAGGCTTCTACAAGGAACAGGATGTGTTTTATGTTTCGTGGTAGCGTAGTGTTTTTATTGTTTAATGGCATTTGCCAAAAGACAAACGTAACTGCACTAATAAACTGAATAATTAAGAATTACATTATTGCTCTGTACCAAGCTGTTTGACATCATGGATCCCTGGTGCCAAAATATTGAGAAGACATCGCTGAAGTACTTCAGAAATTTGTCAGTGGAGATCTGGTTCACCCCTTACGCAACGACATAGAGAGCTATACAAAATACAGTACTCTTATACTGTCTCTTTTCATTTTTGTCGTGGGAATTTTGTTTCATACCAGAAATAATTTCATGATGTACATAATCCTTCCGCCCTGATGGAGGTGTCGTTGATTGTGAGAAAAACTAAGGAACTTGCACAAGGTGTGTCTTAATTAATAGTGGAAACGGATGCACTTGACAGTGCTAGATACCAGAAGCAAAAAATTCTCATTGAACATAGGTCAGCGAACGAAACGTTGGCGAGATAATGGCGACTTTGTGGTTACCAGCCGCCACCTACGTGATTATTTGTAAACGCCGCATGCCTGTCCGTGCTGACGTTTTTGTTCACATTTCGGAGACGACAAGTTGCAAACAGAATGGGTACGACAATACGGTACACACATTGCCACATACGTCAGTTGTTTGCAGATCATCAGCTGTGTTTAAAGGAGTGTTGGCAATAACACTGAACATTGCAGTAATGAGGAGTAGGCGGATGTGCATTTCATGAATAGCAGAGTTGACGTCAATGCACGGGTGGCTGCACGCTTGTACTCGAAGGTATCCCGAGAGTCGAATGTTTACAGGGTGCATCAACGCCTCTGGTGAACTGGGAGCTTTGTACACGCCCTGGCAGTGGCTATTCATGCACGAGTTACACCTCTATCTGAAGATGTGATGTTGGAAAGAGTCAAACACTCTCCAGGAATCTCGATAAGGAGACTTGCCACACGAATTACTAGAATGAGTCACAGAAGTGTTCGGAGCATAATGCTTCAGTGTACTGCCTCAAACTAATTCAGTGTCTTAATGAGGCTGACTTTGGTAATAGACCAACGTTCTGTCATTGGAGGGAACAAAAATCTGTAGGCATCTTTTCGTTTAACAATCAAATTTTATTTACTGATGAAGCATGGACCACTCGTGATGATGTTTCTCATTATCCCAATTCTCACATTCGGAGCTATCTAATGCCTATGCTGTGCCTGAATCTCCAGATCAATGACTTTTCTCATTGAATGTGAGATTTGGGGTACTAAGTAATGGTTTTATTGGACCGTTCGTGCTATCAAACAAACCTCAATGGATGGAATTACCTTCGGTTTCGGCGGCGTCATCTGGTAGGATTGCTCGAGGATGTTCCCTTAGAGCAACGCCAGAGAATGTAGTATAAGAACGCTGGAGCACCTACATACTTTGCTGGTGTGGTAAGACGACATCTAACGCGCTGATATGGCGAAATATGGATGGAGCGAGGAACACGTGTACCGTGCCTCCACGAACACCTGATCTGGACCACAGGGGGTTTTGGGTTTGAGGCCACCATAAAGGTATATTGTGCACCACTGAGATTAAAGCGGTTGAAGAGAGTTGGCAGTAATTTTGAAACGATCTAGATCTGTTTGAAAGGGTTCTAAACTCAATGCGGCGACGGGCAGAGCCCTGCATTCAGCTACAAGGACTGCACTTCGAACACCTCTTTAACTAGGAGTGTAGTCACGAAACTGTTGTTCTTTCAAAGCACCTGAACATCTACCAAAGTATCTCTAATAACTTTTCTTAATGTTGTACTGTATTGTTATATTTCCTATGTCTTATGACGTTTACGCAGAATCATGACACTGGTGGCTGGCAGCCGCAAAGTCACAGCTGTTTCCCTAATTGTTTATTGTGAAATTTTTGCTTCATATATCGTGCATTTGGAACTATATGCATTTACGCCATTAGTTGTGATACACCCTGTAGTAAACAATTCGGTTTACTTGTCTGGGTAAAATCTCGATCTTTCGACGAGATCCTCGATTGTCTTTGCCAGGAACAAATGACCGTTATCGCTTCCGTTGGAGTAACTATTAAAAGGTCATCCGCTACTTCTGACTGGTGCAAGTACGTCATCATTGCTTTATTCCGCCAGGGGTTGTACCCATGATTACACGGACCATGCCAATGCTCTCGTAGGAACGTAAACTAATCAGAGCATATTTCTGTGTCTTCTCAGCGTTAACAGATCGCTTCCGCACGTAAGTAAAATGAAAGCTGCTGTTCCACATCAAGTTATTTCTACTGAACACGCATTTTTCCCCACCATTTCAGCTGCAAACATTAAAGAAAGTTGGCTTGCTGTTAAAGACCTCTTATTTGTTTACGAGTTTCGAAGATGTCCCATCATCAGAACATCTCGAAAAATGATCATAATTCTGATTTAAGTACAAATACAACGTATGTATGACATTAAGAGTAACAATACTGAAACACAGCGACAAAAATATTTGAATACCATAAAATATTAATAAGTGTTATTGTGTGACATTAATTCAGGTCTAACATTGGTTCTCAGCTAATCACGGAATTCTGTTAACGGGAACTAGGTGGCAAGATCGTTGTGCGTTGGAAATTTGAATTAAAAGTCTGCACTCTTAACAAAAATAGATTCATATCAAGTGCAAAAACAAAAGGATCAAACCCGATGAAGGAAAATTAAAATGTACGAACAGAAGTGTATGAATAAATCGTGTAATTTACGCGAAGGCTTGTGGGAAGGGGATGAAGGATGGACAGAAGGGACATGGAAGGATAGACGCAAACTAATCGCATCTCATATAGCCAAACGCAGGTGACACGCAGCATTCGATAATCTAAAACTATGGTGGAAAAATCTAGATTTGGTTCACTACATGAACTAGAACCTGAAAATGGGCCGGGAACTAGTGCATGGCGAAATAAATCCTTACTTAGGTGACGTTGCACTAACAAGGTTCCTGTAGAATAAATTAACTTAAAATTTTATATGAAGAACATAACAGCAATTACAAAAGATTCAAAGTTTAATAGGCGTGAAGGGAGAACGTCTATTACAGTACACACAAATAGGGAGGTTAAATGAACTTATGACTTTGTAAACCAGGGTAATGTGCAGGATGGTTATAATTAAACTTTCAAAACACTGTAGAAATAACACCACTGGTCAGTATGACGTCCAATTGCAATGGAGTATTATCGGAGGAGGGGGAAAACGTATGGCAGAAGAAAAGAATAGTGTGAAAATAAATCTATAGATGGCGCTTTATGTGTCAGAACACTTAAATGAAAACACTTGTGATTCTGACGACCCATTGAATTTGGTATAAACACGCCGGGTACACGGCTTTTCCTCCTTTCGCGCCTGCGATGCTCGCCCTGACTGTCTCAATGCAGAATCGCTCTCTGCTTGTAAAGCTGTATTACAAGAACACGTCACTCTGCATAAGTCCCGGGCACTGAAGGGTTTGAAAAAAGGCGTTGGACCGACGACTGCCGTGGGTCTGGGGAAAATGATTTGGAAATTCGAAAAGACGGGTTGTTCTGGTGTACAACCTGGCAGAGGGAGAAACGAATTGATTCGACGTCAGTGGAAACAGTGGCCACAGCAATACAGGAGGAGACGAGTGGTGATGTGCAAACGTGTAGTGCACAGAGAATTGCCCGAACATTGGACATACCCGTGAGCATGGTGGGTAAAAGCATATGAGACATTCTTCTTGATATCCATTCAAAATTACGCACGTGCACCAGTTGGTTCCTGTTGACCTGCCAGGAAGAGAGATCTTTGTTTAGAATTTCTTGCTCAAAAGAAAGCGGACAATGATTGGTCGTGGAAGCTTTTGTGGACAGACGAAGACCACTTTCATCTGACAGTATATAACGATACACGGAATTGTATACAGGCAACGGAAAAGTTACACGCAAATCAACCAGTAACACTTTATCTTGAAAAGGTTAGTATGTGGTGCGGGTTTACGGCATTTTTTAGCATAGGCCCATATTTTTTCGAAGAGTGGTGCTCCCGGTCGTGTTACCTGTACCGTCACTGGCAAGCGCTAAGATTGTCTTTTGTGCGACCACATCATTCCAGCTCTCCAACAGTGTGGCTGCGTGGATGGGATCATTTTTATGCAAGATCGCGCATCTCCGCACATTGCAAATCCAGTCAAGCAGCTACTGGAGCGCCATTTCGGAAATGCTAGAATTATTAGCCGCCATTTCCCTACAGCCTGGCCGCCCCGATCACCTGATCTTAATCCATGTGACTTCTGGCTGTGGGGATGTCTGAAAGATGTATTCAGTATTCCGACTGAAAACTTAGCTACACTGAAGACACGCATTGCGCAAAACATTCCGAACGTGACCCCGGGAACAGTTCGATCAGTTGTGGAAGATGCTGTTTCTCGATTTCAACTTGTTGCAGCAAACGGTTTACAGCATACTGAACTTATTTTGCGCCAGTCACACGGAAATTAATCATCCGAGTTGATTTCGAGTGATGCTTTTTATACTTTTTTCGGCCTCAGGACAGTTGAAAACGGATGTGATTGATGCATTTTATGCGTTTTTTGGCCTAAGCACAATTAAAAACTATGTAACCGATGGTTGTTATGCGGTTTTTGGCCTCAGGTCAATTAAAAACCGATTTTTCCCATCCGATGTGATATGACCTTGCCGTGATGGATGCGCTTACGTGACTAACAGTATCACACCTATACACCCATGCACACTGAGTAGTAGAGTTTGTTTAGCGTAAAACGTACACCTTAGGCATTGTTGTATGATTCATTTGTCATTCGTAGTCGACCACTATTAAATTATGATGCTATTGCTACATTTTGTAACTATTTATTTTTCTTCTGCCGTACGTTTTCCCCCTTCTCCGACAATATTCCGTTGCAATTTGACGTCATTATGATGAGTGGTGTTATTTCTACGTTAGTTTAAAAGTTTAATTGTAATCACCCTGTATATTTCATACGGTCTGATGCCTGGTTGAACACACAGAGGCACGCGACCTTTCGACAGTATTCCAAGTGGCTAAAATTACAGCAAATCAGAAACAAATGGGGAATCATTCTGGCGACGGTCGGGCGGAAATCGGGATATCAGCTCACGTAAGTTCATCTGAGAAAGGGCAGACTGGTATTGACTTCCTGTAAACGGCGAGAGAGCTCGGAGGCTCACATTCTGCTGCCGTGAGCATCTACTGAAAGAGATGAAGGACAGTGTAACCACGAGCAGGCGATGAGGTATTGGACGTCAACGCCTCATCACTGAACTTGGAGATCGTAAGCTTGCCCACTCTCTAAAGCAGGATAGGCAGATCTGACAATAGTACTACTGCAGGCACAAGTGTTTCTGAGCATATCGTCCCGAGAACATTGTTGAACAGTCGGCTCTGCAGCAGATGATAACTACGCGTTCCCGTGTTGAGCCAAGGACATCGTCAATTGGGGAAGGAGTGGACACGATATCACAGCGATTAGACTGTGCATCAACTGAAACTTGGCAAACAGCTATTCCAAAACATGCAATGAACCACGGACGAAGTCGGTCGGACAATGTAGTGTAATGGGGAACATTCTGCTGCGCGTGCGTGGGAGCTATGATAGTAATCTAATACTTCACAAAAGCTGTGGACCAAGTGAAAATAATCGCAGACCACGTACATATTCTGACGTCCTGAGGCGTACATAATCTTCCAGCAGTATCAAAATTTGTCTAATTTCAGCCAGAAGACTGAATCAGTTTCACTTCTGAAAACATTCATTAAGGACAGCGGTCTGTTGTTAAGCACAGCTCTACACAAAGCCAACGGAAGGCGGAAGTGGGCCCTGCTCCCTTGCAACCAAGATACAACCTTTTATGGCGCTGTAATGGGCACCAGTGGCGTCTCGCGCAGGAACGCCGCTATACTAAGGGCAGTAGCAGCACAGTCACCAGTTAACAATGGTTGCCAGTACTCGGTCGAATGCTCATGGATATGAAACCACCTGACGCGGCTGTAAGCTACACGGAATATCATCAGTACATATTACCTTGGAACCACGCATTCGTATGTTCGTTAATTCCTTTGAATAAATATCCAGTTGTGTTTCTTGTGAACGACATTTTTTGAATCTGTGCTGGTTTAGAGTCAATTAATCGTTGTCCTCTAGTTGTTTCATAATACTGGGACACAGATTAGCTTCCAAAACCTTAACACAAATCATAGGCAGTGACGTGGATCTACAACTCAAGGGATATACGGAAACCACGGAACACACAAATTTGCATGACCGGACTACAGAGATTAATTTAATAAACTAGTTGCTGCTTAGTATCAGACTTGAAATTTATTATATTTTATTCAATTGTAGTGTTCTTGGGAACAAACTTACCGCGTTGACGTGAGACCATAGCAGTCAATAATAAATATCCACTACTTTTTTTTTTTAAAGAGACACAATTGCTACAAGAAAATCTTAGTTTTTCTACCAGAATCACTTAAAAGTGATGAACATCATGGGAGTAAATAAAATCACTTAAACTATACTCTGTTGCTTTTACTAATTATTTTCATATCCTCTTCGGAGAGAAAAGTAATTAAGGAAGTAAACATTTTGGCTATCACTCGATTTTTAATTTGATATGGTGGCACGAATCTCTCCACCAACTTTCTTTTCAAGTATAGCATACTGCAGTCGTGTAACCACCTTGCTAGACGAAGCGCTTTTCCTACACGGCTGTATACTAACAGCCTTTGTGGAACCCTGCTGACTAGGACAATTGGATTTTCTTGTGAAGTATCCTAACAACAAGAACCTATTTCTTCCTTTTATCGCTCATTTGCTCCTTTGTGTGACTGAAGATACGCTATGTGATCAAAAGTATCCGCACACCCACAAAAACATACGTTTTTCATATTGGGTGCACTGTGCTGCCACCTACTGCCAGGTACTCCATATCAGCGACCCAGTAGTCATTAGGCATCGTGAGGAAGCAGAATTTGGCGCTCCGCGGAACTCACGGACTACGAACGTGGTCAGGCGATTGGGTGTCACTTCTGTCATATTTCTGCACGCGAGATTTCCACACTCCTAAACATCCCTAGGTCCATTGTTTTCGATGTGATAATGAAGTAGAAACGTGAAGGGACTCATACAGCACAAAAGCGTACAGGCCGACCTCGTCTGTTGACTGACGGAGACCACCGAGAGTTGAAGACGGTCGTAATGTGTAATAGACCATCACACAGGAATTCCAAACTGCATCAGGATCCACTGCAAGTACTATGACAGATAGGCGGGAGGTCAGGAAACTTGAATTTCATGATCGAGTGACTGCTCGTAAGCCACACATGTCGACGGTAAATGCTAAACGACGCCTTGCTTAGTGCAAGGAGCGTTAACATTTGACGATTGAACAGTGGAAGAAGTCGTGTTGAGTGACGAATCACGGTACATAATGCGGTGATCGGATGGCAGGGTGTAGGTATGGCGAATGCCCGGTGAAGGTCATCTGCCAGCGTTTGTAGTGCCAACAGTAAAATTCGAGGCGATGGTGTTATGGCGTGGTCGTGTCTTTCATGGAGGGGGCCTACACTCCTTGCTGTTTTGCGTGGCACTATCACAGCACAGGCATGCATTAATGTTTTAAGCAGCTCCTTGCTTCCCACTGTTGAAGAGCAATTCGAGGATGGCTATTTCAGCTTTCAACACGATCCAGCACCTATTCGTAATGCACGGCCTGTGACGGAGTGGTTACACAACAATAATATCCCTGTAATCTACATCTACATGATTACGGTGCAAATCACATTTAAGTGCCTGGCAGAGGGTTCATCGAACCACCTTCACAGTTCTCTATTATTCCAATATCGTATAGCGCGCGGAAAGAATGAAGACCTATATCTTTCCGTACTAGCTCTGATTTCCCTTATTTTATCTTGGTGATCGTTCCTCCCCATGCGGGTCGGTGTTAATAATATATTTTTACATTCGGAGGTGAAAGAAATGGACTGGCCCGCACAGAGTTCAGAGCAGAATGTATAAAACACCACTGAGATGATTTGGAGCGCCGACTTCGTGACAGGTCTCACCGACCGACATCGATACCTTTCCTCAGTGCAGCACACCGTGAAGAATTGGCGGCCATTCCCCAAGAATGATTGAACGTATGCCTGCGAGAGTAGAAGCTGTGATCAAGGCTAAGGGTGGGCCAACACCCTATTGAACTCTAGCATTACCGATAGAGGGTGGCACGGAATTGTAACTCATTTTTAGCCATGTGTCCGGATACTTTTGATCACTTAATGAACATATTCCGCATGCCTGCTCTAAATCGCTTGTCAACAGATGTGTGGCGTTGTGCACTACGCAGCTTTAAAACAGACAGTATATCTATCTGAATCATCGTTGAGGTAGAAAAGCTTACTGTTTGTTCCGTTATTTGTATCTGTGTGATTAGTTGAAGGGAACAGAGAGAAGGGAGCAGGGAGGGAGAGGACGGGTTAGCTTTGGCCGAACGACTCTGTGCGCGATAGCTGAAATTGTTTGTCGATTTTCTTTGTCCCATTCCATCTGTCTTCCCGCCCGAGCAAACTTGGATCTGCCATACGTTTTATATTTACTTGGGGTAGGGTAGAGACGAAATAACTTCGCTTTTCCGTGCAATGTTATTTCACGTATTGTTTGGTTCGCTCGGTACTTTGAAAAGAGTGCATCTACGTATAGAAGGATGTATCTGTAAGCTATGTATGCAGTTTGAAATTGAATTTTGTATAAACATTAGCAGGAAGTTCCAAGAAGTAAATAGAGCAAATTAAATTCAGTTGAATGTATGTCCAGAAATGATTATTTTACTTGCTTCTCGCTTCATCGTCAACAGTCCGTACTGTGAAAGGAGATACGTGATATTTAAAATGGTGCTGAAGAGGCAACTTCGTGCTTCTAAAATAATCAGGCACGCAATGGCCACTATGTATACGTAACCGGCGGAACACCTTGCATGGGGGCTTAATTAATATTATAAATGCAAATAATTTTTTATTTTAGTAGCTCACTGTGCGGTTACGCAGTCTCGTAAACGGTTGGCCCTGACCAGTATTAGTACGCAATCTGACTGCATAGAATAACAACAAAGAATGAAAGAAAACTTCCGTTAACAAAATTAATTAATTAAATCCCCAGCAACTATAAAACCTACGAAACAACAAGGCGCAAGTGTCGCTCTTCTGTGTGTGGAAGTGTGATTCAACTTACACATCTGGCACGGTTCTTCCTCAATAAGAACAGATATTTTAAACACCATTTATACTGAAGTAATTAAAAAAAACCAGAAATACTATAATTGCACATAGAAACCAGAAATGCAGTCTAATACAAGAACACGAGCCAGATGCTTTGTTGACTGAACCTGTGACCAAGAGGCATTATTGTTTAAGACATTGAAATAATAAAAACAAACGGAATTTTTTTACCTTCATATATATTGACGAAAAGCACACTCTGATCATTATAGCCTCCCAATCCAATAACATCTGGTGTCTAGCCCATCAAAACAATACTAAAAATTCTGAACAAGCACTCACTACCGCAACTTCTCAACTACGACTCGCTACTGCAACATCTCAATAGCACTCTCCACCACGACTTCTCGACAAGAACTGCCTACTGCTACTTCTCAATAAGCACTGCCAGTGGAGGCGGCTGAATAATACTCTTTGGCGCAATCTCTGGCGCTGTGGCTCAGTGTAGCCACCTTTCATATGCCCCTCCTCCAAGGGCCTGAATTTGATGGTATTTTTGCCAGCATTGGTGGTGAAAATGCCACCAAATTCGTCAAAAAAATACAGGCAAAAATTAAATATAATATTTATTATCAAATATCGCATAACTAGATAAAATTTTGGCTTTGCATTGACCGTTCCATATCCTAATATATAAAATACAGTAAGGAATACAAATGCTTGCATACATGTGATTTTACATAAAGTTTACACAAGTATCATTCAATCAATGGCACCAGCAATGTGAAATAGGTGTAGGTAAGAGTCTCATAACATTTCATAAACAGTAAATACACAAAAAAATCAGTTTATACAAATATTCACATAAAATGCTTTCAATAGTTCAATAAACAAGTAGTTGACAGTTCCAGCAGTAGTACCCAGCAATGGTCAACAGGTGCAGACACCAACGAGTGACATTATTTCAGTAGAAACAGTTCCATTAGTGGCACCCAGCAATGTTAAACAGATGCAGACAGCAAGAAGTAACATCATTTCAGTAGAAACAGTTTTAACAGTGGCACCCAGTAATGTTGAACAGGTGCAAACACCAACAAGAGACATTATGTCAGTAGAAACAGTTCCATCAGTGGCACCCAGCAATGTTGAGCAAGTGCAGATAGCAACAAGTGACATCATTTTAGTAGAAGCAGTCCATCAGTGGCACCCAGTAATGTTGAGCAGGTGCAGACACCAACAAGTGACATTATTTCAATAGAAGCAGTCCATCAGTGTCACCCAGTAATGTTGAACAGGTGCAGACACCAACAAGCGACATTATTTCAGTAGAAGCAGTCCATCAGTGGCAAGCAGTAATGTTGAGCAGGTGCAGACACCAACAAGTGACGTCATTTGAGTAGAAGCAGTCCATCAGTGGCATCCAGCAATGTTGAACAGGTGCAGAGACCAACAAGTGACATTATGTCAGTAGAAGCAGTTCCATCAGTGGCACCCAGCAATGTTGAACAGGTGCAGACACCAACAACTGACATCATTTCAGCAGAAGCAGTGCCATGAGTGGCACCCAGTAATATTGAACAGGTGCAGACACCAACAAGCGACATCATTTCAGTAGAAGCAGTCCATCAGTGGCACCCAGCAATGTTGAACAGGTGCAGAGACCAACAAGTAACATTATTTCAGTAGAAGCAGTTCCATCAGTGGCACCCAGCAATGTTGAACAGGTGCAGACACCAACAACTGACATCATTTCAGCAGAAGCAGTGCCATCAGTGGCACCCAGTAATATTGAACAGGTGCAGACACCAACAAGCGACATCATTTCAGTAGAAGCAGTCCATCAGTGGCACCCAGCAATGTTGAACAGGTGCAGAGACCAACAAGTGACATCATTCCAGCAGAAGCAGTTCCATCAGTGGCACCCAGTAATGTTGAGCAGGCGCAGACACCAACAAGTGACATTATTTCAGTAGAAGCAGTTCCATCAGTGGCACCCAGCAATGTTGAATAAGGTGCAAGCACGAACAGCAGTTTGAATGCACACACAATTGCTTTTACAAAATTATTATCAATGCTCTTACACTAAACTTACAAATTATAATAAACACACAAATGATATCAGATAATTGTCATATTAAATATTACAATACACAAATATCAGTAAACCTATAATATTTATGGGTGTCAGTGCAAGCCACAACAAACAAGTAAAATAATATTTAGGAGATAGGTCGGTACCAATTATTTGGGATTAGGAAAGGAAAACACACAAAACACAGTCACTCATCTTTCATCCACATTAATTACTACTGTGTAATTGAATAGTGTTAACTGTGTAAATGCAGCTCTGTCCAAAATTTTATGTTCAACTTGTGTATCAAGTAGTAGTGGCAGCAACGTATAAGAAGTCAATAATAGTTAGTCAACGTCGTAGTCATCGTGTGAAGACCAATGTTTGCCAAGCCAAATCAGACTGTACAGTTGCTGAACAACTGTCAGTGTGCCAAGATATGCAATTGCTTCCTCTCTCCAAAAAAAAGTATATACTGCTTAGTGATTTAACAAAGTGTGTGTGTAGACAATCTTCTTTCTACTTGAGGGTTCTAGTCTGCCAACTTCATCCTCCCTGTTCCATATAAACCAACAAAAAATATGCTCCTCACTTACTTTACCTCTTATCCACCAAAACTCCAATAATCATCAGCATCACATAATCTTAATACTTCAATAATACCTCTTACGTCGATACATATAAATCTTATCATCAATATCATTTACCTTACCTCTTGTCCACCAACACTCCAATAATCATCAACTTCACACAATTTCAGTACCTCAATAATACCTCTTCAATACCTCGACACATATAAACCTTATCGCCAATATCATATCACTTCCATAACAACTCTTTCCTCTAGTCAGTCTCCTCGAACAAGTACAGACAAAATCCTAGTGCAAACTTCAATTCATCATCCCATACAATCCGAAGACACAATGTCCACACACAACCTCTGTGTAATCCATCTTACCCAAATCTTCTACTCATTATGAATTATGAAAAACATTTTGGTTACCTTGTCAACCATCTAATAAAAGAAATGCATACATGACCTTTAACAGCCTTTAGTTTGAATAACTTTCAGTAAGTAAGTACGAGTACGGAGTGTGAATTATCGTAATATTTCACTGTGTGTACACCACTTCAAGAATCATGGCGAAACAGAAGCAAACATGTGGAGTACTTCTTGTGTCAAGTGTCACTTACTATTTCAATTGCTCACGAAAAATGCAGTGTAATGACTGTCAATGATCTAAACCTAGTGTTGGTATGTCATATCGTTAGCTTCCTTCCTATTAGCGTAAATTTATACAGCTTCCATAAAACCTCCAGCTCATGTGACTTCAATGAAGTTTCTTGTACCAATGTCGTTCGTAGAATTATAGCAGTTCATTTTCTTATCTTAAAATATAAAGCACTGAGCGTAGCAAAACATGCAATAGCGATTAAATATAAGAGTAGAGAACAGAATGTCAACAAGTGTATGCAGCACAATTCCTACAACGAGGCTCTGCCTAGCGAACAATCTATAATTAATACCATAGTGCGACCTAAGTTCCATGTTTGTACACCGTATATCAGCATTTCTATATACCAAATTAAAGAGTAGTTATGACAACAAAACAGAAATGTATAAATGTTCAATCCATACGCAAAGCAGCAAATATATATCTTACATAATAAACAGGTCATTAGCGTCATTTCAGCATAAGCAAATAAATGTTCATATGTAATCTTAATAAGTAAACATGAAGGTGCAAGCAGATACATCACAAGTGTAACCTACATACATAACCATATCAGCACAACTAATCATGTGACAATTATAATTTAAATAGATAAGCACAGCAGGCACGTAATAGAAAAATGACATCAGTGAAAAAGCATAGCAGCCAAGCGATGCGTAATATACACAAGTAACAACCCTGTTCATTAATCAATCATTGTCAAAATCAGTTAATGTACGCAAGCACGTCGCTTCACAAGTAAATTCATAGAACATGAAATTTAGTACAAAGTATGAATCACGTAATCGCGAGCAGCAAATTACGTCTAAAGTACGTACCTAAGTGGAAATATGTTACCTGAAAAATAAACTCAATTAATAGTTACCTTTTTAGTTTATTAGTTTCTTCTTCGAAATTACATTCTTCCTGAAAATTTTCTCGATAGCAAGTCCTCTTAACATCGGACACACACAGAATTTACCTGAAGTACTTAAATATTTTATAGAACCGCATCCTGAAAAATACTGAACGTTAATAACATAATTTATCAAGTCACTATAGCTTTATACTGAATTTAATCGGAGAAATTAGACTGTGTATTTGTTTACGGCTGTCAGTGCATTCGCACTGAGCGCTCGATCAGCTGTAGGTACGCCTGACGTAGGAAGTAATTGTTTGCGGTCAACGACTGCCTTGTGCGGCGCGCAGACTTGACTGTTACTTTGAGTATGTGCCGCCGCCAGAACACGGGGCGGTATCCTTGTATTCTCTGCATGTTTACGTATAACTGTTAGTTTCTCGAAAGTATGTCATCCCACAAAAATTTTAACGTTAGATATATGATGTATTCCCTTAGAGCGCCGACATTTAAGAGTTTCTACTTCGACAGTGTTATCATGAATGATTTTGCGAATCCTATATGGACCGTTATAAAGCAGAAAAAATTTGCGACACAAGCCTTTTCCTTTGTGAGACAAACGATGGGACTTAATTAACACCTTTTGACCAACTGACAAGGTTTTTAAACGACCAGGACGTTTAGCTGATTTCTCTCTTCTAGTAGCCGCAGATGCAATATTTTGCAGAGCCAGGTTCACAACTTCAGAATGCCGCAGTTTCCGTGTAGGCGGAAAAGGAACAATTTCAGAAATGCGATTTGTCGGTGCTTTATTTTTTAATATCAATATAGGCGGTAAAGAAGTTGAATCATTAGGGAGTTCATTCAGAATGTTTTGAAAAATATGAAGATACTGATCCCAAGTTCTGTGATTCTGATGACAATAAAGTCGACACAATTTATTGATTTCCTTCATCCATCTCTCTGAAGCGTTAGATTGAGGGTGAAAAAGTGAAATGAACGTTGGTTTAATCTTACGACTCCATAGAGTACGAAGCCAAATTTTAGGGCGAAACTGTGATCCATTATCTGATATAAGTTAATCAACATGACCCACTTCTTTAAGAAAATGTTTGATGAAAGCATTAGATACTGAACGAGCTGTTGCTTTGCGTAAAGGTGTAAAACATACATATTTTGATGTCAATTCCACTGCTACGAAAAAGTACGCAAAACCATTAGTAGAACGAACCACTGGACCGAACAAATCGACTGCACATCTCCTTTAATTTCGCTGGAATGATAGGAAACAACGGTGCTCTGTGAGAAATAGTTGGCGGCTTAGCCTTTTGACATAATTTGCATTTGGCAAGGACAGATCGAATACGTTTTTCCATATTACTGAAGTAGCAATTTTCTCATAACTTATGACAGCATTTTCTGGGACCAAAGTGTGCATAACTGAAATGTGTGTACCAAATCAATTTATTAACCCACTCATCAGGAATGCAAACTAACCAAACAGAGTTGTCGACCGATTTTCGTTTAAAAAGAATATCATTGCGAACTAAATAATACTGTCTAATGGCTATGCTTACCTGTCTCCTCCACTTCTCCTTAATGTCCTTCCAGATTGGATCCTTATCTGGCTCCTTAGCGATGTCCTGGAGCGAAGACGAAATAAAATTCTCAAACGCAACACCTTGAATATACATCAACCAATAATTGTTTTCTTTGCAGTCCTCTTCAGCACTTTGTTTCAAACCCATAGGTGCACGTGATAAAGCATCAGCAACAATATTTGAAGAACCTTGTATGTAAACAATACTAAAATCAAATTCCTGTAGGTACAGCGCCCATCGTGACAATCTTCCATGTGTTAATTTTGTTGACAAAGGAAATTCCAGAGCTCGATGATCGGTGTAAACCTTAGTATGTCTCCCATACAAAAATATGCGAAATTTTGTGAAAGCCCAAACAACAGCCAAGGCTTCAAGATCCGTAATCGAATAATTCTTTTCTAATTTAGAGAGAACACGACTTCCAAATGCAATAGTTTTCTGTACTACAACTCCGTTTTCTTCTGTCTCTTGAAATAAATGTGCACCTAGGCCTTTGTATGATGAGTCCGTCGTCAAACAAAAATCTTTAGATAAATCCGGATGTGAAAGAAGTGGAGCAGCAACTAAAGCATCACGAAGTTGTTCAAATTCCGATTGAGCTTCCTCATCCCAACACCAATTAGAATTCTTTCCAGATAGTTCACATAAACGAGGTGTGGCCAAATCGTCCAATCTAACGAAGCGTCTAAGAAAATTGCAGACACCAAGGAAACCACGAACATCACGTTTTGTAGTCGGAACAGCATAATTACGAATCGCGTCTAGTTTCTCTGGATCGGGGAGAATACCTTCTGTAGAAATAATATGACCAAGAAATTTCACCTGAGAACGACCAAATTCAGATTTTTCTAAGTTCACTGTAATGCCAACTCTTGCAAAAATACGTAATAATGAATCCAAAATTTTGTTAAGCTCACTCCAAGAACGTTTAGCAATAAGAATATCGTCAACATATGAAGTAATTTTGTCACGAAGATAAACAGGTAAAATATCGTTTAAACTACGAATGAATGCTGCTGTAGATACAGTTAGTCCAAACGGTAATTTCCGAAACTGGTAAGAGTTACCAAAGGCTAAAAAGGCAGTGTATTTTCTACAATTAGGGTGGAGTTCTATTTGCCGAAAACTTGCGCGCATATCAATCGTGGATAAAACTTTAATTCCATGGAAATGTTGAAGAAGCTCATCTAAATTTTGTGGACGGTCAGTTTCAGGAATGATGATATTATTTATCTGTCTGGAATCCAGAACCAAACGAATTGTCCCATACTTTTTAAGAACGACATGTAATGGGCCGGTATATGGACTGCCTGTTGGCTCAATAATGCCTTGATCTAACATGTATTGAAGTTCACTCTTAACCTTTTCTCTGTAAGCCAAAGGAATAGCGTACGTTTTCCCCCGAAATGGTGTGTGTTCTTTTACTTTAAATAAATATTGTAAGCCTTGTATAGTTCCTGTGTGATGGCTAAATACCGAACCATGTGAAGTCAAAATTTGGTGCAGCTCTTCTCTTGCAACGTCATCTGGCACTTCAGCTTTCTTAACCTTTTCATTAATTAATTCTTCGCTATTAATCAGCCATCGCGTCTCTGTATCTATTGTCGTTGTCATGAATGAACACATTGTCGTCATAATGCTCAGCGAAAACATCAGAAGTAAGAAACCTTAAACATTTTGTATCTGATTCAGATCTTGTTAAACACTCGAAAAATTTCAAACATTTCGGCATTTCGGCAACAGTCAAATTCACACTTCCTTCTTTAAAGTTCAAAATTGCCTTATGTGTGTTAAGAAACTCCATACCTAGTATAATTTGTGTACTGAGTAATGGAACAATAATAAAATTAGCAGAAAATTCGTCTCCTTGACAAATGAAATTTAAGTTGGTCTGTTGTTTGACTTCCACTTTTTTTCCAGAAATAGCGCCTCGAATTGTAGTTTTAGAAACAGGTAACACAGGAAATGCAATAGTTCTTACACATATACGAAAAACTGATTCACTAATGACATTCAGTGGGCTCCCAGAATCTAAAACTGCAGTGAACTTATTCTTACCCACACATACCTCAATAACAGGATGTAAAAATGCGTCTACATTCTTTTCCTTTTCGTCTAGCAAAATGTCTCTCATGTCTTCCAGGCGTACGTAGTGTAAAGTCGTAGTGTCATTGCTTTCTGAACCGTCTATATTGCTGCCAGAAACCGAAGCTACAAGTCATTGTCGATTGTTTGCGTCACGTCTTTGATTATTCGCGTCACTTCGCGGATCAATTTCTACGATTTGCACTTGTCTCTCTGAAGTTCTGTCACGTGGAGGATGCCAATTAGGTCCTTCCTGTCTGTTGGATACAAATTCATGGTTGTGTCTGTTATTAAAATTTCTATTTTCCTGTCTGTCTGCATAACTACTACTTGTGTAATTTCGACTGTCACTTCTGAAATTACTGTTAGATCTACTACCCTGGTTATCTCTGTAGTAATAATTTCTATTATTGTATGAATAATTTCTGTCTTGATGATACCAATTACTGTTTCCGTACGATTGATCATTCCGGTAGGAATTACCGTTATTATAATTGTCTGTGTAATTTCTGTTAGAACGTCTGTTATTGTCATAAGGCTGGTATCTATTGTCCTGTCTGTTTCGTCTGTCATTCTCAAAATTACCGATATAACGTCCGTTCCGATCACTATCCCTTTTCTCTGAAAATCTATTGTAATTACTGTTACTGAAAAAATTACAAGAAGTCCCGTCGTCGTTGTCATACTCAAGTTCTTGTAGCAACGTCTTAAAAGTCTCAATGTCGTCTTTACATCTTCCGACTAAAGCAATTTGTCTTATGGATTGTGGCAGTTTAGTTAATCAAATGCGAATTAATTCAGTAGGGCTATAAGGGCTGGAAAGGAACTGATTCTTTGGAATCATGTCTTCAAAGTATTCTGCTGGCGTGCGGAACTCAGACTGTTTAAAATTACGCTGCATAATAAGACTATGTTTGACTCTGTCTTGCGTGTTTTCGGACCAATATGCCGATAGAAATGCATGATAAAAATCATTTAAATTATTACAATCTCTAATAAGTGCGCGCATCCGCGTCGCCGGTTCATTTTCTAAATATCCACACATAAATTCCAGTTTGTGACTTAGTGGCCAATTTGGTGGAAGTGCGTACATAAATTGATCTAACCACGAACGTGGATGTATGTCGTTCTTAGAATTGCGAAATATCTTAAATTTCCGAACAGTTAAGAAGTGTTTATAGTCAAAGTTCTCTCCTCGTGGCGACAAAGACCTACCGCGTCTGTCCCTGTCCCAATGTCGAATATTGTCAAGTTCGCGCTCCTGGCGCTCTCTTGTAGCTTCTCGTAAATGAAATAAATTACTTTCTTCAAACCCCTCTGCTATCTGTGATTCTAAATTTCTTCTTCTGTCTTTTCCTACAATTTCGCTTTCAATTTGTTTGACTTGCTTTCCTAATGCCTCAAATTCCATTTCAGTGCGTTCATTAAATTTTCCCTGATTTTCAACATGTTTATTTATGTTCTGGTACTCTTCTGTTTCTGCAAATGGCAATGGAGCTGTATCATTTGAATCTCTGTCCTCATTCAAACTAAGACTTGTCAATTTATCTGAAATCTCCTCAACTCTTTCCGATAAGTCACTTATTTTTTCTTTCTGTTTATTTACGTCTTCCGTAAGTGTCGCGACTCGGGTTTCAGTATTGATACATTTAGTAGTTAACTGTTCATACTGTTGTGTTAGGTTATTTATTTTGTCATTTGGTACGGATTCCGCGATTCTTTCAAGTATTTCTTCCTTATCATCTGCACGTTGTAAATTTAACTCTGAAAACTTTTGTACCATCACGCGATCTCTTTCTTCCTGTTCTCTATCCTGTTCCTTTTGTCTGATTTCTATTGAAATTAATCTATTATTGTGAGCATTCAAAATCGGTTGTACTTCATCTATAATTTCTTTCTTTAATTCATCTTTCATGTTTTTGAAACATGTCCCTATTCGCGGATCTAACCGTGTTTCCATTGTTTCCATCTCTGTTTCTAAACGTGTTGCCACTGTTTTTAATTCAGATCCTAACCGTGTTTCCATTCTTCCCATATCCGTTTTAATTTCAGATCGTAACTGTGATCCCAGTGAGTCTAACCGTATTTCCATTGTTCCCGTCTGTGTTTTTAATTCAGATATAAACTGTGTTTCCATTGTTCCCATCCGTGATCCCAAATTTAATATAGCACCCATCAACTGCTCCATATTAACTGGTCCAAAATTCTGTTCGCCCCTAACATTTCCCATAAAACTAACTTCCTTCGTCATAGCTGTGAAGCTATCTGTGTTCGATACTATTCCAGTATCTTCTGTCATTAATCTCGTATTCTGAAAATTCTTTAATTGTGAAAAGGTTTGAACTGGTTCCGGACTATTTTCCCGACTTATTAAATTCTTTTCAAATTCATTATTCGTCATACTGTTCTCCTGTGTTGGCGAGTTCAACAATTTCGTCATTCTAACTATCCATCAATTTTGCCTTTTTCATCGATCGCGTAATCATTTACAAAACATACAAAACTCGTCACTATACGAAAATTACACACAACGACACTTTATCACCAACAATATCATTCACACGAAATGCTTCCCTCAAACACGATTAACGAACAATTGAAATCTTCATAATTGCACAAAAACGTCAAACCCGTATACAAGAACACAAAAATTAAATTCTGCAAAAAATACCATTAGAAGAATGACAATTACCATATCTACACATGTAATATAGACTACAATTACTAAACTACAAATTACTACAACAATACTACTGTCTGCTACTTTTACAATAAGAAGAATTCCAAGGGACGGTCCGAAGCAGCGGTCGCCACATGCATGGGGGCTTAATTAATATTATGAATGCAAATAATTTTTAATTTTAGTAGCTGACTGTCCGGTTACGCAGTCTCGTAAACGGTTGGCCCTGACCAGTATTAGTACGCAATCTGACTGCATAGAATAACAACAAAGAATGAAAGAAAACTTCCGTTAACACAATTAATTAATTAAGTCCCCAGAAACTATAAAACCTACGAAACAACAAGGCGCAAGTGTCGCTCTTCTGTGTGTGGAAGTGTAATACAACGTACACATCTGGCACGGTTCTACCTCAATAAGACCAGATATTTTAAACACCATTTATACTGAAGTAATTAAAAAAACCAGAAATATTATAACTGCACATAGAAACCAGAAATGCAGTCTAATACAAGAACACGAGCCAGATGCTTTGTTGACTGAACCTGTGACCCAGAGGCATTATTGCTTAAGACATTGAAATAATAAAAAAAAACGGAATTTTTTTACCTTCATATATATTGACGAAAAGCACACTCTGATCATTACAGCCTCCCAATCCAATAACATCTGGTGTCTAGCCCATCAAAACAATACTACAAATTCTGAACAAGCATTCACTACCGCAACTTCTCAACTACGAATCGCTACTGCAACATCTCAATAGCACTCTCCACCACGACTTCTCGACAAGAACTGCCTACTGCTACTTCTCAATAAGCACTGCCAGTGGAGGCGGCTGAATAATACTCTTTGGCGCAATCTCTGGCGCTGTGGCTCAGTGTAGCCACCTTTCAACCTCACTGTTCCGGCAGTATTACGCAGACTTCTGTATTGCCCGTAGCCTTTTGCGAAGTAAAGCCACCTGTTATTACATTTGCCACGTTTACATACAAGCGTTAAATGTGTTTTCTGTCTGTCTCTCTATCTCTCTCGAAGCGATGTAGGGAATATCGCTGGGACATACGAGGGTTATTCCAAAAGTAAGGTCCGATTGATTGCCAAATGGAAACCACAGTGAACATCAGAAATGTTTTACTTGTAACAATTAGCTACACCTTTCAGCTACTTCTCTACGTAGTCGCCGTTCTGACTTAGACTTTTGTCATAGCGTTGTACCAACTTTTCAATAGCCTCATCATAGAAGGCAGCCGCCAGTGCTTTCCGCCAATTCTCCACGCTGGCCTACACCTCGTTGTCTGTGTCAAAATGTTGTCTTCAAAGACAGCGGTTCATGTGACCAGAGATGAAACTCAGGGGGAGACAATTGCGGACTGTATTGTGGGTAATCTAACATTTCCATTTGAAAACGATGCAGGAGCATCTTCATTGCCCCTGCAGAATGCGGCTGAGAATTGTCGTGAAGACGAACCAGCACGACAGTTATGTAATGTTGGCTGCATAGCTTCAGGCGACATTTCTCACCAGGCCCTCGTACTTGGCGGCAGACACTATTTTCTAGACATCTTTACGCACTCACTGCGAGCTCAGAAATGAGAAGAGCGACGTGATGCTAACTGGGGTTATACTAGAGACACTACCCAACACATCTGTGCAAAGCTTTATCGGATTTTCATAGTCGTTTCCATTTCGCGACCGATCGGACCTTACTTTTGGAATAACCCTCGTATATCTACATCTATACTGCACAAGCCACAGTACGGTGTGTGGCGGTACTTTATGTACGACTGCCACTTAACCTCTTTCCTTTCCCATCGTGTATTGTGAGCCATTGCTGGGATGCCTTTTTGTGGGCTTAAGTCTCTCTAGTTCTGTCTTCATGGACATTTCGCGACATATACATAGGAGCAGGTAGTGTACTGATTGACTCTTCTAGGAATTCTAACAGTAGACCATATTGTGATGCAGAGCGCAGGATCTGCCATTCGAGTTGACTGAACATCCCCATGATGCTTTCGTAGTTACCTGTGTAATGTAACGTTCTGATCTTGTTTGTATCATCTCTATTTCCTCAGACAGTGTTATCTGCTGTGGATCCCAAAACGACGAACAGTATTCCAGTATTGGTCCAACGAATGTTTTGTAAGGCACTTCCTTTAATGAAGGACTACGTTTTCTGAGAATTCTTGCAATGAATCTCAGTCTAGTATATGCCTTACGTACGGTTAATTCTAAGTGGTCGAGCCACTTCATATATCTCTGTACGCATGCTCCTGGATATTTTATGTAAGGAAATCATTCTAATGATTGTCCTGCAATAGTGAATTTACACAGTAAACGTCCATGTTTTAGCAATAGTTTACATTTGTTTCTCCAGAGGGTCAAATACCACGCCCTGCACCAAGCGTCGATCCTCTACGGGGCTTCCTACATTCCGCTACAAAAAATTTTAATGGCTCTGAGCACTATGCGACTTAACTTCTGAGGTCATCAGTCGCCTAGCACTTATAACTAATTAAACCTAACTAACCTAAGGACATCACACACATCCATGCCCGAGGCAGGATTCGAACCTGCGACCGGAGCGTTCTCTCGGCTCTAGACTGTAGCGCCTAGAACCGCACGGCCACTCCGGCCGGCAAATGTCGCTACAATTTTCCAGGGTTGCAACTACTGTGTACATAACAGCATCATCCGCAAAATGTCTCATTGAACTTCCGACATTATCTGCTAGATCGTGTACAACTACTGTGAAACGTAATGGTCCTATAACATGCAGTTGGGGTACGCCATAATCTACTTGAGACTAACATGCTCTGTTTTGCTCATTAGAAATAACAACAATCCCATCGCACTGAAGTCTGATATCCTCTGCGCTCCTATTTTGCTTATTAAGCGGCAGTGCGAAACTGTATGGAACGCCTTCCGAATTCAAGGAACATAGTATGTACCTGTGTGCGACAATCCGCTACTTTCTACACCTCGTGGGCGAACAGGGCGCAGTGGTGGAATAACTTTAACCGTCCAACACCATTTGTGTTGAAACTAATGTATATATGAAGATGGTGTCTGTTCTTTCGGACATGTCCGAAAGAACAGATACCATCTTCATATGTAAATATAGTTAAGGCTCACGGGCCATTTGACCATCTTCTTTGGTGCGGATGCACAAACAGTGCCCGAACTCTTACGGGAATCGGCAAAAAGCGAGGAGTAATGAATATAATGGGCAGGAGCACTATGAATACAGTGCGGGACAATAAGTTGGGGATGGGTCTCGCGGGAGGCGTGCCAGAGATAAGCCATGCAGTCGCACTATTCACTGTGTTGCTGAGATGGATAGTGTGTCTGCCATGTAAGCAGGAGATCCCGGGTTCGAGTCCCGATCGGGATACACATAGTCAGCTGTCCCCGTTGACTCATATCAACGGCTGTATGCAGCTAGGGGTACTCATTTCATTGTATTTGAAACTAATGCTCACTTAAGTGTACAGAACTCCGGACATAGGGGCGGACGGCATAAGGCGTCTGTGTGGAAGTAGAGCTTAAGCATAAGAGACTGTAATTTGGAAGCGGCTCTCTGCAGGTGCATTTGGGTCCGGTCACATGGGATTTGTAAAGGAATTCTAAGCTATTCTGCGTCTTGGTATGGGCGCTGTATTGCTCTTAGACTTCAGTCCATCTATTCAGCTTTCATGTAGTGTTGCGTTTACTTGACTGAAACGAAAGAGTGTTGATGTTAAGAACTTAAGCAGAAACGAAAAGTTATTACAGTTTTTAACTTGATGGTGTCCACGTTACAGCTGACAAAATGTTTTGTTGTATACGAAGCAGGAAGTAGACACCTAACACTACGAGACGCCACTTCCACACAAGCAGAGTACTGACCTGGCGTCTCTCAGCTCCATGCAGCAGCCTCCAGACGGCACTCACATTCGCTGGCCTCTTCTGCTCCCATGCCACTCCCACCAGCGTGTCAGATACACGCGCCAAAAGTGTGGACAGCCAATAAGGAACGCTGTCAAACCCAGGCTACATTGCTTCCTCCTCGTACTGGCAGACATCGAAACTCTTCCGCCTATGGACACCGAAACACGATGTGCTGCGGGCACTCAGCCAGTTACGAAGCAGAAGTTAGAGAGATTTGTTCAGTTTCTCCAATCATCTCACTAAAGTAATCATAACGCTTTTTATGGGCAATTTGGACCATTAAGAAAGTGGCTGCGCAATTACATTCAGCTACACTGACAGATCATAGAATGCCAAGACAGAATACTGAAATACCATTGTATAAGGTTTACAAAATTAAGTACCACCCATGAAACTGTACCAAAATTATGTACAATTTTTTAAGATAAAACAAACAAATAAACACCGTCCGTACAGGCCTTGAAGGCCCAACTGTAACGACCGGCCGCCGTGTCATCCTGAGCCCTTACGCGTCACCGGATGCGTGTATGGGGTGGCAAGTGGTCATCACACCGCTCTCCCGACCGTTGTCAGTTTTCGTCACCAATGTCGCTACCTCTCAGTCAAGTAGCTCCCCAGTTTGCCTCACAAGGGCTGAGTGCACCCAGATTGCCAGTAGCACTTGGCAGATCCAGTCAGTGATCCATCCAAATTTTGGCCAAGCCAGACAGCGCTTCGTTTCGGTGATCTGCCGGGAACCGGTGTTACCACTGCAGCAAGGCATTTGGCCTTTTTGTAACATACTCTTAATAAATTTTATTTTTTATTTCTTATTGTCCTCTCGCATCTCATTTTTAGTGCCAGCCTATCAAACAAGTGTTGAATAGCAATTATGTCATAGCTAGTTTATAAGGTACAGCAGTTTCCTGCAACTTGAATGATTGGGCTCAGTTAATAGCAGCATTAACTCGCCACATTCACAACAGTTTTATCGTGGTTCTTCTTATTTGAAAGTGATTAATTATACTATGTCTACAACTTTGCTTCCGCCGATTTTTCTCAAAGTTCGGGGCTTTATTGCGAAAACCTTACAAAAATATTACGATTCATGGTATTGCTCATCTCTGGCCACTACATTCTCCCATCTTTCGGATAGCATACGAATCCCGTGGCGGAAGAACTGAGTGTCTTTCGAGAGGATTAATGAATCGATTCTATTTTGCACTTGTTCATATGATCGGAAGTGCTGTTCAGCCACTGATCGGAAAAGATGGTAGTCAGAGAGAGCAGCATATGGAGAATACGGTGGGAGGGATAGGACTTCTCGCTTCAAAGTTTCCATGTATATTTTGGGCGGCTTTTGCTATATGGGTTCGAGCACTGACCTGCTGCAAAATTACCTTTACGTGTCCATAGCTGTATTGTGGCCGTTTGTGTTTCAGTGCTGGGCTCGAACTCATCAGTTGCTTTCGATAATGATGTCCTGAGACAGTCTTCGTCTCTTTAAGTAACTACGAAAACGTGCTGTCTTCCATGGCCATGCTGGTTTTCGACATCAAAATCACCATTCTTCAGGCTTTGAAAACATTCTCTGCACGTTGTTTCACTAACAGTTCCCCCACCATTGGTTTCACCCAGCATTTTAAGAGTCAGAGCCGCAGATTTCTTCATGTTAAGGCAGAAAATTAAAACTTCCTGCAAATGGCGAGAAATGGGTACTAAGTACGCAATCGAGAATAATCTTGTGATACAATCACTCATCGAGTAATATTTTTATGGCATTATGTTTACAGATGCCTAAGCTTATTGTATTACACCTCTGACCAACCACCTGAACCTCACTTGCCGCTACTGCCGTCTGTTGCAAAACGGCGGAAGCAAAGTTGTAGACCTAATAACAGTACATCGAATATAATGCTGTTAAAGCAAAAAATACATTATATTTCATCAAACAATTACACACTGCAAAGCCAGCTTATTAGACAGTCAAGTGATATTAGTGAGACCACTTCCTATTGTCGACATCAACGTTCAATCACCGCTCATAGACGCCAGGTGGCGGCACTAGCAGTGGATAGAATTTGAAACGTGTCTGGGGGACATGGGAAAATAGTGGTGTAACTGCCGTAATGCGTAAGTTGAGCGACCTGACGTCCAAAAGAGTATGATTATTGCTTTCGGGCCAAGGGTGCAAGCGTTTCCGAAACGTCGCACTTTGTAAACTGTTCGTATGCCGCCGTCGTTAACATAAATGTGATTGCCAAAATGGTACTTTTCAAATCTAGCGCCGAGGAAACTACATCTATATATACACTCCGCTAGCCACCAAGCGGTGTGTGGCGGAAGGCACAATTTGCGCCAAGGTCACATATCTCCCCGTCTGTTCCACTCACGGATCACGGAAAAAAAGATTGTCAGAACGCCTCAGTACGAGCTCTAATTTCCCATATCTTTGATGTTCTGCATCCACGGCGAAGATCGGATTTCGGAATTTAGTGAGCAGCCCCTTCTGCTTAGCGCGCCGTCTATCTGCAAGTGTGTCCCACTTCAAACTTTCTATGAGAATTGTGATTGTGAAGGCGTGCATCGCTTCAGGATTCTACCAATAAACCGCAATCTAGAGTTCGCCTTGCCCTTTACTAGTGTAATCTGATCATTTCATTTGCGATCATTTCGAACAGTCACACCCAGTTACTTGAAGGATGTTACCGCTTCGAAAGAGTGGGCATTTATTTTGTACTCGTACATTAATGGGGATTTTCGCCTTGTTATACGCAGTGGGCTACACTTACTAATATTGAGAGGTAACTGCCTGTCATAAACCACTTATTTTTTTTCTGCATATCCTCATTGATTTGTTCACAACTTTCGTGTGATACTACTTTCCTGTAAACTACAGCATCATCGGCAAACAGTCCAATGCCACTGTCAATACCATCAACCAGATCGTTTATGTAAATCGTAAAAAGCAGTAGACCTATTACACTGCCCTGGGGCACTCCTGAAGCTACGCTTGTTTCTGTTGAAGTCACCCCGTTCAGGACGACACACTGTTCCCTATTTGTTGGAAAACTATCTATCCAACCGGATATGTCATCAGATAGGCCGTAAGCGCGAACTTTTTGGAGCAAGCGACAGTGAGTCGAACGCCTCTCTAAAGCCGAGAAATATTGCATCAGCCTGGGATCCGGTACCTAGAGCCTGTTGTATATCATGCTCAAAGAGCGCCAGCTGTCTCTGGCATGAACGCTGTTTCCTAAAAACGTGCTGGTTTCGGCAGATGAGCTTCTCAGTGTCTAGATAGGTCATTATGTCTGAACACAAAATATGTTCAATGATTCTAGAACAACCCGATGTGTGTGAAGTTGGCCGGTAATTATGTGCATCCGATTTTTTACCCTTTTTGTAGATTGCTATGACCTGGGCGTTCTTCCAGTCGCGTGGAACTTTCCGCTCTTCCAATGGTCTCTGACAGATGGTGGATAAGAATGGTGCTATATTTGTAGCAAACTTACTAAAACCTTACGGGGATACCGTCTGGGCCTGATGCCTTCCTGGCCTCTGAAGATCTTAACTGTTTCACAATCCCAGATACACTAAAAGCTGTGGCGCATCACGGGCCATGGATGACAGAGGTGAACGAAAGCTGGAGAGATGTGAACGGACGGGTAGACGTTCGGATGTTCAGCAAGTGATCGCCCAGATGCATCAAGCGACTAGCAACAGTGTGACCGTTCAGTGAGCGCCGCTGCTTGTGGGCTTCCGTGTAGGCGCCTGATTCATGCGCCCGTGCTGACTGCTGTTCCTCGGAGACGAAGGCTGGGATTCGATCGCCAATACGTCCACTAGACATCATAAATCACGCTTTATGCTCCATCAGGCAGATGTCCGTTGGCGTGTAAGGCTTGAAACGTATCAAGGCGAACACCCTGTAACAATTGTCGGAATAGTCCTGACCGGTGGAGGAAGCATTATGGTCTGGACAACCGTTTCGTGGCATTCTCTGGGTGATCTCGTCATTCTAGAAAGCACAATGTATCAACACAAGGATGCATCTATCCTTGGGAACCATATTCAGGCTTCTGACAGAGAGTCACATTAAGGTGACTAGACGGTTTACTATCTGAAATAGTGGTCACACTTTTCCAAAGTACGAAATCAATCGTACTGTAGACTATGTATTAGGGTAAAGAGTTTTAATTATATATCCATATCTCCGTATGATTTTTGGTCTCCAGCATAGTAAAGCCTTCCCTCCAGGCATTCCCATTTGAGTTGCCGTAGCATTCCTTAACACTGCGTGTTGTTCGAATCTATCGGTAACAAATCTAGCAGCCTGCCTCTGAATTGCTTAGATTTCTTCCTTCAATCCGACCTGGTACGGATCCCAAACAGTCGAGCACTACTCAAGAACAGGTCGCACTAGCGTCCTATATGCGATCTCCTTTAGAGGTGAACCACTCTTTCCTAAAATTTTCCCAGTTAACAGAAGTCGATCATAATAATGCCTTTGAAACCTTGTGCTTTTGATTTCTTCCTCTGATCTGTTGCTAGACTACCGCAATAGATGCTCTAGCATTAGTTGCCATTACCTGAGTATCTCATAGTCAACGATAAATTTCTTGCATCTATCCAGGTCTCGTCGTTCATCCTCTTAGTCTTTTTAATACCAAAATCTGGAAATCGGTTCGATTTCACAAAGAGTACGCTGCTGCATTGGCCCCCTGCCTAGCCTGAATATGTCGTGAATCTCTCGCCCAGCACAAAGTCCCATATCACTGGAAAAAAGCGCAAGTGACTCAACTACATAAGAATAAAATAAACGGACCCGCAAAATTGCTGACCAATATTCCCAACTTCGTTTTGTTGCACAATCCTCCAACATTTTCCCAGTTCGAATGAAATAAGCTTTCTTAAGAATGAGAACCTTATGTCCACGAATCAGCATGGTTTTACAAAGCACCGCTCGTGCAAATCTCAGCTTTCCCTTTTCACAGGTTTTTCACGAATGTACGACCATATGTAATGAGTCCATAGATATGTGACTTTGCCGGCCGAAGTGGCCGTGCGGTTAAAGGCGCTGCAGTCTGGAACCGCAAGACCGCTACGGTCGCAGGTTCGAATCCTGCCCCGGGCATGGATGTTTGTGATGTCCTTAGGTTAGTTAGGTTTAACTAGTTCTAAGTTCTAGGGGACTAATGACCTCAGCAGTTGAGTCCCATAGTGCTCAGAGCCATATGTGACTTTCTCAAAGGCCTCGTAAATAAAAGAGCCCAATATGTTGTCCTCCGCGGGGAGAGTTCATCACAGAGAAGAGTATCGTCAGGAGTGCCCCAGGTAAATGTGATAGGACCGCTGTTTTTCTCCTATATGCATGAGTGATGATGTGGAACGGTGGGCAGGAATCTGCGATTGTTTGCTGATGATGCCGTGTTGAATGGTAAGGTGTCCAATTTGAGTGAGTGACTGTAGGAAGATACAAGGCAACTTTGACAAAATTCCCAGCTAGTGTTATGAATGGCAGCTAGTCCCAAATGCGAAAAAATGTAAGTTAATGCGGACTAGTAGAAAGAGCAAACATGTAATGTTCCGATACAATATTACTAATGTCCTGTCTTGCACGGTTAATTAGTTTAAATATACGGTCATAAAGCTGTAAAGTGATGTGAGGTGGAACGAGCATGTGGGAACTGTGGCGGACTTCGGTCTATTGGGACAATTTTAAGCCTAGTTTACACGGCGACATTGGGTTGCCCCACCCGTTGGGTGGAATGACTTGCACGCAATTGGTTTCATATATGACTGTAGACACCTCGACACCAGTATACACTTCATTTCGTCGTTCTGTGAGTCCCTGAGTCGTGTCTGAAATTAAAGTTTTGGCAGCTGCACAGCGCACGAGTTGTGATGCAGTTAAAGTTTGTTGTGCAGAATCGCTGCATAAGAAAAAAATTAGAAACGTGTTACGATTCGTGTCTGGATGAAGAAATGACGTCAGCTCGGTTGCTCAGCATCCTTGCTGAAATAATTTATAATGGAAGATCGAAGAAGTTCTTTTAATTGTCTTAGAATCCCACCAGAACTGTTCACGTTTCTCCTAAATAGAGTTAATTATACAATAAGGAATAAAGGTTCTGTAATCCATGTAGTACTCTCGCCAGAACTGTAATTACGTATCATATTGCGTGCATTACAATCGAGAACACTCGGCACGCAATAACACACGGTTTTAGTTGGTAATCACGCTATTTCATTAACACGTATAATTATTAACATTAACAGTAATAATTATTAACATTAGCAACAATAATTATTCGAAGCAAGCCGCATTAAGAAGAGAATGGTTTGCAAACTACTCTGTTGAAGGTAGATGTGTACAATGGCAATATTTCAAAATTCTAACATATGTTTATGGGGAGCACTGCAGCGACGTTTTAAATAGATGAATATTGAATAAAGAATGTAGCTCCTTGAATTAGCATAGCCTGCCGTCCTGTCAACAATATTCCTTACAGAATTGGACAACTCGAACGATGGGATTTTAGTCTTATAGACGAAAGCATTGCCACGGCTAGATTCCCACTGTTTTAATTTTTCTTAATTCAGCTGTACATGTGCTCGTAACTCAATAAATTTTACCCTGCAGCTCAGATACTATCAAAGTTTCTATGTTATGATCGCATATGACGGTCTCAGCAGCAGCAATATATAGCTTATTTTTGTAATTAGCGTCACTGAAATCCCACAAACACCTATGCAAAGCATAGATATCCAGAAAGCGAATATTATTCTCCGTTCCCCACTTCATGTTTCAGTTTGTCTACACTCTACGAACACACACAACCTCAAAATTAATGCAACTAGTGTCGCCAAAGTTTCACCGACGAGTTGCACAAACACGTGGCGTGCATGCGCAGTGGCCTGTAGCGCAGTTGCCTGCAACCTGGTGTCGCCGTGTAAAATAGGCTTTAGGAAAGAGTGGTTCACCTACAAAGAAGACCACATACAGGTTCAAATGGTTCTAATAGCTCTGAGCACTAGGGGACTTAACATCTGAGGTCATCAGTCCCCTAGACAGAACTACTTAAACCTGACTAACCTAAGGACATCACACACATCCATGTCTGAGGCAGGATTCGGACCTGCGACCGTAGCGGTCGCGCGGTTCCAGACTGAAGCGCCTAGAACTGCTCGGCCACACCGGCCGGCAAAGTAGAAGGGGAAATTCAGTTAAACGAATTATCTATTGACAAAAATTTGAGTGATCATTAGTTGATCTGAGTTAGTAACGTCTCGAAACTTGTATAGGCCTATGGTTGTTTGAGTGGGAAGAAAATGTGGTAGGTAGTATTGGATGCTTATAGTTAAACTTTCGCGACTTGTACCAGTGCAGACAGTAAACTATTTCCCGTATGGGAACCCAACTTCATAGGAATGATTTTCAAACTGTGCGCTGCTAGATATGCGTTATTAGCAGTATTGGTGCCACGATTTGCCGTTAAGCGCTGGTACTGGTACGCGATGTAGCGTTGAACCACAAGCATCTGTTAGCTTTACACTTGTAGACAGTCAGCATGGGTCTGGACAAATTGAGCCGGCCTTCATGGGTAAAGCTGTTTTACCAAAACAACAATAGTGCTGCTCCTTTTGACGAGTATCGGCGCATTAAAGGAATACGGAGAGGTCCGTTTAATAGACAAGTTTTGATGAATATGGTTTGGAAGTAGCAAGTAACTGGCGATTTGGGAACCGTCCTGGGAGACGCCGACAGCCAATTGTGCGACAAACTGTTGAATAATTTACTGTTGCCATGGCTGAGAATGGTGGACACACCGTGTGTTCTTCAAGCAGAGCTGTGTCACAGGAACTGAACAGCCTATGGTCTAAGGATCGAAATGTGATGCTAACTATTGGAAAGTGGTATTTCTAGTGCAGATCCAGGCCATCGTGAATTGAGGTGGTCGTCATCCTAAGCGTTGTTTGCAGCATGGAACATTGTACGCAATTAACAAATGTTGCCCTGTGATGTGGAAGTTAAAACCTGTTTCCTTCAGATGTTTATTCGTCATTTCTCTTCCGCATTTTTTAAAGTCTTTCCATGAATTCTCATTGTCCTGCGATCACTCGTTTTTCGTTAGTGGCCTCTCATGTAGTGGAAGTTTCATTGTAACCAAGCTGTATTTCAGATCTTTATTCGGCTTCAACATACTATTCAATGGCAGAATTCTTTCCAGAGGGAAAAACAACTTTATGTTGCTTTGTACTCGAAAGATTAGAATTTACTAGAAGTGTGTGCCAAGTAATATACAGTTTAGAAGGGAATCGGGAGCTACTGTTGTTGTTTAACAGAGATTTCTAGTCATTGTGTGATTTCATTAGTAATAAAATCAGCATATATACAGTGATTTTACCCATTTGCTACAAGTAGAACTAGGGGAAGTATAGAACCACATTAACAGCGTTATTTTACCTTACAAAAGCTGTGCTTGAAATTTCAGTACTTTCTGTAACATATTACTCGGGATGGTATTAGTTCTTAGAAGCCAACGCGTAAAGCGTCAGAGATTTATTGTTCAGTTCTTTAATTGGTAGGATAAAAGCAGCGGTGTCAACATAACTCTCTTTGTAGGAAAAGCAAGCAGTAGTATTAAGGAACATGGTGGAGCTCGAAGGCAGCGGGTGTATACCGGGTCCAAAAACATGTATCAACCTATACCACAACATTAAAATGTAACTTTGACATAATTCATTTCTGTAGCTTGGATTGTTAATGTACTAAAAGAATATAGACAGTGAAATAGAAAAGGGCTTATTGAGTTTCCTATTCAGAAAAAGGTTTTGATATGGATAGTAACTAGAAAAATCTTAAAGCGAAAGTAGTGACGTTATGTACGGTCGTCGACATAGGTGTATTTCCACACGCTTATTCGGCTAAGAGATTTAGTAAAAGAATAAAAAAGGAAATAGTTGTCCATTGAAAGTCAGTGAATTCAGTTGGTTAAAAATTAAATGTAACTTACTACATATGCTTTAACTTACATGAAATAAACAGGAATTAGCTCCTGTTACCTCGGACTGGGCAAATACAACGTTGCTGAGTTATTAATACATTTGAAAACACAGTGCACCTTCATTAAAACTGGAAAGAAAGATTTCAGCGCTATTGAAGAATGTACGGTAAATAGAAAATCGTTTCTATGACGAGATAGAACTGCTAGCTTTTACACATATATAAAGTGGTGCAGAAGGCGAACATAGATCTTATCTATCTTAACTGCAACTGCTCGAAGCGGACAGTGTTGGCTTCTTATGACGACTTAGGATATTAGGCATTGTTTCCAAGGGAGAACAGAATTACATAGAGCAGCGCCACGACATTCTTTCGGTCGCCACAAAGACCGTGAAGGTAAAATCAGCGCGTTTCCTTTAATTTACGTCTATGGTCACAAACTTTTTGTTAACAGACTAGCGGTTTCGGTCTTCAATGACCATCATCAAATCTGCAGCAAAAATGCACATCTGCAGATCTGATGATTCTCATTAAAGACCGAAATTGGTAATCTGTTAACAAAAAGTCTGTGACCATAGACGTAAATTAAAGGCAACTTATTACGTATACGGGTCACTGTTTTTTCTCGACGATGTCGCAGCTTGTGAAAATCAGAGAGGTTTATCTAAAATAGTTCCTTCCACGAACCATTCGAGACTGGAACAGCAAAGGAGGGAAGTGAGGATGGTACACAAAATACTCTCCGCCACACACCATGGGGTAGACTGGTGGCGAATATATGTAAATGTAGAACGTATGAAACGAAAACACCACAGAAGTAGAAACCGTACAAGTAATTAGTTAGAGACGTAAACAGTCAAGTCGACGAACCTGCAGTAATACAGTCATAAACTGTACATGCTGGTTGTCAGTAGCTTGTCCCACTGATACTGTCGTACTGAAGACGGGCGCTGAGAGGCTGCCGCTCTGATGCGGTGTTCAGATGCGGAGAGGACGCGCCCGCCGACGTCACCAGGTGACGCCCCGCCTGCCGCTGACAGCTGACGGGCAACGCGCCGCTTTTCATATCGATGCGGCTCCATCGCGTCCAATTAGCTCTGCGCCAGCCATCTCGCGTAGTCTGGTCTCCGTCAGTCTGCCCGATTTCGCGAATGCTGCCGCTCTTGTATAGCTGTTGTGACAAAAGCAGCGACATAACAAACAGCGTAAATGGAAATCAGACGACAATACGCGAAAGCTACGTGGGTAACCAGATGCATGTTCTCGGAAGCGAAAAACACCTGTTTTATTTTAAATACCTCAATAATTGAGTTAATCTGTATATTCTGATCCTGTAGGAAGTATTTGACAAAACCAATCCAGGACGTCCTGTCAAATGTATATGAAAGCAAATTATTCCCCGAAGTGTCAAAAGTGGGCAAATGGCATAACCAGCTATTTATTTGCTGTCTAAAATGTACTGCCTAGATTTTTCAGAAAGTTTTCACACCAGACAAATGTCATTTCATTTATAAAATAATCATTGGTGGTGATAGTCGTTCATCGCACTTTTCTCAATCTTTTCGAGACAGTTTTACCTTTGGGTGCTAGCAAAAAATGCACTAGTGACCCATTTGGTTTAAGTTTCACCAATCGCTTTTAACGTCTTTCGGAAGCAAAGTTAAGAAAATACCACTGCCTGAAAAATAGATAGCTACAAGGTTGTTTAATTATCATCTCGAAAACTTCAAGTTGCGAGCTTAAGTTTTTGTTTCTTTGCAGATACATGGTTCAGATACTGTGCTCAATGAAATATCCCCGCCACAGTAACGTAGCCCGCCGTTATGGGATACAAAACAAAATGGCCCAGGTTATTGGCGAAATGGAATATTTTGCAGTTATTAATTTTCGATAGAGAGTGGAATGTAGTAGGTACGTCGGGCCAGATTGCTTCTACCCATCTTGTGTGGCCTGATAAAGTTGCTACATTCCACCCTCCGGCGAAAATGAATAACAGCAAACTACTCAATTTTATGTGTGGTCTGCTCCAGTGTTTCTGAAAGGGGCGTCCGCAGACCGCTGGGGATTCTTGGTACCTAGCGAGGGGCCCTTGACACCTAAAATTTGAAATGTGTTGCAATAAAATTGAACTAACAGCTGTTGTGCAAGAAGTATTTTTTCAGTTATTAAAAGGAAAGTAATTTTGAAATTATACCAACGTTTGTAAATATAAATGTTTTCTTACGTACTAAATTACTATCCTTCAGCCGGTCCACCGTTATGCAGTCAGTCACAGTCACTATCTAATGCCACGTAGAATAACGGCGAACGTATGATAGTAGCTGAAAAGTTTGTTGGAAAAATGTTGCATGGGACAACGGAGGCAATGATAGGACGTTGGATTTTTTTGCTAGGTGGGGTCGCGCCAGAGATATGAAGGTCAACATCGTTTTTTAAATGCGATGCAATAGTTAAGTACTTACTTTCTGATAGTGGCTATCGAGACGAATCGAATTATGTGTAACAGTAAGGTCTTCGAAGGTCAATGAAGGTCGAAAATGTGGCATAAACTTCCATTTACAGAAGGTGTTCGATGTGATGACCATTGGTATCAATGCAGAGCTGTAATCTTCTTATCATAGATTGAGTGATATTCCTTACTACTTTGGCACTTATCGAAGCACATACTCTGACAATTCTCTCTCGTATATCGTGCAAATAGTAAATATTCGGTGAATATGGCGTATTCATCTAACGTGCCATAGACTTGTAAGCACTATTCGATGGTTTCGCAATACAGAACTAATAGGAACGGAAAGGCTAGTATTGTCGAATCAAGCGGATGTGAATGATGTCTTCCTTCGAAGAACAAGTCGATATTCTTTTAATTTACGGGAAATGCCAACGAAATTCAGTGAGAGTTTGAGACTTATGTGCTGAAAGATATTCTCAGCGAACTCACCCTACATGCCGTACACTTAAATATGTGTATGATGAGAACAACTGGATCTTTACTGCATCGGAAACACATCCGGCAAATGAAATGTTACTAACGAGGAAACGGAAATTGGTACTCTTGCCACTGTGTTTCGAGATTCTTGTGTCAGTTCGCGTCAAATCGCAAGGGAATCTGGACTGAGCCATAGTAGTGTTGATCGTGTTCTGCATCGCCATAAATATCATCTTTACCAAGTCAGTCTTCACCAAGAGTTATCTGGTACGGACTGTACGCGTCGCATTAAATTCTGCCGATGGGTTCAACTTCAGATTCAGACTTCATGACGGACTAAACAAGAAGGACATAAAAAGAAGAATAGCATTGGCGAAAAGGACATTTCTGGCCAAACATAGGCCCTAAGTAAGAAATTTCTGAGAATGTACGATAGTAAATTATGGACTATGGGAAAACCGAAACAGAGGAGAATCGAAGCGTTTCAGATCTGGTGCTACAGGAGAATGTTGGAAATTGTGTGGACTGATCACATAAGGAATGAGAAATTTCTCCGCAGAATCGACGAAGAAATGAAGATGTAGAAAACACTGACAAGAAGAAGGGACAGGATGAGAAGACTTCTGTTGAGGCATCGGGTAATAATATTCATCGCAATAGAGGGAGCCGTAAAGGAAGACAAAGATCGGAATACAGCAAAAAAATAATTGAAAACGCATGATGCAAGTGCTAGTCTGAGACGAAGAGAAGAAAAATTGAAGCTTTAAGACTAACCCTCATAAAATGGGGTAATAAACGTCGATCACCACTGATAAAGCTAGAATTCTTGTAGCGCATGACACGGCCGGACTGCAGGTAGTCCCTTTCTTCGTCGCAGCACAAGAGAGGGAAGGTGTTACGCCCATTGCGCAGCTGTTTTTAACACCAGAAAATATCTTCGGTACTCATCTCATAGAAAGTAGTGGACCTGGGAACATCCTGGAAGCACTGGAGCGAGGGAGACTTATCGTCGCTATTTAAACTTGAAACCTGGCTTCCAGGGCCAGACTGTCATTCCACCCGCTAGACTGCCATGGCAAACCACTAACAAAAACTTACAAAGAAATCTAAACGAGTCTGGTGGGAAAACCTTTAGTTCGCTTGGTACAGGAAAAGTATTAATAACAGCTGTCTCATAACAACTGCGGAAGATAATCATTTAGCAACAGATAAGTCTTCTATTGTAACCTCCCCACCGCAATTTTTTTTTTAAAGATAATATAGCAATAGTTAATAGAAATGGGGGCCGAGTGTAACCTCCCCACAAAAATTTTAAAGAAAGGAAGGACGATACTAATTAGAAATGCTGATGGACATTGCTCTAAGCGTAACCTGCCCACAATCAAATGTACTGACAATGGCAACAAAAATGTGAAATTCGCAATCTGACTCAAATATAAATTCTTCACAAAATTTAAAGTCCGTTCAGTGATAAGAAAATTCAATTAAACCGAAATATCGGTCTTTGGCCCTGTGTAAAACAATCAGAATTAAAGTCTTACCTCAGAATAAATGGATGTCACATATCTGCTCTTGTTGTTGCGCACCGCTTGGAGGAACTGCATTGCAAATAATAATATTCTCTTTTTTTGTGATTTTAGTGGAATTTTTCTTCAAAAGAAGTGGAATGAAATGGGAAGTGCAACGAGATCTTTAGTTCAAAAAAAATTAAACTTTTGAGAAAATGCTTTTGAAATAAAAAATTATTATTGGGAGACTTGTTGGAGAATAATTACAATAAATAAAAATTTTCATTATCTAATGATTATATTAATTAACAGTATACCTTATTCCTCATCTTGACCATTGTTGCCGACCGCCTACATCACACAACCGCACTGGGCTGCTACTACTGACCGACCGCTCTGCATGACGACTACAGACAGAGTACTGCTCTCAACTAGACAGAGCTACAGACTGACAACGACTGACTGACTGCTACTCTGCATAGCGACAACTAACTCGCAAAGACTACTACTGACTGAGAACCGCTCGCAACACTCGCGCGGTCAAGCGCATACTCTCTGGTCACAGATGCTACAATGCCTCGCCATCGCTGCTGCGTTACATACGTGTTTCATAACCCTCCACTCGGGGGGCAAAAATTTGGCAGCGATGGTGAGTCATTTGGACTTGCCAAGCGCGGCAAAATTTTTCTTTAATTAACAAAATCCTACAACTTACAGAATATTTAAATGTTGTGCACACGCACTAAGTACAAAATATATCAGACAAGGACAAAATGTGAATACTAAACATAGTAGCAAATCAGAAAAAAGTATATACAAACTTTTTGACAGATAAAGTGCACAGGCACTGAAAAAATTCTTTAGCATATGCAGAACAAATAAACAGACTGGCAAGAATAATTAGATGTAGTACATAAAGTAAATGTTGTGCACACGCACTAAGTACAAAATATATCAGACAAAGACAAAATGTGAATACTAAACATAGTAGCAAATCAGAAAAAAGTATATACAAACTTTTTGACAGATAACAAAGTGCACAGGCACTGAAAAAATTCTTTAGCATTTTCAGAACAAATAAACAGACTGGCAAAAATAATTAGATGTAGTACATAAAGTAAATGTTGTGCACACGCACTAAGTACAAAATATATCAGACAAAGACAAAATGTGAATACTAAACATAGTAGCAAATCAGAAAAAAGTATATACAAACTTTTTGACAGATAACAAAGTGCACAGGCACTGAAAAAATTCTTTAGCATTTTCAGAACAAATAAACAGACTGGCAAAAAATATTATGTTGACAAGTGTACATGCACTGAAAAATGTCTTTAGCATTTTCACAACAAATAAACATAATGGCAAAAAAAAAAAAAATTCATGCCCAAAGTGCACATGCACTGAAAAATGTCTTTAGTATTTTCACAACAAATAAACATAATGGCAAACATCATGTCGACCAGTGACATAAGTGTACTCACGCTGGAGTTTAGCGAATCGAAAAATGTATAACTTATGAACATAAATGATGTTACCAAAAAATTTTTTTTTTATGTGACAAGAATCAGGATAGGAAAGGGAAGGATTGCATCATGGTTGTAGCACTTTAGATTGCACACAGCTGCTCTGAAAGTCCATATCTTTCCACAGTAGTACAACACCAAGTGACACAACTTGAAGTTCTTTTCCCATCAGAATTTATCAGTGTAGCCAAGACACTGAACTGTCGTAGTAATGTTCCATGTTTTCATTTTGGCAGTACATTAGGTACACCAAACAGTGGGACCATAATAATGTCTTCATCGCTCATGGTGGTGGACAGCATGTCGTGTCAACACCACACTCTTACAAGGCACACCAACGTAGAATTAGTGCAAAACCAAATATAGTGCTCCATGATCACTGGGATAAACAGGACAAATGGACATTGCAGTAATTCAGGGTAGTCAGCTTATGAGGTGAAGGACATCAAGTCACATAATATTGACAATTACAGTCTTCATTGATAGTTCGTGGCATTCATAGCCCAGTTATTGAACATTTCTGTACCAAGTATGTAGTATTACAGAAAAATGTTCATTAATTGTTTTACACAGAATCAGTAGCCTTCTTTTCCTGGTTACAAAGCATTATGAAATAATCGCATTCTTTTCAGTTACAGAGTATAATCAAGAATCATTAACCTTCTCCTAATTACAGTTAATTAATCATTTGTCTTTAATTAATCATTTGTCTAATTACAGTTAATTAATCATTTGTATAATTACAGTTAATTAATCATTTGTCGTTAATTAATCATTTGTCTAATTACAGTTAATTAATTAATCATTTGTCATTTCAATATACTAAGAATTATTAGCCTTAATTAATTACAAAGCATTATTAAACAGTACCATGGTTAATTAATTATGTGTCATTCCAATCTATTAAGAATCATTAGTCTTTTCCTAATTACAAAGCATTATGAAACAGTCACATTCATTTCCAACAACAAAGTATCAACATTGAAAACAAGAGTTAATTAATGGCATAATTAATAACAATTCGTGGAGTGACATTAATTATTGGCACTCAGTGGCCAGCAAGTATTGAATAAAATCATCATTCAGTATTATTCAGATTATTACGAAGTCATTATTAAAAATCAGTTAATTACAGTCATAGCATTAATAATCATGGGCATTACACTCATTACAATAAACAGTGGCAGTTATTAGCTAGTGACAAAGCATTATTTTGAATATAGTCTCATTAAGAGGTCATTACTCGAGTGACATGCTATTCAGAGTTGATCAGTATTATTCAGAATTATCATAAACTAGAGACATTATGTGGGACTGGTAATACATGTTTTTGGTAGCAATGCATTGCATTGGGATCGATAATTAATTGCTGAGGCATAATACTTTTGCTTTTGACCTATTGCTGCAAATGAGGATAGGTAACGTCATTCGTCATGAGTCAGCTGTAGCAAGATTATGTAACAAGGCAGTACATGTGATCACATTTATAAATGATAAACACAAATGGGTAAAAAATATAAAAATGCAAGTACTAGAACAGGTATAATAAGTAACAGGTTTAGTAAGTGTCATGAAAAACTTCTCCTGGAAAAAATACAAAAACGGATTATTGACCTGAAAGAAGAAACGCACACTATGCTGAAAAGTAGTGAACTTCGAATTAACAAGTAGTGAAATGTGTATAAAATGTGTTCCATAGCTGTCCTTTCCAAAACTTTCCGTCATCCTACTATGCAATGTAACACCTGCTGTCAAAGCAAACCGCAACAAATACTTAAATAACTACGTGGCATAAATACATTACTTCAACATTATCCTCATCTGTAAAAAAAAAACTTCATTATTCATTATCCATATTATCATAACTTCACTATTATCATCACCTGTAAAGAAAAACTTCATTATTCATAATACCATTTCCTTCATCATTATTCATCAGTATTCACTATCATCTGCAAAAAATCACTTCATTACTCATTTCATAACTATTCCTTATCTCTAGCATATTTCATCACTAAAACTAAGATGTGTAGTTCAGTCTGACAGCCTGCATCAATCACCTTGTAATCTGAAAGAAAAAATTAGTTAAGACTGCTATTCTGTGATGAGTACAGTATAGTCTTGTTAATGCTTGTTAATCCTGATCCATTTACTCTTCCTCATAAAGTTATTGCATCTCCTTTCGTTTATTCCGTAGGGGAAATTCCCATTTATGTTAAATTTATTTCTTAGAATCATCATTCCTTTCTGAAATTGATGAACAAAGATTAATGTCTTGCATTTAAATCCTATACCCACTAAATAATGACTGGTTTATGGTGACACAATTAACCATACAGCATAACATGACAGAAAACGTAATATGTCCAAGACATTGACAGTGTTCGGATGCAAAAAAATGTACACAGAATAATACAATGCAGTAGCAAAAAAAATGTGAAACAGTCACGATGTTGAGATGTCATAAGGCAAAAAAAATGTCAAAGTCGACTGGTGTGTGTTATATCTTAACTATTTCATAGTGCATACAAACAAAAGTGGAGTACAATCATACATACAAAAAAAGTGGAAAATGTGCACGGTCTGATGTGTAACGTCAAGAAAAGCGACCTGCTAACCTTACCTTGCCGGGCACTTGCCAAGAAAAAAAAATACGATAATCATCAATAATTAGTCAGGTGAATTAATTGCATTAGTAAATGGCATCATAGTGTGTTGAATCATACAGTGGTTTCACTCAATAAACGGTTTAATGTTTGAGATATGGTGATTGCCTTTCGATTTTCTGGTTCTCAAAGTTTCGACGTGTACAACATTGGGGTGAGGGATGCTGCGAATCCGATACGGACCTGCGTATAGAAGTTCAAATTTACTGCACTTACCTTTTAATTTGCTGGATAAATAGTGTGTACGTACTAATATCTTCTGTCCAACGTGAAAGTCGCGGCGTGTATAAACCTGTTTTTGCTGTCTTCTCCGGCGCTCTGCGGCACGTTTGATGTTGTTCAGCGCAATGTCAATTATTTCGTGGTGTCGTAGGCGACGATTTTTGGGGAATTCTATTAATTCTTTGATTTTGTTCGGTGGTTCAACGTTTTTCAGTATAACAGTCGGAGATAGCATAGTGGATTCATTTGGAATGGAATTAATTACATCTTGGAATGAGAGCATGTGTGTATCCCAATCAATATGTCTTTTGTGGCAGTATATTCTGCACAGCTTACCAATTTCCTTCATTAATCTTTCACAAGGGTTCGAAGAAGCGTGGTACTTGGATATATAGATCGGAGAAATGTTTCTAGCTCGTAACATGCGTGTCCATACACTACTACGAAATTGAGATCCATTATCAGAAATTACTTTCATTACATGCCCTACATGAAATAGAAAATGTTTTACAAATGCTTTCGAAACAGTTTTAGCAGTAGCTTTGCGTAACGGAGTGAAAGTAACAAATTTTGAAGTGAGCTCAACAGCGACAAAAATGTAGCAAAAACCTCTGTTAGTTCTCGGAATCGGACCAAAAATATCTACTGCGGCCATGTGTCTTAATTTAACAGGTATAATGGGATATAAAGGAGGAATATGTGAAGTGGTGTCTGATTTAGCTTTCTGGCAAATTTTACAAGACGCTAAAACTCGTCGTATACGTTTCTCCATGTTGGCAAAATAGCAGTTCTGTCTCAGTATAAGAAAACATTTTCGTGCTCCGTAATGTGCGTAACTTAAATGAGTGTACCAAATTAGTTTGTTAACCAGTTCGTCAGGAATGCATAATAACCAAATGTTGCTGTCAGGATGAGAGCGGCGAAACAGAATGTCATTGTGTACAGTGTAGTGGTTCCTAATCGTAACATTTTTCCTATCTTGCCAAAGGTGTTTAATTTCTTTCCACACATTATCCTTATTTTGTTCTTGTGCTATGTCCTGTAATGACGATGAAATAAAATTTTCAAATGCAACTTGCTGAATGTACATGACACTGAAATTTGCTTTGCAGAAGTTGGTTGCTACGTCTTGCTGATTGTTGCTGAGAGAACGCGATAGTGCGTCTGCTATAACATTTTGTGTGCCGGGAATGTGAACAATCGTAAAATTAAATTCCTGTAAATACAGCTTCCATCTACTTAATCTATCGTGAGTGAATTTGGCTGAAAGCAAAAATTGTATCGCTCTGTGGTCTGTGTAGACGGTGGTATGTCTGCCATAAAGAAAGTGCCTAAATCTCGTAAAAGCCCATACAACACATAATGTTTCAAGTTCTGTAACAGAATAATTTCGTTCAGCGGGTGACAAAATGCGACTTGCAAATGCGATGTTTTTAATTACTATTGAACCATCTTCTTCAATTTCCTGGAAAATGTGTACGCCTAAAGCGGTGTTAGAACTGTCGGTGGCAATGGAAAAATTTCTAGTAAGATCTGGGTGCGATAAAAGTGGAGCATTCAACAAAGCATGTTTCAAATAACATTCCCGTGAACAAAATTCTGCGTGTCAAAAGTAATGTTTGCGTTACTGGAATATGCAATCTGTACTGTGTCTGGTCAAATTCTGTCGTACGTGCTATTAATTACGGGAGAATATTGTGGCATATCTACTATATGAACTGCTCTGTTATTTCTTACTGACGTGTTACGCTATGGATGACACCTATTGTCTGTTCCATTCATGATTATTTGTTGTTGCTGATGTTGTTGCTGCTCATAAGATCGACTGTTATTAAATGTACGCTGAAAATTGTGCTCATCATTTTTACGTCTGTCATGATAGTAATTTCTATACGGCGCATAGCGATGCGAGTTGAAATAGTGTGTTGTCTGTACGTAGTTATTTCTTTGCTGCTGTGCGTTACTATTTGTTGGATCTGGTACTACACGTGCACGCGGCGAAACATTAAAGCCTGGTTGACCTTGTAGACTGCATTGTTGGTTAGGTATGCTAAGCGGTTGACTTTCATGCTATTGTGGTGGAAAACGTCTATTGTTACCAAAAAATGCGTTTGCTGTTAATTTTACACATACTGATGATTACGATTTTATCTGTAATTAAAATTACGGCGGTAGTTGTCATTACGGGAGTGCCTACTGAAAATTGTCACATTCGGTAAAAGTTTGTCACATCGGATATTCATTACATGTTTCTTAATACTACAAAGAGCAATAGTTAAAGAGCAGTTTGGATAGATATAAAGGATAGTAGAAGAGAAGGCAGCAGTGCAGAAAACTAAAGATGAAACAGCACTACTACAGCTCGGGGCCCTATGCTCGCTACGGCACATATTCATTAAAGCGTAATGAATCCCCTGAGGTCATTTACGCACTGCAAATAAATTTTAGCTTTTGTGTTACAGGCAATAGCGGTAAAATTTCAAAGGCAAATTGTTGTATTCGTGCTAATTCAAATTTCTTCATTACAGGCAACGCTGTTGTAAATACAAAAATAAATTGTCGCATCTGGTTCAAAGCTAGTTTCTCCATTACCGATAATAGCGGTGAATGTACAAAGATAAATTGTCGTATACAGTGCAAATCGTGTATCTGTGTTCTGTCATTATTAAATTCTTTACATTTGCTTACAAATGCAAATTGCTCGAAATCTACGTTCTCGTCACTCAGTTTGATAACACGTTCAGGTTTGTGTGTGAATCTGTTCGTCTGTGTCATTTCGGATTTCAAGTTGCGTAGCTTTTCAGATTTTAAGTCGCGTGTCTTTTCGGATTTTAAGTCGCGTAGTTGCTGTAAATTGCTCACATTATACACGCTGCGTGACTCTGACACATGTTCATAAAGTGGCGTCTGTTGTGTATTATTAACAGAAGTGTTTTTCATTTCTGTTACTTCTTGTTGTAAATTTGATAACTTCCTACGTAACGTGTTGTTAGATGAATCGATCTCATTAACTGTCTGCTGTAAATTTTGAAATTCAGGCGTTAGGATAAATGAAACCGGTGCAGTATCGTCTGATTTATTGTCATTAGTATTTTCGATAGCATCAATACGACTGGCCAATTCATCACATTTTTCAGTCAGTATTTTAACCTGATCATCGGTTTTAGAATCAGACGCATTAATCTGTTTTTGCAACTTGCGCGTAGTTTCGCTCAGTTTTTTAACATCAGCTTTGATGACATCGCAATCCTGTGTTAGATCTAGTTGTTCGAATCTATCTGTCACTGTTTGAATATTTACTGTGTGTGTATCCGTTTTTGATTTAAGGTCAGAAATTTCATCCCGTAATTCCGCGTTCAATTGTTCTATGGTATTAATTTTGTCGGACACTGTGGTAATATTATTGTCTACATACGTCTTCGCTTTCGCGAATATTTTACGTTTGTCCTCTTGTCTCTGTGCAGTGATTGTTTCCATGACTTGTCGTTTTACTTTGTTTTGATCTTGAATAAATCTGCGGAAACGCGTATCACTGTTCTGTATGTGCTGACTAAAGCGCTCGTTAATCTGAGTGTTCTGCTGTTCGAATTTCGCGTCTATCTTTGCGTCCATAGTGCGCGAAAGTTCTACCGTCATTGCTTTAAACTCGTCCCGTAATTGTGCAGCTTTTTCAGAGCATTGTTTGGCGACTCCGCTAATTTCGTCTCTGAGTGTATTTGTCGCGGCTGTTTGCATTTCCCTTAATTCTTGCGCAACAGACTTTATTTCTTCGCTATTTTTTTGTGAACAAGCCTCAATTTCCACGCGCAACTGTTCCTTAGTGTCATGGCACTGCGCGGCAACGTCTCTAATTTGTTCACTAAGCTGTCTGTTATCTTCCCTAAGTTGTTTGAAATTTTCACTCTGTTGTTTAATATCTTTACTAAGTTGTTTGAAATTTTCGTCATTTTTGTTCTTAGACTGTAGCATTATTGTCATAAATTGTTCCAAAGTAACATTACCTACTTTATTCTCACGACTGTTTGATGGTGTATCTACAATTGTCGCGTTTTGTGTGACCATTTGGTCATTCTGTAATTTACAAAAAGGTTTATCAGTCGGATGTGCACTATCAGACACTGTTCCGGAATTAAATGGATCCGTCATACTCTCACTACGCTGACCATTTTCATTCGAAAAATTTGTCTGTACATTACTTAGATTTTCTAAATCGGGTTTGTTAAGCTCGGCAGCGCTCATTACAATAGAGCGTCCCGCGTCATCGATTGTCGTCATATCAACAGAGGACATAACCGAGTTCGTTTGTTCATCATTAAGACAAAAGTCATCATTAGTGGTTGTATTGCACTGATTGTTAGTGAACGCAGGATTGTCATCATCACACTGCGTGTCATAATTACTATCGGTCACGCTGTTTGAGTCGGTAATTTCATTCAAAATACCTCGCGATACACTATTCACAGTCTTTCGCGGCATTTTTACAATAGTCAGAATTTTTCACAAAGCAAATAAGCACAATGCAAAAGCAACACACAAATACAACAAAGCAGCAAATTGCCGTTGACCTGTAGAAAGAAAGTCACAATATTATTAAAAGCGTTGCGCCAAATCCTAATTATCTAAGCAAATAAGAGCAGATATCTGACTGTCGCTCAAAAGACTCTCAACGAAATTCGATCCTGGACTGGGTGTCGCCAAGTGTAACCTCCCCACCGCAATTTTTTTTTTAAAGATAATATAGCAATAGTTAATAGAAATGGGGGCCGAGTGTAACCTCCCCACAAAAATTTTAAAGAAAGGAAGGACGATACTAATTAGAAATGCTGATGGACATTGCTCTAAGCGTAACCTGCCCACAATCAAATGTACTGACAATGGCAACAAAAATGTGAAATTCGCAATCTGACTCAAATATAAATTCTTCACAAAATTTAAAGTCCGTTCAGTGATAAGAAAATTCAATTAAACCGAAATATCGGTCTTTGGCCCTGTGTAAAACAATCAGAATTAAAGTCTTACCTCAGAATAAATGGATGTCACATATCTGCTCTTGTTGTTGCGCACCGCTTGGAGGAACTGCATTGCAAATAATAATATTCTCTTTTTTTGTGATTTCAGTGGAATTTTTCTTCAAAAGAAGTGGAATGAAATGGGAAGTGCAACGAGATCTTTAGTTCAAAAAAAATTAAACTTTTGAGAAAATGCTTTTGAAATAAAAAATTATTATTGGGAGACTTGTTGGAGAATAATTACAATAAATAAAAATTTTCATTATCTAATGATTATATTAATTAACAGTATACCTTATTCCTCATCTTGACCATTGTTGCCGACCGCCTACATCACACAACCGCACTGGGCTGCTACTACTGACCGACCGCTCTGCATGACGACTACAGACAGAGTACTGCTCTCAACTAGACAGAGCTACAGACTGACAACGACTGACTGACTGCTACTCTGCATAGCGACAACTAACTCGCAAAGACTACTACTGACTGAGAACCGCTCGCAACACTCGCGCGGTCAAGCGCATACTCTCTGGTCACAGATGCTACAATGCCTCGCCATCGCTGCTGCGTTACATACGTGTTTCACTATTTACTAGCTCGTTGAAGGCAGCGGTATTGCAATGGGAGGCGTTGAGATGAAGTTCGAATAACCATGTAGTTTACCCAGAGTGAAGTAAGATATTTAGGTTTCCAATAAGGGGGACATATTATTGCATACATTCTCAATGGTAGCCCTAAAACCTATTCCTAGAGAAAAATCTGTGAACTTCATAACAGTGCTTCATAAAAGCAAGTAAACAAACTAAATTTTGTGGTATCGCTTACAAAGTCAGTTAATCTGTAGAAACCGCCTTATACTAGATTATACGAAGTCATTTCAGTCGCCTTCGTCCGAACGTTGACACGGAAAGAGATGCATTGAACTTGCAGTTGGGGAAAATGTTTGCCTTGGTCTGCCTACATTTCTCTATGATACATCCCGGTGGTTACACTGAAAGGAAAACCCTATTTCTATCATGACATTAAATCCTAAATGGCAGTGCGTTGGGAAAACCTTAATATCCCTTTCTTTTGAGAACCCGAAAGCCCGCCTGACCGCAGCTAAGACACATTCATAAAGGAAGTAGAAAATTACGCATCGAAAATGAAAATATACACTTTTTACTATTTACCACGCTTTCTAACTCCCGAGCATATTGCCAACATAATCTGTGCCCAGTAATCGATGTCTGAAGTGAAGAAAGTCTATGGCCAGTAGTGAAGGGAAGTCTGAAGCACGTTCTTACCGATCAGAGTTTCGGGAAATGGGAGCCAGTGCGGCCTCATGCCAGCAATAGATGGATAGTATTTAAATACGAGGGATATTCCGAAAGTAAGTTCCGATCGGTCAATAAATGGAAACCACTGTGAAAATCTAGTAAAGTTTTGCACATATGTGTTCCACAGTGTTTCTACCATGCCTGTCGGCTACATCACTTCGCTCTCTTCGGTTCTGAGCGCATGGTGAGCACATAAAGATGCGCATGAAATAGAGTTTCCGCCAAGTATGAGATCCTGGTGAGAGATTTCGCCTGATGTTATGCAGTCCACATTACAGAACTGTCATACGGTTCCTACTTCGTGACAGTTCTGTCGCAATTGCAGGAACATTTTCATTGTCCCTGCTAGCGTTTTCGATGGGAAGTGTTTGATCACTCGCACTACAGCCTTTATTTGTCTTCCTCTGTGTTTTATCTCTGCTCACATTAACTACTGGCTGTGAAGGCAACATTTTCGAACAAACAACGAACTATAGATGAGCGTAGAGGATTCGCAGCAAGCACAGGCGGCTGCGTTCTACGACGAGGGTATTGGAAACTTCATATAACGCAACGGCAAATGTTGAAGTCGGAATGGTGACTATGTAGAGCAGTGGTCGGAAGCTGTAACTAACTGTTGCAGATAAAATATTTCTGATTTTCAAAGTGGTTTCCACTTCGCGATCAATCGGAACTTACTTTCCGAATAGCCCTAGTACATGTAGGTTAAAAGTAGACTGTAGATAGGAGGGACACTTGCTGTTGTAGCCTTTTCGGCACTGGGTACAGCGCTTTGTGTGTAGTGCTACCATTACGAATGGTAGTCTCTAACCTGCCTTTTAGTGTGAGATATTGAATCTGGATTCACCTGGGTCAGAAATAATTTCCCAATAGTACACACGAATCGTATTCGAGCTAAATAAACCACATTATCATTCATTTAACTATTTTTCATACATTCTAACACATAAAAACGATGCACCACGACGGAATTATCCTAAACAGGAGGAATTGGTGGATGTTACGTATATGTACAGACAAACAAATGATCACAATTTCAGAAAAAAATGGATGATTTATTCACTGTAAAGATCTTCACAATTTGATCAAGTTAATAACGCAGTGGTTCACATTTGGCTCTTATTCAAGCAGTTTTTCTGCTTGGCATTGATTAACAGAGGTCTTGCAAGTCCTACTGAGGGATATCTGGCCACTTGGTTTGAGTGTCCTGCCCATAATGTTCAAAACAGCCTCGACTGAGGAAAGATCCGGAGGCCTTATTGGCCAAGATATTGTTTGGTAAGCACGAAGACAAGTAGCGAAAACTCTCGCCATGTGCTGGCGGGAATTATGTTGCTGAGTCTTAAGCCCAGGGTGGCATGGCATCGAGGACAAGAAAACTGGGTTCAGAATATAGGCGATGTACTGCCGTGGTGCAATGGTGCCGAGGACGACATCAAAAGGGGCCCTGTTGTGAGAAGAAATGGCAGACCATCACTCCTGGTTGTCGCGCCTTTTGGCGGTGGGCGGTCACGCAGACATCTCACCGCCGTCCGGAGCCACTCCAGACACGTCATCGCTGGTCACCGGGGCTCAGTTAGAAGAGGGACTCATCACAGAAGACAATTCATCTCCAGTCAATGAGATTCCAGTTCAAAGACGTCTCTGGAGACATTTTGTCTGGACTTGTACGCCAAATCTACAGATACGTCAGGTGATTCTTTCTTGGTATGTCTTCTTTTAAATTCTTCGACTGTATTTTTCGGAGGATTCTTGGACAAGTTGTGGGTAGATTCTTTATTGTGGGGGGCATAGAATACTGCGTGGTCATGAGTGAATAATTGCTGTTTTTCTTATGCAGTGAGTTTGGCCTTCAGTTGAGATTGTATTCTCTCCGCATTTACTGGCATTTTGTTCACAGTGTTAAAATGATGGTTAAGACTTGATGATTCTCTGAAACATGCCACGAATTTGTACACTTTTCTACTAAGCTGCAGTAGAGGATCATCTACAATAATTTGCCTTCAGCTAACGCGATTTTCCATATGAGGTGCTTCAACAGCCATTTATTTGTTCTGGAGCACTATCAATTATAGCTTCTCTGCAGGATTTTGAAGATAAGCTGCATCAAGATCTTAGCAGCAGCCATTGATATTTCAGGCTCTATTCAGTGATAATTCTTGTTCATTACAACTACTGGTTTTGAGAGTAGTGGTTCTATGGTAGCAGGCTGTGCCTTACGTGCTCTCAGCATATACCTTTATCTGTAAGATGGCGCATTTACTCATTTCATAATTCATACGTGAAATGTATTCTCAATTGTGAATGTGGACAGCCATCAGCTATACAGGGTGAGTGACCTAACATTACCGCTGGATATATTTCGTAAACCACATCAAATACTGACGAATCGATTCCACAGACCGAAAGTGAGGAGAAGGGCTAGTGTAATTGGTTAATACAAACCATAAATAAATGCGCGGAAGTATGTTTTTTAACATAAACCTACGTTTTTTTAAATGGAACCCCGTTAGTTTTGTTAGCACATGTGAACATATAAACAAATACGTAATCAGTGCCGTTTCTTGCATTGTAAAATGTTAATTACATCCGGAGATATTGTAACCTAAAGTTGACGCTTGAGTACCGCTCCTTCGCTGTTCGATCGTGTGTATCGGAGAGCACCGAATTACGTAGGGATCCAAAGGGAACGGTGATGGACCTTAGGTACAGAAGAGAGTGGAACAGCACATTACGTCCACATGCTAACACCTTTTCATTGGTCTTTTTCACTGACGCACATGTACATTACCATGAAGGGTATGGTACACGTTCGACGGGCGTTTCATAGGACGTGGAGGACGGATAAATTGGCCAGCCCGTTCTCCTGATCTTACACCTCTGGACTTCTTTCTGTGGGGTACGTTAAACGAGAATGTGTACCTTGATGTGCCTACAACCCCAGAGGATATGAAACAACGTATTGTGGCAGCCTGCGGCGACATTACACCAGATGTACTGCGGCGTTTACGACATTCATTACGCCAGAGATTGCAGTTGTGAGCAGCAAATGATGGCCACCACATTGAACATCTATTGGCCTGACATGTCGGGACACACTGTATTCCACTCCGTAATTGAAAACGGAAACCACGTGTGTACGTGTACCTCATCCCTCATGGTAATGTGCGTCAGTGAAAAAGACCAATAAAAAGGTGTTAGCATGTGGACGTAATGTGCTGTTCCAGTCTCTTCTGTACCTAAGTTCCATCACCGTTCCCTTTCGATCCCTACGTAATTCGGTGCTCTCCGATACACACGATCGAACAGCGGAGGAGTTGTATTCAAGCGTCAACTCTAAGCTACAATATCTCCGGATGTAATTAACATTTTACAATGCAACAAACGGCACTGATTACGTATTTGTTTATATGTTCAGATGTGCTAACAAAACTAACGGGGTTCCATTTAAAAAACGTAAGTTTGTGTTAAAAAGCATACTTCCGTGCATTTTTGTATGGTTTGTATTAACCAATTAGATTAGCCCCTCTCCTCACGTTCGGTCTGTTGAATGTGGTTTACGAAATATATCCAGCGGTAAGGTTAGGTGACTCACACTGTATACTGGGATGACGGCACTCAAAACTTTTACCGAACCCGAACTCGAACACGGATTTCTGGCTTATCGCGAACAGTTGCCTTACCATTGAGGTATCAGAGCACGCTCTGCAGTCAGACCTAAACTTCCATATGTCGTCAACCATGCGTCTACAAACTGTATGCGTACATTCAGTAAGTATATTCCTTCAAAGTTGTGAGGTAACGGGCGAGTTGAGGCGCCCTGAAAATATTCTAAGGTCGGAGTTGGCGTGGCCGCGCGGGGACGCTCAGCAGGCTGCAGCTCGTCAGCGGCTGCGTGGTGCCGAGCATTAGCCAGAAGAAGAGGGGCAGCCCCAGCGCGTGGTCCAGGCCGACCGCGTGGCTGGCAATTCCATGCTGACGCTGCGACAAGGACTGTCCTTTGTGACAATGAAGGAGATTTGTCCACCAGGAGCCCCAAAAATGGCGGTCTTTGTGAAACCATAATGGAAGACATTTCACCGTTCATGAAGAAATTAATAATAGCCAGAGGAATCATGATACCATAAAACGAAACGTGTACATTACCAATATTTGCACGACGATTCTAATGGTGTAATCAGAATTTCAATATCTTTATTAGTTTAAAGTTTAGTATCTGACTGTATATTGTACAAGTAACACCCAGCAACGAATTTGCAAAATCTAAACGGTACATCCGATTTTGTCGATCGACGTGTCTTTACAATGCTATTAGTACAAATCTTAATTAGTATGAATTACAGGCATGTAACCTGAATAGTAGATGAGCTATTGGAGGTCAAAGATTACGATTACTATTGATCGTGTCAGGCCATAAGTACTCCACAGTTACACAAAAAAATAGTAGCAGCGTACTTATAGATATATTTATTAGTCCAAATCTTTGTTTGTATCTGATAAATACTATTGCCGACCGTAGTGGCCGTGCGGTTCTGGGCGCTACAGTCTGGAGCCGAGCGAACGCTACGGTCGCAGGTTCGAATCCTGCCTCCGGCATGGATGTGTGAGAGGTCCTTAGGTTAGTTAGGTTTAATTAGTTCTAAGTTCTAGGCGAGTGATGACCTTAGAAGTTAAGTCGCATAGTGCTCAGAGCCATTTGAACCATTTTTTTGATACATACTATTCATGAAGTAATTGGTCAAATAGAAAACACAGGGACATTAGGCTACTGGCCTACTTTTGGTTTCTATTCCTTTGATATACGTTTGATTTCTATATGTATTTAATAATGAGTGTTGCAGAATGTTTATGGTCCAGCCGTAGGAATATTTATTTAATTTCAAGTTGTTTAAATGTAAATCCAGTATTTCGTATGTGTTTCAATATGTTTGTGAGTGTGCGTTCGTTTGGAGAAACGGCAGTAGCTTTCTAGCCAATCACAATCCTCGTTAATGGGGAGACGCTATGGAAGTGGGGGAGGAGTATTGGGTTGCACAGGACACGAGGCAGGAAGTGCTGGACGAGGAGGTGCGACGGGCCATTCGCGGGAAAGTCTTGGAGACTGGAGCAGTTGGCTTGTGGTAGCGGGAGACAGAAATATATCATAGTGCCGACTTGTGTACTTGTGAGACTTCCGTGGCTTCTGCAGTGAGGACAAAGTAAGCGTTTGGAAGTGAATATCTCTCGAGCTATGTTGTTGTTCATAACTAATTACGTGAAGCAAGAATCTATTGTTTCCCTGTTATTCAACTTATATTTTATTTAGTTGCTGGACCATCGACAGCAATAAGTGTTTTGCAGAACTCAACGGAATTCTTGAAAGTACTTCTGCTATCGTACTCCTCATTTGAAGTCGTTAAAATAGTACCTGTAGATTTTATTCAATTTCAATCTTTCGTTTATGAATGTCTGTGTCACATTCAAAGTTCACAATTGCTGAGTGATAGGAACCTTCGACCATTCGATTCCTATGTATATTCATACTGTAGACTCAGCAGTATATGGCTTGTAATGCGGCAACTACATATCCCAGCCATTAGACAACGAAACCAGCCGAAACTTTTAATATTTCAACTCTGAGTCTGAGGGTACGTAATAGAGGGCCACACCTCGTCACCTTATCTATTTGAAAGCCCGCAAAGTGGAGACTGTAAATCGCTTACCAGGTATTGGCAGGTAAATGATATGACAGTGCCAGTGTTGTTCAGAAGTTTGAAGGAACATAGCGTCATATTTCTGTACACACGGGCACTGTAATATCAAATTTCATAAATCAGTACCTGAACTTGGTGATGGGAAATTTGTAGTAAACTTCATTTAAATTTTCATTTGGTATCAATGAAGCCTTCTCTTGTAAATGTGTTCTTTAAAATATAGATAGCGTCACAGTCTCAGCGAAAAATATTTCTTTTATTGGTTGCCACCCCAACTCCCATATCACATCCATGACACTTTTTTCCCTATTTAACGGTAGTACAAAGCTGCCATTCTTATAACTTTACACGAAGTTTCAATCACGAACTTTCTCGTCCGATTTCGAAAACCTTCTGTTTCCACGTCTCTACATGTGGACTTAGGGAGTAACGATCATCGTAATAGAGTACTAGAAACCAGAGCTCGCGCGAAAAGATTTAAGTGTTCGTTTTTTACGTTCGCTGTTAGTGTGTAGAATGATAGAGAAACAGTGTTCAAATGGTTCGACAAACCTTCTGCCATACACATTGAAAGTGTTCACGTAGGTGTTGATGCAGTGGCGGGGTTCCAGAATTTTTACGAACTATAAAAGTTCAAATTCTGTACGCTGGATCCTTACGTGTAACAAGGGGTGATATTGATGATGGGGATTGCGAAGTAATATGTCATGTTCTGTAGTAGAATCTGAAAAAAATATCCCTGACAGCTGACAGCCCTTTTACCAGCTTCGAACTACGAAGAGCAACGGCTGCAGGAGACAGTATTAGTCATCTTCGGAGCAGTCACAACTATGAGGCGTTTCCAAAGAGACGTATACAAAATCGCGTTACGTGACTGATTGAGGTAGGCGGACGAAGCAGTTGCGCCAAGTCGTCTGCAGCTGTCAAGGATCTTCTATCCGCCGATAGACTTGATGCCACATACCGTAGATAATAGTGGTAAGATACATGCTACTATCTTATTCTGCGATTTAGATTTCATATTTCGTTTATCCGTAACATAATTACACAAACATGTAAAAACTGAAATTACAGTCATCTTGTCCCCTACTTTACAAGATATTTAACATCTCACCCCGTAACACCGTAACATAATAAACAACTGTGTATCTCTAGCACATCGACCGTGATAGCTCCCCCTGTGGTTACAAATTCTAAATACTTGTAAGAAAGTCTACAGTAAGTCTCCCTCTTTAAATTGCCGTCTCATAATATGAGATTTGTGAACTTAATTTCAATTTTAATAACGTGATTAAAATAACGTTATGAAAATTAATATTTACACAGTTGCTGACAGGGCCGCGAAATGTTGAAGATATTTAAGATTTGTGAACCACGAAATCTTGGTAAATATTATCTATTTTTTAAGAACACATTCACAAGCTGAAGACTTCATTGATACAACGGCATAAATTAACATTTATACGAACTTCACTGTCAAATTCACGATCAGCAAGTTCACGCAGTGATTTATGAAATATATTACAGTGCCTGTGTTATTCAGAAATACGACGCTGTTCCTTCGAACTTCTGAACAACACTGGCACTCCAATACAGTATTTACCTGCCGACACCTGGCGAGTTCGGCACCTGTGTTTAGTAACTACGCTCCAGTGGTACTGCCAAATGTAACATTACTATCGTTATAGCGCAGTGGAGGTTTTGGCTGCCTCTTGGCACCGCTTTCTTTGAACAGCGGTACTGGTATAATTGCCTCCCACTGAGATCGTTATTCCAGTCCTCGTCTCTGCTTCTCGCACAACTCCTCACTCAAGCAGGACAAATCTGAGTGCCTGCAGCAAGTAATGCATCAGCATCAACACCTACCAAACTTTGCTTTTAAGCAGAGCATCTGAATTTCCAAATATCCAATCCGTGGTCTCTCTAATCGCTTTGCACAGTTTTCGCTATGTCTCTGTTGGTCCATTACAGCCAGGGGACATTGGCTGGTACGTACTTTTCAATTCAATAAATCTTACCAACAGCAGTACTCTTTAATATAATATATTTTACTTTGAAATTAACCAGTTTCAGCAATTCATTTTGGCATCTTCAGGACCCATACGCTTTTTTCGAATCAACGAACTTACCGTTTAGCGCCATAAAACTGGATATCGTGAATCTCAATCGTTGTACAATGATTCATACGAAACCGTGGTAGTTGCTGTCAGTTTTACGGCGCTGTACGATAAGTTCCTTGATTGGAAAGAAACGTATGGGGCCTGAAGATGGAGAAATGGTTCAAATGGCTCTAAGCACTATGGGACTTAACTTCTGAGGTCATCAGTCCCCTAGACTTAGAACTACTTAAACCTAACTAAACTAAGGCCATTACTCACATCCAAGCCCAGGGCAGGATTCGAACCAGCGACCGTAGCAACCACGTGGTTCCGAACTGAAGCGCCTAGAACCGCTCGACTACAGCGGCTGGCATGGAGAAATGAATTGCCGAAACTAGTTGCATTCAAAATAAAATAAAATATCTTAAAAAGTATGGCTGTTGGTATAGTTTATTGAACTGAAAAGTTTTCAGTATGGTCCCTTACAAAGGCCATGCCAATCTGTTTCATACAAACAGCTCCTATTCTGCAAACGCTTTATTTCTGCCGATCTAACGTCGACACTAACAGTCTCTGGACATAGTAAATTTCGTGTTATGGAACTCAGAAGGCATCCGTATGATTCACCACATTTCCCGATAAAAATCAAAATTGAAGTATCACCAATAAAGAGATAGTTAACCTCTTCACTCCTCCTTCCACTTCTCTCCATTCGTCTTATAAAACGTAAATTCCATGATGGTCTCGCCACTAGGAAACAGGGGATGGCAGAGAAAAGGTACTGAGAGACCGTCACGAGAAAGTTTCTTACACTGACACCCTTACGAATGCCATGTGTCCTACTGTATAAAACTTGGGAGTATTTTAGGTACATTATAAACAACCACAACATCCGACGTATTTCTAAAACAGTCCTTTACGACGACACGGGTTGGGTGCCATATAGTTTGTCACTTCTGGCAATACCCTGACTCGATATTGCGCCAAGACGTTCTTACTGCCGGTCAGTGTCTTCACGATTGCCGAAACCAGGGGCACTGTGACACGCAGCATACATCACTTTAGCAGGCGCGACTCCACAACATACTGGTTTTGGTATGAATAAATACTGGTCGTTAAGCCAGGCTGGTCATGTATCGAGGAAGTGAAACACCGTGTCATCAAAGGTTACAGTGTTGTTCTTCGCCGTTGCTCTCATGTCATCTTGACAGGACGACGTGCGCAGGGGTTCGAGCCGGTGTACGGGGGTTCGAAGAAAGTCCCTCCTGGACACCGAGCCAGGGGGACACTCGGTAGCGCGAGTCTCTGCTAGCTGCCCGCCTGGTCAGGGTTCGCTCCCTGGGCGTCTGTGCTTTTCCTCTGCAAAAGCTGTGACGCTGCTCAGCAGCTGAAAGAGAGCGTCTACAATGGAAGATGGCGCCATACTTGGGCCGCAATGAACATTATGGCAGCTGGGGCCCTACCACAACGCTTCGTTGTGGTAGGGCCCACCATTCAGCCATCGTCAGATGAGGGCTTGAGCTCTTAACAAATTAATAAAGAGGTTCTGCTACCTTAGAGTAACTTCCCTGAACCACCATCCTCCATCAGAATATACCCATACCATCTACAATTTCATTGTTCCTTCTTATTTCACAGGTTCTGCTCATCACGCAATGGTTGATTTGTATTTACTCAGAAGTTATGTGCTTTTATTGCCACTGCGCCTATCTGTCCAATGATTTCGAAATGCAAAATGTTCGAAATGAATATGAACGTCACGGACATTTTCAGCAGAAGATTAATAAACAGAAGGTATGTATATCTCTTACTGTTACAACGGAAATGTCCCAATTGTTTCAGAAAATCAGTGCCTTTCGTGGAGCACAATGTATGTCGTTATTATAATTTTCACCGTATTTCATGGTTTTACCAGCATAATCAAGAATGTTTCAAGTTCAGCTGTAGAGAAGATCACCATTTCTCCTTGGACACCGAACAACGTGATGTAACGCTACCAACGCGTTTTTCCGTGTACACTCACCGGACGCAGAGGCTCTACAAAGCAAAGTTTTACGAGATGTGGTCAAAAAGTAATCTCTATTCATTCATAGACATCAACTTCGTCCCTTTCACAGTAATCTCGCTGAGATAGAATACACTTGTGCCAGCGTTTTTCCCAATATTGGAAGTACTTCTGGAAGTCACATTTCATTATGATTTTCAACTACTACAGTGATTCTGCTTTTATCTCGTCAATGATGGCAAACTGACGTAGTTCATGTTTCTCTTCAGCCTCGGAAGTTGAAAGAAATCGCAAGGGACCATGTTCAGCGAATTCGGTGGCTGAGGCAACATAACGGTTTTAATTTTTGCCAAAACATCAATAACAATCATTTAGGTGTGAGAGGGAGCATTATCATGATGCAATTTGTGGTTTTTCCAGAAATCTGGAAATTTTCTTCGGTTTGTTTCACACAAACGTCGCCTAACCTTCATGCAGTATTCCTTACTGATCTTACCACCATAAGACAGAAATTCACGCATTGTAATCCAAGCAAACAGTGAGACGAAATTTCACATGTGATCGAACTTCTCGAACTTTTTCTGACTTGGTTCTTTAGGCAGTTTCGCATTGGGACGATTGGGTATTGGTGTGTACGTCATAACTTACACCAATGTTTCATCAACTGCTATAACGTTCTACAGAAGTTCTGGATCGTTGTCGACTTCATCCATCAGTTCCGGAGTGGTGACACGTGACTTCGTTTTTCGTCGAAATTCAACAAATTCGGAATAAATTAGCCACTACACGCTCCATGCCAAAAACATTCGAAAAAGTTGCATGGAATGAGCCAGAGGATACCGACGACATCGTCAGCACGTTCTCTCATGGCGATTCAGCGATTTTCCAGAGCCTTTTTCTTCACATTTACCACAGTGTCGTCAGCATTTAATATTGTAGGATGTCCAGGGCTATCGTCGTCTTCAATGTCTTCTCGACGCTCTTTGAAACGTTTACACCGATCGTAAATTCGTCTTTTAGTCAGTGTATTTCGCCAAAATCCAGAATCACCATTTCAAATGCAGAGCTTCACTTTATTCCATTTTTGTAGCGAAATTTAATGCAAACTTTTTGATCCATCTTTTTCGAAAGTAAATATTCGCCGATCGCCCGAAAACACGGATAACCATGTCGACTGCTAATAAACTTAATATTTAAAACAGATAAAAATGTAAGCATACATCTGGAATATGTGTACCAAGAAGATAAAAAGAAATTTAAAATTGGATGTTCAAAGATCGCGAAATTAGAAAATTCACGTAGCGTACATCATTTACGTTAAGTGCAAGATACATGTTGGCAGAGACATATTATTCTGAATAGGAAATATACCATCCACCGAAGAATGGAAAACAATTAAGAACATAATATAATTTGTAAGGTGGTTCTCGACAGCTGTGATCCGTTTCATCAAATACATATATACATAGCTAGATCATTAGCTGCTACCACGTTTTTGGTGACTATTGATTGCACACAGGACGAATACGTTTTTGTTCTATGCAGGAACAAAGTTTTCGGAATGATTGAGATGTGAACATGTTAGGAAAAACTTCAGCAAGTCTAACAAGAAGCTTGTATGTCACATTTTACGACGAAAGTGTAGAGATGTCCAGACGCTGAAACAGTGATAGTAACAAATAATAACAAACTTTAGCTTCCCTATTTAATTTAATACGAAGGCAAGTATGTGTAATGCATTAGTATGCAAAATGCTGTTAACGAATTTTTTCACAATTACCAGAAGATTTTCCATTATAAACAGAAAGGAGTATAATCCTAATCAAAATTGTGACAGCAGCTCATGGTATAATCTTCTAAACAAACGATGGCATTGTCAGAAGCTCGCATCAGCGAAATCCTGTGTTTACTGGGCCAACATGGGCAAATGTTCTGATCTCCCTTCGCAGGGCGCAGCCGAGTGCTCCACTGCATGGACGTTGTGATCTGACGTAGATAGTCTATCTCAGGCGATTTACTCCGGTGAAAGCTTCCGCGTAATCAATTCCGTGGAACGCGATAGCCTCGGAGGATTTGCTGCTCGTGAGCGGTATGGATGTCCGACGCCTTATTGTCTCTACTGGCTGTTTCACCGTGGTTCTTTCTCATTCAGTAGACAATAATAGCGACAGCAAGCGAACGTACATCACCCTTCAGCGTTTCCCTGCAGTTCCACCGTTGCCGCTTAACTAATTCTTTCCCAGAATAAATAGTAGCCGCCATTAGACGCTCACGCAACATCAAAGCTCTCTTTCCGATTATGTATCTTTCGTACTGCGTTGGCTTTCACGTAAGGCACATACGAGTATACGTTTTTGCGGTAACGGGGAGTGTATAGCTCTGACACATGATATACTATTGGGGTGATATCATTGTGTCTCTTTTTCCTTGACTGCATTTAGCTAACGCCATACTGTCATCCATCACATCTACAATGTATCAATTGCAATAACTATCTTTTTGTGCAATACCGTGTTATTTGGAAAATTTTTTATGCTCGCTTAGTTTCTCAGTGCAGTCATTCCGCATTTGGCTGTTGAAAGTATCATTTTGTACGACTGAAACTTTTACTACTCGAATATCCATTCCCAAGCATTCTGAAAGCAAATGTCACAAAATAGAATACGCTTGAGGAAACATTAAATAACACACCTTTAAAACTAAAAACATAAGAATACTCTCATGAGTACTGACCCCACCTAAAGCTGCAACGTAGTTCGTAGGTGTGAAATCAAATACATACGGTGGTATAAATCTACACGCTGATGCTCACAGTTTTTCTGTGTTCACATCTTTGTTGTTTCACCATCATTGTCATCCATCTACCACCCTAACGGCACGAGCGTTGTACTTACCTGGGTCTGGTGGATTTTGTCTTTACTTTCATGCCTACTGTTTTCTCTTGCTATATGAGCTACATAGCTTGTGCTCACACGGTGTGTGGAACAACGATTACATTTAAGCCACTACATGTGTTTGTTTTCAGACTGATAAGAACAAAATTGAAGCATATCCCAACTTCACATAGGTGGAAGTGACAAATCATATTGTTTTTTTTTTATGTTTCAACCATTAGAACCTTACATCAAATTTGCTAAGGAATACTATGAGTACGAAATACCAGTTACCAACATCTGTGCAACATTATTGACAACTACATGCGTTGAAATGTATAAAGAACTTAAATCATTTATGACGGAAATGAAGAGAGAAATATGAACTAACCCACGTAAACTAATCAACATTGTGTAATTTCAGTACTTTATTGCAAAATGTTTTTACCTTTGTTTCATGTCATTACCAATAGCATTTTTACGAACTTGTTTTCGTATCTCAGTACGAATTACTTAGATAGATAGCCTTACGAAACTAATCAAATGCCAATAGTAGAGAAAAATAACACGTAAATAAACAAATAATACGTCATATTGGAATTTCAATATCCCACGTAAACGCCTTTAGGTTTTGAGTTTCACAGGTCTGTTAGTTAAGTTTTGCTGTTGCGTATTGTTTGGTGACTGTGTTCAGAAAGGTTAACAATGGCTATAAGCCGAAAATTCTATCGCAATAAATTTTATTTTTAGCGTCCAAATGATGAATGATTTCAGTGAATAATAACACTATGTGTGTGAACCTGGACTCTATCAAAATTCTGTTTGATGTTAGTTATGTGTTCATTAAACAAACATCACCTCTGCAGCAACCATAAATAGATTCAGTGAAAAGCGCTACTGTTACGGTCAGCTCTTGCCACTCGCCCGTGACATCGTCGTAGTAACGTACTTTGTGGCCCATGTTGAGGTCAGGTTGTTTGACCTGCAGAAGGAATTTTATAAAACTTTTCAATATCGCCTGGTGATCAAAAGGAAGTTACGTCATTACAGACCAAATATGAGATACGACTGATGTGGGGAGTTCCTAGCAGATGACAAGTCGTGCTTAATAGGAAGAAATGGACGATACGCACCGCTACTGAACTTCATGCGATGCAAGCGTGACCCGCACGTTGCTCGTAATTGTGGTGTGATTCACGTACTACGATGCTACAAATGCTGTACTTACGTACTGCTATGTACAGTGTTAGTACATGGTCTGGGATACTTACGGACGTCCAATCACCAACAATGAAAGCAAGGACATGGTTTACTCGTACATGCTTTACTGATCTTTTCGACAGTACTAGAGCGGACGAAACGGTAACTAAATACCGATAACCGCTGGCCATAGTAAATACAGTGGAAACTCGATTAACCGTCATTTTCGGGACGGTGGTCGTGACGGTTGAGCGAATAGACGGATAACAGAAACACTGTATTCCTCCAAAACATAACGTCAATCAATTACTTTATGTATAGACACATATCACTCTCACAGTAATATAATAATATTTCGGAGCGAAAACAAATTAAACACGATTGTAATAGCAAATAAAACTATTTATTACATGATAAAAACATCCGTACAGTAACTACAAAAGTTGCAAAATACGTAATGCACGATACTGTACTGCACTATAAACTTACAGGTGAAATAGTTTCTCTAGCGTGGAAATAGTCAATTTCTTCTGCCGTTTTTCAGACATTTTATCAAGTCACTGTATCACACACACCTGCACTAAATACGGTAGTGTAAAACATTAGTCAATAAAGCTTATTCAAGTGGAAAACACGTAACACGGCACAGCCCGCTAGATACTCTGCGACAATTACAGTGTTCTCGCCACGACTGGAAACCGATCCAGTGGTGATTGTTGACTCACAAGCGAGACAAAGACAAGAAGAGGGGGAGATGTGGTAGCACGTCAACTGAAGGTCATATTTTATGTACCATTCTACGGCGGGCACGTAAATTCACTTCCCACTAAAATAGAGTACATAAACAAAGCGAACGCGACACTGCACCTTAGAGCATTCTGTTATTACAGTATTATTATGCTGTTACAGCAGTGACGGTTTAAAGAGTGACGGTTAATCGAGCTTTTACTGTAAAATTAATGGCTCTCAAAGGGTCGCACGGAGGGATACTTGATATTTGTACGTAGTTTTACAACAATAACACAAGGATACATGCCACGTACAGGACGCATCACTGAACGTCTTTAATGACTGCGACACAACTGAACCGTTGCAGATGGTGCAACGCATCCATAAACGTACTGTAGTACCAACGAAACAAACATACGTCTCTCCGAAATATATAAAATGTCCGCCGGTGTGCAATCACATGTCCCACAGCCGAAACGCTACAACGCATATTTTAAGAGGTCGCAATTTGTTTGGCAACACCATTGTGCACCTACTAATAATATTCGTGAAGGTAGTGCGGCTCGGATGACGTCTATTAGGGTATCGCCGAGCATACACCCGTGCCACACGTGTACCATTTTGGTGACATTCTCCGTACAGTAATATCATTCAACTTGTGACTCTGATTTTATTCCGAAGATGAAGGGACCACTTCACGGCATTCGCTTCAGAACTGTTCCAGAGATTCGACAGGCAGTAGACCGCTCCATTCGCACCGTCAACAGAACAGCCTCTGCTAACGGTATACTACGCCTTGTACATCGCTGGCAACGGGTTCTACAAAACGCTGGTAACTAGTTTGAAGGACAGTAACAGGTGCAAAGATGTAACTCTTTTGCATTGGTCATGAATAAATAGTTGACACTATTTAAGTTCCAAACCTCGTATAATATCTTATAGCATACATACACATCAGTGTATTCGTTGTTTTTTTTTTTTTCCTTGCGTCGAACAGTCTTCCAGAAACACGTCACAAACTTTATGACGTGATGATCTCTGCATGGTTGTAAATACTACACTATGTGGATTATACCTGAAACTTTCTACCAGATTGAAATTGTGTGCCGGATCGAGACTCGAACTCGGGACCTTTGCCATTCTCGGGCAAGTGCTCTGACAATTTTTTGTGCAATCTCATTTTGTTCGTTTTTCATCATTATATTTCCTCGGGATGGACGTCCCATGACGCTTGTTAAAGTTCATCGTTGATCCATTCACTCAGTATTTTTATTACAGTGGGCAGTTATCCCTCTGACGGAGCACGCTAAGTACCGTACCGGCGTCAACTGAGCTACCCAAGCATGACTCACGACCCGTCATCACAGCTTTACATCCATGGTACTTCATCTCCTACCTTCCAAACTTGACAGAAGCCCTCCTGTGAATTTTGGAAGGTAGGAGACGAGGTACCCACGGAAGTAAAGCTGTGATGGCTGGTCTTGAGTCGTACTTGGGTAGCCCATTTGGTAGAGCACTTGCCCGCGAAAGGAGAAGGTCCAGATTTCGAGTCTCGGTCTGGCACAAAATCTTAAACTGCAGGAGGTTTCACATCAGCGCACACTCCGCTGCAGAGTGAAAATTTCATTCTGAGTTATACCTGTCGGCATATAGAGGCGAATCGTTTTACGTCCCTGTGTTCACTCTTCAACACCTGTTCTGCTACCTACGCAAAAATAAGTATTAATGGGTTGCCCTTACCATATAAGCTCCGTGGTACTAATTGCAAAAATGGTTCAAATGGCTCTGAGCACTATGGGACTTAACATCTGAAGTCATCAGTCCCCTAGAACTTCAAGAACTACTTAAACCTAACTAACCTAAGGACATCACACACATCCATGCCCGAGGCAGGATTCGAACCTGCGACGGAGTGTTCGCGCGGTTCCAGACTGTAGCGCCTAGAACCGCTCTGTCACAGCAGCCGGCAAGTAATTGCAGATGAAGGGGTCCTACTTAGGAAAGCCGCAGCGCCAGGTAATTGTTGTGAAACGCAGGAAGAAATGCGAAGAATCAAGAACTTAGTTGTCACAGAACATAAACAAACATGATTTTCATAAATGTGGGACAAGATGCATTATTTAACTTTTAAATTATTGTCTCTAACGTACTAAAAACTGTTAGAATCATTAAATAATCATACTTACGCGTCCTTAGCGATCTAAAAACGACGGACCACATCATTTTTCTATGGAAAGCTGACACGAGTTCAGCAACCTCAAAAGATTGTAGTTGAGCCAAGAAACTGGTAGCATACAAAACTCTCATTAATTTTCTGTCAGTCAAGTAGGATTAATAGACAAGACGAAGGAAGGTCAAAGAATTTCGGCGCATTTCACCATAGTGTCCTACAGTAAATATGAGAGCGTCAAAGGATGGCTTTGCGTAACCGACGGAGGAAAACGAGTTAGAACTGAGCTGACGTGCTATGCATAGCAGGAGGGTTACTTACAGCCATAGAAAGACAGAGTGGTTTGGTGGTCTGAAGAATGAATGAGATACCGTTCCATTTACACCATGAAGAAAAACTAAAATCGAGCCATATTCTGTTTCAGCCTCAGCGTCGCAAGTTATTTGCACGGCAGTACACATCGCTCCTCATCGGCAATCGATGCGGAACTCATGTACTGTCGGAAACGGTCGATAACGCCTGCTGGGAACAGGTTTACTACTTTACCCTTACCATCTGACGTGATTCCACAGACACAACATCGTCAGATAAAAAATGGTCAGATGTCAGCGTCGTAGAAACTTGATAGCGGTGCCGCTATCGCATCAACAGGCTGAATTACCTGAGACTGTTTTCATTCAGCTACCTACGTTATGCAGCTCTGATTCTGGTGTTACACCAGGAATCATAATGCCAGCACTCTTATAAGGTACCTGTGTTTGAATATCTTGAAGAATTCGTACCCCGCATCTAGCTTCACTTGATAATAGATAACTACCTTTCAGAAACATTAACCACCTTTTTCATCCAGCTGCCTCGTCTTATGTCGTTATGGATCAAATTTCTTTCAAGTTAGTACATATATGAATGATTAGGCCCTCAAATATATAATACAAGTATGCAGCTGAGGATTTTAATGTACTTGGAACTTTCCTTACAGGAATTATCCATGAATTGCAAATGTGTATGCAGTCTGTGTAACGTGCAGACCTATAGTAGGTCGTCAGACACAGTTTGAAAATCTTGTAATGATGTTGCAGAGTGGATTGTGCTTAGGAACAGTTCTTAAGAAAAAGTCCCGTAAGTTGCGCCGTTTCCGAGATAATTAGTATTGAAGTTAGCCAACCAGGCGGTTAGGCGAGAAATTAATTCGGCCCGCTAGAAACAGTTATTCTCCGTTGTTCTTCTCATAGCGTAGATGACACAGTATGAGACTGCTCAGGCTTTCCCTTGGGTTCAGTCCTTACTACCACCACTGTCCAATTTTTGTATCGCCCTCTCTTTCGATTTAAGGAAAAAAAAAAGAAACAACATGTTCGGCGACACCGTCTCTGGCGGGCCTTTTCAATTTGCGGGCGCAGCGACCTGATCGGCCAGCTTCAATGCCAATTAACTCGGAAACGGAGACATGAATCGAATTTTTTTTTATTAACTTTTTTCTCATCACAAACTACCCTGCAAAACACTAACAACTTTTTCAGTCTGTTTCTGGCCACCCTGTATAATTATATTGAAAAGCGAACAAAAGATGGACAACACTAATTGTAATTAATCCAGCATTCAAAAAGAGCCGACTTTAACTCAGAGAAATCTACTGCATTTGGTTACATGATGCAATGCTTGTCGACCTACTGTGTGACACAGAGAACTTTAGCTACTAATGCAGGATATTAGAGGGACAGGTGAGATGGATAGGGGGGAGTGGAGTTAAATAGGTTCAAATGCATAGCACAGTTTTTTGTAGGCTTACAAAGACCTGAGGTATGCGGTAAGTGAGAAAGTAGGAAAGGAGTCTTAGGGAAAATAATTCACACTTGGACGATGTCTGTTTTAGTTTCCCTATACTTACTCAGCCCGTTACAAACAAAACTCGCATGACAAGGTGAACTCGCTAATTAACGCGAACAAATCTCCCAGTAAAATACGGAAGCAATAAACAAGCAATAAACGCCACTCAGGGATGAGGCCATAGGCCAGTTCAGACTGACCTACTGCTACCTGCAGGGCAGTAATCGGAGTGGCCAGTCTCTTCACCCGTTATTGCCAGCAAATGGATACTGTTGATATCGGTGCTTCTTTATTCAAGCATTTCCTCAATTTATGTCCCGAGTCTAGCTGGACCCCGTTCCTAATCTCTAACCATTAAAAAAGAAATCTGAAGGGTCACCAGGATTCTATACTAAATCCTTCCTGAGCGAAAACAACGACGGTAAACTCACTCTCTCTCTCTCTCTCTCTCTCTCTCTGTCTCTCTCTCTCTCTCTCTCTCCCCCTCTTTCCTCCCCCTTAGCTCTTCCATGCTCTCACCAAAGTATGGCTTCACATGACACTAAACAAAATTTTGATCTTGAAAATTAATTACTTTCTGGTGTTAGTATCAGGCAAGAAAACTGGTGTCCTTAAAGTAAATTAGTCCTTAAAGTAAATTAGTCTTCAGAAAAAGAAATTGTTTTCCTCTGATGTTCTTTAAAAGGAGAAATAACGTAAATAATGGAATATAGGTGATCCTCCACTAAACATGTCATTCTACAGAGAAATAATTTAAAAAATATTTTAGCTCTCTAAGCCCTTAACTTAGCCGTTGGAAAAATGGTTCAAATGGCTCTGAGCACTATGGGACTTAACATCTATGGTCATCAGTCCCCTAGAACTTAGAACTACTTAAACCAAACTAACCTAAGGACATCACACAACACTCAGTCATCACGAGGCACAGAAAACCCTGACCCCGCCAGGAATCTAACCCGGGAACCCGGACGTGGGAAGCGAGAACGCTACCGCACGACCACGAGCTGCGGACATAGCCGTTGAAACGGTGTGTTAAATAAATGTCAATTAACGCACATTCAGTAATACTTCAAAGAGAAATGTCATTGATTTGTTAAAATTCTGTACGTAGAAGACATACCCTGAATCGATCATATTCATTGAGTAGCACTCTGCAATACTTTAATAAAACACGTTACAGGACAGGCGCGTGACTGGTTCTTTGGCCAATAATGAACTTCTGCATCTTGTTATATTTATTTAACGATTGTTGAACATCTGTTACTTCAGTCTTGTGTTAGTAGGTTTGGGCAGCAGTCGATTACTGGGAACAACTGAAAAAAAATTAAAAAAATAAATAAATAAATAGAAATTAAAATTTAAACTTATTTCGTACAGCCAGAATCTCATCACACAATAGACTTAGAGATGAATACTTATTAAAATATTTTATCCTTCGGGTTCAAGAACTGTTACTAGTTCTTTAATAAACCAATAATCACATGTCACATACTGGAATATATGTTCCAGTATTCATACCGCAAGGACATGTGCTACTTTATTAGCATTATATAAGAGTTGTTGTCAGCACCGGTGACAGAACTTCGATGAATTTTACGTCTGTTTTGGCAACTTACTTGTGAGTTTTTGTCTGTTAATTTCAGAATGGTTTTGAAGCACTGGGACTATGAAATAAAATCGTATCCCCCAAATCTGCCTTCTTCCAAAGAAGGAAGCAGTGAAAGATGAAAGCACAATTATTCATTCTCCCCTAGAAAAGAAAAGTGGTCTGTTTCTGTACAAGGCATGACAGCTCCATTGTTTCTGCAGCACCAAACACACCTGGTGTGAACCCAGTAGCTACTGCTGGAAGATATTCGCAGTGGTCAAGGATACACAACGAAATTCCTCTAGCCTCGATCCTGACAGAATACAGTAAGAACATGGATGGAACTGATCGAATGGATCAAAACGTGATACAGTGCAGGAGACATATCAGTAACAGAAAGTGACACTGGGCTCTTTTCAGATGGTCATTGGAATTCACTGTACACACTACCTTGACGCTATACTGCAAAAACTGACATTGAATCTCGCAAGTAAATTTGAACAGAAAATGCGCAGGCGCACTTGAGGAGGTGTGCAATGCCACCGAAAAGACCTGGACGAACACTTGGTGGAATAATGTATATGTCATCAGCACGTACCCTCTGCAAGAAATGTAATTTTTAATTTTTGTTTCTGACTTGGTTTCATGCTTAATGTATTTCTGTGGTACACTGTAAATGTATCTTTTGCTCTCTACGGGGCTTAGCGTTACATGTATGGTACAGTATAATACATTAAAACGAGGAATTAGATATTGCTGTTTCACCTCAAATATTTTTTCAATCTAACAAAACTGAAAGGTAATAAATTTAAAAAATTTACAAATATTGATTTTGGCGCTGTTGAATTAGTGGAGTTACCATGTGCGTTTACTTTTGCTCTATATCGCTTCTAACAGAACATGTTTCCTGCTTCAGTTTTATTTCAATATTAACCCATTTGACTACAGAGGCTATGAAGTCTTCCAAAATTGATGACATTAAGAGTAATGGTGTACGTTATTGATGAAACAATAGAGCACTGAAAAATGGTATAAGCTACATATACAACATGCCTCAGCTCCACAAAGAAAGATAATATCCAGTAACATTTTTCAACACACACGCACATAATGCTCGACAGAGAGCCCCTAATAACTGTGATTTATTCCCCGCTGAGAAAGGCTACATATTCATTATATAAGAATAGGTGATAAAAGATACATTGGATATCTCCGCCGATATGGGTACATAGAGCAAAACCACTCTGAAATCATAGATTTCTCGTCCACGCGTGCTATCGACAAAATACTTTACTTCAAGTATACTTCAGACGTACAACTACTTGTTTACGTTAATGCTGAAAATTATCACAGTAGTGCTTTTCTTTTGCGTAAGAGCATCGTGCGATTTCACCAACTGAATCGTTATGTGCCTCTGTGTAGAGCTGCGTCCACCAACTCAGAAACTGGCTATCGTTATTTTAGTTGTTTCTATGGAAACCTGTATTCTAGTCCGTGACATGTTCTTCCTTTCAACATGAAGCGTTTCCCACACTAACGCGTTTTCCAGCGAGCGAAATTTGCCGCTATAGCTGCGCGATTGCCCCACAGCGCCAGCTCCGAATTCTTCTGTTGCCCCATACTACGGTGAATCTTTTCGGCTGTGGCACCAGAGACTGAAGACATGTGCAGACCGCAGTCAAATATCTTCTGCAATCATTCAAAATCATAAGTCGTCTGAAAAGGCACACAGTCTTCTATTATACTGGATTAGGCAACAGCATGTTTCATGCGAAGATTATGAATGATAAATGTTTCCTTTCTGGCGATGTTTTGTGTTATATTGCCTCAAGTCAAATTTCATTTTGTTAATTCAGTTCAGTTTTCTTGCGCCATCGTACGCTCTGTCTACATAAATCCTATGCAATCATAGCTTTAGTTTTTGTGATAGGACTTATTCTGTACATGTTAACTGTTAGGAAAACAGTCACATAGTGTACTGCTACTAGGAATTCTCGTAGACGATTTTCAGTTCGCAAATTCGTGTCCAGGTAACGATGGATGTTTAGAAGCAATCCATATCGGTCATGCTATAGAACCTTATACACGTGTAAACAACTCAACCTCCTTTTATATCAGTCAAGCCTTACCTTCAAGACAGAAGGTCGATCCTCTTTTTCGGAAGTAATACGAAATTCATTTTGTTGTAAATTATTTGACAAGGAAGACAAAATGAGTTCCAAATTTTAGCTATGTTTCCATATTAACAGACTGGTTAATAGGACTATATCATCCGGCGTTTCCTGTTTACCGGTTATGAAGAGAATCAATGGACAATGCGTCAATAACAGGATGCGAATACAGATAAGTGCAAGACTACGGAGAAACAGCAACAATTAATTCCTGTAAAGAAGAAAATGAATAACAAAGATGGATGTCCTCGTTTATGTGGAAGATGTTTCGGCACGAGATCAGAACGTTGCGGCAATTGTGAAATCTTATCGTTTAAACTGAAAACTAAAAACCGCTCATGACTTACATTTAGAAATATATCAGTTTTAAAGAGGTATATTCACACTGGACGTTTGTGTTGATGAGAAATGCTTTTATATTTAGTTCACAATGCTCTGAAATTATTTTACTTTAGTTGAGAATGTCACTAACACTTTGTAAAAAGAAACGAATTATTATGAATTGATAACATAAAAAATAATCACTGTGCGACTGTACTAAGTCGCCTTAAATTTCCATTTCATCTTTTCGTCGAAAGCTACATTAATGCAATGCAAACGAATTCGGCAAAAGAAAAAAAAAAACCTCCCTATATGTTCTTATATTTTAATATCACTTTTCCCTTTCGATTTCAGAATTCATGTACTGAACCTAACTAAACATGATGAGGACATTTTCCTACCAGCAACAGTACCTACACTCTTGACAACCATTTTCAGAAAAGACTTGCTAACAGTTAAATTTTTAAAAGACGTTAGCAAATTTCTCTTTTTCAGAAATGATTTTCGAGCAGTAACCGTCTTCAGTATTTCGTATCTTTTGTACTTTAGCCAAGGTCAGTAATTTTTTTGTTTAAATGGCTAACATTGTACACTAATTTTGGTGTCTCGTATAATAATATGACACCCTCAGCTTCAGCTGGTTTAATTCAGGTGCATTCTAGTATCCGTATTTCGCTTCTGTTGATATTCATCTAATAATTCTTTTCAAGACACTATCCACGGTCACGGTATTCTGCTGTTCTTCCATGTCTTTTACTGACGCTGACTGAATTATTACGTCGCCTGCTAAACTCGGAGTTATTTCTTCTCCTTGGACTTTAATTCCCTCTCGAAATTTCTCTTTGCTTTTCTTTACCGATTTCTCAACGTACCCTTTGAATTAGCTATTACGACCTATATTTTGTCCCTGCTGCCAGATGAATTTCAAAGAACGGTTCGCAGTCAATATTGTCGAAAGCTTTCTATAAATTTACAAATACTATAAACGGGGATTTGCCTTACGTTAATCTATCTTCTAAGATAGTTTGTAGGGTAGATATTGCCTCGCATATACCTACATTTTCCTGAAAATCAAACTGATCTTCCACGGAGTCAGCTGCAATCAGTTCCCGCTTTCTTCTGATACGTTATTCGTGCCAGTATTTTGTAATCCTGACTTATTAAGCTGATAAAACTCCGTCCACAACCCATGTTGTAGGAGGCAAATTAAAACATTTTGTTAAACCTTCTCTCTGTATATACATACAACGGAGTCCACCGCTTGCATCTTTTTCTATGTCAGGACTAGTTTCAGAAGCGACTGTATAGCGTTTGATACGGTCTTGATATTCATGGAACCGATATCTTGCCAATACCGGTATCGTAAATAGGCAGAAACAATCGCGATTCTTGATTCCCGGGATGGATGAACTCTCTGTATACGTAATTAGGCTTGCAGTGGACTCAGTGACCTTCTCCCACTAGGGCCATTTTTCTTATGCCAGAGCCCCGCATGCGACACAACAGTAGCTTAGACATTTTTTGCGTTCATGTCAGTAGATTTCGGATCTTCTCAATTTATTGTAAAACTTGAGTAGCTAAAGAGATGATGGAATTCGGATAGATACTCAGCATTGTAGTATTTGTTGCGATATTCGGACATTTATTTGGTTGCAATGAATGAGGGTATACCAACGTTCTCTAATGGACAAAAGTTAGGTATGTTAAACTGACACTTCATTTTTGTTGCTCGTATTAGTGTTGTAGGCTTAGTGAAACAGAAGAAGCAGAGCAACGTTAGTTGCCTCCAGTTACAGCCTAGTTTTCACTGCGGTAACGTTTAGTCGATGTTCGGAAGTAACGACGCACGGAAACTCCCGCATCCGTCAGTAATTATTTTCATAATTGGTACAAGGAAGTTAGTATGTCGGTTCCGCGTTCTGAATGAAACAGGGTAACTGTTGTGGTGGGTCACTTTCCGTTCGTAGCCTCAAATGGATTGCGGCATACAAAGTTAGTCTCACTGGAACTGAATTTTAATTTCAAATTCCTGTCGATCGTTGAAGTTAAAGAATTTCTATTTAATGTTACCTTGTCGCCAGTACATTACATTCAGTACCATTCATGTGCACTAGTTTATAGATGTAATCTGTGTAGCAGCGCAAGACACATTCACTTAAACTGAGTGCTTTAAAGTGCTCCTGTTACGAGAAAAGAATCGTTTCACTTAGTGTTGCTGTCTGCCTTTTTACGGTGAGAACTACAGCATGTTTTTTCTCTATTACTAGTGGGTGCGCAAAGCAGAAGCGCAAAGCGACAAACATCACTTAGCCCGAAGCGACGTCTGCACACAATAGGAGCTTTCACGTAGGTAATGGAGGATCACTTACCCCCGTTTCCTTCTATACGGGTTCCGCGACTTGCATATCGTGAAAAGAGAACCTTCCACTAGGATGGGACCGTGTGGAAAGATGGTGCGTAAATACAAGAGTGCCAAGAGACGTACGGAAGAGAACGGCACTTACTGCCACAAGCGATGCAAGGGAACACAAAATTACGACCCAGCTACAAGATGTTCTTTAGATACCACCAGTATTAGGTAACCCACGGTCCATGTAGCAGTAACGAATTATAGGGCCCCTATTCAAAATATCTACATATATTTTCCAAGTATTGCTTTACATATGTCTATAACGTTGAAACAATGCTTAATAAAATTTTATCTCTTTGTCTCTAGTACTAATTTACTTTAAGAATACAATTTATCTATAAAGTTCGTCTCTAGGAAAACCGAATTTGAACATTTTATCTCCCATATATCTTGGGAAATAATCGCAATGAAACAACATCATCCACATTCGTACCTTTAAAAAACACTGTAATTATCTTTAAGTCCAATTTAAGACTTATTATTATTGCATATTATGTTTCATTGGATTTCTGTTTACAGCATTAAAGAACAAGGCAACTGGAACGGTTTCGAAGCTGACTCATGCATTTACTGGTTTTAAATGATTCTTTTTGCAGGCTCTGATAACCTCATAAGTTTTATTTACTTCAAGATTATCTTCATGCATGAATCTACAGGTTCGGCAACATTTTCAAATGATAACTCTACTTTAAATGTCCATAGTTAGCTGTAAAACTTCTTACTCGATGTGATTCCGTGATTCCAATACAGACTTTTAGGGAGGACTAGAAGAGTAAATGTACCAATTTGAAGTAAGGAACGTTGGGCAGGAAACGACAGATTAGAAAGTAGTAAGCGAAAATCTTTATAATATACAGTGGACCCCTTCAACTGCAAGATCTTTGCTTTTCATACACTATGTGATCAAAGGTATCCGGGCATCTGGATGAAAATGACTTAAAAGTTCGTGGTGCCCTCCGTCGGTAATGCAGGAATGCAATACGGTGTTCGCCCACCCTTGGCCTTGATGACTGCTTCCACTCTCGCAGGCATACGTTCAGTCACATGCTGGAAAGTTTCTTCGGTAATGGCAGCCCACTCTTCACGGAGTGCTGCACTGAGGAGACGTATCGATGTCGGTCGGTGATGCCTGGCCAAAATCGGCGTTCCAAAACATCCCAAAGGTGTTCTGTAGGATTCAGGTCAGGACTCTATGCAGACCAGTCCATCACAGGAATGTTATTTTCGTGTAAACAATCAGCCACAGGCCGTGCATTATGAACAGGTGCACGATCGTTTGAAAGATGAAATGAGGAATTGCTTTCCAAGAGTGGGAAGCAAGAAGGTGATTAAAACATCAGTGTAGACCTATGCTGTGATAGTGCCACGCAAGACAATAAGGAGTGCAAGGCCCTTTCATGAAAAACAGGACCACACCAGAACACCACTGCCTCCGAACTTTACTGTTGGCACTACACACGCTGACAGATGACGTTCACCGGGAATTCGCCATACCCACAACCTGCCATTGGATCGCCACATTTTGTACCGTATTAGTCACTCCACACAACGTTTTTCCATTGTTCAATCGTCCGATATTTACGCTCCTTACACAAAGCGAGGCGTCATTTGGCATTTAGTGGCATGATGTGTGGCTTATGAGCAGCCGCTGGCCAATGAAATCCAAATTACTCACCTCCCATCTAACTGTAGATCTGGTACAGTTTGGAATTCCTGCGTGATGATATGGATAGATGTATGCAGTACGACCATCTTCAACTGTCGGCGGTCTCTGTCAGTCAACAGATCAGCTGAGCCTGTACGCTTTTGTGTTGTACGTGTTCCTTCACGTTTCCACTTCACTGTCACATCGCAAATAGTTGACCTAGAGATGTTTAGGAGAGTGGAAATCTCAAGTACAGACATATGACACAAGTGACACCCATTCATCTGACCACTTTAGAAGTCCGTGAGTTCCATGGAGCGGCCCGGCATGATGTGTGGCTTATGAGCAGCCGCGCGCCCATGAAATCCACATTATCTCACCTCCCATCTAACTGTAGGTCCTGGTGCAGTTTGGAATTCCTGTGTGGTCTCTCACGATGTCTAATGACTACTGAGGTCGCTGACATGGAGTACCTGGCAGTAGGTGGCAGCCCAATGCACTTAATATGAGAAACGTATGATTTGGGGGTGTCCGGATACTTTCGATCACAGTGTATTTACTAAGAGGTAGTATGGACTAAAACAAGAAAAAGTGTCCATTAAACATGAACTTTAAAGTGTATACCTTAGGAGCTATTAGCGCTTATTCACATTTAGTCCTGTGAGAAACATCTCTTTTGCGGAAAAAATGCTCCTAGCTCTTAAGAAACACTTTTCAGCGAAACTGTTTACTAGTAATTTTTTGTTGTTTTAGTCCATAATAGTTCCTCCCAAAATATGGGCCGGCCGCAGTGGCCGTGCGGTTCTAGGCGCTCCAGTCTGGAATCGCGAGACCGCTACGGTCGCAGGTTCGAATCCTGCCTCGGGCATGGATGTGTGTGAGCTCCTTAGGTTAGTTAGGTTTAACTAGTTCTAAGTTCTAGGGGACTAATGACCTGAGAAGTTGAGTCCCATAGTGCTCAGAGCCATTTGAGCCAAAATATGGAAAACAAGTAGAAGAGGTCCACCATCTAAGATGTCTGAACGATTTTCGCCTATGACTTTCGACTCGGTTCTTTCCTGACAACGGTTATTAACCTCAAATTGATGCATGAGCACTTCTGCGTCAACCGTGAATGTTTGTAACATTATCAGGGAATCAACCTGTAAAAGATGACCTATATAGCATACGATGTGTGTCATATTTATAAACTATTTAGTGTTACGTGGGAACAAAACCCTACGCACACGTTGGAAATCTGCATAGTCATGCAATTACGTAGTTATATGATTCATTCCAGTGTGCTATAAAGTAACCAATAAAGTCAATTCTTGTCTGTTGTTTGACTTTTACCATCACGACTCAAGCAGCCTTAACTGCTCATAATTATCATAATAGTCACCAGTCTCCACCATGACTTTATATCACATTTGTACTATATGATGATGTATTGAAAAGTGCATTCTTGTATACGGAGGAGACGTACAAGACTATATACGCAATTGTTGACTAGTGCATAGGGGCAGGTCTCTCTCATTTCCCACGTAGCACTTAACAGTCTATAAATATGAGGCACACATCACCGACGAAAATTTATTTGAAAATGCTCACAGACTGGAACTGTCCAGTAATGTGATGTGATATGTGATGCAGTTAATATTTTCTATATAAATACTTCGAGAGCTTTCAGTAAACGTTTAGAATGATTTTACCATTCGGGAATATTCCGTCGAGGCTGTAAACCACACATTACGAAACTGACAAAGAATTGTATTCTGGATGAACTGGGTTCACCTCTCCATTTGGTAATTCCAATTACAGTTTCAGACAGTTAACCCAAATAAATACAACCGAAAGCCGTGAGAGTCGATTTCACTCATTCATGGCCACTTTCTGCTTGCGACTTGGTAAATATCCGGTGTCCAGTATGGCATGAGTAGGTCTGGCACCTACCATCTTGCAATCCAAACTACATCTCAGTGTCACAGGTAGCCTGAATCCTAGAAGAAGGTATTCGGCGCTGACACGGCAGTCTCGACCACCATCACCAGCATAGGCCGCTGTCGACAACGACCTCTTTACACCAGCCACATGGCAAGAAGCAAGGCTGAATTTTTCCTGTCACTGACTGCTGTTCTCAGGGTGGCGTAAGGGCCCTGGACAGCGTTTTCCTGCCGAGTGAACTTCCTGAGCCATGTGCCGAATGCGTATTTCATTCTCACAATCAGGAGTTCATGCCGGGATCGTCGCTACGCTGCAATCGCCGTCCGAGCCAGCCTCCTCGCCCTCGATCCCGTAGCATGGCGTCTCTACAGAAAATGCGGCCGCGGCAGGAAGACTGATGCCCGATTTCGTAACATTTCTGTGATTGCCTGTTGTTCGGCCTCGCCGAACATAGGGAATTGTTCCTTGACTCCAACTGACTCCTGCCAGATTATGTTGTCAGATTTGGATTTTGTATTCGACTATTTCATTATGCTAAATGTGTTGCCAAGAGACTTAATTATTTTTATGAGTAACCCTACAACTTTACTCCAGCGTTATTTATCTGAAGTATGCTAAGGATTAATGATCAGAATTATTTTCCTATCTTTTGGAGCCAAGGCTTAGTACTTCCCGTTGTATTCCTCATTACCAGAGAGCTTTACTTTTCATCAGATATCCTGTACGAAGAGGGTTCAAAACTGTAGGTTTTTTTCCCTCCCAAACAAACTGCATAACAAGCGAAACGACATCGATTTCTAACTGAGTCTACCGTAGGACATACTCAATATGTTTCCCACTGTTTTCTGCCACAAGCTGAACTCGCGTAGCAGCGTGTCCCAAACCAGATTCGAATATCTCGGGCGTCACGTTCGGAATGTGTTGCGTAGTGCGTGTCTTCAATTCAGCTACGTTCGTAACTTGAGCACAGATCATAACTTACTTCAGGTTACCCCATAGCCAGAAGTCAGACGTATTAACATCGGTTGACCTTCGCGGCCAGGCTGTAGAGAAATGATGGTTAGTAATTCTAAGATGTCCGAAATGCCTTTGCAGCATGCGCTTCACTGGCTGTGCATTGTGTTGAAGAGCACTATTCGGCATAAAAATGATGCTACTCACATATGCACGCCGTCGAGGGGTTGCAATAACTAAGACTCTCATTGTGTTTAACAGTGACGAAACAGGTAACAAGATTCATCTCCTCGAAAGATAATGCCTTACGATAAACGATGCCGTCAAGTGACACCTCAGTCACCTTTGCAGAATGAAGTGGTAGCGGTTGATGTATTGCAGATTTACCGTTGCCCATAATCTGCAATTCTGGGTGTTGCATATCCTTGGAGATGCAAATGGGTTACGTATATGCACAGAATGTTCATGGCCATTCATTGTCTACTTCCAAGCGAGCAAATAATTCCACAGCGAACATTTGCCACGTTGGCAGGTCATCAGGAAGCAACTCCTGAACGTGGTTATTTTGTACGGATAGAAGTGCACGATGTTTCGTGGGATTTTATGCACCGTACTTGCAGGCACGACCAGCGTTCGCTCAGTTCCCGGCACACTGCATGTTAGCGCACCACTGCTCTATTCCTCCTGAAATGATGTGGCCACATCTTCAGACGTCCGATCAGCTGCTTTCCTCCATCTGCAAGATTGCACTTCTAGAGAAACTGTCTTTTCGAATTTAGTAATCATTCTCTCCAGCCCCCTAGCAGACATCGGACCAATGCCTACTTTGATACCCTTGAAGGTCTGGAACTTCTGCAGTGCTCCTGCCACACAGTCAACATTGTTGTAAAAGAACTTCACCAGTAGTGCGGAATCCTTCGTGGAGACGCAAATCGAGGACCAGCCATGTGCCTTGTGTCTGTTAATGTGCATTTTCAGACGCTTACAGTGCCATATATTGGTCAAGCTTTACAATGCTATACAGTGGTCAAAGTTTCGTTAGATTTTTTAAACCAAGGAGCTTCCCACTGCGTCAATAAAGTGATTTTTAAATCTGAGCTGTGGTTCTCTTTCAACAGCGTTTTGACTCTGTAGGTTTAATTATGGAAACCCTGCACCTCATATTTTGGTGGCTTAGCGACGCTGTTCATCAAGGGTCGTAAACGGGTAGTTAATTCCTTAGTCATTACGAGGGATAGGATGAGAGCTCCCACGAGCTACGCTGCGCGCTGAACGAAGCGTGGGCATCCTGTGCTGCATCTGGCGTGCCTCTGCGGGCGCATTCCGCCGCCCTGCGACACCCCCCTTAGAGTGTTCAGTAACCGAGAGCGGACGCCGCCACCCGCGATTGAAAGAACGGGAAAGCGGGCGCTCCGACACAACAGCCGACTATACGCGTCTGCGGTGCGCCGCTATCGGAGCGCTTCGCAAAGAATGCGTCCGGTATTGGCGGCCGGCAGCTCTGCAAAGGCGGGTGATCGCGTGGCCGGCATTCCTCGGCGGGCCGGCAAGTTTGTCCCAGCAGAGACGACGACGACGACACCCTCCGCCTGGACGCTCATCTCCTGGCGTCAAAACTTCAATCCAAGTTCGCGGCGCTCCTTCCCAAAGCGAAACAGCCAACGGGAGTATTGATTCGGCGCAGTTGGGTCTCTGACTCCTACTTCGAAACAACTTTAACTGGTAGTTCCGTCGAAAAGAACGACAAGCTTGCTTGCTTTGCTGCTTAACATAAGATGCCCTGCTGTCAATTACACCTCTAAACCGGGAAGATTGTGGCCACATTTCAATAAAATTCTTCTCTCTGTGTAGTCGTGTCACATTCCATGAAGCTATTAACATTACGGCTGCTAGTGCAATTAGCAGAGTGACCTTCATGATCACTAGCTGCAGTAGTTTCTTCACATATGGTACAGATACACAGGCAGAATAACTGTACTGAAATTATCTCTGGCCACGAAAGTTCATGTCCTCATTCGAGGGGAAAGGAATATGTGGAAAACAATGACAGGGAGGGGGGACACGATCATACCACATCTGTTAAGACATCAGATAATTACTTCCGTGGTACTGAAGGGAGCAGTAGAGGGCAAAAATTTTAGTGAAAGACAGGGATTAGAGCACATCCAGAAAATAATTGAGGACGTAGGTTGCAAGTGCTACTTTGAGATGGCTCAAATGGCTCTGAGCACTATGGGACTTAACATCTGTGGTCATCAGTCCCCTACAACTTAGAACTACTTAAACCTAACTAACCTAAGGACATAACACACATCTATGCCCGAGGCAGGACTCGAACCTGCGACCGTAGCAGTCGCGCGGTTCCGGACTGCGCGCCTAGAACCGCTAGACCACCGCGGCCGTCTACTTTGAGATGAAGAGGTTGGCACAGGAGAGGGATGGTTGGCCAGCCACATCTGAAGTCTGATGACTCAAAAGATTAACGCACTGCTCACTATTAGACTAAATAAGTAGCATTTTGGTAATTAGTAACAATAATGAAATTATTTTAACTCATGCTGTGAGAAACAAGTGTATGACGTGAGCAATAAGTGCAGACTTTATATTTATCGCATCACATTACGTTATATTTTAGAAACAAACTACATTTAGGGTGATTAAAAGTCAGCGTATTCCCTCGCGGGTGTTAGAACAAGATATTCGGCGCTGACACGGCATCATCGACCGCCACCACCAGCATACGTTTATAAGAAGTTTGTAAGAAGAGTGGTAAAACCCTTGATTTACACTACTTTACTTTTCACTATGATGAAATTTATGAAAGGGAAAGTGGTACTCCAATATTAACGGACTATAAAAAGGATCTTACGGTACAAATAACTGATGTCTGTAGAAAACATAATAACAATAATTCATTTGTACATTTCGTCAAATGAATCACGAACTAATGCAAAGCATGAATTTATATTAAACGAAACACACATCCTTTCGTTTCTCAGAAGTGGGAAAAATTGAATTGTACAACTCTGGCTCTCAGCGGCTCATATACTAACACATATTGTGATTTTATATTTTGAAGCTGTAGTAAGACCAAAGACCGTTTCTATATTAATTAAGTTCCATATACTAAAAAAGCAACGTAGTAGACAAACGATGCGATTGGAAACTATTATCGCATAATGTCCGCATTATATCTGCCGATCTCTGCATTCGGTAACGCCAGTGATACTCCACAATATTTATTTAGTTTCATACGTCTTACGCTTTTATTTTCGATGTCACTTTAAGCACTCAGTACTAAGGAGTTAGAAAGGTTCAAAGCACAGTTCCACTGTGGCTGTAATCACCAGTCAACAGTTATGACACGTCAAAATGAATGGACAAAGCTCGGGAAAGGTGTGGAACCAAACGAAAACTGATGCGTAAGTTGGTGTTTCCTCTTTTTTAACGCGCAAATTATATCAGTATTAATTTTGTTGTATAACAGCAAAGCATTAACTAACCAGCTAAAAAACCTGTGTACATTACATAGTGGTTTCGGAACATTGTAGTTCCATTGTCAGTGCAAGAAATTAATTTGGGCTTGAAAAAGTGGAGTACGAACACCATGTGAGAACATTGATCTGCAAGCATTCAATATAGGGTTTGTACATTTGAACAATGAATACATGAAGATATAGGCACATATATGAAAGAATATGAGAAGAAAAACGTCTGGTTGTCCGCCTTTTTTTTATATCCGAATGTTAGAAGTCGTTCATCTGTTCTCCATCTGCAGCGCTGATTTACTATCAACGTTCCACCTTTCTGTTGCATGAATTTTGATAACATGGGTGAAAATCAGCGACCTAAATGCAATTTAACTAAAGTAGTCAACCTTGATTGCAAAATACTTTACTCACATGCTGTTTGAATCTTTCCCGACGTAATAACGGCTCCATTGTTTCCCGGTTGTTGCGTTCGGTAATATTGTGGAAGCCGCACAATACTTCAGCTGACATATAGTGGTGCCAACTTTAAGTGTGCGGGCTCCCATTTTCCGTCAGCGTTGACTGGGATTCGAACGTGATCTTCAGAAGCTTAATGACGTGTTGTTAAAATGGTTCGCTAGTGTATACACTGACTCCCTAGAGATGCGAAAGTGATCTGTGTTTGTACAGAACGAATACTCCGATAAACAGATCCGTAATGCATTTCAACCTGCACGCACTAAATGTCAAGAACGGCCAGAAGAAACGGAGAATTCCACAGGATGTATTTCTACCCTGTGTTAGTGGGGTGTCCTTTAAGATTGGCAGGATATTCAAGAAACATCAAATAAAATGTCTTCCGTCCTCCAGCGCGAATGCTAACTATGCTGGGCCCCGTTACAGACAACCTAGGTCTAAGGAGACCAGGGTTATATTAAGTCCCGAGCCAGTGTGGTAAATCACACATTGGCCAAACGTGTCAACTGTTAAGGACAGACGCGCTGAACATAGACGTTACACCAGACTGGGTCAGCAACAAGAGTGTGCTGTGTTTGAACACGGACTTGACACGGGACACATCATGAACTACGGAGAGACAAAGTTCCTTTCATCCGACTCCACGCACTGGAACTCCACCATAAAAGAAGCGGTTGAGAGACAGGGGATTTCAACTTAGCGGGGCATGGGAACCAGCATTTGAGGTACCAAAGCATAATGGGACGGAGACGTTCGAATCCGAGTCAATACTGACGAGGAATCGGAGTCCACACACTTAAACTGGGCACCACCACTCTATCCGCTCGTGCGCTGGGCGGCGATTTAATCTTATCCCGCTTTTGTGCATGTGAATACCGTGGCCCATTCTTCCGGCAGGGGGCTCTGGATGTTGCCATGCTCTACGGTTCGTCTGCGATGACGTTATAGCCCCGCCTTTTGGCGCCTGCGTATTTCTAATGAGTCACCGTGAATATTGGCGAGCCACTGCAACGTTAGGTCGGTAAGCACCTGAACATGGCGAGCAGCTGTCTCTCTGAAATATTACGCATTTTCCATAACATTATCCGACGCGACGACCGTGCACCAATGAAACAGTTACAATGAAACAGTTACAATCTTTGAAGACCACCTTCAGGCCATTGAGTGTCTCCTTTAATGAGATGCGGAGATGGCAAGCGGAGCGGACACATCCCACAAGGCACATTCATTGACTGTGACTGTGACGCTAAGTAAGTAAATTGTTTATGTAAGTCTGCAGGCTTTTGTGGCCGTTGTCACTGAAGTTGAAATCTTCTGGCTTATTAGGCCGCGTCATGTTTCTTCTAAAATGTTCGACGTTTCGACCCCTCTGCTGGGATCTCCTTCAGTATCTTTCGGTGTCCACTACTGCTAGGACACTCAGTGTTCTAGCAGTAGTGGACCCCTCTGATGGGATCTTTTTCAGGATCTTTTGGTGGCCTCTACTGCTAGAACACTGAGTAGTGGACACCGAAAGATACTGAAGGAGATCCCAGCAGAGGGGTCGAAACGTCGAACATTTTAGAAGAAACATGACGCGGCCTAATAACACAGAAGATTTTAACTTCAAGTAAATTGTTTATTATTTCAAAAGCAATAGCCATTATTGTTAATACGACTACATTTGTCCCACCTTAAGATGATGTTTGGTTTTTGGGGATCTCAATGGCGCCTGCCGTCAGCGCCCGTACGAAGTCCCAATTTTTACTCAGTCCTATTTTTGCACAGTCCAATCTAGCAACTGTCGCGAATGATGATGAAACATTCAGTCCCCGGGCAGAGAAAATCCCCATCCCGGCCGGCAGTCGAGCTCAGCACCCTCTGACCCATTTGCAGCAACGCTAGCCACTAGACCACGAGGTGTGGACTCTCAACTTAAGACAAGACAATCAATGTCTTCATGCAAAAATGTTTGTGGTTACCTACAGAACCAGGGGTGTTTCGTATGAAGCAAAGCGAAGGCCGCAGTTGTCTTTCTTCAGCGCTCTACACGTATGGGGAGAGAGATCGGTACTGTATGGACGAATTGCAGGAGTTTCCCAACGCATCTTCTGCAGCGTAGTGGGAACAACCTTGGCAACATATGGGTGGGCATTATACTGTAACACAATGATACTATCCGGTAACATTCCTGGACGTTTTAGCTCGATGGCGCGTTTCCATTTTTACAAACTGTCAACGTATCGCTGTGGGTTAAATGTTTCGACTTGTTGCAGAAAGTCAATGAGTAGTGGGCCCCGGTAGTCAAAAAGGTCATCATGATTTTTCCCGGAGCTGGTGTGCACGTCTTCCGATTTTTTCGGTCGACGTACCGCTGTGCAGTAAGAGAGCCACGGACGACAACTAAAAGCGTGCTGCTATGAAAAAAACATGGGACTCCAAACCATCACTGCTGGTTTTCAGGTCACATTATGGGCGACAATCAGGTTGGTATCCCTTCACTGTCAGTAGCGTCTCCAGGCACGTTTTCGATGTTTTTTTGAACAACATGGTTGTGGAGATGAAGCAGCGATTAGTATGATTAATCAATTACTCAAAAACAGTCTTAATCACATTTATTATACCGCCAACCGGTTTCAACCCGACGTAGGGTTCATCTTCAGGGCGTTTACACCATTGGTCGACTACTGGTGGTGTCACTTCTGTCTACATAACGGCAGGAATAACACTACTAGCAGTCGACCAATGGTGTAAACGCCCAGAAGATGACCGCTACGTCGGGTTGAAACCGGTTGGCGGTATAATAATAACAAATGCGATTAAGACTGTTTTTGAATAATTGACGTTTTCGATGGTCATCGAGCTGCTTTTCGAGACAGCACTCGTCTCTGAAGACAGCTTGAAACGTCCCCTTTGAACAATTGTACATGACTGTGCTTAAACTGACACACAATATTTTGTTAGCGCAACGCAATCTGACTTTCAATAATCCCTACAAAAGAATGGCCCTGATTAACATTAAACTATACCTTTCACAAATCACTTACCTCACAAAAATCTTCGCTACTCAAGCTACTGCAATACAGCGAGCGCCACTACTGCCAGCTAAATAAAAGATTCAAACTACGGAAGGCACTAACTACTGATAGGCATAGTTAGCAAATGAAAGATTTTAATAGAGAACAAACAATGTATTTACCTTAATAGTCATAATATATATAGCAGTTCATGACAAATTACAAAACTCCGCCATCTCTCTCCCACATCCACCACTGCTGGCGGCTCACCACCAACTGCGCAATGCTACGCGCTGTTCACATCCAGCTGCCGCTGCGCAACACTACAATGGCAGACAACAATGCAAACTAGCCACAGACTGCACACAGCACAGCCAGTGATTCTCACACAGAGTGCTACGTGGCGTTACCAATAAGAAAACCTAAACAGCCTACTTACATAGCCCTTGAAAAATTATACATGACCGTCCTTAACCTGACACACAATATTTTTTAGCGCAACGCATTCTGACTTTCAAAAATCCCTACAATAGAATGGCCCTGACTAACATTAAACTATACCTTTCACAAATCACTTACCTCACAAAAATCTTCGGTACTCAAGCTACTGCAATATAGCGAGCGCCACTACTGCCAGCTAAATAAAAGATTCAAACTACGGAAGGCACTAACTACTGATAGGCATAGTTAGCAAATGAAAGATTTTAATAGAGAACAAACAATGTATTTACCTTAATAGTCATAATATATATAGCAGTTCATGACAAATTACAAAACTCCGCCATCTCTCTTCCCACATCCACCACTGCTGGCGGCTCACCTCCAACTGCGCAACGCTACGCGCTGTTCACATCCAGCTGCCGCTGCCCAACACTACAATGGCAGACACCAATGCAAACTAGCCACAGACTGCACACAGCACAGCCAGTGATTCTCACACAGAGTGCTACGTGGCGTTACCAATCAGAAAACCTAAACAGCCTACTTACAAACTGTACTCCAGTGAACGAGATTCCAGACTAAAGGTGTGACTCGAGACGCCCTGGACAGCGGTAGAGTACCTTCGTACGGCCACATAACTAGGAGTGACGATCTAGAGTGCCACTTAATTTCGTAACAGGACCACATTGGTTTTCGCTCACGGCACCCTTAGAACACCACGGAGGGTCGACGATATTCTGCGCCCAGGAAAATAATGCCCGCCCAAATAAGGCGAGAGTTTCTACTTCCTCTCTTCGTGCTTGCGAAATTATATCTTAACTAATAATGTCGCCGGATTTCTCTCCAGTTGAGAACGTTTGGAACATTATAGGCGGTAGACTAGAATTAAAATTTAAGGTGAAAGGACATCAGAGATACGATTCGCTGATGACATTTCTATCCTGAGTGAAAGTGAAACACAATTACATGACCTGCTGAATGAAATGAACTGATGAGTATCGAATATTGACTGAGAGTAAATCGAAGGAACACGAAAGTAATTAGAAGAAGCATAAATGAGAACAGCGTGAAACTTAACACAAGGATTGATGGTCACGAAGTAGACGAAGTTAAGGAACTTTACTATGTAGGCAGCAAAATTACCAATGACGGAGGACATAAAAAGCAGACTAGCACATCCAAAAAAGGCATTCCTGTCCAAGAGACGTTTACTAGCATCAAACATCGGCCTTAATTTGAGGAATAAATTTTTGAGTATGAGAGTTTGGAGCACAGCATGTATGTATGCGAAATATGGACTGTGGGAAAACCGGAACAGAAGAGAATCGAAGCATTTGAGAGTGGTGCTACATATGAATGTTGAATATTAGGTGAACTGATAAAGTAAGGAATGAGGAGGGTACGTGTAGAATCGGGGAGGAAAGCGATATATGGAAGACACGGACAAGAAGAAAGGGCAGGATGACAGGACATCTGCTAAGATATCAGGAAACGATTTCCAAGGTGCTACTGGCAGCCGTTGAGGGCAAAACTATAGAAGAAGACAGACATTGGAACATATTCAGAAAACAATTGAGGACGTATGCTGCTGAAATGAAGAGGTTGGCACAGGAGAGGAATTCGTGGCGGGCCACATCAGACTGACAACTAAAAAAAAAAAAAAAAAAAAAAAAAAAAAAAAAAAAAAAAAAAAAAAAAAAAAAAAAACAGCCTGCGATTTTGACGATCTATCGCTCTGTTTGGACATAATTCGGCACGATATCCCTCAGCAAAACCCTATCAATCAGTGTCAAGCAGAAATACCGCTTGCATAATGGTGGCCAGCGGAGGAACGGCGGGTTATTGAAGCTCTTTCTCTAGATAAACCGCACGTACATCACATTTACCGATTTCCACCCCATTCAGTTCATTCCTTGGTGGTGCGCCGCTTTTTCGTCTTAGAGCGTACAAGTGAAGAAATGTTGCGGTATTAGTCCCTTGAGTTGCCGGTGAGAGTAAACATGTTGTTTGAATCGCTATGACAATATCCAAATAATTGTCGCCTGGGGTTTGTCACAGCAATAGTCCTGCTTGACAGTGCTTTCCTAAACACCTCTGGCTTAACCGAAAATGTGCCTCTCGCTTTCCATGTCCATCAACCACATTATGTAATTTTAACAAATAACAACTAGTTGACCCGTGCGAATAATTTGCAGTCTAACCTGATCATCACCTACAGATGGAATAGTAATGGAGAAATAAGTAAATGCACGTATTTATCACTAAAAAATATGTTTTGAATAGTAATAAGAAATATAGTCATATTGTAAAAAAATGTATCTTTTATGCAGTGCGGCTAGTTATAGGGCGTATAAAAAGCAGGAATTGTATTTACCACATTAATTTTAATTTTTAAACTGCTTTATTTTTAAATACTACCTTCAAAACTTCAGCGTTTAAGTGATAATCATTAAATTTTTTGGCTATATGTGTCTGTAGCACAAAAGTAAGTATCACTGAGTGTGCGACGTTCTGAAAAAGCCACGTGTAAGTGTCCATGCAAAAAAAAGTAAATAAATAAATGAAAGGCCGGCCGCTGTGGCCGAGCGCATCTAGGCGCCTCAGTCTGGAACCGCGCGACCGCTACGATCGCAGGTTCGAATCCTGCCTCGGGCATGGATGTGTGTGATGTTCTTAGGTTAGTTCGGTTTAAGTAGTTCTAACTTCTAGGGAACTGATGACCTCAGATGTTAAGTCCCATAGTCCTCAGAACCATTTGAACCATTTGTAAATTTAATTATGAAAGTAAGAAGTACATACCGGTGATGAACATTCATGTAATTCAGTTTATTCGCGCAGAATACAACGATTGCTTAGAGAATGTAAACAACTCCAATCGCTGTTTTTCATTACAGTAAAATTAGGTTGCCGAGAGATGACTCCTTCTATATTGTTTACAACGACATGTAATGACCGAAATCGCGTGATAGACGTCGCTTGTGTCAATAATCCAGAGAAGTGCAGCTGTTGTCGTGCTTGCTAGTTAAACAGATTGTGAATGTATGACACTTTCTATATTGCTTCTTATAAAAATGCTTCTAAATTAAGGTTTTTATTGTGAAGTTTTTTTTAACGAAACGAGAGCGTTAAGGTATTTAAGTATTTTTCGCAATTAGTGGTGAACTATACCTTGCAAATTATCTACATCAGCATAGATACTCGGGAGGCCACCGTACGGTGCGTGGCGGAGGGTACCCTGTACACCTACTTGCCATTTTCTTGCTTGTTGCACTCGTAAATAGAACGAGACAAAATCAACTGTCTATAAACCTCTGTATGCGCCCCAGTTGCTCGTATCGTATCTTCGTAGACCTTACGCGCAGTGTGTGTGGGCGGCAGTAGAATCGTTCGGAAGGAATCTTCAAACGCCGGTTCTCAAAATTTTCTCAACAGTGTTATTCGAAAAACGAATTTAATTTTGATTGAGTAATGTGGGGGATATCGCATACCGACAAGAAGAAACCATCACTGATATATATTATACAGGGTGGCCAATTGATCGTGACCGGACCAAATATCTCACGAAATAAGCGTCAAACGAAAGAACTACAATGAACGAAACTTGTCTAGCTTGAAGGAGGAAACCAGATGGCGCTATGGTTGGCCCGCTAGAGTGCGCTGCCATAGGTAAAACGGATATCAGCTGAGTTTTTTTAAAAATAGGAACCCCTTTTTTTTATTACATATTCGTGTAGTAAGTAAAGAAATACGGATGTTTTAGTTGGGCCACTTTTTTCGCTTTGTGATAGATGGCGATGTAATAGTCACAAACATATGGCTCACAATTTTAGACGAACAGTTGGTAACAGGTAGGTTTTTTTAAATTAAAATACAGAACTTAGGTACGTTTGAAAATTTTATTTCGGTTGTTCCAATCTGATACATGTACCTTTATGAACTTACCATTTCTGAGAACGCATGCTGTTACAGCGTGATTACCTGTAAATACCACATTAATGCAATAAATGCTCAAAATGATGTCCGTCAACCTCAATGCATTGGCAATACGTTTAAAGACATTCCTATCAACAGCGAGTAGTTCGCCTTCCGTAATGTTCACACATGCATTGACAATGCACTGACACATGTTGTCAGGCGTTGTTGGTGGATCACGATAGCAAATATCCTTAAACTTTCCCCACAGAAAGAAATCCCGGGACGTCAGATCCGGTGAAGTTTCGGGCCATGGCATGGTGCTTCGGAAACCAATCCAACATCATGCTATTCAATACCGCTTCAACCGCACGCGATCTATGTGCCGGATATCCATCATGTTGGATGTACATCGCCATTCTGTCATGCAGTGAAACATCTTTTAGTAACATGGGCGGAACATTACGTAGGAAATCGGCATACATTGCACCATTTAGATCGCCATCGACAGAATGGTGGCCAATTATCCTTCCTCCCATAATGCCGCACCATACATTAACCCGCCAAGGTCGCTGATGTTCCACTTGTAGCAGCCATCGTGGATTTTCCGTTGACGAATAGTGCATATTATGCCGGATTACGTTACCACTGCTGGTGAATGACGCTTCGTCGGTAAATAGAACTCGTGCAAAAAATCTGTCTTCGTCCCGTAATTTCTCTTGTGCCTAGTGGCAGAACTGTACACGACGTTGAAAGTCGTCGCCATGCAATTCCTGGTGCTTAGAAATATGGTACGGGTGCAATCGATGTTAATGTAGCATTGTTAACACCGACTTTTTTGAGTTTCCCGATTCTCGCGCAGTTTGTCTGCTACTGTTGTGCGGATTAGCCGCGACAGCAGCTAAAACACCTACTTGGACATCATAATCATTTGTTGCAGGTCGTGGTTGATGTTTCACGTGTGACTGAACACTTCCTGTTTCCTTAAATAACGTAACTACCCCGCGAACGGTCCGGACACTTGGATGTGTCGTCCAGGATACCGAGCAGCATACATAGCACGCGCCCGTTGGGCATTTTGATCACAATAGCCGTACATCAACACGAAATCGATCTTTTCCGCAATTGTTAAACGGTCCATTTTAACAGGGGTAATGTATCACGACGCAAATACCGTCCGAACTGGCGGAATGTTACGTGATACCACGTACTTATACGTTTGTGACTATTACAGCGCCATCTGTGACAAAGCATTCATGTTTGTTTACGTACTACACGAGTATGTAATAATTTCCAAAAACGCAGTTGATATCCATTTGACCTATGGCAGCGCCATCTAGAGGGCCGACTATAGCGCCATCTGGTTTCCCCCTTCAAGCTAGACGAGTTTCTTCCTTTGTAGTTTTTTCGTTTGATGCTTATTTCGTGAGGTACTTCGCACGGTCACTATCAATGGAGCACCCTGTATATGACTTAGAGAGGCCTTCAAAAGAACCAGAATACTGCTTCTGTACCGTGTCGGAAGGCACTGCTAGTTTTGTCGGGGTCAGCTATCTCGTTACTATGTAGCATTGCCGCTGTAGCGAGATAATGCGGCAACTTGGACCTGCGGCACAGTTCAGAAATGGTTCAAATGACTGAGCACTATGGGTTAACATCTGAGTCCATCAGTCCCCTAGACTTAGAACTACCTAAACCTAAGTAACCTAAGGACATTACACACATCCATGCCCGAGGCAGGATTCGAACCTGCGACCGTAGCAGCAGCGCGGTTACCGACAAAGGCGCCTAGAACCGCTCAGCCACAAAGATCGGCTTGCGCCACAGTCGGAGGCCGTAGCGGGTAGCGGCTGAGAAGTCGTGGGCTGGCGCGGAGACGTAGTACGGCGAGCGGACCACACTTGTTGCGTGGTTGGCCCTGGAAGTCGCCGCTGGTGACCGGGTCAGTTCCGGGCGAGACACGAGGAAGTTTGTGCTGCAAGGAGCCACGTTCTAGCGACGTCTTGGCATTGGCGCAGAGAGATACCGGACGGAAAATGGTCATAGCGGACGGCTGTCGTGTGGGAATGTGTGCCGTCTTCTGCGCCCACGTGCACGACACTGCAGAGAAGGCGGGGAACGGCTTCAGCAAATTGGAAGGACCACTGTCAGAGTGCTTTTGGTGTTACTGTTATTACCTTGATTACCAAGGGTTCAGTTCGAGGCACTGCGTTATGCCCAACTGTATGATGGTGCGTTAAATTCTCGCAATTGTAATTCGCTATACTAGGAAATTTGTATGCTTCGCGTAAAAGTCTATTTGTGGATTGCAAGCGGGGCGTAAGGTAGTGAATGCCATGTCGCCAGTTCATGATGTCAGTATACACTGTGCTAACTGAGAGTTGAATTTGTTTCTATTGCAACAGTGTCTCTGTTCTGTAAACATGAGATGACCTGCTAAGTTAATAGCGCACTCTTGTACTCATTTTACTAAGGTTTCAAGCTCCTCTTTACGTTCTTCCTGTTATGTTGCGAATGTGAACACAATAATCTCAACCGAATTTCATGAAGAGTTCTTACAGATATACATACCACAGTGCAATATCAGTACAATGCTGTGACAAAGAAGTGTTTCGAGTTATAATACATCAAGTTATTATATTCACGTAAAGACAGAAGCATTGTATGTCACAGAAGCAGCTAGCAGAGGTACGCTCTCAAAAACGCATAAGTAAACATTTATAAATTGTCCTATGTTGTCGTTGTTAACGAACAATTTATTCACTTAAGCATACCGCAAAGTGGTATAATGTCTTATGTGACTGATTTATCACATATGTTATTGCATTAGTGATCATTGACACACAAGCGTGAGTAGTTGGATAGCTGACGTCCTGGTGATTTTATCTAAGTAGTAGTTGGAGAGCAAAGGGAAGTTAGCGGCTAAGATGCTTAGTGTTGGCAGTACGACTGAAAGTTGTGAGCGAGGCGCCTGACCATTATTTAATGACTTTTTATTATCATTATAAAAAATAAGATGTGTCGCAAAACAAGTTTCGGGCTTGACTGTTAATGAGATGACCTACTAAATTAATAGCGCACTTTTACGTTACGAATGTCAACACAATGGTCTGAACCGAGCTTCATAAAGGTTTTTTACAGATATACATACCACAATGCAATATGAGCACAATGCTGTGACAAAGAAGTGTTTCGACTTATAAGACATGAAGTTATTAGATTCACGTAAACCCAGACAGGCAGCAAGCAGACTTTTGCTCTCAAAGTCGTATAAGTAAACTCGCTTATGCTAGATGGCAGGTGGGATATGGCGCTGCAGACAGCCAGTACAGGATAGTAAGCATTACTTTTTCGTTAGGCACGGATTAGAACATTTTGAAAGATCTTGAAATTTATGGACACCGTCGTACTAACCCAGATAATGCAATGAATGAAGAAGTAACAAGTGGAAAACAATGGTTTCTTAGCATTCTTGGCTAACTACTAGCTTAATTTCTCTTTTCCATTTTTCACTTGTACATATGTAGGACCCCTCTGTGTTATTTGTGGCTACTACTATCTAGCCTTAAATAAAACAAGTTACAAAGTAACTCGCATTCTATACGTAGATTTAATCTTTTACTTCAATATTTTGTCATTTATCATTCGTCTTAAATATGTTTCACTTTACCCATATATTGGCATGAAACACACGCCGCCTTAGAACTTGTAAAAATATCTGTTCCTATTATAAAATAAATATTCGGAAAGTAATTGTTTACTATCCCGTACTAGCGGCCTTCAACGCCACCAATTACACTCCATCTAGCGTAAGGGAATTTACTTACGCTGTATTGAGACCTGTTATGTTCATTCGTCTGCTAGCTGTGTGGTGTAAGTATTTCTATACTGAATTTCGTAATTTCATACCTCACAAATCGAAAGGCTTCTTTATTGCAGCATTGTACTCATACTGCATCATGGTACGCATTTCTGCAAAACTTTTCCGTGAATTTTCTTTTAAACTATTGTACCTGGATATGTTCATATTTGTAATGTATGATTGTATCATTAAATTAGCAGGTCATCTGATGATGGGCACGTCCAAAACGCGTTATAAAAGTAAAGGAGTTCCATTAACATGTATTGACTGCATTTGCGATGTCTGCCCCCAGTGGCTGAGCGATGCCGGCACGGTAGCTCAGTGTGTTCGGTCAGAGAACTGGTTGGCCTCTGTAATTAAAAACTGAGTGAAAGGATCAACAACTAACTTGAACGGATGTCATGTGACGTCGGCAACGACCAAACACAACGATCAACAACGAAAAAAATTAAAAAAAGAGAAGTGGTCAGCGCGATAGACTGTCGCTTCTAAGGTCCCGGGTTCGATTCCCGGCTTGGGCGGAGATTTTCTCCGCTTAGGGACTGGGTGTTGTGTTGTCCTAATCATCATCATTTCATCCCCATCGACGCTCAAATCGAAAGAATTGCTCCTGGCGAACGGTCTACCCGCTGGGAGGCCCTAGACACATGACATTTACATTTGAGATTTATCAGACAATTTTGAATCGTTAGAATAATAACAAAATTAAGAAAATATTTCTTTGTGTCTGCTGCACACATGTTAATTATTTTTTACTGTAAGGGCTTGCTAGTGTCACAACTACTAAGGGCCGAGGACCATATACTGGTAGTTGTCCTGTATTTGGTTCCTCATTTTAGGGATTGGTTATTTATCCTATATTATATACTGTTATTATAAAGACGATACTTCGTGTTATTGATTGAGCCCTGCTTAAGTTTATTGGGGCTTCAAGAATGAAGTGTTTGCCCAGATGATTTATTTTTAGATGTAGATATTCTGTTAATTATGAAATTTGAGCCCCCTCCAACGCAAACCCCAACTCGTCTTAAATACAACGCACCACTTGCCACATTTATTCCCCGCTAACAGACCGCACAATTGTTACAAGCTGACACTAGCTTCTCATGTAAATGGTACTAAAAGATGACTTGAATGGAGAGAACGGTTGAAAAGAGATACGGAATAACACAAGTTTAAAACAACGGCCAAAAATTTTTGATAATCTTTTAAGACCGACGTCGTTATTTGAATAAGAGAAATTAAAATTGTTGTTACTTACAGATTTTAATTTTCACTTGATTACTTATCAGAAACAGCTCAGTGATCAAGTGTAATTAATGTACTCTATTGCCGCTGTTTATGTGCAAGCGAAACGTTATCCATTAAGCCGCCCTCCACAAACCTGTTTCATCCGAAACGACTGTCATTTTAGCTGCCACTCCTGACGCTTCCAATTAAGCAGAAACGCGAAATGCGCAAAAAAAAAAAAAAAAAACTGTATTTCAAACTGCGACTGTGCGAGCTTGTTTGTACCTGTGTTGGTGAATCTATTCACGCCGGAACCCTTGATTACACTGGCCGGCGTCCGCTATTAGTAAAAAGCGTATCTAATTACTACACTGAACCCAATTATCCTATTTGAGAACGCTGATGCGTCAGCTACGTTTCGACATTTCTCATTTACAGTTTAAAATTGGGAAACACGTTTTTGTTGTTACGAGAATCATTCCTTAGATTTTCTTTGTTGCTGTCAGCGTCTTTTATCCACACGCATAGCTACATACCAGGTGTACCGGTATGAAATGAGCGTTAAGATACAAATGTGTCGATAGGGAACATATGTCGTCAACGAACCTTTTTTTTTTTTTTGCTTGGTATGACTTTTTTCAAAGATAAAAGTATACATCAAGTCATTAACAAACATCATCTTATGTTTTCATCGTGTTAACGATGTCGAATTTTGTAACAGAAAGTGATGATTTGCGGAAAGCATTAATTTTTTGTTTTCATTTGGAAAAAAAAGTGCTGCAGAGTCGCATCGAATGCTGTCAAGGCATATGGTGATCATGTCCACCAGAAACAACATGCAGAATATAGTTTCAACGGTTCAGAAGTCATGATTTTGACGTAAGAAACGAAGAACGTGGAACACCACCAAAAAAGTTCTGAGACGTCGAATTGGAAGCAATATTGGATGAAGATGATACTTGGAGTCAGAAGCAAGTGGCAGCAATGCTAAATGTTGCACAACAAACAATTTCTGACCGTTTGAAAGCTATGGGAAAGATCCTAAAGTATGGAAAATGGGTGCCACATGAATTGAATGAAAGACAGATGGAAAACCTAAAAACCATTTGTCAAATTTTGCTTCAAAGGCATGAAATACAATCAATTTTGCATCGAATTGTTACTGGCGATGAAAAATGTATTCATTTTAAGTATCCTAAACGGGAAAAGTCTTGGGTTAATCGGGGACAACCATCAACATCGACTGCAAAACCAGATCGATTCGGCAAGAAGACAATGCTCTGTGTTTGGTGGGATCAGAAAGGTGTGGTGTATCATGAGCATCTAAAACCCGCTGAAACTGTGAATACTAATCGCTACAAACAACAAATGAGCAATTTGAACTACGCATTGATCGAAAAAAGACCAGAATGGGCCAGAAGACATGGCAAAGTATTTTTTTTTTTTTTTTACACGACAATGAACCTGCACACAAAGCAAAACTGGTTCAGGATACAATCAAAACACTTAGCTGAGAGCTGCTATCCCACCCGCCGTATTCATCAGACTTCGCCCCTTCCGACTACCATTTGTTTTCATCAATGGGACACGCATTGGCTGAGGAACACTTCGATTCCTACGAGGAAGTCGAAAATTGGGTGTGATTGGTTTGCTTCAAAAGACGAACATTTCTATTGGCGTGGTGTCCACAAATTCCCAGAAAGGTGATCAAAATGTATAGAAAGCTGTGGTTAGTACTTTGAATAAAATGTTTTTACTTTTCAATTCAATATTAGTGTTTCATTTTCACAAAAAACGCTCATTTCATACCGGTAGACCTGGTAAGTAGCTCATCTGCCTGACGAAATCTAGTCTTCAGTGAGATGACCTATCAGGACACAGTTAATCAGCATTATTAATACATACTCAAGTTTTTTGGTTCCCTTTCTGAAGTCTTTCGAGTGTGTAGAAGGTGTCCTCCATCTTTCCCATTCTGTTCTCACTTACCTACGTAGCTGCTGCATACAAGATTTCCTACTAACCGTTTGTGATATTACAGATTAGATCGACGCCCCCCCCCCCCACCCCCTAAATTCAAAATGTCCTTCCAGTGCCAAATCAACTATTTCTGTCCTTTCTTCAGCCAAGGGACTTCCATAAACGTCAACTATTTGCAGTACTACTTCATTAAGTACCTTATTAATTTCCTCCACTTCATTTTTAAATGTTTCGACTGCATCATGCAGGGTGTCCATGATACACCTCTATCCCTTTAACAGAATGTCCCCTAGGGAACTATTAGATACAGAGCATCGTGACTCGTTTCAAAGCGGTTAGTAGATCTCGAAGATTTTTTTCCGTTATGTCAGAATCTCATTGCAACTGTCACACACATCCAGGCTAACTAGAGTTATCGCCATGTTCGGGTCACCATTGGAGCATCCACATTTCAGATTCTTTCACTGATACGTTTACGAAGGGTAGCAGTGTCATCACCGGTGTTGTGTACACACGACCCCTGACGTAACACCACAAAGAGAAGTGCAACGACATGACATCGAGAGAGCGCGGGGACCATGCGAAAGGGCCCATCATCATCCACCTACCTCTCAGGACACATGTGATTCAGCACACTCCACACTTTCAAACTCCATTGTGTGGGTGCACTATCACACTAGACAGAAAATATTAAGAAATTTTGCTCGTCTGTCCAGACGCTCTGTGACCATATGGCAATGAAACACAGAGCACTGAAGAAGTCGAAATACTAAACATCTTTTTCCGAAATAGTGTTATAGAGGAATATCGCACGGTAGTTACTGTTTTCCATGATCTCACGAACGGTTGAATAACAGATATCGTCATAAGTGATCAAGGGACTTAAAAGCAACTGAAATTGCTCAATACACGAATGACCATTGGAACTCATGGGATGCCAATTGGATTCCACACCGTCCATAAACACAAACGTGGCCACGGACAAAGGCAAGACGGGCAGGAAGAGAGCCATTGTGGTTCTGGAAGAATGCAGATCCATGCCAACTCCAGACTTGTGACCACTTGCGCTAAGTTTCCCAGTTCAGGATCCACGGCGCGAACACGCCGATCGAGGTGGTCACAAAGATTCACAACTGGGCTTACGTTCGGAGAGTTTCCAGCGAAGTATGGTACACTCATGCTGGTGCTCTTCCGATCACCCACGTACACTTCGAGCTCTGAGACGTGTTACATTGTCTTTCTGGTAGATGCCATCGTGCCGAGGAAAAACAAACTGCATGCAGGGACGGACATGGTGCGAAAGGACACATACTTCTGTTGATCCATCATGCCTTCCGAGATTACCCAGGGAATGTCACGAAAACGTTCCCCAGACCATAACGCTTCCTCTTGGTCGCAGGATGTTTGCTTTTAGAAATTTCGTGGTGTACACGCGGACGGAAATCTATCCGATGGAGCATAAAACGTGATTCAGTTGGAAATACCATCTGTCGCCAAGCAGTGGATATCCAGTTGCATTATTGGTGTGCAAGTTCCAGCCTTGGTCGCCGATGAACAACAGTCAAGGTAGGTACAAAATTAGGCGCCTGTTTCAAAGGCCCATACGCAACAACAATCGCAGAACAGCCGTTGAGGGGACACTGTTGGTATCCCCTTGTTTCATCTGGCCGGCAGTTGCTGAACAATTGTACGGCAATTCACCCGTACACATCCCTGCAGATGCGGTTCACCCATTTTATACATCGCACGTGGTGCACCACTGTTTCGGCCAGCGCTATTTTATCCACAGCAGCACGCGAACAGTTTACAAACTAGTCGTTTAGGAAATGCTTATACCCTTAACCCGAAAGCCCATATACACTCATGCTCATAAATTAAGGATGATTGCAGAATGTGATGCCACACAACGTGGCACTACACAAAACTGTCGCTAATAGCATAGGCACATAGGGAACACACACCAAATACATCTGTAAGTCCACGTTATCGGTGATAAGTGGAGAAAACATGTGTTACAAAACGCCACAGTTCCCTGCGCATGTACCCCGACATCAGTATGGGGTATTATCACTATGCACACGGACACAAGCCGCACAACGAGTTGGCATACTTTGGATCAGGTGGTCGAGCATTTGTGTCTGTCGGAGCTCCTGAAGGGTCCTAGGGGCTTGAAGACGTGCAGCGATATGTCGACCGAGAGCAGCCCAGACGTACTCGATGGGGTTTAGGTCTGGAGAACAAGTAGGCCACTCCATTCGCCTGATACCTTCTGTTTCAAGGTGGTACTCCTCCACTTTGGCAGCTCTGTGGTGCCGTGCGTTATCATCCATCAGGAGGAAGGTGGGGTCCACTCCACTCCTGAAAAGGCGGACATACTCGGGCAAAATGACGTCCCGATACACGTGACCTGTTACAGGTCCTCTGTCAGAGACATGCAGAGGTGTTCGTGCACCAATCATAATCCCAACCCACACCATCAAACCAGTACCTCCATACAGGTCCCTTTCAAGGACATTAAGGGATTGGTGTCTGGTTCCTGGTTCACGCCAGACGAAAACTCGGCGAGAATCACTGTTCAGACTATACCTGAACTCGTCCGTGAACACAACCTGGGACCATTGTTCCAATGACCATGTACTGTGTTCTTGCCACCAGGCTTTACGGGCTCTCCTGTGACCTGGGGTCAGTGGAATGCACCTTGCAGGTCTCCGTGCGAATAAACCATTTCTGTCCAGTCGTCTGTAGACTGTGTGTCTTGAGACAACTTTTCCAGTGGCTGCAGTAAGGAACCGAGCAAGGCTACCTGCAGTACTCCGTGACCGTATGTGGGCACTTAACGGTGAGATATCGGTCTTCTTGTGGTGTTGTACTGTAACCTCCCCACCGTAATTTTATAAGAAATGTAAGTGACAATACTTAATACAAATGGGAGCCGAGTGTAACCTCCCCACAGAAATTTAAAAGAATGGCCAATATTATTTAGGGATGCTAATGGACATTGCGCTAAGCGTAACCTGCCCACAATGAAATGTACTGACAATGGCAACAAAAATGTGAAATTCGCAATCTGACTCAAATATAAATTCCTCACAAAAAATTAAAGTCTATTCAGTGATAAGAAAATTCAATTAAACCGAAATATCGGTCTTTGGCCCTGTGTAAAACAATCAGAATTAAAGTCTTACCTCAGAATAAATGGATGTCACATATCTGCTCTTGTTGTTGCGCACCGCTTGGAGGAACTGCATTGCAAATAATAATATTCTCTTTTTTTGTGATTTTAGTGGAATTTTTCTTCAAAAGAAGTGGAATGAAATGGGAAGTGCAACGAAATCTTGAGTTAAATAAAAAATTAAATTTTTGAAAAAATGCTTTTGAAATAAAAAATTATTATTGGGGGACTTGTTGGAGAATGATTACAAAAATTAAATTTTTACATTATCTAATGATTATATTAATTAATGGTATACCTTATTCACCATCTTGACCAGTGTTGCCGACCGCCTACTTCATACAACCGCACTGGGCTGTTACTACTGACCGACCGCTCTGCATGACGACTATTAGCGTACCGCACGCGACGACTACTGACTGAGTACTCGCAACGACTAGACAGAGCTACAGACTCGCAACGACTACTCGACAGACTACGACTGACTGAGAACCGCTCGCAACACTCGCGCGGTCAAGCGCATACTCTCTGGTCACAGATGCTACAATGCCTCGCCATCGCTGCTGCGTTACATACGTGTTTCATAACCCTCCACTGGGGGGGCAAAAATTTGGCAGCGATGGTGAGTCATTTGGACTTGCCAATCGCGGCAAAATTTTTAATTAACTAATAAACTTCTACAATTTACAGAATAATTAGATGTCGTACATAAAGTAAATGTTGTGCACACGCACTAAGTACAAAATATATCAGACAAAGACAAAATGTGAGTACAAAATATAGTAGCAAATCAGAAAAATGTATATACAAATTATTTGACAGATAATAAAGTGCACAGGCACTGAAAAAAAATTCTTTAGCATATGCAGAACAAATAAACAGACTGGCAAGAATAATTAGATGTAGTACATAAAGTAAATGTTGTGCACACGCACTAAGTACAAAATATATCAGACAAAGACAAAATGTGAGTACAAAACATAGTAGCAAATCAGAAAAGTATATACAAATTATTTGACAGATAATAAAGTGCACAGGCACTGAAAAAAAATTCTTTAGCATATGCAGAACAAATAAACAGACTGGCAAGAATAATTAGATGTAGTACATAAAGTAAATGTTGTGCACACGCACTAAGTACAAAATATATCAGACAAAGACAAAATGTGAGTACAAAACATAGTAGCAAATCAGAAAAATGTATATACAAATTATTTGACAGATAATAAAGTGCACAGGCACTGAAAAAAAATTCTTTAGCATATGCAGAACAAATAAACAGACTGGCAAGAATAATTAGATGTAGTACATAAAGTAAATGTTGTGCACACGCACTAAGTACAAAATATATCAGACAAAGACAAAATGTGAGTACAAAACATAGTAGCAAATCAGAAAAAAGTATATACAAATTTTTTGACAGATAAAGTGCACAGGCACTGAAAAAATTCTTTAGCATATTCAGAACAAATAAACAGACTGGCAAAAAATATTATGTTGACAAGTGACATAAGTGTACTCGCATTGGAGTTCAGCGAATCGAAAAATGTATAACCTATGAACATAAATGATGTTACCAAAAATTTTTTCTTTATGTGACAAGAATCAGGATAGGAAAGGGAAGGATTGCATCATGGTTGTAGCACTTTAGATTGCACACAGCTGCTCTGAAAGTCCATATCTTTCCACAGAAGTACAACACCAAGTGACACAACTTGAAGATCTTTTCCCATCAGAATTTATCAGTGTAGCAAAGACACTGAACTGTCGTAATAATGTTCCATGTTTTCATTTTGGCAGTACATTAGGTACACCAAACAGTGGGACCATAATAATGTCTTCATCGCTCATGGTGGTGGACAGCATGTCGTGTCAACACCACACTCTTACAAGGCACACCAACGTAGAATTAGTGCAAAAACCAAATATAGTGCTCCATGATCACTAGGATAAACAGGACAAATGGACATTGCAGTAATTTAGGGTAGTCAGCTTATGAGGTGAAGGACATTAAGTCACATAATATTGACAATTACATACTTAATTAGTAGTTTGTGGCATTCATAGCCCAGTTATTGAACATTTCTGTACCAAGTATGTAGTATTACAGAAAAATGTTCATTAATTGTTGTACATAGAATCAGTAGTCTTCTTTTCCTGGTTACAAAGCATTATGAAATAATCGCATTCTTTTCAGTTACAGAGTATAATTAAGAATCATTAACCTTCTCCTAATTACAGTTAATTAATCATTTGTCATTCCAATAATCATTAGCCTTTTCCTAATTACAGTTAATTAATCATTTGTCTAATTACAGTTAATTAATCATTTGTATAATTACAATTAATTAATCATTTGTCGTTAATTAATCATTTGTCTAATTACAGTTAATTAATTAATCATTTGTCATTTCAATATAGTAAGAATTATTAGCCTTAATTAATTACAAAGCATTATTAAACAGTACCATAGTTAATTAATTATGTGTCATTCCAATCTATTAAGAATCATTAGTCTTTTCCTAATTACAAAGCATTATGAAACAGTCACATTCATTTCCAATAACAAAGTATGGCATCGTTAATTAATCATTTGAAATTCCAATATAATAAGAATTATTAGCCTTCTCCTAATTACAAAGCATTATTAAACAGTCACATTCATTTCAAATTACAAAGTATCAACATTGGAAACAAGAGCTAATCAATGGCATAATTAATAACAATTCGTGGAGTGACATTAATTATTGGCACTCAGTGGCCAGCAAGTATTGAATAGAATCATCATTCAGTATTATTCAGATTATTACGAAGTCATTATTAAAAATCAGTTAATTACAGTCAAATCATTAATAATCACAGGCATTATAAGTGGTAACATTACAATAAACAGTGGCAGTTATTAGCTAGTGACAAAGCATCATTTTGAATATAGTCTCATTAAGAGGTCATTAATCAAGTGCCATGCTATTCAGAGTTGATCAGTATTATTCAGAATTTTCTCAAACTGGTATCACTATTTGGGACTGTTAACACATTTTATTTTTTTTTTTTTGTCAGCAATGCATTGCGTTGGGATCGATAATTAATTGCTGAAACATAACACTATTTGCTTTTGACCTATTGCAGCAAATGAGGATAGGTAACGTCATTCGTCATGAGTCAGCTGTAGCAAGATTATGTAACAAGGCAGTACATGTGATCACATTTATAAACGATAGACACAAATGGGTAAAAATATGAAAATGCAAGTACTAGAACAGGTATAATAAGTAACAGGTTTAGTAAGTATCATGAAAAAAACTTCTCCTGGAAAAATTACAAAAACGGATTATTGACCTGAAAGAAGAAACGCACACTATGCTGAAAAGTAGTGAACTTCGAATTAACAGGTAGTGAAATGTGTATAAAATGTGCTCCATAGCTGTCCTTTCCAAAACTTTCCGTCATCCTACTATGCAATGTAATACCTGCTGTCAAAGCAAACTGCAACAAATACTTAAATAACTACGTAGCATAAATACATAACTTCAACACTATCCTCATCTGTAAAGAAAAAAAAACTTCGTTATCCATATCATCATAACTTCACCATTATCATCACCTGTAAAGAAAAACTTCATTATTCATAATACCATATCCTTCATCATTATTCATCAGTATTCATTATCATCTGCAAAAAATCACTTCATTACTCATTACATAACTATTCCTTATCTCTAGCATATTTCATCACTAAAACTAAGATGTGTAGTTCTCTCTGACAGCCTGCATCAATCACCTTGTATTCTGAAAGAAAAAAATTAGTTAAGACTGCTATTCTGTGATGAGTATAGTTTATTCTTGTTAATGTTTGTTAATCCTGATCCATTTACTCTTCCTCATAAAGTTATTGCATCTCCTTTCGTTTATTCCGTAGGTGAAATTCCCATTTATGTTAAATTTATTTCTTAGAATCATCATTCCTTTCTGAAATTGATGAACAAAGATTAATGTCCTGCATTTAAATCATATACCCACTAGATAATGACTGGTTTATGGTAGCATAATTAACCCTACAGCATAACATGACAGAAAACGTAATATGTCAAAAACATTGACAGTGTTCAGATGCAAAAATGTACACAGAATAATACAATGCAGTAGCAAAAAAAAATGTGAAACAGTCACGATGTTGAGATGTCATAAGGCAAAAAATGTCAAAGTCGACTGGTGTGTGTTATATCTTAACTATTGCACAGTGCATACAAACAAAACTGAGAACAATCTTACATAAAAAAGTGGAAAATGTGCACGGTCTGATGTGTAACGACAAGAAAAGCGACCTGCTAACCTTACCTTGCCGGGCACTTGCCAAGAAATAATACGATAATCATCAGTAATTAGTCAGGTGAATTAATTGCATTAGTAAATGACATCATAGTGTGTTGAATCATACAGTGGTATCACTCAATAAACGGTTTAATGTTTGAGATATGGTGATTGCCTTTCGATTTTCTGGTTCTCAAAGTTTCGACGTGTACAACATTGGGGTGAGGGATGCTGCGAATCCGATATGGACCTGCGTATAGAAGTTCAAATTTACTGCACTTACCTTTCAATTTGCTGGATAAATAGTGTGTACGTACTAGTATCTTCTGTCCAACGTGAAAGTCTCGGCGTGTACAAACCTGTTTTTGCTGTCTTCTCCGGCGCTCTGCGGCACGTTTGATGTTGTTCAGCGCAATGTTAATTATTTCGTGGTGTCGTAGGCGACGACTTTTGGGTAGTTTTACTAATTCTTTAACTTTGTTTGGTGGTTCAACGTTTTTCAGTATAACAGTCGGAGATAGCATAGTGGATTCATTTGGAATGGAATTAATTACATCTTGGAATGAGAGTATGTGTGTATCCCAATCAATATGTCTTTTGTGGCAGTATATTCTACACAGTTTACCAATTTCCTTCATTAATCTTTCACAAGGGTTCGAAGAAGCGTGGTACTTGGATATATAGATCGGAGAAATGTTTCTGGCTCGTAACATGCGTGTCCATACGCTACTACGAAATTGTGATCCATTGTCAGAAATTACTTTCATCACATGCCCTACATGAAATAGAAAATGTTTTACAAATGCTTTCGAAACAGTTTTAGCAGTAGCTTTACGTAATGGAGTGAAAGTAACAAATTTTGAAGTGAGCTCAACTGCGACAAAGATGTAGCAAAAACCTCTGTTAGTTCTCGGAATCGGACCAAAAATGTCTACAGCGGCCATATGTCTTAATTTAACAGGTATAATGGGATATAATGGAGGAATATGTGAAGTGGTGTCTGATTTAGCTTTCTGGCAAATTTTACAAGACGCTAAAACTCGTCGTATACGTTTCTCCATGTTGGCAAAATAACAGTTCTGTCTCAGTATAAGAAAACATTTTCGTGCTCCGTAATGTGCGTAGCTTAAATGAGTGTACCAAATTAATTTGTTAACCAGTTCGTCAGGTATGCATAATAACCAATTGTTGCTTTCAGGATGAGAGCGGCGAAACAGAACGTCATTGCGTACAGTGTAATGGTTTCTAATCGTAACATTTTTTCTATCTTGCCAAAGGTGTTTAATTTCTTTCCACACGTTGTCTTTATTTTGTTCTTGTGCTATGTCCTGTAATGACGATGAAATAAAATTTTCAAATGCAACTTGCTGAATGTACATGACACTGAAATTTGTTTTGCAGAAGTTGGTTGCTACGTCTTGCTGATTGTTGCCGAGAGAACGCGATAGTGCGTCTGCTATAACATTTTGTGTGCCGGGAATGTGAACAATCGTAAAATTAAATTCTTGCAAATAAAGTTTCCATCTGCTTAATCTGTCGTGAGTAAATTTAGCTGAAAGTAAAAATTGTATTGCTCTGTGGTCTGTGTAAACTGTGGTATGTCTGCCATAAAGAAAATGCCTAAATCTCGTGAAAGCCCATACAACACATAATGTTTCAAGTTCTGTAACGGAGTAATTTCGCTCAGCAGGTGACAGAATGCGGCTTGCAAATGCGATGTTTTTGATTACTATTGAACCATCTCCTTCAATTTCCTGAAAAATATGTACACCTAAAGCGGTGTTAGAGCTGTCAGTGGCAATGGAAAAATTTCTGGTGAGATCTGGGTGCGATAAAAGTGGAGCATTCAACAGAGCATGTTTCAGGTTCATGAATTCAGAGTGTGCTTGCTTATCCCAAGACCAAATACTGTTTTTACCTGTTAATTGACATAATCTGGGTGTGTCTAAAGCAGAGTGATGAATAAATTTACGAAAAAAGTTAATTAAGCCCAAAAAACTGCGTAATTGTTTCTTCGTCGTAGGAACACTAATGTCACGTAGAGCCTGAAGTTTTTCCGGATCAGGTGCAATGCCTTCTGCTGAAATTACGTGTCCAAGAAATTTTATGGAAGTTTTGCCAAAATGCGATTTACTGAGGTTAACTGTAAGTCCTTGTGCATGAAAAGTTTGTAACAGTTGTTCAAGAATCAGATTGTGTTCAGACCAGTTAGCTTCTGCGATAAGAATGTCGTCTACATACGTCGTGATTCTGTCTTTAATGCAAACGTGTGTCGGATGGCGTCAAAATTAATAACATTTTCGTGAACAAGATTCTGCGTGCCTAAATTATTGCTTACGTTACTGGAATATGCAGTCTGTGCTGTATCTGGTTAAAATCTATCGTACGTGTTATTATTTACGGGCGAATGTTGTGGCATATCCACTATATGAACTGTTCTGTTATTTCTTACTGACGTATTACGCTATCGATGACACCTATTGTCTGGATCATTCATGATTATTTGTTGTTGCTAATGTTGTTGCTGCTCATAAGATCGACTGTTATTAAATGTACGCTGAAAATTGTGCTCATCATTTTTACGTCTGTCAAGATAGTAATTTCTATACGGCGTATTGCTATGCGAGTTGAAATAGTGTGTTGTCTGTACGTAGTTATTTCTTTGCTGCCATGCGTTACTATTTGTTGGGGCTGGGACTATACGTGCACGCGGCGAAACATTGAAGTTTGGTTGACCTTGTAGACTGCATTGTTGGTTAGGTATGCTAAGCGGCTGACTTTCATGCTATTGTGGTGAAAAAACATCTATTGTTACAAAAATGTGGTTGCGACTGCCGAAAATTTTGTACATACTGATGATTACGATTTTATCTGTTATTAAAGTTACGGCGGTAGTTGTCATTACGGGAGTGCTTACTGAAAATTGTCACATTCGGTAAAAATATTTCTCATATCCGTTTTTCATTACATACGTTTCTTAATACTACGAAGAGCAATAGTTAAAGAGCAGTTTTGATAGATATAAAGGATAGTAGAAGAAAAGGCAGCAGTGCAGAAAACTAAAGATGAAATAGCACTACTACAGCTCGGGGCCCTATGCTCGCTACGGCACATATTCATTAAAGCGTAATGAATCCCCTGAGGTCAATTACGCAGTGCGAATAAATTTTAGCTTTTGTGTTACAGGCAATGGCGGTAAAATTTCCAAAGCAAATCGCTGTATTCTTGCTAATTCCAGTTTCTTCATTATACGCAATGCTGTTGTAAATACAAAAATAAATTGTCGCATCTGTTTCAAAGCTAGTTTCTGCATTACACGCAATAGCGGTGAAAGCATAAAAACAATTTGTCGTATACAGCTCAAAGTGTGTACCTGTGTTCTGTCATTATTAAATTCCTTAGATTTTCTTACAAATGCAAATTGCTCGAAATCTACGTTCTCGTCACTCAGTTTGATAACACGTTCAGGTTTGTGTGTGAATCTGTTCGTCTGTGTCATTTCGGATTTCAAGTTGCGTAGCTTTCCAGATTTTAAGTCGCGTGGCTTTTCGGATTTTAAGTCGCGTAGTTGCTGTAAATTGTTCACATTATACACACTGCGTAAGTCTGACACATGTTCATAAAGTGGCGCCTGTTGTGGTATGTTATTAACTGAAATGTTTTTCATCTCTGTTACTTCTTGTTGTAAATTTGATAACTTCCTACGTAACGTGTTGTTAGATGAATCGATCTCATTAATTGTCTGCTGTAAATTTTGAAATTCAGGTGTTTGGATAAATGAAACCGGTGCAGTATCGTCTGATTTATTGTCATTAGTATTTTCGATAACATCAATACGACTGGCCAATTCATCACATTTTTCAGTCAGTGTCTTAACCTGATCATCGGTTTTAGAATCAGACGCATTAATCTGTTTTTGCAACTTGCGCGTAGTTTCGCTCAGTTTTTTAACATCACCTTTGATAACATCACAATCCTGTGTTAGATCTAATTGTTCGAATCTATCTGTCACTGTTTGAATATTTACTGTGTGTGTATCTGTTTTTGATTTAAGGTCAGAAATTTCATCCCGTAATTCCGCGTTCAATTGTTCTATGGTATTAATTTTGTCGGACACTGTAGTAATATTATTGTCTACATACGTCTTCGCTTTCGCGAATATTTTACGTTTGTCCTCTTGTCTTTGTGCAGTGATTGTTTCCATGACTTGTCGTTTTACTTTGTTTTGATCCTGAATAAATCTGCGGAAACGCGTATCACTGTTCTGTATGTGCTGATTAAAGCGCTCGTTAATCTGAGTGTTCTGCTGTTCGAATTTCGCGTCTATCTTTGCGTCCATAGTGCGCGAAAGTTCTACCGTCATTGCTCTAAACTCGTCCCGTAATTGTGTAGCTTTTTCAGAGCACTGTTTGGCGACTCCGCTAATTTCGTCTCTGAGTGTATCTGTCGCGGCTGTTTGCATTTCCCTTAATTCTTGCGCAACCAACTTTATTTCTTCGCTATTTTTTTGTGAACAAGCCTCAATTTCCACGCGCAACTGTTCCTTAGTGTCATGGCACTGCGCGGCAACGGCTCTAATTTGTTCACTAAGTTGTCTGGAATTGTCGTCTAATTTTTTATTAAGTTGTTTGAGATTTTCGTCATTATTGTCAAGTTTCTCATTTAAGTGTTTGTTATCTTCCCTAAGTTGTTTGACCTGTTCATTAAGTTGTTGTTTGAGATTTTCGTTATCTTGTTTGTTATCTTCCCTAAGTTGTTTGAAATTGTTGTCTGTTTTCTCATTCTGTTGTTTGATATCTATCAATATTGCCATAAATTGCTCCAAGGTGACATTACCTACTCTATTCTCAGTACTGTTTGATGGTGTTTCTACAATTGTCGCGTTTTGTATGACCATTTGGTCATTCTGTAATTTACAAAAAGGTTTATCAGCCGTATGTATACTGTCGGTCACTATTTCGGAATTAAATAGATCCATCGTACTTTGTGTGATCTGTTCATATTCATTAGACAAATTTGTCTGTTCGTCACTTAAATTTTCCAAATCGGGTGTGTTAAGCTCGGCAGCGCTCATTACAATAGAGCGTTCCGCGTCATCAATTGTCGTCAAATGAACAGAAGAGACAATTGAGTTCGCTTGTTCATCATTAAGATAAAAGTCATCATTAATGGTTGTATTGCACTGATTGTTAGTGAACGCAGGATTGTCATCATCACACTGCGTGTCATAATTACTATCGGTCACGCTGTTTGAGTCGGTAATTTCATTCAAAATACCTCGCGATACACTATTCACAGTCTTTCGCGGCATTTTTACAATAGTCACAATTTTTCAGAAAATAAATAAGCACAATGCAAAAGCAACACACAAATACAACAGAGCAACGAATTGCCGTTGACCTGTAGAAAGAAAGTCACAAGTTAATAAAAGCGTTGCGCCAAATCCTAATTATATCTAAGCAAATAAGAGCAGATATGTGCCTGTTTTTCAAAAGACTCTCAACGAAATTCGATCCTGGACTGGGTGTCGCCAAGTGTAACCTCCCCACCGTAATTTTATAAGAAATGTAAGTGACAATACTTAATACAAATGGGAGCCGAGTGTAACCTCCCCACAGAAATTTAAAAGAATGGCCAATATTATTTAGGGATGCTAATGGACATTGCGCTAAGCGTAACCTGCCCACAATGAAATGTACTGACAATGGCAACAAAAATGTGAAATTCGCAATCTGACTCAAATATAAATTCCTCACAAAAAATTAAAGTCTATTCAGTGATAAGAAAATTCAATTAAACCGAAATATCGGTCTTTGGCCCTGTGTAAAACAATCAGAATTAAAGTCTTACCTCAGAATAAATGGATGTCACATATCTGCTCTTGTTGTTGCGCACCGCTTGGAGGAACTGCATTGCAAATAATAATATTCTCTTTTTTTGTGATTTTAGTGGAATTTTTCTTCAAAAGAAGTGGAATGAAATGGGAAGTGCAACGAAATCTTGAGTTAAATAAAAAATTAAATTTTTGAAAAAATGCTTTTGAAATAAAAAATTATTATTGGGGGACTTGTTGGAGAATGATTACAAAAATTAAATTTTTACATTATCTAATGATTATATTAATTAATGGTATACCTTATTCACCATCTTGACCAGTGTTGCCGACCGCCTACTTCATACAACCGCACTGGGCTGTTACTACTGACCGACCGCTCTGCATGACGACTATTAGCGTACCGCACGCGACGACTACTGACTGAGTACTCGCAACGACTAGACAGAGCTACAGACTCGCAACGACTACTCGACAGACTACGACTGACTGAGAACCGCTCGCAACACTCGCGCGGTCAAGCGCATACTCTCTGGTCACAGATGCTACAATGCCTCGCCATCGCTGCTGCGTTACATACGTGTTTCAGTACACTGTGGACGTTCCGCACTGTAGCGCCTTTAAGTTTCTTGTCTGCTGGAATAGTTGCCATCACACTTTGTGGCACACGGAGGGTCTGTACTACAACCTGCGGGGTTTGACCAGCCTCCAGTCGTCCTAGTATTCTACCCCTCATAACGTCATCAATATGTGTTCTTTGAGCCATTTTCAACACACAGTCACCATTAGCACTTCTGAAAACGTATGCACACTTACTCGCTGCACCTTTCTCTGACATGCACCAAGACACCTTTGCATATGTGCCAGCGGCACCGTGCGACGGTCACACCCCGAGGTGACTTAAACCCGCAAACCGCCCACCACTGCGTTTTTTCACCATATTTCAGCATTATCCTTAACTTATGAGCATGAGTGTATATCCTCCAACACTAGCGTTACCACCTGCTGTCTGTGGTTGGTTATAGATCTGTGACGTCAAACATAGCCGGCGGTTATTCTAATGAGACTCGATCGCGTGCATAGAGTATGCCGAAGAACTTTTACCTTTCCTAATAGTAATGTACTGTAGGGCGTTAGAGGAGCGAAGCGTTACTAAAGATTGGAGAAAAACGCAAGTCATTCCGATTTTTAAGAAGGGTTGTCGAATAGACACAGAAAACCTGAGACCCATATCCGATGTCGATATGTTATACATATTTGAAACTTGCTTTATTGTTGACTTGTTATGACATCCCTTTAAACCAAAGATCTCCATTGCAGGAATCAGCAAGGTCTCTAAAAACAAAGATCATATGAGAGCCAGCTCGCTTTATTCGTCCACGAGACCGAAAAGACAGTAGAGACTTTCTTCGAGGTAGGTGCCGTATTCCTCGATTTTAAAGGCCTTCGACAGAGTACCGAACTGCCATTGAATGAACAAGAAAGTGCGTTTGGAATATCAGACCCACTGGGTGGCTGGATTAAACAGTTTCTAGCAAACATAATATAGCAGTCAATCTCAATGCAGAGAAGTCTTCAGGTGTAAAAGTATAGATAGAAAACTGTAGCAAATTGAAGGCATACCTGCAGAGGATCGGCCCTTGGTGCGGGTAACGGCTATTTGCTCTTACCATAAACAGCGTCATCATACTTTCAATAGGCAGACAGAAACATCTTTACTCCATGATTACACTATTACAGAACAGTCAACAGGGATAGTTTCTCCCATATGTGTATATGTACGGAGCGAGTTCAAGTGGTAACACACAAAATTTGTCCCCGTTAATCAGATACTGGACAGAGATATATTGGAAGAACCCTCATGAAATGTAACCCATCGCAAAAGAAGTAGTCGGGCGTTGTGACCGAGCGGTTCTAGGCGCTTCAGTCCGGAACCGCTCGGCTGATACGGTCGCAGGCTCGAATCCTGACTCGGGCATGGATGTGTGTGGTGTCCTTGGGTTAGTTAGGTTTAAGTAGTTCTAAGTCTAGGGGACTGATGACCTCAGATGTTAAGTTCAAAAATGGTTCAAATGGCTCTGAGCACTATGGGACTCAACATCTTAGGTCATAAGTCCCCTAGAACTTAGAACTACTTAAACCTAACTAACCTAAGGACATCACACACACCCATGCCCGAGGCAGGATTCGAACCTGCGACTGTAGCAGTCCCGCGGTTCCGGACTGCAGCGCCAGAACCGCACGGCCACCGCGGCCGGCAGATGTTAAGTCCCATAGTGCCTAGAGCCATTTGAACCATTCGAAGAAAAGAAGTAGTTTATAAATTACTCGTTCAAACAATGGTTCAATGTTGATTATTTCTCTGGAATCCGTGCCAAACAGGACATAGAGGACTCTGAGTAGGTATAAAGAAGAGCAGCACTCTTCGTTAGAGATCCATTTAGTAAGCACGGAAGCGTCACGGAGAATCTCCACCAGCTCCAATGACAGTCACTAAAAGAGAGGCGCTCTGCGTCACAATGTGGTTTGATTTTAAGTGCCCAGGAGAATATGTTCGTAGAAGAGTGAACCGATATATTAATTTTGGCACATATTTCTAACGGAAAGACGACGAAAGTAACCACACACTCGAGCTCGGGCAGAAGTTTACCAACGATTCTTCTTCCTGCTGGGCATTCGCTACTGGTACTGAAAAGGAGTAACTGATACAGGTACACAGGGTACCCACCACCGCACACCGTAAGGTGGCTGGCAGAATATAGACGTGCATGTAGAAGATAACGAATAACTGGATCTCTGCTACCTATGGCAGTTGGAAATGTTTCAGCATATCCAGGTAACCATTTCCTGCCACAGTTTTCTTTTTCCAAGATGTAGGTCCTATCATAACATCAGCATTAGGCCCCACCGAACAGTAGGCTTCTGGTGACCATCGATGTGTTTGCATGTTTTATGTCGGTTTTCGGAGTCTTAAACTCTAATGTTGCAGCGATTCGCAGGTACAGAAACGTGGGATTTTACTTCATCAGGAAACAAGTACTTTTTGTCTAGCAGTCATTGTCAGTATCTATGTAGGCCAGCATGAAAAATGTGAAAGCATATCAAAGAGGACGATCGTTTCGCTGCAGCGCTTTGAATTTTTGCACATTAACAAAGAAGCTATAACCGCTTTTGTAACTCTTTAGAGATCGCTTCCTGCTTGACTTGGGTTCCGTTGAAATGCAGCTTGCGCTCTGCCAACAAGTGCTTGAAACACAAGGGAACGTCCACTTCGAAGAAACTATTTGACATTTCCCGTCTTTTTAAAGTGTTTGAACCATCTTATTTAGATTCTTTTTGCCAGTGGTACCCTCCAATATCTACCGCTGTCACTGATTCTGCACACCAGATGATACATTGCGCATACTCCAGGTCTCTCGGCATTTTGGTGCACTCCAAGTCAAATCTACAACAAAACGTAAGGAAAAAAATCTTCGAGAGACGTGAAACGTTGTAAATGAAAGCATGATACTGTAACAGTTCCCATATTATGATATACTGAAGTGGTAGTAACATTTTGTGGACATAATGTATTGGCTCTCCACATTCCTGATAGAGCAGACTTCGCTTTCAGTGTTCCTCAAGGTGTACTTGTGCCCAATTGGAAAATGTCTGGAACATGACCTTGAAAATGAGAAAATCTATTCATGTAACTCCACTTGAAGGATGGTTGACTCAAAAATGGGTGCTGGTCACTTGTTTGCAAGGACAAAAGCATAAAATTTCACACACCATAGCAGAATGCAAAATGCAACAAGAAAATTACGTAACCCAAAATCACAAGTGAATTCCAACCTGATTAATACAATACGGATGACCAATGTGACCGAGAGGTTCTAGGCGCTTCAGTCCGGAATCGTGCTGCTGCTACGGTCGCAGGTTCGAATCCTGCCTCGGGCATGGATGTGTGTGATGTCCTTAGGTTAGTTAGGTTTAAGTAGTTCTAAGTCTGGCGGACTGATGACGTCAGATGTTAAGTCCCATAGTGCTTAAAGCCATTTGAACCAATATAATACGAATGCTCGCTGCTTATTGCAGTCTAATTCTGCTTCGTCTATCTTGTAGTCTTATTTCCTAGATTATTTCACCCCCTTCACTACCATGTCGTTTCAATTTTCATGTTTTAACAAGATGTCTTCACCTTATTCTTCGCGTTTTTGTATGGGTAAACATATATTCCATGCTAAGTAGGCTTCCCATTTCGTTGATGAAGTCTCTTGTGCTTTTCGTACCTTCTGGAGGCAATCTTACCTAGTCTTGCTCATTGCTTCCGCTCCCAAAATACCTTTAATGTTCTTCATTCTTTTTCTTGCAGATCTTCTTACTGGTCTTGCTGAAAAAAAAAATCCCACTGTGTAGACCGTCAAACAATTGTATCTTTGCTTCCCTAACAGTCGGTATATAGTTTAACAATATAGGAACGAGCTGGGACACTTATATACCGATTATCGTTATTACCACCCGTAACGTAGACTTTCTACTCTGCATGTATCGATCCATTTTTACTTTAGTTTCATCTGAATGATTAATACGTTCTCAATATAACTCCTTCAGGAAATTATATTTTTCCATCTATACATTGTTTATGTCAGTGATTACACAACCGATCATTTGTTGGTAACAATTTTTTCACTGACAAACTGCCTATTGGTTTCTGTCTCGCGTTCTTCGGCCGACGTTCATCTAAGAACCCGGGACAGAGTGGCCACGAAAGCCTTAACAATTTTGAATTTTTTCACTGTTATGAAAGGACGTAATCTCACCTAACCTAGGAACTGGTTCAATGTTTGTAGCATTGTCGGAACGGGTCATGCTGCCTTGATGGGATACAGTGAAGTAAGCTATCGAGTTACCGGACCAAGTTTGTAGACCTGACTGCCATTCTGTAAGGAGATGCGGGTTGCTGTGTTACAATGCCGCCTATCAAATAAAATCGAAGAAGTTAACAATGAGGTGAATGTTCATCTAACTTATAACCATGTTTGACTGCACATCTTTGTTAAGCTACGTAACATTTTTATTCGTGGCAGTGGATTGTGCATTGAGAATTTCTTGTGATTTCTTGAACGTTAATCTGTGGTTGATTGATGAATTTATATTGATAACATTTTACTTGAAGTGATAAATCAGTATTTGACTAGTGGATCACTAGTTGTGAAAGGCATTTATCATACGGTGTCAAATATTTTGCTTATACGACGGAGAAATATTAATGGAAATCTACCTCTGACCTTACAGATTTACGACGACAATTTACAGCAATACATAGGCTATCTATTACTAATATTACGACAGTTAACTATCAGAAAGTAGTAAATAGTGGGCAATACCTAAAAGTTAAAGGCTATCTACAGTTAACTGAAGAACGAATTTAGGGCTCTGAGGATATTTCACATCACTGCACTGCGGTTGCTTAGCATCTCTGGCTCTCATAGCAACCCATTAAACAACTGTAGGAATCTTACGCCACTTTGTGTAACTTCTTATTGCAATATATCGGAAGTCATGGTGCCCCGTATCCATTAAAAGATTTCTGAATTCGATCCTACACTAGTCGCAAGTACATCTTCGGAAAGAAATGATACGCTGACTCATTTAATCAAAGTAAAAATATTAAGACGCTAATTTTACGTGTCTCCCAAGTAACATGGTCATAACATTTCATCTTTCACGCTGAACAGTATTAAACTGAAATTGGTTGAAAGTTCTCAGACACAAATTGAGCGTGTAAAATGCATGCCTAAGGGAAGAGTCCAAGGATCGTGACTACCTACAATGAACATGCAAAACTGCTGTATCCGTGTATCATTGATCCGGTATAATGCTGCGGTTAAAGAAATATCAGCCTCGGATGTTGTTAAACTTCGGAAGGCCTTCCGTTATAAATTTGAAAATTGGCATATAAAATCATCAAGAGCTGACGATAACTGATTCTTTATTCAGAATCAGTTTCAATCTTCGTCGTCAGATACCCTGCATACCAACTGAGAGAACACGTAACACGTATATTTATATCTGTCAATACAGCGTCACATTGTGAACTTGATCAAGTAGATTCTAGTAATATGAGGTAAAATATTTTAAAACGGTTACATGGCCTAATACTCTCTCATCAAATAAAATCCATCCTATGTCGTTGAAATTAAGATAACAAAACATAAATAACTGGATTGAAAATGTTCATTACATACAGAAAAATACTTAAATGTAATGATATGTGCAGAGGCACTTTTGACAATAGTAAAATGCACTGCTTAAAACAACATAAAATCTACCATCACTTTCATTCTTCTCCTACACATTGCAGTTAGGTTTCAATATGTAGTGTAGAAGCTGGTTATTTCACAGCTAACTCTGGTTACAAGTAGATTCAGAGTTGACACAGTGTAGTACCTATAGAATCTCCAAATACCGATATTTGCGATACTGTTCCTGTAACTAGCATCCTAGTGATCACGTATATCCGATAACACACGTGGCTATGAGCGATTGTAACAGTCATATTTTAAATTTACGATCCACGAGTCATATTCAGTGACCTACTATATATGATACAATGCTTTTAAACCCCATCTATACTCCATAAACCGCCTTATGGTACTTGGCGGAAGGTATTTTACGTACTACTGTCATCTTATCCCTTTCCTGTTCCAGAAGAGAATGGTCAACAGGAGGAACGATTGTTGGTAAATATCCGTGGGGGCTGGACTTTCCTTATCTTACCTTCGTAGCTTGTTTGCGAAATCTACGTAGCCGGAAGTAATAAATCAGTTAGGAACATGCACTCTTGGAGTTACAACAGTAAACACCATCTTTGTGCACGGCGCATCTCTCACAACGCCCACCACTGTATTTGGCTGAGCATCTCCGTGGCGATTTCTCAGTTGCTGCACGAATCTGTGATGAAATGCGAAGCTCTTTTCTCAATCTGTGCAACTGGTATAGGGAGTGAAGCCACACTAAAAAGATCAGAGAAACGTCATAAGTCTTACCTTTCATCGGCACGTATGTTATAGGGTTCCAAGACAATCCGAAGAAGAATGTTCCGATATTGGAGCATAGTATCGGATATTGCGTAGAGTGTTTCGATATTCTCTCTCATTTCGTTTTATATATTGTATCTCCAGGAAGTCGCAGTACTTGGGGTCGATAAACGAGAAATTCATTTCAAAAGGAGAACACCTCTGTGTATGTATGAGTAATCGCAATTCAGTGACAGCTGAGTGCTATTCTATGGCAGTTACTTTTTTCCTGTGGCACATCAGATACAAAGCATGTGATGGAGATAGCTAAAATATCAGGCTTTGGCAGTGAATGACGCAGACACGGAAAGGTCAGACAGATCGATATCTGGTAGTTTTATTACAGCCGCCGAGGGCACTCTCCAGGCGAAATTGCTATCCCTTCCCCTGAACTTCGAATCAGTTCCTACTTTGCTAGATTCTTCTACAGATTCGCGAGTAAGCTGGAAAACCGATGCACAAGTAGAAAACCCAGTTATGCACTATAACTGCTCTACAGAAACAGACGGTAATAGTTGGATTATTATACCCCAAATATTATGCTGTACTTAATGATCACCACTGGCATGATTAACAACAGTACTGTTGATATGGGTTATCAGGAAACTAGCGTTGTGTCGTATAACATAAGACTGTGGAAAATCCGCTACTCATTTAATGAATTTTGAATTATGCTTTTTTTTTATTTAACGTTAAGTAAGAATGAAGCTTAGTATAAAAGTATTTGAAGGCAGTTTCCCAGAAAATGTTGAGGAAGCGGAGGTTTCGGTTTATACTGCCTGACGAAAAGTATGTGGCCAACCCTGTGTAATGCAGAATTACCCACTAGATGACACGAGGTGTACTCGCCGCTATAAAAGAAGTCGAGGAATATTGTGTTGTTAGCAGAGAGCAGTACAGCAGAATACCACAGCCAGGAGAGGTCAGTGACCTCGAACGTGGGTTATTCATTGTGTGTCACATGATTAAGATATCTGTGAGGGACATTTCAGACCTACTAAAGCTGCACGACTGTTGGTGCTGTGAAGGCGAATTGGAAACGCGAAGAAGTAATAATAGCTAAAACAAGACGAGACAGAGCCCACGTATTGACTGGAGGAACTGTCAATCATTTAGGCGGGCGGTTGTAAGAAATCACATGAATTCGGCGCAAGGGATCACTCCTGAGTTCCAAAGTGCCACCAGCAATCCATCTAGGACAATCAGCGCAGGTAGTTAAAAGGAATTAGTTAGAAAGAGCAGCTCATTTCTGAACGGAATACAAAGGGACGCTTGAGATCTAGCAAAGAGAGATGTTATTCGACAGTGGATGAGTCACAACGAGAGATTTGGAGTGATGAATCATCCTACGGCATTCCGATGGAAAGGTTTGGAATTGGCAAGTGACAGAGAATGTTACCTGTCATAATGCGTAGTGGCGACGATGAAACAAGAAGGAGGTGGTGTTATGGTATTTGGGATGTTTTTCGTGGTTATGGTGTGGTACCCTTATTGAGCTTAATAACACGCTAAATACTGAATATGGAAGGATTCAATGCATTTTACACTGTCATGTATTGCATACAGTACACTGTATAAACATGACTAGGCACCGTGTCATAAAGCAGCATCTATAAGGAAGTGGTTTGTTCACAAAAACATTTCTGAAGTGGAAGGCCAAGCACAATTCTCCGACCTGGACCGAATGGAATACCTTTGAGATGATTTAGAAAGTCGTCTTCGTTCAGAAGGACAGCGTCGATCATCACTACATTCTCTGGCTTCGGTTTTTGCTGATGAACGGCCATTCCTTCAGACAATCTGACGCGTCGTTGACAGTGGTCCCACAAGAGTTCAGGCCAACGCATAGGTGAAGGGTGGACAAACCCCTCATTAATGCCCGCTAGTCGATATCCGAATACCTTTTCTCAGATAGCGTATACTTATGATTTGAAAGCGTACAGAAACACACTACGTAACATTTTATCAGTTTGAACCCCAGTTTTGGAAGTGAGGGAAAAAAAAAACAAGTGCCTATTTTACTTTCAAGATGTGACATGCGTTATTAACGGATTTCAATAACTCATCAAGAAAGAAATTAAATTATATCACAAATACGTAAATTACGCGTCCATAATTTTTAAACAATAGCTTGAAAACCTTAGCGGAATATCTGCTGGACCACTGCAATTTCTATTCCGTTAGATTTCAAATATGTTGACAATGTACCCTATGAAAAAGTACTTCGTCCCAAGACGCGGTTAATGACCACTTCAGCCATCATAGTTTGCTTTTATGACCAGTAGATTTCCGTTGTATGGACTCATTAAACTAGGAAGATTCACGAGCAAACGTATGATTACGTCCGTGAATTTTTACCTTAGTGGAATCTTGATTTCCTGTGTTGCGTAGTCTCGCAAGAAGAAATAGCTCATCCGAGATGCCGAGCAATGTCAGATTATCTCCTGAACCCACGTGCTTGTCATTTAATGTACTTATATCGACACTCTGTACGGAATCACATAATTTCTTTTCAGTTTGAATCTTTCACTTTCAGACATAATGAGCTCCGCGTTTTTGTGCTAACAAGGGAACCTCCCCATGGCACCCCCCTCAGATTTAGTTATAAGTTGGCACAGTGGATAGGCCTTGAAAAACTGAACACAGATCAATCGAGAAAACAGGAAGAAGTTGTGTGGAACTATGAAAAAAATAAGCAAAATATACAAACTGAGTAGTCCATGTGCAAGGAAAATGTAAACTCAGGAGCGCCGTGGTTCCAGTCCTCCCTCGAGTGAGAAGTTTAATTTTTTATTTTCGGATAATTATTATCTGTCCGTCCGTCCGTCGCGAGGCAACTGCGTCGTAGTATGGGGACGCTACACCTAAACGGGAAAATTTGAAAACATTAAAAACATATGTTTTGACAGAGCACAGAGAAAACTGTGCGACTGTGTAACTTTTGCATTCATTTATTGCAGTTTATGTGACAAACTCTTATGTTTTCATCACTTTTTTGGGAGTGATTATCACATCCACAAGAAAACTAAATCAGGCAAGGTAGAAGAATCTTTTTACCCATTCGCCAAGTGTACAAGTTACGACGGTCGACAACATATTCCTGTCATGTGATGCACATGCCGTCACCAGTGTCGTATAGAATATATCAGACGTGTTTTCCTGTGGAGAAATCGGTTGACCTATGACCTTACTATCAAATGTTTTCAGTTCCCATTGGAGAGGCACGTTCTTTCGTCTACTAATCGCACGGTTTTGCGATGAGATCGCAAAACACAGACACTAAACTTATTACAGTGAACAGAGACTTCAATGAACGAACGGTCAGATCATAACATTGCGAAATAAAAAAAGTAAACTTTTCACTCGAGGGAAGACTTGAACCAAGGACTTCTCGTTCCGTACCTGCTCACGCTAACCACGGAACCACGGCGTTACTGGGCTCCTGCCCTCCTCGATGTTGCTTATCTTGCGCATGGACAACTCAGTTTGATTTTGCTTATTTTTTTCATAGTTCCACACAACTTCTTCCTGTTTTCTCGGTTGATCTGTGTTCAGATTTTCAAGGCCTATCCACTGTGCCAACTTATAACTAAATCTGAGGGGTGTGTGATGGGGGGGTTCCCTTGTAAAGAATTTGGAAAAAAAACTCCCTCCGTTTTAGAATGCAGGACTTGTTCTGGAAACGACCCGCTGAGTTGTGGCTAAGATTTCTCTGCGATATCCTCTCTTTCAGGAGTGCTAGTCCGGCTACACATGCAGGGAGTTGTTGTGAAGTTTTGGGAGTAGTAGATACTAGCAAGAGTGTTGCTGTGAGGGTGGTTGGATCTTCAGATGGTAGGACTTGCCCGCAGATTGCAAGGATCCGTTTTCGTAATTAGTTCCAGCACACAGTTTTAGTCTGCTAGGAAGCTTTCCGAAATCCCTATTCCATTCAAGTGGATCACCGCTAGTTGTCATCGGTGACGCATAGAACGTTTTATCATATAGCCTAATATAACCTAACTACTGTCTTCCAGATGTCTCATCTTTAGATACCACTGTAATGAGATTTGACTGTGAAAGCCAACGTGTAATAGGAAGCCTGAGGAGATGATCACTCCTATTACTTTCTTGTGTAGCTGTCGGCCAAGACGAATATTGGACTGTTTAAAGTTATCAGAGGGTCTAAATCGGTATAATTAATAACGGAAATTTGTGTGCGCGTTGACTTGTGGACAAAAAGTGCCACAAAGTGAAAGATTCAAACTGGGAGGAAGTTACGTGATTGTATGCAGATTGTCGATAGAAGCACATAAAATGACAAGCTCACGGGGGCTTCCCACCAACAATATGGCAAATGTGGGCAACGCAATCACAATCTTTAGCAGTTGAATTGGAGATAGTTGCTAGGTTAGAAAGTATGTCCTGTCACTGCGGCATGAGGAACGTACAGGGCGTATCGATAGATAGTACAAGGGATGCTGGGTGGCAGAAGAGTATCATGTGAGCGTATTGTGCTAGTTAACTTGTGTTCGTTAAAGCCTCGTTTGCATGCTAGCGTCTCTGAAATGTGCAGGGCGACGTAGGTGGTTTGGACCACACAGCTAGGCAATGAGTAAAGGATACATTGTACATTATTGTGAAGAAAACATGAGTTTAATTCTGTTACTGAAAGTACTCAATATTATCGACACAAACTCCTATACATTTTTGTATCATATCTTGTCGAACCGCATGTCACAGATTACTCCAGCTGCTTCTTGTACCTTTTGGTGACTCCACGGGTGTTTCGTAAATCAGGATTTCCGAGTATAGAAATGGAAATGCAGTCATGTCGGTCCAGTGGATAGGCTATTGAGCATTCACGTCAATCCACGGGTGTTTCGTAAATCAGGATTTCTGAACATAGTAATGAAAATTCTATCATATCAGTCCAGTGAACAAGGGTTCTAGGCTATTGAGCCTTCACGTCCAATTCACCTGTTGCCGAAGGTGTAATCAGGTGCCCACGTACCACATTGTCGAAACGTGTTGGTGTGCCATCCTCCTGGTGCAATATAGCACGGGGGATGTCCCAAGGCACCACATACAACAACCCGGGTAAGACCTCTCCCAAATACAAGCTACAGCGCTAGTGTCAGTCCTAGTAGAGGGAAAGGGAAATTTTAACAAAATTCAATGAAGGAGCTGTTGGGCGATGAAATCTGGGGCCGCTGGCAGAGTGTGGTAGCAGACGACAGCCAGCAGACCAGGCAAGGTAAACATGAAAGAGGGCAGTGACAGTAGGCTGCAGCGTCCAGGAGGGGCTCGTTTCCATTCCCGTCTACGCGCCACGTTCGCTTCCCACCTGGCATATCGGGGTTTTGGCTAGGCGTACTTTGTGGGAAGCGCAGCGGCGCTGCAACAGCCCCAGATATGGCGGTGGGAGTTGCCATCCGGCAAGCACCTCTAGTGCCAAGTTGCGGCATAGAATCCAGGAGGGCGCGGGTTCGAGTACGGGCCTGTCCTGGGAGCAGCGGTGGTCCGAGGGCCACGGGTGACCAGTATCAACGTTCGTCCCATGGTAGGACAGAGCAGCCCAAACGGGGCGGAGAACGGCGAGCACCAGGGACTGTAGCAGTCTCCGGAATTGCGGGCAGCGGCGCAGTGCAAGACGCCACGCATCAGTTGGCGGCGACCGGGCAGATCGCGGCCGACTTACAGCTGAGCGGCCTTGATGACAACAGCAGCAGCAGCAGCAGCGTCGGCATACCTGAGCCAGCTGGAGTCGTGACACGGCTACGGTCAGCATGCGGACACTGTGCTGCGTCCATTGAATCCAGTAAATCAGCTGAATAAAGCAATGCTACCGAATACCGTTGTATCACTCTGCACTGCTCCTCGTCACTCTTGAACTTTCTTGGCCTCCTGACGAAATACGGCGCGGTGGGTCCCAGCTTCAGCTCGGCCATGTGTAGTGCCGGGTTCGACCCCCAACCCCGCAACAAAGGTAACCACGACCATCAACATGCAGGAGCATGAGATATGGGCCCGTAATACGGTAATTATTGAGATCTGACCACACGTTGACAACAAAAAGATGTTGGTGAGACTTTTCATCCACCAAATTATGGATATTTCTGGAAATGAACATGCCGCCCCTTGTAGAGATGCGCTTACCAGAAAACATGATACATTGCAGAAAGTGAGGAACCAGCACACTGTTCCGAGCAGTCATTGGCAAAAGTTAACGCTACGAAAAAAGGCAACTGAATCAACGCATGAGCTTTCTGGATTTTGCAGGGATGATGGTGCTCACTGCGCAGAACGTGCAACACTGCCATGTGGTTCACAGTCATGGTGTACGTACAGCATGGGTGCTCGTAGAAGGCTGCCCTGCAAAACGCTGATGTACAGCTTCTTCAAGCTCTGCTGTACGACGTGTCCCAGGGAGTCCAATGTCCTGAAATTAGGACTTATACTACCCGTTTCACCGAAACGCCTGTCCTGTGTTTCAAACCAACGAGGTGCATGCTGGGTGACGGCTGTTGGAGTAGCGTTCTTCATAGAGCCGGCAAGCTTCTCTTGCATTCTCTTGGATTCCCCGTAAACGAGAAGCAGGTCGGTGTACTCTGCACTTGAGTCCACTACCGCAACTCTTCATTCCCGCTTTCCGGTAGCTACATGAATGACTGAAAGCTATTTGTAGTATGAAACACAAAAGAGTACTGTATAGTACCGTTCTCTACAAGACGTTGTGGAGTGCTGAGTGCAGTATGTAACAAAAAAAGCAGTAGGCCTATCACTGGTAAATAATCTGAAATCGCAGTGCACACAGTATGCCTTCTGCTTCTTCTTTATACGGGTTTGTTTACCGACATTCTCGAGTGCGTCAACAGTCTCAAAACTATTGCAGTTTACTTTCTCGGGGCTATTCTTGGCCTAACTCATACACTTCTGGAAATTGAAATAAGAACACCGTGAATTCATTGTCCCAGGAAGGGGAAACTTTATTGACACTTTCCTGGGGTCAGATACATCACATGATCACACTGACAGAACCACAGGCACATAGACACAGGCAACAGAGCATGCACAATGTCGGCACTAGTACAGTGTATATCCACCTTTCGCAGCAATGCAGGCTGCTTTTCTTCCATGGAGACGATCGTAGAGATGCTGGATGTAGTCCTGTGGAACGGCTTGCCATGCCATTTCCACCTGGCGCCTCAGTTGGACCAGCGTTCGTGCTGGACGTGCAGACCGCGTGAGACGACGCTTCATCCAGTCCCAAACATGCTCAATGGGGGACAGATCCGGAGATCTTGCTGGCCAGGGTAGTTGACTTACACCTTCTAGAGCACGTTGGGTGGCACGGGATACATGCGGACGTGCATTGTCCTGTTGGAACAGCAAGTTCCCTTGCCGGTCTAGGAATGGTAGAACGATGGGTTCGATGACGGTTTGGATGTACCGTGCACTATTCAGTGTCCCCTCGACGATCACCAGTGGTGTACGGCCAGTGTAGGAGATCGCTCCCCACACCATGATGCCGGGTGTTGGCCCTGTGTGCCTCGGTCGTATGCAGTCCTGATTGTGGCGCTCACCTGCACGGCGCCAAACACGCGTACGACCATCATTGGCACCAAGGCAGAAGCGACTCTCATCGCTGAAGACGACACGTCTCCATTCGTCCCTCCATTCACGCCTGTCGCGACACCACTGGAGGCGGGCTGCACGATGTTGGGGCGTGAGCGGAAGACGGCCTAACGGTGTGCGGGACCGTAGCCCAGCTTCATGGAGACGGTTGCGAATGGTCCTCGCCGATACCCCAGGAGCAACAGTGTCCCTAATTTGCTGGGAAGTGGCGGTGCGGTCCCCTACGGCACTGCGTAGGATCCTACGGTCTTGGCGTGCATCCGTGCGTCGCTGCGGTCCGGTCCCAGGTCGACGGGCACGTGCACCTTCCGCCGACCACTGGCGACAACATCGATGTACTGTGGAGACCTCACGCCCCACGTGTTGAGCAATTCGGCGGTACGTCCACCCGACCTCCCGCATGCCCACTATACGCCCTCGCTCAAAGTCCGTCAACTGCACATACGGTTCACGTCCACGCTGTCGCGGCATGCTACCAGTGTTAAAGACTGCGATGGAGCTCCGTATGCCACGGCAAACTGGCTGACACTGACGGCGGCGGTGCACAAATGCTGCGCAGCTAGCGCCATTCGACGGCCAACACCGCGGTTCCTGGTGTGTCCGTTGTGCCGTGCGTGTGATCATTGCTTGTACAGCCCTCTCGCAGTGTCCGGAGCAAGTATGGTGGGTCTGACACACCGGTGTCAATGTGTTCTTTTTTCCATTTCCAGGAGTGTATGTTCCAAACCGCCTGCGTCCTCCGCCACATTTCAGAAACGTTATCATGCTAGAAGAGCTTTCGAAAATACCTTTATTGACAAAATATATTCATATGGTACCTATTTACCAATCACTAAGCCTTGCAACATACCTTTTGATGCACCCTCTACGTACACCGCAAAGGCCTCAACTCCAAGTGGAGTGCTGTGTCTAGTAGCATAATGAAGACGTCGATTGCCCTCTACAATCACGAATTGTAGGAGCAAATTACTTGGCCGGTAAATACTACATTTCAGTAACTTATGATGTGACATACTATCGAAAATGACTTTCTCGTTATGGGATATAAAGCTACCTATAGATATGTGTGATCTGCTTACCAGATGCCACAAGTACGACACCATGGGAAGCTCCAGTCTTGGAAAGGGTCGCTGGAACTGAAAGTTCACGATAAACAATCAGACTACAAGTGCAGGGTTTTTAAATCACACGAGATGATGCATCTTGTGAACCAACAGGGTACTGTTAAGGTATTCTCCATCATTACGTGAGACGAAAGACGACAGACAACGTGGCAATATCATCACCTTCTTTTTAAGAGTTGTCTTACTGATGTGATGCGCCTGACCACTACTTCTTTCCCTGTCCCAAACTCTTTATTTCAGGGTAGTTTACACATCAAACTCATTAGTTGTTTCTGGATATATTTCAATTTCAGTCTTCTTCTCTAGTTTTCACTCTTTACAGCTCCCTCCTGTACCTTTCCATGAAGCATTGAAGCATTAACACATGCCCTGTCGCCTTTTCCCGTCTTCTTGTCAATATTTTACACATTTTTTCATACTTGTCCATTCAGCGGCCAACTTCCACGTTTCTTATCACACCACCTTATTTGCAACACCCTTCTATAGCACCAAATCTCAAATGGTACATGTCTCTTTTTTATGTTTTGCCTATAGTCCTTAATTCACTTTCGCATAATTCTGTGCTTCGCAGTGCTTTCTCAGAATTTTTTTTCTCAAATTTAGGCCAATATTTGACGCTTATTTTCCCCAGGAATGTCCTTTTTGTCTGAGCTAATCTGATCTGTCATTCTTGTTTTGGCCGTTGTGTATTGTTTTGTTTCCCAGATAACATACATCCTTCTCTTCGTTTGATTCGTGATCTCTGATTTTGATGTTAAGTTTATAAATAATCTCATATCTGCTACTCGTCATTACTCTCATCTTTCTTCAGTTCACTCTCAATAAGTAGTGTGTACTCACTAGACTTCTCGTTCCATCATCAGGGCCTGTAATTCTTGTTCACTGTGACTGAGGATAGTAATGGTTCAAAATGGCTCTCAGCACTATGGGACATAACATCTGAGGTAATCAGCCCCCTAGAACTTAGAACTACTTAAACCTAACTAAGCTAAGGACATCACACACATCCATGCCCCAGGCGGGATTCGAACCTACGACCGTAGCGGTCGCGCGGTTCCAGACTGAAGCGCCTAGAACCGCTCGTCCACAACGGCCAGCCGGATAGTAATGTTATCAGTGAATCCTGTCATTAATATCTCTTCATCCTAAATTTTGCTCCCACTCCCAAACTTTTCTGTTCATTCCGTACTGCTTTCGATGTACAGATTGGACAGTAGGTGAGAAAGACTGCATCCTGTCTTACACCCTTTTGATACAAAGCACTACGCTCTTTGTACTCCATTGTTATTGTCGTTTTTGGTTCGTGTAGGTGTTGTGTATTAACTGTTTTTCCTTAAAGTCTGTTATCGAGCTTAACGTCAGATATGCCTCTGTGATGAGTTCACGGTTACTAAATCCAAAATGATCGTCAGCTAAGTTGATCCTCAATTCTCTGTCAAATTCTTCTTCATACTGTTCCGGTCAGCAACTCATGAAGTTTCTAGTTTCTGTGACACCCCAATAACGGATATGATGACAACTTTTAATTTTAATTAAAAGAAGGAAAAACACATTATGGTAATTAGAAAACTCAGTTTGGTGTCAAATAACTTCGAATTAAAGTACAACAGAGCTCATTTCAATAATTACGAAACATTCAGTATGTTACAAATTAAACATTAAATATATCTCCCAATGTGGCAAAATCGTATTTAAGTAATTGTTTTTATTTAGTTAACTAATTCTTATCGTTGTTAACAGTTTCATAATCTTCTGCCAGAAGCTACTATATGTTACGACTTACACATTTCAAGTTGAACTAATTCTTGCTAACTCGTGCTATGCCTTGAAACTTCTCCCACATTTCTAAATAAATACACAGTATATAACACGCTAAGGGGTTGAATTCGCCATTATTGGATGTTAGTCGTCCTCACACACCATCAAGAACCATCGAGTTGCGAAGATGTAAAGTGCCGTTGCTTCTGAGCCGCTTAATGAAATAAAGTGTCGTTTGATATTTGAACAACTTCTCAAAGATCAAATTATTGTTATGTGGTACATATGTTGTATTCTGTTTAGCTTAGGTTGAAATTAAATACGGCAGATCTTAACTTAAATGCGCTGCCAAATACTAAACAAATAATGCACCATACTGTGATTGCGACCAATTTTTATAAGACAAATTAATATCTCCATATATGAATGAGCAACATACAAGCATAACAATGATACAATTTCACTGTTTTATTTATTTATACAAGTTTTTTATGCAACATGGTCTGTGTAGGACCATCAGGTTCTTTCTTAGGTCGGACTAAAGTTTCACACATACCCTACCTCTTTACATTACTTACTGATTCTAATATGACAAATGGTATTAAATTGGTCTGAATGTATGGAGTCACAATACTATGAGATAGTAAATTAATGCTCACAGTAATTCTACTACTGCCGCTGTGGTCTTAACAGTGACAGTAGTAGTACTAATAATCGAGTTATGGGGAAAGGAAATTTAAGGAGACAGCACCCGGTAGGAATACTGGCAAATGAAAAGATGTGGTTAGAAAGAAAGATTTAGACTAATGAATTACTGTTTAATTAGTGGAAAAAACACTGTACAGGGAATTTTGACTTCCCGTAGAAGACTTATAACGCATAAGATCATCAACATCATCTTGGACAGTTTCCAGCCACTGGCTGGGTCTGCCGGGAACACAAGCCTCTCCATCGTGTTCTGTCTTTCCACCATTCCCCCTCTTCCTCCTTCGTCCAGTTCTCTCCTCTTCTCGTCACACATTCCTTCACTCCCTTCACCCATCTATCTCTTGGTCTTCCCCTGGGCCTCTTCCCCTCCAGTTGCAGATCAAACATCCTCTTTGGAATTCTTCCCTCATCCATTCTCTTCATGTGTCCATACCACTGCAGTCTTGATTTTTCTATCCTGTCCTGTACTGGTTCCTCCTTTAGTCTTTCCCTCACATACACATTTCGCAATCTGTCTCGTCTTGTTCGCAATCTGTCTCAGCCTGCTCCTCTGGAACTTCATTCCACTAGCTTGTCTCCCATAAGTCCAACCCCTCGTCCAAGTCGTGGGAGATGGGCAACGGCACAAAGTAGGGGACTGCCTATAGGGGCGATGTACAGCGGGGACTTCGTGTGCCCCAGGACCGCTATGGTAGCTGGGAAGGCCCTATGGGAACCCTGAAACGTGACGGCTAACGGGGCTCTGGTGAAGCTGCGATAGGCCTAGGAAGCCAGTAGTGGATAAATCAACTGCTTTCAAAAAAGGGAACATGCCTCGGATCACGGAACGCATAAGATGTTTTTTTTTATTCTGATCTGCGGGAAATACCCTAAATGAGAGACAGTTTGCAAGCTTAACAACTTGCACGTATGGCAACCTCCGTACATTGCTCATTTTGTGATTCAAAAGTAGAGGCAATACCGTTAGAAGATTTATGTTACAGTTTCCTTAGAATGATCGCCATATCAACAACGCGAAAAAAATGAGATGTCACTCACGTTCTAGTAAGTCGGTTTAATAATTTGGTGATTCTATCGTGCCCATATTGACCAGTTATTGCTTCATCTGCAGCGCTCACCTCTAGCAAACTTGCAAATTTTAATGAAAAAAATATATTGTTCTGTACTTTATTTTTGTTGTGTAAATCATAGTTCATTTGAATCTGATTTGGTCGCTTTTCACGTCACTGAGTTCCATGCACGCATCATTGTCGTTGTTGTATTCCCTATGGGAGCCGAAACGTCACAGAGCTACAAACCCATTTTCCGGTAAACAATTCGTGTATTTCCCTTTGAGCTCACTGGCTAACTGGAATTGGCCCCTTTGACGTCAACGCCGACTGCTTAATTTACGTTTAGGTTTCCACTTTGTTTGAAGGCTCTTTGTTATATGAGCTATATGCAGTACTGACCATTCGGTGACACGTGGTGGGCTCTTACTGTGTTTATATACGCTACTTCCATATAACTCTTATGAGTTATTGCTGTTAAATTATTGCGTAATATCTCTTAGGTTGCGTTTAATGGAGCAATTAATCATGGCAACTACAGATATCAAATAATTTTATGCATGGCATACTTAACTCGTCATGAAAAGAATCTTCCGATATTTCGTTTTACGAAACAATGTTGACATTCTTTACACCATCAGACCCCATTTTTACTTGACTCTACATTCTGTACTTGGTCGAAGGTTCGCATTCTACATATCATAAATCGACTATACCATTAAATGTAACTACTAGACTTAATCTAAAGCCAGTACACTTCCTACAATTAAATGGATACGGTAAATTAAGTTACATCTTCTGAAAATTAAGAATTTCAATGCTGCTACACAATTTAAGTTTGGTTAACGTTAAATTACTCTGTTTCTGTGAATGACTGCGAACTTCTTATCTGAGGTTCTAAGTTACAACATCGCAACTACGTCAATATATACCTCAAACATACTGCTTGGAATTTAGCACTTTACTGATACGGTGAAGTTAACCTTGTTGAAAAGGTGAGAGTGTATGCCGGAACGGGTCCAGAAGCAAGACGCCTTGATCGGCTAGGTTTTTATAGCAATGTTCCTACTCTCTCCTAGAATAGTACGAAAGAAACGTTCTTCATTGACTAGCACTCCCCTACACTTGCGACAGTATTTGCAAAAAGCTTGATTTGAGACACGAAACAGTGGTAAACGTACACGACTCCCATTTCGGTATTAGACCGTTATGTTATGTTATGTTATGTTATGTTAACCGGGGGCATACAAACGGGGGAGAGGCTCCGTCCCCGCCGCAGCAGCAGTGGTGGTCCGCAACCCCGCGACGACTACCGCAGTCCACTTCACCCCTCCGCCGCCCCACAGGGGATACCCCCCAGGGAACGTCTCACTCCAGACGAGTGTAACCCCTATGTTCGCGTGGTAGAGTAATGGTGGTGTACGCGTACGTGGAGAACTTGGTTGCGCAGCAATGGCCGACATAGTGTAGCTGAGGCGGAATAAGGGGAACCAGCCCGCATTTGCCAAGGCAGATGGAAAACCGCCTAAAAACCATTCACAGACTGGCCGGCTCACCTGACCTCGACACAAATCCGCCGGGCGGATTCGTGCCAGGGACCGGTGCTCCTTCCCGCCCGGAAAGCCGTGCGTTAGACCGCGCGGCTAACCGGGCGGGCATTAGACCCTTACTATGTGATTACATTCGTGAAGGTAGCTGATCGGATTACTGTGAACATCAACATAGCATTACTTCGTGTGTCATCTGCTAGAACTATTGTAACTGGTTTTCTATGAACTTCATTTTATGCCTTTTGGAGTGCAGTGATAGCTGCATTTTTAGCAATGGTATGTAACCGCTAGCTCTATAAAACATCCGTACCTAAGAACTAGAAAGTTGCACAGATCGCAAAAAACACAAGAAACGGAAGTAAGCCATTGAATTAAAGACTCAAATCGTTCATATCGATTTGCAGTAGGATTTTTTTCGTAAATACACTGCTTTCTAACGTTATGAAATATCTCACAGAAAATCATCTATTGACATTAACGTACACAGATTCAGAATACGTCGTTCTTGTGAAACGTGAACTGATGAGACTTATGAGCAGGGCACCTCAAGACCATACCATATTTCTAGATTCAACTGTCACCTGCGGATACGCTCGCATATCGGTAGCTTTCTTATGTTGGTAATAAATAAGGTATTGTACGTGCAATAGCATCAGCTGCTGTCACGCGTTTCGCAGATTGTTAAGCGTAGCTCGACGCCGAGACGCGCCTCCCCACCACTCAAACTTCTCCAAACGATGACATGGCAAGCATATAGCGTTGCTGCCTAGAGACGCTAGCGAATGGGCGTTTTTCATTGGGCAGAAAATTTAATAATATTTTAACAAAGTTTATGTTCACTAACATAAAAATTTTGGCTCCATCCGCTAGCTCACACTTCACACTTTTAAGTGTCGACTTCTCTTTTTCTTTCTCTTTTTTTTATTTACTTTATACAGTACAATATGTTATTCCTCAAGGTTTACGCTATCTCTAAACGAAATTTCATCGCATTGATTCTGTGGTTTGCTCGTGAAACCGCAATAGAATTATTTTCCTACGTATATTACGTAGTACGGAAGTACGTATTAAACACGTTGAACATTGTATAACTATTGTATTCATTATTTTCAGTCGTTTTGTGTCGAACATATGAACTAATAAATGCGTTTTCACAAAAATTATGAAGTTCAAAAGTCAAATACTAAATTTATGTTTCAAAGAGTGAATACATTTCCTTCATTCGCATGATATTCTGTAAATCAATAAATATCTTGTACTGCGTTCTTCTGTAAGTAGCTTACGTTCTTCCATGGTATTCAAGCTATCTCCATACCAAATTCCATCAAAATCGGTTCAGCAGTTAAGTCACGAAAAGCCTGTGATTCTGGTAAAATAGAGCCTGTATGCTGCCCCAACCTACGCTTACGTTACCTGTGAAAACACCATAAGTTTTGAAGATTAGCGTGTTCAAACAAACAGAAACAATGGTTTTACAGTTTTATTATTAGTACTGATTTCCAGAATGTTTGACAACTTCACTCACACAGAGTTTCTAATCAAATCGTGTGTCTAGTTGTGTGGTTGCATTTCTTATTTCCTGCCAGTAAGAACAAATAGTTTGTAGTAATTGATGAGAAGTCTTCTAGCGAAAGTGAAGTGTTATCTGTAGTGTTACAGTCCCTGGTCTTTGTCAACATAAACGATTTAGGACCAAATCTGAGAAGACCCTTTCATTGTTTACGGATGCTGCTGCCGTTTACAGATTAGTAAAATAATCAGAAGATCAAAATGAATTGCAAAATTACATAGACAATATATCTGAGTGGTGCTAAAATCGGCAATTGACCCAAACTAATGAGAGTTTGAAGTTGTCCACATGAGTACAATAAAAAAATAAACAATAGAAAGTTAAATATTGGTTACGCTATAAATCACACATAATGGTAGGTTGTCGATTTAACAAATACTTAGTGATTCACTTAAGAACAACTCAAACCGGAACCACGTCATAGAAAGATGATTTAGGGAAAGTGAATCAAAGATTGCGTTTTATTTACAGAATACTTAGATGCAACAAGTTTCTTATAGAGACTATAAAGACTGCGCTTGCCCGTCCAATTCTTGTGTATTGCTGCACGCTATAGGATCCTTACGAGACAGGATTTACGGAGGAAAAAGGAACGTCGAAAGAAGGGCAGCTCGTTTTGTACCATCGTGAAGTAGGGGAGAGAGCGTCAAGAGTACGATAAATAGCTTGGGGTGTTATACGCAAAAAAACCAAAGGTGTTTCTCATTCGGACAAAGTACTTACACAAAATTCAATCACCAAATTTCTCGTCCGAATATCAAAATGTTTTGTTGATTCCCCCATACATTTCTAGGAGGTATGAGCACTGTCACGGAAAGGTTTTTGGCTCATTCACCCAATGTGGTATTCGAGAGGGGAATGGTCTTTAACATTACAAAGCAGTGCCTCATAATTACCAGTTATTTAATTCTGTAACTTGATTTAATTTCTTAGATATGTATGTAGTTCGTTAATTTTGTAAATTTACACTACTAAAAAAACGATATTGCAATTACGAAGAACTACTGGAAAGTAATATTGTAAATTTAGGCTATAGAAACTTTGGCAAAGTCAGAGAAATTCGTATTGCATAAAAATCCAAAGATCATGTTTCGAGTGTGGAAATAATATCGTCAGGCGCGTGCCCGCTTAGAGAGAGAGAGAGAGAGAGAGAGAGAGAGAGAGAGAGAGAGAGAGAGAGAGACGCAGTTAGCGCCATGGACGTAAAAAAAAAAAAAAAAAAGAGATATCATAGCGTTACAAACTTCGAGCCGACGTGGGCTGTTTTAATTCATATCTCCATGGTTCACTTCGGTGTTACTAGCCCGTGATGTCCTCTGACGTGCCCGTGCCCAGTTTCGACCGTGCTGGGTGCTTTGAGTGGAAACGTAGTGGTTTCATCAAAAAACCACCTGGTTTGTTTACAGGTGTCCTAATCGATCCAGTTAAAAATAACGATTAATAGAATCACATTTCATTCGTATATGGAGACGTTCAAGCAACATTGTGTTTCTTATACAACAATCATGGTTGCACTTATTATTTTTATTGTAGTGGTTTCATTTTTGTCTTTTAACTTCAAATCTACCTTGCTGTACTCATTGACCATTCTTTCTCGTGTTTTTAATTCCCTTCCAATTCACATACACTCCTACACCAAGCCCACACTATTTCAACGGTCTCGCACCCGTACAACAAGCAGCTACGTAACCGCAGTAATTGTTAGCGCAGCATGTCATGCCCTAAATTTCTTCTGCCGATAATTATTCATTGTTCACATTTTCTTCTGTTTAAAAAAGATTCTGGCTAGAACAGTCGGAGACGGTAGTCGTGTGTGTAAGCTTCGTGTGTACGATTTTATGAATGTGTAACTGTGTTTTGCTTGCTTTCTGAAGTAGGCTTTGGCTGAAAATTTGTGTGACCACTCTTTTACTCGTCCCTGAGTGCTGCTCGCCGTGTAAGTGACAATCTCTCCGTTTCAAAGTATAGTTATTCCCTTATAAATTTGTCGTAAATAATTCAATGCATTTCAACAGGCAAAATGATTTAAATAATTACAGTACCAGAAGAGCAAAGTGACATTCATTACGCAACATTAAGAGTGGCTGTAGCACAAACAGTGGTTCACAATGGTGCAAACAAAAGTTTTTCTCACTTACAAACTTACATAAAATACCAGAGAGACAGAAAAGTAATATTCGAAACAACGGAAAACATTTCTCTTTGACAAGCCTTCATGTTCTGCCAAAAATTATTTATTATTTTAATGCACAAATGGTGATGGGTAGGAATTATTAAGCAACATATGTCAATCTTTAATGAAAAACGAGAAAACTAATGAAAGAATAGAGGCATTGTCCAAAAAAGAAAATGTTGATGTCAACATATAAGACTCATTTCACATCATTACGATGTATTGTGCAAATGATGCATGGAACATGAAATTAATTACTTAAGTAACTAACTACTGATATCTCACAAAGCGTGCTATAGGCTTATATATTTTGAAAACCTCAAAATGAAACTTAAAACTAAAATCAAACAGATTATAAAAGTAGACGTACATTCCAATTTTGCTATGTTTGGCTATTCCTGTAAAACCTACGGAGTTGCCGCTGAAAAATAATTCTGGAAAACAAGCAAGTAGGATACTGATGGGACAGGTGCAATACGTCTATCATTGCTATCATTGCTAAAAATGTTAAAGCAAAATATCCATCTGACCGAGTGACAAGCGTTTGAGACCATTCGCTTAATCACATTTATAGCATTCCACAATGGAAGAAGCTTAAAAAATTATATCTATTCTTTGTTTTTGTATATAACCCTATAAATTACTGTTATTGGCCAGACAGTGAATGACGTATCAAAAGTAAAACTTCAGTGTGTACACGACAGTGAGATTAATGCGCTAACAATCTAATGAAACAAGAACTCTGTCCAACATACAGGTATGCCCCTATACTGTTATGTTTCTGTGACACTTAAATAATCGTTCACTTACTTGACATGTACAAGATATGATAACACACGTTGCTTCTTGCCTAAATGGACGCGTTGATAAGCTAACAAAGAATATGTAGGAAATTTTTTTGAACATGTGAACGTTAAAAGTTTTTGAATACCGCTTGAAAGCTGAAAATGTGACGAACAAGTAGCAGTAGCAGTAAGAAAACAAGCACTGGTTTCAGAATTCCTGCTCCATTTACTGTCGACATAAATATGGTAAAAGTGAAATAAAATGCATCACGAAAACGACTATTTCACAGCACGTTCGTCACTTCTTCGTTATTCAAACTATATCAACAAAAACAAGTTATATTAACGAGGCCTAATGTGTCACATAACTAGAGCTAATACGTATTCATGAAAAGAAAAATGTTCGAAATTGCTTTCCTCACACTGTGTTATCCATGCAAGCACTGTAACTTTTAGAATTTAAAACAGCTTTTGCGTCCACACGTCAGAAACAATGAACAAGAAGGAATCGAAAACAGAAGTTTGCTAACGTTTTGGGCTATTTATGATGCGCGACGTCCCGCCCACTCTGGCTGCAAATCAACGTACAGCTTAAGACTATATCGCCATCTCTCCCCCTTTTTTTTCTTTTTACCTACATGGTTACCACAGTCTAGCCAGATCACTCTCTGGCGGGAAAGTTGTTATCGTTTGGTAGCTGCAGCGACGCTAGCGCTCTAAGCGGTGAGAAGGTAGTGTCACGCCTAGTAAAGCTAGTATTTGTTTGTAATTCTTTTCTTCTTAATTAATGAAACAGTAGGCAATTTAATAACGCACTGAACGCAAAAATATAAGAAGAGAAATGAAGTATCGTGAAGTACGTATAAAAACAGCCGAGTCACGACGATTCAGTGACATAAGCTAGAATATATTCATGAAAATGTATTTTTCAGTATGTGTATATTTGCAGCTTATTCCTCTGGAAACAAGAGAGGATAAACAAACATTTCCTGGATGAAAAGCATATGTATATTTCTGTTGTTTTCCATTGTTATTATCATAGGCACTTTCCTATACACTTAAAAAAAATTTTGGAATCTAGTGATTTGACCATTCTTACACTTCACTTAACAGTCTAATACACAAATATTTTTTGAAAATATAATTACTTTTGCTTCAAAAGCGAGTATGATGTAAAATTCTACCGTTTGAGTCTCAGATTTAGCAACAATTGTGGAATACGTTTCTTCTGTATTGGGAAACAGTTACATTGCTTTTGACAATTTATTAACACGTCTGTCTGGTTTTCACTTGAGCTACAGTTGTGGCGGCTTATACTGTAGATATTACACCCCATATAGGTTTCCTACGTTCCACATTCGCTGATTTTCCTGAAAGTGTGAAGAACAAAGCTTTTAGGTTGTTGGGCAGATGTACGCCGTCTTTCAGCAAAAGATCAAGTTTTCTGGTGTTTCTGTTATTAAAGAAAACGACATTATTCAGCAAATGCCTGCAACTGAAGAGAGAGTATTAAAAAAACTGTCGTGTAAAGCACCGTTTCGGATCTCCCTAGTCCTTAGGCAATCAAATGATAAATGCGATGTAATTTTTTTAGACGTTGTCGATTGTTATGGCACTACATATACTCCCTACTGTAAAAACTATATTACAAATCAATATAAACATTAGCATTCACTCTTGTTCGATTTCGTATTCAGAAGTGTTGCTTGCAGGCCGCTTGGAGCGCTGTTATCACTGTGGGTAAGTAATACAAGACGGAGTGTCAACTCTTCCGTTAGACTATGAAGTTACTAATTGTTAGTTATCGACGTTGAAATATAGACGCAGTATGGCGATGCTGAAGGTGTTTTATGTATGGAATGGCATTATAAATGAATTAGCGAGCACATATCTGGTCGCAGTACAAAGCATGTAAGAAAAGTATTGGAAAGAAAGTACTGTTTGTTATATGTTGATAAAAGAGGCTAGCTGTTAACATATATTTCAAAAAATAATACCAGTTGTAGCTTGCCTCAGGGTAAGACAAAGCCAGTTAGTTTATTATTTTTGTACATAGCTAACCAACGTCTTAGACAAAAAAATGGCTCTGAGCACTATGGGACTTAAATTCTAAGGTCATCAGTCCCCTAGAACTTGGAACTACTTAAACCTAACTAACGTAAGGACATCACACACATCCATGCCCGAGGCAGGATTCGAAACTGCCACCGTAGCTGTCGCGCGGTTCCAGACTGTAGCGCCTAGAACCGCTCAGCCACCCCGGCCGGCCCCGTCTTAGACATATTTTGGACATTATTGTTGTTAGTAAAACAGTAATTGACTTGAGTGTAGCTCAATTCTTCTTCACAGACCGTCAGCATGTTCGTATTCTTTCTCCATTATTGCTCAGTGAAACATAAGTGAAAGACAGAGTCTTATTTCAACTGAAAATCAGTCAATTCATAAAACTGGGCGAAGTAATAAGGCTTATTTTACATTGTAGTGCCAATACTGCTACCTATCGGCAACAAAACAAAAATTTGGCAAACTAAAAGTAATTTCGAATTACCGGTAAATTAAAGTGAATGTTGAATTTTGAGAAAAGTCGTTATCATAAATTTGTTATGAGTTTTCAAAAATTTTGATGTAAATTTGTTTTCGTAAATTGGCTTTTCAGAAGTGATTGTAGTTGTTTAATGAAACTATTACAAGATTTTCTTTACTCGAAAATTAAGGTTAGTCGTCGGTATTTGCTTCTCAAAACCTATGGACAGATACCATTACGCTGAGTGATGTTGCTTGGTACACCTCGTGTTACGCATTGCTAATAGGTAACCAGTATTGGATTTTATTAATTGCAAAGAATTTCAATGTCCCACTAATTAAAAGCATATTTCAGTGCACGACTTTCCAATTCAAGCTCGCACGTGTGCATTTTTTTCTCTGCTGCTGCATACCTACGCACTTGTGACTGGGTGATTTCAGTTCCATTTTTGCGATTTAAAATTATTAAATTTAGCTCACTTTGGAGCTGACGCCCGTAAATTTATAATTCTCTACCCAGATTTCACATAATTTTAGCTACACGTTCAAAACTATAGCCACGGTGCACTATTTAGTATCTTACAAAATTTTGTTACGATGGTCGGCGTACGTAATAAGTATCTGTGCGATAGATATAATGGCGCTTGCATTCTTTCCGTCAGTGTTAATCTTCGGAATCGGTGCTTTCTCTGTGAAATAGGGAACACTGCGTAAAAAGATCTTTAAATCGTTAATACACCTTAGATTACAGGTAGGTTATAGGTCGCGAAATAGAAAATATTTCTGTAAGGGTCGTTGAAAACGAGCCGGAGGAATAATTACAGAAACCAGCTCCTGTATGTTAGAAGTATTGACCTTGGTTGTTGAGACACTTGTCCAGTGTGACACAAGGCGGTGAATGGCTGTCTCATAAAATTCCTGGGGCTGCGATGTTAACCAGTTCAGCACGCACAGCTAGACGTCGTCATCCGAGGTGAATCGTTTGCCGCTCAGAGCCTTTTCGAGGGGACGAAAATTGGCGTAACAACAGGTAGAGAGGTCCGGACTGTATGTAGGGTGGTCAAGAACATCGCGTCTGAATTTCTGCGGAAATGGTGCGACTGTGTTTGCCATATGAGGCTTTACATTGTCGTGGAGCAGAATGACCCCATGGGTGAGATTGCCTGGTTGTTTTGATTTGATCGCTTGGCGAAGGGTGGCCAAGGTCTGCGGGTAACGCTGGGCATTCAGTGTTGTCCCGTGCTGCAAAAAGTGAATCAGAAGGGGGCCCATCTTGGTAAAAGAAGAACGTCAGCAGCAATGCGACTGGAAGCATTTGACGTTTGAAGCATGCTGCGGACAGCTCTGTGTAGTCACGTGACGTGCACGCGTGCCCTTTTGCGACGGGCTGTCAACTTCAGCACTGTAGTCGGAACCACACCTCCTATCACCGGTTTTTCCATTGCAGACTAGGGCTCCTTTCTTTTTCAACGCCCGTTATATGAACCCTATTGCAAAAACTGAAGTGTGAATTGTTGTGAAGTAAAGTATTTGTAGACATAGATGTAGGTTATGTGACAGCGAAACGCTAATGTACCAAAGAGATCGTATTTCCAAAGCGAACGAGCGTTCCTCTATCCCTGTCAGCCAGCAGAAGTGGCCTAGCGACAGCGTCTCGCCTCGTTTGCCGGGAAATCCACTTGTGGGGGTGTTGGAGGAGGCGAGTTGCCGCCCCAGGGTCGCCCAGCCCCTCAAGTTTACTTTGCGAGGTCAGGGGCGCCACCTCCGCCTCCGCCGCTGCCACCGCCACAGCCACTGCCAGAGGGTCGCCAAGCAAGGGTCGATGAATCTCCTTTCCCAAGTGCTGAAGGTGTAGTCTCCCCACTATAGCGCCTTCTGGATTGTGTGTCCCGTTCATCTACATATACATCTACATCCAACTGATTACTCTGCGATTCACAATTAAGTGTGGGCAGAGCATTCATCGAGCCACCTTCAAGCTATTTCTCTACTGCTGCAGAGCGAAAACAACATTCGGGAAACATCCCCCAGGCTGTGACTGAGCCATGTCACCGCAATATCCCTTCTTCGACGAGTGCTAGTTCTTCAAATTTTGTAGAAGAGCTTCTGTGAAGTTTGGAAGGTGGGAGACGAGATACTGCCGGAAGTAGAGCTGTGAGGACGGGTTGTGAGACGGCGTGGATAGCTCAATTGGTATAGCACTGGTCCGTCAAAGGCAAAGGTCCCGACTTCGAGTCTCTGTCCGGTACACAGTTTCAATCTGCCAGGAAGTTTCATATCAGCGCACACTCCGCTGCACAGAGAAAATCGCGTTCTATTTCTCTACCATTCTACTCTCGAACAGAGAGCGAGAAAAATGAATAATTAAATCCCTCCGTGCGAGTCCTGATTTCGCTTATTTTATTATGATGGTCATTCCTCCCTATGTAGGTGGGCACCAAAAAAATTATGTCACACTCTGAAGAGAAAGTAGGTTAATGAAATTTCATGGGAAGATCCTGCCACAACGAAAAAGTCTTTGTTTTAATGATTGCCTCTCCAATACATGTTCCGTAACAGTGCTGCTCTTTCCCTAATTTCACGATAGTATAAAACGAGCTGCCCTTCTTTGAACGTTCCCGATGTCCTCCGTTGAACATATCTGATCCCGGTCTCACACTACACAGCAATACTCCAGAAAGGACGTAAAAGCGTAGTGTAGGAAGTGTCTTTTATAGAACTGTAGCGTTTTCTGAGTGTCCTGTCCGTAAATCGTAGTATTTGGTTTACTTTACCCATATAATTATCTACACGATTGTTCCAACGTTTCTACCGAGCGAGGTGGCGCAGTGGTTAGCACACTGGACTGGCATTCGGGAAGACGATGGTTCAAACCTGCGTCCAGCCATCCCGATTTATAACGCAAATGAAAATCGAGCGAGGTGAGTCAGTAGTTAGCGAACTCAATTCACATTCGGGAGACATCTGATTTAGATTATCCGTGATTTCCCCAAACCGCTTCAAGCAAATGCCGGGATGGTTCCTTTCAAAGGGCACGGCCGATTTTCTTCCCCGTCCTTCACTAATCCGAAGAGATCGACGACCTCGCTGTTTGCTCCCCTACCCCAACCAACGAAGTTATTCGAAATTGTAATTGCTAAGTATTTAGCTGAATTTACGGCCTTTAGATTTGTGTGACTTACCGTGTAACCAAAATTTCCTTTGATACTCATGTGGATGACCTCGTACATTTCATAATTTTATGTAAATTTCCACTCTTAGCACCGCACATGTATCTTGTCCAAATCGTCTTGCAATTTGTTTTGATCATATGATGATTTTATAAGACGGTAAATGGCAGCGTCATCTGTAATTAATACAGGAGTGTTTCCTAAATCACGTATGTAAATCGGGAACATTAGAGGGCCTACCACACTTCTCTAGAGGACGCAAGACATTACTTCTGATTTTTCTCGACGACTTTGCCTCAATTCGTTTTCATTTTAATTTCATTTCCGTCGGTTACTACTTACCGTCACCTTTCTGATAGGAAATCGCGAATAGAGTCGCTGTATTCTGATAGTAAATCGAAAATTGAGCCGCATACAACTCGGGTGAATCACTGTTCACGTCATTCAGATACTTTTAAGCATGAGAGTAGTACGTCGTTGTCTTTCCACTATAGTTGCTGACGTGTGTCACATCTACTGTAATTCTTGTAGGAGGATATATTCTGTCCATCGTTACAAACATGGGGGATAATTTACTGTCTGAGTGATTTATTGTGGCATAAAAATTGCATCCATATTTAGTTGGTTGTCTATTCCATTATTATTAACGTGTATACCATCCATTTCTTCAGCGGAGTGATAATAAAACTAGGGCAATACTTCTGCGTCTCCATTGTAAAAAAAGAAAACATAAACGGAGTTTCATGTGTCTCCTCTTCTTTTCCTGTGCCGTGTGTGTGTTTGGACACCCACAACCTTTCTCCGCGAAAGAGCAGCCTCTGTATCTCGATGAAAATAAGCCTTATTTTTTTATGTAGTAGAAATATTTGTGAACACTGCTGGCTACTATCAAGTAACGATGAAACATAAACATGCTGTGTTATTTGTAGCTATATGGAACAGCCGCTAAGTCCCTCGAGGTCAGCAATCAGAGACCAGTTATTCCGTCTGCTGTCAGAGGCTTATCGATTGTCTGTCGTCCTTGGGCGGTGTGACCTTCACAGGGAGCCAGCGACCCTGATTCTGCCGCAATATTAGGATTGGTCGATGAGGTGCCTTTTCCGGGCTCCCTCGTTTGCATGAATTAGGACTCACGGAGAGAATTCCGAAGCGTGACCTCTCTATGGAAGGCTTGTTATTCTGGACCCTCACCCTGTTGTACGCTCCTCCGACATGCATCAACAGTTCGTCGTCGTTTGCTTCAGTGCTGGGCCGCTAGGATACTACATTCCCAATTTTTGTATTTAGTCATGTAGCAAGTAAAATGCTTCGTTTCAATAATTCTTATTACTCAATTTTCAGTGATTTATATCCGAAAGAAAGAATTATGAATTATCGACCTCGGTAGCCACGAGTGTTAACGCGACCGCTGCCGTGACGGCAGTGTGTGCCGTACCTGGTCTGAACCCTCCCGGCAGTTTAGCGACGAGGGGTTGGTGTGCCCGTCAGCTGGGATGTGGCTTTTAGGTCGTTTTCCACGCCTCACCAGATGAATATCGAGATGGTTTCCGCGTTCCGCATCAGATACACTTGTAGAACACTTTCTCATACTTGCACACACATCTTACTCTATACAAAGACAGATTTTGTACACTATTTCTGTCCTGTGGGATTATAGGCAACTGATGACCTCCGTTGTTTGGTAGCCTTAAACACTTAACTGGCACTTTGTTCATTCCGCAGAGGAGTTGGTTATAGGACATCTCCGCTGATTTAAAAAAAAGAAACTGGTGCATATAGGGGTGCGTATTACACATAAGATTTAAATATTCTGTGTTAAGATTTGGCAGTGGGTTCGCAGTTAGCTTTCGCCACTGGTATCCTTATTTATTAGTTCAATGTTCGGAAGATCAATGTTGCTTTCATGTTTTGGTACATAATATTAATATTTTGCAGCCGGCCGGGGTGACCGAGAGGTTCTAGGCACTACAGTCTGGAACCGCGCGACCACTACGGTCGCAGGTTCGAATCCTGCCTCGGGCATGGATGTGTGCGATGTCCTTACGTTAGTTAGGTTTAAGTAGTTCTAAGTTCTAGGGGACTGATGACCTCAGAAGTTAAGTCCCATAGCGCTCAGAGCCATTTGCCAATTTGTTGCATATTCATTGGCGGAAACATTATGACCACCTGATTAAGAGCGTGTTCGCCTTGCTTTGGAAAGCAATAGAGCAGCGATTCTACGTGCCGTGGATTCGACAAAGCATCGGTAGATTTTCAGATGTCCACGCTAAGGTCATGGAATTTCCGAAATTACGGGCCGGTGGTTAGTGATCCAGGAAGTTGACGCCTGATTGTGTCCCATGCGTTTTCCAAAGGCTCAGATCTGGCATATATGGTGGCCAAGACAATAACGTGAGTTCCGTATAAACCTCCTCAAACCAATGTAAAACGGTTCAGGACTTGTGACGCGACACTTTTCCTACTGGGAAATGCCATTGGTGTCGGGAAGATAACAAGAATGAAGGCATGCCATTGGACTTCAGTAACGTCTAATTACTTCAAAGCTAACATGGTGCTCTCGGTTACTACCAAACGTACCATGGAAGCCCAGATGAGGGTTCCGAAACATAATACTGGTCAAACTGCACTGAATCTGGACACTCCTATCGTTTAGGTATAACAAGCAACATATTTCAGCTGTCAAGACGACACCTTTTCCATTGGTCCACGGTCTGACTGCGATGGCGCCGTTTTCACTGCAATTATAATTGACAATGTCATTGGGTCAGCATAGGAACAGGTCCAATTATCTGCTTTGGAGTTTCATGTTCAATAATGTGCACTGAAGCGTGAGGTGCGAAATACTTGTACATAAACCAACATTGTATTCTGTAGTCGGATCTGTTCATCCTCCTCTATATAGTGGATCAGCCACCGACATCCCACGTTCTGTTATGGTGGACTGATGCCAGCACATTGTCACCAACCCATGGTTTCACTGTGTTAGGAACACTCGCAAACGTAGACGCGAACGGCCAAGTAGCTCCACCGATTCAGAAATACTAACTCCTAGGTGCGATTCTATTAGGGGAGGTCAAATGAAAACTATACACCAGCGACAATGGGACTATGGAACGGTCCCATTCACAAGTAATCACCACACGCGTTAGATATTTATCTCAATGGGATACGAGATGATCAATTCCTGTATCGTAGGACGCAGTAGGTCACTGGCAGATTCACAAAAGCACATACTCCTGCACTTCCTCGTCCGACGGGAAACGACGTCCACGTATGCGTTTCTTTAGGCCATAATAGGTGTAGTAATCACACGGTGATTATTTTGAGCTGTTAGGCAGCACTCGAGGGCGATTTGATTTTAGCCACGGCGCAGTTGCTGCAAAGTGTCCTCATGGCGCTGGGCATTGATTGTGGTTCAACGCTCGAGAAACTCGACAAGCGGAAGGCCCCTGATCTATCTGAAACATGTGTGAAGAGCCTTTGGATTCCTCTGACGGGCGACATTAGCGCTTTGCTGCTTGCACTCAAGCTGTCTGAATGATGGCGTAGGATTCATACGGTTAGATACTAACGCCCGCCCCACACTGCAAATTGGACGAATGCTACGCTTCAGCGATTGGGTTGGGAAACACTGCAACCTTTTCGTGCACCGAGGATCCCCTTACCGTGTGATTTTCACATCTTTGATGTGAGTGGACGTAGATTTCAACTGGACGTGGAAGTGCAAGAATGGATGCGTGAGAGGACAACCGCGTTCCACGAAATCTGAATTGAATCATTCCATGGTCCCTTATGAGCGGGTCCTAAAATTCACTGCGCCTCATAATACGCATCTGGGCGTGGCAACACAATGAACAGAATTCCAGAATGGGTCTTTCTCGCGACTTCCCAGGCAATTTGTAGCAGCGACTTGATCGATCCACACTCAGATACTGACGTTTACAGCATCAGAAACAGTTCCCATACTGAACACATCCAATGTGAGTTATCACCTTGGAGAAAAGCTCTATCCAATGATTTGTGTTTATTTTCTGTATGTCTACATTTACATTCATTCATCTTCTGAAACCCCAGGTACACTCGTGAATACAACTCTTTATTGCAATGTAAACAGAAAGGATGGTAATAATCGAAGATAATGTCTACTAAATGTGATTGAATATACCGAAAACTGTAAATTATGGAAATAGTTACTACTGAACTAGCTGCATTGAACAATACAAGCTGAAGATTAACAAAGTTTGAACCTCTTACGAGTTGAAGGATTTAGTGTGTACATGGCGTGTATGTATTCGCGTGCTGCTTTGCTAATTTGCCCAAGGAAACATGCAACAACAGAACTTTGCGATCTCAGCTACTATGGTGAATCTGTGGTCAGTTCTCAGAGAATCAACAGGAAACTTGTGCAGAGTGAGAGGTAAAGATGGCCAACAACCAGAAACAAAGCTCTAATATACGACTGGAATAATACGTTGTTTAGAAAGAGTGACAACAGCTCAGTACAATTTGGACTGAACGTAAGAGTTTGGGAGATATGAGTGAGAGACTAATGCAAATGACGTTTACTGTACTAAATATTGTGCTGCAGCAGAACATAGAGTTTCCGAATAAGTTTTTCGATATCTGGACGAGAAACACGAAACATTAAATCAGAGAGAAAAAGTAAATCTGACAATTTCGAATGTGATCCAACATATAAGACACGATCAGGTGAAGTAAGAAAAACGATAACACGAAAATAGTTTTATAAGAGAGAGTGGTAGATGACATATATACAAAGACAATAAGGGAAGATTTCGAGACAGAGTTAATCTTACAGAGAATTTAAGGTTACTGTAAAGTGTAGATTTTTCCTCAATGATCGTCACTCCTTATTCCGGTCATTGGACGTTGTCTCTACAGAAGGACGAAAAGATGTAGCACTATAGAATGACGTGGAGCTTACAGTCGAACCGCACAAAAGGATATTGTCCTCTAAAGATGATTTACCAATGTGTGTGAATTACTTAGGGACCAAACTGCTGAGGTCATCGGTCCCTAGTGTTCCACAATACTTAAACTAACTTACAATAAGGACAACACACACACACACACACACACACACACACACACACACACACACACACACATTCCCGAGGGAGGACTCGAACCTCCGGTTCGAGGACGATTTATCAAACTTGGATTTAATATCTGTGCTGGAGAAACAGAGGCCGTTAAGTCTGTACCATGAATGTTTACAGAGAGTTTTAGTTTATTTATAGTCTAATGATTTGATGGAAATTTTAAAGCAAATTTTGAAATTCGTTGTATAATTTTTTAATCTAGGTATTTTACTCTTACTTTATATCGATTGCACCTTATTTTGTCGTCAAAAATATGCGAAACGTCTTCTATGTGTTTAAGCAAAAACCACCCACTAAGTACAATGGTTTTATGAAACAAATTGTTTTAATTGATAAAGTGACCACTTGTAAATTAGCCAATAATTACACGTGACGATGTGAGATGGATTTCGACGCACATAAATTGTTTTCATTGTACTGTGTGCCACTGTTAAAGTACAATAAGCACTTCTGGTAACACCCACAGCGACACAGAACAGAGCGGTACAGAATGAAGGCTTTAGGACCAATAGTAAGGTAGGCATTATTGTGGTCAACGGTAAGTACAGTGAGTGAATGCAACGAATATATTTCCAAACAAGACACACAGCGCTATTATCGATATTTGCCCTGTTGTGCATATGTTTCAATGCCGTACTGATAGAAGGGGAAAGAAACAGACCACAGGGGTCACATCAGAATACTCAGAAAATGTTCTTGAACAATCTTCGAGATTTTGCCGTTGTTGCTCTTCATCACACCGTATAAGAAAACAAAGAAGGAAGTACCTACAGATACCTAGACGTAGATTTAAGTCAAACACCCCCCACACCCTTATAATACAGCTGAGTATCGTATTCCAGTGTTCTTAAGAGGAAAGTACGAAACGGCAGCAGTGGAGCATATTGTTTGTTCTCTTCAAGAGAGAAAACTGAAAGCACCATTACGAGCAGCCACTCAAAAGTGTGATGCGACGTCGTAAAACGCCGTAAACGTCGTTATGACTTTGAATAATGAAATATAGACTCGAAAATTATGGCGATCATAGCGTAGGGCGCTATCAGTACCGAAGTAAATTGCTGTTCTCAAGTACAGGACCTCAACAACCATTACTCAGTACTAAAATGGTAGTAAAGGCTACTGTAGAGGCCATTTCTTAGAATAGGTACTATTGCCCGTTACCTTCTGCCCTTTATTTCCTGCTCCACGCGGAAGGAGGCAAATGAAACGATGTATGTGCAATTTCGAAGTGTGGCGGACCACGCACTTTGACTGAACAGAGTGCTATAAAAGTTGGAATTCAAGAATCTTTATGCTTTAAAGTATATCCCCAAGTCTTCTTTAAACCATTAAATTTCGTCCTCAACGAGGAGTCGGTACAGCCATAAAATTATTTAGTGGCCCATCGCAATACAGAGAATAATGTTACGGACAAAAACCTAAGTTTTTAAATTCTCACTTACAACAAATACAGGAAATCGTAAGTAACGTTATTAGAGAAACAGCATTTGAAGGAAATATTAATATCTTTTAGTGCATTATGAAAACATTGTCTAATTCAGTTTCTAATATAAAGTTTCTTTCCTTCTTCTGTTGTTCCCCATCTTAGTGTGTAATCCCTGGACTTCAAATCAAAACTTCCTAGGATTAGTCTCCAGTCGGCGACGAGAAATTTTCGTTCATTAATCTCTGACTATGATGTGGTACCAAGAAAATGAGTATTTGCGCCATGATTCAGAGTCCACATTAAACTACCGGCTGACCTATAGGTCCTAGGCAAGTTAGTTCGAAGGCTGGGGGAAGTAAAGTGCGTACTTCATCAAGTAGGAGTATGCCTAGACAAACACTGCGGAGTTCAACCAACCTCAGAGTTGATGACAGCTTTACGTCCAACAAAAAGGACAGTCCCAAACATTATTTTAGCACATGGACAAAGTCAATGAATAGGGCAGTATGATCCAGTCATCTAGGTACACACATATGGATATATAAATTGGAAGGAACATACAACTGACCTTATAACTGTGACATTACTTTTAGGTATCACCAAGCGATATTGTTTCAATCTCTGCAACTGTTTCATTGTACTATTTATTGAGTACTGGACTTGTGTGCTTGGGAGAAAATATTTGCACATTTCTTGCTGGGACGGCGGAATGCCGGTGTGGTCTCAGGAGCCGGTTTCTCGGAAGAATGCATCGATTATCTTTACGCGATGTGAATCTCCCCATCGAGGCAGGCAGTTTTAGCGGAAGTGAAGCTGCTGCTCACTTTGTGCTATTGTGGACAGACGTGGTTCACAGGCCTACCTGTCGGCAAAGGGTGCTGTACCACCACAGACATCCTTATAGAATAAATGAGTGTGACTTTTGGCCTTATCTACGCAAACAAAAACGGCCGAGATCACGCAGCATTGCCGCGCGGGACTGCCGCGTGGTCTTGGGCACCTTGTCACTGTTCCCGCGGCTTCCCCCGTCGAAGATTCTAGTCCACCCTCGGCCATTGCTGTTTGTGTGTGTGTGTGTGTGTGTTGCCCTTGGCGTAAGTTTAAGTTAGTGTAAGTACTGTGTAAGCCTAGGGAGCGATGATCTCAGTAGTTTGGTCCCATACGAACTCACCACAAATTTTCAAAATTTCCAAGCAGCACTGCCGAGCCAGCATGAGAACGATAGTTGCTTTTGGTTATCCAACTGAAGTGAGTCACCTGGCCACTGAACTTGGCACAAAGAGCTTGACCAATTGAGGGAACACTGGTCTAGGCTCGTACCAACCTCATGTTTGTTATCTGCTTTTTTATGTCATGGGTTGTGAGTTTCTGTTGTTTCCCCCCGCTTTTTTTCGTTAAAGATGCGCTTTCTCATCCGTCATGTAAGTAACAACATCGATTCATCCCGTAATTATTTTGTTAGAGAGTGGACGGATGTGAAAGTAGATTCTGAGCATTTGTCTCCTGGCTGTTGTTAGAGTAGTCACTAGCTGCTGTCCGGTGTTCATTTGTGCATACAAGCTGATTTGGAGAAATGTAAGTTTCGAAAATTTCGGTAGTGCGTTCTATATTCTCAGCGGTTCATCACTTGCTTGTATTGCCACACAATGTGTGTTGTTTAGCGTAGCTGTAATTTTCGGCGTCTTCTTGTACTGTTAACTCTAATTTCGTGAGATGCTCATGTAAGTAGAATGTGTTACTTTTTCTCCATACAATTTTCCGCACTTTCTGGTACCTCCCTACAGTATTAACGTCATTTTGTGTTTTGGTTTGTGTTTTTGGGATCTTTGCTCTTTTAAGTTTACTGTGATTTATGTCTATCGTTAGAACAAATAAATAGGTGTTATCTCATTCTTGACTTAGATTTCAATACCGTTCACGGCCCTACTACTTTACCATTTTACTGACGTACCACTCGTCGGTCGTTGTAAGTAGGATGTGATGTGATCACAAATACTAACATGTGCGATGGCTGTCCCGCGTTGCGCTTGGAAAAGCAGATTGAACACGTTTGACACTCTACATATTGTAGAAAGCACTGGAGGTGACAAATAGGACAGGACTTTACCGTCCGTCCGTCCGCATGACAAGTAAACAAATGTTTGCTTAATATTCAGCATCGTTTGGAATGCTTATATGACAGGAGTGAACAAATGGAGGGTTGTTTGTAGCGGAGAGTTAACACTACGAAAGTGTGTGTGTGTGTGTGTGTGTGTGTGTGTGTGTGTGTGTGTGTGTGTGTGTGTGTGCGCGCGCGCGCGTATTGTGTGAGAGACAAGGAGAAAGAGAGAGAGAGAGAGAGAGAGAGAGAGAGAGAGAGGGAGATTGTGTGTAACTAACGTTTAATTCTAACAGGCGTTTTGCTCTCTGCGACAATATAAGCTTCTCATCAAATGTGAAGGACAAGTGGCGTAAAGATTAATTTACATTTTCAGCATCTTCCTAACGGATTCGCCTATTGTGTGGCAGAGTTATCGGCATTTTCCTTTTGATGATTTCGGATTGCATTTATAATTGAACAGTTGGATCATAATAATATAATGCTTTTTATATATACTCACCTTCGCCTTAAAATTTTCTTCCATTCATGTCTAGGGTCCCACTGCTTCCTATAAATATTGTAAATTGTTTTTGGTGTTCAAAACCTATACCTAAATAAATCGTCGTTTAAACTGCAAACTTTAATTCTGATTGTTTATTTTGTCGGCCATAGAAGAGCTATTTTGCCTTCCTTGGCTAGTTCAGAATCACAGAACATGGACACAGTTGTTTATTTGTACATGCTACTAGCTTAACTTCCGGAAACCAGCGAGTTCATCGCTAAAGCATATGGCTAAAACTTACAGATGATAATCACTATCTCTTACCAGGAGAAATGAGTCAGTGATGTGTCGTGCTTAAGTTATATTCATATAATTTTGTTCTGATAATTTTAACATAAATGATACAAATATATGTATTCTCATTTTGACTCTGATAGCTGTAGTAACAATATTTATTTGATGAAAGTTATAGAATTAATTCTTATTTAAACTCTTTCAATGGACGTTATTAATCGTACTAGTTCCCTGAATGTACATAACACACATTCTGTATGTGAGTAAACGACAGTGGCAGATTAACAGTTTTAGTAAAGAATTTGCAGCATTCAGAAGTAGACACACAGCCTCAGGCCCACTGACAATTTACTGCGGCATTAAGTATGACAAAATGCTCAGTTTTATTATAGAATGTATTAGAGACATTTTACAGTTGGTATTTGGACTGTAATGGCGAACGCTGTTAAATAAATGTTTCAACATACTTAAAAATTTGATTGCGACTGATCAGAATCTGGTAGTGTATATATCTCAAAGATGGCCATCAATTCCACACACTCTGTCATTTTCGTTGCTGGCAACCTTAACAGTTTTGGACTCTGTAAATGATGGCTCAACGCCCACCTGCAATTAAGCAAATCTTAATTATTCTCCTTCTGGAAGTGAATATTGTCTTCACGTGATAAATGCTGATATTGAATTAACACGTAATTAAGATGCACCGGGTCATAAAAAAAGAACGTGACGAAACCAAGGAACATCATCTCATCTACTTTCTATGTTAAGTATAAAGGGCAAAGAAGGAGATGATGAAGAGATAATGACAGCATTCTGAAGGTGATCTTGTTTGTCTCAGCAATGTTTATCGTATATACCAGTGATTAGTCTCTGCGCAGATACATGGAATGTCTTGTCTACACCCTTGACTATGTCATTACTGCTCGAATATATAATTAAAAAAAAGCCTCTCTTAAACCCTAGATATCCTTGTTGCTTACTACTGCAACGGACAGGTAGCACTTATCACGATTAATACCTATTCTGGTGCTTTCCACCTTAAGAGCAGTTATACATTCTGGGTGGGGCATACACGTCACAATGTTTCGCTCTGGAGCACAATCGTGCACCAAAATACTGGTCGTTACTTCGGTTCAAGCTAAAGATATGAGCTAGAAATACGTAAGGTATCTATCGTAACACTGGTATCTCAAACGAAAACGTTGAGGACCTCTGAAGTGATACTATGCTGCTCTGCAGCCGAGCAACCGAATATGAATGCATGTATGGACTACCCGAAATAGTAGATGTGGCTCGAACGAGGGTTTGCATATTGTCATCTGATGTCTGAGGTGAATAACGACTGCATTCTTTCTGCGCTCTTCTTTCTCGAACCCATTTTAATTTTTCGGAGGACTGTATGCGAGCATGAATAGGAGAAAGATACAGATATATCCACATCATACCGTGTTTGGATAGCTACCATGTGGCTAAGATATTAACGTAAGGAACAAGTTCCCAAGACACTGCCAGAAATGCTAAGAGCACTAAGTACTCAAACGGTAAGAAATAGCTACAGCTTCGGTCCTAAATTATGGATGATACTGACTAGAACAGTTTTCCCCTGGTATATAGGGTGCTGTGTGGATGTGTAAGACAGTTAAAAGATTGTGCTCCAGTAGCAAGTCGTGCAAAGCTTATCTCGATTAATTGAGGCACCGGTGTGAAATTCACGCTGTGTGAACAGCGGACCAAATATTCTGTAGTTCGTGCCCTACTTTGTGAACGATGGATAACTAAGGTAGGAATACTAGGGTTTCAATGTGACGTCGGCGACGAAGTTGTTACAGATGGAAGAAAAGTTGCCTTTACAGAAAGATACGGTAGCGTTGACCGTGCACTATTCCAGGGAACCTCTGTAACTTTAGGGAAAGTCGAAATTTCTGTCTAACAGCCTGAACCACTGCTCTCCAGATTGCGACTTTCCGTGTGTTTACTACTGCACAAGTCGATCGATAGGACGAAGAAACACCTCCGCGGTGAAAAGAGGCATTTAAAGGATGCAAGAAAAAAATAAAGTGCAGATTTGCTTTGTACCTCGAGAAACATTTTTTTGTTAAATTACTATGAAGAAACCATAATCTAGTCAACGATGGGAGGGACGGTACTGTACGTTGTCTGCCTGTTAATTATGTAAATTTTGTTTCTAGGTTAGTGTGTCATTTAACGATCTGCGTGTTGTGTTTCTGAGATGTAATGGGAAACTATCCCAGAATTTACCCAGATCTGGTTTCAAACTTCCTATGGAGAGATAGCGGGACCTCAAATACGAAATAACTGTACTCAATCACGCTGGAGTTTTCTGAGTGAATAACGACAATATCCAGCCGTCTCGGAATAGATACGTAGAGGTTCTTCAAGGTTTTCAAGCATATACCATTCATCCTGCAAAGTAATGGTAAGTTCAGGTAATAATGATGAAGCTTGTTAGTGCTCACGCACCCTTCTTTCCAAAGTATGCTACTAAGGCTCTATAAAATAAAGATCTAATTACAGAGGTGAGCAGGTGAGATGCCACAAATCATCTTCAATCTCAAAAAATCCAGTCGTGAACGATGCGAGCTGTGTGAACAGGTACACTGTCGTCTTCGAAAACCGCATCAATATTGGGGAATAAACTTCGTGCCATGGGATGGAGCTGAGCAGTAAAACGGCCGCTTAATCCTTGGCAATTATACTACCCTGCAGAGTAACAATGGGGCCACGGAATACCAGAACAGGGGTGTCCACATCAATATCGCTCCCCCACCCAATCCACCACCACAACTCATTTTTCACCCTTGTAACTAAAGTCAGCCAGAAGTTTAAAACGATGTGAAACAAGATCTGTTGTTTTCATGGTGACAGGTTCACCAGAGCAATATTTAGTTCTGCAGTGACTTTTGAAGCTATCGTCCTCTTCTTTTATTTATTTTTTTAATTTTTTCGTCACCGTCGTTTCCAAATACAGTGTGTTACAATCACTCACTTTCATCTGCGTTGTGACTTAACATACGATGCTTTTCCTCTTTCTCTCTATGCAGTATAATATTTCTACATTGTGGCTCTTCAAAAACCAATTACTTCTCTTACTTTGATTACGGAAGCACCACAGGTGCACCAACATTTACGCACATTCAAATTGACTTAGCTTCGCCGTAATGCACTTACGACTGCACAGAGCACTGGTCTGTCCATGACAGATACTTCCATCGTATTGAGGACATTGTATAGGTGCCGTTCGTGGTCGAACACAACAGCATTTACTTTCAAACATGCGTTTCTGGAAGTGTTCCCATGGTTTTCTCCAGCCCCTTGCTATTACAGGAGTGGTGGTTCTAAAGTTACTCGGCAGAACATCTGTCACGTTTCTAAAATACGAGACGAGATACTGGCTGAAGTAAATCTGTGAGGACGGGTCGGCAGTCGTGTTTGGGTATCTCAGTTGTTAGAGCAAGAACCTGCGAAAGGCAAACAAGTCGGGTTCGATAACTAATATGGCACACATCTTTGATCTGCAAGAAGTTTTAAGAAAATTAGAGCCCAAACGGAGACTCATCGGCATCGTTCTTCTGAAACACTATTCGCCAACCGAAAAATGGGGCGGAGTTGTGTGGGAGTACCAGAAGCATACTCCATACTCACCATAAGGTAGGTAGATTAGAGCACATGTAATTGTAGATGTAAAACTGGTTCAGAGGCTAGACTCTCTATCGACCAATCGCACTGCAATTGAACCTCTTCCGCAATTCACCTCCGTTTATGATACTTAGCTCAGACTAAATCCAACAACTTGTGGTAGTAAGGACGCTTTCTTCTGCCTAAGGCATTTACCTTTTTCAGTGTATACACCCTCTCATTACACGCTCGGATTTATAAGACTGAACTGACTACAGTGACCAAATAAATCGCAACTCCGACAAGTGCTGTGCAACATAAAAGAAAGTTGGTACTCGTTTTTCGACATCTGAGAGATGATTCTATTCACATTTAAAATCAATCGCACATGAGTGGCGCCAGTAGCGCCACCATGATAATGCAGATGTCTGCTTTAAACACACATTGTAACGATCGTAAGTTTTAGTTACCTTTGAGATTGGTCGTAGTGAGTTGAGGTTAGTCAAGTAAATCTTTAAGACGACAAAGACGCCTTTATCAACACTACACTGAGTTTGGATTAGGTCATGTAATAGAGCTACGTGAAGCCGCACATTCCTTCCGCGATATTGCAGAAAGAATTGGCAGCAATATAACCACTGTACATGATTCTTGGTGCCAGTGGTCGCAAGAATGTATTGTCGCTATAACATCGGGCTCCGGACGACTACTTGCCACTACCGAGAGGAGAGACCATCGTACTGCATCCGCAGCAGTAATTGGCATCACAGTAACACAACGAACTGTTACAGTTCGGTTACTTCAAAGACGTCCGCCTCCGTAGCGCAGCGGTAGCGTTCTCGCCTGCCAAGCAAGGGGAGGTTTCGATTCCCGGCAGGGGGCTGGGTTTTGTGTGTCCTTCATCAACATAATCATCATCATTGACACCTAAGTCGCCGAAATGGCGTCAACTAAACACACTTGCAATAAGGCGGCCGAACCCCGAAGGGGATATCCCGGCCAATAAATGCCATACGATCATTTAATTTCAGTTTACTTAAAAGATAGCTCCGAGTCAGAATTCCTATAGCATGTATTCTACTGACCACAAATCTCCGTCGTTTACGATATCAGTGGTGTAAAGGGGAGCTCAACGGATGGAAGGTGGTGGGTGGGTGGTGGGGGGGGGGGGGGGGGAGGAAGCGTGGAGCTCTGTTCTGATTTCTGATGAGTGATGGTTTTGCCTCGGTGCCAGTGATGGCCTTGTGCAGGTTACAAGGGGACAAGCTGAGGATATTGCAACCAACCTGTCTGTGTGCTAAGCACACTGGACCTACACATGAAGTTTGGAGTGCGACTTCATGTGACAGCAGGAGCACTCTCGTGGTTATCACACGCAATCTCTCTTCAAATATGTACGTCAATCTGATGATTCGAACTACACAGCAGCAGTTCATGAACAGCGGTCCGGGAGGTTATCTCCAATAGCATAGTGCTCCTCCACGTGCCGCTGTTGACACCCAACATGTCTTACAGCGTGCCAACATGTTGCCTTTGCCGGCTCGACTGCCAGATCCGTCTCCAATCGAACACATACGGGACATCTTTGGACGACAAATCGAGCGTCATCCACAAACAGCATTAAGTGTCTCTGTACTGACCGACCCAGTGCTACAGCCATGGAACTGCATCCGACACCTGTACAACACAATGCATCCACGTTTTCGTGCCTACTCTCAACATTCTTGCCGTTACATGGGTTATTAATGTGCTAGCATTTCACATTTGCTATGGCTTATCACTCTCTTACATTAACCTGTGATGCTACAATGTTTATGACATGAATATGCTGCATAGCCTCATGTATGCCCGAAATTTCATTACACTGCATTACTTATTGCGATTTGATGATTTTCTTGCCATCAGTGTACATACCATTTACTGTTAACTGACACACACCTCTCAGGGCTTTGCTTTGTAGGTCGTGTTGTACATGGACGCTTCTCGATCGAGATTGCAAAAATTTACAGTTTTTTGAAAGGTTCGATTTAAGACGGCTACGATATGAACAAAATAACGATGTGATATCATCTTCGTTATCTGATTTACTACTGGACGCATTTCTCGATGGCAGCTGCAGCGGTGGTGTTGGTGGTAGTCGTAGTCGACTTTTAATTAATCTTTGAATTGCTTTTAGAAGGATGCTGGACATGTCATGGTACATGATTTCAAATCAACAGAAATGACATAATTTATCTACACAGCCATTTACGTATTTACAGGTCTAGCTCGAGGAGGGTGAGCGAGATTGTCGCCGTGACCTTATTGTAAAACCACCCCGGCATCTGCTTGAGCTAGCCACGCTAAACACAACGTGATTTCTGGGAGAAGGTTGGAAGCTCCGTCCTCTAGAATAGAAGGAAAGTCCGTTTAACCAGCAGTACTTCATTCAGTTTATTTATGGTGTGCCATACTGCCTTCTGAAGACGTCATTTGATAAACAGAAAACTAGTGATACACTGTTCATCCATTTGTCACTACCAAACACATACACCGCGTTATTTAAGTTATACTTCACTATATTCACTGTGTTGCCTAACGGGTACTTTTTAACAGCCTTTTTAAATAAGTTCATTTTAGTATGCAAATTAATTTCCTTGAATTAATTGACTTTTATGACAATTTTTTCTTGGAAAGTGTAGGTTCCATCTACATCTTCTTTAACGGCCATGGGCAGAGATTTTTGAACGTGGGGCAGATCTAGTCTGATGTTAGGTTTACCAAGTAAGAATAACATTAAACTTACAACAAAAGTTTCTACCAAGAGATAAAATACTACTCTGCGTCGCTCGAAGAGATTGTAGAGATTGATAAAACCAAGTTATTTGAAAAGTTGTCTACTAATTATCTACTTAGAAGAACATTGTATACTGTCAAGGAATATATATAGACATCTGACTGCATAATTATCACGCATATCGATTGGTATATGTATTGGATGACATTCGTACACAATTTCGTGGTAGGTAACGTGACATATGAGAATGTAGTGCACATTATTAGTGAGTAATCAAAAGAATAATCTTTTAATCAGATTTCTCTTTCTCTTACAGGTGAGTAATCCCACGTTCTTCTGCAAACCTACCTGAGTATTATGTGCGGTCCAGTCGTAGGTATGTTGTTCTCTTTATGCAGTGATTGTTCAGCACAAATATGCTTTACAGCACAAATGATTTCTGTGCACATTCTATGTATGACTGTAAATTTGTAACCTCGAACGTGTTGTTATTCTCAGCGATTCTCATGAACAGCTGTGAAGGTCAATCACTTCAACTTTTCTAACAGTTTGTGTGTGTTATTGTGCCACTTACGTTCCCGTGTCCTCTGTTCCACGGTTTTAAGCTCATCTGTCTCACACGACACAAAGTCATCATCTCAGTACTCGTACAAATCATTTTAGGAAGTTCGGTGCTGTGTTCTGTACCCTTACACAGTGTCCATCGTTCGTTATCAATCGCAGAGTTTCCACTCGCGGATCATAAGTCTACGAACAGCGAAACTTATTTAACCTTCAAAGACTTTCGCGAAAGGAAACTGGGATGAGTATTTTTTGGTTGTAGTCAGCCTGCTATTGAAATCACCCTTAATTTGAACTAGTTTTCATATGATGGCATTTTCAGTAACACTACTTTGTACGCATTATCTTAAAACGAATTAAAACCTATCAGCAGTCCTAAAATGGTGATCAATGACTGTACCATGTACTGAAGTCTTTCATGTTATCTAATCTTGCATGGTTAGAATAGATTGGGTTACATCTGCTGTTCGTTCTACTCATCCATTTTATAAAGATGCTCAAGTATGCAGAACATACCAAGTCTGGGGACACATTCAATTATATTTCAATTATTTATTGCACAAGAACTAAACAGTCTATGGATGTCATACATATTGGATTTTGAAGAGAAACTCTGAAATATTTTTACAAACATTCGATATGCGAAATATGAGTGACCCGGCAGACGTCCATACGGTAATCGAATTCTTGCCATATCCGTTCCAGCATGGCATCGTCGACTGTGGTAGTCGCTTCACGTATTCTCTCCCTGAGCTCTGCTACATCACGTGGTAGAGGCGGTACATAAACCAGATCATTAATGTGTCCCCACAAAAAAAAAGTCATACGGAGTGAGAACTGGTGATCGGGGAGGCCATTTCATGAAACAGCTGACCCCGCACCTTAACTCACCATGTTTGCGACTAGCGATGACTATCGGCAAATTACAAAACATCTCTGTGGCGTTATACATGAAAAAAAATAATTTCAGGTTTTCTGTTGAAAATGACGTATGTATGATATCTATACAATATTTGGTTCTTGTGCTATAAATAATCAGAACATACTATGGATAAGAGTGGATTATATATCTGCTAATGTCCTTTGCACAAATCGTAAGTCAAGTGGTCCTCATAAGTGTGGAATAAATCATAAAATATTTAACGTATTTCCATTAAGTGGTAGTAATGAACTTGTGGTTAAACATATAAATGTACAATACCTTGAGATGGAAATGATAATTCTGAGTCTTTGGTATCTGTGCATCACTAAAAGAAAACCAGATTATAAAACATTTTTACATCGATCATGTTATTGCACTAACGATGCGCTAAATTCGAAATTTAAGTAACATACGCTCTAATCGGATCCATTAACAGCTTCATCAGCGATGAAGAACAAATTTTCCATGACTGAATCCTTGAGTTTCTTTTCAACTGAACTTCACTTCTAATTAACCTCTTCTTGGTCGTTGGAGAGTCACTGAAAATATTTGTTCCAACACAATTGCTAACTGTCAGAAGAAAAGATTTTAGCGCGTTGAAAATTATTTGTTGTACTGATTCCATGAACTGAACTGTAAGAATAAGGAAAGAAATACATCATCTATGGTAGACGTCGTTCAGGTGTAAATAAGGTGGAAGGAAGCAGTTAGTATCTCTAGCTCGTCGGATAGCTCTCTACCCAACCTTCCTAAGTTCTCGCCACAAATAATTCGCAATTCACGCTTTGGTCTTTAGAATGCCTTGATGAGTTCTCCCCGCCCCCCCCCCCCTCCTCCAAAATAAAAAATGATCCAGAAACCTCACTAACCTCATTTTGTGGGACAGTAATCTATAGAAAGAGAGGACAATGCTCGATTTTCCAGATTGTTGTTGCATTTTCCGGAATTACGTGAATTGTAATATAATTTAAATTATTCTTATAAATTAAAGTGACTTATGACTTGGACAAACAAACAATAGCAGGTTCAATGGTTTGCTTTAAGTGCTGAAGGTCGTGGTAGTAGCCATCTAACTAGATAGAGATGATAAAGCTAATAAGATAAAATTTCATGTGTCGATAATGGATTTCATTACATATACAATTTGAGTATTACTTCACAAAATACGAGTACCTTACTAACTCCCGTATGATTATGTAGCGGTCGAAAGTATTTAATTTCTGTCACTTTTCACTGCTGTGGTTACCACGGAAATTTCCTAGGATCGCCTCTAATTTCGAAACGATTGTGTTATCCGAGAACACGTATCGCTACCTTTCTTTTGGATAGTGTAATATTAGTGTCAAGTCCTCTGCAACATAAATGTTGGGGTCTGATGTTTTTCGCGTCCTCTCCCAGTACATTCAGTACATTTTCACTTCTTTCCTGAACTTATGAAATAGTATCAAGCAGCATTTTTTTTTTCTATTTGGAGACCGTAACAGTTGTCTGTTTCTAACGGAATGTGACTTTGTTGCACTTGAGATAATTTATTCTTGCTAACTTACGTTCAGTTACTAGTTCACTGTGATACTCCTTGTTACTGGCACACTTCTGATGACTAATAAACTCAGGGGAAACTGCTTATCTGGTTGAAATTTGTGCTCCTGTTTGAAAATATCAACAATCGTACTTGTTCTTTCCGGTGCCGTTTATGCTGTAGCTACAAGGGATTGGCTGTCTGTTCGTTAATTTTTTTCGGATTTGGCAGTGTTAATGGAATATGGTGGCTGGATGTCCTTCCTGTCGCGAACCCTCACGCTCTCACATCGTCTCCTGGACGGGGGTTGCGTACCCCAACTGCCTCCGTCTACTGGTGCGAGAACGTTTTCGAAAGCTTTGACAATTGAGTAGCTGCGGCGGGATCTGGGTACCAGTCCAGTATTAGCTATTCGGATGTGGGAAACCGCCTTAAATACGCATTCAGACTGGCCGATGAATCGGCCCTCCTCGTTAATGCGACAGGCGGATTACATTGGTGGCCAGCGCTGCTCGCCAAATCTCGGAAGCGGCATGCTAACGCGAGTGACTATCCGGTCGGCTGTCAAAAACCATATTCCGTGCTTTACGTGATCACTGTGTTTTGTATGCATCTGTAACACGGTTCTGTAGAAACAATGAAGAATCAGATTAACGTTTTTAAGAACTAACATCGCAAGATTTTTAAACCTGCTGAAATAGATAGGACGCTGTAATTCTTCCAAGTGGTACAAACTTTTTACGATGAATTTTACACAAGCGATGTGAAATACACTTTAGAAACAAATACTTTGACATTCACTGTCAACCAGCATAATACGCGCTTCAACTCGCTATAGATTGCGCCACACCTCAAATACGCTTAAGTTTGTGGGATGATTAATGTTAGCCAAGATTTCTAGTTTCTTTTTTCTGACGGATGACCGAATATCTAGAATTCCGTGCACTTCAGTTACCGAGAATATAATTGCTTGGAAATTAAACTATGTAGAGACACCTACTGTTGTGACACACATCTGTTGTACAGAACTAAGTCCTCATAGCTCTTATGGTGTACGTTTTAGAGCCCCTGTTTAGTGGACATTTTAGCTTTGGATGATCTCCCTTGTCATATCGCTAAATATTGACCGTTCCTCCTAGGACATTATGTGCATCCTCACTTGCGTATCAGCCTTACCAGATGTAACAGAAAATACACTCCTGGAAATGGAAAAAAGAACACATTGACACCGATGTGTCAGACCCACCATACTTGCTCCGGACACTGCGAGAGGGCTGTACAAGCAATGATCACACGCACGGCACAGCGGACACACCAGGAACCGTGGTGTTGGCCGTCGAATGGCGCTAGCTGCGCAGCATTTGTGCACCGCCGCTGTCAGTGTCAGCCAGTTTGCCGTGGCATACGGAGCTCCATCGCAGTCTTTAACACTGGTAGCATGCCGCGGCAGCGTGGACGTGAACCGTATGTGCAGTTGACGGACTTTGAGCGGGGCGTATAGTGGGCATGCGGGAGACCGGGTGGACGTACCGCCGAATTGCTCAACACGTGGGGCGTGAGGTCTCCACAGTACATCGATGTTGCCGCCAGTGGTCGGCGGAAGGTGCACGTGCCTGTCGACCTGGGACCGGACCGCAGCGACGCACGGATGCACGCCAAGACCGTAGGATCCTACGCAGTGCCGTAGGGCACCGCACCGCCACTTCCCAGCAAATTAGGGACACTGTTGCTCCTGGGGTATCGGCGAGGACCATTCGCAACCGTCTCCATGAAGCTGGGCTACGGTCCCGCACACCGTTAGGCCGTCTTCCGCTCACGCCCCAACATCGTGCAGCCCGCCTCCAGTGGTGTCGCGACAGGCGTGAATGGAGGGACGAATGGAGACGTGTCGTCTTCAGCGATGAGAGTCGCTTCTGCCTAGGTGCCAATGATGGTCATATGCGTGTTTGGCGCCGTGCAGGTGAGCGCCACAATCAGGACTGCATACGACCGAGGCACACAGGGCCAACACCCGGCATCATGGTGTGGGGAGCGATCTCCTACACTGGCCGTACACCACTGGTGATCGTCGAGGGGACACTGAATAGTGCACGGTACATCCAAACCGTCATCGAACCCATCGTTCTACCATTCCTAGACCGGCAAGGGAACGTGCTGTTCCAACAGGACAATGCACGTCTGCATGTATCCCGTGCCACCCAACGTGCTCTAGAAGGTGTAAGTCAACTGCCCTGGCCAGCAAGATCTCCGGATCTGTCCCCCATTGAGCATGTTTGGGACTGGATGAAGCGTCGTCTCACGCGGTCTGCACGTCCAGCACGAACGCTGGTCCAACTGAGGCGCCAGGTGGAAATGGCATGGCAAGCCGTTCCACAGGACTACATCCAGCATCTCTACGATCGTCTCCATGGGAGAATAGCAGCCTGCATTGCTGCGAAAGGTGGATATACACTGTACTAGTGCCGACATTGTGAATGCTCTGTTGCCTGTGTCTATGTGCCTGTGGTTCTGTCAGTGTGATCACGTGATGTATCTGACCCCAGGAATGTGTCAATAAAGTTTCCCCTTCCTGGGACAATGAATTCACGGTGTTCTTATTTCAATTTCCAGGAGTGTATATCGATTTCGTAGCACGTACTGTGCCCAATTTTCGTAATTCTGCATGTTACGTAGAGTTCTGTGAGTTGCAGAAACACGCGTCACTCAGTTTCGGGAATCTGATCGATAGGCTATGATTAAAAACAAGGAACCATGTAGTCTCCACAACGTCAATGAAACAGTAAAGGCTCTAAATGAAATTGTACTATAAATTTTTCAGGAGGACGATGGTTCAGTCCCGCGATTTCTCTAAATCGCTCCAGGCAAATGCCGGGATGGTTCCATTGCAATGGCACGGCTGACTTCCTTCCCTAATCCAATGAGACTGATGACCTCTCTGTCTGGTCTGCTCCCCTACAACAGCCCAACCCAACTACTAATTTCGGCCAAAGGCTATTTACTTCCCCATTGAGCTTGCTATTGACATTTCTAGGAGGTTCTACGGATTTGCTAAAAAAAACTTAACTGTATGTGATGCATGACGATGTCTCCAGCAGTGACACTAAACGATCAGTACTGAAGGGAATAAGAAGCTAGCTGATTTCATTCCTGTTGATGACGGTCACAGGTATCTCCGTTAGGAGTAGTATAAAATGATTTTCTTGGAAAGAGTACGAATTGCAGGGGTCGGGTGTTAATGGTGCACATAGTTTGTCACAGATGGACGTATTCGAAAATTTCAGACATTTTCCGGCAAATTTCAACCTCAGCAAGCAGAAGCAGACAATTCTCTCCAAATCCGGCCACAAAGTTATAGCACGACTATGTAAATGCTCTTTTGAGTAAAAAAACTGGTTTCAGAAGGAAATATTTAATCTGCAGTTTCGTATATGCAGTTAAGAAGTTCCTTTGCCCCTTTGTGCCCTAACGACATTGTGCAGACCGTTATCTGATGTGATGCTACTGACGTATATTGTAACTAACATAATAAATAACAGTAAATCATGGAGGAATATTAAGGATTATCACACGACAACGAATGTCCATCGAGCAATCTAACTTTCATCTAATGCTACAACATTTATATTGCTAAACGATTAAGTTTCACGGTTCACGCCTTATGGCGCACTTTCTCAGATGCAAATGGCCCATCTAATACCTTTCAGGGGAAACACAAGTTTACTTTTCAATATTTCATATAGTTACTGACCGACGTTAAACATTTAAAATGCTGTCTTAATCTTCTAATAGTCTTATGTTAAAGGTTTAACACACGATAAATATTACAGTCAGAAACCTACGGTGTTCAAATACGTAAATTATATTCGTACAATATTAGAGAATGAGATCACTTAATAACTTTCAGCAATTTTTACACACAATTTCAGACCTTCTCGAAATATTTTCTTGTTGTCTCCGCTCTCAAAATAGTGAAAGGAAAGAGCTGATCACTTACAACTTTTTTGTTATTCATGCAGTCTCTGAAATGACATTTTAACTTATCACTTCCTTACTACTATCACCATTCGCAACCCATTTTGCAGACACTATTCACATGGAACAATGCAAAATTAAATCATTATACAACAGATAATTCAGGAGATGCAACGTCACAAACGTTTAGATGCGTCAAAAACTAGCTTTTCTTAAAACGGAGCAAAAATTATCCACACTATGCTCATCCAAATTTTGATGATGAGACCATTGCTTGTTTGCTACTTCTGTCAAACTTTAAAAAGTACATTCAAACTTTTTTTCTACACTTTTACTCTCTTACGTTCTTAATATGAAATATTTATCACATTAACTCATATGTAAAGTTAGATGTTTGAACATATATAACATACCCGTACATTACAGTTCCATTTTTTGCAGACTGGAGGATTTACTGATTTACACTAATAAGTTCGTGATTGGTTTGTAAGTAAAAACTATCTTTCCTAGTTGCTCTTTAAGGCATACCTTAAAGAGAAAATGGCAAAACGCGTGTGGCAGAAATAAGACACAGTGCGTCAAGAAAGAGCACCTTTACTTACAAAACTAATATTTCTGTGCTTACTGTGGAAGACCGTCACACAAACAAACTTGTTTACAAGTTAATATTCCGCTAGGATCACTTGATATGGGAACAATCCACATTCGCGCTATGGAATCTTAAGAGAGTTGTTTAAAGGAAAATACTATAGAAGGATCAGTCCATACATGTGCGCAAACGGAATTTTCTTTTATATGTTGTAATACTACTTTCGTCCGCTAAACTGGGTCAAACGTGTTGCTGTGTGTATACTCTCTTTCCTTGTTGAGTGATAATCTCCTGTGAATAGAAGTCCCCGACGGCGGGAACAGTTAAAAGCTGACAGTCACATGGGACCGGAAATTGTAGTGTGCAGTACAACATGTTGTTTTCTGCCTGCTTTTGAAAAACATGGTGCATCCGCTCACTTTCCGCCGAAAAACCAACCATACCAATTCGCAGGCAAAACATCCATTTCTGTTCATCAATCCTATTACCTTGGTACTGTCAAGCGCCAAAAACACGTTTCGTAATTTCATCAGATGGATTGTTCGATGGTTCAATGGCTGTGAGCACTATTGGACTTAACTGCTGAGGTCATCAGTCCCCTAGAACTTAGAACTACTTAAGCCTAACTAACCTACGGACATCTCACACATCCATGCCCGAGGTAGGATTCGAACCTGCGACAGTAGCGGTCGCGCGGTTCCAGACTGAAGCGCCACAATATTTACAAAGTTAACTGCAGTTTACTTTTAGACTGTTCTCTATCGTTAATATTTAACGATAAAAGGGACGTCGCTCAAAACAGAAGGATGACACAGTGTTGCTCAGAATAGAATAATGACTTATCTGTGGAGTTATCGTATAAATTAATGAATAAGTTTCATAGATGCACTTTGTAAAGCCATGGGAAACAGTGAACCTGTCTTTGGTGCACTGTCAGTAGTAAATATTTTTGTAAATCTGCGATAAGTTGCTATGGGACCAAACTGCTGAGGTCATCGGTCTCTAGTCTTACTACACACAACTTAATCTGACTTATACTAACTTGCACTAAGGACGAAAACACACACACACACACACACTCACACACTCACACACTCACACACACACACACTCACACACACACACACACACACACACACACACACACACGTCTGAGGGAGGACTCGAACCTCCGACGGGTTAAGCAGTGCGAGTGAATCATGGCAAGACGCTTTAGACCGCGCACCTATAAAGCACGGCTTGGCTGTAGTACTTAAAAGTTGTGTATAGTAATCCTCTATGCCAGGAACCGTTGAAATCCGACACAGTCACATGGGGAGGTCTCTTTCAGTTGAATGGTTCACTACATCTTAGCAATAGTGCTGATTTATTATGTTCCCAAGACTTGATGCCGTCCTTCGTTTCCTTCTATCTACACGGGCTTCAAGTTGAGTCTCCGCGTAACTATCACAGTTCATTCTCCATGTTCTTCTCTTTCTATGCTCTTGCTAGTTTACCAATGTACTACTCCTTCAGTCAGCCGCTGTGGCCGAGCGGTTCTAGGCGCTTCAGTCCGGAATGGCGGTGTTGCTATGGTCGGAGGTTCGAATCCTACCTCTGACATGGATGTGTGTGATGTCTTTAGGTTGGTTGGGTTCAAGTAGTTCTAAGTTCTAGGGGACTGATGATCTCAGATGCTAAGTCCCCTTAGTGCTCAGAGCCATTTGAAGCAAAGACTGCGCGTTGTTGGCAGAACACTTAGAATATGCGACAAACCCACTAAAGAGGCAGCCTACATTACAGTTGTCCGACCTCTGCTGGAATATTGCTGGCTGGTGTGGGATCCTTAACAGGTAGAATTGACGGAGAACATCGATAACTTGCAAAGAAGGGCAGCTCGTTTCGTGTTATCGCGCAATAGGGGGTGAGAGTGTCACGGATATGATACGTGAGTTGGGGTGGCAGTCATTGAAACAAAGGCGATTTTCTTTGCGGCGAGATATATTTACGAAATTACAATCACTAACTTTCTCTTCCGAATGCGAAAATATTTTGTTGACACCCACCTACGTAGGGATAAATGATCATCATAATAAAATAAGAGAAATCAGAGCTCGACAGGAAAGATTTAGGTGTTCCTTATTCCACGCGCCATTCGAGAGTGAAATGGTAGAGAAGTGGTATGAAAATAATTCGATGAACCCTCTGCCAGGCAATTAAATGTGAATTGCAGGGTAGCCATGTAGATGTAGGTGTAGCAGGGCGATTTTAGGCGCTTTGTCAAGGGTTCGTGCGGCTGTCCCCGTCGGAGGTTTGATTGCCCCCTCGGGCATGGGTTTGTGTGTTGTCCTTAGCGTAAGTTAGTTTAAGTTAGGTTAAGTAATGTATAAGTTTTTTGGGACCGATTACCTCAGAATTTTGGTCCCACAGAACTTAACACAAATTTCCATACAATTGTGCATATGGAATAGTTAAACGCGTTGTATGTGCAGAGAGCATCATATTAAAGGAAGTATATTTACACGCTTTATAGTGAGCTGACGCTTGAGAATGACGCGATATTTCGTAATCTCTATAGTGAATAAATACGTATAATAATGTTCTACGAGCAAAATACAATTTCTAAGACTATGCCTCAGTGCTGATGTCAAGTTTACGAAGCAGGGGGGAATTACTGGTAGATCGGTGGTTGTGAGAGTTATGCCACGATATCTGAGTTGGAAAGAAAGAGCATCCCAGACTCCGCCAAACTACAAGGTCACGTGGGGATATTCTCCAAAGTTGTGCCTGACTTCAAAGTTAAGTCTCGACAGCCGATCACCAACTTTGTGGATGAGAGATCTCTCAATCCACAGAATGGTCACATCCACTACTAAGTGAATCGGGTTCTGTTTTCATACTCTACGAGTCTAAGCACCTTGAATTAGAGGAGAAGAAAGAAGAAATCACGGCTTAGTTCTGCCACGCGGAGAGTGTTACAAACATTAGTGGGAACATTATGCGGGAATATAGAAAATTCGTTGGTGATGACGTTTCAACACCCAAAAAGTCTAGAAGATGGGAAAGACATTTTATTATCTAAAATGTGTATCTCACAGAAGAAGCACAAGGAAAATATTAAAGGGATTATGGATGTTGTTTTGGTATTTATCCACTTACTGGATGCTTCATAAAGCAGTGGAACAGCGTAGGGTAGCACAAACAACACAACTGGGTACATCAAATTATGTGTATGAACTTGCAGAGTACTGGGTGGTTATAATTAACCTGACGTGTTCGAAGTGCTGCAGTGCGGGTTGCATACATCGCGGGATGCTGAAATATCGTAATAAGGTTTATGAATCGGTGTGCTCGTGGAGTATGCTGAGAAAAATGATAGTTCCATTTTCTACCCTCTGGTGAAAATATAGTGCTGTGATCAGCCAGGCTGGCTGGGGTGGCCGAGTGGCTCTAGGCGCTTCAGTCTGGAACCGCGCGACCGCTAAGGTCGGAGGTTCGAATCCTGCCTCGGGCATGGATGTGCGTGATGTCCTTAGCTAGGTTTAAATAGTTCTACGTTCTAGGGCACTGATGACCTCAGAAGTTAGGTCTCATAGTGCTCAGAGCCATTTGAACCATTTTTGATCAGCCAGAATGTGAAATGTTTCCTGTTTTGGCGTCATAATGAAGTTTGTCGATTTATGACCCATGTAGATCTCTTTTGTGAAGTTAATTTCGTTGTAATGGATTTCCCTGCGAAACGCAATGGTTGCTGAGAAGATATCCATTCACTGCTGATAAAATTGTTTTATGAGAACGGAAGCAATACCAGCGCTGTATTGCGTGAAAGTCGCCGAGAGAAACAGTTGCAGGGACGCCCGCCCCCTGTCATTAAATGGGCTGAGAATATGATCAAGAAATCTGAAGAAACGGCTCAATTAGATGGTGCAGGAGGAATAGGGATGTGTCCCATTCCCGTTGCAGTTGTTGATGATATTGCTGAAGCAACCGTGCAGCACATGTCTCTAATTCTGCAGCCAGTGCTCTACCTGTGTAACGGGATTTGTCTCTATCCTCGTCAACAGTTCAAAAGACCTTGTGGCGTCATTTACACTGTTATGCCTACAACATTCAAAGCCTCAAGACAGGCGGCAACACAGTGATTTTTCCGTTCGTTCTTGGTATACAGAGAAATGGATGACATGTGGCCCGGGAATATTCTTCGGGCGGACGAGACACATTTTCGTCTGCACCGTGCCGTGAATGCGCACAACTGTAGCGTACTGGGGTGTACATTAGCACATGTGCAGAAACACCCACTACACTCAGCTTACGTGACCATATATTGTGGTTTCACAAGCTCCTTCATTCCCAGCCCATTCCCCTTCGAGGAGCAGTCACTTCGCGGACATTACAAGGATCTCCTCGTGCAACACGTGATTCAACTTTTGCAAGAAGTCAATTGTGTCCATACCACTACCTTCATGCAAGATGGGGCGACATAACATTTTGCTTACTTCGAGAAACCTTCAGCATTGCCCACATCATCCCTAGGCATTTCAAGATTTGTGGCCATCCATGTCCCCAGACTTGAATGCATGTGACATCTGGTTGTGGGGATATCTGAAAGATCGTATCTATTAGGGGTGTATCCGGACACTTCCATAACAGAACGATGGAATTCGACGACATGTCACTCTGATTACATCGGATATGCTGCAACCAACTTGTTGACCAACCCATGTTACGAACGCAACATGTGACTGAATTAAGAGACTATACTGAAAACATGTAAGTAGTTAGTATATCCGACCAAACGTGTCAGAACCGCCGTTATTACGTTTCTGTTCGTTTCTCCCATTTGCCTGCATCCACACTACATTCTGACTGCTTGTAACGCCATATTTTCATCTGGTGGGAGAACCTTGAACTACTATTTTTTGAGCATACTCGTGAGCACGCCGATTTGTAACCATACCTACAATGTTTCGGTGCCCTGATATGTATACATTCCGCACTGTGGCAGTCAGAAATCGTCAGTTTGATTATAATTACCCGGTATTAATACAGATGAGCCACAATGACGAGAATTCACCCAATTTCAGCCACAGATAGATCTTATCAAGTACTTAGACAGCAACCAATAATGATATGTTATGCTGTAGTAACTACCATACAGCATTTGACAAACCTATGTGCCATTTTAAACAAATACAGGCTGATTACGCACGTCCAGACGCCTGTTTTCAGACGTATAGTTCTCATTTATATATCGTTTGAATGTTCTGACATTTTCATTACATTTGTGTACTGCTTTCATGAGGCTCCAAAATTCACGCTTGGCTTTGCATTTTCATACTATTACATTTAAAGACGAATGTGTAACTAGCGTACAGAGAATGATATCGCACCCTTGTGTGTATACTGGAATTTTGTAACATCTAAAATCAGATGTTCAAGCTTACTTTTGTGCAAGCAACAAATAACTTCTGTAGTTTGGCATGAGCATACAATTACAACCAGCATCGGGTATTCTGGGTTCAACTTATTCGTGAATCATTACGCATTTTAGAGGAAAAGGTAGAAAAAGGTAGTTCTTAAATTGCTCAGTTGGTAGATCATTTTTTCGTGAAATGCAAAGATACCAGATTTGAGGCTACGTCTGGTACACAGTTTTAATCCTCCTGGAGGTTTTATTACTCACATTCATTATCGTTGTTTTCCATTCTGGTAAATTCGGAGACTTTACTCTTGCAACAAATTCCCCGCGGTTTCATTTCTATGTGTTTGTCTCGCCCTTTCCCTAGCGTATCAGGGACGATAGTACAAAATTCGTCGTTTCAGGCGAAAAACGTGACAGTAATTAAGTAGGCACACAAATTTCGCATATGGAGCGTTCTGTAAACAGACAGACTTACAAAAGAAGTAAAAGAACCCAAAACAAGAGGAGCAAGTGAAATAAGCTTCATTGGTTAGAAAGGGTATGAGGTGTTACTCCAGTGATCATAAAACCGAGTTCAACGTACAAAGAACTTGGAAACAGCTGCAAACACTCGTCAGTATGACGTTGCACCCCGTGTGGCCGAGATGCATGCACTGATTTCATTGCGAAGTGTGACTTCAAGCAATTGCCTCATCTTCTGGACAACAACTATTGTAAGTCGTCCTTGATGTCCTTGGCACTGGGACTGAGGTGACGTCCAAGAGCGCCCCACAAATGTTTTATCGGGAAGGAATCTGGGTACCTTGTTAGTCACAGGAGTACCTGTACTATACTCAGACAGTTCGTAGAGAAATTTGCCGTATGTGGATGAGCACTGTTTTGTTGAAAGATTGCACCACGATATTGTCACGTGAGATGTAACACATTATATGGGATGGTGGGCCCGCCTTAATGCTAAGCAATTTTGTTTAATTTCTCCCCCAAACTAGTTTCGTTTCGCTATTATCTTTTAATTATATGTGAGTTTATTTCTTCTTTGTCACATTTGAATCACTGCATTCTTCCTACATTTGTTGCCGTTTACGGAATATTTTTTATGTTTATTGCTGTTTTCTCGGCTTACAACATGTTTTTTCTTGGTCGACCAGTGATTTCACTTAAACACAGAGCTTGGGAGTAGTTCAAAACTATACGCCATCTTGCATTACGGCGGACACACATTCCTGTGTTGTTCTAAGCAAACAGTTACCAACAGAAAAGTTTTCAAGTCCTAGTGATGGTACGATGGTAACATATGAGGGTGCAAGATATTCGTGAGGTATCGTGGTGCCGTCAGAATTCCCTTCATCATTACTAGCATGACCTGAATTCATACTCGAAAACTCCCCATACCACGACGCTAGAATAACACCCCTGTGCCTCTTCAACGCAAGGGAAATACTGGAACTCTCGTCAGGGTTCGCAGCCATACTCGCCAGCGACTGTCATCTGGCCGGACGGGGTGGCCGAGCGTTTCTAGGCGCTACAGTCTGGAACCGCACGATCGCTACGGTTGCAGGTTCGAATCCTGCCTTGGGCATGGGTGTGTTTGATGTCCTTAGGTTGGTTAGGTTTTAGTAGTTCTAAGATCTAGGGAACTGATGACCTCAGAAGTTAAGTCCCATAGTGCTCAGAGCCATTTGAACCATTTTGATGGTTATCTGGAACAGTGCATGTATGACGCTGAACACAATGCGACCCCATTCATCAGGAGGCCGCTGTTCCACTCCAGACGCAGCTGTCTGTCATTTGGTGTTAACGTCAATCCTCGCATGGTACGCAGTTGGGTCTCGCTATTGCTAGTCACCATAAATGGTGTGGGATGATATAGAAAGTAGCAGGTACACAATTACTTGCTTTCTGATGCCAGATAGAGATGTGAACGTGTTACGCGGTGTTCGGTGCACTATACAGCAGCCTTCCATTGTTGTGGTTAAATTTGTTCGACAGCTTGACGAAAACTACGACTGCCCACACATTCCCATTCTGTCCAACATCGAGCCACTGTCACTTACAAAAGCCCCACAAATATGGACATTTCACGATTTGACCAGCCGGTCAACTGGACACCCTACATCGAACTCCCTATCAAACTCGTCACATGTTAGTAACGCTGTCTCGCAAGAATGCGAAGCATCTTCGTGTCTTTTACGAGATCATTCAGTATGTGGCGCCATTCACTCCGTTTATACACCCTATCAGGTCCGGTAGCGACCCTAAACATAGACAACACTGATTCACTCCATGGACGTTTTACTTCTCGCAGAGAATTTCAGCTCTAATCAGTTCACCTGCCCATTGTGTGTACCTATACAAAGTTACATTGGCATCCGACCTTGGGTTCTGTATGCTTCATAATTTATTTTTCCAGGTTTCAACTTCCCGAACAAACATGTATAATAGCGGTGGTGAATGTTTCCTCGGTTTTCCGTGCCGTTTTTGGTTTTCACTAACACAAAATACCGGGAGGCTGCTGTAAATATAAATGTCTACAGAATGAAAAAATCTGTTGTAATTGGCAGCCTAAGTACGTTCTAGAAATAAGAGTATATTTAGGGAGAGAACTTGAAAAATATTTCGTTGTGTGACTGGAGCACTTGCGTTCTTATATCTTTTCCCTATGTAAAATATGGATTACTTTCTTATAATCTGAAGCGAATAATGTTTTGCATAAATAGATTTGCGTACATCAGCTTTCCGGTGCAGTTTGCAGCGGACATTAGCGTTTCCTGCTTAATTCTGTTGACCTTTAGCAACGGGGCTTCAATTTAAATCCAGTTTTACTGTACACGGGATTCGGCAGTCCTCTGAATATGAATGCCGCAGTGCGACGCACAAAAAGAGGGACTGAACAGCAGAGCCACCCGACTCACGTATTGGCACGAGCGCGGCCGGACGAAGTGGAAAAGTTTCTGCAGGGACATCACCGGCGCGCTCGAGGGCTTATCAGTTTGCATAAGGTGGACAGGTACTCCGGGGAATGAGGAACGAGGTTGCATTAAATCAAGAGCAGGGGAGTAAGCAGAAACGGGGAACTCGAGGAGCATGCTGCGGCGAGGTTTCCAGATGTTTTTCGGAACGAAAGTTCCGTCTCACTGTGCGAACACGGCGTTGAACGACGACGACATCGTAGTCACGACACACGACAACATTAGTGTAAGAGACGCTTGCTGAAATACAGGGTTGCGAAATACTTCCGAAACTTAAAATCAAGTGTACAAAACTACACGAAGCATATTGCTGGATGAGATAACACACACCAACAAATCCGTGATTTACTGTATTCGTTAAAAACAGCTTTGGTTGCAATTTTAGGCTTTTATTTTCCAACGACGCGTTTCACCTTATTTAGGTATCTTCAGGTTATCTACGTAGAAAACAGAGAAACAAATACATTTATTTATGAATCGCGATCGCGTTGTGCAGACTTGGATAACCTATAAGCATGGATAAACAGATCACCTATTGAAAGAGCAAATACCTTAATTTGGTATTTCTTAGAAGAATCCTTTTGTCAGTGTAGCCAAAGGGCATCGTCGAATATATCAGGCAAACATCGCCTTCGTTAAATTCAGTAAAATCTAAAAATATAAAATAGTAAAATCATTACCTTTTCTAGATGGACGCGAGAGGCACTAAGATCTGCGTAACGCGTTCCCGTTCACAGGAGCGAATAACAGAATAATATGGGGGCTCAGGTAGTAAGCATAATGCGCCACAGCGTCGTGTGCTAGTACTGAAGCCTAATACAGAATCACCTCAAGAGGTGGCGCTGCGACGCACCAGTGATAAAAATGAGAGATCGTAAACTGGATATACATACCTACTAAAACTTTTTAAATGTAATGCACATAAAACATTGATAAGATGGAATCACTAGGGGCAACACCTGTGCATAACTTATCCTAAAATTTTGACGAAGTAAAATGTAAATGAAGTCGGTAAATTTAAAATGAGAAAACAAGGTGTATAATACAACACACAGATGCAGTACATAAACAGATTTTTCGTATAATATACCACTAGAACGAGAAAATTAAAAAAAAAGAGGCGACCCATATAACACTCAATACTGCGTCATTCGGCGGTAGAACTTCAAGCAAGTCTGCACAACGCGATCGCGATTCTTAAATAGATTTGTTTCTCTGTTTCCTATGTAAGTAACCTGAAGGTGGTTAAGTAAGACGAAACGCGTCGTTGAAAAATAAAAACCTAAAATTGCAACCAAGACTGTTTTTAACCAATACTGTTAAGCACTGGTTTGCTGTATGCCACGTATGGATTGGAAGAAATTCCTTGATTTACTCTTAGCAATTGTCGGACATCGAGAATAAAAGAACTTGTTTTTTGCATAGGACAAAATAATTTGGTAATTCCTGTATTGAAAAACAATGGATCATTCTTGAAAAACACGCTAATGTCAAAGATTGTGGCCACCATCCACTGCTATGTTTGAGAGCCGCAGGATGGTACTGCGGCCACGGTAAGCGGTGAGGAAAGTATATAGCGTGGTTCTGTGATGATGATACAAACTTTCAGGGTTGATGCAGAAGTGTAAATATATCAATTGGAGGTAAGTGGTTCTGGTCTGGGAAAGACCGACTCGAAAGCTATTGGCGAACATTGTTTCCTGCCTCTGACATATACAGCAAGTTCTTTGATTTCCAGATTTTGGGAGCAGGTGTATTTTACCAAAACAATAAAAAAGGTATCCAGTAAACATGGGCTCTAATGTGCACGTCGTAAGAGCAGAGCTATGAGCACTTCTTCACTGAATATGTGCCCATAGCTCTTAAGGTACGCATCGTGGAGACCACGTTTACAACACAATTTTTCTCGTGTTTTGATCCGTACTGCCGCCTTACAAAATGTATCACGAGAACGGTTTTCGCTTGTCGGTTTCCACTCGATCGTTTCTGTGCCAGGGTCCCCTCTCTCTTGCGCCTACCACGCAATGGGGCCCGGATTCCATTCCCGGCACGGGACTGGGTGTTGTGTGTCCTTCACATCCACATTCAATAAGTTTATTCTTATTTCGTGCGACACAGCCAAAACAACAGGTGTAGAGCAACGCTCAGTGCGGTATACTCCTATCATGAGTTTCTATAAATCGGCGAATTCTCCATTACGATAGAGAGTTTATGAGAAAGAGTTAACGAGTAGGCGAAGTTGTACTTGATCGTGTTTACTGCTATTGTGGTTAAGTATTAAGATTACAGATTTAAATTTGTGTACACCGACAAAAGTATAAATTTATATCTATAATAGTACGCCTCCCCCCCTGGACCACGGACCTTGCCGTTCGTGGGGTGGCTTGCGTGCCTCAGCGATGCCGATAGCCGTGCCGTAGGCAACCACAACGGTGGGGTATCTATTGAGAGGCCAGACAAACGTGTGGTTCCTAAAGTGGGGCAGCAGCCTTTACAATAGTTGCAGGGGCAACAGTCTGGATGATTGACTGATCTGGCCTTATAACACTAACCTAAACGGCCTTGGTGTGAGTGGTACTGCGAACGACTGAAAGCAAGGGCCCTACAGCCGTAATGTTCCCGAGGGCATGCAGCTTTACTGTATGGTTCAATGATGATGGTGTCCTCGTGGGTAAAATACTCCAAAGGTAAAGTAGTCCCTCATTCGGATCTCTGGGCGAGGAGTACTCAGGAGGATGTAGTTATCAGGAGAACTGGCGTTCTACGGATCGGGGAGTTAAATGTCAGATCCCTTAATCGGTCAGATAGGTTAGAAAATTTAAGAAGGGAAATGGATAGGTTAAAGCTAGATATTCTGGGAATTAGTGAAGTTCGGTGGCAAGAAGAACAAGACTTCTGGTCAGGTGAATACAGGGTTATAAATACAAAATCAAACAGGGGTAATGCAGGAGTAGGTCTGAGCCGTAGTAAAAACCGCTGTTTTGAAAAGCGCGCCGCAGCACATGGTGTGAAGCAGTCGTCCTCCGTTTGTGGCGGTGGCGCCGCTGTGGCTATCGCAGCTTTGGTGTCTCCCTCTGGTGTGAAAGGGGGAAAGGGTTGCCTGTTCACATGCATTTAAGGGGTGCTATCAGCTCGGCAGTCGCTTAGTCGAATGAAGTCAGTCGGAGGCGGTTGGTCAGCCAGGAGAGTCGGTCAGTTGAGGCGAGTCTTAGTCAGTTGGTCAGCCGGCTCAGTGTCGAGCAGTCTGTCTGTCGTCGGAGTGCGAGTATGTCTGTCATTTGGAACAAACTGTAAGCCAGAAAATGAGAGTCTTGTCACTCCGCCAGTAACTGAACTCAGCTGGTGGTCGTCCGGTCGGGGCTGAGTTCCTGCATCTGAGTCTGCGCGTTAGGCCGCCAGTCTGCTGTAGTTGCTCGTGCAACGGTCATTGACGGTTGGATTGGTCGGTTGGATGGTCGCGCTCTGAGACACGAGATGACTTGTCCGCCTTGAGCGTCGGCGCATGTGAGGTCCCCACGTGAGTCCAGTGGGCAATGCCGTAAAGAAAGGGGTAGTGGCTTCGCGGTTCACAAGAGAGCGACAGGAGCGAAACCACGATATCTGGCTGCCCAGGGCGAGCTGCGACGCCGTGCGACGGGAGATCGGCGCGCCTCCCTACGTCCGTTGAAGCGTGCAACGGTCATTGACGGTTGGATTGGTCGGTTGGATGGTCGCGCTCTGAGACACGAGATGACTTGTCCGCCTTGAGCGTCGGCGCATGTGAGGTCCCCACGTGAGTCCAGTGGGCAATGCCGTAAAGAAAGGGGTAGTGGCTTCGCGGTTCACAAGAGAGCGACAGGAGCGAAACCACGATATCTGGCTGCCCAGGGCGAGCTGCGACGCCGTGCGACGGGAGATCGGCGCGCCTCCCTACGTCCGTTGAAGCGGCTGGCAGCGGACGGTTCGGGAGAGCGTTGGGGGTGCTGCGCCAGGTCTTCGACAGAAATCGCAGCTTATTAGAAGTTAGGTGACTGGAGATATGTTGTGTCATTTAGTTGTTAAATTCTACATGTGATCTTGGTCCGTCCCCAGCTTGCTCGTCTGTCTCTCGTCCACATTTGTTAGGCATTTAGTGTCTGTCTGTCTGTCTGTCTGTCGGTCTGCCGTACATTACTAGCTGCCTCTGTCATGTTTGTCGGATTCGGTGTTACGAATTTATATAATTACGGTAAAAGTCGAATTCCTGAAATATGTTTTTATCTTGCCTATCATCTTGCGAGGCGGTATATGTGTAATGTAGAGCATGTTGTGCACTTTATGTAAGTCAGAGTTTCATGGGTTTTATTTAAATAGTCATTTATATAAAGTTGCCACCCTTTCACCGTAAGAGACCTTTTAAAAACAAATTGCACTTTTGGTGGAAAATAATGCTTCAGCGTGAGTGTTTGTACCATTTCCATCCCTTTACAGGGTGCATAGTTAATGTGTTTGTGTGAGTTGTTAAAAATTTTAGTTTAAAGGAATCTGGTGTGTCGCAGATTTGGGTGTAGTTTTTCAGAGGTCGTTGTGAGCGGTCGTGACTACGGCCGTGTTGAAAGGGAACGGAGCTTCTCAGCCCGAAGGCTCCTACTGTAACAAAAAGAAAAAAAAAATTATTCTATCTCTGAATAATTGTAACTGGATATTTAGAGGGTGCTTTCCTGTTTATAAACTTTAAATTTGTTTTGAAAAGGCTTTTATGAATAAAATTTCCATTGGTTAAAATTTAATTTGTTTCCATCTGTTACTCCTTGGCAACTACTTCCACGCTCACATAGTGTGTTAATGTTCTTGATGAATCGCTAGTAAATAAAGTAAATTCACTAAGAAAAGATTCTGAAAGTAAATTTTCACGGTTCAAGGTTTAATAATGAGTAAAAAAGTATTAATGCAGGTAAGTTACTACAAACAGCATTGTGAACGCATTATTGTGGCTAAGATAGATACTATGGTCATACCTACCACAGTAGTACAAGTACAGATGCCAACTAGCTCAGCAGATGACGAAGAAATTGACGAAATGTGTGATGAGATTAAACAAATTATTCAGATAGTGAAGGGAGACGAAAATTTAGTAGTCATGGGTGACTGGAATTCGATAGTAAGAAAAGGAAGAGAAGGAAACGTAGTAGGTGAAAATGGAATGGGGGTAAGGAATGAAAGAGGAAACCGCCTGATAGAGAGGATAACTTAATAACAGCTAACATTTGGTTCAAGAATCATGAAAGGAGGTTTTATGCATGGAAGAGACTGTAGATACTGGAAGATTTCAGATAGACTATATAATGGTAAGACAGAGATTCAGATACCAGGTTTTAAGTTGTCAGACATTTCCAGGGGCAGATGTGGACTCTGACCACAATCTACTGGCTATGAACTGTACATTAAAACTGAAGAAACAGCAAAAAAAGTGGGAAATTAAGGAGATGGGACCTAGATAAAATGACAGAACTAGAGGTTGTAGAGAGGATCAGGGGCAAAGAAATGCAGAAGAAGGAGAATGAGTAGCTTTGAGAGATGAAATAGTGAAGGCAGCAGAAGATCAAGTAGCTAAAAAGACGAGGGCTAGTAGACATCCTTGGATATCAGACGAAATATTGAATTTAATTGATGAAAGCACAAAATACAAAAATGCAGGAAATGGTGCAGGCAAAATGGAATACAAACGTCTCAAAAGTGAGATCGATAGGAAGTGCAAAATAGCTAAACAGGGAAGGCTAGACGATAAATGTAAGGATGTAGAGGCATATCTCACTAGAGCTAAGATTGATGCTGCCTACAGGAAAATTAAAGAGACCTTTGGACGAAGGAGAACCACTTGTATGAAAATCAAGAGCTCAGATGGAAACCCAGTTGTAACCAAAGAAGGGATAGCAGAGGGGTGGAAGGAGTATATAGAGGGTATATACAAGGGTGATGTACTTGAGGACAATATTATGGAAATAGAAGAGGATGTAGATGAAGATGAAATGGGAGATATGATACTGCGTCAGGAGTTTGACAGAGCACTGAAAGACCTGAGTCGAAACAATGCCCCACGAGTAGACAAGATTCCATTAGAACTACTGACAGCCTTGGGAGAGCCAGGCCTGACAAAACTCTAGCATCTAGTGAGCAAGATGTATGAGACTGGCGAAATATCCTCAGACTTCAAGAAGAATATAATAATTCCAATCCCAAAGAAAGTAGGTGTTGACAGATGTGAAAATTACCGAACTTTCAGTTTAATAAGTCACAGCTGTAAAATACTAACACGAATTTTGTACAGACGAATGGAAATACTGGTAGAAGTCGACCTCGGGGAAGATCAGTTTGGATTCCGTAGAAATGTTGGAACACGTGAGGCAATACTGACCCTACGACTTATCTTAGAAGATAGATTAAGGAAAGCCAAACCTACTTTCCTAGGATTTGTAGACTTAGAGGATGCTTTTGACAATGTTGACTGGAATACCCTCCTTCATTTTGCGAAGGTGGCAGGGGTGAAATACACGAAATGAAAGGCTATTTACAATTTGTACAGAAACCTGATGGCAATTACAAGTATGGAGGGGCATGAAAGGGAAGCAGTGGTTGGGAAGGGAGTGAGACAGGGTTGTAGCCTGTCCCAAAGTTTATTCAATCAGTATATTGAGCAAGCAGAAAGGAAATAAAAGAAAAATTTGGAGTAGGAATGAAAGTCCAAGAGAAAGAAATAGAGACTTTAATATTTGCCGACGACATTGTGATTCTGTCACAGACAGCAAAGGACTTGGAAGAGTAGTTGAACAGAAGGGACTGTTTTGAAAGGAGAATATAAGGTTAACATCAATAAAAGCGAAACGAGGAGAACGGAATGTAGTTGACTGAAATCAGGTGATGCCGAGGGAATTGGATTAGGAAATTAGACACATAGTCGTAGATGAGTTTTGCTGTTTCGGCAGCAAAATAACAGATGTTGGTGGAGGTAGGGGGGATACAAAATATAAACTGGCAATGGCAAGAAAAGCGCTTCTGAAGAAGAGAAATTTGTTAACATCGAGTATAATTTGTCAGGAAGTCCTTTCCGAAAGTATTTGTATGGAGTGCAGCCATGTATGGAATTAAAACATGGACAACAAACGGTTTACACAAAGAGAGAATAGAAATTCTTGATATGGGATGCTACAGAAGAATGCTAAACATTAAATGGGTAGATAACGAAACTTAAGAGAATGTACTGAATAGAATGGGGAGGAGAGAAGGGATAGGTTTGTACGACACTTTATGAGGCATCAAGGGATCACCAGTTTAGTGCTGGAAGGAAGCGCAGAGAGGGGGGGGGGGAGTGTAAAAGGGGGCAAAAATAGTAGAGGGTGACCAAGAGATGAGTACTGCAACCAGGTTCAGAAGGATGTAGGTTGCAGCAGTAGTTACTCGAAGATGAAAAGGCTTGCACAGGATAGAGTAGTATGAAGAGCTGCATCAAATCAGTCTTTGGAATGGAGACCACAACAACAACAACACGAACCAGCAAGTAGTACTTCGCTTTTTCACCCCTCTTTTGGATGCTCTCCTTCGTTGTGATAACGGGTGAGTGCAACATCAACAAGTGCTGGAATTAAACAGCAAAGATTTCCTCTAAGACACCACCAGTTACGCAAGTCCCACGTAAGGAGTGCCTAAGGGGTTCAGTAATCCTCAGGCATTTTATGCAGTAGCAAGGATGAATTTGGGCCGAAATTTCTTACAGACTTTTTTGTAACGCACTCTATGAAGATGCGTGGGCTTCCCCAAAGGTGTTGTCGAACCATCGGTCTTAGAGGAAACCTTTCCAATTTTATTTACTGACATGTTAATCTTGCGTTACTTCCTGATCACGACACAGTAAAGCACAAAAAAGAGGGCTGGGAAGTGTAAGTACCATTGGCTATTCAAAAAGATTTCGGGCTTGCAGCCGGTCGTCATTAGCTTCCATCCACGATATTTGGACTGGACAATTGCCAGCCATCCTCAGGTGAGCCTACGAAGATTGACGAAGACAACCTCAGTTCCGTAACATATAGCGTGCAGCGAGTATTCCGCGCATGCGTCAAAATCATATGGACGGACGAACCACACCGCCCGCCAGCAGCACCCTCGTTGGTGGAACTGCAGGACTCAGCTGTCTTCGGCGTTGTCAATTGCCGCGGCCACCGGAGTACTCTGACGTCTTTGTCTGGAGCAGATCTTAGAGATGACGGCGTTCTACATATGCCATTGTCACGGTTGATAAGATTGTCTGTCATGCGAATTTCCACTGATTCTTTTATGACGGAGTCCCAAAAGAATGATGCTGTGGCCAAAAGTGTTGCCTTGTCATACTCCATTGAGTGCCGGCAGCCGTGGCCGTGCGGTTCTGGCGCTGCAGTCCGGAACCGCGGGACTGCTACGGTCGCAGGTTCGAATCCTGCCTCGGGCATGGGTGTGTGTGATGTCCTTAGGTTAGTTAGGTTTAAGTAGTTCTAGGTTCTAGGGGACTTATGACCTAAGATGTTGAGTCCCATAGTGCTCAGAGCCATTTGAACAGCTCCATTGAGTGTCCAGTGGAAATGCAATGCTCAGCAATTGTGGACTTGATAGATTTCAAAAGGCGAGTACAGCGTTGATATTCAGTGCAACGTTCTTCTACTGTTCGCAATGTTTGTCCTATATATGACATGCCACACTGACGAGGTATTTTATAAATTCCTGCCTTCCCAAATACCAGATCGTCTTTCACTGATCCCAGCAGGTCGGAAATCATCGATGGTGGACGGAAAATTACTTTCACTTCGAAACCGTGGAGGATTCTTGCAATTTTGAAGGAAATGTTGCCAACAAAGGGAAGAAAAGGTAAAGATTTAGTAGGCGTGATTTCTTCTTTCTCCACTCCCTGTTTCATTGGATAAATTGCAAGTGCCTTGCTAATTTGCCGCTTAGAATATCCATTCTCTTTGAAAACCCTCTTCAGATGAGCAAGCTCTTCAGGCAAACTATCTGCATCTGACACTACATGAGCTCTGTGTACAAGTGTTTTAAGTACACTCATTGTCTGCGATGAGTGATGGCAGCTGGACGAATTTAAATACAAATCAGTATGAGTGGGCTTTCAATAAACCGAATGCCCCAGAGAGCCATCACTTTTCCGTCTAACTAGCACATCCAAGAATGGGAGGCAACCATTTTTCTCTAATTCCATGGTGAACCGAATGTTCTCATGAATGGAGTTGAGGTGATCCAAAAACTCCATTAATATTTCTTCTCCATGAGGCCACACTACGAAAGTGTCATCCACGTACCTCCAAAAAACGGTTGGTTTGAGGGCTGCTGATTCAGGTGCTCTCTCTTCAAAATCCTCCATAAAAAGGTTGGCCACCAAGGGAGGCAAGGGGCTACCCATGGCGACGCCGTCAATCTGTTCAAAATATTCATGGTTGAACATTAAATATGTTGAGGAGAGAGCGTGGCGAAACAAGCAGTGATTCCCACCTGAAACGTATTGCCAATCAATGCCAAGGAGTCTGCAAGAGGTACCATAGGTTGCTTCGTGTTCTAATTACATCTAGTGGTTTAGAACGGCCCCTAGTGGTTCCAGCCTGTACTCAATACCAAAACTTGCTATCGCGCTGCACTCCAATAGTGTGTGATCACGTTGAAAAGGGACTCAGCCCCACTATGTCCTTGACACATTCGTTTATCAAAGGAGTAATTTATAATGTGCAATTGTCATAAAATTCTAAAGCATGATGTAATACACTAATTATCAAATTTCTCTTTAGGTACAGTGTTGAACAGTTGCAACACTATAAGTTCATCTGGAACTTCAACTGCTAGTTGATGGTATCGAATGCTGTAAATGAGGTCTCGAACTGGGGCAGAGCTCTTGGAGGTTGGACACTATACTGACCTCAGCGTGAGGGCGCTGCTAAGCTGCGAGAGGTGGCGCCTCTCATACTTCGTTCCTTATTGTAGCGAGCCCTCGCTAATGTCTGTGGTACCGAATCACATTTACCAACATTAATGTTGCAACTCGATCTCTGTATAACACAACAGGTCTAAATGTAGTGAATTTTGGTTCCCTATAAGGAAAAACCGTAACGGCAACAAAGCCCCTGTAGAATTAAGGTAGATCCCGCTTCACAGATCGGTCAAGCTTTCAACTTCCGCGTTCAGTGACGAGGCATGATCGTCCAGCACCATGGCAGCCTAGACTAACGATCAATATACATAGATTGGTCGAACAACTATCATCTCATTCGGTCGTTTGCCATTTTCAACTAGGTGCTCCTCTTGTCTTGTTGTCTTCAGTCCAGAGACTGGTTTGATGCAGCTCTCTATTCTACTCTATCCTATGCAAGCTTCTTCATCTCCCAGTACCTACTCCAACCTACGTCCTTATAAATCTGTTTAGTGTATTCATCTCTTGGTCTCCCTCTAAGATTTTTTCCCTACACGCTGCTCTCCAATACAAAATTGGTGATCGCTTAATGCCCCGGAACATGCCCTACCAACCGATCCCGTCTTGTAGTCTAGTTTTGCCACAAATTTCTCTTCTCCCCCATTCTATTCAGTACCTCCTCATAAGTTATCTGATCTACCCATCTAATCTTCAGCATTCTTCTGTAGCACCACATTTCGAAAGCTTCTATTCTCTTCTTGTCTAAACTATTTATCGTCTGTGTTTCACTTCCATACATGGCTACACTCAATACAAATACTTTCAGAAACGACTTCCTGACACTTAAATCTATACTCGATATTAACAAATTCCTATTCTACTGATACGTTTTCCTTGCTATTTCCAGTCGACATTTGATATCGTCTCAACTTCGACCATCATCTGTTATTTTGCTCCACAAATAGCAAAACTCATTTACTAATTCAAGTATCTCATTTCCTAATATAATTCCCTCAGCATCACCCGATTTAATTAGACTTCATTACATTATCCTCGTTTTACTTTTGTTGATGTGCATCTTGTATCCTCCTTTCAAGACACTGTCTATTCCGTTCAACTGCTCTTCCAGGTCCTTTACTGTCCCTGACAGAATTACAATGTCATCTGCGAACCTCGATGTTTTTATTTCTTCTCCATTGATTTTAATTCCTACTCCGAATTTTTCTTTTGTTTCCTTTACTGCTTGCTCAGTGTACAGGCAACAACCCTGCCTCACTCCCTTCCCAGTCATTGCTTCCATTTCATGTCTCTCGACTCATATAACTGTCATCTGGTTTCTGTACAAATTGTAAATAGCCGTTCGCTCCCTGTATTTTACCGCTGCCACCTTCAGAATTTGAAAGGGAGTATTCCAATCAACATTGACAAAAACTTTTCTAAGTCTACAAATGTAAAAAACGTAGGTTAGTCTTTCCTTAATCTATCTTCTGAGATAAGTCGTGGGGTCAGTATTGCCTCACGTGTTCACCATTTCTAAAGAATCCAATCTGATCTTCCCCGAGGTCGGCTCCTACCATTTTTTCCATTCGTCTGTAAAGAATTCGTGTTAATACTTTGCAGCCGTGAGTTATTAAACTGATAGTTCGGTAAGTTTCATATCTGTCAACATATGCTTTCTTTGGGATTGGAATTATTACATTCTTCTTGAAGTCCGAGGGTATTTCGCCTGTCTGATACATCTTGCTCACCAGATGGTAGAGTTTTGTCAGGGCTGGCTCTCCCTAGGCTATCAGTAGTTGTTATGGAATGTTGTCTTCTCCCGGGGCCTTGTTTCGACTCAGGTCCTTGAGTGCTCTGTCAAACTGTTCACACAGTGTCATATCTCCCATTTCATCTTCATCTATATCCTATTTTCATAATATTGTCCTCAAGTATATGGCCCTTGTGTAGACCCTCTGTATACTCCTTCCACTTTACAGAAATGAAATCGACGGACGTAACTCTATCGGAGTTCCCCTTGAGAGTGTCATAGGGCTGTTTTAGTTTAAAATTTGAGCTGGAAATCTACGTATACAAAATTGTAGAGCGTTTACAGGCGGCATAAAGAAACGTTGTTGTATATGACAAAAATGACACAGGTGCACTGTCACTCTGCTAGGCGCTCATGAAAGTTTTATGCTCAGAGACGTTGTTCAAGATGACGTATGAGTAATACTGTTTAATGATGCTGCTGATATCTAAGGGATTTCTGTGTTTGTGTGTGTTTGTGTGTGTGTGTGTCTGTGTGTGTGTTTGGGTGTGTGTGGGTGTGTGTGTGTGGATGTGTGGGTATGTGGGTGGATGGATAGGTGGAAGGGGTTTAGGTGAGGAGAGAATAAAGCGTTTTGTATACGAGACACCGATACACACTCCAGAAGAGCTGGTAACCGGTTTAATTGAATCTACTGATGTCATTCATGATACACCTGGCAGTTTTGTGCGATTAAGGCAGTCTATAGCAATAATAAAACGGACAATATTTCTCACACGGCAGTTTGAACACCGTCTCTGAACATAATCAAATTTTCCATGATCGTAAGCCAGACCACCGGCACATATGGAACATTTTTTTCATGTGAAAAGTATCTCTTCTTATCTCATCCAAACACTCTAAAAATTGTAAATGTGGATTTTGAGAGCCCTGTATGTAACGGTGCGTCTGAAAAACTTTGAGGCTGTTGTCCAACGATAATGTTGGCTGTACGAAGATTTCAGCGGCAGGAGGTCAGCGAAATAAAAGACTGTTGCCGGAGTATCAATTTTTGGTGCAGGGACTGACATCTGTCAGTGAACATAAATAAATCTAGCGTGTTGGGCACAAATAGGCGAAAAGATCCATAACTGTTTGCTGAGACTATTGGTGAAGAGCCACTGGAAACAGCACAAACCGTGAAATGCTTTATAGTGACGGTTCAGAGAGATCTAGAGTGGAAAAACCTCATGAATATAGTCGAAGGGATAGTAGATACTCAAATCCTCCGAATACTCTTAAGGAATGGTAGTACATGCACGAAATAAGTGGCAAAGAATTGTGAGACGAATTGGAATTGCTCATAAATTTGGCAGGTTCAATTAACAAAAGATATATGTGGAATCTGTGAAGAGCAGCTCGTTTCATCACGGGACTGCTAAGTTGGCGCGAGAGCGCTACGGATATACTGAGAGCAGTCCATTGGCAGATACTAAAATAGAGGTGTTTTACATCACGGACAAATTTACAGTATAAATTCCGACAGACAGTCGTGAGGAAAAAAATCAGACAAAGTAGACAGCGTAAAAGCTCCCTCCCACAGCAACAGTAGCGTTATTTATGGAAAATATACGTAGATCAACATATGCTAGCACATACCATGGTCATTGCTTGATGACTAGTGGAAGCCGGTCGTTGTGGCCGAGTGGTTCTAGGCGCTTCAGTCTGGAACCGCGCTGCTGCTACGGTCGCAGGTTCGAGTCCTGCCTCGGGCATGAATGTGTGTGATGTCCTTAGGTAAGTTAGGTTTAAGTAGTTCTAAGTCTAGGGGACTGATGACCGCAGACGTTAAGTCCCATAGTGCTTAGAGCCATTTGAACCGTTTGACTAGTGGGAATGGGTGTAGTCGTAAAACACTGTTTCCCTTTCAGCAGTACAGCACCAGCTTAAGGCCGAAAGGCCGTAATTTCGGCGTGCGTGCGTGCGTGTGTGTGTGTGTGTGTGTGCGTGTGTGTGTGTGTGTGTGTCTGTCGCTGTGTAGGACCAGTTTGCATCCACTGGCTGCTCACATACACAGCACGTCGTGGAATGCCACGTTATGATGAATCTACGCCATGGAATCGATCATTTTGCCCGACTCGAGCTCACGCATTAATATTGCGCTATTTGACGTTGACGAAGAATACTAGCCCTTCGACTTGGTTTCACAGCTATTCGCTGAGTGCTATCATTTCAGCTTACGTGTATGCTGTCCGTCTACGCTCTGTATTATTTATTGAGAAGTCAACATATTCATCAGACTTTAATAAAGTTCTACTGCAACAATACTTCACCATTTGCTGTGCTTGTAGTCCATTGTTAGCTACCTCCCTCAAAAAAAAATGGCTCTGAGCACTATGGGACTCAACTGCTGTGGTCATTAGTCCCCTAGAACTTAGAACTACTTAAACCTAACTAACCTAAGGACATCACACACACCCATGCCCGAGGCAGGATTCGAACCTGCGACCGCAGCAGCAGCGCGGCTCCGGACTGGAGCGCCTAGAACCGCACAGCCACCGCGGCCGGCTACCTCCCTCACTGCAGAATTTTCCGCATTACCATTTCGCCCACACCACAGTTTCCCCTTTCTTTCTATGATCAGTGCTAGTCCAGTTTAAGGCTCCAGGAACTGAGTTCAAAGAAAATCTGCACCCAGATCACGTCTCAGTGAGTGAAATGCATAGCTGAGTAAGCTCTGACATGACTGTTATTTATTTTCCCTTAATTTGGTAGCATGTAAGATATAGGAAATGAATGAAGTTCCATTAACGCTGGTACGGGATATCTGTCCCACACTGTGTCACTTTGCCATGCAGCACGTTGCTTACTCGTGCGCGGCATGTGAAAACCGGTTTCATTCGGCAGGTCTCATAAGACAACACTTTAGGGATGAGTGGTGTCTTCATTGTTTGCATTATACGTGCTGTGTTAGATTTACATTTTTAAACTCAATTTATCTATGATTACATAAGCATGGACACTAGAAACCTCAGTTTATAATTCTTAAATTCATAAAATACACACACACACACACACACACACACAGACATCACCACCTAGAATCGTCACGGAAAGACCTCAGAACCATTCGATGAAATGTGGATATGAAGCAGGAAATGGAACTTACGCTTTCCAGTTCTGTTTTTTTGCGGTTTCCTGTGGCGTGATTAGGGGGGAGTGCAACATTAACAAGTGCGTAAATAAAATAGGGAATGGTCCTTCAAAGACCCTCTGTTTCTGCAATACCGTCGGTGCAACAGATGCACTTTTACTGAGTGCATTACAAAAATATCTGTAAGGAATTTCGACAAAAATTTATCCTCGGGGTTGCTCAAGCGCGTGTTCCTGAGGATCCGGTAAGAACGCTGAAACTGATAAAAATGAAAGGGCAGTAAGGACTTTGTGATGTTGCTGTTCGTTAGTACTCTTCCATACTCGTCCTTCATCCATTCATAAAGGATTTACTGAATGATTAAATTGGGTCTGGTAAGTGATGAACAGGCAACTCAGGCTGCAGAAGTAGGAAATTTGAACTGCCATCACATGAAGGTGACAATGAGGATACTAAATGGTGCTACTATTAAAGACTGAATATCATTCCTCATTCTGTGAATGCCGTAATTAATGACTGCAATTAGCTGTCACCTTATTTATGTCATCTCATCGTCAGCTAGTAATTTTTGTTCCTGTTTTTGTGGAATAAAAGAAAGAGGGTTACGCAACCACTTAGTCACTCCTTGTATGGCGTTTGCCTAAGTGGGCGTGTCTTAGAGGAAATCTTTGACTTTTTAGTCACTCTGTTGGTAATCTTCACTCAGCCTTTGTCACGCCAAAGAAGAGCGCCAAAAAGAGGGCTGAAGATACCATTTGCTGCTTCATGTTCAATTTCGTCGTATGGTTTTTAACTGACCCTAGTCGTCCCCACCTGTACAAAAGACCAATTGCGACCGCGCTGCCCTCGAAAAGGGTGTGGCCACGTTCAATCAGGATGCACCCCCACTATGTCCATAGAGAGGGGTTCAAACGTCTGAGGGGGGCAACAGCATCATATCTTGTCAAGATCGTTTTTCTATTCCTTGTCGTATTCCTCAATGTCTTTTGAACAGCTAAATGCATGGAAATGAACGCTACACAGAAAGGGTAGATTCATTGACTCCCGGTATGCCATCCTCTGAGTCATTTTCGTGTCGATTATGAGAATAGATTTGCCTGAAACGTTTTCCTCGGCCACCCTCAAGGAAACCGCGTGTGTGCATCATGGTGTTCACGGAGAGGCGCCAAAAAACAGGAGAAATGTGGACAAGAGTGTCTGTGACGACCTTCTCGTACTGTGAAACGTCCACAGTGGCGTTGATCAGACGTTCGGTGACATTTAGTGCTAATGTGACATCATTAACCCACTTTACAGTTAGCATGTGTCGACACCTTGCTGTTTGATGCGTCGCCGAACTCGAGGGTGACGTCGCAGGGTGCCACGCTTTTCCTCCGTTACAGGGGAAGTTCTTAGGTTATTTTGAGCCAAACGTAAAACTTACGCGTTGCAGTGGGAGAGAATTTCAGGGTTTCGAGAAAGTGATCCTTTCCGCAGTGTATATCAAAACCTGCTGAAAGACATGAAGCTTATTACATATTATTAGATTTTGAGTTCAGGACGTGAAGTGTCACGCATCTAACTGTACCTAAGCTAATTAACAGTTTATAACATACTCTTAATGAATGTTGTTTGTTATTCTTATCCTGTTGCCACTTTTCTGTTACAAGTGCCAACCTGTCAACTATATGTTAAGTAACAACCGCGCAATGTTTACCTTTCAACAACTTTGGCGGTTTTCTGCTACGGTGGATGTTCGGGCTGAACTGATTGTTGTGTGCTGTTCCTACATTCACAACATCTTACCTCAAATGTTTCCTGTCCAGAAACGTCTACATTTACTTTTACTCTCTGTGGAGAAACTGCCCGTCAAAAAATACAAAGCGTTATCTAATCTCTGTGCTGCCCTTTTGTCATCATTCACCGACGAAATCACCGGAAGCACAGTGAAATGAATGCCATGCACCTCATTTTTATGTACACTATGTGATCAAAAGTATCCGGACACCCCCAAAACCAAACGTATTTGATGTTAGGTGCATGGCGCTGCAACCTACTGCCAGGTACTCCATACAAGCTACGTCAGTAATCATGAGACGTAGTGAAAGAGCAAAATGGGGCGCTCCTCGGTACTCACGGACTTCGAACGTCGTCAGGTGATTGGGCGTCACTTGTGTCATACCTCTGTACGCGAGATTCCCACACTCCTAAACATCCGTAGATCCACTGTTTACGATGTGATAGTGAAGTGGAAACGTGAAGGGACACGTACTGCATAAAAGAGTGCAGGCTGACCTCGTCTGTTGACTGACAGAGACAGCCGCCTGTTGAAGAGGTTCGTAATGCGTAACAGGCAGACGCCTGTCCAGACCATCATACAGGAATTCCAGACTGCATCGGGATCCACCGCAAGTCTTATGACAGTCAGGCGGAATGTGAGAAAACTTGGATAGTCGAACGGCTGCTCATAAGCTATACATCACGCTGGTAAATGCCAAACAACGCCTCGTATGGTGTAAGGAGCGTAAACAATTGACGATTGAACAGTGGAAAAATCGTTGTGTGGAGTGACGAATCACGGTACACAGTGTGGCGATCCGATGGCAGGGTATGTGTATGGCGAATGCCCGGTGAACGTCATCTGCCAGAGCGTGTAGTGCCAACAGTAATATTCGGAGGCGGTGGTGTTATGTTGGGGTCGTGTTTTTCGTGGAGTGGGCTTGGTACCCTTGTTGCTTTGCGTGACACAATTACTGCACAGGCCTACATTGATGTTTTAAGCACCTTCTTGCGTCCCACCGTTAAAGAGCAATTCGGGGATGGTGATTGCATATTTCAAGACGATCGAGCACCTGTTCATAATGCGCGGTCTGTGGCAGAGTGGTTACACAACAATAACATCCCTGTAATGGACTGGCCTGTGCAGAGTTCTGGCTTGAATCCTATAGAACACCTTCGGGATGTATTGGAAAGCCTACTTCGAGCCAGGCCTCACCGACCGACATCGATATCTTTCCTCAGTGCAGCACTGCGTGCAGAATGGGCTGCCAGTCCCCAAGAAACCTTCCAGCACCTGATTTAACGGGTGCCTGAGAGAGTGGAAGCCGTCATCTGGACTAAGGGTGAGCAACACCATATTGAATTCCAGTATTACCGATGGAGAGTTCGACGAAGTTGTAAGTAATTCTCATCCGGGTGTCCGGATACTTGATGACATAGTGTATATATAAATGAAGTTTGTGCATTCATTCCACGAGAAACTACAGCTTCTTTCGATTACTACAAATTGTGTCACGCTGTAATAGTCAATAGCGAGAGGCATAAATTTCAAATAAATAATTCCATCGTGCTGCGGCTTATTCTGAAAAGTTACGGAAGCTAAGACGTTTCAGCGGAAGGCAAATATAAAAAGCTCAACAGTTGAACTGACGATGATGTAATCCAGCTTTGTAAATATTTTCATTAAGACTTCGATAATGTGAGGGTTGCTGACGGTCTCAATTATAGGTTTTAATGATAAATAGGATATTCGGAACGGCCTGAGCAATTACCCGAGAAGCCACAATCACAATCAGAATCGGATATCCGACCTGTAATCACATTGCTACGAGGACCTCATAGCAGAACCTAGAGTTCACCTCCAGCGGACAGCTTCATTTAGTAAATTTTGGTATTCAGTACACAGAAGATTTGAGTTAATCGTTTTTCAACGTCACTGCGTTATTGCATAAGGTTGCTTCATGCATCACATAGTAATTATAAACACGGGATCGGGGAAGCAAGCAAATGAGTATAGAAAACACTATATTGTCTCATAGAGGATTCATTGTCCTTCTGTTCTACGCGCATATCCATACCGTAATACTTACTTACGTCCTTCTGTTATAAAGCACGAAACCAAATTACATTCTTCGAGCAAGTGGATACAGTTATATTCTACTGAACGTCTGTCACGTAACTACGAACAGCTACTAACGTGAACAAACTGTTTTTTATATTTTCGTATTGATCGCCGTCACCGACCCGTACGATAAAGTCAGATACTGTGGGTGGGAAACTGCATTATCTCTTCCATTGGCAGCAGATAGCTTAACTAAACACTTTCTGCACACGGACGTAAGTGCGGCTTATCCTGAAGTGGGAGGCCTATAGTATCTACCTGACGCACTAAACAGCAGACAGTTGCACGGATTTTGGCGGGACACTGCTGAAATCCACTTTGTCACTATACGGCAGCTAACACAAGAGATGTTATTGAAGAAGGATAGCGGGATTAGTTTGGTTCAGCGTATGATGCAGTCACGCAGATAATTCGTAAGGACTATAATGGCGACTGAAGGACGGTGTGTGTGTGTATGAAGGCATTCATGGTGTAGTGTATCAATAAGTATTTTTCGTTTTCTCTCTGTGTCATGCAAGATGATGATCGCAAATACTACTTCAGAGCGCACTTTGCTCACAGTTGTCTGTGAAGTGCGACAGTTCTTTGGTCCGTGACTTTCTGCGAGAAGGAGATGGGATTATATCGTGAAATTCGATAGAGATGGGACGCTTGTAAAAATACCGTATCCCGCTGGACTGAACAGAATATAACTGAATTATAAGGGTATTGCGATATTTTCGTTGCTTTAATCTGGACAGAGACGTTAATTGCAAGGGAGTTAGCTGTTGTATTTATTCCACAATAATAACACAGCCGAAACGTTCTTGAAAAAGGAAATATCCCAGCTCATTTAATTCCCTATGAAATTACATACAACATACGGTTCGAAAGATTTGTTGGTTCCTGGAGAGGCAACGCAGAAATTACACTTCGAAGCCATACGTGTGGTAAACTCCGTTAATTAAAAACACCACAATCGTTGCTAACCATGAGCTATGATATTTAACGAGCATTGCGTTATATACAATATTCCTCACAGCCTTATTGCGGTAAAATCTGCACTTCTGTTTGCAAAATTAATATATATAAAGTTTCGACCTTAAATAATTTCAAGAGACAAGCAAAGGAGATTTACATGAAGTATCAATCGAATACATACCAAACAATGAAGCACAAAAGGTATCCAACAAATCGTACATTCACTCTTAAAGCAACAGGCTAAAGGTATCTAGTTAATTTTTGGTATTGAAGGAAAGTGATGTGAGATTTATGCTTCAATTGGTTCTGTCATATTTCATATTTGTACGCTAATCATTTTTCAAACAGCAGTTTCTTAAGAAGGAAATTAAGGAAGTACGACTTGGATAAACTGAGAGCGCCGAAGTTAAGAGTTTCAGAGAGAGCATTAGGCAACGATTAATGAGAGTTAAGAGTTTCAGAGAGAGCACTAGGCAACGATTAATAAGAACTTGAGAAAAGAATACTGTGGGCGATGAATGGGTAGCTTTGAGAGATGAAATAGTGATGGTCCAGAGGATCATATAGGTAAAACGACAAGGCAAAGTAGAAATTCTTGGGTGACATAGGAGATACTGAACTCAGCTTATGAAAGTTAAAAGCTTTGGAATCGAGTAAATGAAGCAGGAGAGAGGGAGTACAAACGTCTAAGAAATGAAATTGATATGCAAAATGACTAAAAAAAAATGGTTCAAATGGCTCTGAGCACTATGGGACTCAACTGCTGTGGTCATAAGTCCCCTAGAACTTAGAACTACTTAAACCTAACTAACCTAAGGACAGCACACAACACCCAGCCATCACGAGGCAGAGAAAATCCCTGACCCCGCCAAAATGACTAAGAAGGAACGGCTAGAGGATATATATAACAATTTAAAAGCATATATCAATAGGGCCAAGATAGATAGAGCCTACAGAAAAATTAAAGAAGCATTTGGAGAAAAGAGAATCAGCTGCATGAACATCAAAATTTCAGATTGAATACCAGCTCTAAGCGAAGAAGAGAAAGCTGAATGTTGGGAGCTGTATGTAGAGTGTCTACACAAAGGAAACTTACTTAAAGGCACTATCATAGAAACAGGAATGGGCGTAGATGAAGATGACACAGGAGACCTGATACCGCGAGAAAAATCTGACAGAGTACTGAATGTCCTAAGTCGAAACAAAGCCCCGGGAGTAGACGACATCCCGTCGTAAGTATTGATGGGCTTGGCAGAACCAGCTATGACGGAACACTTCCATCTGGTGTACAAGATGTACGAGACAGGCGAAATTCCCTCAGATTTTAAGAAGAATGCAATAATTCCAGTTCTATAGAAATCTGGTGCTAACTGGAGTGAATATTGTCGAACTATCAGTGTAATAAGTCACGGTTGCAGACTGCTAACACTAATTGTTTGCAGACGAATCGAATACCTGGTAGAAGCCGACATTGGGGAAGATTAGTTCGGAGTGCGGAGAAATGAAAGAATGGGCAAGACCATACTTACCTGCGACTTCTCTTACAAGATAGATTACGGAAAGACAAATCTACGGTTATAGCTTTTGTAGGCTTACGGAAAACCTTTGGCAGTACTGACTGAAATACTCTCTCTGAAATTCTGAAGGTAGCAGGATTAAAATACAAGGAGGTAACGGCTATTTGCAACTCGTACAGAAACAAGACGTCGTTTATAAGAGTAGAGGGGTATGAAACGGAAGCAGTGGTTAAGAAGGTAGTGAGACAGGGTTCTAGCCTATGCCCCATGTTATTTCATCTGTACAGTGAGCTGTTAGTAAAGGAATTCATACAAACATTTCGAGTAGGTATCAAAGTTCAGGGAGAAGACATAAAAACATTGGGATTGGTCGATGACATTTTAATGCTGCCAAAGAAAGTTAAGCATTTGGAACAATAGTTGGACTGAGTGGGCGGTGTCTTGAAAGGAGGATATCAGATGGACTTCAACAAAACCAAAACAAGGATAACGAAATTTATTCTAATTAAATCAGGTGATGCTGAGGGAATTGAATTAGGAAACGAGATACTTAAAGTGGTAAATGAGTTTTGCTGTTAGGGCAGCTACATAATTAATGATGGCCGAAGTATAGAGGATATAAAATAAAGACTGGCAGCGGCATGAAAAGCGTTCCTGAGGAATAGATATTTGTTATCATTAATTTAACTTCCAGGAACTCATTTCTGGAAATATTTGTAGGGAGTGTAGCCATAAACGGAAATGAAACATGTACGGTAAACAGCTTAGACAACAAAAGAATAGAAGCTTCTGAAATATCGTTCTACAGAAGAATGCTGAAGATAGATAGGTAGATCACGTAGCTAATGAACGGAATCGGGGAGAAATGAAGTTTGTGCACAACCTCAGTAGAAGAAGGGATAGGTTGATAGAAGAAATTTTGAGATATTAAGAGGGATGACCAGCTTATTACTGGAATGAAATCTGTGTGTGTGTGTGTGTGTGTCTGTGTGTGTGTGTGTGTGTGTGTGTGTGTGTGTGTGCAGAAGGGGGAGAGATGTTAAAGTCATAGAGGGGCGACCAAGAGATGAACGCAGTAAGCAGATTCAGAAGGTTGTAGGCTGCAGCAGTTATTCAGAGATGAAGAATCTTGCACAGGATATAGAAGCATGGAGAGCAGCATCAAACCAGTCATCAGACTGAAGACTGCAACAAGTTCTCTATAGTCGATATGATACCCCACAGAGATTCTGAGTAAAAGGACGGACTGTGACATTTGGTTTTCAGTAGTACTGCCGTTGCAGTAAGCATTCTAAGATAACCTACTTACTGAGTTGGGTTTTGGCTACGCTACTGAGCGGTACTATGTGCTTGATGACAACAGACTGAAAGATATAGACGATGATGAAGTGTGGTATGATTTGGCAAGGATTGATTGGACAAGTGAATATTTTAAGTGTTGCTGCACTGATTGCTTGCACTTAGTTATGTTTGGACAACGGGAGAATGTAATGAAAGTATTCTTCATTGGTTTGGATTAGTCAGTTTCACTGTTCAAATGTGATTTAGTAAAGGTATCAGTCTACTGTGCATGCACTCATAGGTTATAGATTTCACCTGTCCTTTACCGTTTTCAGTAACGGCAGGGAAACTTTAGTTGTCAAATGTACGACATATATTACTATAGTAGTTAACACCTAAAAACACAGATGTAAGTAAATAGTGATAACAGACATTTTTTTAAAAATTATGTATACATTTATTCATGAGTCTTCGGTCTAGTCTAACGCAGCCTGTCACGAATTCCTCTCCTGTGTCAACCACATCACGTCAGAGTGGCACTTGCACCCTACGCTTCTGAATCGTTTGTTGGGTATATTCCAATCTCTGCTATCCCCTGCAGTTTTTACCCTCTACAGCTCCCTATAGTACCATGGGCGTTATTCTCTGATAACTTTATACATGTCCTATCATGCTGTCCCTTCTTTTTGTCGGTGTTTTCCATATGTTTTCTATCGTCACCTATTCTGAGGAGAGCTTTTTCATTCGTTATCTTATCAGTCCAGCTTATTTTGAAAGTTTTGTGTAGCACCATGTCTTACACGCTTCGGCTCTCTTCTGCGCCGATATCCCTGCAGTCCAGGTTTCACTATCGCACAATGCTGTTCTTAAAACATACATTTTAAGAAACGTTTTACTCATATTAAGGACTAATATTTGATACTTACAGACGTCTCTCAGCAAGAAATGCCTCCTTTGCCTGCACTAGTCTCCTGTTTACGTCCTCTTTGTTTCGTCTTCTTGGTTTTTGCTTTAAAGGAGAAGAATTTCTTAACGTCATCTACTACGTGTTCACCATTTTTAATGTTAAGTTTTCCCTACTTTCGCTTCTATAAATTCTCTTTACTTTCATCTTTCTTCGGTTTACTCTCAGTTCATATTCTGTACTCATCAGATTGTTAATTCCATTCAAGAGACACTGTAATTATTCTTAACTTTCAGAGTCAATAGCAGCGCCATCAGCGAGTCTTACACTGATATCCTTCCACCCCGAATTTTAATCATACTCTTGAAGCTTTCCTTTATTTTCGCCATCAGTTCTACAATGTATAGATACAACAGTAGGGGGCTAAAAATCGTATCTATGCCTTATTCCATTTTGAATCTGAACACTGGGTTCCTGATTTTTGAAACCTTATTTTCCCCTTTTGTTTCCTGCACATATTGTATATTTTTATCTTTTCCTTGAGCTCACTCCACTGTTCTCAGAATTTTGACCTTCTGCCACCATTATAGACTGTCGAACACTTTCTCCGTATCTATAAATCATACGAAGCTAATTTCCTTCAATCTTTCTTCCACCACCGGTCGCAATGTCAGGACTGCCTGTCCGATGCCTTTTGCCATACCTCAGGCCAAACTTCTTTCATTTGCTAACTACTGATAGGCTTAGTTAGCAAATGAAAGATTTTGACAGAGAACAAACAACGTATTTACCTCAATAGTGTTCAAAAGTCATAATATATATAGCAGTTCATGACATAGTCTTACAAATGTACTGTCTCTGATGGACACACGCCCAGATCATCTGCACTCAAAATTCCGCCATCTCTCTCCCCACATCCACCACTGCTGGCGGCTCACCTCCAACTGCGCAACGCTACGCGCTGTTAACATCCAGCTGCCCAACACTACAATGGCAGACAACACAGCACAGCCAGTGATTTTCATACAGAGCGCTACGTGGCGTTACCAATAAGAAAACCTAAACAGCCTACTTACAATTACTATAAGTTAAACAAACCCGTTTCTGATTTCATCCTTATCACGTAGAGTACTAAGCCCTATGGAGCTGTCAGTGTCATTTAACGAAATTTGAGTTTTAAACTGAACTTGGGAAAAATCTACAAATGGGCATCTGATACTTTACTGCAACCTATTTCGAATACTTCAAATGGTTCTACCTCGACAACTAGTATGCGTAAAAATAAATAAATGAGTGAAATACATCGCTGTTGGTAAAATAAACAGCTGAAGGTACAATCTCTATCTCATGATACATTCACCATCACATGCTTGACAGCTATATGATTGTTATACAGCTATGAATAAGTCTGGGGCTGTCTAATTGCTTTACTTTCAATTCCTGATACGTTTATTGTATTTTTGCACAGTGAAATTTACTTTGAAGATGGGGACTCCAAGAAGCGGAGACTGTAGTAGATCTTCCTTAAGTCTGTGGTCCGAGCACTGACCATTTCATTGGGACATGATTTGGTAATGGCAGAAGTGAAGTTTGGAAGTTCAAAAGCCAAAACCCCAATGCCAACAGATAATAAAAGAGATACTCAGCTTACTGAGTGATGGGTACAGGTTTTTCGACACCGAAAGCAAACACGAGTGCTATCGTGATCCTGGGATATCAGTATGCATGAGTTTTAGGTATGGCAGTCGATTGCGCCGCTAATCTCAACAGAGGCATCAAAAATTCAAATACTGTCTGCCAAAAACAACAGCAGTAAACGCTCTTGCGAATTCATCTGTTTTTATAGGAAGTAACATAATTTATAATCCATCCACCCCATTGGAATGAATTCGCCGGCTGTTATTTGTATCGTCAATGAATTCATCAATTCGTCTTTTTGGAATTACAGGATCAATAATTCTGATAATTCGTAATCGTATACTATGAAATATTCGCGTTACATACTATCGATGGAACTCACGAACTACTGTTTGTACGTATTGCTGAAAATGGCTCTTGGTGAAGTGGTTCAGAAACTTAACTTTTAGGTCAAAAGGTGGATCATACCTGAAACCTCACAGGTAACTTTTTCACCAGTTTACTCCTTTAACATGTTAAACTATGTTTCAGGGTAAATCTGGTACCGAATAAACGTAATATTCTGTAAATAAATAAAGCTCCCAATTTTAGCTTATGACAATAATACAAACGGCATGAAAATACTGGCCGATCATTAGCTGAGATGCCAGTATTGACGTGCGGCGGTGCGGTAGATAAAGTGTGCCTCGGACTCATATCTCACGCTGTGATCCCTCCCGTCCACCAACGCAAAACACCTATAACCATACTTCGTCGTATGCGTATTTGCACTTGATGCGAAATATCTGTCTTGCCAGACACGATACTCAGGGTCGGATCAAGGATTATCACAGGGAGCATCATCCAAAAATAAGAGCGCTTTAATCTAAGGCCGTTGGTATACATCGGTTCAGAACGTAGATGTTACAGATATGTCCACATTTACTATATATAAATAAGATACATTTGAGAGAATACGTTATGGCAATTATCAAGATGAATATTCAACGCACTCCTAAACAACTAAAGGCCATCTAATATCCGTATTATGTTTCATCCACAAATGTTTGCTCCGCTTGTTTAGATTTGATTGCGTAAAATCTTCATATTTTGTAGTATTGTCGTCCTCCAATGTGTATAATATTACGGCATGTTGATGCGTATTACTTACGGACTATCTAATCACAGCTGAAAAAAACACAATTTATGTGACATACGTGTTATGCCTTTATTTCTTGCAAGGATCTTCATTGGCCTGAAATATTTATATACTTTTTTATACTATTGTGTTTCCTTTTAGAACATTACGTATATAGGCTATAAACAGCTTTGGTGCCTTTGCTTTTCTATGAGGTAGTAAAGGTATGAAGTTCTGCTTACAGATTAGCGGGTGTTGGCCTGTACGTTTCGTCCTTACAAATTTTTTAATGCTGTTCATCTTTTGATAACGTTTGAAATTTCGTTGCAGCATTTCATAGCATTAGAATCGGAACTTGATATTACGTTTTCGATACTGTTGTCAATTGTTGAACGTTATTGGCAACTGTTGAAAGTGTTTTTATTGTGCCTCTGATCTCTCTCTGCTTGTGTGCATCATGGTTTGCTTATATGTAATACAGGTGCACGAATACTATCACTTGGAGAAAGGCATTGTTGGGAACAAACACCTGATGAACGACCCAATGCCTTGCGGAGTATTCGCGTGGTCTTAGGCGCATTGCCACAGTTCGCGTGGCTCCAGCTCTCGGAGGTTCGAGTCCTCCCTCGGACATAAAGTGTGTGTTGTCCTTAGCATAAGTTACTTTAAGTTATATTAAGTAGTGAGTAAGCCCATGGACCGATGGCCTCAGCAGTTTGCTCCCATAGGAACTTATCACAAATATCGCAAAAAACGACCTGATATACATGAACACACACTTCCCACTAAACATAATGAAATAAATAATAAGCTAAAAGACATTCCGTTCCTTCTTACAGCCGTATTAAAACAGGTACATATTCACGCACGCACACACACACACACACACACACACACACACACACACACACACACACACAATCTCTCTCTCTCTCTTTCTCTCTCTCTCTATCTCTTACATGTTGGCCCACTAGGCATTGGCCTCGGTGCGACACCTTAAGGGGGCCGGCATTTTTTGCTCTGTACTCATTTTAACCTTTAAAGTTTTAAAATAACTACGCTTACGAACGACAAAAATTATTAATATTGTTAAACAACTTGCTACTTCAAGTAATCCTTAAGAACGAAATTCGACAATACAAGCTTGGAAATACACATAGTTTACTTGGTGACTGAATGGCGATTTAACACTGGGTTTCTGTCTGGTATCATCATGATTGTCCAAAATATTTTGAAGTGAACTGTCAGAACAGGCAATTGCAATGTTTCAGATGCTATTATTTCGAGAATCTTGTCGGCTTCTACTTAATCCTACCATATTTTCCCCGTGAAAATACCGAGACCTCTGAAAAGTTGTGATAAACTAATCAGCAGTTTCTTAAATACTGAGCATGTGTGGACCTCAGTATGTAAAACACAACTCTATTTAAATTTCTTGCAAAAATTACGCGGAAGTATCAAGTCAACCGTCCATTACTGTGATTAATGTGAAAGCTCTGTGGTCTACAGTATCTGACACCCTTTTAACAAGACACGTTGATGCTGGGAATGTATTACATTTTTAAACTCACCTACATACGAAAATAACATAAGAAGAGTATCTAATAATGTGTGAAATACACTTCACAACAGTTTAAAAATTTTATTTATTTACTTAGTTACTTTTTTTGGCTAAAAAACAAGATGAAACCAACGTTCGTTTGTCCCACTTAATGTGCTGCAGTCTGTACGATATCAAAGTTCCTACTCTGTGCAAACGAATAGTACGTGGCATTGCAAATTTTATATTGAAATTCTTAACTAAGCTTTATTTTATGTTGGAACAAAAGGTGCATTTACGTGTAGACATTACAGCAGTGTTCACATAAATGACGACACACCACATCAGCTGCCAAAAAGACTACTTAAACTTAGAAGTCTGTCTTCTGTGTCCACAGAAACCGCTAAAATGTTATAAGAATAAGTGGTAAAAGAGTCCATCCAGGACGCCTCACTGGAAGAAATTGCAAAACTTGTTTGCATTTTAAATTAGAAAGTCAGTGTCAAGAATATTCAGAACGTATTTGCATCCTAGCTAAAATTCCGGTGACGCGAGAAAGAGAAGCCAAAAAAGGTACTGTCCCGTTTTCTTTACGAGAGGAATTCCAGCTGGCATGTGTGTTTCTACTGTTCACTGACAACAGAGGAACAGGCGACAATGAAATTCAATTATTGTGCATTGTCGTTCTTCCATAGCACGATTACGTCGAATAATCCGAGTTGGTCAGTTCATCACCCCGTGTTTAAAGGAAAAATCTATGCGGTCGTGTTCGGTTTTTTAAAGTAAAACGCTTTTTTGTGCTCATGTGCGGTGTAGTACGATTGGAAATGAATACAGTCTCTCTTTCTTTCCTTTTACAAATATTTTTCTTCTTTTTTGACTGTTGGTTGACAATTATGTAAGTTCCTTAACATGAATAACAGTGAAAAAAGCACCCAAAATTTAGTGGGGTGGCATTTAGGAAATTATCGAAGAAGGTGAGAACGAGAAGCCAGTGTTCTAAAAAAGCTTGGAAAAGCAGATAGAGTTCAAGTAGTACAGATGATAATTCTGGCAGTGTAAAAGTCGTAAAAGAAATAAATACAGACGAAACAAAAGTTAAAAATTAACAAAAGCAAATTGTTTCTGATTTCGAGTTGGATGAAAAAGTGTCGAGTCAGAGGTTACAAAAAGAAATAACTTCGTTAGTGATGACCCTGCAGAATGGTGTGTCAATGAATCAACAGTTAACGTTCTCTTAACACGTGGCATTAATCAAAACTCTATCGGTGATTTTTGTAATTCAAGTAGATCAATAGGCAATAATACCAGTGGTGAACCAACATTGAGTGATTCTCTAGTATACCCCTGTAGCACTGGTGATGTTTTTTTGTGCACCATGGAAATTGTTCGGAGGTGAGGTGGCGATCACTGCTAATGGTATTGCAGATAGGAAAAAATAATTCAAATGTTTTATCTCATCATGAGAATTCACTTGAAAAAAAAATTCTGAGTTATCACTCTTATCGAGAAAAAAAGTCACTTGGAACAGTAGATAATCATTTCGAGTTATATGTTGAGACAGAAAAAATGTACTGGGCAGTCTGCTGAAAAGGTAGTTTGCAGCAGTGAAGAAGCTAACAAGTGGGACTTCCTCTACGTGGACACATTGAAAGATTCCATTCATTACATAATGGTCAATTTATGATGTCTCTTGCACTTATAGCCAAGTCTGATCCTTTTCTCGAAGAGCACATTGAACGATATGGAGATCCAGGGCAGGGACATACAAGTTATCTTTCTTCAACAATCTGTGATGAAATAATAGAGCTTCTTTCTGAATGAAAAAGAATTATCATAACTGAAATAAATGGCCAAAATTTCTCTATAGTAGTAGATTCTATTGCGGACATTTCACATATTGATCAGTTGTATTTCATATTAAGATATGTGAATGAGAATGGTGAACCTGTTGAACGTTTCCTCCTGTTATTACCAAATCTGGGGCACAAGTCCGAAAACTTTGCTGAGGCCGTACTAAAAGTCATATCTACAAATTCCATTGATATTCGTGACTGTGACTGTCATATGACAACGCAAGAAATATGTCATGAACCTACACAGATTTGCAGACACGCATTAAAGTACGAAATCCGAAAGTGCTATATGTTCCTCGTGCAGCACATTCTTTGAATTTAGTCGGCAATAGTGCTACAAGCTGCTGTCGGGAAGCAGGTCATTTTTCAATGTAGTGCAAAACCTTTATAATATTTTCTCTGCTACTACACAGCGATGGGATAAATTTCTTTCTTTCTTGAAACCAGGAATCAAAACAGTAAAAAGTTTATGATAAACACGTCGGTCAGCAAGAGAGGAAGCGTGTGTAAGTCTATATGAAACTGGGAGGACGTTATCAATGCCCTCACACATATTGCCAATAATACGTTTGAAAACAACTTGTGCGAAATGAGGCTTCAGCTTTATTGAATGAACTCAGCAGACTAGAAACAGTATTCATGATGACAGTTTGGAAGGACAAACTCCAGAGCTTTACTGGTGTACATCTGAAACTGCAAAGTGTAAATATGGATACTAAAATAATGCGTGAATTATATGAATCGCTTGTAGCATTTATTGCATCTACTCGTGGCATGTTCGACTATTATGAAAATAAATCCAAGGAGATTGCGACCGATATAGGCTGTGAATGCACCTATAAAACATGACAAAGAAGTGGTATCTGAAGACGTTTTTCTGACTAGAAAGGAAAAATTTAGAGTCGAAGACATTTCTTCCACCACTCGACAACTTGTACGCCCAATTAGTGAGGAGGAAGGAAAGGTATAGAACACTGCTGGACTCATTTACAGCTTTCAGTAACCTTCAGAACAGTTCACTTGACGATATTGCTGAATGTGCAGCAAAACTCCAAGCATCATATGACACAGATTTAGAGCCTTCCTTCCCTAGTGAATGTATACATTTTGGGGAACTTTTGAAATGTTCTGAGATTAGTAATATACCAGTTGAAATGAGAAAATTTTTACGAAAAGAGAGGTACAGTCCGTGTTTCCGAATGTTGCCATTGCTCTTAGAATATTTCTATGTATGGCACTTACAAATTGTTCAGCAGAGCTGTAGTTTTCGGCTCTTAATAGACAGAAATCCTACCAACATTCTACGTTGTCTGAGGGGAAATTGAACGTCTTGGGCCGGCCGGAGTTGCCATGCGGTTCTAGGCGCTACAGTCTGGAACCGCGTGACCGCTACGGTCGCAGGTTCGAATCCTGCCTCGGGCATGGATGTGTCTGATGTCCTTAGGTTAGTTAGGTTTAAGTAGTTCTAAGTTCTAGGGGACTGATGACAACAGCAGCTAAGTCCCATAGTGCTCAGAGCCATTTTTGTGAACGTCTTGTCCATTGTTCACATCGAAGCCGCCCTCCTAACTGATAATCGTCGGAACTATGAAGATATGATTGACGAGTTTTCTGCCGTCAAAGCCAGAGGCAAACTTTGCTGACTGGTGATTTTGTTTCTTTATTCATATTCCTTTTAAGAATTTCAGATTATAATGTGATTTTTATTATAACTTAGAGCACATTCACTGGATTCCCAAACTACGTATTACCCTTTTATTTTACAATTGCCTATGGCAGAACGCGGAACTGAACCTCCTCTATGTGCATACGTGACCGAAGGCGCCTGACAATACTAAACAATAGCCGAATGACCCAGGCCGCTCGGCGCTGTACAGTCGAGTCATACTGACACTGTAGTATATCACAACTGATGCGTATTCTTGGCGTCTGCTGAAATGTGTAGCTATCACGGAAATATACGTTATCGGAGAGTATGCTCAGATAAAAAAGTGTTAATAAATAACGTAGTTCACTTCTGTCGATAAATAATTAAAAGCTTTGCTAATACCGCTACAAAGGGCTATGGTGAGAGCGGTAGCTGCAGTAGAAAAGTGTCCAGGCATTATATGGATTAAAGGTAATTATCCAGCATCCAGCTAAACAGACCCTAATGCTTTACAGTTTTACTATTAGATTATAAAACAAATCTGATTTTTCCACACTAGTCTCTAAAATTATGTAATAGCAAATCCAGTTCTGTATGTGTTCTTCTGTATTTAGTTATTAGTTGCTGCACCGAGATCTCCATTTCATTTTCATTTCTTACGCTTTCCTAGATTAACGTATTAATAGCGAACGTGCTTTTTTTTATCTGCTACACATTCAAGTACAACGACCGTTTAATTTTAATTTTGAACGCATCTCTAATGTATGGCATGTTCGCTTCAATTTTTAGATGGTAACACAACATTTTTATTTTATTTTTCAACGGTTTCGTGTAAAATAATATATTAAAAGTGAATCTATAACAAAAATCAGTTGTCTCCAACACGGTCTGCAGAATTTGTAGGCCATAAAAGAAAAGTTATTTTCCTTGTGTTCGTTTCTGTTGTCTTTTCAACAGAAGAATGTGTTAAAACGATGCAGTTTTAAGTTTGTTTTATCCACTGCCGTACACCAAGCACATTTCAGGAACCATATTACATTCTGATTGAGCGCGCCTAGAGAGCTGACGTGTCCTGAACAACGAATAGCAGAGTATGGAAACAGCTCACAGCGCTCCCACCCAAAACGGCAATTGTGAAGTCATCGGGTAATAGTTATTATTTAAAACTTTCTTTTTGGGAGGGGGAGCGCATATAATATGGTGTGCCAAGGGGCAAAAAATTTTTAAATCCGCCATTGCACACACACGTGCACAAGTTAGAGATGCCATAGAAACACATTCAGTAGTTGGAAATAACAACTGTTCAGTTACTAGTGTTGTGACGTGTGAAACAATTAACAGACGAAGAAGTGCAACAATCCAAAAAGAGGACAACACATAGATCAACAACCACAAAACTTGTAAGGAGGACTTCAAATTATTACTACATTATAGGAAAGAGAAAATGTCAGAACACTTTATAACGTATATGTGTAAATTAATAGTATAAACAAAAGCATGTACATATTCCAGGCTACTGATGATTCCTTGCAAAGAATAAAGCCGAAACGCGTATGTCACATTAGCAGTGTTTTATTCAGTTTTGATTACACCGTCTCAAAGTAATAATTATCAACGGAGCACAATGTTATTATGAAAATTTATCCGACTCACACTAAACTAAAAATAATTAAGTTGAACCTGTCAGCTTTATGTGAAGTATATGATGTTGCAGCAATTGTGGCACACTTATGTACGCAAGAATATCGATTATTATTTCCTGTCGCATATCAGCCTCAGTTATCACAGGAATCTTCGTAAATAGTCGACAATGGTCTAAAAGCAGATTTTAATTTACTCCTGAAGCTAAGCACAATGCTATTGTGTAGTTCTCTGGGCATTTCATATTTTTCTCCGTAAATTCAAAAGCACTATAGCTTACGGTGTTTTCGCCATTGCACAATGCCATATAAATACGTACCGCCAGTGCATAAATATGTAAATGAGAGTATCGACATAGGTTGCAAACTGACAATGATGTTGAATATTTCACATTCAGCTGATGCAACAAGAGGATGGGAGACTATCCTTCTGAAACAGTAAAGAAAATACAACTCCATCTGCCGTTATACAAGAAAAAAAGGGAACTGTACACACTACAGGCAAACAAGTAATTAAACTAATCTTAATTTTTGTGCCGTATCATGGCCCAATGTGATGCTCTTTGCATGTGCACTTCAATATCAAGTGTTCTACACATACTACAGATAGCTGACACAGCTTCAACACATGACAAGTCATACCCAGATACATTACAGTACAGACTCATCACTGGCTGTGAGTAAAATTTTTTAGTGTTCCCACGGAACTGAGGCGCGTCTGTAGGTTTCTGTGATCTTACAGACGACATATTTAAAGTACTGCAGCTCCACGTGGCCATACGGAAATACTGAGCAAGAAAGGAAACAATTATCAGCCACTCACCACACCATAACTTACAAAATTCTGTTTCTATCTTTTCACTGCACATCGAAGCAATGTAGACGTTACCTGCTGTTGTCCTATGTGTGTGGATGTGGCACCAGGCGCTGACGTTTTTGCCACTGGCTGGTATTTGCATTCAAAAGTGTCGTGCCACAGCTGGGCCAGCGGTGTAGCGCCTCATCAGTGGCAGAAGGCCGACTTGTGGTCGACTTCCAGTATCGCCAGCACTGCGAAGGGTCAAGCTGTAGCTGCTACGTCACCAGCGAGCATCGAACGCCGAATCTGGCAGACTACAGCTCTGTGTATCGACTTCTAAAGTCCTCTCGGGGATGTCACAGATTAGCACTTGGAAGCCTCGCCCCCAGATCAACCTGAAGTACTCGATGACTCTCAGGAGTCGGCTCCCACCCCAGTTGCGGAAAGATAAATCAGTGTCATCGGTGTCTTCCACAGGGAAGAGGTGAGCAGCAGCGGTGCCCACGAACTCAAATGCAGATAACACGCCACGCAGGTTAGGCGTCCAGCAGACTAGAAGAGTGGCCTCTGTGAACCATCAGTGTTGCTTCGGACGTTTCCAGTGCATGTGGCAGCAGCAGCGTCCTTCCAGCTGGTCTTGAGGCTCCACAGAGGATCAGAGTCAGCTAGGCATGCCAGGGGTCGAACTCGACTGCATCCCCTTTCACTGGAAAACAGCAGCTGATATGAGGGCTGAGACTATACGTTGGGCAGTCGGCGATCAAGACTCATTAGTGCGACATTCGTTAAGAAAGGTGGGGTATTTTTATTAGCGCTTCCCAGGCGATCTGCCCATATCATTACATGTCCTGATTTTCTCTCGCTGTCAGCTCGCCTAGTGACTTCAGAGTTTCACAACTTCACCTGTCAGAGGCTCTCTTCTGCTGGCTCGACACCTCAATACTTACTGTTGCGTTGTACCAAGCCTTCCTCGCGAAATATTGCTTTGTCATTAGTATGACGGTATCACACGGCTTCTGTAATGTCATTATGCTCCGCTTGCAGACTTCGGTCCTCCGTCATTCACCCCCGTTGTCGTAACTTCCATGTATGCCGCAACTCGCCAAGCATTTCCCATAGCTGACAGTCTACTGGTCACCGACACAGGAGGATCGCCTTTCGGGAGCTGCCAGGTAGGGCTATTAGTGTCTGCCAGGGACATTATCCTGGTGCGCAGAATCGTGAGAAACTAGTTTCTCTTAAAACAGAGCTTATTTATAGACGGTTCAGTCACGTTACTATCAGCACCGCCTATGTTCGCCATCAATACGCAACAACAACTCCCAGATGGCAGATGGTAGCCCATGCTGTGGAGGATATGGCAAAGGTTACAGGGGAGGGGAGGGGGGGGGGGAGGGAGGGGTGACGCGGAAATAAGTGCAGTCGTTGCTGTAATGCTGAAAGGGAGCTATTTATCCGACATCGAAAACGGCATGGTCATAGATTTTCGGGCCATGGGAGTCATCATTTCAGAAACACATCAGTTTCGAAACTGTTTGCGTACCACTGTAGTTGAATTATAATATGCACTGCAAAATAATACTGTCCAAATTGAGCGTCGAAACAGCTGCTACGCCAAGGGCCATAGATGACAGGAGTGAACGAAGGCTGCTGAGATATGTACAGGCGCCGGCCGGTGTGACCGAGCGGTTCTAGGCACTTCAGTCTGGAGCCGCGTGACGGCTACGGTTGCAGGTTCGAATCCTGCCTCGGGCATGGATGTGTGTGATGTCTTTGGGTTAGTTAGGTTTAAGTAGTTCTACGTTCTAGGGGACTGATGACTTCAGATGTTAAGTCCCATAGTGCTCAGAGCCATTTGCACCATTTGAACCATATGTACAGGCGAAGAGAGGTGCACATCTTGAGCAACTGACTGCGTAGATCAGCGAAGAAACTAAGAGTACAGTCTCCTCAACAACTGTTCAGTCTGGAGCAAATGGGCTTCTGCAGAGTGTGTCTAGTTCATCTATCCACACTGACTACTATTCAGCTGTCCGCTGTTACTGTAGCGTTCTCGCTTCATGTGCACGGGGTCTCGGGTTCGATTCCAAGCGGGGTCAGGGATTTTCTCTGCCTCGAGATGACTGGGTGTTGTGTGTCCATCATCATTTCATCATCATTAACTCGCAAGTCGCCGAAGTGGCGTCAACCAAAAAGGCTTGCAGTACGGCGGCCGAACTAGCGCACATGGGGCCTCCCAGCCAACAGTGCCATACGATCATTTCATTTACTGATGTTCAGCTGCGACTAAAAATGGAATTAGTAAGCCAGTACCGTAGCTGGACGTCTACGTATTGGCGATAGGTGGTGGGTTCACTTAGATTACTTCTCGAGTCCCGTTGAACAGATGGCCGTTGTGTGCACAGCTGTGCAATAATTGTCGGAATGGTCGAGGTCTGAGGAGGGAGCGTTATTGTCTGAGGAGTGTTTTCTTCAGGGATTCTGAAAGGCACAATAGTTCAACACAAGTATTTATCTACCCCTGGTCACCACATGCCGTTGGTTTTCTCTGGAACACGGTATCATTTACCTGCAAGGTAATGCAATGTCACACTCCTCAAAGGATACGTGTGCGGTTTGAAGAGGACCAAGGTCAGTTTACAATACTCCCCTGGCCACTAAACCCCCTGGGTTTAAATCTCTACCGAGGAACAGGGCGGTACTGGCCTGGGCGTTGCATTCGGCAGAGTTTGTATCACTTGCATGGTGTGACACTTGTAAGAAGAGTCACTGAGCTGAGATCTGTACGAAGCCTAGGAACCTGCAGATAGCGCCAGTGTTCTAGAAGTAGGATACACAGGCCTGTCCGCCTCTATCTGTGATGTGTTCTGTGGAAGGTCGATGTGCGTTTCCTGCACAAAGTTCCCTGTCCTCGCGCCATTTCGTAGGTTGTGTGGCATTCTCCCGGAGTTCAGTACTGCATTTGAACTTTGACTGGAAAGTAGTGTTCCCTGTCTTAGAACTCATATAATGGAGTTTGTGGTGTCACCGCCAGACTCCACACTTGCTAGGTGGTAGCTTAAATCGCCCGCGGTCCATTTAGTACATGTCGGACCCGCGTGTCGCCACTGTGTAATCGCAGACCTAGCGCCACCACCAAGGCAGGTCTCGTGATACGAGAGAGCACTCGCCCCAGTTGTACGAGAACCTAGCTACCGACCAGATGTACGAAGCCTTTCTCTCTCATTAGCCGAGAGACAGAATAGCCATCAGCTAAGTTAATGGCTACGAACTAGCAAGGCGCCATTAGCCATACAGTGATTGTACTTAAAGTCTCCTGTGTATCGTCAAGATCGATGTACCACGATGTTTGAGTAAAGTTAAGTATTAAACCTGCTCCGTACTTTTCTTCCTAACATTAATTACGTATCCTGTTCCAGTACTTCACGCCCGTCTGCGTTAGTCTAGCTTGCCTTTTCAGCCATCTCAACTTCACGGTGTCGGCCCAGCTACCGACACAACATTGGCGACGAGGGAAAAGAGTTCTTTCTGATTGCTTACATTTAATTGTGTCATGGCTTCGCCACATTCTCCAGATGTACTGTCCGAATTTTATCGCTTGCAGAATCAGCAGACGCAGGCGTTACTGGATGCCCTTGGACAGCTCGTCCAGGGTCAACGTACCATTCAAGCCGATGCGGCCGCCGCCGCTTCTTCGCTACCGCTGCCACTAAACGCTGTTGCACCTCCCTTTCGACCGTACGTGGCAGCCGATGAGACCTGGCACGAGTGGTCTCGCCAGTTCAACTTTCATCTAGCAGCCTACAGAATTCAAGATAAAGAGCGGCAGCCGTTTTTGCTTTCTTGTGTCGGTGTGTCCACATACCGTGTGATAGTGAAATTGTTTCCCCGACGCGACGTAGCAACTCTGTCCTACGAGGAAATTTTGTCTGCATTAGATGCCTATTTCAAAGAAACAGTTAATGTGGTTGCAAAACGGTATACGTTCTTTCGTACAAAACGTACGGCCGGTCAAACTAATAGGGAGTGGGTAGCAACATTGCAAGGACTTACTAGGGACTGTGCCTTTGAATGTGACTGTGGTCTTTCTTATTCAGATACAATGGTGCGTGATGCAATTGCACAGAACGTTTCTGATGTTCGCATACGGGAGCAAATTTTGAAACTAGTTAATCCCTCCCTTCAACAAGTGATAGACATATTGGATAGACAGGACACACTTGACTGTGCTCAGGAATCTTTTGAAACTTCGCCAGCCGTGTGTAACATTAACCGGCCCGCTGGACGCGCTGCGCGGCCCGGTAACCGGGCCTCGCGCACGTCCGCACAGCTGCCGCCGCGCGCTAAGCCACGTGTGCCGCGCCAGCCCACAAATGTAGTGAAATCGTGCCCGCGGTGTGTTACTAGACATTCGCGTGAACATTGCCCGTCACGCCAAGCTATTTGCTTTTTCTGCAATAAGAAAGGACATGTTCAAAGTGTTTGCCAGAAAAAGCTCAGATCAGACAATCCCAATCATTCCAGGCCCTTTGCTTCGCGCCGGAATCGAACCAAGGACACTCAGGCTCGTGGACCTTCGCCTATGGACATTCATGTCGTTAATTCCACTTCGTCCAGTGACACTTTCTCTAACAGTAACTGTGTTCGTCCCACAAAAAACCGTGCGTCGACGTCGCCGGAAATCACGTCAATTAGCAAGTGATTCTGTACCAGTGCCTATTCAAATTGCACAAAACAGTCGCTCTTGTGGTCAGCAGAACAATAAACTTTTTGTGGACTTAGACTTTGAAGGCAAAGTGATACCATTCCAGCTCGATACCGGAGCTGCAGTTTCATTGCTCAATCATGACACGTACAAACAACTGGGCAAACCTCCGTTGCATTCCGCAAATGTTAAGCTAACTACATATTCCGGACAGAAAATTCCTGTGTTAGGACAGTGCAGCCTTCTTGCAACATACAAGGGACAAACAAAACTTGTGTCATTTTACGTTCTTCGTTCTTCTTCTGCAGTGAACTTGTTTGGTCTAGATTTATTTCAGTTGTTTAACATGTCTATTGTAAATCAGGTCCTATCAGTGAATCAGACTGTGCCTACAGACAGTGTTTCTCGGCTGTGTGACGAATTTGCAGACATTTTTGCACCGGGCTTAGGTTGCGCTAAAAACTATGAAGCACATTTAGAACTGAAGGTAAACGCGCAACCGAAATTTTTCAGGGCGCGCAATGTTCCCCACGCATTGCGTGATGAGGTCGCAAGAACGTTACACGATCTCGAATCACAGGGTGTAATTGAACGTGTGCAAGCTTCTCTCTGGGCCTCACCCTTAGTAATTTTGCCAAAACCTTCCGGAAAATTGAGACTTTGCGTGGACTTCAAGGCCACAGTGAATCCACAGCTAGTGACTGCTACTTTTCCTTTGCCCCGCCCGGAAGATCTTTTTGCTAAACTGTGCCCGGGAAAATATTTTTCAAAGTTGGACCTAGCCGATGTGTACTTGCAAATACCGGTGGACGACGAATCCCAGCGCGTATTGGTGGTTAACACGCATCTTGGATTGTACCGCTTCAAAAGACTGCCATTCGGGTGTGCATCCGCCCCTGCCTTGTTTCAGCAATATTTACAAACTATTTGTGCGTCGGTCCCTACTGCAGCAAACTATCTGGACGATATAGTGATCTCCGGACAGACAGAAGAAGATCATCTTGTGAACTTACGAACATTATTTCAGGTCTTGCGGCACAATGGTCTTCGCTTGAGGAAGGACAAATGTGTGTTTTTTGCTCGTGACTTACCATACCTGGGATATGTCATTAATGCCCAAGGCATACATCCGAGTCCAGAGCACCTCCGTGCCATACAAGAATTGCCTTCCCCTCAAAATGTGAAACAGCTACAGAGTGTGTTGGGTAAAATTAATTATTACAATAAATATGTGCGCAATGCCTCTTCCATTTCAGCTCCGCTTCATCGCTTACGCCGTAAAGGTGTTCCGTTCGTCTGGACGACGGAATGTGAACGCGCCTTTCGCCAGTTGAAATCGGCGTTGCTTTCTAATACTTGCCTTACGCCATTCGATCCCCAGAAACCCCTTTTGTTGATGGTAGATGCATCGGTTTTCGGGATCGGTGCTGTGCTTGCGCACCAAGTTGGCTCCCATGATCGCCCTATTGCCTTTGCGTCCAAATTGCTCTCGTCTGCGCAAAGAAATTATTCACAGGTAGAGAAAGAAGCTTTGGCTCTCGTGTTTGGTGTTACTAAGTTCCATGATTTCTTGTATGGTCGTCACTTTACCATCATCACAGACCACAAACCTTTGACATCGCTTTTTCATCCGACCGAGCCTGTACCTCCACGTACAGCGCAGAAATTCATTCGCTGGTCTATTTTCCTCTCGCAGTACCGCTACGATATCTTGTATCGGTCCACTGCTAAGCACGGAAACGCCGATGCGTTGTCCCGTTTGCCTGTTGCTGAGGATAAAGCATTCGATTCTTCCGAACTTGCTTGCATGTTCATTGATTCGGAAACCGATGAAGTGGTCGACTCGTTTCCGATTGATTTTCGTCGTGTCGCTACGGCCATAGCTGCTGACCCTGTCCTTGCTACTGTTTTACGTTTTGTTGCTACGCAATGGCCTTTGTCAAAGTCTCGGATCGAGGATCCGTTGGTTCGCCGATTTTTTGCTCACAAGGAGAGACTTTTTGTTCGACATGGTGTTTTGTTGTTGCGTTCTGATAATGATCAGTCCAGAGTCGTGGTCCCACGTTCGTTACAGTCCTCTGTTTTACGGCTTCTTCACCAAGGACATTGGGGTATAGTGCGAACGAAACAACTTGCTCGTCAGAACTGTACTTGGTTCGGAATCGATGCTGCGATTACGAATATGTGTTCTTCGTGCCCGGCGTGTGCCGAACAACAATCCGCACCGCCGCGGAAAGTCTTTGCATGGCCAAAAGCCACTTCCCCTTGGCAACGCTTGTACATTGATTTTGCTGGTCCATTCTGGAATGCTCGATGGTTGGTTCTGGTCGATGCCTTCAGTAACTTTCCTTTTGTTGTCCGGATGTCTTCCACGACGTCCTCCGCCACCATCCAAGCGTTGTCTGCTATCTTTTGCATTGAAGGTCTTCCGCAGACTATTGTTTCCGACAATGGCCCACAAGCTTTCAGCGACGGTGCCGTCCGGTCAGCGCCCTGGGGACCCATCTATTGGCTCGCCTCATCCCCAGGTGTTACCGACGATGCCTTCCATTTTGCCCCATGGCGACGCGCCGCCGCCGCCGCAGCAGCAGCAGCCGCCGCCGCCGCTTGTTCTCCCGCCGGCGCCGCCCGCATTCGACGCTTCGTTGCAGCCGCCAAGCGCCTCCCAGGGTCACGCGCCGCCGATCGCTTCCCGTGACCAGCTGTCCTCCGCCATGGAACTCCCGCCCGCTCCGGACCACATGACGTCATCGCGCGTTGGCTACCCCGACGCAATGGAGGTTGATCCTTCGGTCCCTCCTGTCTCTTTACGGGCGCATACACCGCATGTTGACGTGCACCCTGGACTAGTTTTTCAGGCGTTTCCTAGCTCCCCTCGGACCGAATGGCCGGGTGCGGGTGGCACAGCCTCGCCTGTTGTTAGGCTCCCCACCTCATCGCATACGTCAACATGTGGTCCTCCCCACGGCGGGCGGAAGCCTTATCACACGACCGTTCGCCGATTTGCGGGGGAGGAATGTGGTGTCACCGCCAGACACCACACTTGCTAGGTGGTAGCTTAAATCGGCCGCGGTCCATTTAGTACATGTCGGACCCGCGTGTCGCCACTGTGTAATCGCAGACCTAGCGCCACCACCAAGGCAGGTCTCGTGATACGAGAGAGCACTCGCCCCAGTTGTACGAGAACCTAGCTACCGACCAGATGTACGAAGCCTTTCTCTCTCATTAGCCGAGAGACAGAATAGCCATCAGCTAAGTTAATGGCTACGAACTAGCAAGGCGCCATTAGCCATACAGTGATTGTACTTAAAGTCTCCTGTGTATCGTCAAGATCGATGTACCACGATGTTTGAGTAAAGTTAAGTATTAAACCTGCTCCGTACTTTTCTTCCTAACATTAATTACGTATCCTGTTCCAGTACTTCACGCCCGTCTGCGTTAGTCTAGCTTGCCTTTTCAGCCATCTCAACTTCACGGTGTCGGCTCAGCTACCGACACAACAGAGTTCACCTAGATCACCAAAGCGAATCAGTTACTGATTTATAGCGAGCTTCAGCATATAGTGGTCTATACAAACAAACAGAAGTGACTTACTGGTGTTGTACAAACTTTGAAAAGAATGAATGCAAAGAGATACCATTCACAAAAAATAACACAGTTTCAGGGGAAGCTAGCCATGTCTGTATTTCAGGAGATGCAGCAATTAAAGAGCGAAAATATTTTGTCAGTGCTAAGAAACAGGCATCGGTAATAGACGCTGCAGTTTCATCAGTTTACGTAGAAAAAGTAGGGAAGCTCTTCAATGGCTACAACAACTTACTAACATCGTTACTATCACCCAGAGGAGCGCAACAATCGTTACATCCTATTAGGCGAAAATATATGGGGACTACACAAGATCCCATCGATTCTGGAGGATTATTCAGCCAAGAAAATCATTTTATGATCAGTGATTATAGTAATATTTTACTTGCAGATGGTAACAGGAGGCCGAATGATAGAATACTGATGTTTGTCAGTTAAAGGGAGAAAGCGTGTTTTCTAACTAGTCCACGGTGACGTAAATAGTTCTTGGGGGTCACACGGTGTAGCCGCGCGGTCTGGGGGGCCTTACACGGTTAGCGCGGGGCTCCCCCCCCCTCCCCCCGTCAGAGATTCGAGTCCTCCCTCGGGCATGGATGTGGGTGTTGTCCTTACCGTAAGCTAGTTTAAGTTAGATTAAGTAGTGCGTAAGCCTTATGACCGATGACCCCACCCGTTTGGTCCCATAGGACCTTACCACAAAAAGAAAAAAATATTTTGGGTGGAAAGAAATACCATTAAAGTTGGTTACACTTTGCAGCTACATAAAGAATGAGGAACTGGTGAACACATTTTTTAAGCTATTGAAACAAACGTGTCTTGCTCGAACCCTGTATCTCTGATGGTGGACTTCGAAACTGCCATCGTCCAAGCAGCTAACAGTTTACTGTTTACATTGTAATCAATGTTCGTAAAAACAAGTTCAGTGTTGCGGCCTCGTTCCGGGAGATACGGAAAACCGAGGGAACACGCTGTCACATAAGAATATGTTCTGCCCTGCAACGTATTCCCCTGGAAATGTTGGATGACGGTAGGCTGCATACACAGGAGATCAGGCCTGAAACGCAAAAGCTTCCAGACTTTTATGCCTTTTTGTTAACCAGTGATGCGACAACGAAGTATTTCAAGAGAGATGTGTGATTGCAGTAGAAGACCCTATCGCACTAACATCTCAGAAGGGTGGAACCGAAGCGGAAATATATTAATATAAAAAACTCATTACAAATATTTACTCAGTAGTGAAAAATCTTCTAGAAGGTGCAGATTACAAAGGCCATTAGATTGATCGACTAATAGTAAATTTTTATGAGAAAGAATAAAATAAGTCGGCAATCAAGACTGGCGAAATGATTGCAAGTAGTTTGAAGAAACTCCAACAAACTATGGTAACTTAAAATCATTTATGATGGTAACTTAAAATCATTTATGATGGTAACTTAAAATAATTTATGACTTGTATAGCCTGCGAACAGAAATTACAAAGGCGAAGAAGTCGTCTAAATCATTAAAAAAATTGTAGATACTGAAAAATAGTTAAATACTGGGGCTACAACTTTGCTTCCGCCGTTTTTACTCAAAGTTAGAGGCTTAATTGTGAGCGTCTGACAAAAAATTTACGCTTTAAAGGATTGGCCATCGCTAATCAATACTTTCTCCCATCTTTCGGGCAGCATACGAATCCCGCGGTGGACGAACTGGGCATCTTTCGAGAAGATCCATGTATCAATCCAATTTTGCAATTGTTCATATGGCAAGAAGCGCTGGTAGGGCCAGGTCGTGTGCCATTGAGCTAAAAAATTGTTAGTCAAAGGGAACAACGTCTGGAGAAGACGGCAGGTAAGGTACAACTTCCCATTTCAGCGCTTCCGGGTATGTTTATGTGGGTTTTGCGACATGGGTTCGAGCACTGTCATGCTGCAGTATCACCTTTTCATGTATATCGTTGTACTGTGGCCGTTTGCCTTTCAGGGCTCGGCTCAAACACATAAATTACTTTCGATAACGATATCCATAGTTGTTACCCTGCTCTTGATGGGCCTCAACCCCAGATTTCTTCACATCAAAGCAGAAAATTAAAACCTCCTGCAGACGACGAGAATTTGGCTCGTAAGTCGACATATTCAGCCGAGAATAACTTCAAGATGCAATCAAAAATCGACTGATATTTTGATGGAGTTAAGTTCTCAAAATCTTAAGCTTACTGTATGACACTTGCGACCTACGACTTGCACCACTACTTTCCACTAATGCCGTCTACTGCAAAACGGTGGAAACTTAATTGAAGACCCAATATAATCATTGGAAATCTTCTAAATATTGTTCATATCGGAAATAAATTTAATGGTGCACGAAAAGAGAATACCTGCTCGTAATGTTCCCTGGAAACGACGTGAAGTCGGCTAAATATCCCTTGAAATGTGTAAAATACTCCCTAATGAAGACTGAAAAGACTGTCCCAAAGCACAAGGGTTTTTAGGAGAGTATTCGCCCTGAGAGATTCTTGGAACCATAATCTGTATGAGCGGACACCGAATACTAAATCTTTGCAAAGGAAACGTAGGTAAATTACATGCTGTTAAATCAAAATTTTCTCCCTCTGTTGGAAGATTAGCTAACCAGCATGAAACTGGTAAAGACAAAATAAATTTTCATGGAAAAGTGACTGGTCCAGTTTTGCAACCTTTCATCAAATATTACAACTAATTTGTAGTAATGCATGTCGGAGGTATGTTGAGGATGTGGCTAGGCGAGCAAGAGCGCTCAGGCTCGTTTGCTGCCTGTGTTGTGAGGTCTCGGGGTAGAATCCGGAAGGTCACACATCACTAAGTAGCGCAGCACTGCCGACTGGTAGTGCAGGAGCAATGCAAGCAGTGCGCTGCTTTCAGAGGAAGGCCGTAATTAGGTTCGGCGTAGCGTTAGATACGAATATACGATGTACGAGTATTTGATGGAGTGCTCAAGGGGACACTCTAGGTTAAAATTTAACTTTTCTTCTTCTTTCGTAAAAGGAAACAAATTTTAAAATCGTGTTTATTATGTAAAGAGGTAGCTATATACAAGTTTTGAAATCCATGACTTAATTGGGTTTCGAGTTTTGAACTTTTATTATCAATTTAGTGGTTTTCTTGGAAACAAACTTTTGGTACTCACACCACAAATTTTACATGCAAAATTTTGTTGGTACATTCACATGACATAGTTCAACGGTTCTGTGAATCATTTTATGAGAAACATTAATAATTTGTTTTCAGTGTTTTTCAAATTTCTGTCTCTCATTTTCTGTAACTATCGACACATAAATGTGATGATAAAATAAATTACGTTTCTGATAATATTAATCCACTGAAGTACGCAAACATATCAAGACTACTTCAAGCAAAATATTCATTCAAAGTGGTTAATATTTGTAATAACAAATTTGGCACTGAGCTTAGAAAAAAAATTGTGGCAAAATGGATTTTAACATTTTATCCAAATTTGAATGTTACTACTAGACCCATACCAATTAAAATTCACCAGCACCACAGTATTTTCCTTCCTTCTTGTATGTAGCTTCTCCTGTTAATTTAAAGATCAAGGTAGCTTTTTTCTTGTATTTACTGAATAAAAATCTACTTGCAGCCTTCTTCACGTGGGACAGTGATTGCTGATCATAAGCTAGTCCATGTTTCCGTGGATCTGGTTGGTTGTACAGAACAAGACTTATCGAATTCCATAAATTTGTATTTGCGCAGTCAATAGGTAAAGTAAATGATTTCCAACGACTGTTTGCCAATTGTTTCGATTCAGTTTTCCCGCAATTTTTGCCAGTTTGACTTTATGCCAAGTTCGGAGTAAAGATAGTTCTGTTTCATGGATGAGGAAATTAACAATTATTTTTAACAACTTTCAGTGTGCTACAGATCCGTACACAGCCGTTACTTCAAATAATTCTTAGACGTGTTTCTAATTAGAATACACCCTAATCGTTTTGGGATCAGAGTGTAAACACTCAAAAGATGTGAGATAACTGTTAAACATTTCTTTTTAAAAAATTGAAGTTTTATGGTGAAGTCTCGCTTTAAAATGGAGAGGTGCTCTTTTTATAAGGATGAAAAGCTGAATGATTTTTGGCTTAGGAACTTGAAACCTGTCAGACATACCAACATCAATTTTTAGTGCAGGATGTTGCTGTATGCAGCGGCCTCTTGATACGCTTAGGGCTTCTGAACTTTGATCACAAAGGAAAAAAATAAATTTTCAACAACATTACAACACATTCCATGCACAAAATAGCGGAAAATCGGAAAGCGAACAGCAAGAAGCCGATGTGAAAATTGAAAAGAAGAAAGAAAGAACGCACTCAAGCGATATGACTGAAGAGAATATTAATTACATGGGAGCAGAGAAGTAAATGTCTCGATAATTTTCCCAACATTTCCACTACTATAATCACCCATAATACAAAATCAAATAGAGATAATGCAGGAGTAGGTTTAATAACGAATAAAAAAATTGGAGTACGGGTAAGCTACTACAAACAGCATAGTGAACGCATTATTGTGGCCAAGATAGACACGAAGCCCACACCTACTACAATAGTACAAGTTTATATGCCAACTAGCTCTGCAGATGATGAAGAAATTGATGAAATGTATGATGAGATGAAAGAAATTATTCAGGTAGTGAAGGGACACGAAAATCTAATAGTCATGGGTGACTGAAATTCAAGAGTAGGAAAAGGGAGAGAAGGAAACATAGTAGGTGAATGTGGATTGGGGGAAGGAAATGAAAGAGGAAGCCATCTGGTAGAATTTTGCACAGAGCATACCTTAATCATAGCTATCACTTGGCTCCACAATCATAAAAGAAGCTTGTACGCTTGGAAGAATTCTGGAAATACTAGAAGGTATCAGATAGATTATATAATGGTAAGCCAGAGATTTAGGAATCAGGTTTTAAATTGTAAGACATTTCCAGCTGCAGATGTGGACTCTGACCACAATCTATTGGTTATGAGCTGTAGATTAAAACGGAACAAACTGCAAAAAGGTGGGAATTTAAGGAAATGGGATCTGGACAACAGATTAAACCAGAGGTTTTACAGAGTTTCAGGGAGAGCATAAGGGAAAAATTGTTACAAATGGGGGAAAGAAATACAGTAGAAGAGGAATGGGTAGCTCTGAGGAATGAAGTAGTGAAGGCAGCAGAGGATCAAGTAGCTAAAAAGACGAGGGCTAGTAGAAATCCTTGGGTAACAGAAGAAATACTGAATTTAATTGATGAAATGAGAAAATATAAAATGCAGTAAATGATGCAGACAAAAAAGAATTCAAACGTCTCAAAAATGAGATCGACAGGTAGTGCAAAACGGCTAAGCAGGGATGGTTAGCTAACAGGAAAATTAAAGAGACCCTTGGGGAAAAGAGAACCACTTGCATGAATATCAAGAGCTCAGATGGAAACCCAGTTCTAAGCAAAGAAAAGAAAGCAGAAAGGTGGAAGGGAGAAAAAGGTCTGTACAAGGACGACGTACTTGAGGACAATATTCTGGAAATGGAAGATAATGTAGATGAAGATGAAATGGGAGATACGATACTGCGTGAAGAGTTTGACAGAGCACTGGAAAACCTGAGACGAAACAAGGCCCTGGGATTAGACAAAATTCCATTAGAACTACTGATGTCCTTGGGAGAGCCAGTCCTCACAAAACTCTACCATCTGGTGAGCAAGATGTATGAGACAGGCGAAATACCCTCAGACTTCAAGAAGAATATAATAATTCCAATCCCAAAGAAAGCAGGTGTTGACAGATGTGAAAATTACCGAACAATCAGTCTAATAAGTCACAGCTGCAAAATACTAACACGAATTCTTTACAGACGAATGGAAAAACTAGTAGAAGCCAACCTCGGGGAAGATCAGTTTGGATTCCGCAGAAACACTGGAACACGTGAGGCAATACTGACCTTACGACTTATCTTAGAAGAAAGATTAAGGAAAGGCAAACCTACGTTTCTAGCATTTGTAGACTTAGAGAAAGCTTTTGACAATGTTGACTGGAATACTCTCTTTCAAATTCTAAAGGTGGCAGGGGTAAAATACAGGGAGCGAAAGGCAATTTACAATTTGTACAGAAACCAGATGGCAGTTATAAGAGTCGAGGGACATGAAAGGGAAGCAGTGGTTGGGAAGGAGTGAGACGGGGTTGTAGTCTCTCCCCGATGTTATTCAATCTGTATATTGAGCAAGCAGTAAAGAAAACAAAAGAAAAATTCGGAGTAGGTAATAAAATCCATGGAGAAGAAACAATAACTTTGAGGTTCGCCGATGACCTTGTAATTCTGTCAGAGACAGCAAAGGACTTGGAAGAGCAGTTGAACGGAATGGACAGTATCTTGAAAGGAGGATAAAAGATAAACATCAACAAAAGCAAAACGAGGATAATGGAATGTAGTCGAATTAAATCGGGTGATGCTGTGGGAATTATATAAGGGAATGAGACACTTAAAGTAGTAAAGGAGTTTTGCTATTTGGGGAGCAAAATAACTGATGATGGTCGAAGTAGAGAGGATATAAAATGTAGACTGGCAATGGCAAGGAAAGCTTCTCTGAAGAAGAGAAATTTGTTAACATCGAGTATAGATTTAAGTGTCAGGAAATCATTTCTGAAAGTATTTGTATGGAGTGTAGCCATGTATGGAAGTGAAACATGGACGATAAATAGTTTGGACAAGAAGAGAATAGAAGCATTCGAAATGTGGTGCTACAGAAGAATGCTGAAGATTAGATGGGTAGATCACATAACTAATGAGGAAGTATTGAACAGGATAGGGGAGAAGAGAAGTTTGTGGCACAACTTGACCAGAAGACGGGTTCGGTTGGTAGGACATGTTCTGAGGCATCAAGGGATCACAAATTTAGTATAGGAGGGCAGCGTGGAGGGTAAAAATCGTAGGGGCATACCAAGAGATGAATACACTAAGCAGATTCAGAAGGACGTAGGTTGCAGTAAGTACTAGGAGATGAAGAAGGTTGCACAGGATAGAGTAGAATGGAGAGCTGCATCAAACCAGTCTCAGGACTGAAGACAACAACAACAACAATCACCAACCATCAACAAAGTGATAAGTTCAGCATACACATACATAACACTGGACAACTCGTCATGCCATACCACCACAAAGAGAATGCTGCGTTTAGGTCGATGCTACACAGAGTACACTGTTTTCAATTAAAAGAAATCACACTTAAGAATAAAATAAATTCAAAAAAGAGTATTACCATATGTAATGGCTACACAGCCAAATCAATTGACCATATAGACCGACAAATACACAAACGTAAGACAACGAATGACCAATCATGAAGGAAGAGGAAATATTCGCCAGTATCCTGTAACTAGGTCCGAAACCACAAAAAGTAGCTAACTTTATAAAAAAAAAACAATTGTAACTGTTATATTCTCAACTAATAACAAGTTAGGAAACTTACTCACTTATAGCATAAAATCAAATAGTTAATCATACAACAACAGTGGAGTGTTCAAAGTATCATGCCCCAGTTCTCCTGCCTACTATGTAGGGAAAACAGGGAGAAACTTCAAAAATTGCTTTGAAGGACATGTATATGCCTTCAGGCTCACCCACTTTGAAAAATCAGTCATTGCACAACATACGTTGGAAATGAAACATGTCATCAACAATCTAGAAAACAATTTGGTAGTATTACATAATGAAGCCAATCTGTAAGAACAACTGGAGATATACCTCCACAAAATGAAAAATCCAGAATCGATGTTAAATGAACAGATTTCGCAAGCCACACCTATTTCAGCAATTATAAAGACCTATTCTAAAGCTATTTCCTGCATATGTCAATTATTTCCTGCATATTTTAATTATTTAATAATTATATCTTTAGCACTAAGAAAATTTCATCTTTGACCACACTATGTGCAAGAACATCTGTGAAGTGTTTAAAAACATGTGTATGCGAATGTACCTCTTGAACCAACTGATATGTACGAAAACGATGGAGGAAAAAACGTATGCTGGTGCTAAAACGTTAAAAACGCTTTTCTTGGAAATGGTTGGTAAGTTTACACTGTTAATCTCTTCCACTACTTCGCGCATATTTTCCGCGTTTCACTTACGAAATTCGTAACCTAACACCTAACTTTTCGTATCAGGAATATGCAATTCACCTCAATCAGGAGAAAAAAATAAAGCATGTATCAAGACCAATTACACCTGCTGCTGGGTCCGAAATACATCGTATACTGAATAAAACACGAAAAGTTTTGACTGAAGGCGTTTTTTAAGTCATATCTCGAGTGTATTGAATACAGTCACGTTTGAAGCTGCGAAATTAAATACATGTTTGTTTAGAGGAGGAACACTCAGCCAAGGAATCTGGAGTTAGATCAGGTTACAATATTGCAATTCAGCTTGCGAAGGGTTGCGCAGTTTCACACATTTTCGGGTTATGTTTGCAACGTGGAAACCCGGCTACAGATAGAACCTAAACATCTACAGTGTGACCTCTACGTGATTAATTTCAGAGCAAAATTCAAGTCTGCAGCTCCTTATATCCCGCTGTTCAAATTTTTATGTACATGCTGCTATTTCACGCAATTGAGAGAACGAAACAAAACCACAGAAGCTCATTGACAGACTTCAGTTTAAGAGCTTGCATTGGAATTAAAATTACTCGAAAAGTTGTACCAGACATTAATCATTTTGTGAAAAGCTAAATAAGTAGTATTCATTGTCATTCTGTCTTTATATTTAATGTTCGAGTAAAATGGTAATGATGTATAAAGTTGCCGATTTAAGTTTCGTCGAGAAAGGCTGTCGTCGTTTGGCTGCAAAAACTGTAAGAAACAAAAGCGCCGACTACGATTATGTTCGGTCTCTCAAGCAAACTCCAAAATTTGGGAGTATATGCACAGCGTACCTCACTGAAAACTATAGTATTATGTTTTCTTCACGTTACTATTCCATACGCAGTCGACAGTATAAAGGCTTGTTTTTTAACCATGATGAAAATCGACTCTTATCGCATTCATGGGAGCTGGATTTTGTAATACACCCCTGTATAAAGGTTATCTTAAATCAAATGGCTATTTGACTTCGAAAAATTAAAATCCACATTGACATGTAAGTGATGTGACCGTTTCCTAAGAAGTCCGAATATTAAGCGAACGCTGCTTTTTGAGTCAATATGTAAACCGAAGCTGTAATCTTTAATAATTATTATTGTATTACATAATTAGAAATGAATCGTATTTGATATAATACGATGAACACGTTTAAGCTACGAAGTACGAATTTAATCACAGTTTTTTTTAATAACCTTTTGACACAACAAATTACGTTACTAGTGGGTCGACATACCCTTTGCGCAGAGATGCCAGTCTTAGCTAAAACATTCAGTGAACGGACAGTACTTTCAGTACCTTGACGAAATTCTTTGTGCTTTGATTGACAGCTCAGCAACAGTCGTGAATCGCATCAGCCATCGAGAAATTTTTCTTGTGAAATCATGTTGGAAATAGTGTAACTTGCACTGAATTTGTTTTTCCAGACTTCACGAATTGAACGAGAAACGAAGCAGTCCGAAATCAGAAAGGGTAGACCGCTAGTCGTTAGTTTGTGTTTTGTTTGGCTTGTGCCACTTGTCCTTGGAATTGTAATACGTCTTCATATGTTGGTGCGTGAAAATCGTTAAAATGGAAAAGTATGTAGTGAAATACAAAAGGACTCCTACTGATAATCGTGTTGGTGATGGTGATATCGAATCGAAAGCGTGTAACAGGAAAAATTATCCACTTTGGCAGCCTTTAACAAAGAAATCCCTGTTGCTATTTATGGTAATTCCACGAAAAATGATACCGTTACTGAAAGTGGCAACCGCGGGGTCAGGACTTTCCAAAAGCATTGGGGAGAAACATATAGATGGATTCAGTATGACGAAAAAGGTGATAGTTCATTGTTTTATGTGTAATTCTATGTGTGAAAACAAGAGTGTGTCTCCAAAAATTGTTACTGCGAACAATGATTCCCATAATGCATTCGTTAAGTACGGCTTTAGGTAAAGGTCCGTTGCTCTAAAACGATTCAAATCTCATCTAAAATTACTTTGCACATGTGTTCTATAAGTAAAAATATTTCTATGAAAAAAGAAGTATATATTCTTCATTAGTTAGTCATTCTAAAGCAAAAGAAACGCAGGCCGTTTCTGTTTGTTTAAGGAAAATTTTTATTTCAATATAGTTTTTGGTTTGTTAAGATTGGCCCTAAGTGATCATGTTGATAAGTCTTCTAATTTCGTCAGTCTTCTGAAATATGATCTGAAGATGTAGTTAAAGGTGGATGTCTCATAATGAATGAAATTATAACATTGATAAGCGTGTCCCTTGAGAGAACTGATTCAAGAAATAAAAGAATATGATGTATATGCATTAATGTTGGACGAGACATTCGATATATTACTTAGAGAGCAGATCTCTGTTTTCGTACGGTTGACCAGAATTTTGTTGTTCATGAGTTGTTTGCGGTTTTAATGAGCTCCCATTAACTGATTCAGATACTTTATTTAAATCTGTGAAGGATATATTATTAAGATATTCTGTTTCTGTGAACAGTTATTAAAGGCTATGCTATGACGGCACAACAAACGTTAGCGGTTGTCTGCAAGAACTACACTAACGGATAAAACAAATTGACCCCATTGCTAGTTACATTCACTGCCTGGTTCATTCCCTAAAGTTAATTGTTCAAGAATCATTTAATAACGATACAGTGTTAAGAGATGTTTGTCAGTTCTCGAAGATCTGATTTCATGTATTCGTCGTTCACGCAAGAGGTTAGGAAAATTCAAAATTCTAAGCAATTGCTTTCAGATTCTCCTGATGCTGACGCAGGTCAAAGCTTAAGACCTTTGTGTCCAAAGAGATGGTGCACGTATGTTGTGTGTCTGTTGTGCATAGATAATCATTATGAAGTTCTATTGCAGTTTCTTAATGGTACGCAAGGTCAACGAAATGATACTGGTGCAATAGCTAAAGGATATCTAAAATGGCCGCAAAAATTTGTGATTCTGTGTCATATAAAGATGGTAATTTTTACATTCCAACCAATAGATAACCTTAATACAGTATTTCAAAAACTATCATTGACTTCCTGCATTGGTAGTAATTCTGTAGACGCTGTTTTGTTTTCAACGCAAGGAGCCAGAAACGCAGATACATTTTTATCACTTTCGGAACATGCTAAAGAAAATTGTGATCCATTGCAATAATCTCTCGACTCTTTCACGCCCTAGAAAATTGCCATTGAAATTAGAGCATAGATACAAGCATAATTCATGAGATATGCAAGGAAACTTGTGAATTTTATTTTTTGAGATGGTGGATCAAAGTGTAAGCATTTTTAAAAGCAAATCTCCGTCTAAAGCAATGTCACACCTTGTCAAAATAGAACAGTTTCTATTAGGCAAAGAAGACAGTAGTTACGTTTCCCCTTTCTATGGTAACGGTTTGGACTGTGAAAGACTGACTCTGAAAAGAGATATTTTGTTGGGTGTGGTGAAACAGCATAATGTTACACTTATAACTTTGAATGTGTAGTGCAGCACTTGAGTAGGACAGACGATGGCAAATGTGTAGCTCTGAAGAACATGATACCTTAATGTGTAAAATTATTACGACCTCTTTTAACGATATCTGTATCCACGTGTACTGCACTTCGAAGACTGAGAACTTAAGCCCGAGCCACGACGAACCAAAGACCAGGTAAACCATGTAGCATTGTTGAGTACCCATTTCGATCCCTAAAGGGCAATGAACCTGGAACCTCTAATCCACGAATTAATCAGCAAAACAACTGTAAGGAGGAGCTGGTTCGAATCTCTCCCTATTTAGGTGAGTGATCATGTATTTTAAGTTACTTTTGTAGCATTCATACACACTACAATTATAAGGGGAAGTAAAGAGTTTTTAATATGATGAGTACACTTGAAGATTTTCAAAAGTCGGCGCCTATAGTAAGAAATACAACTTTCGTACTTAACTGCCCCCTTGTTCTTTGCTTCATTAAAATATTAAAGGACATATTGAATTTGATTATCAGTTCTTATTATGTTGAATTTCACTGTCAGATGTCATTATTTGCTGTTGTGGTCTTCAGTCCAGAGACTGATTGATAGAGCTCTCCATGCTACTCTATCCTGCGCGAGTTGCTTCATCTCTCAGATCTCCCAGTACCCACTGCAACTTACATCTTTCTGAATCTGCGTAGTGTATTCATCTCTTGGTCACCGTCTACGATTTTCACCCTCCACGATGCCCTCCAATACTAAATTGGTGATCGCTAGATGCCTCAGAACATGTCCTACCAACCGATACCTTCTTCTAGTCAAGTTGTGCCACAAATTTCTCCTCTCCCCAATTCTATTCAACACCTCCTCATTAGTTATGTGGTCGACCCATTTAATCTTCAGCACTATTCTGTAGCACCACATTTTGAAAACTTCTCTTCTTGTCTAAACTATTTATCGTCCACGTTTCACTTCCATACATGCATACACTCCATACAAATACTTTCAGAAGCGACTTCCTCACACTTAAATCTATACTCGATGTCAACAGACTTCTATTCTTCTGAAACGCTTTCCTTGCAATTGCCGGTCTACATATTACATCCTGTCTAGTTCGACCATCAACAGTTATATTGCTGATGCAAATAGCAAAACTCGTTTACTAGTTTAAGTAATCTAATTCCCTCAGCAACACCAAATTTATTTCGACTACATCCCATTATCTTCGTTTTGCTTTTGTTGTTCACGTTATATCCTCGTTTCAAGTCACTGTCCATTCCGTTCAATTGCTCTTCGTTCCTTTGATGTCTCTGACAGAATTACAATGTCATTGAGGAATCTCGAAGTTTTTATTTCTTCTCTGTGGATTTTAATTCCTACTCCAAATTTTTCTTTTGTATCCTTTACTGCTTGCTCAATATACAGATTGAATAACATCGGGGAGAGCCTACAACCCTGTCTCACTCCCTTCCGAACTACTGCTTCCCTTTCATGCCCCTCAACTCTTATAACTGCAAACTGGTCTCTGTACAAATTGTAAATTGCCTTTCGCTTCCTGTATTTTACCCCAGCCACCTTCAGAATTTGAAAGAGTATTCCAGTGTCATTAACAGGTCTTAATCATAAAGCTGTGAATAAACGCTTTAGCGAGCCGCCCTGAAGCGCTACGTGGTTGAAAAATGGCTCTGAGCACTATGAGACTCAACTTCTGATGTTATCAGTCCCCTAGAACTTAGAACTACTTAAACCTAAGTAACCCAAGGACATCACACACATCCATGCTTGAGGCAGGATTCGAACCTGCAACCGTAGCGGTCGCGCGGCTCCAGACTGTAGCGCATAGAACCCCTCGGTCACCCCCGCAGCATGGTTTCTCAGTGTAGTGGTCTGACCGCGACCGAGCTGGTACGAGCAGCTGTGATGAAGTGCTAGATTTCTTAGTGTGCAAGTACCTGTTAAAAAATCAGTTAGGAAGGGGGAGAGCCCGTGGCTCCGTGCAAGTTTCACTCCACCTAAATGTCACTTCGTGCAAGAGTTACAACCCAGAGTCCCCATGGCTTCACGTCCATGTCGGTACTTTCCAGAACCCCACCGTCAATCTTCCTCCATGTCCACGCTGCAAAGGTCTCTGGCTATTAAAGCTTTTAACTTGTGGTAACAGTGCATGGTAGCTCAATCCCTTAATAAATATATAGACAATACACAAATAACACTTTTGAATACATTGTGGGAGTGAACAGTGATCAATGTGTTACAACTATTTACTATCAAAACATTCTTGAACACAATTTATTTATTATGGTGACCGGCTTCGACCGCTACTGTGGTCATCTTCAGACCAATGAGTAAGGACCTCCTTCTGGTGGTAATTCACCACAAAAATTACAGCTATGCACGAATGGTTAACCGAACCCTGAAACTCTTTTTGGATGAGAGTGACGCAATCTGAAGATGACGACAGATTGCCAAATCCAAGTTAACCTCGCAGAGGAGATTCGGGTTCTTCTGAGCCGCGAATGCAGAATAGGCGGCCCCGTCTCGCTTACCGCAAATGAAGTGTAGGCGCGTGGGCCGGCAACACGGCAATGCGCTCATCCATCATGCTGCGAGCACCTGGCTCCACGGCGCGCATCTGCAGCGCGGGCACGTCGCGCTGTCCGCTCGGGATGAATGGCGCCGGCGCCCACTGGCGACGTGCTCGCGGTCTGCCGGCCACGCACGGCCGCCTACTGCTCAGCACTGGCGCCTGTCTGTAGCTGCCGTGCGACGCCCTACTCAACATGAACCGTAAGAGAAATATGGAACGACAGTTAGTACCAATAGACCTACATTTATTCAAGCGTGGATCGCTTTTAGAAGGATAGTTGACAGATTAACGCTACAACAGCGATAGGGTTCGAAAGATTCCTTTCAACTTTCCCTTCAACAATAAAGAAATCGGTTTCTGACCCTTTTTGTTTGCCAAACATAGTGATTTATTTCTACTTTCGTCAATAGTGTCGTGCAGTTTGCTTCACACTTGCGTAAGTATTTAGTGGAGCATACATACAATAGTGAGAAGGATCAATGAGGATCTGGAGTAACTCGTTTTTAGAATACTGCTCTTCTCATGTGCGAACAGGATTTTATGTATGTTGACCTCTGCATTTAATTAACATTGAGGATGTGTCTCCTGTTACACACGTGTTTTAAATTTGCGTTTTACCATAACTATGAAAGTCACTTCAGTTGTACCACATGGCGCGTTGGTTATGGTTAAAGAGTACGTGGTTAAGGGATGGGGAGAGAAACTTCTGACACCAATATTATTGTATAAAGTGGCAGTTAAGGAGAAAGAAGGTTGTTAAATATGCCTCGTCGCGGCAACGTGCACGAGGTCGAGCGATCTGGATTTGATAGTGGGCAGCTGGCACAGGTGGCCGAGCGGTTCTAGGCGCTACAGTCTGGAACCGCGCGACCGCTACGGTCGCAGGCTCGAATCCTGCCTCGGGCATGGCTGTGTGTGATGTCCCTAGATTAGTTAGGTTTAAGTAGTTCTAAGTTCTAGGGGACTGATGACCTCAGCAGTGAAGTCCCATAGTGCTCAGAGCCATTTGAACCATTTTTTGATAGTTGGCGTCCAGGGCTGCCGTTAAATGACAAAACAGGAAATTAAGTACAATAAAGAGGACATATTTCAATATACGGAGTACAAAGGGCCCGCCTAGGGTCGAAAGTTAGCAGGTTTAGGCAATAGTAGGAGGTCGAACAATTAATTAAAATAGTCAACGGACGGGGAAGCGGTTCATGTTAACTTACGTTGGTGGCCAGTCGTGAAAAGCAGAGCCAAAGGCTCTGCCTTCCAAGAAGACGTCTGTTCTGCTCGAAGTCTGGATTACAAGAGAGAAAAGCCGCGGAACACTCTAGCGTCCGCACACGTGATCGGTATTTCGTGCACGCAATTGGCTAAATTCAATGGCGTGAATCCGCTAGCAGTTTCAGCAGAGTGCTCAGGGCGTCTCCTATCAGCAGCTTTAACTGGACAGAACTGCCTCAGTTTTGAAAGGCAAGCGACTTTTGTGACGTAGACATGGCGTGAATTACTCTGGAAGAAGTAAAGATTCCACTGGGCCTTTGAAATAAATTGTTTAAACTAATTCCCTAAAATATTCCTTGACTGACTCACATCCTGTACAATATAGTTAGATATACATATGTATCTACATACTATCTACTTTTAACTATATTTCTGCTATTATTCGTTTTATTTCTTTTACGTTACTATGTACCCATATATCACATTCGTCCATTATGGGTAAACATTTTACAAGCCATACGATGAAAGAAGGTCGTAAACGTGGAGGAGACCCCGCGACGCCAGGAGGTTTTAGGTTGATTATATCAGCAGGTTAGGGGTATAAGTGCAGATATTTTTGTTGATGACTGAAGATTGTATACTGAATACCATTACACCAGTGTTTACTTCGTTTGCAGAATAACAATTATAGCTATTAGAAGTTGCAGTTTTTTTAGGTTGGTCAGTACCTGCAAGTTCATGTGGTAAGAACAAGCCATTACTGCTAGTTTTGTCCTGGACCGCAGGTCCAGTGTTAAGGCGTGGACGTGTCGAGGCAAAACGAGCATTCTATATTGACTGTCTTAGTCAACTTGGTTATGCAGTTACGACTGAGTGGAAAATTAAGTTAATGGTATATGTGATATGTTTGCAGGGCGATTGTTGGACAAAGAGTTGAAAAACTAATACACTGAAGTGGGTACACATTAAGGTACCAATGATCACTTACACCATTGGTGCCCTGCATAACGGCAAGACAGATGTTTCAGAATCTGATTTTATACTGTAAGACAATTGCAGCGGCAGATGTCGACTTTGAACACGATTTATTGGTTATGAACTATAGATTAAAATTTAATAAATAACAATAAGGTAAGGGGTTAAGGACATGGGACCTGGATAACATAGAAGAACTACGCATTGTTGAGTGTTTTCAAGGGTGTCTTATGCAACGATTGGCTGGAACAGGGGAAAGGATTAACTGGAAGACGAATGTGTCGCTTTGAGAGATGAAACAGTAAAAGCAGCTGAGAATCAAATATGTAAAAAGATAACACCGAGTAGAAATCAATGGATATCGCATGCTATATAGAATTTAAAGTTTGAGAGAAGAAAATATAAAAATGCACCAAGTGATGCAGACGAAATGGAATGCTTATGACTAAAATGGAAATTGACAATAAGGAGTGAATAGTTAAGTGGGAATGGTTAGATGACAAATATAACGATATATATATATATATATATTATTATTATTATTATTATTATTAGCGAATGTCCCCATGGGAGAACGATAAGCAGGTGATTAACATTTCTTAATGTTCTTCTTATTTCTCCAGTATTTCTTCATTGCCTCCCCAAAGGCCTTCTTCCTTTCTTCGGTCCACTTTGGTCGGAAAGGTTTAGATTCCGTCTCTGGAGTAAACTTCCACTTGTCGATTTTTCTTCTGAATGTATCCCGGTCTGATGTGTTTGTCATGTCAATTTTTGCCTTTTTCAAATCCTTCTTAACTTCAGTTACCCAGGGTATTGTTGCCTTAAGTGATGTCATATAGTCCAATAGACGTTTAGTTAACCTGTTTCCAGGTAATCTGTCTATATGTCCATAAAACTTCATCCGCCTCTTCCTGATATCTGCCTCGATGTTTGATATTTTTTCGGTTGTCTCGGTAGTCTGCAGCCTATATCCATCTTGTGTGTATCGTGGTCCTAGGATTTTTCTAATAATTTTTCTCTCTACTTTCTTAATTTCGTGTAAATCTAATTTTCTATTCAGGGAGAGTGTTTCACTTGCATATGTGACTGTTGGTTTGATGACTGTGTTGTAGTGTCTGATTTTAGTGCCTTTGGATAGACATTTCTTGTTATATATATTTTGAATAAGTCCGAATACTTTCTTGATTTTCTGTAATCGGTTTTTTTGTGCTATTTTCTCAAGTCCTGTTGGTTCAATAACTTCACCGAGATACTTAAAGTGCTTGACTCTAGTTATTTCACCATACTTTGTTTTCAGTTTCGAAATATCTAATTTTGAGCAGATGAATTCTGTCTTCTCAAAGGAGATTTGCAGGCCAACCTTCTCAGCACATTCTTTAAGTGTCTCAATTTGTTTTACTGCTGTTTCTTCACTGTCAGTTATAATTGCCAAGTCATCTGCAAACGCTAAATAAGGGATGTTCAATTTTCCTTTACCTCTTCCTAGTTCAATTGGCTTCCAAAAGCTTTGTTTCCTTAGTGTTACTTCCCACTCTTTCATAACTTTGTCCAAAACTATATTGAATAATAGTGGTGAGATCCCATCTCCTTGTCTTACTCCTGTTTTAATTGAGAATGGTTCCGAAATTTCCCCTCTGAATTTAATTTTTGATTTGGTTTCTGTTAGTGTTTGTTCAATTAGTTTTCGGGTTTTAGTGTCTAGGCCTCGTTCTTCGAGAATGTGACATAGAGACTGTCTGTCTATGGAATCGTATGCCTTTTTGAAATCAACGAATGTGCAGATTATTGGTTTTGACCTGATTGCTTTAATCTTTAAAATAGTTTTAAGGTTGAATATCTGTTCCGGGCATGATCTATTAGGACGAAAGCCTGCTTGGTAGTCTGAAATTGTATGTTCTAGTTGTTCTTGTGCCCTCTTTAGGAGACATGCAGATAGAATTTTGTAGGTAACTGGTAAAAGTGAAATGCCTCTGTAGTTGTTTACGTCTGATCTCTCTCCCTTTTTGTGCAATGGGTGAATTAGTGCACACTTCCACTCCTCTGGGATATTTTCTGTCTGCCAAATTTCTTTGATGATGCTAGTGATCTCTTTTAACGAATTTGGACCAAGGTTTTTCAGTAGTTCAGCTACAATTCCATCTTCTCCCGATGATTTATTATTTTTGAGTTTTCTAATGTGACTATAAATTTCTTCTTGAGATGGTGGTAGTGAAGTCTCATTCGTGTGTTCTGGTTGTAATCTGGGGAATCTTGTACTTGGTTGTGGGCAATTTAGGAGTTGTGAGAAATATTTAGCTAGTTCTTGGCAATTTTCTTTGTTAGTTAGTGCCAATTTTCCATTCTGTTTCCGGAAGCAGAGATTTTGTGGAGTGTATCCTTTGATTTGATTTGCGAATATTTTATAAAAATCTTGAGTGTTGTGGTTCTTAAAGTTTTCTTCACTTGTGTTTAGCTGTTCATTAAGGTATTTTCTTTTAGTTTGTCTAAGTATTTTAGCTGTTTGTTTTCTCACTTTGAAAAATGTTTGTTGTGTGGTTTCTGATTTGTCACAATTGTAATTTAAAAAGGCTTGTTGTCTCTCTTCTAATGCCTTATCACAATTCGAATTCCACCATGGATGCTTGGATATTTTCTTTAACGGAATCAAATCTCTTGCTTTCTGTATAATTTTCGTTCGGAAATCTTTCCAGTTGTTTGTTGGTTGTTTATCCCATGCTTCTGTAATTTCTGATTCCTTGATATTTTTCAAGTCAAATTTGGGAATTAGTGGTGATTTCCTTTGGCGTTTCCTTTTTGGAGTGAATTTAATTTTAACTCTGGTAAGGTAGTGGTCAGAATCTATATTTGCCCCTCTGCGGACTTGAACGTCGTGTATTTCTTTCTGGAAGTCATAGGAGATCGCAACATGGTCTATTTGAAATTCACCAAGCTGAAGGTTTGGTGATCTCCATGTTTTTTGTTTCTTGGGGTCTTTTCGAAGTGATGTTGTCACGATTTTTAGGTTGTTTTGCTGACATAACTCGATGAGTCTCATGCCGTTCTTGTTTGTGAATTTGTGTGCAGGGTAATTACCAACTGTTTTTTTATATTTCCTCTCTTTGCCAATTTGCGCGTTGAAATCCCCTAGAAGAATTTTTACATCCTCCTTTGGAATTTTGGACATTTCAGTTTCGAGTTTTTCCCAAAATTTTTCTGTCTTCTCCGGTTCTTTTTTGTTGGCAATGTTGGTAGGTGCATGAACATTAATAAATGTATATATTTTGTTGGTGTGCTTGATTCGCATGGTCATTAGTCTGTTACTGATTTGATTCATGTCTATAACAGAGTCAAGGGTGTCCTTATTTACAATAAAAGCCATGCCAAATATTGCAGCTTCTTTGCCAATTTTCTTGTCTGTTTTACTTTTAAAGATACGGTAATTGTTGTTGTCTATTGTTTCTGAATCAGTGAATCTGGTCTCTTGGAGAGCAAGGATTTGAATTTTCTGTTTGTTGAGTTCTGTTGTAAGATTATGAAGTTTGCCTGTCTGAATTAGTGTCTGAATGTTAAAAGTGCCAATAAATGTATGGGACTTTCGTGGACGTTTACTAGAGAACTCCGACTTTCTCTGTCGTACGAGCCCAAGCTCCCCAGAATCCGATAGCTTGGTTGTCGCCACAGGGCGAGTGGATTGGCCACCTGGGGTAATATTAATTTTACTTGTACGAATCATACTGCTTGTAATTAAGTTCCAGCTAATGCTGGGTAGTTAGAACCAGGGATTGTTAGTTCCTGGAGCTTGGTGTTCAGCCGCACCTCACATGGTGAACAGACGCTGGCCAGAGTACCGGTGGTTGCCACACAGACGTGTCTGGGCTTTTCAATATGCTTTATCTTGTTGATAATGCTTGCCTCTTCCGCCAGTTCCGCCGTACCGATGATCTTCATCTCCGTCTTCACTACCGTTGAGGTCTTCGCCGTATCCCTGGCAAGGGACCCTCACAAGGTACTATCACCCGGGCCAGGTGAACCAAGGTTTTTTTACGAGGTGTTACTCCTCCCCCTCCTCCTTTTACAACCGGGCTTGGGACCGGCTTAGGCGGAGTTATATATATATATATATATATATATATATATATATATATATATATATATATATATAACTAGGGAAATGGTAGCTACCACCTACAGTAAGATTAAAAAGAAATTATTGCAGTTTGTATTTCATAGCTATTGCTATTTTCAGTTAGACAATTGTTAATAACCCTCATATGTATTTTCATGATCAGTATCTTATATATTTAAATACGTTTGTTGGCCGTTCAATTTCAAAGTATCTTCCAAGTGTTTCTTACTGTTAGTCTGGAGTGCTAAAGTGTGGGCCTCTCTTCGAATTGTACTTTATTTTGTTTCCTAACCTACTCTTTTACATTTTACATTGCTTATAACCTGTAATCTCGGTTTCCACTTTCCTTGGCGCAATATAGTATTTCTTAATTTTACACTGTTAACACTACCACATGAATTTTGCAGACATTGTAGTATCACAGATTACTCGAATGGTGTTATAGTCAATGTTCGCTGTTCACAGGATTATGAACATCCCTTTACATCTTGTACTGCCGAAGACTGCCACTAGATCTACAAATCGCTTTAAGTTATCCTGAAACATCCTTGCCGTTCCATCCTGCAGCAAGCGATACGTAGAATTTCTTGATTAAACGTGTAAGTATTTAGAAAATAGGCTGCTTCTCGTCCAGTACCCTTTGACTTTCTCCTCATAATTTTCTGTATACTACAAGAGTCTGATGTTTACAAGCGCGAAATGTGGAATAGCTTATAATTTACGAAGGGCTGTGCACGCTGTAACGGACATAAACACTGCCTATCTATATCATAACAATATTCATCATTGTTAAAAACGATTGACATCAATTAGCAGGCCACGTAATGATGAAATCTTCGTGTCAGTACTTTTATGTAACGGCCTATAGAGCGTCGCTTGTTGTATACATAGTGCACTCACATTAATATGATCACCGGCTACAATCGACGTCAATGTGCAATAGCCACTCACAGAAGGCATTTGGCAGCACTAGCAGTGAGTATGGGAGCGAGGGGGGGGGGAGGGGGTACTTACAGACTAGTCGTTGTGGTAATGCAGAAAGGGAGTGATTTATCTGACGTCCAGACAGGCGAGATCATTGACTTAAGGACCAAAGGTGGAAACATTTCTGAAATGGCAAAACTTGTGATCTGTTTGCGTGCCGCCGTTGTTGAAGTATACCTTTCGTGGCAAAATGACTCTATGCTGACTACTGCTCGTTTGGAACGAGTGCTGGAATTTGCAGCTGGACGTCCACTGAGCGGCGCCCAGTGACCTTTTGAGATGGATCGCGGTTTATGCTCCATCGAAGCTATGACTCTCTGAAAGTAAACACCCTGAAACAATCGTCAGAATGACCCAGGCCGGAGGAGGGAATTTTACGATCTGGGGACTATTATTGTGGCGTTCCATGACTGATGTTGTCTTACCGGAAGACACAGTGGATCAACGCAAGTATGCATCTATTCTTGGGAACCATTTGTACACCTGCATGCTGTTTGTTCTCTGTCGGCACTGATGTAACTATCAGCAAGGCACTGCAAGCTGTCATGTAACTCGCATGCGTGGACTGAAGAGCATCAAGATTAGTTTACTGTACTCCCCTGGCTGTCAAACTTCCCAGATTTAAATCAAATCAAGAATCTGTCGGACCACGTCGATCGAGATTTCTGCGACATGGATCCTCAACTGACAAACCTAGCACAGCTCTCCAAGACACTGTAGTCGGCATGGCAGCACATCCTAACTCAGTGCGGTCTAGTGCTTATATGCGCTGGAGGGAAAACTTCACGTCGCAGATGAACAAGGTACTTCCTGGACGACTGTTATCCTTTTAGCAACATGATCGTTTCCAGTTTAGTACCATGGGTATTAATTGCCCAAAGCTGAAGTGTCAGAGGCAATGTTGTGACTGATTTCAGCATCAAGATCGATTTTCGATGTTAAGATGCGTCCTAAATATTAAAACTTACCAACGTGCACTGAAGTGTATAGAATGTGTTATTAAGCGCATTGTTGTGGGCATGTCTCTAGCATGCCTGAAAAATGGATACGAAGCACCTCTGCTATTCTGAACTGCAGGCTGGCACACACAAACAAGACAACCAGTCCCTGCGTGAAAAAGATATTAAAAGTAGACGTGTGAAACGAAGTGGCATTGAGCCTTCCAAGTGATTCGCAAAACCCAAAGTGGGGTATTTCGAGGAACAAAGTGATACTAATCCAACTTAAAACTAGATATTATGAGGTCTTGACGATATCATGTGACCGTTTTTTCCAAAACTGTCCCGTGACCAATATACAGTCAGAAGATAGACAGGCCTACTCATGTGATCGGCATAATTAACAACACTGAAAAGTGAAACGTGAAACGTATGGTGTATACAACGTGTCCTGTTTATCTTGACCACCCTAAATAACTCTTTGTCCAGATGCAAATTACAAAATGTTTCAAGCTAATGTTCTTTGGCCATCAGGGTGACATCAATCAGCATGATGAACTTCGTTGTAGCTTTTTTTTTTTACAAAGATGTGAACAGAGGTATGACTTATTTAAGTGCCGCTCTGTATTTTTTATTCGGTAATTCATTTCCTCTCCTAAAGACCTATTCAAAAATGTATCACAGTGTACCATTCACTGAAAGACAATGTTATTAATTACATAACACAACATTGACTTTGAGCCCAGGATCACAAACCCGTCCACTTGCTGAAGTTACCAAAAAACAAATGAAATCCAAGTAAAAACATAGCACAAAATTGACTTTGATTCTCCTGCACCATTGCCCAGTAGTAGAACATTCAAATTTGCTCAAAGTGGGGACACTGGACACCGATACACTGGTGCACTCGTCGAATGAAAGAGTTATTTACTGCTTCCAGTGTTGCCTGCTGAAGAGAATTATAAGCAAGAACGATACGTTCCTGCATGTCCTCTGGAGTTGTTGGAATATCGCGATAGACAACGTCTTTAATGCATCCCCAAAGAAGAAAATCCAGATGATTTAAATCAGGAGACCTAGCAGGCCATATAACTGTTTCTCGTCGACCAATCCATCAGGCAACATACTTTCGGTTCAGAACACGACGTGCGCGCAAAGCATTATGTGGTGGGCATCCATCGTGTTGTCACCACATAAGCATTCTGGTTCTTAGCGGCACTTCAGCCAGAAGAGGAGGAAGAATTCGTCCGAGGAAGTTGGCATACGCTGTGCCTTTCAGAGTACCATTGATGTAATAAGGGCCAATAATTGTAATGCGAAGCATCCCACACCAGACATTGACGCTGATGTTCCACCAGTGTAAGCGATCGTGGGTTGTCGCTAAACCAATAATCCACGTTCCTTGTATTTATCTATCACTTGTTTGAGAAAGAACATTCATCGGTAAATAGAACATTGGAGAAGATGTTCGGGTTGACGAGGATTTGCTGCTGAGCCCACTGACAGAACTGTACACGATTCTGGAAATCATTCCCATGCAATTCTTGATGTAGGTGTGCATGATAAGGATGGAACCGGTGACGTGTAAGAATATGATGTACACTGGTTTTAGGAATACCAGTCTCGTGTTCATGCTGTAGTGTGCTCACATGTGGATTGATAGCAACGGGAGCGAGAACAGTAACTTCGGCAGCTTCGTCTGTGTGAGTGCTACGACGATTGCGTGGTCGTGAGCTGAAACTTCCAGTTTCATGAAGCGTCGCAACAAGAAGAGAAAACGTCCGTAGGAAAGGTGGGTTCTTGTCAGGATATCGCTCTCTGTACAGTCGCGCTTCCTGGGTAGCATTTCGCCTATCTTCAACAACAACAGTAAACGAAACGTTATGTCGATGCATTTTGTAGGAAGGACAGCCTTTACTGAATGCCTACTGTACGCAATAGTATTTAAAAGGACTAAACTACTGTACTAAATGTACCCTTACATAAGGAAACAGTACTCCAATTACTGTTTTGCTAATTTATATTCCCCATAGATAAATAGCATTTCTATCATCTCTTCACTGGTGCGCGTTCTACTCACACTACTCTTCAACTGACGATCGTTGTCGGAATGACGGGTGTGCATTTTACGTATGCTTACATTTGTCCTCTGTCAACGTCAGCACGTGAAAGTGTTCCATTACCCGGAGTACCTGCACTAAGCGCTGGGACCGTCATCGGCAATCTTGTGTTATGTAATTAATAGCGTTGTGTTTCAGTGAATGGTACACTGTGATAAATTTTTTAATAGATCTTTAGGAGAGGAAATTAATTATCGAATAAAAAATATAGGGTGCCATTTCATAAAGTCATACCGCTATTCATATAATTTTTTTAAAAAATAGAGCTACAACGAAGGCAATCATGCTGATTGATGTCCCCTAGACGGCTAATGAACATTAGCTTGAAAATATTTGGTAATTTGCATCTGGACAAACAGTTATTTAGGGTGGTGAATTTAAATGGGACACCCTGTATAAGAACGAAGTTGTCTGAAAGCACAGTAGAACGAGCTGCCAGGAATCGGTCGAATGGAGGAGCTCAGTAGCCAGAGAGAGAGAGAGAGAGACCACACGAAAATAGTTCCTCAGAAGATTGCGCCAGACAGGCCATAGCTTGACCAGACTTCCCTTTTGCGGTGGCACAACTCGATGTGAGGCACATCTCAATAAACATACATACGATCTCCCGTGGCGTAAGGCCTCCGGCAGTGACTGTTTCATGATCTGAAGATGAAAACAGGGCATATGCTTTTCATAGCAACGTCTAGCAGATGCACTATTGTGAACAAAATGTAGAAAGCTGTGTTTCGTGGGACTTGTAGAAGGTGGATTGAGAGATTGCACTTTGGGACACCGTCGAAAGTTGTGTTCAAAACAATGAAATGTTTACGGTATATAAGAAGTTTCAGGATTAGCTAATATAAATAAACTTGAAGTTAGAGAGAGAGAGAGAGAGAGAGATGAATTCTGTTGAGGTCCCAATTAATTGGCCACAGAAAAATAGTTCAAATGGCTCTGAGCACTATGGGACTCAACTGCTGAGGTCATTAGTCCCCTAGAACTTAGAACTAGTTAAACCTAACTAACATCAGGACATCACAAACATCCATGCCCGAGGCAGGATTCGAACCTGCGACCGTAGCGGTCTCGCGGTTCCAGACTGCAGCGCCTTTAACCGCACGGCCACTTCGGCCGGCAATTGGCCACAGAAGCAGATAGGGAAAATGTTATACGCTTTTCTTCATATCTAAATGCTAGGAAATGCATACTGGTAAACTGCCTGAATAAAAACTCAGGGAGAGCAACCAGCATCTATTAAGGGATTTTTTTGTAGTCCATCCACTCTGATCAGAGTAAATAACACCAAATGTAAATATACAAATTTCCCTTTTAAGAGACAGTCGGTTCAGATTTACTAGATGTCCGGCATTCAGCTCTTCAAAAGCTTAGTTTCTTGGTGCCTTCAGAATCATATTTCTCCTCCACTGGCCTGCGAGGCCACCAGGATCCATCTCCAAGCAGATGACATAAAAGTATTAGAAAAATATTTGACTGATTCGAACTTAGCTGCAGTCAAGTGTCGTTTGTGCGCTGCCAATGACTTATTCCGCAGCCGCTTCAGACTCCACCTACAGGTTGGAATGGTGAGAATGAGCAGTGACAGCGAGGTGATTCGAAAGGAAAAGTCATTTTTGTAGAATTTCAGTAACCTGAAGCTTCGCTCTGAAGACTTGCTTTCATATTATAACGACAAATTCGCTTCAAGTCCGGCCATCCGTTCCCTTCTGTAGTACTATCTGTCTGTTTCATTAATGTCATGATAGTCACGGTACAACTACGCGACGATAAGTGTTTAATTTTTGTGACTGTTAGACAATTTTGTTAGATTTGACGAGTTTTACAGTAGAATTATTGTTGCTAATAAGGTGATTCATGAACCATTTTGATATTATAAACCGAATCAGTCGCAATTCTGGTTCGGTTAGTAGTCATTGAATTCCTAACGTATTACATTGGAGGTTGTCCGATAAAAGGGCCAACTGGCATAAACTCGGATTACACAACCGGACACCGAGCGAGGTGGCGCAGTGGCTAGCACACTGGGCTCGCATTCGGGAGGACGACGGTTCAATCCTGCGTCAGGCCATCCTGATCTGGGTTTTCCGTGATTTCCCTAAATGGTTCGAGGCAAATGCCAGAATGGTTCATTTGAAAGGGCACGTCCAACTTCCTTCACCGTCCTTCCCTAATCCGATGAGACCGGTGGCCTCGCTGTCTTGTCTCCTTCCCCACAACAACCTCAACACTTCCGGACGACCCCTTTAAGTGGCCTACGGCCACCATATGCAACTGTGTTGGTCGAATAGAAATGTATTATGTGAGCACTCGAGCATTCAAAACAAATTTCTGCTGCAGTCAAATGATAGAACAAGAGCGGATTAAACAGCAAAGCCTCCTCAAATAAAAACCATTGTATTTTAAAAAAATGACTCTGAGCACTATGGGACTTAACTGCTGAGGTCATCAGTCCTCTAGAACTTAGAACTACTTAAACATAACTAACCTAAAGACATAACACACATCCATGCCCGAGGCAGGATTCGAACCAGCGACCGTAGCGGTCGCGCGGTTCCAGACTGTAGCGCCTAGAACCGCTCGGCCACCACGGCCAGCCGTTGTAGTTTAATTCGGGAGGAATTGGATGATATTGCTGCTGATCTTCTTTCGTACAAAATGGATGCCCATGTCATGCCTATGTCATTAGTGACAGCTACTACTAGCGCGTTGCACTCAGGCCAGTAAGAGGCGTGCCTGTGCATAAAGTAACTTGGAGGGTGGGGCGCGGCTGCTAATTGGCCGTTGCCAGAGGGCGCCCTGCGGTGACACTAATGGCGCGACCCAAGGAACAGGACACTGACCTCACACTCCTTCTTCTGGACCAAGGGGATTACCACAAGAATTATCTCTTACATTAACCTTTAGGGAACTTCTTGTAGCCGGCCGCGGTGGCCGAGAGGTTCTAGGCGCTTCAGTCTGGAACCGCGCGACTGCTACGGTCGCAGGTTCGAATCCTGCCTCGGGCATGGATGTGTCTGATGTCCTTAGGTTAGTTTGGTTGAAGTAATTCTAAGACCTCAGATGTTAAGTCCTATAGTACTCAGAGCCATTTTTTGAACTTCTTGTATGTGGGCTCCACACGAGTCCCTCATGCGATTACTTACTCTACAGCGAGTAGTTACAACCTCTTCCTTTCCACGTACTACATCTACGTGATTGCTATTCACAATAAAGTGCCTGGAAGAGGGATCAATGAAATATCTTCAAGCTGTGTCTCTACCGTTCCACTCTCGAATGGCGCGAGGGAGAAACAAACACTTAAATTTTTGTGTGCGAGCCCTGATTTCTTATTTTATCGTGATGATGTTTTCTCCCTATGTTGGTGGGTGCCAACAGAATGTTTTCGCAGTCGGAGGAGAAAATTGGTAACTGAAATTTTTGAGAAGATCCCGTCGCAATGAAAACCCCCTTGTTTTAATAATTGCCACTCCACTGCACGTATCTTGCCTGTGGCATTATCTCCCCTATACCGCGATAATACAAAACGAACTGCCCTTCTTTATACTGTTTCGAAGTCATCCGTCAGACCCACCAGATGCGGATCCCACACCGCATAGCAATTTTTCATAAAAAATTCCGTGGTATGTGTGGATATTGTCTTCAAAATGTGTTGCGAATAGAGTTAGCAGTAATTAAGCAAAAATAAAACATCATATGCTATGCGTCAGTTTTTTCTAACGTCCAGCACTATACGTCAATTTTTCCGCGCATTACTGTGTTTACGCTGTCATGTCTCCTGAACGACGTGTCATACAGTGATAATATTTTTTTCATATTCGTTCAGTGCTATATGTGAATCCCCTCTGAAAAACGAGTTGGGAATAGTCTGTAGTAAGGGAGTAATAAATTAATAGTTCCTGACTCATGCGGTAGTTTTTCTGCACGAACAGCGAAAATGGTACAAATCTTAAAAGTTCTCCTTTTATCCTTTTTGTTTTTTGGGGGGAGGGGGCGGGGGGGTGTTAACAATAAAACGACTCTTAAAGATTTCAAACTATGGAAAAAGTTGGTTGTAAGTCAATATGTGCTCTTATTTCCAGATACTGGATGACTATAACATGGCTATTTGTAAGTTGTGAGCTCCGTCCGTTTTCCAGACCATCAGTTTGACATGGAGGTGGCTCTTAGACCCACAGCGGTTCTTCCCGGACAGCAAGTGATATGTGTATCAAGTTTGGTTAAAATTGGTGCTGTGGGTTTGCAAAAGATGTGAAACACACATTCAGCACATAAATACACTTTTACAATTTGTGTTGATATAAGAACTTTTAATACAACATGCTGCACTCTTTCCCGAAGATAAGCACTTAGAATTTTGAGAGATGAAGTAGTCACTGCAGAAGAGCGTCAAATGGGTAATAGGGTGAGACCTATTGTCTACCCTTGGATAATGAAGCGGATACTGTATGTATCTGACGAAAGGAGAAAATGCAAAAATGCAGCTAATGAAGCAAACGGAAGAGAATACAGACGTCTAAGCGACGAGGTCGCCATAAAATACAAAATCGTTAAGAAGGAATCACCAGTGAACAGATCCGAGGCTATAGATGCAGGCATTAGTAGGGAGATGATAGTTGCAGCAAACAGAAATCATCAAGATACCTGTAGAAAAAAGAGGAGCAGTTGTATGAATATCGAGAAATCGTATGGTAAGCAAAGAAGGAAAAACTGAGAGGTAGAGGAAACATACTGAAACGGCTATGAAAGAGAGAATGCGCAGAGGGACCAGGAATGCAATGCAGTTGGGAGATGAATTGCGAAAAGAATTTGGTAAAGATTTGAAAGCCTTATGTCTGTAGGGTGGTGCAAACGACATTGACTCAGACTTATTGAGACCCATGGATGAGCAACTTGAGGTATCGACGCTTTCGAGAACGAGCTAGGAACAGGCCTCGTCATATGCTTATGGGTGGCGCTAAGGATGGCAGAGGGCACCAGAGGACGCCCTCTTCGCTTCTACTCACTCCCTGCAAAAGAATTCCTCCACTCGTCTTGGGTGGCGCTAAGGACGGTAGAGGGCACCAGAGGACGCCCTCTTCACTTCTACTCACTCCATGCAAAAGAATTCCTCCACTCGTCTTCTGACGACGCTATTCACCGTGTTTCAGTCTAAGGTATTGGAAGACTCGCAGTGACTCTACCGCACACCTGGCACGACACCATCAACTTATCAAAGAACTTTCTCTGATTACTTTAACACATTGCTGAAGTGAATTCAGATAGGTATGAAATGTTATTTCCTTGGTGTCGGCAGGAATTCATGTAAGGGCCATCCCCAGGTTCAACAACACTTGTCGTAGACAACATCTAGATTTATTTCGTGAAAACAGTTACAATTCTCCTTACAAAAGAACGAAGCGAAAAGTCAACAACTACTAATAATCACGCAGGGTCAGAAGGGCTTAAAAATTTGCATTGAAATTTATCCTCTCTTCAATTAAATTACAACAAGATCAACATGAATAACCACAGAGCACAAGAAGGATTAGAAGTTACTTTAAAATTCTCTGTTAAAGGAATTTACAAGAAGTTCAAAATCAGTAATCAGGATGGGCCAGAAAGCTTAGAAATTACCTTGAAAAATTTTAAGTATTACAACAAGGTAAAAATCAATACAGCTACCCACAAGGCTTAGAAATATTCCCTTTAAGATAAATTAAAAGAGAAATAAAACACTTTAACAGAAATAAATCAAGATATGTTATGATTGTTCCAAAACAATTTAAGGGAGCAAACTTCACACTTCAAAACAACACTGGTGGCTACCATAAATGTAACAAATGTAAAATCAGAGGCAGCAAACAGGTCTGTAAGGGTGCTTAAAATGGAAACGTGTGTGTGTGTGTGTGTGTGTGTGTGTGTGTGTGTGTGTGTGTGTGTGTGTGTGTACTGACATAAATTATACAAGTGGGCAAGTGGGTAGTATTTAAACAAAAGGTTAATTCAAGGTAATTACAACAACTTGCCTCCACAAATCCAATTCTTGGACTGGACTAAGGTTCACTGCACGTTCAAAAATATAACTAGATACAAATATAACACCTTACTAATATAGGGCATTCAAGAACAGTCCACAGGATCTGCTAAGTAGCAGCCGTCCCCATGTGTCACTAGGGCTAATCGACAAATCACTGGATGGCCAGTGTAATTCTAAAACGCAATTAAAAAAAAGTTTAAAAACGCTGCGCAATAATTGTCCTGTCTATCCCAGTAGGACTTCAATTAATTTGACCTCTTCATAAGTCCACAAAAAAAAAAAAAAAATACCAAAAGGAACTCAAACAATTCTAAAAATTGTCATTGTTCAGCATCAGGGGTGAAATGCAAGTAATCAGGGGCATACAGAAGCCTGAAGCGGCCACAAGACCCAATACTAGTCGTTCGCTGAGACGACCGACCGACCAACCTGTGATTGTTCCCGATGAAATTACTGACGAGTGGAAGGATTGCAACTGAATTGCCTACTGACAATTGAGGGGGGGGGGGGGGGGGTACAGACCGACAGTCATCCGAAATAATTTTGAACACGTTTTCTCAAAATTATCTTGAGCACCTAATTCAGCAGTCCACAGATAATGGAAGTCACTTAGACCGTCTATCTAAAAATAGGCCGGATATTATGGACAATGTCAGTATAGAAACGGGGATTAACGATCATTATGATATTATAGCAACTACGATTACGGAAGTTAATAAATCAATCAAGAAGCCTATCAGTATGTTTCTCCTAGATAGAGCAGATACGCGGTTACTAGCAACTCACTAGGGCAATGAACTGGCATCATTTAGCTCCAGTAAGATGGATCTACAGTAATTAAAATGTTTAAGCTGGTTGTAAATCGTATTCTGTGCCTAGGAAGTGGATAAAGGGCGGAACAGACCCACCATGGTTCAGTAACGAAATTCGGCGGATGCGTAGGAAGTACAGGTTGTTGGAGTCTCGGTTCAATAAGGAACGCACTGATGACGACAAACGAAGGTTAATAGAGAATCATGCGTTTGTGAAAAGATCTAGGCGCGAAGCTTAAAACAACTACCACCGTCGCACCTTAACAAAAGACCTGGCAGAGAGCCTAAGAAAATTCTGGTCTTACGTAAAATCGCTATGCGCGTCTAAGGTTCCATTCAATCCCTTCTTGACCAGTCATGTGGCATGTGAAGATAGCGAAACGAAAGCCGAAGTTTTAAATTTCACGTTCAGGAAATAGTTCACATAGGAGAATAGTACAGACATACCGTCATTTGCCCATAGGGCAGATTGCCGTGTGGATGTCACAGTAATAAATATACCTAGTGTGGAGTAACAACTGAAAGATTTGAAAGTAAATAAATCACCAGGTCTGGATGGAATCTCAGTTTGATTTTACAAAGAGTACTCTACGGTATTGGCCCCTTACCTAGCTCGCATTTATCGTGAATCTCTCGCCCATCACAGAACCCCAAGTGACAGGTAAAAGCTCAGGTTACTCAAGTATTTAAGAAGGGTAAAAGAACGGGCCCGTAAAATTAAAGACCAAATCCATAACATCTGTTTGGTGCAGAATCCTTGAACATGTTCTCACTTCGAATATAATAAATTGCCTCGAGACTGAGGAGCTTGTGCCTTTGAATCAGCACGGCTCTAGGAAGCATCACACGTGCGATACTCAGCTTTCCCATTTTCCGCATGAGGCCACATTGCAGGTTATTGTCGGAGGTACTATCACATGGAATAGGTTAACAAAAATGTGAGTGGCTTGAAGAACTTTTAATTTATAGAACCTAATATGTGGTCCTAGACAGCGAGTATTCGTCAGAGACTAGGGTATCTTCGGGAGAACTCCAGGAAAGTGTGATAGGACCGCTGTTGTTCCCTATATACATAAATTATTTGGCGGATAGGATGGGAAGAAATTTGTTTGCTGGTATTGCTGCGGTGTATGACAAGGTGTCGATGTTGAGTGACTGTAGAAGGGCTATAATACGAGTTAGATAAAATTTCTAGTTGGTGTGACGAATGGCAGCTAGCTATAAAAGTAGAAAAAATAAGTTAATGAGGATAAGTAGGAAAAAATAACTGTAATTTTCAGTTTCATCATTACTAGTGTCTTGCTTGACACAGCCATGTCGTTTGTATATCTGGACGAGACGTTGCAAAACAGTATGAAATGGATCGAGCAGGTAAGGACTGTGGCAGGGAAGGCGAATGGTCGACTTCGGTTTATTGAGAAAATTTGAGGAATAATGGTTCACCTGTAAAGGAGACCGCATATAGGACCCTGGTGTGACCTATTCTTGAATGCTGCTGGAGCGGTTTGGATCCGTAACACTATAGGATTAAAGGTAGGCATCGAAGCAATTCATTGGCGGGCTACTAGATTTGTTACCGGTAGGTTCGAGGGACACGTAAGTGTTACGGGCATTCTTCGGGAACCGAATTGGGAATCCGTTGAGGGAAGGCGACGTTGTTCTCGAGAACACTATTGAGAAAATTTAGAGAACCGGAATTTGAAACTGACTGCCGAACGATTCGACTGCTGCCGACAAACACAGCGTATAAGGACTACGAAGATACTATACGAGAAATCAGGGATCATACGGAAGCATACAGACAGTCGTTTTCCCCTCGCTCTATTTGCGGATCGATGAAGGAAGGAAATCTAGTGACGCCTATAGCCAGAAGATGAGACAACTGCCAGTCAGTAAGTAACGACGGCCTTCCGACGCATGTCGGACGGGGGGAAACGGGTATGAGACTTACATGTACTGTCGAAGTATCCATTTGACAGGCCATGGTGGAAAATTGCTGACACGAATTATTTACAAAATAATAGAAAAACTTGCATAATCCGACCACGGAGAAAAACAGTTTAGGTTCCGGTGAAATACAGGGACTTGAGAAGAATTATCTCAGAAGAAAAACCTATGTTTGTAGAATCCCTAGTCTTATGCAGTTCTTTTGACAATATTGCCTGGACTATACGCTTTTAGCTTTTGAAGGTAGGAGGAGTACAATATGGGGAGCGAAGGATTAACTACAACTTGTATAGAAACCAGACTGCAGTTAGAGTAGCAGAAGGAAATGGAAGAGATAGGAGCGAGATAGGTTTGCAGCCCATCCCAAATACTATTCAGTCTGTACACTAAGCGAGCATTAAAGGAAACTAAGGATAAATTGGGATAGGGAATTAAATTTCAGAGAGAAGAATTAAAAGTTTTTAGGCTCACCGATAACACTGTAATTCTATCAGAGACGTGCAACTACTTGCGAAGAGAAGTTTAATGGAATTGAGAATATCTTGAAAAATAATTATAAAATTATCGTCAACAAAAGTAAACGAGGGAAGTGGAACGTAGTTGACATGGATTAGGTGCTGATGAGGAAATCAGATTAGTAAATCAGACACTAAGAGAAGCAGATCCGTTTTGCTATTTTGGTAGCAAACAAACTAATGATGAGTGAAACAGAGAGAATATAAAAGGCAGATTGGCAGTAGAAAGGTGGGTATTTCTGAAAAAGAAGGAACATGTTAACATCAGATACCAATTTCAGAGTTAGGAAGTTGCCCTGAGGATACTTGGGTGGAGTTGCTTTCCAAGGATGCGAAACGTGGAGTTAAGAGGAAATTAGTGTTCCGGCGTAACCATAAGCGCCGGAACGAAGACGAAGAAAGCAAGAGCAGAGAATGCGGTGAGACGATGTCAGCCAATAGCCCGCTGACTAGGACCGCACCATGACAGGAGCGGCCTCCACGAGAAGAGAATATAAGCACCGTTCCTGGCAGCCTCAGCCGCACAGTACTAGACCTAGCCCAGCGGAGAGCACTACGATAACAGTGACGTGTTATCCGTATCAATTGCTTACATGGACCTTGTATACAGCAAAGGACTTTGAGTGTTTACTTGTCGCCCAACGCTTGCTACACCTTTGTATATTCAAAGTTAAGTATTGTCAATGTGCTTTATTGAAATAAAAATTATTAATGTGATTTGCTTGATCTGTTGTATAGATATCGAGAACGAAGTATTCTTTAGGCACCCTATAAGAGAAGAGTAGACGGGATCCCACAAATAGAATGAAGGTTTCGAAATGAGGTGCTACAGAAGATTCCTGTAGATAAGATTGGCAGGTCCAATAACTAAGTAGTTAATCGAATTGGGGAGAAAAGTAATTTATGGCACAACTTGAGTGAAGAAGTACTTCGTTTACTTGGAAATATCCCTAATAATCAGTTTGGTAATGAAGGGAAGGTAAGGGTTGGTTAATTGTTGAGGGACATCTAGGCATCAACACAGTAACCAGCTAGAAAAATATGGTTAAAATGGCTCTGAGCATTATGGGACTTGACTTCTGAGGACATCAGTCCCCTATAACTTAGAACTACATAAACCCTTACTAAACTAAGGACATCACACACATCCATGCCCGAGGCAGGACTCGAACCTGCGACCATAGCGGTCGCTCGGATCCTGACAGTAGCTCCTAGGACCGCACGGCCACCCCGGCTGGCTATCCAGGTAGAAATGGATGTACGCTGCAGTACTTATTCATACGAGGGTGTCCTTAAAAGCAATGCGACCGAATATTTTATGTGAAAATCTGTAAAGTTTTTTAAATAATACCAACGCTATTAACATTCTACATCTTTATTCCTCATGTCTAGATATGTATTTCTCAATCAAGGCACTATGCCGAGGAATACATATCTCTCAACGAAAGACCAGTTTGTTGATACTGTCGCTGCAGAATGACTTCGTTGACGCGGGTACAATCTCACTACTTCTTGTCTGCTTAATCATGATCAAAGTGAAGTCTTCCAAGGTGTTCTTTAAGTTTTAGAAACAGATGGTAATCAAATGGGGCTACGTCCAGATTGTTTGGAGAATGATTGATGACAGTGAGACTAAGGCGTAGGACTGTTGCAGATGTTGTAGCGCTCGTGTGTAGTCTGGCGTTGCCATGCTGAAGGAGAGGCCGTCCCATTGCGTGGTTGAACTCTTCGAATTCTAAACTTGATTATAGCATGCTGTCTCTCACGCACCGACTTGGTTACGTTGCACATTTCTTCATTCCTCAAAGCAAAACAAGAAATTGACGTGGATATACAAACTCTTAAAACATTGAATACAAATTACTCCACACAAATGAGAGTGATCGGACACGAGTTCAACGAAAAACGTACATGCAAAGGAGTCGTAATTAGGGGACCATGATGCGATGAATATAATAAATTTCAACATTTTGGAAGAATTTATTCAATGTTTGGTAGACGACCAAAAAATACACTTTGAATGTGCTCTTCAGGTCCGCATAATTTCCTCTTCCCTTTATGTCGTCTATCATCTTTTATCTCCTTCTTTCTTTCAGTCTTCTCCGACAAACCAGTCCTTCCAAACATCTGCTAGCAGGCATTCTCTCCCAGATGAACCGTTATTTTTCCTTTCTCTTATGACCTTCAGTAATCTTCTCTCACCAACCCTTTCCAATACTCTTTCTGTGCTGCGAATGATCTAAATTTGAAGGATTGCTAAAATAGTTCGCAAAGTTGTGGCTTCTAATTTAATTAATTATGTTTTGATACCTTCGAAACTACCTACTAGACTGTTTTCTGGTACATGGTATTTCATGTTATGCTTTTCAAGAGCTGCTAACAATATACTGAAGATGCCTTCACCTGCCCCACTTTCTAAATGAACAGTATCGAAGCAATAACTGCAAGCAACTCCATCAAAGAACAACGTACATATAAATAATTGAACAGGTTTTGTTGGAAATCATGGCTCTTTGGCTATCATGGTACTATAGATTGTACCCTATTGTGTGAGGTAGTGAGCAACATCGTTTCTCATTTCTTCTCCTATGAACATAATAGTATTCCGTCATGCAAATTACTTGCTCACAAATCATTAAACTGTTCTAGTTTGATTACTGCGGCATATGATTTGAATGATAATTTCTATTTAACTAACAGATATGATGATCTGAACAACTAAGCAGTTATTGTTTTTTTTTCTTCGTGTTCCTCTCCCCACAAATTTTCAGTCTCACTCCACATTTCTGTTGTTCTTTGGTTTTTTTACCAAGTATGAACTCCGTGCATTTCATGTATGATTAGCACTTTGCATGCTCACTGATTTTCCCACTTCTTTCTTTTTTTGTAGTATTAGCAGGAAAACCAGCTACAAAGACGTTATCGATAAGTACAATTACCTTGGATCACGAACGTCTGAACACACTGCGCAAATTAGCAAATTTCGCTTTGTTTGAAAGACTTGCTGAATTCCGCAGTTAATACCGGTCTGCACGCATTCAGCTCTCTAGTAATGCTACTTGCGTCGCAAACTCGCAAGTAACAGATGTCGGAGCTTAAAGTGAGAATGACGCCAGGAGAATAACGATTTAATTTGAAATGCTTCGAAATGTTGAAATATATAACACTTTTTCCGAAACTGATAAGTACACATGTCAATGTTAAAACAGTATTAGTGCATTAATCCATTCTGTTTACTGCTGTATAATTTAGCATTGAATGTTAAGTTTCACACATCCAGTGAGCGGGAAATAAATATCCCCATTTGCGATGAGTGACTTAAAACCAGAGGATAAGATGGTATGATACGTATGGGGGAGGATGGAGGTGAAATCCGTCTCTCGTCACCTTCTGCAAACCTCGCACCGGGATAGCCCTTCAAATAACTTCGAAACTTGAGCTATTGTTGCATTATGTAAGAAGAGAATGGATGGTTTCAAAATAGGTGCTATAGAAGAATGAAATTAATTGCAAACTTAATGATCCAAAAACCGAGTTAAAAGAATTCCGGAAGAAATACCGAGTTCAAAACTACGTAGAACATGCGCTACTATTATATTGTCACGTTGAAGTTCTTGGAAGTGAATTTTTCGTCGCTGTTTGGTACAACGATTTCACATTTATTAATTTTAAAACACGCACCGTGGAACTTCTACAGTAATAAATTATTGATTAAACGGATTTCGGCTAACGAGGTGTCAGTATACTTCACAACAGCAGCGAAATCCTTAACCACTGATTACAAAACAAGCAATTTTTGTAGAGTAATGATGTTGTCTGTGCAAGGGGTGCGCTGGCGCACACCATCAGGCTAAAGACTGTTTCTGCCTAACTGGTAGGAACATAGCATAGTCCTATTTATGTTAAACTGGTGAGTGTTCTGCCAAAAGGCAGGTTTTCACATCGTAGTTCTCCAGGCTGTCCAGGCTTCTGCCGTGCATCAAATGACGAAGAACCCTACGTGCTTGAAAGAAACGGTCTAGCGTTTTAGCTGAAAGAATAATTCTTCTGAAGCTCCCGTCAGTAGCGTCTGATTTTTGGGACTCTGAGAAAAAAAAAATATTATGAGTAATCTAATGAAGTCTGTGTACTGTAAACATCTGCCACATAATTCACATCATGGACAGCTAGTTCTATTTGGTGACTCATACAACTGCCGACAATTACGTACGTATGTAATGATTACGCAGTAAACAGACAACACTTTTCTAAGGTGCAAGCATTATTGCTGCAAATATTATAATTCCTTATGCAAAAGAGAAAACTTAAATTTCATTTCGAATGCAGCCGTATTGAATTCAGGTACGTGGCCTACAAAGGTGCAAGCATTATTGCTGCAAATATTATAATTCCTTATGCAAAAGAGAAAACTTAAATTTCATTTCGAATGCAGCCGTATTGAATTCAGGTACGTGGCCTACAGAAGAACAATTTGTTTAATGGTGACACGTCAAATCCTCATTTATATAAAAAGGTGGATTTTAAATTAAGTTGTGTTGGGTTGATTTGGGGGGGGGGGGGGGGGGAGGAGACCAAACTGCGAGGTCATCGGTCTCATCGGATAGGGAAGGATGGTGAAGGAAGTCGGCCGTGCCCTTTGAAAGGAACCATCTCGGCATTTGCCTGAGGCGATTTAGGGAAATCAAGGAAAACCTAAATTAGGATGACTGAACGCGTGATTGAACCGTCGTCCTCCCAACATAAGTCCAGTGTGCTAACCACTGCGCCACCTCTCTCGGTTTTAAATTCAGTGACAGCACGTGTGCGTCCTAGTTAAATAATTTCGAATTTATAAAGAACATTCTCAACGCATTTGCAGTTCTGTGAAAAAACGTGTGAAAGCAGACGAAGTCGTACCTACATCTTCTGCTGAACAACAACAGGGGTTTGGTGCCATGAAACTAACACTGACTGATCGGAGAAATCATTTACGAATTCCAACAGTTCCCAACCCATTTTTTGTTGCAATAGATGGACGTCCTCTGCCTTGCACCAACACAGAAAAGTATCGAATAAAAATGGATCGATTCTCAGAAACCGTAGCTCCCTTAACAAACCAACTAGAATAACTTCGTGTCTTCTGGAGCAGGCCCGTTTATCTCACCTGTTCAGCTAAGCTCTGTATGTTAAAATGACAAGTGCTTACTGTAGTATGATTTTGTAAATAAGCTTAGCCTGCAGTGAGCTCATATATATATATATATTATTATTGTTTATCGCGAATGGACCCAGAAGGATCACGCAAAGCTTTCTGACGTCGTTTCTTCCATACTTCTTTCATTCGTTCTCCATGTTTTCTTTTTCTTTCTTCTGTCCATTTTGTTCCTGGTCTCTTTAGTGCTTCCTTCTCCGACAATACAATCCACTTTTCCACCTTATTTCTAAAAGTTTTTCTATCTTTGACATCTTTAAGTTCAATATTTGCTTTTTGTAAATCTAATTTTACTTAGCTAATCCATGGTGTTGTTGATTTGACTTTTTCTATGTAAGTGAGAATTCTGTTGGTGAGTCGTGTGGGGGGAAGTCTAGTGACATGTCCATAAAATTTTAATCTTCGCCTTCTGATGTCTGCTGCCAGGTTTGATATAGTTTCTGTGGTTCTTCTTGATTGTATCCGGTATCCTTCTTCTGTTAATTTTGGACCTAAAATCTTTCTCATAATTTTGCGTTCTTCTTTTAGTATTTTTTCTAAATCACATTTTGTGTGGAGTGTGAGCGTTTCAATAGCATATAGTGCTGCTGGTTTAATTACTGCGCAGTAGTGTCTGATTTTTGTGTTCGAGGAGATGCATTTTTTATTGTATATTTCATGTGTCATACCATATGCTCTCTTCATTTTCTGTTGTCTGATCTTCTGTGCAACTTTCTCTCCTCCGGTTGGCTCCAAAATTTCACCTAGGTATTTAAAATGTTTTACTCTATTTATTTTTCCATATTTTGTGTTCAAACTGTGTATATGGAATTTCGTACAGAAAAATTCTGTCTTTTGAAACGAAATTTGTAGACCTACTTTATCCGCGCATTCCTTAAGGATCTCTATTTGTTTGGTGGCGATTTCTTCATCATCTGCAAGTATGGCCAAGTCGTCCGCGAATGCTAAACAAGATATCTCCACGTTGTCTTTGGTTCTACCAAGATGGATTGGTTTCCAGTAGGATTGATTTTTTAATTCTTTTTCGCATTCCTTAATGACTTTATCCAGGACTATATTAAACAGAAGTGGAGATAGCCCGTCACCTTGACGTACTCCAGTTTTTATGAGAAAAGGTTCAGAGATTTCTCCCCTGAATTTAACTTTAGATACAGTGTCTGTCAGTGATTCTTTGATAAGCCTTAGTGTTTTGGAGTCAAGTCCAAGTTCCTCTAAAATGTTAAACAAAGATTGCCGGTCAATTGAGTCATAGGCTTTCTTAAAATCTACAAATGTACAAATTATGGGGGCATTTCTAATTGCTTTGGGTTTTAATATTGTCTTTAAATTAAATATTTGTTCTATGCATGAGCGACCGGGGCGGAAGCCTGCTTGATAATCACCAATTTGGCGTTCCAGCTGCTCTTGTGTTCTTTTCAGCAGGCATGTTGAGAGAATTTTGTAGGTGACTTGTAAAAGTGAGATTCCCCTGTAGTTATTGACATTTGTTCTGTCTCCTTTTTTATATAACGGGTGAATAAGGGCACATTTCCAATCCTCTGGTAATTTTTCTGTTTCCCATATTTTTGTTATTATTTTTGTGAGCTCTTGCAACGTCTTTGGTCCTAGGTTTTTTAATAGCTCTGCAACAATGCCGTCTTCGCCAGATGTTCTATTATTTTTTAAGTTTTTAATGTGACATTTGATTTCTTCCTGTGTTGGTGGTAATGAATCCTGTTGAGCGTTGGCACTGATTTCTTTGGGAAACCTTAAACTAGGTTCTGGGCAATTTAGTAGGTTAGAAAAATATTGAGCCAATACTTGACAGTTTTCCTGGTTTGTTAGGGGTAATTTACCATCTGGTTTTCTGAAACATAAATTTTGAGGGATATATCCTCGTATTTTATCTGCGAAAGTTCTATAGAAGTCTCTTGTATTATAGTTTTGGAAATATTCTTCTATGGCATCCAGTTGTGCCTTTGTGTACTTCCTTTTTGCTTGCCTAATAGATTTTTAAACCTGTTTTCTAACCTCGTTAATTAAATGTAGACTTTCTTGTGATTTTTTACTGTTATATTCTTGAAATGCCTTTTTTCTCCTTTCCAATGCATTTTCACAGTCTGAATCCCACCAAGGGTGTTTGAATATCTTTTTCAAGGGAATAGTTTCCTTAGCTATTCGCGTGATTTTAGAATGAAATTCTTCCCATGTGTTTGCCTTTTCCTTCTCCCATTCTTCTTTTACTTTAGATTCTTTAATCTTCTTGGTGTCATATTTCTGTATTTCTGTTTTCTTCTGATGACTTCTTCGTGCTGTAAACTTGATTTTAATTCTAGTTAGGTAATGGTCTGAATCAATGTTTGCTCCTCTGCGTACTTGGACGTCGTAAATTTCTTTTTGTACTGGGTATGAAATCGCCACATGATCTATTTGAAACTCGCCAATTTGTTGTATAGGAGATCTCCATGTCTTTTGTTTTCTTGGACATTTTCTTAGAGATGTTGACATTATCTTCAGGTTATTCTGCTTACATAGTTCGTCGAGCCTTGTACCATTTTTATTGGTAAATTTATGTGCAGGATATTTGCCTACGGTTTTTTGGTGGATATTCTCTCTGCCAATTTGGGCATTAAAATCGCCGAGTAGAACTTTTGTATCATCTTTTGGAATCTTGGCCATTATGTTCTCCAAATTTTCCCAGAACTTTTCTGTTTCTATGGGGTTTTTCTTGTTGTCTCCGTTTGTGGGAGCATGAACATTAACCATTGTGTATGTTTTGTTGGCACATTGTAAGCGCATCGTCATTATCCTATTATTTACGGGAGTAACTTCCTTGATGGAGCTGAGCACGCTCTTGTGTATGATAAACGCCATCCCGAGATGGGGGGCTCCTCTTCCGATTCGTTTATCCGTCTTGCTCTTAAAGATGCGATAGTTGCCATAATCTGATGTTTCTTCATCTGTAAAACGTGTCTCCTGTAAAGCTAGTATTACTATCTTTTGCTTTTCAAGTTCTGTTGTAAGGTTTAGAAGTTTTCCTCGTTGGATTAATGTATTTATGTTAAAGGTTCCAATGTATGTAGATGTTTTACGTGGAAGTTTGCCAGAGAGCTCCGACTTTCTCTGATGTAATCGTGTAAGTCCAGGTTCCCCAGAATCCGAATTCCTGGTTGCCATCTGTTGATGGGTGGATTGGTTACCACCTGGGGTAATGTTGTTATTACTTGCACGAGTCATACTTGCTTGTAATCAAGTTGGTCCAGTGTTTCCACTGGGTGTTTAGAACCAGGGATTGTTAGTTCCTGGCGCATTATGACCAGCCGCACATTGTGTGAACAGACGCTGACCAGGATGCCGATGGTTCCCACTTCAGACGCGTCCTGGATTTGGGTGTTGACAGTGCTTATTGTAATGGCGGCACTTACTCGCCATGACACAGCAACGTCTTCGGGTTCTGTGGTTTTTGAATGAGTGTGACCCTTGCCAAAAGTCACCCTCCCACACCCTCGTGATGCTGCCGCCTCGGTCCGGGACTGCTTAGTTGGTTTTCCCCTTATTCGCAGCTGTCCACCATATCTGATGGATCGTTCGCTATCCGCCACCTGCGACCCGCCCTGTACCTGAGGCTCGGCTAGGGCATATATATATATATGAGCTCACTGCAGGCTATACACACACACACACACACACACACACACACACACACACATATATATATATATATATATATATATATATATATATATATATATATATATATTGCTTTCCTATTCCGACTGGCGCTAGGGCCGGCGCTTTTAAGTTCCCTACCACCAACCACATGCCCGCACCTATCAGCAATCGAATTGTTTTTTAGTGTATTAGGTTGGCAGCTAGTTACCATCCAGCTGTAAGGAATTCTCTGATTAATGTGTGCAATATGAGGATAATTAAACTTGTGAGTTACGTACGTTGTAGAACCCATGACTGTGTAATCAATATTAATACTGAGAACTGTATCCAGTCACTTTCTGATGTACTCGTTATTCTACTCGTATTATGTAGTTTTCGATCCTCTTCAGACTGTTCCACTTCAGACTACTCCACTCAGTAGTGGAAGCTATATGTCTATTTATATATCGTGTTGGTGAGCACTGGCTGTGTTACAAGAAGGTATACAAAAGGACTTTAATGTTGCTGGGTATTAGCTGTGTTATAAAAAGGTATATGTGTGTCCAGCCATTTGTACCGGGAATGCAATCTGTTACTTCCTGTGATATTATGCACCGTTTTGCAGTTGAGATCCTCTTGGCTGCTTCCAGATCTGTGGCCAAATGACAATCGCAAAGGCAGCTCCCAAGTGGATGGCAACTAAAAAGCCGCCAAAAAAGTATCGGAAGCCAGTGCCGAGCATAGCGCTTTGGAATGAAACAGGTAACTTCAGTGTGCGCTATCTGAAAGCAAGGCTGAAAAAATTCTAAAATATATTAATGGAATAAACGTGCTTGATGCAGATTTCTCTATTTATGTAAATTAAGGGTGTTCATGGACCGATGTGTAACTACGTCAAATCGCTCGGATATTCGCCGTGGAGCGCGTTACTCTGGCGGCAAGTGTGTAGTTAGTGAAGAGCACGTCCTCTCTTGCGGCAGCGCCCGCGCCGTTGCTCCAGAATGCTACTGCGTGGGCGGCACCGGCAGCAAACGCCCACGCGCTTAATGTCGCTCCTGCTGTACTTAGTAGGCATCCGTAGCAGGGAGAACGAGCTATAAGAAACTTTTTTCGAGACTGCAACGACTTGCAGCGGTTCCTTTATCTCCCGTCACATCCAAGAAGCCGGCCGGGGTGGCCGTACGGTTCTAGGCGCTACAGTCTGGAACTGTGTGACCGTTACGGTCACAGGTTCGAATCCTGCCTCGGGCATGGATGTGTATGTTGTCCTTAGGTTAGTTAGGTTTAAGTAGTTCTAAGTTCTGGAGGACTGATGACTTTAGCAGTTAAGTCTCATAGTGCTCAGAGCCAACATCCACAAAGAATTATCAGAATTTATCGTTCCGTCGATGATGTCATTAGACCCGCTAGTAGAAGGATGTCAACCGTGTCCTTCCCGATGCAATTTGGAGTTTTCGACTTACGGAAACAGATATCAGAAATCGGTATACAGTGACATGGATTAGAACTGCCATGGTTCAAATGGCTTTGAGCACTATGGGACTTAACATCTGAGTTCATCAGTCCCCTAGAACTAAGAACTACTTAAACCTAACTAACCTAAGTACATTACACACATCCATGCCCGAGGCAGGATTCGAACCTGCGGCCGTAGCAGTCGCGCGGTTCCGGACTGAAGCGCCTAGAACCGCTCGGCCACACCGGCCGGCTCCCCTGAATGTCAGCGCAGTGTCTTCCCAACGCGCTGCCTCTTTCGCTAGTGTGGGAAACAGAAATGTTGATTGAAGCTGGAGAGGTGTACAAATTCTTCGATGCAACAGTCAAAGCAGCTCGGCTTATCGCAAAGTATACACAAGTGTACACGCGTACTGAAGCCCAGTGGTTAAAGCATGCCAGCTACAGTATTCGCAAGCCTGACAAGCTTCACGAGACCGTTCAGCCCGCTGTACCTGATAACAAATTGAGCTATCAATTCTACGTGACTAGTAAGGCATATGTCGGCATAGGGGGTTTCACTGCATTTCATTTATTACATCGGTGGGATCAGCAAAATGAACACATCAAATTTAAGAGATTGATGAGAAATTAAGAGTTTTGGAATATATACCAGTCGCGAAATAAAGTCCAGCAGGGGAAGAATTTTCGTGTGTGTCTGACGCAGCTCCAAATAAATCTGTAGGTGTCTCGCAATACAAATTGTACGAGAAGCTACTAAAGACTCATACGGGTAGCTCGAGTATATTACGACATGGTTGCAAATTTGGCGAACAGTGTCCTCGCTCCATAAACATTTTGAAAGAGGACAAAGACTTGGTAGCTGACAAGTGTGCGGAAATTTGTGCAAAGGACATGATGTCATTTCGCAGTACATAGGTGTCCTAAATTTAGGGCAAACATTGATTAAAATAGGAGAAAGAAATGTGGCTCAGTCGATGTAAAAAACAACATTCTAGTGGTATGTAACGTAGTACGAAGAAAGATTAGTATAAAAGAATAGCTTCTTCTTTCAGAAAAGTACTTTTTACAGTAACGTTACATGGAAAACTAACTTCAATTTTGCCACAGTTTATGTGGGGGAAACAGAATGAAATATTTTGACCTCTTAAAACGAATTCAGAGAAACTGCAACGTAAATCGAGTATAACGAGTTTAAAATTGATATCAATGGGGTCTTTTCTGCCTGAAATACATTAAGGTTACAGAAAATAAACTTCCAAAACCTTACTTAGGTTGCCGTTACAGTATAGTAGACATGTTTAGGTTTACTGGTGCAAAGGATCTCGACTTTCAGAGACGGTTATGCTCAATACAGGAAATATATATTACAGGTGGACTAGTGATGGTTCGAATTGATAATAGCCAGTACCAGCCGTAAAAGGGTAAAGTTGTAGAGAAAACCGTTTATATCGAAATAAATCAATGAACACGAAATGTTTCGAAAAAAGAAAACAAGAGCAAGTAAAATACCTCATTTTTAGGCCTGCAGTGACCCAAAATAAATGCATATTTCAACGAACTTGGGCTTAAGACACTCCAGTAAAGAGATACTTTTTCATAAACGTCCGAACCCTACACATGTTACTACAATGAAAGCGTACAGAACAAACTGCTACGTAACGTAGCAGTGCGCGAAGACGTGCAGGCAATCAAGTCCTCTTTAGCCTGCTTCTGGTGGGCATATCCCGTTTTGAATGGGAGTAAAGCAGTCTGCTTGTTCTGTTGCTGATGTGCAGCAAGTTGCCTACCTCGCTAACAGGCAGTATGGACAGATTAAAGGCGTAATGTATAAGCCTCTGCGCTGGCCGCTGTGGCCGAGTGCTTATAGGCTCTTAAGTCCAGAACCGCGCTGCTGCAACGGTCGCAGGTTGGAATCCTGCCTCGGGCATGAGTGTGTGTGATGTCCTTAGGTTAGTTAGGTTTAAGTAGTTCTAGGTCTAGGGGACTGATGACCACAGATGCTATGTCCCATAGTGCTCAGAGCCATTTGAACCATTTTTATAAGCCCCTGCAAGCTGCAAGATGGAGATCGTGGGGGAACGTGGAAGGTGCGACGCAGTGTATGTTATGCATTTATGCATTAACTTCACCAGGAAACAAGCTGGATTTTGTGCTCCCTCATACCTTCACCAAGACAATGCAGTAATGACAACACATAAACAGTATGTAATAATAATAATAATAATAAACAGTAACAATGCTGCGGTATCATCCAGATATCGCGGTGCCACACTAAAGTCGGCAACGCACATCGATACCACAGACATTAGCGATGTCTCGTTGCAGTCTGGAACAACGAATGGGAGAGACTGAAGAAGGCAAGCCCCATCTATCAGCACATCAGTGCTCTCGCACAGATGTCAATATAGAGCCAATCTAGGACTCACTCAGACCCAGATCATGGAAAGATAAATCAATCTAACTATTACTGTGTAGGACTAAAGAGTTGTTCAAGTAACAGATGGAAATTTACTTTTCTAAATGTTGGACATAGTGCTTCAAGGGACGCATATATTAATATATAATATGTTTCAGTTCTAATGATCCATCTCCCAGAGCAACCGAAGAAAACACAGTAAGTGCCAGAGGATTGTACTTTCGTCTGATCATAACAAATACTATTAAAAACAGATAAATAATATTGACCTATCGAGAGTTCTATACTTCAAGCATTTAAAGAAAATTCTTGAACCAACAGCGGGAGAAAAAGTGGCACAGAAAACTCGGATGCTAGCATTTAGAGGAACTTAGAATATAATGTACATCAGCGCGTCCATATACACGAAAATCTGACAGTATAACACGATCATCAGGCCTGATGTCTTGTTCTCTAGCGAAACTCCTACCCATGAAAGAAAAGGTAATCAGGAATTCCGAGATAGATGACTGCTCCCAAAGGAACAGAAGATGTATGCAGAAAACAGCCGAAAAACTATCGAATCTCGACTATCGAATCTCGCAGTAAATATCTGACAAACAAGACTGAGATTATATGGGTACATCGACAGGTTCTCAAGAACAGGACCCAATGACAAAGTTTTGACGATCATAGAATAACCCTAAACCAAACCATGAATCTAGTGGGTCAAAAAGGATTCATAAAAGTATCATACTAATTCATCACTCTTTTTCAAACGAAACCTTTAGAGATCAAATATTTGCACATGGGAAGTACTGTAAGAGACTGAAGTCAGCACCATACCAGTGACAAAGTGGTCTCAAGAAAGAAAAATAATTCACAGAGGAGAAATGAAGTGCTTGAAAACTCCGAAGAGTTTCGCGAACGAAAAAGGACACACAATAGTGGACGTAAGAAATGAATACAATGTATTTGTTCAACATAAATCTGGTCAACGGCCAACGTACGGCAGTAAGATGGGAAATAAATGTAGCATAGGTATCTCAAATGTAAACACTAGGTCAATTACACATATTACAGACTGGAAAGTTTTAGACATCGTAACGCAAACCGACCACAACGCAATAATAACAAACACCGAACTAGTAGCACAAATACATGCAACACCACAACAGAAAGGACTAATTATAAATTAAGCAGACTGGAATAATTGAGATAGTTGAGAACTCACTTCTAAATACAATTTATGGCAGACATGATAACAAATAGTCTGGCACAAGCACAATGCCAAACAATTCCAACGGCATAAACCTCACAAAAGCAAGTAGTGTCATGGTCGACCACATTAACAAGACTGAGAAAAGAAATACGAGTCAAACGACGCTACTACCAAAAGCATAAGACAGCTCAAGGAAGAACCATTAGACGACAACATTTCTTAGATGGAAAAGAACAATACAAAAGACCATTCGTAACCACTGGGACAATTTTGTAAAAACCAACACACAAAACATCTGGTGAGTGGATCGAACAAGGAGGGGGGGGGGGGCGGAAAGGGGCACCTTTTAAGATACTAAGAGATGCATGAAAACACCAATATCACTATGAACGCTTCGAAGACCGGATGGCACGCTCACAAAACTTTGGAGAAGCTCTGTTCAATATAATTTGAATAAAATCCTTCCCGATGACTAGTACACAGAAGACAACTGACAACACACAAGCTAACGCAAACAACTAACTGAACCATATGCGAATAACGGAGTCACTACGTCTTTTGCACTTGAAGAGGTTGCCTTGCCCATCAGAAAATTAAAAAATAGGATAGCCGCTGGCCCAGATAGCTGTCACCAGGAAACGATCAAAACCGCTGCTCGACAAACCGTACCTTACATAACAAGCTTACAGAAACATGTTTCAAATGGCTCTGAGTACTATAGGACTTAACAGCTGTGGTCATCAGTCCCCTAGAACTTAGAACTACTTAAACCTAACTAACCTAATGACATCACGAAAACCCATGCCCGAGGCAGGATTCGAACCTGCGACCGCAGCGGTCGCGCGGTTCCAGACTGTAGCGCCTAGAACCGCTCGCCCACCCCGGCCGGCAACAGGCTTACAAAACGACATCTTACTAGGGGAAAAATATCAATATAATCGAAAACTGACAACGCAGTAATAATTAATAAGCCAGGCGATCGAGACGCGACTGAGCCAAAGAACTATAAACTGAAATATCTTACCAACAATTTAACGAAAATACAAGAAAGTCTACTATGTCACCGACTACAATCGCACAGCTATCTATTCGGACTAAACGCCATCAGACAACCCACATCTATAGACGATGCAGTAAACAGAGTAATAGAAATAATACAAACTGCTGACGTCAAATAAACAGCGGCTATATTGATAAATATGCTTTCTTCGAAGACTACGAGGTATAGGGAGTCCATCATCTTTGTATAATACTCTGATGGGTTACTGCAAGCCCAGACTATTTGAGTGGAAGGATAGCCACCGGAAGATTGTCGGAAAGATGTCCACAAAAGTCAACTGTTGGGTCAGTATTCAGGGAGATTGCCATCGAATATCTGTTGAATAAAATCAGTGAGGATAATGCCATGCGCTGACGCCAATTTGGTTGTAGTGTCAACAAACTCAAGGCTTGAATTAGAGGCCACACTACTCCATGAAAGTACTAACAATTAGTATAGAAATAATAAACCTCGTATAGCAGCTGACAAAATAGTGTACCGATTATTAAAGGGGACTCTCAAACGGAAGCCTACAATAAAACTAATCAGTATCTCAGTTAAGAACACAGAAGTAACGATATATCTAGGAATATATCTGAACAATAAATTAAACTTCAATGACCGTACGTGATTAATTACTCATAAAGCGATGACAATCATGCATAAATTAGATAGATTTAACACGACCAAGTTTTAGACAGCAAGCTATGGGGGTCTATCACATGACACCCTTTGAGTCAACACTTTGTTTTGGTGCGAGCACCTGGGCTCACCACCTAAGAATTACCATTTAAAAGATCGTTGTTAGACGTGGACAGAGGAGTGTGCTCATCTAAGTATCCAGAGCTTTTAGAACAACATCCATAGAGGCACTGTGTGTGCTGACTGGTGTGTGCCCCAGTGACGTCACTATTCGTCACCATCAAGCCACAAGCTGGTAAAAAACGTAGACCAGACAAAATTCAAGACATAAGTGGACGTAATATAACAGCTTGAAGTACGGTGGACTGAGACATGGCTGAAGGAATGGTACCAGACATACAACGGACAACGTGGCTACTCTCTTTTTCCCTGATGTATGAGAACGCGTAAGTATAAAAAAAGTTGACCCCACGAGAGGAATGGTCCATTTCCTGACGGGACATGGCCCAGACGCTGCCAATTTACATCGTATAGGTCTAAAAGAAACTGGAACCTCTGCATGTGGTGAATGCGGCACAGCTGAACGTGTAGTCCTCCACTGCAACACACTGGCACACCTAAGACCTAACGTAGAATTGTAAGACCTAGGAAGCACGAGTACAATAGGAGATCAAAACAAATGGCGCATTCTGAACAGAGTAGCGGATGAGGTATTTAAAACCACTTATTAAGCTTACACTCAAAATAGACCATACTTAAGAACACTACAGAACGCAACACTTGGACGACGACGAAACACGTGGCACGAAATGGACACAGAAACTGACTCTGAATCGGATGAAACAACACTTACAGAAAGTGAACGTGACATTCAAATATTAATGTAATTATCCATACAAGGTCAAAACAGCAGTGTACATGTATCAAAAGCTAACAATAAAACAAATAAAGTAGTATAAAGAAACTGTTAATAAACGTTAGTTCAGAATTAATTCATATCACAATTAATGAAGAAAAACAATTACGTAAAGCAAAAGATGTCATTTGTAAAACCAATACTTGTAAAGATCTTTCAGTGGTGACAGGCTCGAAGTTTTCCCAGGCTCTCGTTACTGAAACAGCTATGATTTCCGGGACAAATTTTCTCTTTCACTAACGTCTCTCACACCTTTCTTCACTACTTGTTTTCGCAATAAATACTATTTATTTCTGTTTTGCAATCCGTGTATTTTATTATACAACCTCTATTTATACTAATAACTAACGAAAAGATATTGTAATTATTAGCACACTGTCATAGTAGTAAATGTATTAGTAGAAATGTGTTAGTAATAATACTGCCCATGAACTATTATATGTATAGTGAGCTAATTGTAGTAAATAAATAAATACCCATATGGTAAACTATTTTTAGTCTGTTCTGGCTCAGGTGCTACAAGTTTAATGATAGACACTCTGTATTTCAGTATGGGTAATACGAGCGTTTCATAAGCACTCTGAGTTGCAGACTGATAGCATTTCACTGCTATTCTACAAGTAAACTAACGTTTACCAACTGCATTACCTTCGGCTCTGTATCACAGATATAGTATAAAAACCGAATAATTTACAAGTTTTATTCATACTATACCACATTTCGAGGGTTAACTTGTCGTCAAAGCACAGTCGCAACCAAATCGCAGCAGGTTAACTGGAGCCAGCACGGCAGGACTGCAGTGAATTGCGGAGGAAGCCCCGGAGCGTGAATATCGTCGGAGCGTGGCTAAAGTGCAGTAACGGCTGTGCACCGGGATTTATGGCCGCTCCGGCTGATCGATGCGGGCGGGCCGGCGTTTACCTCCGGCTCCGCACCTGCCGACGCAGCCAACGTGTTTGTCCGCAGGTCAGCCCAGAGAAAGCCTGTTGTCTGCCGCCCGTTCTTGCCCGCCACGTTGGTACACCTGCTCTCAGGCATTGTTGCCACTGCTGTACAAGCTGAAGCAAGAAACTACTCAGGTTTCATTTATCTAGTGATTTCTGCGTGTAGCGCTTACCGTAAATTACAATTTTCAAAATCAGGAGGAGAAGTGAAAAAACTGTAATTATTTGGTGATAATTTAGCCTTCTACAAAATATAAAGGGACTTATTTATATAACCAATAGAGCAGGAGTATCTATGGTGTGAGCAACGAAATGTGCAGAAGAGAATTTTTTCAGGCAACAAGAATAGTTCCCCGAAGTCGCCTGACTACGACACGATGTAAGGTTTTCCCTAAGCGTCTCCAGACTTTTTACTGTCACTCCGTAGCTATCACAGGCAGATTTCACACAAAAGTGCTATAAATTGTTGTGTGAGCCCCGAAGGCATCTGAAAACAATGCTAAGTGACAAGCTGGCTGTTTTCAGAAGGTTTTCTTTGTGGCCTATACAGTTATCTCAATTGTGAACTGTCAGTTATGACGGTAGGAACATAAAGGCAACACAACACAAGCACCTGGCCGGTGAGTATCTCCGACCTGACGAGAATCGTCCCTCGAACCTGCAGCACTGATGGGGCAGCTCCCGAGACGGACATTTTCAGAAGATTCACAATATACTTCCAATGAATTCTCGTCAGACTACAAGCACATCCACTGTAAATTTTTCTTCAAATAAATCTTTATTTTCAAATATTTATGGAGTAACGACTTCTTTAAAATAGTAAATTACATCAACAATTTTATTTAAGAAACAACGGCTCAGTTATTATGATTCACAAATTCAGATTTCAGTATTTTAGCATAATCCATCTGTAGACGCATGTATCTGTGTTGAGAACGTCATGAGTTTACCATTAAAGCCAAGAAAACCGTTGCCAAAATATTTAGTTGTACGAAACTTTCATCAGTCAAGGACTCACGACGTTTTCATACTACAGCTTCTCATTAGTTTAATGTATTTTTTTAAAATCATCTGAATTAGCCTACGGCTTATGTCCCTACATTAACAAAAGGCAGATTTTACCAGTACCCACTTCATGATTTATTGTTGGTACCACATTGTAAGGCAAATCTTGTGTAGTTGTTGCCTAATCTTTCATTAGAAGTGGCAATTTAAGCAGAAAATAGAGCATACACTCATAAGAAGAAGGTAACAGCCATAACAAGAGGAAAGTCATACGTCATTATGATAGCTGCAAACACATCATAATAGTGTAGGCAGATTACGAGGAGAAGCGTACATTAACTAGACAGGACAAAACATTCCTGCAGGTGCAACGGGAAGAAATTCCAAGAAAAAATGAATATATAAACTTAATGTTGAACGCATATTTTGTATATGTATTGTAAAATATAAAGCCTATATTTTCCTTGCTTATTCTAAAGCTGCTTTGATGATATTGATGAGATCCTGGAAGTGATCAAGGAATTCAGGAGCAAGAATTCACAAGATGGATATAGACAATGTCTTATGGAAATTACGAAAATTACCTGCAGCCACCAAATGAAGAATAATCCAAAAAGTAGGGAGAAGAACTTCAAATATCATGTTCAAGTTCAGGGAAAGGTAATATTGGTATGCATTTATAAGTATTCATGGCCTGAAGAGTGACAGGAGGATTCGAAGATTAGGAGACCTGTTGCTTTTAGGAAAATCTCCTATAGATAACAAGGATAAGAGCATGGGAAGCACAGTCAGAGCTATAAAAGGTGATGTTATTGAGAAAATAAAGGAACACATTGAAGCTTTCGAGGTAAAAGTTACTCACTATACAAACAGAGACATTAAGTATTTGAGGGCTGGTTTGAATGTAAAGATCATGCATTCGCTATTTCAATGATTTGGAGGTAAAATATGGATTTTATTTAAAGTTTCTCCACGGACATTATAACTACAGATTTGGTAGACCTAAAAAAGATGTTTGTGGTTACTGAGAGGAACTTAAAACTAAACTAAAAAACACTTTCCTTTGTGATTCAGCTAAAAGAGTGATTATTACAGAACAAATGGTTCATATTCGAAGGGCCAAAAAGTTTTATAAAAAGATAGAAGCTGTACAGGAAAAGTGCAAGAAAAACGACGATGTCGAAGGCATAAGTATGGATTTCATACAGAATGTACCACCTCTCTGCAAGTGTTTTACCTACGTCAGCTCTGGGTCTTTACTTTCTGTATTTACGACGTTAAGACTGGCAAACCTCATTTCTTTGAAGTCCAAGAAGGTATAGCCAAACAGGGAGGTAATGAGATTTGTAGTTTCTTGCTTGCTTGCTTTCTTTGAAGAACATTACTTTGGTTAAATATTAAGGAGACGCACGTTTTCTCTGATGGTTGTCCAGGACAAAACCATAACAATACTGTAGTCCGATTCCTAATGGCATTAGTAAAGCTTGGTATGTTTGAAAAAAAAATTCCAATACTTTCATATCTGGGGCACTCTTTTCTACCTTCTGATAGGGTGTTCTGGGGTATAACATGAAGTTACGAGAAACTGATAGAGTTTACACTGTGAAAGAATATATAGAACTTATTCTTCATTCTGCCAATGAAATGAACTCATTCAGTGTCAACTACCTTGAGTATAACAACATTCTTAAGAACTGTAAGGACTGGTAGCCAGATCTTTTTAATCGCAGTTCCCAGAGTTCAGAAACCATGGGAAAAGACAGTTCAGTGAAAGTCAACTTCATTGTTTCTCAGTACAAAATGTTTTAGTATGACAGCCACAACCCACACTTATTAGTAACCCAGTCATTCATTGATGAACTGACTCTAAACTCTTTCAGACTTCTAAAATCCCTAGCAAATATTAGACTCCCAACATCCTTAGCACATGCAGAGAAATTCATATAAACGAAGTTAAGATAAACCACATAAAAAACTGGTACAGTACATCCCAGAGCAGCACAAGAGCTTATATACTGATTTATTCCAACAGCTGAAGAAGATGAAAATGTATCAAATCTACACAAAATTTTGCAACAATGCTTATCTGTAATGAAGACAATGTTCAAATACTATTTGTAATTTGTGTTTATTAATAAATTTTCTCAAAATACTACAACTGTACTGTTATTTATTTTAATTTGTTTCGAAAAGGTCATGAGTCCAAGATAAAAAAAAAATTAATTTGAAGAATATAAAAATTGATTATTTGAAGATCATGTTTTATGAACTTATGACCTTATCATAACAACCGATTCAATTATTTACTTGTGAACTGAGTGCACTTAATATGATTTACCACTGACTTAGTACTGTAGGCGTGGTAACCAAACATTAATTGAACCCTTGAGAGATGACAAGTTACTCTCTCACCTATTACCGGAATACGAAAAATTACTGAAGATTTTATTATAACCTGATGCACCTTGAGCGAGACTCTAGAAACTTAATGGCCTGAATAGATGTTGATGGAGCATGGTAGGTAGCCAAAGGCATGAGGTATTTTTATGGTTCTTAGATCGTTGAAACGGCATGTTGGGAGTTGAAAGCAATTGACGGTGAGCCCATCCCTCAGTAAATCCTGCCGGACAGGTACACAGCCCTACATGGCAGCCCCTCGTCGAGACAGGTCTCAAGGAGAACACTGAGACAACACTTGAAGTGGCGCCAGTGGAAACCTGGGCTGGGGGCGACGGTCTGAAGGAATGCGTCTACAAAGTGGAGTCGTAAAACAGGCATTGTGTGCACAGCCACGCGTAATAAAAAATTCACTAGTTTTTGTGTTCGTCGGTAGTGCAAATAGGCCAGTGATCCACTTCCATTGGCCCCCTCGGTTGTATAAGAAACCTCTGGCTACTGAGAAACGTTTGGAGACAGGATTTTTATTACACGAAGCTAGGAATAACATGCTCCAGTGCATAGGCGATTTAGATAAAGATCTTTGTATCTGTTCGCCTGTTACTGTGAGAAGCGACACCACTTCAGAGAAAATCATCTTCCCCCTCTAAAAAAACTTATAAAAGGAATAGGCGGATTATTTTTCTTCAGAGACTCAGGTTTCGTAACTCTTGCCCTGGTCCGACATCAGTTTGTCCCGTCATATAAGAGGGGAGATTTAGCGCCTGTAGAGCCCTGTGATTGGCTCAAGATGGGGCGAAGGCTGGAAAGCGGAGTGCGAAGCACTCGGGTGCGGACTTTGGTCTAGAAGCACTTCCGGTCGAAACTCTGGCATGTGTGGTTAGTACTTGGGACTTGTCCCAAGACTGACTTCACTTGCGAGTAGTTTGGACTGGGGAGCCTGTGGTGAAGTTCTTACTATACCGACAGTGTGACTTTAAATGTCCCGGGCTGCTCGTTTGCTGAGGGCATACTTATTCGTTTTTGGTTTACCTGTCTTGACGTTTGGCATCCTTGTGTGCTCTGTCGTATAAGTGAGCCAAATTGGTCCTTGGTACGACCGGCGAAGGGTTGTGTCACACACTGAAATCTACCGTTATTTCAGGGCTCTGGTAGAGAGTAAATTGCGATACCTATGATCGCTAGACCGTGGGATTTTTGCATTTCGATCAACAGGATCCACTTCCACGTCTCACCTCCAACGCACACATCTCGCCAGCTGCAAATTACATCGCCGCACGAAGTAATCACGGTAACGTAATGCCGCTCTAGCATTGTCAGCGCGTACAGATCTCAATCGCCACTTGCTCTCAGCTGCACCTACGTAGTGAAACCACAGTAGATTTGATCAATCAAAGTCCGCTCAGCGTCAGATCAATTCAGATTGCGTTATCCACATTGACTCACTTCTGACACCCAGGACTTTGTCCATTTAGTCTTAAACTACTAGTTAGTTGTTTACAGTATTCAATCAAAAACTTGCTTAGCATAATTTATGTGCGAATTTTCTTTTCAAAATAAATGTTGTTAGAACACTTAAGCTATACCAAGACAATCAATCATTTAAACAGTCCCCACCAACCTCTCAAAAATACAAATTCAAAAGGCCCACGTGGTTTTTGTTTATAATACCAAGACTTGCGTTACCAATTTTTGAAATAATGATGTACGACAACCTCGAAAATGAATATATAAATCAGCACAATATTAAGGATGGCCCTTTATATTCAGTTACCAAACTGTCACGTAAATTCACTTATCAGTGGTAAAGGGCACAACACTGTTTACTTGCTTAAAGAATTATTCATGTTTGCCTATTTTGCAACGGATTTTGAAGAGCATTTGCGTGCAGGAACATATTCAAGGGCTGCATCTGACTACTAGTTATCCACGTCATCCTCATATTTGTAAAAATCATCCCATAAAAAGCATTATCCTGGCACGAACATGGCACATGACACTACCACTAGCAAACACGTTTTTGGGACTTACCACTGTTTAAATGCCCACATCCTGACTACGTTGCCATTAGTGAGACTCAGTAATTATAGATAAAGTTATCATTTCTCGGTTTGCCGAGGACCTATCAAATAATATGAATGAAGCACAAAATGTACCATGTATTACATTCAGTGACTGTTTCTAATCGAATGTCACGATTGTTTACAAACGAGGTCTTCAATTTACCTGTGGTATTTAGAAGATACATGACTTACAGTTCTAATGAACTATCTGCGAGGTCTCTAAAGTCGCGATTTCTTTTGTTACTGTCACCAACTGTCAGTTGCATGATGAATCAGTTGCACAACGATTGGGATTTACTGTATTCAGTTTGATGGCGCTATACGATAAGCTCGATGATTCGAGAAAACCGTATGGGGCGAGAAGGTGGCTAAATGAATAGCCGAAACTGGTTGCATTCGAAATAAAATAAAATAATCTAAAGTAAACGTCTGTTGGTAAAGTTTATTGAATTGAAAAGCATTTTTAAATATGTTGAGGAAGGTAGAATGAGGTAGCTCGTACGCAACTCTTCAGTCAGAGCGTTTTAAATAAAGAGGAAAACATTCGCATATTTTGGACCCCAATAGCAAGCGTTCCTCCACTGGTTCCCTTCTTATCCCTGGTGCAGCCGAATATATAACTCATAAGATAGGAAACGTACTAGTCAATAAAATTTCAATAGTTTGCTTATGTCAAATTGAAATAACGCAAAACTAATTTTTCACCTCAGACCAAATATAAAGTTCCAAAAGAAATTTGCATGGACCTCAGTAGTACAACATCGGATTCCCAGATGATAAAGGATACGCTTTACAGCATATTTCTCAGTGCCACGTCACTTTATAAACTACGATTACGTCTCACTAGAAAATTTCCGTGCGTATTTTACGTGTACAAGTAGTATTATCTTTAATCTCTGTAACTCGGAAACAGATAAAAATACGAAGAAAATTTACAAGGTTATGGAGAGTAGGATCTGGGAAATTCATCGTAAAATTTACAGCCGTTTGCTGTGCATAGTCACCTCGGAATCTACTGCTAGGCTTCCACAATCAAAAAGGAAAGTTCTTGGGGCGTTTCTCGATAACGAGTAAATATTTCTGAAACGGAGACATGGCTCTTCTAGAAAAATGGCTAGACAATATACTGTTAAGATTCGAGCAGTTTCCTGCGATTATTTATATTTTACCTCAAATTGGTTTTTAAGGGTAGAAGTATTGTTAAGTAGGACCTATGTATCTTGAAAATATAGTCAAAAAAACACTTTACATCGTATTTTCCAAGGAACCGCACGTGAACTAATGGTCACTCCCTAAGTTGCATCAAGCCCACCGCAGATAACATTAAATGCCAAAAGAACAAATCAATTTTCTTCATTTGCCTATGCAGGAGGACGTATGTAATATTCAGATTTTAACCCTTTATTGCAGCGTAGCATCACTAAGACGATTCTTCCGTTGGGTATAGAAATAGTCTCTAACCCATGGGGTATCCGAAACTCTTGGCCGTACCGTTTTATCAGCAATATAATCTTATGTATGAGCACCTGAGTATCCCGTTCTTATGCGTGGAGTTTAGGATCGTATTAGGTAAGCATAACGTCGCATGCATCTCAATATGTGATTGGCATGTATCACAACTTCTATTTTCAAGACAGGTAAAACTGTAACACATTAAAGAAACACAGATCATTTGCAAGTATCAGATGTTCTGTGGTAGGAGACAATACACTTCTACGTAAAAAGCAGTGAATGGCTGACGAAGTGTAACTAACCTTCGACACGTTATACAACTTGTATTAAAATATCGATAATTTTACTCACTATAAAATTTTGTAACTTAAGAATTAACAATGCGCTACAAATAACTACAACATCACACAGCACTTAAATATGAAGAACTGGTAATATTTACAAACACCCCACAAAACAAAACGTTTCGTCTTACAACAACGCCAATCGTAGAAAAAGTCGGAAGCAGCTTTTGGTCATCTTTAGTAAGCGTTCCTTCATGTAATTCTAAAATCAGTCCCAAGACTGAAACAATGACAAGGGAATATCGTGTGTTCCTAGGTAAACGATCCTACTGGTACAACACTCTCCCAGCTGTGCACACCCTGAATCTAATTTCGAAGTTTCACCCTGCCTCCCTGTATACTGTTTACTTCAGTCATGGCACCTGATCCTATGCACACCTGAATCCCGAAGCTTTTTACCACCATTGCACATTTTATAGCGGACCGTGAATTTTAGCGCGTTAATCCTACGGAAACGTGTTTTAACTTTTGTTTTCTGACAAACTGCCCGAGAGATTACATAGTTTCCTAAAGCTTTCCCTGTTCGTCCCGATGCTTGAACTAAGTGGTATTTTACTGGCACTAAAATCATTCCTATCACATAATTCATTTGTTACCAACGAACACGAATCTGCACTCACTCGCTCTAAGTCTAGAAGATTTCATTTTTCAAGGAAAGAAGTGAGTTTATAGAAAATTTAATTAAATGTCCATACATTTTTAACCTTCTTACCGCAGACGCACGCGTTCGGAAATTTGAACACACATGAAGCCTGTTAGTGGGTTACTGTGTTTTAGGCAGAAACATTCCGTCAAGTCTTTCCAAAGTTACGTAAATTAATATTAATTAGTTTCTCTGGTTGGGGACTGGACCCGCCAGGTTAACTGAGAGCCTGGATGTGGTTTTTAGGCGGTTTCCCACATCCCACTAGGTGAATACCAGGCTGGTCCCCAGGTCCCACCTCAGTTACACGGCTCGCAAACGTCTGAACACAGGTGGGGTACACTTATTCCATCCCAGTGGGTACGGGGTGGCAGCAGGAAGGGCATCCGGCCACGCCCTAAATTAACCTTGGCAGATCCGATAAACCATGCCGACCCTGCGTCAATGCGGAAAAAAGGCACAAGCGAAAGAAAAGAAAAGAAGAGAAAGTTTATCTGGTTGGGGACTCCCGGTTTGGAGATGGGACTGTCTTTAAATAGTTTTCTGCCAGCTCTCATCCACTTAGACTGATCAGCCAGAACATCATGACCACAGGCACACTACTGATATAAACCCATCCAGGTGGTATAAGCTTCACCTGGCGAGGAATGACTGCTAGTCAGACACACGCACGTTTCATGTAACATGAGTCAGCATGCTGTCCGAGTGTAGAATGGGGAAGGCGTGCGATCTATCTGAGTTTCATTGAGGGCAGAGTGTGATGGCCCGAAGGCTCGGCAAAACAATTTCGGAAACTGCACATCTTGTCAGTTGTTTGAGGAGTTATGGGGTGAATTTCTTGAACAACTGGCAAACCCATGACGAAATTATGTCCAGAGGTCGTGATGTATGCAGCCACTGCTCAGTACATATATCGGACGTCATAGACTGGGCAGATTGGTAGAAAAGAACAGGCGACGAACTGTGGCGGAACTAAAATGCTGGGCACAGTAGAAACTACGTATGGACACACAGTGCACCGAAGGCTCCGAACGATGGGCTCACAGCCGGCACCAATTCATGTGCCAGTGTCAGCATCACGATATTGTCAACTATGACTTGAAATGGGTACGTAACCACCGACACTCTACGTTGCCATAGTGGCAGAGCATTGCTTTATCTGATGAATGCCGGTACCTTCTTCATCACGTCGATGGGAGGGCGTGAGTCCGTGGTCTTCAGGGGCACAGCTCCTTGACGCCTTTACAAGCTGGCAGCGGCTCCGTTATGCTCTGGGAACTATTTACGTGAGCATCTACGGGCCCAGCGGAGTTCGTGCAAGGCACCGAACGGCCAAGGTTGTAGACCACGTACACCCTTTCATGACGATCATATTTCCCTACGGCAGTGGCATTTTGAACCAGATACTGCGCCGCGGCACAAAGCCAGTAGTACGACGGAGTGGTTTGAGGAACACAGTGGCGAGTTCCAATCGGTGTGCTGCCGACTCCCCCCCCCCCCCCATCCACCCCACCCCCTTCCCAGTTCACCAGATCTGAGCCCGAGTAAACACATCTTGGATGTGACTGAATATGGCGTCAGAATTTAACGCCCTCTTTCCTGAACTTACGGGAATTCGGTGATTTGTGTGTGCAGATGTCGTGCCCACTCCCTCCAGCGACCTAGTAAGGCCTTATTGTTTCCATGCCATGACACGGCGCCGCTGTTACTCGTGCGAAAGGCTTACATACGGCTTTCGGTGTGTGGTCATAATGTTCTGGCAGATCAGTGTATTCCAATTCAATTTCTATTCGAGAGATTTTATGGAAACTTCAGTTAATATTATTAATATGAAACACGAGAAACAGTGAGCATCAAAGATTTCAGTCAACACGCAACTCGAGTGTGAAGGCCATTACCCACATTTCATTCTCCTTAGTTCCAGCAAATATAAATCAACAGATCAGTCAGTATGGCAGGACTGCTACGTGGATTTGACCCGTCTGCAAACTTTGCTACATTAAGTATCTGCTGTTTGGTTCCTCGTGGATCTTCCTGATAGGAATCAAAGTTTACCGTGATACCATGAACGTAATACTACAAAAAGATGTATCACATTAAGGAACTGAATGTTAAGACTTTCTTTTGGCACAGACAGGCACCAACAAGTTTTCTGCTACAGCCTTCGTCGTTAAAAGAGGAACACACACCAGTCATTCACAAAAGCAAGCACACCTCACGCACACACGACCACCAACTCCGGCTGCTTGGACCAGAAGGCCATTCTGGCCCCAACTTCCGGAGTTGGTAGTCGTGTGTGCGTGAGGTGTTCTTGTTTCTGTGAATGGATGGCGTGTGTTTTTTTTTTTTTTTTTTTTTCAACGAGGCTGTGACCGAGTATTTGCGCGTAAGGGTCTCTTAATTGCCCCCGCTGCAGCTTAGCATGTCATCTTTACTGTAAGTAGCAATCTATCTTTTCCTGTACAATAATCAGCAATCTCTCTTTTTCTGTATGTTGGTAATTGAAAATTTGTGTTGCATCGGGGCACGAACCCGCGAATCTTGCTTATCCCGAGTAGAAAACTTTATCACTTTTTAAAATTTTCATTTTCGTTCTTTTTAACTAAGGATCTACAAACTGAAGAATAAAGCAAGGCCTATGACTGTTTGCGTAAACTGTCTGTTTAGGACTAGGAGCAAGACGATTCTCCACAATGGTCATTTGCACAATATTTTTAATCTTGTGCGACTGAGATTTGTCACACCACTACTGTGAAAATGATGTGGCGTCACTTAATCTTGAAACTATTCGGAAAAGTATTAAAATTTTTCCATTTACTGAAAATATTATTCAACAATCACGAGGACATCTCATTACAGAAACACAGCCTCATCACGGGAAGGGCCCTGCACATTCGAAATTGACAATAAGTGCAAAACATTTCAGATTATCAGAATGACTCATTTATATGATCAAAAGAATCTCGATGTTCATTCACCAACCATTCGAATTTGGCTCTCATTGACGTGATCAGTGCCTGTGTGTTTTGAGTGAAAATTTTCCACTTATCTGTGTACATTATATCAGCCTCCCACAGTTCGTTCCATTCATTTTAGTTAAAAACTTGAAATTCCTTATCCCAAGCTCACGTTTTGAAGACGTTCCACCGCAACCGACTGTTAGGCTACCTAATATCGCCTCCAGGTCTGACTCAGTTTTATTGGAACTGACGTTCCTCGCAGCACGTGCACCGTTTCATTTCACTGCATTTTCATGGACTTCATCATCGTCGATACATTAATTTGATTCAAATAAGGCATTTTACAAAACCTATATACTGCCCGCACGTGGATCTTTCGTTATGATTTTCCAGTATTATTAAGATACGTCTTCGTGGAACATAATTTCCTAAATAGTCTATAAAATCTTCGAATTTGTGTTTGCAAGTGGGTCTACGAGCAGTATTATGTAAACGCCAACAGTATATCGCTATGAAAATGCAAAGATGAAATATCTTGGAACTGTCGACTCTGGACAGTAAACGAATCCTCTTTCACTTCACTTTATTTCTGCAGTGTGGAGTTCCTTGTTTGTAAAACGAATATAATTAAAAATCGTGCTTTCGGAAAAAGACAGGCAATCTGGCAGTTTGCTGCGTTAATAAGCATGCAAAATGATACGTAAACATGTTCACACAGCCAGCAGAAACCTACCTAGCTGAAACGGCGATACAAAGTCAACAGTTCGGGCGTTAAGCTCACTTAACATGCGTTTTGCACGTGCCATCCTCTAGAATTTAATTCCTATATTTTAAGGTCAGAAACAAATAGAATGTTTCCATAAGCTTGATTTAATTTAGTTCTGCTAATGGAATAATCCAGGAAATGAAATGGCATTTAACAGTGTGTTTATATTAATATCGCAAACCAAAGTTCTCTGCATTTGGAATGATGCACCGGAACCAGTAAGTAAACTTTAATAGTTGGAACGCATTTCTAGCGAAAAAATGCAAGGGCGATTTCTGCTGTCACATTAAATAATACGATGCGTAAATCTAGATTAAAAACACGAGAACGCAAGGGACCGAGAAACTCCACCTTAATTCGCATTGCTTAATGTTCCAAATTCTGAATTATAAAAACATACTCATTTAATCTAGTATTAATTCCTTAAGACCGAAAGCTATTTATATCTCTGTACGTAAAGGTTCAAATACACAAAAAATGTAAATAAATACTGAAAGCAGAGAAACTGAGTTTCTGCTTCGTTAAGTATCGGTTTAAATACTCTTGACTGCCTTAAATTATTCCTAGCTCGATGTAGAACATTGTTAGTACTTGTTCTGGGGACTACTACGTCGTACTTTCTATCGATTATTTCATGTGGATGATTGCAACGGCTTCAGTACGATGCCTTAATTTACATCTGTGTGTGTATTTCACAAGCAACTGTACAGTACCTTTCGGGAAGGCTTTGTAGCATTATTTTTCTCTGTATCAATCGTGACGGGAAAATGGCTGAGTCTCTATCTCAAAAAGGACAAAAGGTACACTCCCATGAAGACTTTTTATGTCCCTCTAGCCAACAAAAGTGTGCCAGTCGTACACACTCTAAGTAATCGAGAAAGGACAAACGGTCTTCTCTTTCCCCAACTCGGAGATCTTCTTCAAAGGTGTCGCCGCATGAAACCCTTATCCAGACGATCTCCAGTTCGCCAACAGCCTGCACGTATTTTCCTGTTGTGATGTCCGCGGGATGACAGACGGAGAAAGCCGACATCTACATCCACATCTACATGGATACTCTGAAAAATATTTAAGTGCCTGGCAGAGGGTTCATCGAACCACATTCACAATCCTCTATTGTTCCAATCTCGTATAGCGCGCGGAAAGAATGAACACCTATATCTTTCCGGACGAACCCGGATTTCCCTGACTTTATCGTTCCTCCCTGTGTAGGTCGATGTCAACAATATATTTTCACATTCGGAGGAGATAGTTGATGATTGGAATTTCGTGAGAATATTCCGTCGCAACAAAAAACGACTTTCTTTTAATGATGTCCAGCCCACATCCTGTATCATTTCTGTGACACTCTCTCCCATATTTCGCGATAATACAAAACCTGCTGCCTTCCTTTGAACTTTTTCGGTGTACTCCGTCAGTCCTATCTGGTAAGGATACCACACCGCATAACAGTATTCTAAAAGAGGACGAACAAGCGTAGCGTAGACAGTCTCTTTAGTAGGTCTGTTACATTTTCTAAGTGTTCTGCCAATAGAACCCAGTCTTTGGTTAACCATTCCCTTAACATTTTCTATGTGTTCCTTCCAGTTTAGCCGGCAAGTGTGGCTGAGTGGTTCTAGGCGCTTCAGTCTGGAATCGCATGACCGCTACGATCGCAGGTCTCAATCCTGCCTCGGGCATGGATGTATGTGATGTCCTTAGGTGATGTCTCAGAGACATTTGAACCTTCCAATTTAAGTTGTTCGTAATTGTAATACCTAGGTATTTCGTTGAATTTAGGGCCTTTACATTCTACTGATTTATCGTGTAACCGAAGTTCAACGAGTTCCTCTTCGCACTCATGTGGATGACCTCACACTTTTCGTTGTTTAGGGTCAACTGCCACTTTTCGCACCATTGAGATGACTTTTATAAATCGTTGAGGCAAAAGGGCCTATAACACTACCTTGGGGAACGCCAGAAATCACTTCTGTTTTACTCGATGACTTTCCGTCAGTTAGTACGAACTGAGACCTCTCTGACAGGAAATCACAAATCCAGTCACATAACTGAGCCGATATTCCATAACCACGCAATTTCACTACGAGCCGCTTGTGTGGTTCAGTGCGAAAAGCCTTCGGGAAATCTAGAAATACGGAATCGATCTGAAATCCCTTTTCATTAACACTCAACACTTCATGTCAATAAAGAGCTAGTTGTGTTCCACAGGAATGATGTTTTCTAAACCCATATTGACTGTGTTTCAAGAGACCGTTATCTTCGATGTAATTGATAATGTTCGAACACAATATATGCTAAAAAATCCTGCTACATATCACGTTAACGATATGGGCCTGTAAATTAGTGGATTACTCTTACTATCTTTCTTGAATGTTGGGGTGTGTGACCTCTACAACTTTCCAGTGTTTTGGTATGAATCTTTCGTCGAGCGAACGGTAGTATACGATCGTTAAGTATGGAGCTAATGCATCAGCATTCTCCGAAAGGAACCTAATTGGTGTACAGTCTGGACCAGAAGACTTGCTTTTATAAAGTGATTTAAGTTGCTTCAGTACTCCGAGAATATTTACTTCTACGTTACTCATGTTGGTAGCTATTCTGGATTCGAATTCTGGAATATTTACTTCGTCTTCTTTTGTAAAGGCATTTCGGAAGGCTGTGTTTAGTAACTATGCTTTGGCAGCACTTTCTTCTTTAATATCTCCAATAGCTATCGCGCAGAGAAGGCATTGATTGTGTCTTGCCGCTAACATACTTCACATACGACCAGAATCTGTTCGGATTTTCTGCCAGGTTCAGAGACAAAGTTTCGTTGTGGAAACTGTTATAAGCATCTCGGATTGAAGACAGCGCTAAATTTCGATCTTCTGTGAAAGATCGCCAATCTTGTAGATTTAGTGTCTGTTTAAATTTGACATGTTTGTTTCGTTGTTTCTGTAACGATGTTCTAACCCGTTTTGTGTACGGAGGAGGATCTGCTCCGTCGTTTGTTAATTTATTTCATATAAATATCTCAATTTCTGCCGATACTATTTCTTTGAATGTAAGCCACATCTGGTCTACACTTACATTATTAATTTGGAATAAGTGGAGATTGTCTCTCAGGAAGGCGTCAAGTGAATTTTTATCTACTTTTTCGAATAGGTATATTTTTCGTTTTTTTTCTTGAGGATTTGGGGATTACAGTATTCAATCTCGCTACGACAACGCTGTGTTCACAAATGTCTGGATCGATTTTGATGTTCGTTATTAACACAGGATTATTTGTTGCTAAGAGGTCAAGCGTGTTTTCAATACCGTTTACTATTCGCGTGGGCTCATGAACCAACTACTCGAAATAATTTTTCGGAGAATACGTTTTGCAGAGTTTTGAATGATATTTTGTGCGTAACTCCGGAATTAAACATGTATTTTCAGCAACATGTAGTGGGTAAATTAAAGTCACCACCAACTATTGTCGTACGAGTAGGGTACGTGTTTGAAATAAAAAAAAAAAATGGCTCTGAGCATTATGGGACTCAACTGCTGAGGTCATAAGTCCCCTAGAACTGAGAACTAATTAAACCTAACTAACCTAAGGACAACACACACATCCATGCCCGAGGCAAGATTCGAACCTGCGACCGTAGCGGTCACGCGGATCCAGACTGTAGCGCCTATAACCGCACGGCCACTCCGGCCGGCGTTTGAAATCAAACTCAAGTTTTCTTTGAACCTTTCAGCAATTGGATAATCTGAATTGTGAGGTCGCTAAAAGGATCCAGTTGCCAACAACGATTTCTGCCCATACAAACTCGCAGGAAGTATCTACTTCAATTTCGCGACAAGTTAAACTACTTCTAACAGCAAAACAAATACGCTACCGCCAATCGTGTTTAGCCTATCCTATCGGAACACCGTTAGGTTCTTCGCAAAAATTCGGCTGAGCTTATATCCGGCTTTCGTCAGCTTTCAGTGCCTATAACGATTTGAGCGCAAGTGCTTTCTATTACCGCTTGGAGCTCTGGCACTTTCACAGCACAGCCACGACAATTTACAACTGTTATACCAATGGTCCCTGTGTGTATGTTCTTCCTGTGTTCAGCCTGCACCCTTTGTAACTGAAGCCCTGCTTGTGTTTTCGTAGATCCTCTAACCGAAAAAGCCGCCCAGTCCACGCCACACAGCCCCTGCTATCCGTGTACCCGGCCGCCTCCTGCGTATAGTGGAGATCTGACCTATTCAGCGGAACCCGAAACCCAACTATCCATAGGCGCAAGTCGAGGACTCTGCAGCCTACACGGTCGCAGAACCGTCTGAGCCTCTGATTCTGACCCTCCACTCGGCTCTATACCAGAGGTCTGTAATCGGCCCTGTCCACTGTGCTGCAAATGGTCAGCTCTGCTTTCATCTGGCAAGTAAGACTGGCAGCCTTTATCACTTCTGTTAGCCGCTCGGAACCAGAGAGAATTCCTTCTGATCCAAAGTGACACACATCATTGGTACCGACGTGAGCAACCACCTGCAGTTGGCTGCATCCAATGCTCGTCACTGGATCCGGAAGGATCTTTTCCACATCTGGAATGACTCCACCTGGTGTGCACACGGAGTGAACATTGGTTTTTGTAACCGTTCTTGTCCGCCAAGTCCCTAATGGGCCCCATAACGCGCCTAAGGTTGGAGCTCCCAACTACCAATAATCCCACCCTCTGTGATGTCCCTGATCTTGTAGGCTGAGTGGTTTCCTCTGAAACAGGGAAGGCGGCAGCATCTGGCTCAGTGACAGTGTCAACCGCATACAGCGCTTGGAACCTGTTTGTCAGGCAAACCGGAGAGGCCTTACGTGCGGCCGCCTGGGAAGTCTTTCGCCGCCTACTTCGCCCTGGGGCGACCTCCCACTCGACCACAGGCGAGGGGTCAGCCTCAGTCCGAGCAGTAATTGGGTTGGCCACCGGTGAGGACTGATCGGAGGACTCGGACGTGCTGGACGTCCGTTGGATCCCGATGGCTGGCTCACAACAGTGGTGCCCATCCACTGCAGCCTCATGCTGTGTAACCGAAGCTATTACATCCTCAAGCGGAGAGCGATGTCTCACCAACTCAGCTCGCATCCGCACACAGTAATCGCAGTCCCTGTCCGTACGAAAGACTGTGGAACACTAAACAATTCTGATAAATGGACTATCGGCGCTTGCTGCGCAATTCTGCTACAGACCCTGACGGAAACGGAGGAACTGTGTCCAATAATATGCAGATATTCCAAAACATAACTACCGAAGCACTCAGGTGAAACTAAATGATTCGCCCCTGATTAGGAACTTGTAACATGTCACAAAAACGGTTTACTTTTCGACGCAAACGCAAGCGCGATAACAGTGGCTCTTAGATATTAAATTTACACGTAGAAGCTCCAGAAACTAGACTATTAAAGCACACGTCACAAAAGCGGTTACTTCCCTGTTGCTGCGTCTGTCTCGGTCGGCTACTACGTTCCATAGATTTCATGGAACAGGACAATCCATCTTCTTCGACCTCTGGCAGTGAGTCTCTTAAGGCTGACACTCAGTAACGACCTAGGTGATTGCCCTTCATGTATTCCATCATCCCTATTCCCATTATGTATCTTCTCCAACGGAACGTTGGTGGCATTAGATACAACAAAGAGGAACTACGGCTGCTCTTGGAATCGCAGTATTCAGTTGATTCCTGAGCCCAGGAAACGAAAACGGTTCAAATGGCTCTGAGCACTATGGGACCTAACACCTGGGATCATCAGTCCCCTAGAACTTCGAATTACTTAAACCTAAGTAACCTAAGGACATCACACACATCCACGCTTGAGGTAGGATTCGAACCTGCGACCGTAGCAGTCGCACGGTTCCAAACTTAAACACCCAAAACCGCTGGGCCAATGCGACCGGCCAGGAAACGAAATTGCGTCTTCGCGCTTTGAGCTCCTGTGTTTCCTTCTCTCTTACCTTCCCCAAGGATTGCATTCCATATCATGATGGAGTCATGGTGCTCATTAGGGAAGACGTTCATAGTCAAACCATCTCACTGAACACAGCTGCAAGCTGCTGCAGTCCATATTTTCCTTCCTCATTTCACCTTTTCTCCTTGTAACGTCTACATCCCTTCCATTCGCTGTCACCAGCGCAGACTGTCTCCAGCTTGAAACTTTCTGGCAGATTAAATCGGTGTGCTGGACAGAGACTTGAACTCGGGACCTATGTCTTTCGTGGGCAAGTGGTAGAGCACATGCCCGCGAAACTCAGAGGTCCCGAGTTCGAATCTCGGTCCGGCACACAGTTTTAATCTGCTAAATAGTTTTATATCAGCGCACACTCCACTGCAGAGTGAAGATTTCATTATGTCTCCAGCTTATTTGTTAGCTATCTCACCCGTTTCTTGTTGGTCAGTGACTTTGATTCACAACACCCCCTTTAGGTCCCTTTGACAACCTGAGTATTTCCTTTTAGCTAACGTTCTGCACCTCATCCTTCTTAATACTGGAACATCCACGTTCCTTTCAGACTACACGCACACCTATTCCCATTTGGACCTCTCGTTCTCTACTGCTCAGTTTGCCCATCATTTTGAGTGGTCCGTTCTGTATGACACAATCCTTGGCGACCACTTCCTGTGCGCTATCAGAAGCTAACTCCTACTTCCCCTGCGTGTAACTTTAAGGCTCACTGTAGGCTTTACTCTTCCCTGGTGACCTTCGACGATCAACATGTCCCGAGTTGTGATGACTACACAAAGTAATTTACGAATATTATCCTTACCGCCACTGAATGTTCCGTACCTCACACTACTTCTTTACTGCGCCGTGTCCTGGTCACCTGGTGGACTGAGACGTGCCTCGACGCGATTCGCCCCTGGAGACATGTTCATCGCCATTATAACCACCGTCATCCGATATCGAGCTGTATTCGTTACATATATTTTCATGCACAGTGTCGTTGTACTCTTCAGGATAGCTAAAAAGCTAGCTGGATCTCCTTTTCTAGTTCTTTCTACAGTTCCACTCACTCTTGCGTCGTATAGATAATTTCCGACGGTTGTCTGGAACACGGGTTCATTCCCTACTTCCGACCAGACCATAGCAGATGATGTTATTGTGGACCCTATTGCTATCTCCAACAACTTGGGCCACTCTGTTTCGGAGATTTCGTGCTCCAAGCCTTAAAACCACCACTTCCTCCCTCAGAAACGACTGGAGGAGGCTCTGGTGACATCTTTTCCTCTCAGAATACTGAATGCCACAAAGCCCCCTTTCCTATGAGGGACCTTGACAATGCTCTCGACTCAGCCCGATCTTCCACCGCAAGCCAGATATTGTTTACATTCAGATTCCGCAGCACCTTTCAATTCTGGACAAGCACTTTTTCCTTCAAACACAATCGAATATGAACAGATGAAACGTTTCACAGACTCTGGTGCGAAGCCACTATCATAACCGTTTCTATGCCCAGTCTGAATAAACATCATCCTTCTAACTACCACTACATTTCGCTCACAAGCTGAGTTTGCAAGGTGCGGTAACGTGTGAGTTATGGCCGGCAGGTACAGTGGCTCGAGTCTCGCGATCTACTAACCGCCGTACAAAGTGGATTTGGTGCTCGCCGATGTGCAGTTGACCATCTTGTCACTTGTCTCGCTTCCCGCCCCTGGGTTCCCGGGTTCGATTCCCGGCGGTCAGGTATTTTCTCTGCCTCGTGATGACTGGGTGTTGTGTGATGTCCTTAGGTTAGGTAGGTTTAAGTAGTTCTAAGTTCTAGGGGACTGATGACCATAGATGTTAAGTCCCATAGTGCTCAGAGCCATTTGAACCATTTTTGTCACTTGTCAGCCATCTTGGTTGCCGTCAAAATAAAAGAAAAACTTCTTAGTTACACAGCTGTTGGAAAGTGTCATTGACATTTACTTAACCAGGTGATGTCCCCTGTCCATGATGCATCAACAGATATCTCGTCATTTTGTCGATCCATGTCATGAACGGTTTTCTCAGGAAATGCCAGTCTGTGGCCATGTTTTTGATTTGGAGAAACCCTACGATACCTGCTGGAAGGCTGGTACCTTCCGTACACTCTAGACATGGAGCTTCCGAGGCCGCCTGCCCCACTTCCGTCAGGAATTTTTAAAAGTCCGAGTTTTCAAAATACGTGTGAGTTCAGCCTTGTCGGACCCCTTCATTCAGGAGAATGGGGCGCTTCAAGGCTCTGTCCTAGCCATTACTATTATGGACAGGTACTCCGGCTCCCTTTTAGTCGTCGACTTTGCGATCTATTGCAGGTCTCCATGGGCTTGTCTCTTTGAACGGCGGCTTCAGCGATGTGCCGATCGTCTTTACTCATGGAGCATCGATATGGCTTTCGTTTTTCCACTGAAAAAACATATTGTATGAACTTCTGGCTGGGCAGTGGGTTTCTTCCACTGCTGTTGCTCTTCCGTTCGCTGAAATTTCGGTTCCTGGGGCTCATTCTCGATAGGAAACTTCGTCGTCCTGCATGTCTTATCTGGCCGCACGCCATACCTGGTCCTTCAGCTTCCTGTGTGTCGTAAGTGGCACGTCCTGTGGAGCGGATCAGCCACCCTCCTCTGTTTATCCCAGTCCCCTGTCCGTTCAAACTAGAGTATCGGTGTTTAGTTTATTCATTTGTACTTCTGTTCCCTCTACACCTTCTCAACACTATCCACTGTCGTGGATTAAAGTTGGCCACTGGCGCCTCTTAGACGAGCTTGGTTGAGAGTCACTCTGCAGAAGCTATTGAACTACCACCGTCATACCGGCGTGATGTCCTCTTCAGCAGATAGACCTACCGTTTGTCAGCCTTACCCGGCTGTCCGTCCTATTACTCATTTTTCGATGACCCCCTTGACCTCCAGTGCACGGCGTATCCTCCTTCTGTGTTACCTTCCCGAGCGAGTTTGCTGTTAGTTACTGCTCTGGCGGCTTAACTTCACGCTATGTCACATGTTCCGATGGGTGTCAACGCTTCACAGACTTGGCTTCGTGCGGTGGCCCGTGTCCATTAGACTATTTGCTTCCCAAGGACACTACTCCGGATTCGATCTATTGCTGTACATTATTCGAGCTTCCACGAAATTTAGCTACAGCACCTTCGTGTTCACTGATGGCGCCGCTCGGGGTAGTGTCTTGTCACGGCCCGCTGGCTACCCCTGTCGGAGGTTGCAGTCCTCCCTCGGGGATGTGTGTGTGTGTTGTTCTTAGCGTAAATTAGTTTAAGTTAAATTAAGTAGGTCGTTTGGTTTCCAAAGACCTTAACACAAATTTCCAAATTTACACTGATGGCTCTAAGACCAACAATGGGGCGGGTGTGCCTTCGTGATTGGCATCGACCATTTTCCATATCAGATTCCAGAACAATACTTTATTTTTGTAGCAGAGCTCTTCGCCGTATGTTAAGTCATCAAGTCCATCTGACGACACAGGCTTTTTAATTGTGTGCCGCTGAGAGCGCATGCGTGCTGTACGCAGTCCATCCCTAAGTCAAACAGTCCAAGAAAGCTTCCATTTGTTCGCTGTTGAGGGAGCCACCGTGATGATAATGTGGGTTCCTGGTCACGTCGGTATGAAGGGAAATGAGGCTGCTGACGCTGCTGCCAAGGCTGCACTCCTCCTACATAGTTCTGCTAGGTTTTCCTTTCCTTCGGACGATCTCCGTGTTTGCGTGTGTCTGCAGATGATGTCACTTTGACATGACCACTGATGTTCTCTTCGCGGTAACAAACTCAGGGGAATTAGATCTCTCCCAACGTCTTGGCCGATCTCTCGGCTCTCTAGTCGCGAGGAGATTATTTTAGCTAGGTTGCGTATTGGGCATTGTTTAGCTGTCGCCTTTTGTTAAGTGGTGACCACCCACCACTTTATTCTCATTGACATCAACCGTTGACGGTTTGCCATTTCTTGGTTCAATGCCCTTTTAACGTTTCAGCGTTCGTTTGCCGTCTATCTGTTTCAGCGAACGATTCACGGGCTGTCGACCGCGTTTAAAGCTTATGCGTCGTATCAATATGGCGAAGGGTATTTAATCTTTAGTTCAGGATCTCTGGAGTATTTTATGGACCTTCCTACTAGAGAATCCTTGCATTTAGACATCTTTCGTTCCATCGCTTGGGCTTAACGTATAGTCGCTTTTAACTTCTTTTACTTATTGGTATTCTAATGTAATGACATGGGCAGATAGAAAAAAAAAAATAAAAAGATAAAAAAACTGACATAAATATACGCACAAAAAGAGTAACACATTCAGACATGACAAAGCACATACACACACAAGCACACACAAGCACACATACACACACGCGGTCGCGCGCACACAAATCAAAGGAAAAGTGGCAAATCATACATACACATTACAAACATCAAGCGACGAAAGGTAAGCACGCAGCGGCACTACACATTGCAAACATACACATGTTCGACACCCAGCGAAAGGTGCAAGTGATGTGTTGTAATGAATGTGAGTAATGAAAGTCGGCCGTCTGGAGACCCACATGGTCTAGCAAAATTCGAAATCCTAACACCTAACAATAATTTAACCTCATGAAACTTGTGCTGCAAAAGTTGTTTCTAACTTGAAAAAGAAAGAATAACATGAGAAAACGTAACGTAGTAAAAAACAGTGAGTTCCACAATAATTTGTACACCGTTACGTATATGAAATACAAGACACTATTATAAATATTTATTTACATGAAAATACATGTTATTACTAATCGCAGCCGGCCGAAGTGACCGTGCGGTTAAAGGCGCTGCAGTCTGGAACCGCAAGACCGCTACGGTCGCAGGTTCGAATCCTGCCTCGGGCACGGGTGTTTGTGATGTCCTTAGGTTAGTTAGGTTTAACTAGTTCTAAGTTCTAGGGGACTAATGACCTCAGCAGTTGAGTCCCATAGTGCTCAGAGCCATTTGAACCATTACTAATCGCACAATTACCTAATAGTTAATGCAATCGCCTCCATTATCGATTATAGTTTGGCACCTCTTTGGAATGCTTTACACGATATTTTCTGCATATTCTCTCGGCAATAATTTTCACATCGTCCTGATTTGATACGACAGCTGCTTAAAAGTATATATTGGTTTTGCTTATGCTTTATCTTAATATACGACCAAACATTGCCAATCGCATTCTTGAAAGTCTCTTCGGGTCTGCTGCCGGATCCTAAAATCAACTTGACCCGATATTTCGGTGATCCAACTGTTCGCCATCTTCAGGAAATGCTGCTTCTGCTGATGAGTCCCGCTGAGTCAAGTTGATTTTAGTATCCGGCAGCAGACCCGAAGAGACTTTCAAGACTTACTACGCCGGGAAAGTCTACGTAGTCACATTGCCAATCGCATTTGCATTCGGAGATATTTCAGGCCAGTCCATCGTGGACACAACATTGTCTTGCTTCCACGCAGTGAAGAAACGGCTGCGATGATTCGGATCGTTATCCTCTTGAAGCACCCAGTTTGCCTCGTTCGAACCCAATAGTTTCATAACGGAAATAAGAAGGCACTTTTTATAAATATTGCACTAGTTTTCAGCGTTTAAACTGGTTATAAGTAAGTGAATGGCCAGAACATTCAACTGCCACACTGTTCATTTATACACTGTGCCGAAGCGCATAGATTACAGATTCTAGATCACTACCAGAGATGTCTCTACGGACGTTACGTTGAAAAATATGGCGTGCACGTTCATGTGGAGAAGACAGTACGTGTAAGCACTACATAATGATTATAACAGAATAGTAGATAAAAACAGACGCTCTTCATAGATAAAAGAAGCGAAACACGTGTGGCAAAAAACAAGTTGCTTTTCATTCAGTTGCAAAGACTGAACATGAATTTTGAAGCAAGTAAGGAACGACGGAAAACGGAAAGAATTATGGCAATAAACGTGTCACGGAACTGACAGTATCAACATGTGAGTGTTCTTCTGAGACACTTTGGCCTTCGCCGGGTTACAGCTTGTGAGCAGATTTTCGTTAAGGCCGCCCATTTCCGGAGGCGCCACGCATTCTCCTCCTGGTCAGTCGTTAAAAAATATAGAATTTATGTAGTCAAGTAATAAACGTATACTGTAACACGTAATAGAGCTTATATAACGTCTTGCATATACCTTGGGTCGACGATTGCAGACTGCAAGTGTCACCGATAATTTCGTTACACTAAAGTATTAAAAAAATATATATTGAATTCTTACAAGTTTATTCTCAGAAACGGCACTTTTCAAGCTACGCAAATCGAAACAGTTTCTACAAACTATATCTCTCGAGCATTACATATGTGAAGATCTCGGGTTATTTGCCTTTCAGGAATGTTACAAAAAAGTTTGTTTCATTTTATTGAATTTGTTCCAAACTGAATATTTCCGCAGCATTTACTGATTACTTTTCGTTTCACTGGCTGTCTGATAACGTTCAGATTTAGAAAAGATAGAGACTTCTCTGTGGTATATCCCTACAAACCGTCTCGTTTCGTATATATGTAATATATCCATCTTACTACCCAGTAACTAAAGTTCTGTATCGTTTCTCTGTATACGTTGTTACTACGGTTATCCGATGGAATGCCGTTCAAATCAGCATCATGAATTTCAAGGCCAAATGTAAGTTATTAATAGAAATTTCTGTGCCGAGTAAGGTGAAGGCCTTAAGACTGAGGTTATTTATACGAGTGATATCAGGAATGAAAATCATGAACATCAATACTGGTTTTGAAAGCAGATGATGTATTGCATTTTCTAGCACTTAGGAATCTCTAGAATTTGTTCATGAATACCTGTAGTTCTAGACTTTGAGTTCCCAGAGCTTAGCCTAGAAACTTCAGAATAAACTGAATTTATGTGGAGGTGAAGTTAGCTTTTCAGCCGAGGCATTATGCAGTTCTTACGGCCGTTCCCCCGAACTCCTTGAATTTCAATGGAATTCAGTTTCAGCTGCAAGCTGTTGTTACGTACATAAGCGCTCCTACATTAATGAGGGAGGATCTGTAAGTATGGAACCGCAAGAGAATACTGTCTTTCACAGCGGAGAACGGTGCTACACCAAATAACGGAACAATGTAATCGGAGCACAAAGCCATTGACGGAGCATATTTCTCTTTGGTTGGGTTAGCAAAGCATTTCGATGGTTTGCTTTTGGCACTAATTTCTTGTTTTTGAACATTAGTTCCGTACATCTTTCTTCTGTCAGTCACGGGATTAAAGACAAGGCATAAATATGCATGTTATTATGTTATTATATGAAGCTGTACAAGTTTTGCTTGTAATACGCACGTGAATTTGTACGGTGGGCTACTCCCACAAAGTATACATTCTCTGTCTTCATCATCAGCTGAAAAAATTAATATTTCTGATAACAGACTACAGTCTGATAAATGCGTGTCACAGTGAGTAAAGGGAGAGAGATGAAGAGAATGGACGCTATATATAACCAGATCGCTTCAGAATTATCACTAGTTCTAATTGTACAATGGCACACTTATCGTTAGCCAAACCGAGCATGTACAGAGTATCTAACGCGATATGTTCCCGTAACGTTGCTGATAAACAGCTCGCCCACTTAAAGTTGCTTATCACATGAGTCAACTTACAGAATTTACTATTGTCTACAGTTCCTACGTCACGAGCTCTTTCGCTAACATATTTTCTGTCTAGTGATCTATGTCTGAGATGAAGAGTGTATTTGCTCAGTCGATATGGGTGGTTTTGAGCGATGATCTTTAGCGAGTTGTCTCTCGGCCAATAGGAGATCAGCATGGCGCTTATCATGGACGTCAAATGTTTTAATCTAAGAGTTTCCAGAATGAGATTTTCACTCTGCAGCGGAGTGTGCGCTGATATGAAACTTCCTGGCAGATTAAAACTGTGTGCATCAACCGAGACTCGAACTCGGGACCATTGCCTTTCGCGGGCAAGTGCTCTACCATCTGAGCTACCGAAGCACGACTCACGCCCGGTCATACGGGCAGAAGTAAAGCTGTGAGGACCGGGCGTGAGTCGTGCTTCGGTAGCTCAGATGGTAGCCGGCACGGTAGCTCAGCGTGTTCGGTCAGAGGGTTAGCTGCCCTCTGTAATAAAAAAACTGAGTCAACGGCTCAACACTGAACTTGAACGGGTGTCCTGCGATATCCGCACAGAACAAATAAAACGAACAAAATCGAACAAGAATAAGAACAAAAAAAATGGTAGAGCACTTGCCCGCGAAAGTCAAAGGTCCCAAAGGTCCCGAATTCGAGTCTCGGTCGGTGCACACAGTTTTAATCTGCCAGGAAGTTTCAATCTGAGAGTTGTTAAGGCTGTCAAACTTTATTAACGTTAGCTGTACTTTAGACGCTATGACAAGAAAGAAACTACAGTAATTATTTATTTTGACACAATACACAGACCGGAAAGGCACGATGCGCTTGACTTCGGAGCAGCGGAGAGATAATCGAATATGAGTTTCAACGTATGTAGCAGAAAGTAGTGCGGGCACAGCCACAACCACAGCAGTTAAACAACTGTATGTAACAGTTGCTGGACAGCAGAGGACAACACGGTAATGATAGCAAGACTCCAGGTGTTTGAGAACCATTTCAATCCAGGCTGAGAATTTCCAGAAGTTAGGAAAATTTTCGGGGCCGTCAGAGGTCGACAATGCTGCTAGAGCAGTTCGTCTAAGAGTCCCTGAAAAATCTGTACACCTGGTGGTCAGAAAAGCCGGAAAGGCTTGTAGGATTATTGCAGGGTAGTTTTTGCTGAGAAGTAACCGTTCAGAAAAGAATTCGGTACTTTGTTCCTTTTCCAAGTTAATTAAAACTGAAGTTAGTCCATCAAACCTTTGCGCACGCGAATTCAAGTGGCCGGCCGCGTACAATTAATGTCAGTTGTTTTGATAGCTTACATGAGAGTGTATGAGATTACTCAGCCTTTGGCTCCGGTTCGACCCTTACTACCATCCCATGTCCAATTTTTGTATCGCTCTCTTGTTCGGATATAGGAAACCAAACGAAGAACACGTTTTCCGGCGCCGTCTCTGGCTCGAAACTTGAATCTGCGTTTCGAAAGACCTGACTAACGTCAGTTGCAGTTAATTCGGAAATGACGCAATGTATCTTTTTTTAACAATTATTTCTCAGCACAACCTACCCTCCCACATTCTTATATGCTTATCAATCTGTTTCTGACAACCCCGTATAAGTGTAAAGCATATGGGACCAAGTCAGTTTGTCGAAGTCACAGTCAGAGTCCGTACCAACAAGTAGCAGAAGCAGCAGTACTACAGCCGAACGTCGGAGTCACTATACAGCGACACTCCGATACTGCTGCAGTAAGAACTAAGACAAGACTGTACACATTTGAGGGAAGACAACTCAGATTCCGAGACCTATCCAGCTGTTATATCCTCAGTTTTCTGCCTGTTCCGATTAGTATCCAGCTGTTATATCCTCAGTTTTCTGTCTGTTATTGAAGAACAAGCTCTGTGGAGTTGGTCTATAGTAGTAAGAAGCAGAAATAGTCGATATTTCCTGTGTGTCAGTATACAGGAAGGAATAAAGGGATATCTAGCACTTGTCTCCTAGTGTGAATAAGGTATTCACAGCCTTGAGTCGCAACAAATAATGGTATTTTCTGTGTGTCAGAACATTCAGAGGAAACCTTGCTGTTTTACAAATGTCTCCTAGTATGAATAACGTGTCTAATTGCAAGAGTCACAACTAGAGTTAATTAGGATTTTCTGCATGTCCAGGTATAGACAGGAACGAGCACCGACTGCTATTGTGGTCAGATGATTTAATTGTATATTGTCAGAACGTGTTTCAATTAGAGCACTCGTATCTCATAATAAAAGGTATGACTCAGGAACCATGAGTTACCGGGAGTAACAAAGAGAGTGGTAGGTTGTAGTTGTTGATGTGTTAAGGTATAAAACCACAGTAAGATACTCTTCTGAGTAAGGCTGAACTATTGAGAATTAAACTATTCTTAAATAATATTGTATTCCTACATGTCTGCACCGTTAGCCTCCCTTTCCGAAACCAACTACTTAACCCTACCCATACGAAAATCACCTATGCTAAAGGAGACTTTCTTCCACTCATTCCGTGAAAGATAAATTAGCCGGCCTGAGTTGTCGACGTCCTCATTCTGCACATGACAGAACCTGCGCTGGGACGCGATATCTCGGCCGGTACGGCGTGTTCTGCATTCTAATGGGGGAATAACGACTGCTGGTAAGCCTTCGCGTAGGACCGAATCTCTTTAATTTTGTCTCGATGGCTTTTTTGCAAAACATGTGTAGGAGGAAAGCAAAATATCAACTGACTCTGCTACGAATGTACGCTCTCGGAACCTTCACAGTTGACCATAACATGTTGCAGAATGGCTTTTTTGCAGCGTCTGCCTCTGGAGTTGGTCGAGCTGCTTCGAAATTCCTTCGCACTTACTAAATGAACGTATAACGACACGTGATGCTCTTCTTTGAATCTTCTCTATTCTCTGTATCAATCCTATCCTGTATGGATCCCGTAGCAAAGAGCAATATTCAAGTACTGGTCGAGGAAGTGTTTTGTAAGCTATTTGCTTTGTTGACGCACTATCGTTCCTGAGAAGTCTTCCAGTGAGTGTCAGTCTGACGTCTCCCTTACCCGCGATTAATTTTATGGGGTCGTTCCGCTTCAAACAGATCCGTACGTATACTCCAAGATATTTTGTGGGAATAACTGCTCCGATTAACTCTTTCGCAATATTTTAATCAAACATAAAGGATATTTCCATCTCTGTAATTGCAGTATGCTACATTTCATTATGTTGAAGGTCAATTTGCCAATCCTTGCACCAAGCGTCGATCCTTTACTGGTCCTCCAGCATTTCGTTACAATTTTCCAGCACAGCCACAGCCACTTCCATGTATTCACCAGCATCATCCGCAAAAAGCCTCACGGAACTTCCGACGTTGTCCACTATGTCATTTATGCATACTGTAAGAATATAACCCTTCCCTGGGCAAGTCCGAAGTATATTTTACTTCCTAAGACTTCTCTTCATTCAGAGTGACGTTGTGTTCTGTTTGGAAGCCATTCGTCAATCCAGTCACACACTTGGTGTGATACTCCATGTGTTCGTCTTTTGTTTATTAGGCGCCAATGTGGACACGTATCGAATATCCTTAGGAAGTCGAAGAACTTGTGTCAGTACATGCAAGCTTCGTATTGCAACGTTCCTTAAGCAAGGAGATTAGGTTTTAACGTCCCCTCGACAACGAGGTAATTAGAGAGGGGGAGCACAAGCTCGGATTAGGGAAGGATGGGGAAGGAGGTCGGCTGTGCTCTTTCAGAGGAACCATCCCGGCATTTAGGGAACTCATGGAAAGCCTAATTCAGGATGGCCGCATGCAAGTTAGAATCGACGTCCACCGGAATACGAGTCCAGTGTGCTAAGTTCCTTGTGGAGAAGACTGGTGTGCAAACTTGCATGAGATCTGTTCTGCATTCTCTTGTTATGAACTAAGAGCTGTACTGAAACAATGCACTGCACTGTGCAGCTTAGCGCATTATTTCAGAGAAAAGAAATCATGTATACCTAGGACAATTACGAGTGATAAGATTTAAGATGCTTTGGGCTGTGACAAATTCAGACTCAATTTACCTAGGTCTGAAATTGGTTTCTGTATAGTCCATCTGAATCATAGATTAACTGAAGACGTCGTTTCTTCACTCATTTAACAATTCTTAATATTTTTGTAGACTCCTTCAGTACTTTGTTTGTAAATCCTTCGCTATCCAGTTGTACATAATACAGTGTGTTGATGCAGGGATAAGCCTCTTTTTCGGTCTACTACAAGCTTTGTATTACTTTGAAATAATCAGTAATTTGAATACGAACTTTCTCAGTTTATTAACGTTCGTCACCACTATTAAACTGGTAGATGAAATTTAACGATCCTCTTTAGTATGCATTGTGTTCGTTCACTATGCAAATTACACTGCAGTAGAGATCCGTTCGTGATCATTTCCCTTCAGCAAAGGTGTTTATTCACTACCTGATGCTTGCACTGTCGGCACACATTTATTCAGCTACAAGATTGTGATTAGCGCGTTTGCATGGATCTATCAGTTTTAGAAGCTGAGATTCGTCGGTGTCTTCCTAGCAAACAGCGATGTCTCAGGATTCACTCAGTGTTTATTCTTCTATTTAGTTGCTTCAATCCTTGTGTGGGAGAGTGTTTAGATCACAACTGCGGGACCGGAATGCTCATTACACATGCTTTTCACACCAGATGCGACATTTAAAACTTTCGTAACTCGCATCATGGACGTACTGATAGCAAACTTGATCAGTAAGATACATTTAAAAGTCCACTGATCCCCTTATGAAACCTACCAATACCACCGCATTACTTTGTGTGTGTGGGGTGGGGGGGGGGGGGGGGGAGATGGTGGATGAGGGGGGGAGAGAGAACTTTATACCCACCCTAAAAAGTTATAGGAAACGAAGTTCGTTAATGGTTGTTTCGTTATAATAGCAACAATCTTTTCAAAGAAGTTATGATGTGTAAGTAAGGCCAGAACATTTTGTCCCACTCTTAGCAATATGAATGTATTTTCAGTAACGTGCATTCCCAGTCTACCTTATGTCGTCAAAAGCTGTAAAATTTCCGTTGATTTTTGTTGACTTTTACTGAAAACATTCTTTTTAATGACTCTTTCATGTGTGAGTAAAGTCCTCAATCTGAATATACAGAATACATCATTCATTGTCTACCACTTGGACTTAAATATTTGGATATAAACTTTGAATCTTGTAAAAGAATTCATTAAAAACCAAACATACTTTCTCCAAAGTATAAAATATAAAGTAACTGACTGAAAACAATAGTATCAAAATCTAGGCATAAAGGAACGCTTGTCAGCTTGTTCTAAAATAACGTCAGATAGCGTTCAATAAAATTTTCGATATTAAGTATTGACTGAGTTTAAGAGGATACTTTATTCAGAGCATTTTCCTGTAGACATGGTTTCATGTTCCTGCAATAATAAAACGTGAGGGAACTTACAACATTCGATTTAATTAAGAACAGTCGGCCAGAACTTTTAACTTCAAGGATGAGAGAAACTTATTACTCTTCTGTTCTGGAAGGTGAAAGAGCAAAGATACTCTATAACTTAAGAGTTCATTGCCGTCGACTTTGGAAGTCTGGTAGTTTGTTACATGTAGTTTCAAGATCAGACTTGAGAGAAAATGAGAACGATTCAAAAATCATCGGCCAATGATTTAAAAAGACACGTTTGTATGCTTTGTTCTACTTTGCAGTATACTGAATGTCACAGTTGTCGCGCTATCTACGTAAATGAATGAATGTTCACTCCTTACGGCTATCGGCTGTGAATATTACTCAGTATTCATCAGTCTAAAGAGAATAATTATGGAAATACATGAAAATCACAATGGAAGTTCTGAGAATGTGTATGTGCAAACAAGACTATCACAAAATGCCTGGCATGTACAGATGACCTGGCAATTCTCAGGAACATTAGACAAGAGGTGCAAGAATCACTGGAATACTTACTTACATGAAGTCCTCATGAAGCCAGATCTACGGATATCGTATGAGAAGACGCAATACTTGGAAAGAAGAAACGGCAACACCCAAGCCATGTACACATGACACGGAAAGGTTAACAGAGTGAAAAAATTCAAATATCTAAGGGAATATATACAAATAAAGGGATAAAATAAAGCATCCAACACACAAAGAACAGAAAAATTTCAGAAAACATACAAACTGACATGGACGCACTACAACAAAAATAAAAAGACAGGTTCAACTCAGACACTACAGTACAGTTGTACTACCAGAAGCACTCTACGCATCAGAAACGACCACAACTGGAGCATCGGGCACCACAAACAAGAAGAATACAATGTAAAATACTCAGTAAAATGTTTGGAACAGTGCACAGAAAGGTATATGGGTGAAGTGCAACGAAAGAATTGTATGAATACACAGCCAGGCTCGCAGACATGATTAGAAAACGCCGACTAACATTCAACAGAAACATACGTAGAATGAACGACAACGGACTCTCAAAGAGGATTTTTAATGTAGTAAACAGTTCAATCAAAAAAAAAAAAAACAGTTGGTTTCAAGAAGTAGAAGAAGACCTAAAACAAGGAAGGATCAGTCTTAAAATGGCAAAAGAAAAAGACAGATTCAGTAACAAAATTATGAACACGAAATTTGAAGTAACAGAAACTAAGAAAAAACGGAAAATAGAGACAAAGCAAAGGAAACAGGAAATTGGGAAGGGAAAAAGAAGAATAAAATTGGAGAAAATGGATGATCATGTAACTTTCAAGTTAATCAGTGTTCTAGGAGCATGCATATATTTTAAAATACAGATCCTTTCTGCAGCTTTCACTCGCATTAACTTTCCTACTGCATGCAAGATGTTTACTTTGTCGGTGTTCACTGGGCTGTTCAAACCATAACTATTGTATTGAAAAAATGCTAAAGTGAAAACAAAGGTAGTAGGGTGGACAATCGTTACTCAGAAAAAGTGGGGCACCCTGATAATACAGTGAGAACCGCCTTCATAATTGTTCAGGGAGCAACTCGTACATTACAAGAAGGCTTAGAAGTTGTACCTCAGTTGCCTCATTTCTCAAATCGGTGACACGTCAGCTGGTATGCAAGCCTCTACATCTTTGTCCTAATTTTAAACACATTCCATAAAAAGCGTGATAGTTCTGAATCATTACACCGTGAGTAACATGAGTTGGACGGTGCTCCCCATAAGCAAGCATCCCACCCAAAAGAGGGAGAGAGAAGCTCTTAATCTCCCCTCAGTGACGAGGAGTAGGTACGTCACGGTCGAGCAGCTGGTTTTGCCTGCTTCGATTTGTTGTCCGTGACGTTCAGCCAGTGATCGTCCCCACCGACGAATGACTTTGTCTGAGGAATGCGCTCTGAGCCACCTGATTTAGAAAACACTCTCCAGTGTGTAACATATCACACATGCATACAGTTTTGGTTCCGTGTATAAAGTTTAACATCCAGTGATAGTGGAATAAAGGTTACTTAGCATGACAGTGGTGACAAGTAACAAATTAACTTTGGTGAGGGAAAGTAAACTTTGTGTTCAGATAATGAACTGTGAAGCCTCATACAGTGAAGCAACACTGCACGAATTGTAACGTAATTCTGTTTAACTCCCCGCCCTTTTTCTCGTAAATCTAATATTGACTGTGAACAGTCGACATGTTGCAAATCAACTGCATCAGAAGAAAACTGCTTTTTTCGTCATAACCTAAATTCCACGTAATAAAATTTGTTTCTGATGTAACATAACAGGCACTGTCACCTGGTACACAAAATTCCTTGAAATTATCTGTCTGTTTCTATTTTGGTCTTTTTAAATATATATCGTTATCGGCTTCCATTGTGGCCTTAAGTTGCTTGTGTTTGTTTTCTTATATAGAAAGAAACCCCAGCTTTTCTAACAGGTAATGGACCTCAGAACCACCTTTTAATCACAGTAACATATTCGGTTTTGTTAGGGATGCCTTCCGTGATCTCATCCTACACAGTTTGTTATGAAACACCTTCTTTGACGATCACTTTGGCCTGAGAAACCATATACGTTCTCTACAACCCTCCATCAATCATTTTTGTTCCTGACTTTCATGGTCCATTCTCCTTCCCTCACTTCCATAGCTCCTGTATCTGTGTTGATATCGTCATTCCACTCTGTACGTGGCCTTCCTCGGCTGATTCCGACCCTGACGGATCGTAAGAATTCTACTCGTGACAGTCTTGCTTCTTCCGCCCTAGTTCGGTGTCCTGTCCGTATCAACCATCATTTCTTCATCCTTCGGCCAAAATCAGCTTGCGAGTATAGGCCTACCAGTTCCTGCTCTTTTAAAAATCCTCCATCCCTGTGACTGGATGTCACACTTCATCTACATCTACATTTATACTCCGCAAGCCACCCAACGGTGTGTGGCGGAGGACACTCTACGTGCCACTGTCATTACCTCCCTTTCCTGTTACAACCGTGTATGGTTCGCGGGAAAACGACAGCCGGAAAGCCTCCGTGCGCGCTCGAATCTCTCTAATTTTACATTCGTGATCTCCTCGGGAGGTATAAGTAGGGGGAAGGTAGGGGGAAGCAATATATATTCGATACCTCATCCAGGAACGCACCCTCTCGAAACCTGGACAGCAAGCTACACTGCCATGCAGCGCGCCTCTCTTGAGACAATGAGGGTAAATATTTTGCTTCATATCTTTTTTCTGGAAAATAACAGTTTTTGTTCATCTGTTTTCATTAAGGTAAAAGTTTCAGACTCACATAGAGCAACTGGGAGGGTCACAGTCTGGAACTATCTGATTTTATAAAGTTTCTCGAAAATGCTCTACGGCACAGCACGTTCTAACCCTAAATATGCTCTATGTGTCGCTGAAATTCTTGCCATAATCTCAATTTGCACTCTACTTTGATGGCTAAAAGTGCTGCTCACATGGTCAAATATGTCTGTCCTTTTAAATGTAACTTCATGAAACGTCCCGGGATACCATAATTGGGTCCTTTGCTCGTGACTGTATACTCTGTTTTCTCCTCATTTGTTTCTAACGCTGCTTTCCCTGAGATATTTCTGTAACAACTTGTCATGAACCCTTAGCCACCTTTGCTACCGCTTTTCAGACCATCGTTTACATCTTCTGGTCTATTTGTTGTTTTAACCCAGTCTTAGTCTTTCTAGGTTTAATTTTTGGTGTTCTCTGTCAATATTTTCTATAATTATAGTAAAAATTATTGGATATAATGTGGCTTCATGTTCTGTTTTCAAAATGCTCCGACCTTCCTGTAGTGCTTTTTAGTTGGCAATAGGTTTCCTCTGAACACCTCAGTACTACATGTCTTTACATCTTTGTAAACGGGAACCATTTCAAGAAATTAGTGATAGTGCCCCTGTGTATGCAATCATATTCTTTCTTGAAGGCAAAGAAAGCCATGTGAATATCAACGTTATTTTTCCAACCTTTCTCGGTTAGCTGTAGAGCAGAAAATGCTGAAGTTAGTTGCTCTGTTTCTCCTGAAAACACTTTAATAGCCCTTTACATACCATGGGGTCATTAGGTTTTACTGTGGTGCAGAAGAAGACCATTTTCCTGTCTCGAGCCATTCTCTCATCTTCCGAAGCATTCTTTAACAGTTCCGTAATTGTTTTAATTGGTATTAGTCCTCCATTCTTTATTAGCTCTCCCGCAATATCTTGTACGAAAGCTATATGTTTTTGGTTTTTCATTAATTGCTGTATTTATTCTTCGTCGGAGGGTTTATACACGTGGAAGAGGTTTAATGGAGTCACCACAGTTTAGTAATTCTGAGAAGTACTCTTCCCATCACTGTTATACCTTAGTGTCGCACGTGAGCATCTTCTTCTGTGTCTTTACCAAATGTTTCTTTGTTCTTATACTATTGTTGTACTTTTTGTTTTACTTTTGGGTGTTACATCTGTCTAGTTTTGTGAGAGATACAGTCGTCTCCGTCTTCTTCTGTTAGTTTCTTGTAATATTTTCGTTTCTCCTGTCTTAGTGTGGTTGCTCTTTCCTTCCTTATTTTAATAACTCCTAATACCTCCTACTTTCTAACCACCTCTTTCCAGCTAAACTTCACTCTTCAATTTTTTGAGGCCATACTTGATTGAACCACAACATATCTGACCACTTTAGTTGTAATAGATTTTTAGAGGACATCCTATTTACTTTGTCCCTGATATGATAAGAGCTGAGAATGATACCACAGTCTCTTACGTTTCCCTCGCATTTATATAGATATTCTGCTATTGTTGACTCGTAATTTTCTTTTATTCTCTGTGTCTCTTAATCCGTTTATATCGTAATATGGATTTCACATAGGCAATTGGGCTCCTTAAATTTAATGTTCATCTTACTTACCACCGGAAAGTGATAACTGTTACAGTCAACCCTTCTGTAGATTCGCGCATCTTTGAAGCTGTTTGCGTATCTGTTCTGGATATATATATATATATATATATATATATATATATATATATATATATATGGTCTCTCCGGTTTATGGTTGGCCCACCTGGCGCCATCCGTGGTCGTTTATGTATTTCTTTATTCTAAAACCATGTTATAACACAAACATTGCTCAACTTAATCTTGACACGGATTTAGAAAAGCCTTTACAAGCTATTGATGTATTTCAGTTGAAGCAGGGGGGTGAAAATATCTAAATTCTGACAATTAGTTTAGCTTAAGGGATGTTTTAAATGCTATTAACCGCTGAAAACATGGATAAGGATGTATCAGTAACTTTCATAAATCTTTCCCTAGCCAAAATCCAGTTTCAATTTCGTAATCCAGTACCTACACGGAATCGTTTGATATACGTCACAACACAATTTTCTTCGATTTTCATTTTAGTATTTCCTTAGAGACTCTTGTTTTTGTGTGTTTTTAGCCCCCGTAGCCTTTTAAACCGGTTCAGTAGCGTGCTGGCTTGGACGGACAGGATAAAAGAGTGGAAGCAGTTGACTGCGTTCAGGTTAATATTTATTAATAACTTGAGTCAATATAAATAAAAAAGGGCAATTTTACTGTAAACGTGTGCTTATAACTGAAATATGTTTTAAACGCTCTGGACCAATAAAAATATGCAGCATTTAGTATCAGAAGTAATTAAGTACAGTATTAGCAAAGCGACCAGTGAAGTGCTTCCAATGAAATATTTACAAAAGCCCTTTCAAACCGAATTCGTTAAAATGACAACCACTAGTTTGCTTTAAAATCCTATAAAATTTAAATAAAACCTTATTTTAGATAAACGCGCGGTCACTTTAACAATTTACAAACAGATCGATGCCGAATATGAACAAACGTAACTCACGTGGCATAGTCCGTTGGACTCAAAGTGCACGTTGTTTCGTTACATATACTTCGGCGTTTTTACGTCAGTCCTCTCCAACTCATACAAATACAATGAAATATCAGGGACTCCAACTCAGTATGAGAAACAGGAAATCATGGCATCGTAGTGGTCCGCAGCTCGTAATAGTGCGGTAGCGTTCTCGATTCCCACGTCCGGGTTACCGGGTTCGATTCCCGGCGGGGTCAGGGATTTTTCTCTGCCTCGTGATGACTGGGTGTTGTGTGCTGTCCTTAGGTTGGTTAGGTTTAAGTAGTTCTAAGTTCTAGGGGACTGATGACCATAGATGTTAAGTCCCATAGTGCTCAGAGCCATTTTTTTGAGCGTCGTAGTGCAGCCAGGAACTGTATCCCTATTGTCTACAAGTCGAAGAAGCCGGCTCATACAAAACGGCTCTGTACAGAACAACATTAAAATGCAGTGAAGAGTCAGATTCACAGAAACAATATAAAGTAATACGTAAACTGCTTATTAACGATGTATACTAATACGAAGTTAGTCCCTATATAGAAACACACGAACACAGTATATTGCCAAATCCGGGAACAAGTTTAAAGAGTCAGCAAAATGCTTCTGGGTACGTGACCGCATTGCCAACGTGCGAAATTCTTCGAAGTTTCAGCCAGTGTTACAAATAGCATTCCTCAGAGTATTTTTGCTAGCTGCTGAATTAGAAAAGTTTTATTTGTTATAAGCTTCTGGAATATGCTGTTATAGTACTGTACGGTATTCAGGATGAAAAGGAGGGCCTTTGGACGTCTTTTATTCATGTTTGTACAATTCTTTTCATTGGTGTAAGTAGAAGTTTTTGGTTGGTATTTGCTTAATTGCTTGCCACCGACGGAAATATGCGAATGAGAAACGGACTGCCTCTGTGACGTAGCGCTGTTTACTTCCTGCCTTCTGCCGGCTGAGGCGTGCCGGTACTCTGTGTACCTGCGGCCGCTGTGGTCGTTCACTCGCCTGTGGGCGTTGCTTTGCGAGAGCTGACTTTCCATAGCGTTGTTACTGCAGGCAGCGCAGACGTCTGAAGTCTGTACTCGTCCCCTCTGCTCACCCTGATGGGTCGCTTGGCTATTTCTATGGCCTCACTAATTTACATTCACCAGTCGCAATCAACTCTGCAAACAACAATTGAGAACTTCTATTTCTAAAATCGAAAGAATTCGTTGCAAACAACAATAAATGACGTCTACCACCATTCCTCCTCATCCTAAATGTCCTATCAGATTACGATAACAGGCTCTTCCACCAGTATATAAGAGTCAAAGTTGACTTTTTTTCCGTCATCAAAGGTCACATTTGCAGCAGTGGCCGAAACGTCGGAGAATTTTACACATTGAATATGGGTCCACATAAGCAGAAGAATTTTATTGACTGCGACAGAGGCCGCGGAAGCCTATACTTACAGTTTAAATGGACTGTACCGGTGTAAAATCTGAAGGTGTTGGCTACAAAATGGCGATGTAGACACCCCAAAACAGCACCTGATTTATCTGAAACATGCACGCACCACGGGCACAATTCATTCTGTCCATCCCACTTGGACATACACGCTATAATCACAGCCGACATCCCAGGCTGCACCGACTTGAGAAACCACAATACAGCAGAGTCGTGGTCGCTCAGTGTGTGCGGCCGGCCCCGTAAACGAACCGAATTCACAACTTGCAGCAAGGCTGCTCCAGAACGAGCGAATAACCGCCTTTCCTCGTGGCTGCGTAGACCGTCTGACTGATCACTTCCGTGTTTCCACTGCGGCCATATAAACACTTCCTCCGCCCCTAGAGAGAGCAGACCGCGAGGAACCAGGAAGTACGGCCAACCTCTGACTTACTTCTGATAATGCCACCCTAGGAAATAGTACGGCATGTGACACAGTATAGCCTAAACACAATTGCTATTAGAAATGGCAATTTCTGGTAGACGCCCAAGGGCTTGGGTTGTCTTGGGGAAGGAGACCAGACAGCGAGGTCATCGGTCTCATCGTATTAAGGAAGGACGGGGAAGGAAGTCGGCCGTGCCCTTTGAAAGGAACCATCCCGGCATTTGCCTGGAGCGATTTAGGGAAATCACGGAAAACCTAAATCAGGATATCCGGATGCGGGATTGAACCGTCGTGCTCCCGAATGCGAGTCCAGTGTTTAACCACTGCGCCACCTCGCTCGGTACAGACTCCCAAGTTTATTTGGATGCACTGAACTGCCTACATAATTAGGCATCAACATAACTTAAATGTACATGATATTTAACATGATTAACAAGCCATGTATAAATTGTAATCTAGGGATTGTTTGATGCCAAAGGAATCACTCACTGGTCACTAGAATAAAATCATCATCCTGAGCCGAAGGGAGACAATTCGCAGTAGTATTTTGGCACTCTTATGAGTGGATGGTTTAGTAGAGGATAGACGCTTCCAAGAAGGCGTTCAACTTTTTTCCCCTCGGATGAAGGTGGTACCACTGACTCACTGTGGCAACAAGATATATCAGTACATAGATCTCATGTTGATGTTATACGCCCAAATTATGCAAAACTTTCATTTGCCATTCATAAACGTAATTTTTAAACAGAAACATAAAACTGGATCCGTCGACCTGCAACCCAGAACAATCATCGACACCAGATAAGTATACCCTGAGGGGATGTGAATTTGAAATTTAACTTTATTAGTGGAGGACTGAGTTAATGCCACATAAAATAAACTACAAGTAGATATCCACTGCATGGTGTTATATGGAAATATGTAGAATGTATTTTATCTTTATAGTACCACAGGGGGCAATACGACCCCATAAGGCCATTGCAAATATATATTCTCGTGTTTACAAGACCACTGCTTTCGAGACATATGACCTTTTCCTTCTGCATCAGTATTGTGTCCAACAATGTTTTGTTCGTTTTTGTAGGTACAACACGATAAAATATAGTCATTACTTTTGCACTGAGAACAACTGGTCTCAGCATGACCCCAGTTTGAAATGTTTTTTGTTTCTTAAATTTAACATTTAAGGAAATAAAATGATAATGAAATAAAATGAACAGCTATTACACAAAACACCTGGTACAATCAAAATATCATTTCCCGCTCATTTTTATACTCTTTGTTAGGGCTTCTTGCCTCAGCCATTGTAATAATTTTTCCTTGTACCACTGGAGTCAATGTGACCCCATAAGCACATTGCAAATGTGTGTTTCCCTTGTTCTCAAAGCTATTTTCGGAATATATGAGCTTCTCACTCCGAGGCAATTGTATCCAATAATGTGTTGTTCAATTTCATATTTACAACATATTAAAATTTATTTATGGTTTTTTGCATTGACTATCACTAGGGTCAGTAATAAAGTTATATAATTGCTTTTCGGTTCTTGAAAGTGGCATTTATAAAAACAGATCGATGACTGTCAAACGGCTGCAATGGATGATTCCCAGTAAGTTCTTTAAGATACTGCCAATATATGCTGTCTGGAAACGACCTCGCCGGAGTGGAAACACCGGTTCCCGTCAGATCACCGAAGTTAAGTGCTACCGAGCGTGGCTGGCACTTCGATGGGTGACCATCCGGGCCGCCATGCGATGTTGCCATTTTTCGGAGTGCACTCAGCCTCGTGATTCCAATTGAGGAACTACTCGACCAAATAGTAGCGGCTCCGGTCAAAGAAAACCGTCATAACAACCGGGAGAGCGGTGTGCTGACCCCACGCCCCTCCTATCCGCATCCTCATCTGAGGACGATACGGCGGTCGGGTGGTCCCGGTGGGCCACTTGTAGCCTCAAGACGGAGTGCTAATATATGCTGTCTACATCATTTGGAGACTTCATCATACCAATGGAATTCAGTCGAAAGAAGTATCCTGGTAGTAAGAGGGTTAATATGGATAGCACAGAACCAGTTTGAGGCTGCTGACGAAGGCTGTAAAATGTAGACAGAGTTTAAACATATTCCATGTTATAGGCACCCAAACTGCATCTGGTGGGGTACCTTACGAACGTACATGATATACACCGATGACCCAAAATGTTTTGACCTCCTGCTTAATAGCTTGTTTGTCCGACTTAGGGACGAAAAACATCACTGTTTCTGCATATCAGGGATCCGAATTTTTGTTGGTAGATTTGTGGAGGGTTGTGGCATTAGATGTCTACGGAAAGGTAATGTAATTCGCGTAAATAACGGGCCGCTGATTCCGTATTTCTAGATTTCCGGAAAGCTTTTGACACCGTTCCTCACAAGCGACTTCTAATCAAGCAGCGAGCCTATGGGGTATCGTCTCAGTTGTGCGACTGGATTTGTGATTTCCTGTCAGGAATGTCGCAGTTCGTAGTAATAGACGGCAAATTAGCGAGTAAAATTGAAGTGATATCAGGTGTTCCCCATGGAAGCGTCCTGGGACCTCTACCTGTTCCTGATCTATATAAATGACCTGCGTAACAATCTGAGCAGTTCTCTTAGGTTGTTCGCAGATGATGCTGTAATTTACCGTCTAGTAAGGTCATCCGAAGACCAGTATCAATTTGCAAAGCGATTTAGAAACGATTGCTGTATGGTGTGGCAGGTGGCAGTTGACGCTAAATAACGTAAAGTGTGAGGTGATCCACAAGAGTTCCAAAAGAAATCCGTTGGAATTCGATTACTCGATAAATAGTACAATTCTCAAGGCTGTCAATTCAACTACGTACCTGGGTGTTAAAATCACGAACAACTTCAGTTGGAAAAACCACATAGATAATATTGTGGGGAAGGCGAGCCAAAGGTTGCGGTTCATTGGCAGGACACTTAGAAGATGCAACAAGTCCACTAAAGAGACAACTTACACTACACTCGTTCGTCCACTGTTAGAATATTGCTGCGCTGTGTGCGATCCTTACCAGGTGGGATTGACAGAGGACATCGAAAGGGTGCAAAAAAGGGCAGCTCGTTTTGTATTATCACGTAATAGGGGAGAGAGTGTAGCAGATATGATACACAAGTTGGGATAGAAGTCATTAAAGCAAAGACGTTTTTCGTCGCGGCGAGATCTATTTACGAAATTTCAGTCACCAACATTCTCTTCCGAATGCGAAATTATTTTGTTGAGCCCAACCTACATAGGTGGGAATGATCATCAAATTAAAATAAGAGAAATCAGAGCTCGAACAGAGAGGTTTAGGGGTTTCTTTTTTCCCGCTCGTTGTTCGGAACTGGAATGGTAGAGAGATAGTATGATTGTGGTTCGATGAACCCTCTGCCAAGCACTTAAATGTGAATTGCAGAGTAATCACGTAGATGTAAATGTAGCGTACGCGGTGATGGCTCCCGATAGCGACCCAGATGGATTCCATAGGATTTACATCAGAGAAATTTGGTCACCTAGACATCAATTCAAGTTCACTAGAATGCCCCTCAAAGCATTGTAGCACGGTTCTGGCTACGAAGCATGGACAATTGTACTGATGAAAGATGACATCCCCATCGGGGAATACAACAAGCATGAAGGTCTGGCTCTGAGCACTAAACTTCTGAGGTCATCAGTCCCCTAGAACTTAGAGCTACTTAAACCTAACTAAACTAAGGACATCACACACATCAATACCCGAGGCAGTATTCGAACTTGCGACCGTAGCGGCCGCGCGGTTCCAGACTAGAGCGCCTAGAACCGCTCGGCCACTCCGTCCGGCAAGAATGAAGGGATGCAGGTGGTTCGCAGCTGTCAGCGTGTCTTCGATTACTGCCACACGTCCGATGAAAACTCAGGAGAATGACTACTAAAGCATATTACTGTTCCCACCAGCCTGCGTCCGTGGCACGCTATACGGTTCGAGTCACCGTTCACCTCGATGACGGAGTTAGTGGAGACGACTATCAACCTAGGGTAGCGAAAATGTGATTCACTAGTGAGGTGATACGTTTCCATTGACCGATAGTCGAATCCTGATGGCCCCGTATCCACTGCAATCGTAAATGACGATGTCGTCGGGTCAACATTGAACATGTAGGAGTAGCCTATGCAGAGCTCTGTGCTCATCTATGTGAGATGAACACTGTGCTGTGAAACATTTTTTGTACGCCAACATAGTGCTCATTCGGCAGAGATTGCATAGATCACTGTCTAGCCTACTTCAGAGAGCAGAAAAACGTCCTAACCTGCATCCTGTGAATAGACGCAGATGTCCAACCGAGTGGTAGTTTCGCATTCCCTCTACCTCTTTCCGTAGATGCTCACGACAGTAGCTCGTGAACATTCGACCGGCTTCGCTCGTTTGCAGGCTCTGCGTAATAATAATCTGCCCTTTCTCAGAGTCGCTTATCTGAATCGATTTCCCAATTTGCAGTGCGTATCTTCACTAGGATGATTCCCCGTCCGTATCTTCTACACAAACATACTTCTATTACCGCGTCACGTATCTGCAACACCACCAGGCGGTATCCAACGTCGAGGTGGGCCCTGATTATAATGCCTTGGCTCATCGGCTTATGTGCAATGATCTACCCTTATGTAGCACCTTACGGTAGATGACTTGAAAGACATACAGGAGGAAAGGGAAAGGAAAATAAAAGTGTGGAAACTAAAGGATGGCATGGTTGAAGAAAAGTTTAAGGACTTACTTAAGCGCAAAACCCTAACACCGAGTATGACAATGTGGAAGACGAATCGGGTAAGTCCAAAGAAGCGTTTGTAAGCTCTGTTGAGTGAGACCTGTGGCACAGTGTCCGGAAGGGTAAAGGAAGAGGAGACACCATGGTGGAATGAGAGGATGGAGGAGGCAGTAAAAGAAAAGAAGAAAGCTTGGCACGAATGGAACAGAAACCTAACAGCTAAAAGTAAAAGAAAATACCAGGATAGTATAAATAAGTGTAAGAAAATGGTAGCAGATGAAAGGAGGAAAAGATGGGAGAAACTCACCAGAGAGTTGGAAAAAGATGTTCCTTGTGGTAAGACGATGATACATGGAATTACAAATTGTGTGATGAAGGAAAAAATCATACACAAAGCTAGTGACAGGAAAAAGCGGAGAGCTATTAATGCAACCGGAGAAGATAAGGAAAAGGTGAAAAAAATAACAGCATAATTCCACAGTCTCATTCCTAAAGCTTAGGTTTACATGCCATGTTTTCCGTTGTAGCTGCTCAATGAAAGGGTAAGTAAATATTTCGATACCAAACACAAATATTGCTTTGTATGTGTAAATCAGAGAGGCACGATTTTCCTCCATCCTTTTGTCATCACTGATACCATCTACTTCTATGTAGATACTCCACAAGCCACTTTACGGCGCGTGGCAGAGGGTACCCTATACCACTACTACACATTTCCTCTCCGTTTTCACTCTCAGGAAGACAAAGCGAAAAAGATTGTCCTTATGTTTCCGTATGAGCCCTGACTTCTCGTATCTTACCCTGTGTGGTCCTTATACGGTATGTACGTCGGTAGCATGACAATCGTTCGCCAGTCAGCCTCAAATTCCCGTTCTATAAATTTTCTCACTAGTTTTCCTCTTGAAGGGATTTCCCTTTCAGTTCCGAAGCATCTCCGTAACACTTACGTGTTTCTCGAACCTATCGGTAACAAATCCAGCTAGGATGTCTTTCTTCAACACGACCTGGTACGGATATCAAACTCTCCAGCAGAACTCAAGGACAGGTCGCACTAGCGTCCTACATGTGGTTCCCTTTACAGATAGCCTACACTTTTCTAAAATTCTCCCAATAAACCGAAGTCGACCATTCGCCCTCGTTACCAAAGTCCTCTCTTGTTAGATCCATTTCATACCGTTCCGCAGCGTTAAGTCCAGATATTCAAACGACATGGCTGTATCAAGCAAGGCACTACAAATGATGTAACTGAACATTATGGGTTCTTTTTTCCTGATCATTCTCATTAACGTACGTTTTCTCTGATTTTAGACTAGCTACCATACATCACACCAACTAGAAATTTTATTTAAGTCGTGTTGTGTCCTCCTACAGTCATTTAACATTGACATCTTACTACACACCATAGCAACATCAGCAAACACCTTGTTCCACCCTATCAAATGTTCAAATGTGTGTGAAGTCTTATGGGGCTTAACTGCTCAGGTCATCAGTCCCTAAGCTTACACACTACTTAACTTAAATTATCCTAAGGACGAACACACAAACCCATGCCCGAGGGAGGACTCGAACCTAAGCCGGGACCAGCCACACAGTCCATGATTCCCGCCCTATCCGCCAAATCATTTATATGTATATAGAAATGAAAAATGGTCCTGTCACACTTCCCTAGGGGCTCCTGAAGATACCCTTATCTCTGATGAATACCCCACCCCCCTCCCGTCTCGGACAACGTACTAGGTTCTACAACTTGAAATAATTTTTCGAGTCACTCACGTATCTGTGAACTTATTGGATGTGCTCGTACCTTCGTTAACAGCCTGCTGTGGGGCACATTGTCAAATGGTTTCCTTAAGTCTAGAAATATGGAATCTGGCTATTGACTTTCATCCATAGTTCGCAGTATATGAGCTGAGAACTCAGCACGCTGAGTTTCGCACGAGCGATGTTTTTCAGTACCATACTGATTCGTGGACATAAGCCTTTTGGTCTGTAGAAAATTTATTGTACTCAAAAAGAGAATATGCGCAATGTTTTGCGGAAAATTGAAGTTAGATAAATTGGTCTGTAATGTTGCGGGTCCGTTCTTTTACACTTCTTATACGTAAGTCATCTGCGCTTTTCTCCACTCTCTTGGGACGTTACGGTGGGCTAGGGATTCGCGACAAATGCGAAGCTGATCCAGATCACTTGCTTTTCTTTCAAATCTTCCAGTTGTTTCTTTACCCCGAGGGCGCTTACTACTATGTAGTCCATACGGGACTATGTCCGCTGGTCGAATAAGGGTATGTTCTTATGATTTCCCTGAATGACTTATTCCTTGAAAGAAAAATGTAAAAATTCGGTTTTCGTTGTGCCATCTTCAGATACCACACCAGATTTGTCAAAAAGGTACTGGATGGAAGCCTTACACCCTCTCAGCGATGTTACGTAAGACCACAGTTCTCTCGGTTTTTCACCTAAATCTTTTCCTAAGGTATGGCGGTGATAGTCGTTGTGCGCTTCGCGCATGGATCTTTTCACAGAGGTAAGAATCTTCACTAAACATTGCTCGTCCTCATTTGCCCGTTGCCTTTCCAACCGACAGTGCTGCAGTCTTTGCTTCCTCAATATTTTCCGAATTTTCATAGTACACCATGGTGGGTCTTTTCCATCCGTAATCCACTTACTAGGCACCTAAGTCTGAAGACCATCATCTACATTCTGCTTAAAATTTGCTCATAACTCTTCTACGTCCATCTTTCTGGAACTAAGTGATGTCAGTTCACAATCTAAGTGACATTCTGACAACTGCTTTTCTGCTCATCTAACCTTCGTAACTGATGTATTAACTTTTGTACCCATAGTTTCTATAATGACACCATTATCGCTAATCCCCGTTTCTATACTGCAAACTACACCTTTGTCTACAATCTACTATCAAAACACTGTGCAAACCTTTATCAATAAAAATATCAAAATTGGTCTTCATCTTGTAACTGAAATTGGAAGGAGATCACCTTGGGGTTGTGTCGATTTGCGCGCTAACGACGCACGTTTCTGTGCAGGCTTGCACGCTTCAAGAAGGTCGAACCTTTGCAGTCTAAATTGCTAGTAATGCAAAATCATTTGTTGCATCGCATTCAGTACAAACACTGTCCACAGTCAACAAACATATCTGCAAGCCAAAGAGGGTTCAGCTTCTAATTACCAGCACATTCGGTAAACGAATCGACAAAATAGACCATTCTCAGTAGAAATTACGAAGTATTATCGTTACTTTTACTAACTCAGGTTTACTTATTTGATTCCTACGGTAGCCATCGTCACTGATCTCGACTTACGAATAATCAAAATTTGGAAAAATGCTACATAAGAAAAATTTTCTCTAATGCAACCCCCTTAATTTTATCGCGGACACGTTACATGATGACTGACGATTGCAGTGCATTCATTTCTACGCTGCATAAAATTTATCACATCATCGGATCACCATCTTCACTTCAATCCTTACAGTTTTTTTGTTTTGCATTTTACGCCACTCATGGCTTCCTCAATCCTTGTCCTTCTTTACTTCTTCCTCCAACTGGATTGAACCTTCTTATCCGGAGAGGAATTCTTTCTCCACCCATTCTTTCGAGATTTTCGTTACAGTTTCCACTACTTTCTTGTTTTTTTACTAAGATCTCCACTAATTTTCGAATTTCGAAATCTGTCGGCTCTAGTTCATCCCCTTACCGCTCATAGAAATCTGTTGCTTGTAAGCGGCTTCATGACATTTACTAATAACAAACGATTCACTTTCTTGAAGAAGCATTTTAAATGCAATTTCTTTACTAAATTTCATTCTTGCTCGTTTCCTCGTTTTCTTTTTTAGATATCTGTCCACTGCTCCGCATGTATTCCCACACTTTTTTAATTTGCTCATTGTCTTCGTCATACCCTTACTTCTTAAAGTGGTTGACACATTCTAAAGTTCTATCATTAATTATAATTTTGTCTGTACAGGCTGTTCTCTTTTAAACGTACTGATTTTGATTGAAATTTAGCATATTCTGACAAATACATGTGTTTTCTGTTGTGCAACGAGACACGGCGCCTGGACTGCAGCAAGTAATCCCTCCGCCATTTCCACTGGAGGTTAATACACCAACTTCTTTATGTAAACGCATAGGAAAAAAGCCCATAGAATTGAGATTGGGACTGCGATATTGGGCAAGGCTTCACATCGCTGTACAACACGAAGTAGTCTCTGCTACACACCAAAACTGGCGTGCAGGCTCTAGATGCGTACGTAGTTAGTGGACTGAACACGAGAGTCAACGTTTCGCTTTGTCTTTATTAGTCCGGAATTGGCGACATGGCAGCTGGAACGTTACCGAAACTGCGTTGTCCTATCACTGTCCGTTTTTGCCGCTACAGAGCTCCGAGTAGTTCTATTATTACCGTACCTCGCCGTAAATTATTCACCTATGGAACACTACGTCACCACGGGTAATCCATCACTTAACAGTGCGTGTAACGCCTAATGCACGTCGGCATTCGTTATTGTCCGAATATGAAACATGTAAACATCTGTCCCCACGGATGTGAACTTCCACGTCATGCCATTACTGTAACTGTCAAACTTGCGTGCCTCTCATCGTTGTATCTGCTAAAAGAGTTTTCGAAAAAGTATACCTTTCGTGCAAAAGGAGTTACCTGGAAAATACTGATCATCAGTAAAAAGTTAAAAACGTAATGAAGATTCGATACAAATCTTTCAGTGAAACACACTTAGTCCGTCATATTACGATTAGGAACTGACAGCACTGCATGATGCACGGACATGGAAAACAGCAGCTTTCCGATCTAAGACCTGTGCTGTTCTTTGAATCGTAAGGATTTCGAACAATCTGTGATAACTATGAAACATCCTGACAGATTAAAACTGGGTGCCGGACCAAGACCCGAACTCGTGACCTTTGCCTTTCGGCAAGGAAGGTAGGAGACGAGGTACTGGCAGAATTGAAGCTGTGAGGACGGTTCGTGAGTCATGCTTGGGTAGCTCAGTTGGTAGAGTTCGAGTCTCGGTCCGGCACACAGTTTTAATCTGTCTGGAAGTTTCATATCAGCGCACACAGCGCTGCAGAGTGAAAATCTCATTCTGGCGGTGATAACTATCATCAACTAGTGCATGGCCGGGCAAAAAACCCTAGAAACAAGTACAAAATGCTAGGACTACAGCAGACCTATCTGCATTAGTACTTATAAACGATGATAGTTTCCCAATCACGACAAGAAGTAACCTAAAATACTCTCAAACGATAAATGACCCGACATTCAGTACGAAAACTGCTTTCGCCGCAGTGTGTGTGTAATAAGTCTACACTCACTAGTATGCATATACGACTAAAGTCCGAGTGCCGACATTAGCCGGCCGCGGTGGCCGTGCGGTTCTACGCGCAGCAGTCCGGAACCGCGCTGCTGCTGCGGTCGCAGGTTCGAATCCTGCCTCGGGCATGGGTGCGTGTGGTGTCCTTTGGTTAGTTAGGTTTAAGTAGTTCTAAGTTCTATGGGTCTGATTACCACAGATGTTAAGTCCCATAGTGCTCAGAGCCATTTGAACCATTTTTTCTTTTGTAGACAGCAACGGTGAAGTTTCTTCCGATTTACATAAGTTACATTAGCCCCCTTGTATAATAAATTTTGAAAAATCGGGACTTCACTCTTCGATGCTCACGTATTAATATCATGACTCTTAAACTAAACAAATGTATTATAGTTATGAATGTGAACATTCCTATTACTTTCTCCACCAAAAAATTGAGTCTTTCTAGCTCTGCCTCTTTACCCCGGCCCATTAGCATTCTCCTTCGAAACGTACCCTAAAACAAACACACTTTCCGCATAATAAGGGAAATCTTAAGTAGTAGTTATTTAATATGAAGAAACTAAAAATCAGTAACTTGTTTTAAATTTTCTGGTAATGGCAGGAAATGACCACTCAGTTACTCTTACAGAAAATTAAGCGAAATAACGACGCCAATATACGTTATATTGATATTTACTGCTGACAACATCATCGGCCTAGTAGCTGTCGCATTGGAGTTGCCCGGTAAGCTTCTTTTACTGCATGTTTCACTTCAGTTGCACCATGTAAACACGGGAGCCCAAAGAATGTGATTTCACAAACCGTTACTTTCGTCTGTCATTTCTGCCATCACACATGGCCGGTGAGCAGGGAAGAGGTTGGTAGTCCTTAAGTTTTCAGTGTTCAGGTATTGGAGAATTTAATGTATGATAGCAAATGTAACATCGGTGTTATGAATGTGAAACCTTCTACTTCCTTTTACCACACCTTGGCGTCCTTGTACAGTTAACATTAGAAATCGGTACTTTAATTTTCGTGTTCACATATTAATATTATGACACAGAACTGAAGCACGCTTAGTGAGATTCATGTCTGTGGAAAACCTTGTTTCATCCCACATATTGCCGGCCGGAGTGGCCGAGCGGTTAAAGGCGCTACAGTCTGGAACCGCACGACCGCTACGGTCGCAGGTTCGAATCCTGCCTCGGGCATGGATGTGTGTGATGTCCTTAGGTTAGTTAGGTTTAAGTAGTTATAAGTTCTAGGGGACTTATAACCACAGCAGTTGAGTCCCATAGTGCTCAGAGCCATTTGATCCATCCCACATATTGTTTTCTGCTGGCATTTGTTAAAAACATCTAAAGGGTTAGTGAAAACCCGTATGCTACATGTTAAGGAAGCATGTGAACAGTGCGGAATCTCTTGTAGAATGAGAGATGGCAACAGAGGGGCGCTCGTGCGAGCTTGCTCGTGATGTAGCAAGCCTTCAGTGAAAGACGTGCCCTTCGCTAATTCGGGCAATCGCCAGTGGACTGATGGTCTCTTTTCTGCATTTCACGCTTTTCTTCTTGTAGTGGGTGTGTGACCATTAGAGAAAGAGAGGTGACTCATGTTTTACTGTAAATATTGTGTAAGAAACTGACCGGACATTGATAATGGTCTCCACGAACTCACTTTCTACATTGGGACTGTGGCAGTTGGAGAAAGAGCGACTATTCGTATAACGTATTGTACTATGATTCTTGCTTAACAAAGCGACAGTGAGTTCGATAACGAACCCCTGTGGACTCAATTTCTACGTTTATGTGAGTGAAAGATCAAATTCCTTTTCTTGCCTTTGACGGGTACTTGATAGTTCGAGTATTTGTGACGGTGACGAGGTATTATTGAGTTGGGGCTTTGAATTCATTTTAGTCTGACAGCATACTGGAAGACGGCTTTGTGTTATTTGACTAGATGACTGTGTTTTCCATGAAATGTTTATTACGTATTCACTAGGTCCATTATCGGTCGAGATTGTCATGGTGTTAGTAGGACGCGGCATGCCTATACCATCAAAGTCCTTAATAAGTAATCTCAGGAGAGCACTGACGAATTCGTTTATTTATGCAAGGCATAAGCAACTCGTGTATCTGCAGAAAATATGACTTTAACACAGACAATAAGAGTTTAAAATTTTGTGTGTATGATGTTCGCCGTGAAAGACGTGTTAATACTCATTGTACTGAAGAGATTTTTTTATTTCCCTGATTTCAGAAGCGCTGTAATATGTAAGCCACCGTATTGCCCGATATTCAAACGCAAGCTACGCCTTTGGTGTAGAACTTTGACGTTTGCGCTAGTTGCTCCCTTACTGTCCACACAACGTCCAGTTGTTGTTGATGGCAAACTTTATGAGTGTAGTTAGCAAACTGCAATTTCGGTGGAGGACAGTCAGATACCAAATTCCTGGTCTCGTGGTGTGCACACATGACGCAGTGTCTGCCGTAGACGCTATATCGTGTGGAGAATTACGGAGAGCCACTTCAGACTGGATGGTTTAAACCTGGTGGCTAATACTTCGTATAACACGACATCATCTAACATAATCGTGTTTATTACTGATAGGCGCTCAGTTTCACAACCATGAGTGAACTGCCTTTTCCTTCATTATAGATGTTAATAACATCGTTTGAAAATACGGGTACGGAGACAGACGTTTTTCAAGGAAGCTATGTATTATGTATATAGCTTTAGGAGTGTACATTGTGGAAGTATTAAATGCTTCACTCCACCACTGTATGCATTCTAATTCAATACATTTTCTTGCTGCACAAATAATTTTTTTTCTAACAATGAACCACTACGCACACAGAATAATTCTCTCTCGTTCTGCAGTGCCTTGGTTTTATCTCTGCTTACGAAAGTTGTTATTTTATGTAAGTCCCGAGAAACAGATAAACTCTGTAGCAGTATCGGGATAACTGAAGAGTTTAACGATCTGTCGCACTACACAGTCTGTCATACTGTAGAGGTAGAAAACTACACAGGGAATTTCAGCGGATCCCTTTAATACTGTGGTTCCCAACCACTATGATACAATTACCCCTGAGTTATCAGATATCAGCTGGTACTCAGTCCCTCCCACCACCATTGGCGAGATTCGCCCCTAACTAAACTTTGGAAAAAGAATTTTCTTTGGAAACTTTCATTTTTAAAGTGATGGAAGTTAATGACATTAATGTCTCGTTGGTGATTGGTTAAGCCACGAATTAATGAGTGCTAATCTCGAACAACTTTTTTCATAGAATGATGAAGTTATTCTCAGTGCATTCGGAGTCTTACCTAAAACCACTTCTCACAAAATAAAGCTAACTATCCATACTGAGAATAGACACTTGTCACAAAACGAGCTTTGTCTACTCTACTTCTCTTCCTAGTGGCTCTTGCTTCACTCGCATCATGCATCGCCATTTAAAATCTACCAAATTAAATTGTGTGCTCTATACACAGAGCTACTGGTTATAAATCTCTTGTTTGATGGTTCAAATGGCAATGGTATCATCAGTCGCCTAGAACCTAGAACTAATTAAACCTAACTAAGGACATCACACATACCCATGCCCGAGGCAGGATTCAAACCTGTGACCGTAGCGGTGGCTCGATTCCGGACTGTAGCGACTAGAACCGCTCGGCCACTCCGGCCGGCTCTCTTGTTTGACTTTACTTCTGGAGTGGCAGAAACTGGATGACTTCAGGCTGCCGATGATTTGTGTCTGACCACTGCCTTAATAATAGTAAAAACAATATAATGTAGGCCCATCACAGTACAACAGACATTGTATAGTTACTGTTCTGTAGTCAGTTACTTCGCTCATTTTTGTGAATTGATTAAAGAAGTATTTTATGGTCTGCTATGGGAACTACCCACAACATGGAGAGGGCATTTTCACAAGATGCTTATGCGTATGTGATGTACATATACAGGGTGGTCCATTGATAGTGACCGGGCCAAATATCTCACGAAATAAGCATCAAACAAGAAAGCTACAAAGAACGAAACTCGTCTAGCTTGAAGGGGGAAACCAGATGGCGTATGGTTGGCCCGCTAGATGGCGCTGCCATGGGTCAAACGGATATCAACTGCGTTTTTTAAAATAGGAAGCCACATTTTCTATAACATATTCGTGTAGTACGTGAAAAATAGGAATGTTTTACTTGGACCACTTTTTTCGCTTTGTGATAGATGGCGCTGTAATAGTCGCAAACGTGTATAAGTGCGTGGTATCACGTAATATTCTGCCAGTGCGGACGGTATTTGCTTATTGATCCATTACCCGTGTTAAAATGGACCATTTACCAATTGCGGAAAAAGTCTATATCTTGTCAATGTGTGGCTATTGTGATGAAAATGCCCAATGGGCGTGTGCTATGTATGCTGCTCGGTATCCTGGATGACATCATCAAGTGTGCGGACCGTTCGCGGGATAGTTACGTTATTTAAGGAATCTCAAAAACGTCGGTGTTGAGAATGCTACATCAACGTCAGTTGCACCTGCATCATATTTCTATGCACCAGGAATTACATGGCTACGACTTTGAACGTCGTGTACATTTCCCACGGGGCACAAGAGAAATTAGGGGACGATGACAGATTTTTTGCACGTGTTCTGTTCAGTGACGTAGCGTCATTCACCAACAGCGGTAACGTAAACCGGCATAATATGCACTATTGGGCAACGGAAAATGCACCATGGCTGCGACAAGTGGAACATCAGCGACTTAGCGTGTTAATGTATGGTGCGGCAATATGGGAGGAAGGGTAATTGGCCTCCATTTTATCGATGGCAATCTAAATGGTGCAATATATGCTGATTTCCTACGTAATGTTCTACCGAAGTTACTACAAGATGTTTCACTGCATGACAGAATGGCGATGTACTTCCAACATGACGGATGTCCGGTACATAGCCCGCGTGCGGTTAAAGCGGTATTGAATAGCATATTTCATGACAGATGGATTGGTCGTCGAGGCACCATACCATGGCCCGCATGTGCACTGGACCTCACTTCCCCGGATTTCTTTCTGTGGGGAAAGTTGAAGTATATTTGCTATCGTGATCCACCGACAACGCCTGACAACATGCGTCAGCGCATTGTCAATGCATGTGCGAACATTACGGAAGGCGAGCTACTCGCTGTTGAGAGGTATGTCGTTACATTCATTGCCAAATGCATTGAGGTTGACGGACATCATTTTGAGCATTTATTGCATTAATGTGGTATTTACAGGTAATCACGTTGTAACAGCATGCGTTCTCAGAAATGATAAGTTCACGAAGGTACATGCTTCACATTGGAACAACCGAATAAATTGTTCAAACGTACCAACGTTCTATATTCTAATTTAAAAAAACCTACCTGTTACCAGGTGTTGCCGGCCGGGGTGGCCGAGCACTTCTAGGTGCTACCGTCTGGAACCGCGCGAACGCTACGGTGGCAGGTTCGAATCCTGCCTCAGGCATGGATGTATGTGATGTCCTTAGTTTAGTTAGGTTTAAGTAGTTCTAAGTTCTAGATGACTGATGACCTCAGAAGTTAAGTCCCATAGTGCTCAGAGCCATTTGGACCATTTACCAAATGTTCGTCTAAAATTGTGAGCCATATGTTTGTGATTATTACAGCGCCATTTATCACAAAGCGTAAAAAGTGGTCCAACTAAAACATTCATATTTCTTTACGTACTACACGAATATGGAATAAAAATGGGTGTTCCTATTTAGAAAAACGCAGATGATATCCGTTTGACCGATGGCAGCGCCATCTAGCGGGCCAACCATAGCGCCATCCGGTTTCCTCCTTCAAGCTACACAAGTTTCGTTCTCTGTAGTTTTCTCGTGTATCGATTATTTCGCAAGATATTTGGCCCGGTCACGATAAATGGACCACCCTGTATATCTCATTTTTACTGCCATAGATGAAGGTAAAAAATAAAATGTATTTTTGTATTGGGTGGTCTGTGTGAGAAATATTATGTTTATACATTCGTTTCACCAGCAACAATCTCACATACGTTAAAAATATTCCTAACTTAGTTTCGTGACCGGAACACACTTGTACCGTTTTAGTTTTTCCCAGGTGGGGAATACACTGCTCTTTTAGGTCAACTCGTTTCCTGATGATTCTTTTTTAATCTTTTACAGTATGTTGTAACTTAATCATTAGAATGATTCTGTTCGAGAAACTGAAGCCACGGACTTGGACCGTGATTTACTTTATAAACTGCTGTCATGAGTACACATGTCAAATGAAGAAGCGTTAAAGCAGATGTCAGGATGATGTGGGATTCTCTACAGCAGGACATAACAAGTCGTCAATAACATGGTCACAATTAAGCCAGATAACATCAAAAAATGTAGTCCAGGAATAAGTGCCAGGCCGGCCGCTGTGGCCGAGCGGCTCTAGGCACTTCAGGCCGTAACCGCGCTGCTGCTACGGTCGCAGGTTCTAATCCTGCCTCGGGCATGGATGTGTGTGATGTCCTTAGGTTGGTTAGGTTTAAGTAGTTCTAAGTCTAGAGGACTGATGACCTCAGATGTTAAGTCCCATAGTGCTTGCAGGCATTCTTGCAAGTGGCAGTATGATGGATAGTTTAACCTAGAGGCTTATGCGCTATCTCACCATGAACTTACTGGAAATTATATGTCACGCAACGAATAAAACTAATTGTCAGTGCTTTCCTGAGGGAAATACCATGTGAATCAAATTTCATGTGAGTTTATTTTATTAAACAGTTTGATGATATTGTCATGCTGCTTGCTAGCGCTTTGACATCCTCGTCCGATAATGGGCCAAGTGCATAATGTAGTAAAAGTCTCATGGAAAACAAAGTCATCAATCAAATGCCACAATGCCTCCTACGCGAACGTCCTGTAACAGTACTAAAATGAAAGTAATGCTCGAACTCAGTAATGTGTCAGCAATGCCAGGTAAGAACTCGGAAAATCAAGTACCCATCGAAAATAAAGTTGGCCTTTTACCTACATAAGCGTAGAAAGTGAGTTTTATCTCTGCCGTTGATACGAGTGGATGTGGTGTGATGAATTGCAGATGTTACACGAAGGTGCGGATAGTATACTAGGTCCTTGTCTCGGGAGGTTTGGTTTTACAGGTCTGAAGAAGGTGTATGCTTCTACAGTATTACGTGAGGTCGTCGTAATATGTTAGACATTTCAGTCATTGGTATGGTTGGGTTTGGGATATGGAGAGTTCAACGTGGTGGCAGACAAAATTGATAGACAAGATTGGTGAGATGTGAAGGTTGAGCTCGCTGAGTTCTTCGATATAACGGCATAGTGCGCTATGAGTTCTCGTTACAAGGTCGAACGATCAATAAGAAGTAGTAATTGAAAGATGGACGCAGCCTGAATGAAGAAATTTAAAAAAAGCTGAAATGTATGGAGAAACAATTTATAACATTTTTCGTTAATTTTTTTACCGAAAATACATTAATAATGCCTTAGCGTTCGAATTCGTCAGCCATGGCCCACGTTCCTTTCTCAGCTCACAGAGATAAAGAAATATTTAATGGGTCGACGTTTCACTACCATAGATAACAGAAAAAGCTCATCACTGAGTGAGTAATGAGGTGTCCCAAGCACTGGATTCCAGAAGAGATTCGGCGACTGAAGGAAGCGATGGAGTAAGTATGTATTAGGCTGGTGTATAATTTCGTAGCGTTTTTGTTTTGCATGACGGTGTCCCATTTAATATAGATTTATTTATCGCTTGTCATTTTGTGTTTGTATTTCACTGTTGCTATTTCAGTTAACGTATTGTCATTTGGTCATTTGGAGGTAGTCAATGAAGCTGTGGACAGTAGAAAATGGCGCTCCAAATGGAAATATCGGACATTTCCCATTTATTCTTATGTTCGCGTTCAGCAGCGAGGTGAAAACAGAGTAGGCATCCAAAAACATTGCATTGTGTATGGGGATAATGTGACTGGACAAAGCAGGGCAAAAAAGTGATTTTCTCGTTTTAAGGAGGATCGTTTGGCATTAGCGACTCTTCACATTCAGAATGACCTTCAAGCTTTGATGAAGATAATTTAAACCCATTAATCCACAATTATATACGACAGTGTACTCAAAAACTGACAAATGTGATGAAACTTGGTCTTCCACCGTCGTGCGATATTTACAAGCACTGTGGAACTTTCAAATATCGCGTGTATAGGTACCGCATGCTTCAAGCCAAAATCACAAAAATCAGCTGGTGCCTGTATTTCTATCTCATCAATTGACTCGTGAACGACGCTCAACATTACTATCGTTATTGCTGGCGAGAAATGGTGCTTTTACGTCAACATAAGGAGATGAAAGGAATGGTTAAGGAGAAAGAAAGCAGCAACTTCACATACAACGACATGCGTGCATCCACGAAAGATAATGTTATGTATCTCAAGGAACAGGGACTGTGATATACTACGAATTGCATCCCCGAGATGTAAATATCACTTCTCATATTTACTGTCAACAACTGAGACGTGTTTCAGACATAGTTCAAGAACAACGACCAGGAAGAAAGTGTGAAATGATGCTACTCCAGGATCACGCCTGACCACATTCTGTTAGACTGACAAAAAAAATACTATACGTGAGATCGGTTCAGAAGTCCTTCCGCACCCACCTTATTCATGTGATCTTGGAGTCCGTTTCGGAAGTGCAGGCCGCTGTGGCGGAGCGGTTCTAGGCGCTTCAGTTCGGAACCACGCTGCTGCTACGGTCACTGGTTCGAATCCTGTCTCGGGCATGGATGTGTGTGATGTCCTTAGGTTAGTTAGGTTTAAGTAGTTCAAAGTTCTAGGCGACTGATGACCTCAGAAGTTAAGTCCCATAGTGCTTAGAGCCATTTGAACCATTTGGTTCGGAATTCATTCCGCACCCGCCTTATTCATATGATCTTGAGCCCTCAGATTTTTACTTTTTCTGCTCTTTATAGAAAAACCCCTTAAAGGAACTTTCTTATGGATAACAATGCGCTCCGAACAAAGCCTGACGAGTTCCTCTCAAAACAACGTTATTTTTACAGTAGCGGAATCGTAAAGTTACCTCAGCAGACTGTTGTAAATAGCATAGGGAAATATATTACTGCTTACAAAAGTCTCTGTCAAGTAAGTAGTGAATATTAAACTTATGGTAAAAAACTACGAACCTATTAGTACTATTGATATGGGGATAATACTGATGTAGACGAATAAACGAGCCTTTCCAAAAAACGTGTATCTTGGCAAAGTTTTGAAAGCGCCAAGAACCTGATCGCGTGAGCTGCTGTGTTTTGGCAATTTTATTGCGAAGACTAAATCAGAAGCAAAATGTATTATAATACTCAAACAGGAACAAGCTACCCGTTTGCCGTGCTATTGTCAAGGCAGTCTAAATTGTTAAAAAAAGTTCTTTAATTTTTCATACGCCACATTTAAAGACATCTTGCAGTAAAAACGTCATTCTTTGTGGCTCAATGACATGGTGCAATAATTTTTTAAGTGGTACGCCGCTTCCGCGATTTACGTGTTTCTAAGCTATCCCAATTCTCCTGCTGAGGAAAGCGTACATATCATTTAATGTGCAATCCGATTCCTGGCAAATATTCTCATGATTCATGGGTGAAGGTAATGGTAAATGCAGACTGAAGTACTCCGTGGTCAGATGGGGAATGATCGCGCGACCTTCCTGCTTCCAGGCACGCTCTTTACCACTAGACCCTTGTCACCCAATAATATATAGGGCTGTGCAGAGTGAACCAGAAATGCGTCGACAAACTTTCAGAGGTTTTTCAGGGGTACCTTGGTGTATTTAGGTATATGGTAACCCCTGTCTCCGCCGGCTGGTTACACAGTTACAGCATTTCGTTTGGTCTTTTATCCCCGTTAGCTTTTCATCTTTGTTGCATTGAAAGTGCAAAAGTCGACTGTATTGGCTGAGCATCTTGATTCCACTCGCTCACGGCACTTGCTGTTGATAACGATAACGCCCCTCTGTTCCTCGTTGCTCACAAGTTGGCATTCTGCACTAATCGGTTCTGTCTCCGGTTTTGTTTTCCAATAGCGTTGGTAGTGATACAGAAGAGTTATACAGGTAAGTCTGCTGACGAGGAATTGGCCTATTCGCATCTCGAGTTTAGATTCACTGAATGTAATGGAAGACGGGCACAACGGCAAATGCTGATCTGTTGCCGCACAAACGGCAACAACGTCACAGTACTTTGCATCTGTACATAGGCGCCGACGACTAACTGGACAGCTCCGTGTTAAAGTGGGACATGTCAGCTATGTGAGATACGTTAGAACACGCGATATGACAGAGAATGCATTACACGCGGTTGGTGACAATACTGCCTCTAATAATAGGCGCGTTGCAGGAGCTCAGAACACAACCCAGTCAACTGGTTTGTGAGCCTTACATGAACAAGAGTTGCACCTCTATCATCTACAGAAGGTGCAATCATAGCAGCACGATTTAATCTACATCTACGTGATTACTCTGCTATCCACAATAAAGTGCCTGGCAGAGTGTTCAATGAACCTCTTTCAAGCTGTATCTCTACCGTTCCATCCTCGAAAGGCGCGCGGGTAAAATAAGAACTTAAATTTTTCTTAGCGAGCACTGATTTATCCTATTTTATCGTGATGATCATTTCTCCTAGGTGGGATCCAACAGAATGTTTTCGCAGTTGGAGGAGAAAACTGTTGATTGAAATTTCATGAGAAGATCCCGCCGCCACGAAAAACGCCTTTATTTTAATGACTGCTATTCGAATTCATGTATCATGTCTCTGGCACTTCTCCCCTACTTCGCGACGATACAAAACGAGATGCCCTTCTTTCAATCCTTGTCAGCCGTCAATACCTTCTAATGAGGATCCCACACCGCACAGCAATACTCCAGAATAGCGCGGACAAGCGTTGTGTAAGCAGTCTCTTTAGTGGGCTTGTTGCACCTTCTAAGTGCTCTGCCAATGAATCGCAGTTTGCTCTATCCACAACAGTATCTATGTGATTGTTCCAATTTAGGTTATTTGTAATTGAAATCCCAAAGTATTTAGTTGAATTTACAGCCTTCAGATTTGTGTGACTTATCGAGTAATCGAAATTTAGCGAATATATTTCAGTAATCGTGTGAATAGCTTCAGACTTTTCTTTATTCTGGGTCAATTTCCACTTTTCAAACCATACAGATGTCTTATCGAAATCATTTTTCAATTCGTTTTGGTTATCTGATGACTTTACAAGACGGTAAATGACAGCACCATCTGCAAACAATCTAACAGGGCTACTCAGATTGACTCGTATGTCCTTAATATAAATCAGGAACAATACAGAGACTATAAAACTTCCTTGGGGAACGGCAGATATTGCTTCTGTTTTACTTGATGATTATCCGTCTATTACTACGAACTGTGAGCTTTCTACGAGTCCACTCGCACAACTGAGGCAATGTTCCATAGGCACGCAGTTTGGTTAGAAGGCACTTGTGAGTATCGGTGTCGACAGCCATCTGGAAATCTAAAAATATGGTATCATTCTTGACATCCTCTATCTATAGCACCATTACTTCACGAGTATAAAGAGCTAGTTTTGTTCTACAAGAACGAAATTTTCTGAATCCGTGCTGAATATGTGTCAGTAAATTGGAGGTGTGGGGGTGGGGGGTGGGGGGAAGGGGGAGTTATGCATTGACCCATACAGCAACGTGCAGAAAACCACAGTGCTCCTGCAGTAGTGTTATTTACACACGATGCCGTATTTGCAAGAGAAGGGACGTTCAATAGCAACAATAGCGGCGTATGGGATGTCTAAAATCCACAGGCTTTGTTGTGTCTGTTCTATGAACAGAAGTTTCTCTGAATGTATGAGCTGATATTGTTAGCAATTTTAATATTGTATGTCACCTACTTCCTGATAAACTGAGAGGAGTCGTGCACAAAACGTACCTTCATCATTTCATCCCACCATTCCTAGAACATGTGCTTCTGAGAATTCATCAGCTTATGTGATTTTAACCCTGCACTCGATGTTAAGAAGCGTATTAAAATTGTTTTTGGATGACAATGGATTGGTTGGGATGGGCCTACTTCATGGCTTGATAGTTAGTTAACTACATGATCGACAGCCATTTGAATGATTCTTTCATCGAAATGATGTAGAATGGAAGTCATTTTACAGAATACATATCCATGATTATTCTTATCATTAATGGCCATATATATTTTATTTCTATTCCTGCTACTCCACATAAAAATAAGTTTCTATTTTTCCTTAATTTCTTCCAGGATACCAGTTTTCAAGTACAAATTCGTCAATGGCATAGAAGCCGTGGTCCAGGAGAAATGAATTTTAGTTAGGTTTAGAACTTGATGTGCTACCTGTCAGGCATTTGATGTTGCTGGGCGAATGATAAACAACATTTGTTGCTGCATATTAAACGCAATTATGAGCCGCTGACAGCTGTAATATTGGATAATAACTGCCATTTCTGCTTCTAGTGTATCAGGTATTTGCAAAACTGTTATTCTAATATTGCGATGGATGTCTATGAAGGGAAAATATTCATTAGAGAATATATGTCTTCTGATTTCGCACTAATTGGCTCATTCCTTGACAAGCTAACTGTATGACGTCCTTGGGTGAATACCACATAGTTTTATTATTTCTCGCTTCTGTGCAATTGCTACTTCCTTTCTAAGTGATGAGATACCCCAGATAATCTTTCTACAGGGCTTTATTGAGTGGAATTAGGCAAAATGTCACGAGGCTGATTCTTTTTCTTTCAATGACTGGCAGTTACACGAAGAGCTAAATTAGCTGAACTTAAGTGTTTGAGGAGCTCGGAAATGTGATTCCTGCAGCCTGTTTCGTCTCCAGACATTAGTTCAGTGGATTTCTTTTGGTGGCATCTGATGAATCTAGTTCACTAGGCTCTGGTCAGTATTCACACGTACATTGATGCTACTGCTTTTCGCACTCATTGAACTGGTGTGCCATATTGCTACAATTCTTCACTGTGTGGGGTAGTCAATAATGGGTCGCTGTGCATTGTGCCGTGAGCATGCTGGTCTACATTTTCAATAATACCTGTAAAGCAACAGTATGTGCATTTGCTAAGTGGTGTACTGCAAAGTGAGAGAAGAGACTGAAGACGTTGTAACCAGAATGAAAAATACTCCTACCACAGCACAAAAATCGCGAATATGTCCTGGGCACAGTAGGGATGTAATGAGGGAAGGTGTCTGAGGCAACCAGTACCGCCGGCCAGTGTGGACGAGCGGTTCTAGGTGCTTCAGTCTGGAGCCGCGTGACCGCTACGGTCACAAGTTCGAATCCTGCCTTGGGCCTAGATGTATGTCATGTCTTTAGGTTAGTTAGGTTTAAGTCTTCTACGTTCTAGGGGACTGATGACCTCCGAAGTTAAGTTCCATAGTGCTCAGGTCCATTTGAGCCAACCAGTACCAAACTGAGTAAACGGGGTCTAACCGAAACCACCATGACACACATTGCCAGCCTAATGTAACCTATTAACCAACCGCGAACGACTGGACTTGTGACACGGGCTCAGGAAGTGAAATTGAAGGGGAAAAAAAAATCGTAAAATCAGTTTGTGAACCTTTTTTGATTGTTTCACTTTCTCAAAAAATTGCGTCGTTCATCTCCTCAGCTATAAATTTAATGTTTAGATGTTGTGTACCCACATTTCATGTAATTCCTGACGTGTATTTCGCTATTCAAAACCAATTCTCATTTCACAAGCTGTACCTTGCGCTGTATTCAACGGTTGCAAATAAGCTCGTTGGATTGTAGTACTCCCAGGTAATGTTGTGAATACACTGTCTTTTACAGCTAACTGTTTGTATGTAATATAGATGGAGTGAGCGACGAATACAAATTAAGCTCTCAGCTTAATAGACGGTATATGGTGACTGCTGGTACGATACGTTATTGGAGCTAGTTGGACCTGTAAGATCCATCTTATCACACTTGGAGCTCGAACAGTGTAGAGTTTATACTGTCCACCGCACATTCATTGTACTGTTTGCAGCACTGTTCTAAACAGAACACATACCACACATTGCGGCATTTCGCTAGTACAGCGGTATGAGTTTAAACATTGCGGTATTTCCGTATTACTGCGGGACGCGCATATCGCTCCGACTCAGTGTTACTGGTGCACATCGCTGCCAATCAGAATCAATATGGAATGCCATCTGAGTCCCGTAATTATTGGGGCATTTGGTTGCCAGTAAACTGCGTACGTCAACAGTGCTCAAGCGAATAGATTATGCGACACAGTGGCACAATTCAATACGCTCACTGTGTGTGCTCTACACAGAGGCGATGGGTGTTGTAACTGCCAAGACCACGGAATCATGGTATGCTGAAGTTGAAATTATATATCTCTATCAAGTTGAGGAAATGACTTGTAGCTATGCGAAAATGCATGAAAAGTAGAGAGAAAAACGTCATAACTATGTGACAACGCATTCTCTGATCGTAATGTGTGCATTAGTCAACAAACGGCTCTACGAGAAGGTGAATTATTACGCACACTGCCAATATCACACACAAACAGCAAGGTATCGGGGCTTTCTCACGTATTTTAGGAGGCAATCTGTCGCTGACATAGGATGTGTATTACTTTACGTCAGCTTGTAGAGAACAGTTATTTGGAATTAATTTTTCCAACTACTTTTAATAAATAGTTTAATGTGTGATAGAACTGAGAGGAATTTGAATTTATGTAACTTCCGAAACGAAAAAAAGTGCTTCAATTATATTCTTGATATAAGTAATTTCACAGAGAATATTTAGAATTAATGACATGTACAAAATACCTGCATTCAATGCACACGCCAGTGTCTGTGTGTGTGTGTGTGTGTGTGTGTGTGTATGTGTGTGTGTGTGTGTGTTTTCGTATAATTTTGTGATACTCAGCAACACGAATATCAGCGCTTGGTTTGAGATTTTTAAATATATAATTCATAAGCAGCAATTCTTTCGGAAGCTGTCGTAAATTATAGTGTATTGATATTGGAGTATTTTATTCCGGAGCTGTTTGGTCAGTAGTTACTAGTTGACGGAATGTTTCCGATTCTACATTTTCATTCACGAAATTACAGCGCCTATTCAGGACTGCAAAAAACTGCCGCAAAAAACTGCCGCTGCGGGCCAGTGACGGGAATACTTAAGTACTATGTCCAATTTAAGTACTATATCCAACTTAAGTACTATACCAAAGATCTGCCTAGCTAAGTGGTCGGCACATCAGATCATACAGTCAAATGACGTTGGATAAACGTCGGAAATGATCATCAACAGTTGTTCGCCTACTAGCAGTAATGAACTGTACGTTACTGCTACTAGCCATTGATTTTGTACCCTTGCTGAGGTTGGAAGAATGGTACAATTACGGGAATAGAAAAAAAGTGATGGAAATTGTTTGAGGTTTACCACACAGGGAATGATTGCGCTAGTACAGTTCTTTTCTGTACTAGTTCAGTGTAATTACTTCGTCTTGATAGCACTTTTAAACCGTTAATACTATCTTTATCGAAGCGTCACCTCCCTCCCTCCCCTCCCCCCCCCCCCCCCAGGCCCAATTACTTGGATAAATGTTTATAGCATTTTCCTCTTAGGTATCGAAATTTTTTCTTCATTATAAGCTTAATATTCAATACTAAAGAAAACTATGCTAAATGTATGTGTAATATTCGACCTCATGATCGTAGCGTTCCGCGGCTCTTTCACTCCTCTGTTGGTTGTATGGGGTGTGTCGTATGGAACAGAGTTTCGGTCAGTATTAGTACTGGCTTTCATGAAACTCACGACTAAAAGAACAGTGGAACACGAGGTACTGACGTAATGGAATAGTTTCGGTGTGAGTACGTATAACAAAAATGGTTCAAATGGCTCTGAGCACTATGGGACTTAACATCTGAGGTCATCAGTCCCCTAGTACTTAGAACTACTTAAACCTAACTAACCTAAGGACATCACACACATCCATGGCCGAGGCAGGATTCGAACCTGCGTAGCGGTCACACGGCTCCAGACTGTAGCGCCTAGAACCGCACGGCCACTCCGGCCGGCTGTACGTATAACAAAACAACGTGGTACTCTGTGCATAAACCAAATGAAATTGTGCTGTTTTAAACTGAGTGGCTCTCTATTACGGAGGATGAATGCTCCCATTTTCTATACGGACGTCGTATTTATGTTTTCCGTGGTTTCGCTGATCTGCCATAGATACATGCCAAAATGGTTTCCACCATAATGTCATGGCCGATTGCATTTCAAATCCTTGTGAGACTAGATTTGTTAGTATGTAAACACCTGTACGTATGTACTACATTTCTTTTGTTCTTAAATTGTAACTTTGCAACTCCATAAACTTGAAGATGGCAAAGTGCACACCATTAATGCGGTACTGACTGAGTACTGCGACATGGAGACTCGGGACACGGCATTCCACTTCCATGCACGAGGCACATGGCCGAAGATACAGCCGACACCCATACGTATCGCCAACGCGTGCCAAGACGTTCGTGGCGACGATACGACGACGTCCTGCTACAACCAGCGGTACATGCCTTCATTGCCAGACAGATAAACGACATTCCCCAGAATTTGAAATGAGCTTTCGTTTCCATTGCGCCGAGCCACTTGTCCCTTTAAACATTGTTTGCTTCCTATGTCGCTTCGCCACGCGGCTTATCTGCGCTAACTGAGGCGCCTAGCCACTATTCCGGTGGCTCCCTTGCGCATGGTTGTGTGTGTTGTCCTTACTATACGTTAATTTGAGTTAGATTAAGCAGTGCGTAAGCCTAGGGACCAATGACCACACCAGTTTAATCGTGTAGGAACGTACTACTACCATTTTCCTCTCCCGCTTCCGAACTTACTCTAATATCTGAACTTTACACTACCGCTCCCTGATTTAATTTGGCGTTAAAATACCTCCTGACTTCAGATTTCTCAGTTAAAGAGGGTTTGTCCAACGGGTAGCATGTCACTGGCACCTATTAACTCCATTTAAATTCTTCAATGACCGGCACTATTACTCGTCTTTTATTATTTCTATAGCTTAACTGTACGAGCACTTGCTAACTATTGATTTTTCTTATATCTAATGCTGTTACCAGCATTATTCCGTGAAGAGGCGTAATACTTCTATTCTTGTACCCCTCAGCAATTCCAATGATGCTGTTACAGCAGCTTCGTCAACCATTTTACACGAATGCACGAATAATATTGTTATTAACATATCAAGTAAGCTGCTTTCCATATAACACTGTAATAGAATTCCTCGTGCCAAGTCCAAAACACTAACTTTCCATAATTATCTGATGATATCCAAAGGAGGATGTCTACAAATGACTGTATAGAGGCGAGTATAGTAGTAAACGATTATTACTGTATGAATATCTCTGAAGCAGTTTTAAAATGAAATACCTTCTCATTTTATTGACAGTGGAGTACTGTTAATAATACAAGATTACCGTTATACTTCTTTGTTAAAATTTGATAATGCGTTAAATATTTACTGAACTGGCAGTTAACAATTGATTATGTGACGTTCTATACTTTCCTAGTATGATGACGTTTGATGTTGCGGTAGCTCTCCATAAAATATCAAATTATTAGTTCCTTGTGCGTTTGTTACAATTCGTGCAATATCGCAGAGAAGAAGAGAGAAACACAAGGAAAGATATTGTCCCTCTGGATGACCGTTCTGAAGTTCCTTATCTCTCTTAATGCGAAAGCTCCTGCCACGACTCTGGGAGCGCTGTTTTAAGTCGCAAACTGCGTTCTCTCTGCGATGCTTCCAGAAAACCTAACGACTTTAATGTGGCACATCAGGCAGGACTGAAAGCTGTCTCCTGCAGTCTCTCTCGGAACCTTTATTATTAACACTCAGAGTCTGTACGGCAACCCATAGTCTTTAGTGGAATGAGGTTACCATTTTCGTGAGCAGCTTCTCCTAACGACCAATGCCAAGAACCATGTTTCTCGATGAGAGCCAGTTGTGTAAGAAAAATACTTTCCGTCGGGTTTCTCATACAAAACCAAGGGATCTGTGAAATTATCTTCTTATTTTTTATCTCAGCTACGTGACGACTTCAAACATTCTCAACCAAATTTCATTAATTTGGAAATAAATTAAAAAAGGAATAACTAGGAAAAACGTAAGTAATCTCTTCATATCGTTTCTCAGGGTGGAGATATAGGCAATGAGGTTAAAAAATTGGAAGAGTTCTTCATTCTCTCTTTAAACACTGAGATATCTCAATAACAAATTTTCTAAGTAAGTCAGGATTGAAGAGAATGCGAATATCAAGAAATGTTGCATATCTCGAATGCTGCAACGAAAGAGAAAGCTTCAGCAACGTTGAATAAAGGGTCCCTTTCTAGACAGAGTGCTATAAAACCCTGGAAGGTTCTCAGCACTTATTTATGAAGTACTTCATCGTCAAAATTAAATTGTGAGCTGTGGGCTTGAGATCTAGGGGGTCACTGACGACGTTTTCTTCGGTGATAGGTGACCGACCAGTTCTTCAAAATTCTTACGTGGAAATGTACGCAAGCTTGAGCAGATGATCGGCAAATAAATCGCTGAGTGGTTCTCGTTTGTAATAGGGAATAAATAACGAAACAATATGTGAGGTGTACGGCCGTTAAACCACCGAACAATCTGCCCTACGTTTTTGCCAAAAGGACAACAAAAAAAAAAAAACTTGTATTCATTACACAGGAAAGAGGAAGTAAAGCGTTTTGAAATAAATATGATCTGCATAACATTATAATATAGTCCATTTCGACCCAGTAGCAGGGAAATGCCACTTTCATGCTCCCTGCGCGTGATCGGACAGAAGAAAAGGGATAAATACGTAGAGGGAAAAAATGGAGACCGCTAGTTTGATTTGTAAATCAAAGCTTCATACAATGTCTTCTGGGGGATTCCAGAAATGTGACCCGTTAATTACAGTCTCTGGCCAAGATACGATAAAATTATTGCTATGGCTTGGGTCACATATACACATTTCTTATACATATTCGAGTGCTTGATACGTATATTTCACACACTCAGATGCAATAATTTAAAGCGGTGATTATCAGTCTTTCCGCTCAAGAGCCGACACTGACATCGTGAAGCGGTACGTCGGGCAGTACTGTACTATATAACAATAATATTAATAATTCAGAACCTACTTAAATTAGTATGGTATGAGCCCCTAATGGACTGTAGTAGGCGCGATAGGTTTACCACCAGTCCCCAGATCTCATCATTAAAAGTCGACACAATTCGTAACACTTCGTGGCGGCCGTTCTCTCTTTCAGTTTGCTGCCACCCTCAACGACTGCAGACTTGTGAGACTGGAACTGCCTGATGAAATGTGTTGTCTGCGTGAGCGAGTGATAATTAATTAATTAATAACAGTAATTTTACATATATTTAAATGCATTCTATATTATGAGGTAAGGTCGTGAATCTAGAATCAATTTTTCACTCTGCAGTGGGATGCACGCTTACATTGAAGATTCCTGACATATTAAAACCGTCTGCTGGACTGAAGTTCCAACCTGAAAACCTCACTTTTCGCGATCAAATGGTCTACCGACTGAGCAATCGAAGGAAAACCCACAATTTTACTTCCACCAATACCTCACGTCCCGCATTCCAGACTCAAGTCCTAGGCCGGCATACAGTTTTCAGATGTTACGAAGTTTCAAGGTGAAAAATTTTTCCTTAATACACTCCTGGAAATTGAAATAAGAACACCGTGAATTCATTGTCCCAGGAAGGGGAAACTTTATTGACACATTCCTGGGGTCAGATACATCACATGATCACACTGACAGAACCACAGGCACATAGACACAGGCAACAGAGCATGCACAATGTCGGCACTAGTACAGTGTATATCCACCTTTCGCAGCAATGCAGGCTGCTATTCTCCCATGGAGACGATCGTAGAGATGCTGGATGTAGTCCTGTGGAACGGCTTGCCATGCCATTTCCACCTGGCGCCTCGGTTGGACCACCGTTCGTGCTGGACGTGCAGACCGCGTGAGACGACGCTTCATTCAGTCCCAAACATGCTCAATGGGGGACAGATCCGGAGATATTGCTGGTCAGGGTAGTTGACTTACACCTTCTAGAGCACGTTGGGTGGCACGGGATACATGCGGACGTGCATTGTCCTGTTGGAACAGCAAGTTCCCTTGCCGGTCTAGGAATGGTAGAACGATGGGTTCGATGACGGTTTGGATGTACCGTGCACTATTCAGTGTCCCCTCGACGATCACCAGTGGTGTACGGCCAGTGTAGGAGATCGCTCCCCACACCATGATGCCGGGTGTTGGCCCCGTGTGCCTCGGTCGTATGCAGTCCTGATTGTGGCGCTCACCTGCACGGCGCCAAACACGCATACGACCATCATTGGCACCAAGGCAGAAGCGACTCTCATCGCTGAAGACGACACGTCTCCATTTGTCCCTCCATTCACGCCTGTCGCGACACCACTGGAGGCGGGCTGCACGATGTTGGGGCGTGAGCGGAAGACGGCCTAACGGTGTGCGGGGCCGTAGCCCAGCTTCATGGAGACGGTTGCGAGTGGTCCTCGCCGATACCCCAGGAGCAACAGTGTCCCTAATTTGCTGGGAAGAGGCGGTGCGGTCCCCTACGGCACTGCGTAGGACCCTACGGTCTTGGCGTGCATCCGTGCGTCGCTGCGGTCCGGTCCCAGGTCGACGGGCACGTGCACCTTCCGCCGACCACTGGCGACAACATCGATGCACTGTGGAGACCTCACGCCCCACGTGTTGAGCAATTCGGCGGTACGTCCAGCCAGCCTCCCGCATGCCCACTATACGCCCTCGCTCAAAGTCCGTCAACTGCACATACGGTTCACGTCCACGCTGTCGCGGCATGCTACCAGTGTTAAAGACTGCGCTGGAGCTCCGTATGCCACGGCAAACTGGCTGACACTGACGGCGGCGGTGCACAAATGCTGCGCAGCTAGCGCCATTCGACGGCGAACACCGCGGTTCCTGGTGTGTCCGCTGTGCCGTGCGTGTGATCATTGCTTGTACAGCCCTCTCGCAGTGTCCGGAGCAAGTATGGTGGGTCTGACACACCGGTGTCAATGTGTTCTTTTTTCCATTTCCAGGAGTGTACTTTGAATGGCATTTTTTCACTCATTTCGTTGTATCACAACAGTGTCAATTTTATTAAACTTTCCTTCTTTCAAATGCGTGCCGTATTTTAAAACGACCTCCTCTATAACGCACAATCAGAATATAAGTTACACCCGTGACAAATTTTATACCATTGCCGCTGATCGGTACAAGTCGCGCACGCCTGTGTATTGTCACTACGTTCTCACAACCACTCAACTCCACATTGAATGTGGTTCTTGGTCCTCTGCCGCTGACGTAAAGGCCTAACTTCACATAGTTCACAACTGAATTGACAAACGTCGATTAAAATCAAGCAAATCATAAAGTATTACTGTCTCTGTATTTTTGTTTGTTACTAAGTGGGAAAACTACAACCTTAAGGAGGTATTAACGTTAATTGAGGTTCTTAGATACTGTAGTAAGTTGGTAGATGCACATTATTAGAAAATTCCTTTGAGATCCGCGGGTCACATGAATACTTGGATCGGAACGTAGGAGGCGCGTGGGCCGCAGTTTGACGACCACTACTTTAAAGTCTCTCTCCATGTTTAGTCCGTAGATACTGATGTTGCACAGAGAGATGGAAGAAGCCGAAATGCTTCGTGGTATCTAATGCTAAAATAAAAGGAAATTACTCTGCACCGTAGCCGGCAGCTATGCTACACGATACCCGATGTTCTTGTCAAAATGTGGAAGGAGAGAAATATCGGCGTTCAACCTTCTATCAACGATTAGATTCGTTACGACCTGGCTGTTGATGGCTACAGAGTAATGTATGTGGAAAAGTATGTGACGGGTTTTCCAGTACTACAAAGAAGGAGGAGTAATGAATTCTTCCGAAACAGAAGCGTGCATTAACATATGTCGCTATCATGGACAACCTGTAAATAGCATCGAGCGTCCATGAAACTCACAAACACCAGATTCTCGAACAAGTGCGCATTGTTCTCGTTTGAATATCCCTAGTCTCTCGTATGCACTACACGGTCATACTGATGCGGACTTATTCGAAACCAGTTCATAATGTTGGTTTTTACTACGCTGCGGTTGTTCTTCCATGCACATATTTATGTTTAGTACCCATTTCTTGAATGGCGATTGCTCTATTACGCTATGCACATTAAATTGCTCGAAAAATAGATTACAGTGATATCAAGGGAAGCGTCGGATGATTGCATAACTTAAATCACTGCTTCAGAATTGGAAGACGTAAGGTAACATTCCAAACAAAACGTCAACTTAACAATGCACAGCAAACTGTGGAAACGGCTGGAAAGTTGTAGGTGAGAAAAACAAACTTGTTCCAACGTTCGGTAAGGAATTTGTTTTCAGTTCCGACCAATTGGGATTTGAAGACGAAGTGCAAATCAAAGGAACCTTGGACATTATAAGTATCAAGAGAGTTGTTTCAAGATCAACTAACATCAATGCCTTAACGCATTCGTGTACAATTACGCCGATTGTTAATCTGGGTGGCAAATTGGGTGGACAGTTATTTACTGCGATCTTGGAGGAGCTCTGCCTTCTACTATTGTTCTTCGTGTGCGTGACCCTGCGAGATCAGTAGAGAATATTTACGTCACATCAAGCAATAGTGGTAAAATGGGAGCAATAGAACTCTAGCTATGGTATGAGCACAGCTTTCGGTTAATAGCTGGTGAAATTGGTCAAATTTGGTTTTCCTTTACGAACTTCCACATTGGTTGATTACTGGTCTGCATACAAACATACTCTTTCAGAGCAAATTATGGCTCCTGAAAAGTATGTGACTTTGCAGTTCAAACCACTTGGAACCATTGGACCAATTCAGCCTCTGGATGTTTATATTTTCGGTGCCTATAGAACATATGCACTTTCTGCACCTACGCCTTAAAGGTTAGCCCATTTCACGATGGACTCCTCCTTAAACTGTTTCGGATTCGGTTATTCTCTTCACCCTGTTACACCAATATGATTCTATATGCATTCTTTAAGTGTGGGTACTTAACTGCCTATTGGCTTCTGTTTCGGGTTCTTCGGCCGACGTTCATCTAATGATTTTTCTGACGTTTCGCCAGCACGAGTGGCTGGCATTGTCAAAGCTTCACCCTTCATTGCCGCAATGGAGGGTGAAGCTTTGACAATGCCAGCCACTCGTGCTGGCGAAACGTCAGAAAAATCATAAGATGAACGTCGGCCGAAGAACCCGAGACAGAAGCCAATAGGCAGTTTGTCAACAAGTGGCCACGAAAGCCTTAACAATTTTGTAGTGGGTACTTAGTTGAACATCCTGCAAGGTTTGTTACTCCCAAAGACTTCACCTTAGTTCTTGGTTGTCCATATCTTCACTGTAACGAGCCATTTTCCATTCGATGTTCATGGTGCAAGTTAATGGTTTAGTTTGAACATTTCTAGAATGTCAACGATCCCAATTTTCTGAAGCGTAATACATACAGCCCAAAGAAGGTTGATCTCTGCACCTCCCAGACATTCATTTTCTGTCACCAACCTGACGCGGACTCTAGTATTTTCCATGTCATAACAGATAACACAACACTCCAAATTAACCTTTCTGATGTCTGAACTTACGACATCGCACACAATGTTTTCCTTGTCAGCCAACTGCTATAGACGACATTCGCTGTCCTCTAATCACCACTGTCACCTGGATCGCTTCCCTGGAAGCAAGGTAAGATACGTGTGCATTTCTACGTTTTATTGGAGACGTGAATTGTGGCTCTCTGTCCGACAAGTAAGATGAACTACATGGATCAATACCTGTTTCTATATCAATCTCACTTGTTAAGCACGTATCGTTACCATTGACCTCTTCATGTACATTGTACGCACAGTCGAGCACACGCCCCACGGGGCTCTCCGCTCTTTGGCGGGTTCGTGCTTGGCTACGACGGCGCCCCAGCCTCTGCAACATCATTTTCCTCCCGTGCTGCATGTCTATCCTCCTGCTATTCTTTTCTCCCTTCGCTTGGGGAACATGTTTCCGATACTGACTGTGACAAAGGCAACGAAAGCCTGCAGACTTACATATTTCCGATAGTTTTGGGAATGTGTCCCGCATTTTCAGGAGTCTGATATCAGAACAGTCTCTTCACTGTTATTCGTTCCTCTTTTCTTTGTTGATTTCCCTTCTCCTATTCTTCCTCCGTTTCGGCATTTGATGTTCCTCTTTTTCTTCTTCCTCCCTTTGCGCACTTGAAGGTCGGCCGACGAGTCTGACGTGTAATTTACAGCCCCGGTTCGAAAGGTAGGGTCTGCACATACCCTCTCATACACGCCGGGCACAGGAGGAGGGGAGGGTGGGGGGTTTGATTGCCAACTGGTCCCTCTGTCAGATGTTTGGGAGGTGTGATCTGAAGTGTGAACAACCATGTAAGGCGCGTGTGGCTCCTCTGAGGGGTGCACCAGTGGGAGCACGCTATCGGAGACGCTGTCATTAATGGGGGATTCTCTCGCAATGGGCTAATTCTCTTCTTCACAGTCTATGTCTACTACATCCTCAATGCTCACATGCAATCTTTTTCTGACGTTTGACGGAGTAGTCCTTCCATCCAAGATCAAAGCAGGCTATGAAATTATCACAGTTCGTCAGTTCATTCCGAACCTGATAGGCACCTGATGCGCTGCTAACAGCGTCATCGTTGCTACCATACTCGAATGTCCTTTCGACACCTGGCCATGTCTCTAAACTATGTTAGGGATGCTCACGAAGGTGGTTGTCCATCTCCTTATTCCCACTGCTTCAATTGTCATGGCGACCATAAAGCCTCCCCCCTGTATAGTCCTATGTACCTCTAGGAGCGGGCCGTCCACGAAATCCCGGTGAAGGAAAAGGTACCTTACCCTCTTGCTCGTATGTTGTTGGTTAGTCGGCAAACCTGTATTTTACCATCCGGCATATACGTTACTGTTCTTGCTACATCTCGCTCGACGATGCACATTGTCATGACTAAATGCGGTTTCAAATTCAGAAACGTGGTTGTGAGATCGTTCAGCGTCACGGTAGCATCCCCATATCCTCCTCCTCCAGCTGTGCAGCAAGTCACCAAACATTCGCCTCACTGGTAGAAGTCACCTGTTATATTACCGGCTAGCTGGAAAGAACAGCAGCCAACACACATCTGAATCGTCGTTTTCCACTCACAAAGACCCCAGTAAATCAAACAGGGGCTAACGGTCTTCTCCTTCGACGGCTCGGAGGTCCTCTTCAATGATGTCGTCACATAATACGCTCACTCGGCGGACGTCCTCGTCGCCAGTCGCATTGCCAACCATTTTTCTGCTTTGGACTCTGGTGACCAACAGAGCGAGAACGCCGACGCCTCTGTAGATATCAGGGAGCAGAGTCTTCCATCCTCTGCCCTCGGAGGCAGTCATTCCTCGAAGGGTGGCACTCAGCAGCTGCCAAGGTGACACCCTTTCACTTTTTCCCTTCTTCCCTTTCCTCATCATGACTTTCCATAATGGAACGTTCGTAGTCTTGGATCCAGGAAAGAGGAATTAAAGCTGCTCTTGAAATCACAGCCTCCACTTGTTTCCTGGCACCAGGAAACAAAATTGCGTCCTCACTACCGCTTTGACCTCTCGTATTTCTTTCCAGCCCACTTTGACTTTCCTCCTGAAGGCGACTGTTGTTGCAGATATAATGCAAGTTTTTCTTTGTTTAGCGTTGCCATTGCTCTCTTTGTATGGACACCACTAGCACTGTAGAGCTGTTTTGAATTACTCTTCAACTAAGAGTTCAACATTGATCCGTAGTCTCATGTTGTGTTCATCATTGTATAGCTCCAGTCCTGCACCCTGTTTCCGTTAGCAGACAGAATTGTTGTTTCCATGGTAGACAATATGTGGGCCATCGAATGCTGTTGGACTTTTTCGATTCAAGGGATTCTTTGTGCGACAGCGGCGGCGGACGGCGGGCAGGTGCCCAGCTGATGCACGTCACATTGTGAGCTTCGTCTACTACTGCTGGCACCCCGTGATGGTGGGTGGAGGTAGTCATACTCCACATCGGACCCAGGACCTGCGAAGACTGTCTGGAAAGTCAGCAGACAGGGAATATAAGCCACTGATAACGCAATCTGACCTTTAATAAATGGAGTTGAAAAGAAAGTCTAAAGGAAAAGGACAAGATGCTCGTAAGTAGCACAACCGAATACTGAAGCGTATATGATGCGTAAACTGCATACAGGATGGTCTCAAAACATGTTATATCACATCTTATATATCCGATCTGTGCAAGGATAAATGTTTTGTCATGCAACATAATCGTGTACCGAGCGCGGTGGCGCAGTGGTTAGCACACTGGACTCGCATTTGGGAGAACGACGGTTCAAACCCGCGTTCAGCCAACCTGATTTCTCTAAAGCGCTTCAGGCAAATGCCGGGATGGTTCCTGTGAAAGGGTACGGTCGACTTTCCTCCCCATCCTGCCCTAGGCCGATAGGACCTATGACCTTGCTTTTTGGTCCCCTCCCCCGAATCAACCATTCAATTATAATCCTGTCATAAAGTAAAAAGGTGCGAGTAGGACAGCGATATGAAAGTTCCGTATATTTAATTGTGTATATAGATAGAAGTATCGAATATTTTTGCCTGTTAGTAAATTTATAATTTCAAGATACCAGTCTCTGGAATTCCAAGCCTTTCGAGAATCCTTCAATTTTAACGCTATATTGCAGTCTCTTTAAGAAGTATGATGCTGTGTTCCTTCTTGCATGCATGGATGTCCGAAAGAACAAGCTCTGCGGCGACTACAGATGTGCACCCATTTTAAACGCAAGGCGTGAGTGCTCTTCTCTTCAAGGCTCTATGGAACCCAAAATAATTATTCTGGTCAGTATTCTGATTGCCCAGTCCGGCCAAAACTCTGGGCTTCGTGATAAGATAAACCTGCAGTTTCTTGGTCCTGGCAAAGATGATTCGCTCTCACCATCATAGGTGGCTCGTGAATGGCTGACTGGTTCAAGAAGTCTGTTACGCTGGGAAAGGAGCAGTTATGTGATGGATGAGAGCCGGTCGCTCAGTAAAGTGGACACATTTCAAGGTTATAAAGGGTGGTCAGAAACTGTCTGAAAAACTTGCAAGGGTTTTGCAGGTCAGTTTGTATGAAAAAACGTCGTCAGTCCCTTATTGAGGTAGGATAATTCGAGCAACATTGTTGATCTGTCTGTCGGATTTCAATGAAAACTTCGGTTCACCAAAAGAAGTATTTCGGGAGTAGGAAGTTTCTGTACCATCCCGATTTTAGTCTTCTTTCTCATTTCCGTAATCATCCATAACAACATAAAAGTTCGTTTGACTGCGCAAATACTCCACGCATCCTCCCTCCCCCCACTCCCCCTAACCACCAGCACTACGCCGAACAAGAAATTGAACGCGCCATAGTATGTCATGCACTGAAGTGAACAATACATTCCTCAAGTTACAGTTTCAAGGCATTTCGAGCGAGAAAATAATAACCATCTTGACGATAAGTTCGAATTTCTCGTGGTAGGTGATATATCAGTTTCTAAATACTCAAGCTGAGAGATAGTGTACTCGTTCCTAATATTATTGATTTCGAGTTGTCAATGGTCAGGATGTATAACTAATTTCCCTTATGAAGACAAACACACTTTGATATGTATTCATCGTGAAGTATGAAAACATTGAAGAATTTCAGTGTAGAGTCTTCTTACCAAGTGAAATATAGCATTGCTATTTCTCTAATCGCGATTCTACATCTACATCTACATCTATATCCATACTCCGCAAGCCACCTGACGGTGTGTGGCGGAGGGTACCCTGAGTACCTCTATCGGTTCTCCCTTCTATTCCAGTCACGTATTGTTCGTGGAAAGAAGGATTGTCGATTTGCTTCTGTGTGGGCTCTAATCTCTCTGATTTTATCCTCATGGTCTCTTCGCGAGATATACGTAGGAGGGAGCAATATACTGCTTGACTCTTCGGTGAAGGTATGTTCACAAAACTTTAACAAAAGCCCGTACCGAGCTACTGAGCGTCTCTCCTGCTGAGTCTTCCACTGGAGTTTATCAATCATCTCCGTAACGCTTTCGCGATTACTAAATGATCCTGTAACGAAGCGCGCTGATCTCCGTTGGATCTTCTCTATCTCTTCTATCAACCTATCTGGTACGGATCCCACACTACTGAGCAGTATTCAAGCAGTGGGCGAACAAGCGTACTGTAACCTACTTCCTTTGTTTTCGGATTGCAATTCCTTAGGATTCATCCAATGAATCTCAGTCTGGCATCTGCTTTACCGACGATCAACTTTATGTGATTATTCCATTTTAAATCACTCCTAATGCGTACTCCCAGATAGTTTATGGAATTAACTGCTTCCAGTTGCTGACCTGCTATTTTGTAGCTAAATGATAAGGGATCTATCTTTCTATGTATTCGCAGCAAATTACACTTGTCTACATTGAGATTCAATTGCCATTCCCTGCACCATACGTGAAATCGCTGCAGATCCTCCAGCATTTCAGTACAATTTTCCATTGTTATAGCCTCTCGATACACCACAGCATCATCTGCAAAAAGCCTCAGTGAACTTCCGATGTCGTCCGCCAGGTCATTTATGTATATTGTGAATAGCAACGGTCCTATGACACTCCCCTGCGGCACACCTGAAATCACTCTTACTTCGGAAGACTTTTCTCCATTGAGAATGACATGCTGCGTTCTGTTATCTAGGAACTCCTCAATCCAAAGCAATTCTAGCAAAGTACGGCATTCTTAATTCTGTCAAAGATAATTTCCCTACACAGAATGGTTCAGCTACCCTTACTTATGAGTTTTATGCATCCCACAATGCCTTCAAGTACGACGTTCATTACCTTGCCGACTAAATCGATCAACATTCACAACAAATCAGCCTGAATTATTCTTCGGCCAACGCTCAGAAATTTGTGTAGAAAATCATAGATTTATACCAATTGTAATAGAAAGAAATTCAGTAAATTTATTTATCAAGTGATTCTCTAAGATATTTTAAGGAGTCAGTTAAAATACATAACATTAGGGTGTCAATCTAAAATAAGTAAATAATTATAACACCTTGGAACATCAGATGACTGAATGTAAGCAATGGTCTCTTAAAGCAAATAATAGCAAATTAACGGCTACTTCTGATGAGGAATTTTAGTCCAAATCCCTCAAATATCACCGCTCATAAGATTCTCTCTAGTTTCATATTGTCTCACTCATTACGTGCAAACTACTAGTCCTGGACGAAAATGAGGGTAACCTCTTTGTAGGAAATTTGATGTAGTTAAATTTTGTAGTGGAACACCAGTTGTCTAGATCCTGTAGTTTCCGAATTATTAATGAAATACTCTCAAAACTGACCTTAAAATGCGCTTTTCTTTAATAAGTCAAGAGTCACAGCCTCCATAGAAAATGCATCCTGATGTAGACGTTAAATTTACTAGAGAAAGCCCGACACCGAACCCAGGGTTACTGTGGGGTTCGGCCCCTGGTGGACCCCCCCCCCCTTTCCCCCAGGGAACGCCTCACACCAGACTAGTGTATGATTGCGTGGTAGAGTAATGGTGACGTACGCGTGCGTGGAGAACTTGTTTGTGCAGCAATCGCCGACATAGTGTAGTTGAGGCGGAATAAGGGGAACCAGCCCGCATTCGCCGGGCAGATGGAAAACCGCCTAAAAGCCATCCACTAACCGGACCTCGACACAAGTCCGCCGGGCGGATTCGTGCCGGGGACCAGGCGCTCCTTCCCAGTCCGGAAAGCCGTGCTTAGACCGCTCGGCTAACCATGTCGACTGTCCTTAGGTTAGGTTTACGTAGTTCTAAGTCTAGGGGAGTGATGACCTCAGATGTTGAGTCCCATAGTGCTCAGAGCTATTTGAACCATTTGAGCTGCGATGATGCCAATCCCTCTGTCCGATTGTGATTGTCATCAGAGTCATCGAGGAAGAATTGTAAACACGGTGTGTTGGTTGTTACATTTATCTTGATGACGCTTTCTATTTAGAAAATGGAAGATATCTGGGCCATTCGCTACGAAAGCAGGTATTGCAGTGTCTGTCAAGTAAATGGTAACGTATAGCTTACGGTTTTAAGTGTAACAGGAACGCATTGGTTGTTCTATATTTTCTCGCCGTTGAGCAACGGACAAGGCGTTGTATTTCAATGTCAGCCTCCTATTTCCGGGGTCCGTTATTTCAGGTAGCGGCTCAGACGTCCGAAAACAATGCACCTGCTGGGTGACAGCAGAGGGGAGTGAATGGCCGCCCCCGCGTCGCCTTGTTAGCGTTTACGACGCGGCGCTGGGGCACCTCCACAGAGGTGACGTCACGGGTCGTCACGGCTGCGTGTAACAGGCGGCGCGACAACTCTGCCGCGGTAGACGCCGGGCGCGCCTCCCCTTTTACAGCTGCGGGCAAGCGGCTTTACTGCCGCGGCGAGAGCGACTTGGCAGCACCCCACACACGCTCCGGTAACAGCTTGGGCAGACAGCGGCGACAAACAGCTGGCGTATCTCTTCTGCCTGACGGGCTGTAATCCAAGCGCGGCCGCACCCCTGCCGACTAACCATTTCCAACGAAGTGCAAGCCTTCCACCTTCGCTGTAATACAGTGAAGTACAGAACAGTGAATAAAAAAATAAAAAGTAACCTCATGCTTTTGGTGAGATGGTAAGAAATAAAATAAAGCAGAGAAACCTTTGTCTCTCCTTTCAGCGATGTCGAGATCATGTACAGCGAACGACGCGCCCGTTGAAAATTTAAAGTTCATTGTTCAACTTACAATCCTAGAATTTTAAAGAGAGCTGAAATATGAAACCTCCTGGCAGATTAAAACTGTGTGCCCGACCGAGACTCGAACTCGGGACCTTTGCCCTTCACGGGCAAGTGCTCTACTTGCGGAATTGAAGCTGTGAGGACGGGTTGTGAGTCTTTGCTTGAGTAGCTCAGTTGGTAGAGCACTTGCCCGTGAAAGGCAAAGGGTCCAAGTCTCGGTCCGGCACACAGTTTTAATCTGCCAGGAAGTTTCATATCAGTGCACACTCCGCTGTAGAGTGAAAATCTCATTCTAGATCTGAAATATGTTTGTCTAGTGAATTTTGTAGCCCCTGTACTGTTCAGTTCTGTGACAGCTCATTTCATGTACGTGACTCTGAGCATCATGTATTTAAAATTTAAATGTATGTGAAATCTTTTGGGACTTAACCGCTAAGGTAATCAGTCCCAAAGCTTACACACTACCTAACCTAAAATATCCTAAGGACAAACACACCCATGCGCGAGGGAGAACTCGAACCTCCGCCGAGACCAGCCGCACATCTCATGACTGCCGCGCCTCAGACCGCTCGGCTAATCCCGCGCGGCATCATTTAATGACAGTCAAATTTCGCTCTGATCCATCTCATTCCTTACTTTATACAAATCATTTCGTAGAGCACTTTTTAGTTGCAAATATTTATTTTATTTTCGTATTTTGTTCATAGGGTTTTAATGACATTTAAATATTTCACCAATGCAACTTACTTGCAATGTAGCTAAGCCTTGTTATCACTTCATCTATGGATTTGTTAAGTATTTCAATTATGACACAAATCAATAATTAGTTTTTAAGTACCCTGTCAAATTTTGACACTAATTAATGATAAATGAAATAATTCAGATGAAAACGTATTATCTAAAAGGGCTTATAATTCAAAACCGTGTGACTTTTAAATATCGTATACCCTGTCGGCCACATCCTGTGGTCTAGAATTGCCTTAGCTACCCTACTTTTGAAAACCAACATTAGCTACATAAATTGCTTTAGATGCGTGTGATGTCGGTTATTTTAAACTCAATGTGTCTGTAACTAAAACTGAGTACAATGAAAGGCTATCTATAGTACGCAGAATGACTTCCTTATCAATCACAACACACAGCGTAATTGGGTAAAAGTTTACATGTAACAAGCAGAAACAGCTGTGCCACAAATTCTACCCTATCTATAGTGAACATATCCAAGCCCACAGGACCGCCGACATGAACACATTGGGGCTTCAAACCATGAAATCAAGGAAATGTATTTGTATCCGCCATAACGGTCACGTGAAACCTTTTGTGGAATGGGTGTATGTAGCAGTTCATTTAGGCCATAATCAGTTTGTTTGTAGATCTTCAATGGATTAGCAAATTCTAGGTGACGTTGTGTATCATAGTGTAGATTATCTATATATTGAATTACTGTATTTGATGCATTTGTAATTGTCATTTATTAGCTTATGGTTTGATTCCGCATGGAAGGTGGTCAACCTAGTTACGTGGTTGTTAAATCATCTAATCGATATGTTTTCTGCCTGTCTGAAGATCAACGTCAGGATTGAATAGAAATTCGTCATAAGTTGCAGCTCCTCTTATAAACTGACTCAGTTTTGTGGCATGATAACCCCTGCACGTTGACTGAAATCAGCTCAGGGTCCAAGTAGCATTTTACGTATGTGACAAATGGCCATTATGTCGTTGGACGGCACTGTCATTGTCTATTATCATGTTCTAAGCCTAACCAGAATGCTAGTCCAAGAAATGGTCGCATTATGAACATCTAATTCAGCTGTATAATTATCGCAGTAGTGTCTTCTATAATAGCACTATCATCTGTGAGATTGGCTGGCGAAGAGTTCTCGGGCCTCCAGCCGGGTGGCGGTGTCTTCAAACAGCGACGTTTGGACGAGTGACATACTCATCATCTTCTGGCGAAGTGCCGAGACTTTGCGGATGCCGGTCCCTTTATACCTGCGGTGTGCCCCCCACCACCTGGCCGCGGGAGGCTGGGTCCAGAGGAGCCGGCGGGCGAGGTGGAGGGGGAAGCGGGTGCGCCGTTCGTGTCTCCGTCAGAGCATTCTGATTGCGTCTCGTGAGCTGGACGGTTCTTGTTGCGTTCCTGGCGTATTGCGGCTAATGCTGGATTCCAGGCCGCGCTCAGTTGATAGCCTTCGTCCCTGTTCACAAGGTTCTCGTGGACCCGTATTTCTATTGATTCTTTAATGACGCTATCCCAATAGCTCCCGGCTCGGCATAGCACCCTGGTGTTTTCGAAGTCAAAGGTGTGGTTTTCTTTGATGCTATGTTCAGCTATAGCAGATTTCTCTATCTGTCCAAGTCGAACATGCCTGATGTGTTCCTCGCACATTTTAGAGATGCAGCGCTGCGTTTGACCAATGTACTGCACACCACATTCGCAGGCAATGTTGTATATACCAGGTGTGTTTAGTTTGAGTGGGTCTTTAGCTGAGCCCAGCAGCTCTTTCGTCTTCGGCGGTGGTCGGAAGACGGTATTTATGTTAGATTTTCTTAATAGCCTCCCGATTTTGGCTGATGTTGGCCCCAAATATGGAAGAAATGCGAGTCTCTTGTTAACTTCCTCTTCCTCTTCTTGAACTTTGTCAGCCTGTCTCCTCTTGAAGGCCCTGCCAATCTGTGTTTCACTGTACCCGTTTTTCAGAAGTACCTATCTTAGGTGGTGTAATTCGTCTGAGAGGCTTTCTTTGTCACAAATGACGTGCGCCCTATGCACCAAGGTGGTCAGTACTGACTGGCGTTGCGCCGGATGGTGGCAGCTGGTTGCATGTAGGTACAGGTCTGTGTGTGTCTTTTTTCTATATACTGAATGGCCCAGCGTGCCATCCGCTTTCATCCTGATCAGTATGTCCAGGAATGGAATACAGCCATTCTCTTCTACTTCCATCGTGAAGGTGATATTCTCATGTATGCTGTTTAGGTTGTCCATAAACTCCTCCAGTGCCTGCCTGCCATGCTGCCAAATCACGAAAGTGTCGTCCACATAGCGGAAGAAGTGCCTGGGTTTATGGTGAGCAGTTTGTAGTGCCACCTCCTCAAAGTGTTCCATATAAAGATTCGCGATCCCTGGAGCAAGGGGAGATCCCATGGCCACTCCATCCACTTGTTCATAATGCTCTCCATTGCACTTGAAGTAGGTGGTCGTAAGTGCATATTCAAAGAGCTTCACTGTTTCAGGCTCGAAGTGCCGATTAAGGAGCGCCAAGGCGTCTTGTAGCGGTACTTTTGTGAACAAGGAGGTGACGTCGAAGCTCACGAGTAGGTCATCACTCTGTATTCGGATGTCCTTCAGTATTCTAACGAAATCCGCGGAGTTTATCACGTGATGACTGCAGTGTCCCACCAGTGGTTTCAATAGTGTCGCCAGGTATTTGGCCAGTCCATAACTGTGCGAGTTGATAGTGTCCAGAATCGGCCGTAGAGGCACCCCATCTTTGTGAATCTTGGGCAACCCATACAGGCGCGGTGTCGTTGGCGCTCTGGGATACAGCCGTTTCTGCACTGCCTCTGGTAGATCTGAGTTCTTCAGTAGCGCCACGGTTTTCCTGGTCATCGTCGATGTAGGGTCCTTGTTGAGCTTCCTGTAGGCTGGGTCTTGCAGCAGAGAGCAGATTTTCTGTTGGTAGTCGACTGTGCGAATCAGCACCGTCGCATTTCCCTTGTCTGCTGGGAGGACCATGATGTCAGCATCATCCCTCAGTGCGCGGGTAGCCTCTCGCTCCTGCTTAGTAATGTTAGCTTTAGGGAGTCGTGACTTGTCGATTATTGTCATTAATGAATCAATAGAAATACGGGTCCACGAGAACCTTGTGAACAGGGACGAAGGCTATCAACTGAGCGCGGCCTGGAATCCAGCATTAGCCGCAATACGCCAGGAACGCAACAAGAACCGTCCAGCTCACGAGACGCAATCAGAATGCTCTGACGGAGACACGAACGGCGCACCCGCTTCCCCCTCCACCTCGCCCGCCGGCTCCTCTGGACCCAGCCTCCCGCGGCCAGGTGGTGGGGGGCACACCGCAGGTATAAAGGGACCGGCATCCGCAAAGTCTCGGCACTTCGCCAGAAGATGATGAGTATGTCACTCGTCGAAACGTCGCTGTTTGAAGACACCGCCACCCGGCTGGAAGCCCGAGAACTCATCGCCAGCAGTATACGCCGGGAAAGCATACATTCACATCTGTGAGATTATTTCTGCCCATTTCCGCGATATTTTATGCACTGTCCAAGAGGCAAATGTACGCTGTTTTACGGTGTTTAACGATGACTAAGTTCGTAGCCATGCCACTCGGCATGTTTATTGCTATTTTTGGGCGTGCTATGACTGGTATTAGCTGCCTACCCTTTAGGTGCGTGGAGCTAATAATTCTGCTGGCATTTTGGGTCATCGCCAGTCGTGCGATGAAGCATTTCTGGAAGTCTTCGTACTTCGCTGGCGCCATGAGCGCGCCGTAATCAAAATGTATTATGAGGCACGGGCACGTACAGTGCGAGTCACGGTGGTGTGGCGAACCTCAGGGTTAGGAATAGTAAGAAGGGGACGATTGAGGAGGACCAACCTACATCGGAGAATTAATTTAAGTTATTGTACTTCATCATAGTGATGATGCAGCAAGAGAAAGACTGGAGACATTTTTGTTATATTTAAAGCTACGCATAACCAGGACTTACTGACATATGTGCAAGAGCAGAGCAGTTGTAACGAGAGAGAGCATCTATGCAGACGAATGGGAGCGTAGTGTCTGGTAACTTGAGCCGGAAGTACTATGAACAGCACATAGCATAGTCATAATCTTATAGTAGAGAGGGCTTACAGGTAAAGTTGACAGGTGTTGGGTAAAAGAAAAACAAGTAAATGGTAAATGTTGTGTAGGATCAGCATGTAGGGTGACGAGTGAATAAGGTACCGGCCCATTGTAGTGGTACACATGATGGGAAATGGTACTGATACTACTCTCACACAAAGGTCATAGGCGCTTCACGCCAAATTTTAAGACAATTGTAACTGTTAAGGATGTAATGTTTAATCAGTATGATAACAATTTTTATTACGATCACTCACATACTCATGTATGCATTCATACTGGATTTGTCCAAACACCTTATTTTTGTGTTCTATTCATAAGAAACTATTAGTAAAAATGAATGTAGAACTTTGGCACTGAAGTGTATTACAAGGACTGTGGACATCTTAGGAGATGTCAAACCGCTTCTCGCATCCTGTGGGGCGCCGTGAGGCAACACTCTGTAGCCACAACGACAACCTGCTGAGTGGAGGACCGGTCGGCAACGCTAATGAATGTCGGGACATCTGGAATCGTCCAACCACCTTCACAGCCAAACACGAATAAAAGTAAAGGGGGGACTGCGCCACACACAGCAGCACCCGTGTACCAGCCTACCCTGGCTGGCTACAAATGGAGGTGGTCCACCGGACATTGGTGGCCTGCATTGATGTCACGTCACCCCCTCGATAGCCTCGCGGATGACCTGACGCCGGAGTATCTGACAGCTGCTAGTAACCGCCCGCCTAGCGGTTATCAATGGGTCCTACTCGAGGGTTGACCCTGATGTCACATTACGCCTCAAAGGTCTTGCAGACAATCTGGCGTCACAACAAGTCTTAGACGAATGCACCAGGTAGACACATCCCTCAGCAGATGACGTGCAGAGTCGGTCACGATCGGGATGCGTTGGTTCTCCATTCGTCCACCATCACACAGACGGGCACTGGCAGCTGTTGAGGCATCACCGACTACCCACTGGCAAATAGAGGGACAAGAAAACATGATTAGGAGACGGGTTGTGCACTAAATCCAACACCATCTCAAAACAGAGTCGAAGGGAAGACTGTACTCCTTCAGGTACCAGGTCGAGAAACAATACAGGGCAGAGACATCAGTTCCTGAGTTCGAGATGTTGGGAACAGCCACACTTGTGTCTCCCACCAGACATTATCTCCATTACACTTCATAGCGTCTGAGACTGCCAACTGCTGCCAGATTGAGATGATGCCAAAAGCCATGCTCCATTACTGATACTGCCATGGACAAGATGGAGCACCAGAGCCATTGGCTGCTGCTGCTACATTAAGCACTGAGTGAAGAGCACCCCTCCATCTGGTGCAACCTCGATGCACCTCGATGCTCCAGACAGTCCAGAGACCATTTGTGTGAGCGTTTAGCACCATGTTCTATGTATGTATCTTTGTAAATGTGAATTGTCTCTCCAGGGACCCTTGTGGAGGAAAGGCGAGGATGTCTCGTGACTTTTATTTTCATATAATTCTCTATATTCTCTTGTGAAACGTTTTATTTTTGGCACAGCTACTCTAGTGAACCTGATGTGCCAAGCGTTTATGTAAACTCTGTTTTAAAAGTGCGTTATACAAATGTCTTGTAATAGAAACAAAGTTTCACTGACCTAGGAAATAAGCAGAAGAGATAACACATGTTAGATGCTTGTTTAGACACTGAGAATGACTGTGGTTTTTAAACTACAATTTTTTTCGTTTATGTATTATGTTTATAATGGATGACTGGGATCTGGTTGATGACTGAGCAGGGGTAAATCAATGAGGCACAGAACTTAGAAACCCACAAATCTGTAATATTGTTAGGGACGTAATTCTTCTCTGAGCTCATAAACAGTGTGACTAAAAATACGGCTTCAAAAACGTTTTAACCGCTTAATAATGTAGGAGTCAAGATTGTCTGATTCTCCAGTAGGGAGATGAATACTATTAAGATTAGGACAGGCCGATTGGTAGAGCAAGTGAGTTAGAGTGGAGACATAGAGCTATTCAAGTCTTACTGGCATGAACCCACGGTGGGGGCGGTGGATGAGTGCTTTTAGCGAGTTTACTAAGCTTCGTGGAAACGGAGGAGCGGAGAAACTTGGTCTTCAGATTCAGACTCCAGTCTGGAGAGGAGATTCAGGTCTTGACACTTGTTATGAGTCACTTGCTCTCGGAACACTGTCCTGAGTGTGACTTCGCACTGGCATTCGTCTTAGCTGGGGAGCCTGTGCTGTAGTCTTAGCTGTACCGACAGTTTAAATCTCAGTTATGTCGGACAACTTGCTGTGCTAAGGAAAATCTTATCCTCATGAGGTCTGCCACCGTGACGTTTGATCTTCTTGTGTTCACTGCCGTATGAGTGAGTGAAATTGGTTAGTGGTATCACCGACGAACGAGTATGCTATCCGCGGGAATCTGCCTAGATTTCAGGTCTCCATCAGAGAGAAGTTCACAATCTAACAGAACGACAGCGAGCCGATTGGTATTTTTGTGCCCACGATAACGAGTTGCAGGCGCCGCACATCGCAACTCTGCAGACGCTAGCACCACGACGGTCACCTGAGACAGCGCTATGCATGGAGGAAGGGGTACACCACTGCTGCATCGGCTTGTTAGGACAAAGGGAATCACAGTCTCACCACTTGTTCTCAGTTGCACCAACGCAGTATATCTTCTGTGTAGGATACATCTGTCAAAGTGTATTCAGCGTTAGATAAATTCAGATTGTGTTATCCATGTTTCAAGCCAGGGCAAACAGATAAACCTTAGTCTCTGCCAATCAAACGACACTCACTGGAGTGCTGACTATTTGTTGAGTGTGTTTGTGTTGCCAGCAGTACGTGATTTATTCGTCGTCTCGTTTAACTTGTATTGTTTGCCATAGTTTAAGATCAATTAGTTTTGCCATAATTTTTGATAAAATATTAATCCCATGTTGGTACATTAATCTCCCATCACTAATCCGTTACAATAATGACAAGGCCACCATTTCATTAAAGTATTTCAGCAGTCAGGTTTTGATTACGCGAAGATGATAACCTCCAATGCAGGCTAGGAACAACAGCCACTGTCAGACGGCAGAATCAGTTTAGCAAACACTTGGCCAGGTCGACAAGTGAAAGGTTCACATGGCTCCGAGCACTATCTGACTTAGCATCTGAGGTCATCAGTCCAGTAGACTTAGAACTACTTAAACCTAACTTACCTAAGGACACCACACACATCCATGCCCGAGGCAGGACTCGAATCTGCGACCGTAGCAACAGCGCGGTTCCGGACTGAAGCTCCTAGAACCGCTCGGGCACAGCGGCCGGCCAAGAGAAAGGCTTACAAGCTAAAATGATTGCTATCAGGATGTAAACTTACAGTCGCCTGTAGTTTCTCGAATCAAACCGCAAGTCCAGTGTAAAGTTGTAGTATGGTTTCCGGATGATGGTGCTCCAGCTCACTGCCCTCTTGAGCGTCGGGCTGAAACATGAATACAGACAGAACATTCCCACCTGCCTCACTTGTTTACAGGTGACCTTTTCAATCACTGAAACCTAAGCTGTCAAAGATCTTTTATATTAACCCGCAAGAGGATCTACAATCCCTCCACTGGAATGCATTTTCGGCCATATCTTCTTATGACCTCCTTGGCTCCTTACCCTCTCCAGGATCGTTTACTGCCGTTTGTAACCATTTAGCAAAATCACCCTGTGTATACATCTGCTCTGGCTGCAACGTAACACATTCCACTTAAAAACTACAAATTAGTTAAAGACATGATCTGCCAGTCGGCATTGATTTACATCAGTGTGACAACTTGAAAATTTTTGCCGGACCATGTTCGAACTTGGGTCTCTTGCTTACTAGGCAGATGCGCTGACCACCACTGCAGCCGGACGCAGAGGTCACTGCAACTGCACGGGTAACCCTATCACGCCTCCCGTCAAACCCAAATTTTTTGCTTATACCACAAACTACTGATGTATCGACCATGCTCGTTAGGCCCATTACCCCGGCTTCGCGTCGGTAGCTGTGAGCGTTCAAACTTGGTGTGCATCTACACTGAAGAGATCACTCACCGTCATCACCGCAACTGCACATATGTTGTCTGTTCTTTCGGACATTTCCGAAAGACCAGATACCAGTTTGAACCTGCAGCCGCTGTTAATCAAAACACAAAGGAGTTAAAGACGTCAGGTGCCAGTGGGCATTAATTTAAATGAATAGGGCAAATTAAATGTTTCCCCGAGACATTGAAATCTCTTTTTATTATCTACGATAATGATAGAAGCAGAAGAAGCGAAATAGAGATTGTGCTGCGGCCGGGACTCAAACCCGGCTCTTCTTCCTTGTTAGGCAGAAATGCTAAACATTATACCAAGGCCGTACGATGTTCAACATTGCTGCACGAACTACCTAGTCTCAGCGTCCTCCCCATCAGAAACTTCAGTTAATTTTTCCCTTCCATATTGTCACTACTGCAAGCGCGCTCCGATATTGGCAAGCACCCAAGTATTGGAAGTAATTGGACGTCCTTGTACCATTGTCTCAGGGAAACATTTAATTATACGCGAATATCAGAGAGCCCTGGCAGCAGTAACAATATGTAAGAGAAAACGAAGTTCATGTTGGAGAGGGCACTCAGCTTAGGTACTTCATGCAGCAATGTTGACTATCGTACTGCCGTGGTGTAATGGTTAGCATTTCTTCCTAGCAAGAAAGAAGAAACGGTTTCGAGTCCCGTCCGCAGCACAGATTTTTATTCATTTCGTCTGCTTCGAACATTATTGTAGAATAGGGAAAATTGAATATTTCAGCCCGGTCTTGGTGTGAAACCGGCTCTCCTGTTCTGTACATAGATGCGCTGACCATTACACGATCTGGGCACGGTGATCACCTCAAGTGCATCTACCAATTCAGCACACCTCCCGTCACACCCAAATTCTCAACTTGCACCACACTCTACTGATGTAGTGCCTCTGCTCAGTAGCCTCATTACTCGCGGCACCTCGCTGAAATCTGCGCTGAAGAGATCATTGGCCATCATCGGTGTAGTAATATAAGTGGTGCCTGTCCTTTCAGGCATGTTCGACAGAACAGGTACCACATTTCGAAGAGATTAAAGTAGTATCGTCACATGTAAAATACTGTTGGGGAAAAGTTAACGAAAGGTTGCGTTTTATTGGAAGAACACTTAGAAGATGCCCAAAATTTTCTAAACCGATGGCGTATACTAGGCTTGTCCTGTACCTTATGGAAACTGCTGCGCGGTATGGCATTTTCAGCAGACAGGACTGACGGAGAACGTTGAAAATTTCAAAGAGGGGCAACTATGTATTGTCGCAAAATAGGGGTCATGATACGGGGTTTACAAGTTATTAAAATGAAGGAGAGTTTCGTTATGGCGAAGTCTTTTCACAGAATTCATGTGACCATCTTCCTCCTCTGAAAACGAAAACATTTTGTTGATTCGTACAACAGGTTACGTGATACAGCCACAAAGTTAAAAATTAAAGACGCTAGATGTGAGGGCTTTAGAAGCGCAGCATGTGGATCAGACCATTTCACAGACAAAGCAAAAGTTCTAATAAACTATAACAGATCCCTTCGTAAGAACGAAGAGAACAGTAAAACAGCTGAAGCACTCACGTATAGAGAGTCGTTTGAAAAGTCCGTGCAAAAATAAAAATTACGAGTACTTACGTGTTTTGCGTAAACCTTTTTTTATTTTTCAGCTTACTCTCCTTTTAGAATTATACACTTCGTCCAACGCTGTTCCAATTTGTTGATCGCTTCCGAATAACAGGAATTGTCCAAGTCTGCAAAATAGCTATTAGTTGCTGCAATCACCTCATCGTTTGAATAAAATCTTTGTCCTGCCAGCCATTCATTCAAATTGGGGAACAAACAGTAGTCCGAGGGAGCCAAGTTTAAAGAATAGGGGGGATGTGAAACGAGTTGGAATCCTATTTCCATTAATTTTGCTGGTGTGTGTGCTGGCGTATTGTCGTGATGGAAAAGTACTTTTTGCGGTCCAATCGCCGGCGTTTTTCTTGCAGCTCGGTTTTCAAACGGTCCTATAACAATGAATAACAAACGCCTGTAATATTTTTAACCTTATCCAGATAGTCGATGAGGATTATCCCTTGCGATTCCTAAAAGAGAGTCGCCATAATGCTTTCGGCCAAAGGACTGGTCCTCGCCTTTTTTGGTGCAGATTCTCCTTGGGTAACCCATTATTTAGATTGTTGTTTGGTCTCAGGAGTATAGTAATGTATCAATGTTTTATCCACAGTGACGAAACGACGCTTTAAGTCCTGCGGATTCTTCCTGAACAGCTGCAAATCACCCTTGCAACACTTCACACGATTCCGTTTTTGGTCAAGCGTGAGAAATCGCGGAACCCATCTTGCGGATAGCTTTCTCATTTCCAAATGTTTATGCAAAATGTTATGTAGCTGCTCATTGGAGTTGCCTACAGGACTAGGGATCTCACGAACCTAAATTCTTCTGTCATCCATCACCATATCATGGATTTTATTAATGATTTCTGGAGTCGTAACATCCACAGGGCGTCCAGAACGTTCAGCATCACTTGTGCGCATATGGCCACTCCTAAAATTTTGAAATCACTTATAAACAGCTCTGATCGAAGGTGCAGAGTCACCGTAATGTTTATCAAGCTACTCTTTAGTCTCCTGAGGCGTTTTGCCTTTCATAAAGTAATGTTTAATCACCATACGATATTCTTCTTCGTCCATTTTTTGACAGTCACTCGACTTCCTTGATTCACACGAATGTCAAACTCTAAGAAATAGAACAATACGGCTGGAACTTCTTTCGAAAGATACTACTAACTAAACATGACCTCGATGCGTGCCGGTGGTGCCATCTCTCGGACTTTGCACGGACTTTTCAAACGCTCCTCGTGATATGGGATGTTTACAAAAAGATTCTATGAAGTTACTACACAAGACGAGGTTGGCCTGAAAATTAAATAATATTTGGGATATCAGTGAATCCCTATCCTTAGTCGTATAGTCGGCAATTCCAGGCTACTGCCGAACGCAGCGGCAAAGAGAGGTCCCCACTCGGGCAGAAGCTGCCGCGCCGGATTACTTCTGGGAAAGTCCCACTGGGACGCTGCGAGAGTCCAGCACACCGCCGGTATTGCGCGGACTGCGCGGGACAGGGCGAACGCTACGTGTTCTTCTACAGTCTGCTACGTCCACATAAGCTTCCCACACCTCAGGCTCTTACGTGTGCAGCGAATTGCGTTGCAAAATTGACACTGCACGTGCGTTCGTTACATGCAACGTAGGAAAGTGATGATTTAAAGTCTCGTGAATTTATTTATTTACAGTTTGTTGGTGATACACTGTGATCAAAAGTGTACAGACACCCCCAAAAACATACGTTTTTTCATATTAGGTGAGTTGCGCTGTCGCCTGCTGCCAGGTACTCCATACCAGTGACCACAGTAGTCGTTAGACATCGTGACAGAGCAGAATGGGCCGCTCTGCGGAACTCACGGACTTCGAATGTGGTCAGGTGATTAGGTGTCACTTGTGTCGTAAATCTCTACGCGAGATTTATACACTCCTAAAAATCCCTAGGTCAGCTCTTTTCGATGTGATAGTGAAGTGGGAACGTGAAGCAACACGTACAGCACAAAAACACACAGGACGACCTCGTCTGTTGACTGACGGAGACCGCCGACAGATGAAGAGGGTCGTAATGTGTAACAGGCAGACATCATGCCAGAGCATCACACAGGAATTCCAGATTACATCCGAATACACTGCAAGTACTAAGACAGTTATGCGGGAGGTGACAAATCTTGGATTTCATGGTCGAACGGCTGCTAATAAGCCACACATCACGCCGGTAAATGCCAAACAACGCTTCGCTTGATTTAAGGAGCGTAAACATTGGACGATTGAACAGTGGAAAAACGTTGTGTGGAGTGACGAATCACTTTACACAGTATGGCGATCTGATGCCAGGGTGTGGGTACGGCGAATGCCCGGTGAACGTCATCTGCCAGCGTGTGTAGTGCCAACAATAAAATTCGGAGACGGTACTGTTATGGTATAGCCGTGATTTTCATGGAGGAGGCTTGCATCTGCTGTTGTTCTGCGTGGCGCTGTCACAGCACAGGCCGACATGGACGCTTTAAGCATCTTCTGGTTCAAAATGGTACAGATGGCTCTGAGCACTACTTCTGAGGTCATCAGTCACCTAGAACTTAGAACTACTTAAACCCAACTAACCTAAGGACATCACATACATCCATGCCCGAGGCAGGATTCAAACCTGAGACCGTAGCAGTCACGCGGTTCCAGACTGTAGCGCCTAGAACCGCTCGGCCACTCCGGCCGGCAAGCACCTTCTGGCTTCTCACTGTTGAAGAACAATTCGGGGATGGCGATTGCATCTTTCAACACGATGGAGCACCTGTTCATAATGCACGGCCCTTGGCGGAGTGGTTACACGGTAGTAACATCCATGTTATGGACTGGCCTGCAGCCTGCAGAATCTGATGTGTATCCTATGGAACACCTTTGGAATGTTCTGGAACGCCAACTTCGTGCCAGGCCTCACCTACCGACATCGATACCTCTACTCAGTGCGGAATGGGCTGCCATTCCCCAAGAAACATTCCAGCACCTGATTGAACGTATGACTGCCGGAGTGGAAGCTGTCAACAAGGCTAAGTGTAGGTCAACGCCATGTTGAATTCCAACGTTACCTTTGCAGGGCGCCACGAACTTGTAAGTCATTTTCAGCCGGGTGTCCGGATGATTTTGATCACACAGTGCATTCCGTGCGTCAAAGCGAGTCTTAGCTACTTGGTCACAAAACGAGTCAGAATAAAGTAGACAAAATGATGATTAGAAATTCACAATGCTGCCATTACAATCGGTACACCTTGCAAGAGTGTGTCTGATCTTGGAAGAAAATTTCGACTAAAGTGCTTGCCAAGCCTGATCACTCGTAAAACAGGCTGCTCCCAAGATCCTCGTTTCCATGTAAGTGTTGTGCAACGGAAAAGACAGCAAGTACCACAACTACTAAGAAATGAATGTAATGAAAATCTATGCCCCAGTAACAGAATTATGGCGAGGGAGTTACCATGTACAATAAAGGGAATCTGCGATATCTAACGACGAAAGTAATCGCGGTGTTATTGTTCAAAAATGTAGCACAATAGACAATATTTGGCGTTTGATAAACAGACTGGGAGATGTGTCTTGTATGTCTTGGAAGCCATAATGGACGAGAGGAAATTGGGCATTGTCTTCCGCTCACTTTTGATAAAATGTCATCAATGAAACTGGTGATCATGTCGCTAAGAGGAGCATTACGTGAGAACAATTCTGCTTGTCAGCAGTCCCTTACATAGATTTCAACTTGACCATGATGAAAGCTGCTTATAACAATTGGAACGTTGAATGGCAGACAACACAAGGACAGCCAGCTGGTAGCCCTGGACCCGAACGTCTCCTCTCGACCGCGGTTCACCTCCGTGAAGCTTATTAGAAGTAATGTGACCTCTTATGCGCATGAGGCTGGGACACGGGTGTTACCCCACCCACCTATAATGCTTGAAAGACATCGCTCGTCGACGTTGTGATCTGGACGCAACGGCGGTGACGGATCTGAACCATATCATTATGTCATGCGCAAAGTACTCGTTTTGCACTGGCAGTCTTGTACAGCAAATTTGTTAGTGTGAGGTTTCCCCCTCACTACCAGTGCCTCTGCTTTACTTCACGGGTTTTATACATATTATTCGCTCGCGAACTATTTAAAATATGCCAGTAACCAGCTTAGACCTATAAATTAGGTGGCTCAGGCAATTGGATTTAGAATTTGCTGAAAACGTATTGTAAAGCCGGAGGAAGCAGACCATAAGTTCCGGCCTCTGTAGGAATACCGAAAGAAAGGTCTTAGTGAAGGTGAAGGAAGAAACATACAGCTGTTAGTGTCTGTAAAAAAGGGTTCGACTACAATGACAGTTTTCTCACTATCTTTAAACAGACCTAACATGATTCATAGAAGATTATTTGTAAAGTGTGTGGTTATAACTGTCTGTCATGGAAAAATGATCAAGGAAGCGTAATTGCAAATTACAAAATTAGGCTGGACATTATATGTCTAGTACTGATGAAACGTGACACTATGCTCCAGCGATTTCACGAACGCCCATTTAATTTTAACAACTAAAACTTACTGTGGTAGTAAATACACCGAAAAAGAAGTAACACTGTTGCTTTCAGTGAGCATGAATGAACCCCACTAACTACCATCTATTTAGATAACGAAAGCAGCTAACGCTATTTGTTTTAGCAGTGTCACATCATTTTCTGTATGTTGCTGCTTTAACAAAATGACATGGCCAACATTGATGGGCTGTTTATCTTTGAAAAAAAAAGTCAAAAAATCGTTACGAAGAAACCTGCTTTTCTTGAACTACTGGGAAGTTCATAATAATCTTCCACCTAATGACCAGGTGAAAGACACTTTAGAATGACAACCGATTTTAAAACTTTTTATCCAAAGAATTTGTGGAGACGGTCTTGGATAGCAACAAGGACGGCCAGAGGTTGTGCATAACTGTTCTGGTAGTGATAACCATGGCTGAAGAAGCATGGAAGAAAGTTGCCCTGACGACGATTTACAACTGCGTCAGGAATTGCTGATTCATCAAGAAGCCCAACTTCAGCTACATGAGGGCAATGGATTCGGGTTGACACGATATCTGGGGGTCTCCCTTTTAATGAGAGGATAAGACAGACATTTGATCATTTCATGCATTCTGAGGATCCTATGGAAGTATGTAGTGCCCTGTGTGGGTGACGTTGACATTTTGGCTGCTCTGGATGCGAAGAACGAAGATGATGACGAAGCCACAGCAGAGGTACTAGAACAAGAAGGAGAAGGAGTAGCAAGGTCGACTCAGTGTGTGACTCTAAAAATGGTAATGTTGTCACGGGTAACGTTGCGCATCATAGATCCAGGGAACTGGATGTTGTTGTATTTTTGCTTTAGTCAAAATAGAAACATCACTTGATTTGACACCTCCGATATCGTTGAAGCAGAATAAAATCTGAAATTTTCTTATGTAAATTTTCGTTTTAAATGTTAAAATAAACAAAAATTTTTAAAAATTTCTAAAAATCTATCTTTTGAGGGTGTTACTGTTCTGTAAATATGACTGCCAGTAAAATTGCTGTAACATTGTTTAACTCTTTTACGATTTTTGGTGATTCCTCCTTAAGTAGTCAAACCTACATTAAATCGAACTTTCATTTATTCTATGTTTTTCTGAGGACCATTGAACTTCGAATTATCGAGTTGCACTCTATGTGTAATTAATCTAAAATGAGGCATCTATTTAGGTATTGTCATTCTGGTTTCACCATTGAGTATTGCTTTATTCTAAGGTACGGTACTATAAGATTTCTCTGCCTTGCATAATCCATCAGTTCAAAAATTTTCGACGCAGCAATGACAAAAAAGTACTATTTAAATAAAAACTGATAAAACACATTTTTGGAACGAAATAAAAAGTGTAAAATAATTTCAGCTTAACCCGTAAAGATTATTAACTCCATAAAGATAGTCCTGAACACTTGTACCCGTGAAATTTTATTGGCTACAACAGTACTTGCACATTTAAAACTAAAAACGTATGCAGCATGCAGTAGGTAACTGATGCATACAGAGTTCACTAGGTTCACTAACGATTTTATTGAACTGCAAATAATATCTATTGTTGTGTGATTTTGCTCAACGACAGCTAGTCTCACCATTCCCTCCTATTATGTGTGGCAAGCACCTCACGGTTTCGGATTAAATTTTCCAAGTGGTGTCATAACTATTAAAAATTCACACGCACAAATTTTCATGACTGTGGTTAACATTGGGTATGGGGAAAAAAGAAGTCATTTTATAATTTTTAACCCGTCTTAAAATGTGTTATTTGAAAAGGTTTTTATTTAAATGATCATTCTATGATTATTTAACGTTTTTTGTTTGAAATCATTCAAACAATTTCAAACATTTTGATGATACCACAACTGAAAAGCGTGGTAAATTTCATGTTTATTTCAGTTCTTCTTCACGTAAGTCTACCAATGTATTGCTTCCTCCTACGTGTATCTCACGAAAAATATATGAAGGTGAAAATTTGGAATACGAACTCATACGGATACTTGCAACGGTTCTTACCGCGAAACTTTTGCGAGTGGAACAGGAGAAGCGGGGTGTTGCAGTAGTACATAGAGCACCTGCCGCCATATACTAAACAAGAAAGCGAGTTAACGTGTCACTGTCATCCTCTTCTTAGCTATGTTTAACGTGTCAAGTCTATGGCTACTTCGGAAGTTACTTTAAAATCAGTTATGAAATCTGTACTGCACAGACAGGCAGACAGAAAAATAGAGTACCCCCGTGAAAGACAAGACAGTAAAGGGGGATTATATTGATTTGCCATCCACTTATGAGCTATATTGAAGGTTTCTAGCCTCTAGTTCATCGAATAGTTAGTTTAAAACCAGTTACAAAATTTGTACCAAACAAACAGACAAGAAAGCGACCTAATAAAACGTGTTGTAAAATAACAGTGAAGATGGTGATTTCTATGCTTCAAGTGTTCTGCATTAGCCGCCTCACTTTACAGCGCCCAAAACGTTGATACAACCATGGTAAACTGTAAGAAAGGTCCATGTTTAGAGTGTTGTTCAACTCGCACGTCACAAACACACTTCAGTCGGGCTTGGTGACTCATCAGAGACCAAGTACGCATTTGGTAGTTTCGTGGTATGTTCGTCTTGTCACCCGTTATGATTTTTTCCAGAAAAGAGCTCTCCGCGGTCTTAATTTCAATCAAGTCTGGGGAGGCGTTCGCGTGTTGTGAACAATGGCCACATGTCCAACACTTAAAACTGCCGCTCACAACGCTTTGGTTGAATGGACTTCTGTTACGTACTGTTATTTGTTCAAGTTGCCACTGCAGTTATAGCGTTAACGTCACTTATAGCCCAGCAGTAAAATCAGTATCGTAGCTTTTAGGACGAGTCACGCTTCCTTTCAATTATATCTTATATCTCTAAGCAATTTTCCGGACATTTGTAACCCAGATTCTTCAGTTCTTCAATATTTCTATACATTTGTTGCTAATTTTTTTCATTAGTTGAAAATTTATTACCATCTTTATTATGCAGACATGTTTCTGTACAACATTAATGAATGTACCTCAATTACTATGATTCATATAGTGTATGACATTAGCAACGATTCAAATACGATTCACAGTCAATAAAAGCAAATCAGTTTGACATCTGAGGCACTAGGATACCTAATAAGGTCTAACATATGATTACAAACCATTATAGACGTGTGTTTTGAGAGTGGTAGGCATTATGCTGAAAACAATTTAACGTGTAACCTGATGCTACAGAAGTGGACCGTATATCACAATAGTGCCAGAAAAATTACTAAATGTAATGTCTGGCTATATACGGTTATAAAAATGGATCAGACACACACACGTCACCCAGAATCATTCACAATCTCTTCAAAGAATGTGATAAGACGAAGGATTTTTACGTTTAATGGTGTCGCTGCTATATTCAAGTTGAAATTCTGTGTTCTGCAAAAAGAAAGAAAAAGAAGTTTTTTGCTTGCTGGTTGAGGTAGAGTGAGGTCATACATCCAGCTGACACGTTAAGACGCTTTCGGTACTTGTTAAGCATCTGTTGCTGAAGTCTCAAAGTTAGTTGACAATCATTCTATATGGTCTTTATAATCAATAAATTATTGACAATATTATAAGTTTTACTTATCAAGTACCCTAGAACCATTAATGTCTCTTCATAGCAGAGGATGCATAAAACACAATTCAGCTTCTGCTACGTCCTGTAATTCCTTGGATGATAGTCAACGCTCCGCGGTTTACCCGAAATTAATCGGGTAACGTTATTGATTTACGCAGCAAATGCAACGCTTAATGAAGGGATGTCGACGGAATGGAGGATTAACATGGATGACTGGATACATTTGGAGCAAACTAGTGCATGAAAATCCTATTACAATCCGTGTGGTTCCATCATGCACCTTTTCAGAGTCCTTAGTTTGCATTCGCAAATACGGTTTTCGATGTTGTGAACTGTTTCTACATTGCAGGTTTCCGACATAGTGCTGTCTCGAGTTCCTTATCATGTTGCGTTTCCTCATAACTCCATTAATTGGAGGGAAAGAGCGAGGCGTCGTTGTAGGTAAGGCAATGGAGTTTCAATCGCGACGAGATCGGATTCTACGCACGGCTATCAAGGCCTCAATTCTGTGATTTTCTTACATGGATGAAAGTGATTAATGGTAAGATTGTACTGAAGACTACACTGTTCATTTCAGCCTAAGTACTTGCATAATCCGAACTGGTGATCCACTGATCTCATCGTGTACAGACGTTAAACCGTCATCACTAACTACTGCCACCTAGAATAACTCCGAAAGTATGACAGAAACTGAAAAGTTTTTCAGACAACGGGTGCCATAATACGGCGTTGGTCTTTTGTTGCAAGGTAGTATGTTGCTAGGTGGGGTCCCTTCAGAGATACGAAGGTCAACTTTTTTTTTTTTTTTTTGATGGGATGCTATCATTCGGTACTTATTTTCTGATAGCGGCTGTCGAGACGTTTCCAATTATGTGTAACAGTTAGGTCTTTGAAGGTGAACGAAGGTCACAAAATTGGCATGAACGTCCATTTACCGAAGGTGTTCGAAGTGATGACCATTGGTATCAATGCAGTGCTGCAATCTTCTTATCGTGGATTGAGTGGTATTCCTTATCACTTCGGCACTTATCGAAGCACATGCTTTGACAATTCTCTCGCATATCTTCAGGTGTAGTTGGAACGCCTTTGAAAACAATATCTTTTACGAATCCCCTACAAGCAAAAATCCAGACGCGTCAAGTCTGGCGAACGAGCCGACCATGACACATCTCCTCCGCGTCGTACATAATGGTTTGGGAATTGTCTCTGCAACTCATTTCTAGCCACCAGCGAAAAATGTGCCGGACACCCATTGCACTGATACCACCTTCTGTTACTTGTTGATAAAGGTATTTCTTCCAATAGCAGACCTAATGTTTCTTCCAGAAATGTGGTGTACTCCCTACCACTAAGATTTCCTTCGATGAAATAGAGGCCTATAATTATGTTCTCCAGAATCCCACGCCTACATTAAACGACCATGGTTTTTGGTGTGCAGCTTGCCGCAGCCAACATGGATATTCAGTTGCCCAATATTGCATGTTATGCAAATTAACATTTCAATGGTTCGTGAATGTAGCCTCGTCAGTACATAAAATCAAATTAATAGCTGTGTCATCCCTCTGAATCTGAACTTGAGGCCATCGGCAGAATTCAGTGCGACCCATACAATCCGTAACAGTTAATTCTTGGTGGAGACTGATGTGCTAAGTATGATATTCATGGCGATGCAGAACACGAACAACACTGCTCAGGCTCATGCCAGATTCCCTTGCGGTTTGACGCGAGCTTCCACAAGGATCTCGAACTACAGTAGCAAGAGTACCAATTTCCGTTTTCTCGTGAGTAACTCTCCTTTCCCGGGTATGTTTCCGTTGCGTTAAAGAAACAGTTGATGTCAGTTTATCATACATATCTTTAAATGTGCGACGTGGAGGGTGAGAACGTTGAAGATATCTTTCAGTGTGTAAGTCTCTAGCTCTCATTGAATTTCGTTGGCATTCTCCGTAAATGACAAGCATATTGACTTGTTTCTCGAAGAAATACTTCATTCACATTCGCTTGATTCGATGATACTAGTCTTACCGTTCCTGTTAGTGTTGTATTGCGAAACAATCAAATGCTGTTTACATGTCAATGGCACGTTAGATGCATATGCCGTATTCCGCGAATAATTATTGTTTGCACGACATACAAGAGATAATTGTCAGAGCATGTGCTTTTATAAGTGTCAAAGTAATAAGAAATACCACTCAATCCATGATAAGAAAATTGCAGCACTGCATTGATACCAATGGTCATCTCTTCGAATACATTCTGTAAATGGACGTTCATTCCACCTTTTTGATCTTCGTTGAGTTTCAAAGACCTTAATGTTACACATCATTGGATTCGTCTCGGTAGCCGATATCAGAAAGTAAGTACCAAAGATTAGCATCCCATTAAAAAAAAAACAAAGTTGACCTTCATATCTCTGATGCGACCACACCTAGCAACAAAAAACTAACGTTATATTATGGCCCACGCTGTTCCATGTAACATTTGTCCCACAAACTTTTCAGGCAAAATGAGGATAATGGAATGTAGTCGAATTAAGTCGTGTGATGCTGAGGGAATTATATTAGGAAATGAGACACATAAAGTAGTAAAGAAGTTTTGCTATTTAGGGAGTAAAATAACTGATGATGGTCGAAGTAGAGAGAGTATAAAATGTAGACGGTCAATGGCAAGGAAACCGTTTCTGAAGAAGAGAAATTTGTTAACATCGAGTATAGATTTAAGTGTCAGGAAGTCGTTTCTGAAAGTATTTCTGTGGAGTGTAGCCATGTATGGAAGTGAAAAATGGACGATAAATAGTTTGGACAAGAAGAGAATAGAAGCTTTCGAAATGTGGCGCTCTAGAAGAATGCTGAAGATTTGATGGGTAGATCACATAACTAATGAGGCGGTATTGAATAGAATTGGGGAGAAGAGGAGTTTGTGGCACAACTTGAGAAAAAGAAGGGACCGGTTGGTAGGACATGTTTTGAGGCATCAAGGGATCACAAATTTAGCATTGGAGGGCAGCGTGGAGGGTAAAAATCCAAGAGGAAGACCAAGAGATGAATACACTAAGCAGATTCAGAAGGATGTAGGTTGCAGTAAGTACTGGGAGATGAAGAAGCTTGCACAGGATAGAGTAGCATGGAGAGCTGCATCAAACCAGTCCCAGGACTGAAGACCGCAACAACAACAACAAGAAACAAAATCATACTTTTGGAGTTACTGTAGGTGGCAGTAGTTAATGACCCACCCTGTATAATTGTCTGGAATCACACAATAGCCCATACTTGTTGTGACGATAAAAAAGAATCTGCATTCACATACGTAAACAGAATAGACTTTTGAATTGTTACAGACCCTTGTGATTAATGAATCCTCTTGTCGTACAAAACTTGATGGAATGTGCCACGTTCACAGCTGACACTCAAAACCACAGTGGAAGGAACAACGGGAAATAACAAAATTTCAGTTGTTGTATAGTAGGAAGTATAGGCGATTAGGCGTAAATATGCAGGCAATATTTAGTGGTGAGAGTTGCCGTCCCTGCAGCAACATTCTCTGTAATCGCAGTCAACATCACAACTGGCAGGTACAATTTATCGACAACTCTCTGACTGGATATTTTCAGTGGGTAAGACATCTGGTGAATATGCTGACCATGGAAATAGCAAACACACACTGTATCGATGTATATCATGATTTTGCAGTATGGAGTTGTCACTATCGTCAGTGAACTATGGTAACCGCTGTTCTGTAAGCATTTTATGGTAGTACAGCCCTAACACTGTCTGTTCAGTGAAGAACAATGGGCCATAGTCATTCATCTTCTCAACAGCACAGAATACAGAATGAGATTTTCACTCTGCAGCGGAGTGTGCGCTGATATGAAACTTCCTGGAAGATTAAAACTGTGTGTAGGACCGAGACTCGAACTTGGGACCTTTACCTTTCGCGGGCAAGTGCTCTACCAGCTGAGCTACCCAAGCACGGCTCACACCCCGTCCTCAGAGCTTTGCTTCTGCCAGTATCTCGTCTCCTACTTTCCAAACTTTACAGAAGCTCTCCTGCGAACATTGCAGAACTAGTACTCGTGAAAGAAAGTTCCATATCAGCTCACACTCCGCTGCAGAGTGAAAATCTCACTCTGGGAACATCCCCCAGGCTGTGGCTAAGCCATGTCTCCGCAAAATCCTTTCTTTCAGGAGTGCTAACTTCTGCAAGGTTCGCAGGAGAGCTTCTGTGAAGTTTGGAAGGTAGGAGACGAGGTACTGGCAAAAGTAAAGCTGTAAGGACGGGGCGTCGGTCGTGCTTAGGTAGCTCAGTTGGTAGAGCACTTTCCCGCGAAAGGCATAGGTCCCGAGTTCGAGTCTCGGTCCGGCACACAGTTTTAATCTGCCAGGAAGTTTCAACACAGAAAACATTCACGTTGGGGAGTCAGATATGCAACAATGTTTGTTTTATGCACACCAAAAGAGACCAATCCGTTTTTTTCAGTCTTACAATCACATTAACTGTTACTTTGCCTCAGAAAGATAGTCTGTCAGGCGAACCTGTTTTCTTCAGGTATTCTTATAGGGCGATGGTAAACTTCTAATGAAGCTTTTTGTCACAAACTAGCTAAACTTGCAGCATTCGAAAGCAATATGGCTTTACCTTCAGGCGCTTTCGTAACACACGCCATAAAGTGGTTTTAAGAGCATTCACTTTCCTATTGCCTGTTGGAATTGATACCTTAGATTTACTGGAAGACATATGCCTCATCCAGTTCGCTATAGCTTCTGGCATAGTGGGGCGCCTACGGCTTCCCATTTAAAATCAAGAAAGTTTAAAAATGTAACATTCCATTTGCGAATAGAATGGTGAGAGTGGCGGCCTTCCCGCATTTAGTTCAAAAATGACTCGGAAAGTGATAACTGACTGACATCGGTTGTTTGAAAGGTAAAGTTAAAATATGCTTTCTCTGCTATCACGAACCGCCATTTTGTAAACAGCGTAAAAACTGCCTTCGTACGGTAACTGAAGCAACTAGAAGGGATTGTCCGATCACTGGAACGGTAGTACACATGCATTACCGCTGCCTCAAAAAAGACGCGAAAACTCTACAACAATTGAGAATAAAACTTTATACTTATCTATCACCATTATTCATGTTTTTTGTCAGTATTACCTTACATTTGATTTCATTTATGCGCAGCGGCCTCAGAAATTTTGAAAACCCCTTTAGGGAACTGCTAAAGAGAGCAGTAGTCGAAGTAGGGCAACACAAAACCTGACGAGTTTTCCAGCGGTAGTTTCACGGAAATTTTTAATGACATTTCTCACAATAACGAGCGTAAATTAGTAATTTCGAACTAACTAACAGAGTGAGAGGAAGGGTAGGGCTGAAATTCTTGTGTCAACAGGAAGTGGGCAACGGCGGTTCTGCGTACTCAATTAACTGAGCGTGTAACTGCGTCCGCTCGTAAACTATCCAAACGCACTAATGACATCTCTCTCTCTCTATCTCTGTCTGTCTGTCTGTCTGTCTCTCTCCCTCCCTCTCCCTCCCTCTCACCCGTCCTTCCTTCTCATCCTTTTCATCCCTCTCCCTCCACTTTTGCATCCTCCATGATGCACACCTGTTCTCGTCTCTCGGGAATGCCGTATCGAGGATATTACTGCATGTCATAATCTTTGCTAATTATTCCGTCTGCATCAATATTCTGCGAATGTCTGCAAAGGGCTTGGCAGGAAGTGTCTTTTATAGTGCTATACAGGGTTTTTCAAAACTTTAAGCCATAATTTTAGGTATGTGTTCTCAGTATGTAGATAGAAATATAATTCATTGCAACATGTGTCCGGAAATGATAGACGTCAGTTATGGCTTGCAACAGAGTGATAGTCATCAGAACTTCTTTTTTTTTTTCGCGAAGACTTACCGTGACAGCTTGCCCTACTTCGACATAACATTTTTACACCTTCAGTAGCTGCGCTCTCTTTAGCAATCTTCTAAAAGGGTTTTCAAAATTTCTGAGGCCGCTACGCTTAAATGAAATCAAATGTAGGGTAATACTAACAAAAAACATGAATAATGATGATAGATGCGTATGCAGAAAAATTAGTTACGAGGTGAAGGGTACGTTGATTGCTGTGTTCGCGATTCGAAATTTAGGCAAATCAGGAGCTGACAGAAGTGCAACACATGCGCGGTAGGTCTGGCAGTAACGCTGCCCTGGCTCGTCAATTGAACTAAGAGACACACCCCCTCCCCGCCCCCCCCCCCCCCCCGGCCCCTTCGAAGATGTCCAAATCGGAAGATATTGGAACTTCGCTGTCGCCGTCCGTTCGCTCATGGGATGTGTACATCTCTTGGTGTGGAAAGGGTCGCCCAAGATCTTCAACCCGAGACGTAGAGAAGGAGATTCCGTATTTTGTGCACAGGACTTCCTATCAGCGCGCGAGGGTTTGCACTACAAGTGACGGTTCCTCAGTTGTGAGAGCAACAGACGTATGCTTATCATTTACAGAGTGTGCGAGCTCTATCAGTAGCAGATTATCATGCTCCAGTTATGTTCTACCAGGGGTTCTTGCAGCAGTGTGCTACATAACGTGGGCTATACGGCCTTATTATGAAGTAATGCAGTTACGCGAGTAGTCTTAGAGGTTTTCACACTCAGTGCTTAGGGCCATATCGAAACTCACATGCAACAGTTTCATCTCATCACCAAATGCTGTTCTTCCTTGACATGTGCGCCAGAGTCATTGATGATCAGTTTGTTGGACCTCAAATACTTGGAAATAGACTTAAGGGGCCTGCGCAGATAAACCTTCTGAAAAACAACATACCTCATGTTTTTTTAGATCTCCACTGATCATTCGTCAACAATCTCGCTTGTTGTACGAAGGTGATGCTCCATACTTCATTCAGCTCACCAGTATTTCCTTCGATCGGTACATAGAGGTCGTCCTGTTGCTTGGCCTCCACGCTCATCTGATCTTATTCCTATTCATGTCTACTTTTGAAGGCAATTAAGATTTACCGATGTATTCGCTCCGGTGCCTGACATGGAATGCCTTTCGAATGTAACTGTGAAAGACTGCTTCGAAGTACACATTACTCTTGAAATTTGGTGTAGAGTTCGCGCGCTGATAACCTCTTCGTTGTGCACGCATGTCCCACAAAATTGTCATCGCAAGGCCATGGGACGTCGATGTGACCCCTGTATTCAGTCGTGAATAAAACAGTAAAGGGCCCTTTTAAGATCCTCTTCGTGCCGTAGCGACATCGGTGACACTCACGAATCTCTGACGAGCATGTTACAAATGTACATGTTAGGAACATTCACAGTAATTAAGCGTGGCGGCTGCTTTAGAGCCTGAAAGCAGGCAAACCCCACACAAGGGATGTGTAAGGGGTTTCCTAACCCTAACGCTAGAACAGCCGTCAGGGCTGATTTTTTGTCAAAGTCTCTGACAAGTACATTTGGAAAATGCTGAACATAGTTCCGTAGGTAGCATCGGCGGTGTTGTCGAACTGGTAAAGGGGGGCGGGGATTCCTAGAGCGACCCTTTGCCGTTCCATTCACACACATGTTAATGGCAAATCCCGCTGTTAAGGCAACGGGAGTGCAGAAAATAGGAGGGCTGGAAACGGGTAACTGCTGCTTCGGACCACGTTCAGTTTTCGTTGAACGGTTCTGAAGAGTTCCTAGCGGTTCTAAACTGTACTCCGGAGCAAAAATTGCTCTCACACTACGTTTCAAAGGTATGCGATCACGTTTAGTGAGATTGCGGCACCGCAATGTTCTTCCGAAGGGGTTCAAATTTCCGTGAGTGCCAATAGTGTCAAGGCCTGTAAAGAACTTCGTGTTGCTCATCTCACTGCGAACTGTCGCTTTCAATAGCGAAATATGAGGGACTCAACGCCTCAGGGAAAGGCCTGGATTCCTTGATTCCCTGTATGCCACCCCCTGAGAGCTTTTGTGTCAGTTATGAGCGGCGGTGTGTCTGAAGTTTTCTCTTCGCCCACCCATAAGAAAGCAGAGTGATTTCGACACTAGGTGCTGTAATTCTGACCTCCATCGCATACATGTCAAACCAGACGGTGGTATTTGGAAAAGAGGGGCCGTGACAACCTTCTCACAGAGTCAAACGTCCTCAGCGGTGATATCCGGAGCGATTGTGACGTCATCCCACCTTACAGCTCACATCAACTTCTGACCTGTGGCCTTTCTTTCGCTTGTGTCGCTTTGCTGTTGGAAGCATCTCCGACCTCAAGGTTGATGTCGCACGGTGCCACGCCTTTACACCATTACAGAGGGAGGCTGTAGGCATCCTGAAGCTAAATTTCAAACTCATGGGTCGCAATGAGAGACAGTTACAGCCTTTCGAAAAAGTGATCCTTTTATTCTGTTAGGCGTTGTAGATATTGATAAAGTGTGCCTTTTGAGGAGTATGAATTATTAGAGACCTAAAACTATGCACCTTATTCGACACAATCAGCAACAGTGTGTCAAAAGCAGATGCCTATTACATACTCGTTAATATTCGTAGTGGCGGCGGTAGTGACAGTAGAAAAGTTGTCAAGCAGAAAAATTTTAATTCTTGTTTTAGGTTACCGTATTATCTATTAAGTGGTTTCTTAAGAGGGTAGGTGGTCAAATATGTTGCTGGCTGATTAATTCACTCCTTTCTATACCATGGCCGAAAGATGGGTAATTTAAATCATTCTTCATTCTAATATTATTTTCGTCAATGTTACTATCGCTTTTAAATTGTTACTGACTGTTGGCAATAAATTTCAAAAGTGAGTGTATCTATTTTGGAGCTGTTGTCAGTATGTCCCACTGGTTGCAGATTTTCTAGAGTGAGTGATGGCTCCCGTGCTTAAGACAAAAGCTCGAATTAATTTAAGCCGCCTCCATTCCAGAGAAGTAAGTTCATATAAACTGGCTCTGGTGAACCACCGCCATAAAGAGCTTAAATAAAAAAATTGCAGGAAAAATTAACATGCGAGCATAAAAATCGTAACTGGCTCCCCAAAATTCGCATCTCACTGCACCAAAAGGTTTGCCGCTACGGCCGCCTGTCATAAAAGGATTGTACAGAAAATGATACAAAGTTTGCCTCAACTTCTCACAGTGTGTGTGTGTGTGTGTGTGTGTGTGTGTGTGTGTGTGTGTGAGAGAGAGAGAGAGAGAGAGACGGACAGACACAGAGACTTAATTAAACTTCACGCTACACGAAATTACTCAGAATAATATGAGAACACCTTCACGTCAGGTCAGTATGTAAAATAAACCAGGGATCACTGAAGTAAAAACGCAGCATATTCTTCCAACAATATTACGAATACTGCATATCACAGAAATATCGGAGGTAACTGGGATAGTCCTGGCGCAGTTTTATGTCAGTCAGTCCAGAAAGTACGCGGTGCAACGACTGACCATTACAGTTTCAAAACAGTCTTCTCCTTTTCTAACCAAGCGGATTGTGTGTTGGTGCCATGCAACTTAGATCATCATTTTGCGTCTCCACTGTACACAGTATTCACTTCAGTTTCCTGCATGCCGTATTCTGAGGAATCCGAAGCTAGCGGCCTATCGGAAGTTCTTAGTAGCGAACATAAAATTATTTTTTCCTCAATCATTAATAAAAGGATTTTATTCCTCCCAATGCTCAAAAATGGTCTGATATTAGTCCACCCAATTAGCTGAGTGGTCAGCATGTCTCATCTGCCATGCAGCAGGCCAAGTTTAAAAGCGCGTCCGAGTGTGAAATTTTTCCTATTGGGAATTAGTTCCTCATTACTTTACCATCAGCGACACACTAGCCGCCCAATGTGGCATCAACTGAAAAGACTTGTACCTCAGCGACCGATCTTCCCTAGATGCAGACTCTCGGCGATCAATGCAATACGACCATTTCATGTTTTTCCCAGATTTTTGTTTATTCTTCTAGCCTTATATTTGAAATCAATATTGGAGTCGTATGTAACTGGACCATTACAAGTGCACACCACGTACTATCTTCATACACGCTTTTCTGAAACGATAACTTTTGTGTGTCAAAGGGGAGTTACCCAAGAATATGATGCTTCTTCTTCTACACTTCAAGGCCTGGGCACTTGTGCCTTGTCTACTCCCTCATCACTTTTCACTGCCATCTCGTACTGGATCGTCCAACGTCCTTTCCTGCTCTGTTCTGAAACAGCGTGGCCAAATGAAGGGATTCTCTCTGCGCTCCTTCTTTGTTGGTGATTTTTCCATAGTTTTCTATTTTCTTCAATCTTTTTAATTTTATAAATCGAATTGACTCCTGATATCTTCATTTCATGTAAGGTCTTACCTAGTTACATCTTTGCCTCCTAAGAGGTCTCACCTTTTCTGCTTTGTAGTTTGCTTTTACTACGCTTGTGTTTATCTTTCCGCATAATGATTACTATTTCTTTATCTTATATGCTCTTGTCCATGCCATATCTTTGCTCACGTCCTAAAAAAATTAAAGTTGGAAACATCAAGTGCAGTGTTTTCTTATTTTGGTCGTGTGGTGTATTTGCCATGATAAACCATGATTTTAGTGTTATTCGTTGATATTCGAAGATTATGTTCTCTTTGCCTGTTTTTGTTGTGGTCTGCAGTCCAGAGACTGGTTGGATACTGCTCTCCATGCTACTCTATCCTCTGCAAGCTTCTTCGTCTCCCAGTACCTACTGCAACCTACATCCTTCTGAATCTGCTTAGTGTAATTTATGCACAGCTTTTTGTAGCTCATCTTCAGTTCCCTCCAACATGGTAACATCATCTGCATAAAATAGTATACTAACATATTTATTCCTATTAATCTGTATACTCGGGTTTCCAGTCTCCTGTTCTTGATCGTATATTTATACATGAAATAAGGTTGGTTATAGGCTACAACCTTGTTTGAGTTCTCAGTTGATTGTGATTTCTTTAATTTTATTATTACAAAATTTTTATATTATTTTTGTACCCATGAATAAGTTTTGTTTGAATAAGACGTCTGGTTTCTTTCTATTCACTCTGTGAAAAGCTTTTTCAAAATTAGTAAAAGCTATATGTATCCTAAAATTGAAATCTCAACGATTTGCTTAAATTATTTTTATGGTAAAGCTTTTCAGGAACAGGCTTCCTGAAATCCACTTTGTTTTTATAACTGTAAAGACTCTTTTATCGTTCTTCAACGATTTTCTTTTATAAAATGAGCTTAGGAGGCTAATTCTTCAATAATTTTCACGATTGTCTCTTTGACCTTTCCTAAAAATTAATATCATTTCTGATATTTTCCAAGTATTTGGGATTTTATTCCAGTGAAGTCATTTATTAAATAAAATGTTGTAACTCATGAATGAATAATAATTATTTAAATGAAAAATTTCATGGCTTAACACATTTAAAAAACGGACTGAAAAGCACAAAATAATTTCTCGTAGCCACATTCAGTCAGTCGTGTAAATGTATGTTATGAATTCTTAATACGTAAGATATCAGTTGTAAAATTTAAAACAAAATAGTCATATACGTACAGTAAATAATATCTATGCACGGACGGTTCACGTAAGCCACTATCAATTTTTTGTGCTGGAGATGATAATAACTGAAGTGTGATTTTACTCAACGATAGATGTTATCATTCTTTCCGTTATGTCTTTCATGCGCCACATGTTACTAGTTAAAATTTTACAAGTATTGTCATAGCTAAAAAAAATTCACCAACACAAATTCTCTCGATTATCTATATGGAGTTAGAAATCTGTATGGGGCTAACATAAACTACTGTATACAGTTTAGTGCCGTTTAAAACATGTTATACTAAAACTCTTCTTCTTAAGCAACTATATTCTGTTTATCAGATTTGTGCCTGTGAAGTTCTTCAATCGTTTTCAAACGGTTTAGTGAAATTACAACACAGACACTAAATGTCAGGTTTACTTCAGTTACTCGTCACATTACTTGACCAATATATTGCTTCCTCCTACATATATGACGCGAAAACGTGAAAATAAAATGTAGAGAAACTCGGCCTCACACATAGACTTACCAGGAATCGTTGTCCCCACAAGACCTTTGCGACTAGAAGAGGCGAAAGGGAAATAGCAGTGTTACTCAAAGTACGCTCCACCACACACCAGACAAGAAAGTGAGTTCCAGAATGAGATTTTCACCCTGCAGCGGAGTGTGCGCTGATATGAAACTTCCTGGCAGATTAAAACTGTGTGCCCGACCGAGAGGCAATGGCCTCGAGTTCGAGTCTCGGTCGGGCACACAGTTTTAATCTGCCAGGAAGTTCCAAGAAAGTGAGTTGTTATTGCATTGTCATCCAGTGCCGAGCTTTGCGGAAAGTTTCGTGTCCGTAGCTCGTGAGGAAGTTAGTTTGGATTCAGACAAACGGACAAGAAGTGACACAATAAAAATTTTCCTATGCTGTATTGTTACATTTAGACATAGGTCAGTTAATGCAATTTTATGTAATGATTACATGTAGATCACGAGACGTTTGTAGCCAAAAGTTTTATGCAGGTTCAGATGCTGCATTTATCTTACTATGTTGTTCATAGGGCCTGATGATATCGTAATGGAACGCTGGAAACAGTAGCGTGTTGCCTCTGAAATAACGTTAATGCAAGAGAACCAAGTAAACATTTTGACATTTTTAACTTCAAAATGCGAAACATTTGATAAAGGTTTTGTACAGTAGATTCACTTGAGCGCCATTCTCTCCTTGCGTCAGAACGTAGTTTCTCCTGTGTTTAAACGTGCTAAGTGTGAATCATGCGTCACATGCACATGACATTGGGTTTTGAGGACCATGTCTCCTCCCACCAAAGTATAAGGCTACACGTTATTGTACAATGTGCTGTTCGAAGGCGCGCTTGGGTGGCATCATCGCATCAGGATGACCTATATGTGATACTGCTCAGTCAGACAGTTTCTTCCAAGACCCGCCACTCTTCTCCCGACAGTTTCACAACTTCCTGACTCAATAGGTATGTTGAGTCTTGTACCGCAAGGAAGCAAGGTGGAGCATGTTGTTGTTAGTGGCCGGTATCCTCCTTCTACAATACTAATTCATACGTTGGCTAATACGGTTCATTATTTACATGAGCTGGAAACATTTACTTAACTTGAATAGAATCCATGTTTTGTGGAACAAGCTTGTTAGTAATAGTCCTCTTGCAGACTGATGTAATGTCAGTATTGGTAATCTTGTTATTACAAACATTAGTTTCTCACTGCTAGTAATGTACAATTCTGGTTGAGGTAAACTAGTCCCGCTATAGTCAATAATGTGGTAACTAAGTGCTGTAGTTGCTGTGACGAACTACACCTGACGCCGTACTGGATGATTGAGTGAGGCCCACCGATCAGTGGCGGGAGCCTGAATACATGCCGTCGGGAGGTCGTTGCGGCGTGTTGCTTGTGCATGTGTCTCTGGCCTCGTTCGTGAAAGGGATGCTTGATCCAGCACCCAGTAATCGATCTTCGAGCTTCATCTTTGCCGACCGGTGTGTTGGCGACTGCTTGCGCCAGCACATTCCAAACCCCCAAAACGCCGCACTGTTGTCGTGTAGGGAGGATGCGAACAACAACGGTGAGTGGTTAGGGGGGGGGGGGGGAGGCCAGGACGCAGGACGTAGTACTGAGCCGGGAGCCGAGGCTGTGGAGGACGACGTACTCCCGACCGTACCCTGCCATCTGGCTTGCGAGGCAACGGGAACATCCTCTGGAGGACTGCTGCCTGGACACGCGTCCAGGCCTGAGGGCATGTCCTGAGACGATCACGGTGACGACGACGGGGGTCCACATCCATCAAGTCGGTAAGCAGGGACGGCGGGGGTGAGGGGGCATGATCCATCTGCTCCTCCTGGGGTGCCCTGGTGGCACCAGCGGACGGCTGTGAAGGCCGCGCGGTATCGTGAGGCACAATAATGAGGAAGACTGCAAATGCGAATTCGATTATGATGATGGCGCTGCAAACCATCGGGACCTGCCATTAGATACATAGATGTGCTAGTGCATCTCTGGATCTCGACTCGCTCCCAGCGCTGACGTCGGCCAAAAGCCCTGTAAATAACAAGATTATGCAATGCAAATCTATACTTGCGGACTATCGACGGCGCCGCATACTGCGGTGGGTGAAGCAAGTAAAGCAGTGTCCAATGGCGGCGGCCTTGCAGAAGTTCCGCTGGTGATGAACGTTGTAGCGCCAGTTCCCGTGTGTGGGTGGTGCGAATCCTGACCGTTTGTTGTCTGAAGGTGCAAACAAAGCATTCCACTTCTACGTTGGACTGCGGGTGAAATACGGCACCTGTTAGATGAGGGATGTCATTTTGTTCACAAAGCTGTTCAAAGTCATTTGACGTGAACTGAGGTCCATTGTCCATAACAATGACTTCAACCGATTCTTCAATGTGAAAAATTTAGGACAACACTTGAATGGTGCTACGTCAAGTGGTAGAGTTCATAAGCAACGCAAATGGAAATTTGCTAAAAGATTCTACCACAATTAGCCAACGAGTGTTAGAGGATGGTCTTGTAAGATCACTATTCACTCGTTGCCATGGCGATTGAGTCTTGGGCCAAGCTGCGAACGTCTATAGTGTAGCTGATTGGTTGTCCGCGAATTCGCGACACTATGACGTCATCTGTTCAATGTGGGCATCCATGCCCTGCCAAGTACAGCACCGGCGCGCTAACTGTTTAGTGCGAACAATTTCACAGTGTCCACGGTGTAGCAGTAGTAACACATCCTTTTGCAACACTGTGAGAATGAACACATGCGATTGTCCCCTGTCGGATTGTACTAAGATCACACCCTGTTGTACTGAAAGGCTATGCCGACGAGCAAAGAGTCGGCGCACTACTGAGTTTTCTGTAGTGCAGGGGAAAAGTTTCCATCAATTCAGACTCCTGCGCATCGATATGCCGACAAGATGCGTCAGATGCATCGAAATCAGAGTCTACGCCAATCGGAAGGCGAGATAGGGCGTATGCATTGCCATGCATTGCCGTAGGTCTGTGCACAATTTCATACTGGTAATGCGAAAGCAACAAAGCCCAACGCTGAAATTTTTGAGGGGTGCGTGTATTAACCGACCGGTTTTGACGGATGAAACAAGGACCGATAAAAGCTTATGATCTGTCACTAAAAAGAACTTTCTACAATACGAATATTGATGGAATTTGGTCACACCAAACACAATAGCGAGTGCCACTTTTTCTGTTTGAGATTAGTTGCACTGAATTTGAACTTTTAGGCAAAAACAATGGTTCTGACTTGAACACCAAAAAGCATCGGCTTGCAAAAATACTGGTTCGGCAGGATCGAAACATACTAAACATCTGTCGCTCAGAAAAGCTGAAATTCGTCTTGTGAGTCTTTAGTTCACAGAAAAGGTAGGTTTTTGCGACGCAGCGTTCGGAATGATACGAGTGTCGAATGTCAACTTTCCTAGCACTGATTGCAGTTCAGATACATTGCGAGGTGTAGGCAGGTCACGGATTGCAAGCAAATGAGATTAGACGACTGTTTGTCACATGACCAATATACTGTAATTCAGTTTGAAAAAAATGACACTTTAAGAGACACCACAAGAGTCCTACTTCTGACAACAATTTCTTCCTCTGGTGTACGACCTGAGACGACGTTATCGTCAACGTAGTTTCAATAAAATGGCAGTTTAGCAATCAGCTTTTCCAAGTAACTTTGGAACACGGCGGGTGCGGAAGCACTGCCGAAGGGCAAACGCAAATACAGGGTGTACATAAAGTCCGGGAACGCTTTCAATTATTTGTTGCACAAGAACTAAACATTGCAAAGATGTCATACATATTGCATTTTGAAGAGAAAGTCTGAAAGTTGTTTTGACAAACATTCGATATGCGCCCGCATGTCGTGGTCGTGCGGTAGTGTTCTCGCTTCCCACGCCCGGGTTCCCGGGTTCGATTCCCAGCGGGGTCAGGGATTTTCTCTGCCTCGTGATGGCTGGGTGTTGTGTGCTGTCCTGAGGTTAGTTAGGTTTAAGTAGTTCTAAGTTCTAGGGGACTTATGACCACAGCAGTTGAGTCCCATAGTGCTCAGAGCCATTTGAACCATTTTTTTTTTTTTCGATATGCGAACCATGAGTGACCCGGCAGTCGTCAATACAGTAATCGAATTCTTGCCATATCTGTGCCAGCATGGCATCGTCGACTGTGACAGTCATATCCAGTATCCTCTAAATGGCTCTGAGCACTATGGGACTTAACATCTGTGGTCATCAGTCCCCTAGAACTTAGAACTACTTTAACCTAGCTAACCTAATGACGTCACACACATCTATGCCCGAGGCAGGATTCGAAACTGCGACCGTAGAGGTCACGCGGTTCCAGACTGAAGCGCCTAGAACCGCACGGCCACACCGGCCGGCCCAGTATCCTCTCCCGAAGCAATGCTACATCACGTGGTAGAGGCGATACATACACCAGATCTTTGTGTGTCCCCACAGAAGAAAGTCACACAGAGTGAGATCTGATAATTGGGGAGGCCATTTCATGAAACAGCTGTCCCCTTCTGCAGCACGGCCGATCCATCGATGCGGCAGCTCCGTGTTGAGTCACCCACGAGCTTCCAGATGAAAGCCATTTCGAGTTAACAGAATGCACGACGTACTGATGTCTTAGGACTCCTATTGAATGTGTCTCGTACGCGCTCCACATTCACTTCGCTCCCGCTGGGACGTCCGCATCTAATTGCAGGACACAAGCAACCCGTCGTAACGAATTTGTGGTCGTAGTGGTAGCTTCTCATTGTACTTGGTTCTAAAATCCGATGAACAGCTGTAGCACACTTCTTTTTGTCGAACTCCAACAGACAGAAAGCTCGCTCCGCGCCTGAACTCGCCATTTCTGCGACTAGCACTGACTATCAACAAATTACCAAACTACGCTGTGGCGGTATACGTGAAAAAAACCTTTCAGGGTTTCTCTTCAAAAAGACATGTATATGATATCTGTACAATATTTGGTTCTTCTGCAACAGATAATTGAATGTGTTCCGCAATTTATGTACACCCTGTACTTGAACAGTTCTAAGTGTAGGTGTACAGCAAACACTTTCTGTGAGTCTTCATCCAATGGAATTTGCAAGCAGGCATTACTCAAATCTATCTTAGAAAAATAACGTCCTGCACCGAGCCTGTCCCTGAGTTCCTCAGGGCCTGTCTGTGGGCTTACTGTAGACTTGAAATCAATGCATATGCGGATACGACCAGAACGTGTAGCAACAAAACTAGAGGACCTCCCCTTTGACTAGCTTAAATAGGAGCAATTACACCATTGTCTTGCAATTCTTTCAATTCAATGGATATGCTGTCTCTTAAAACAATTGGAACGTGGAGGACCAGCCGGCCTGGGTGGCCGAGCGGTTCTAGGCGCTACAGTCCGGAATCGCGCTGCTCCTACGGTCGCAGGTTCGAATACTGCCTGGGGCATGGATGTGTGTGATGTCCTTAGGTTAGTTAGGTTTAAGTAGTTCTAAGTTCTTGGGGACTGATGACCTTAGAATTTAAGTCTAGTGCTCAGAGCCATTTGAACCTTTTTTTAACTGGGAGGTTCCCGGAAAAGTTTTGGCTGAGCTTTGTCTTTCAATATAGCATGTTGTACAAAGTTATTAGCTTTTTCCGTTTCTTTTAAGATAGTTCAGAAATTTTTTTTTCGTAAGCTAGCTACACTGTCTTTTGGTTCAAAAGCAGACACTGAAAGTACAATGTGTTGGATGCTAAGTCCAAACAAATCAAAGGCATCTAAACCGAGTACGTCCTCACTGTCTCTTGATTTGAACACATTAAAATTCACTGTCCTAGTGTGAGATTTGTAAGTGGTAGGCAAACACAAGAATTTCCTGTCCGTTGTAAGCACTGAGGTGCTTGCTAGATTTAGAATGGTGTGGTGAGCCTAAGTGTACGTACGTTGCACGATTAAGCAAAGTTACTGACGCACCTGTGTCCAACTGAAAGTTCAAACGACGCCCAGAAATTCGTAATGAGAGAAATAGTTTGATAGAACGTCCCTGCACAGCACAAGGGCGAGAAGAGGGCACAACCTTAATATTACTTTTGTGAGAATTTAATGTAGGTTTTGAAAACACAGCGTTCACTACACGTGCACGATCCTGTTTTTCTCGGAGCGAGCAAAATTGACGTATTTGTGCCGTTGAAAACAAGCTGCTTGTACATGGCCTTTCCCTCCAGTCGTGTAACACGATGGGCAATCCTGTCTTTTATGACGATCAAAACATCTAGGGCAAGACTTCACTAGGTTCAAGGGTCTGTTTACATGTCTACGTGGCTGTACGCGCGGCTGTGTACGCTCTCGTTGCTGTGACTGCTTAAGGGGGTCGTGAGCAAGGAGCGACTTGACCCATCAAATCGGGATCTGGTCACACTTATCGGCCGCTATGGCACCCGAATCATATTGTTCTAATATTTGCAATATTTACGGAAGTATTGGATCTGAGTACGATAAGATCTTTTCCCACATTCTACTATCTGGGACATTCAATGTTTTGCGTCACGTATCATTAAATCAGTGTAAAAGTGGCCACAACTACATTTAAGTTCACACTTTGTATTCATGCCTGTCAATTCTGTGCACTGCTGGAGGTACGTCTGTTCTGGCTTTCTCTGCATGCTAAAGCACTGATATCTGCCTGCAGCTACTTGGGCTTGCTGGTCATAGTACTGAGTTAATCATACAATTACTTGATCATGGACGAATTCGTCGGGAGATGCTGTTGGGAATAGCTTTTGTATTAAACTGAACACTTGGGACCCCGCAATCGAAATATTGTAACATTACCGTACCCTGAAGACGATAAACTTGACAATCTGCATCGAACTGAATCAGGTTATCAATCCATTCCTCCTTCTTTTCTTCAAATTGACGGAACATTGTTATAATATATGAAGATGGTATCGGTGACCATGCAGCTCTCTTAGAATGAAATAATTAAGTCAAGGCCCTAAGCTGTTGACAGGCGTTAACCCTAGGATGCATATACATGGCCTCCGAGGCCCTTTTATGTCATCATTTAAAAAAAAAATTCTGTAATTTTTTATTTAACTTTAAACTGCTTTCCAGTACTCTTTCACTAACACTGTGACATTTCTTCTATCAAGTCTGAACGAGATACTTTTTCAAGTTTTTTGTATAATTCAATACGTTTACCTAAACACCGTGAATGCATAAGCAGGGCTTCAGAAGCCCTCACACATTTATAAATGTTATTAAGCCTATATTGTCTTCAACATTTGTTTGGGAGCAGTTATTAATTCAACAATAACTGCAGTGGTATTTCAAGCAACAGGAGTGCCAATAGCAGCAGTAGAGCTGTAGTAGTAATAGTATAACTAAAAAATAATACACACTACTTTCACATATTGGTGATGTCGGTGTATTAGTGATCTTTTTGCTATCAAATGTTTTGTTATTGCATAGCATTGTTATCCTGTGCTGCTCTTGTCAGCCTCATTGTTACTGTAGTTTGTTTGTTGCTGCAAAACCCATATTGTTACGAGTATGACTCGTTTTAGTGCTGCACAAGCTGCTGTTCGAGAGACACGGCTTTTGCTATGGCGTCGACACGCAAAGCAAGAGAGTCAGTACGTGCAAATGCAGCTATTTTGAAAGTGGTGTGGCTCAGTGGTTTGAAGAAGATTGTTCTTGGGAGGAAGGAAATATTTTTGAAGATGCAAGTAGCGAAGAATCAGCCAATGTACCTGCAGATGTGAATACTGAGGCAGATGACAGTCCTTCCAATAATATTACTTCATCAGAGTCTGAAAATGAAGAACCACCACAAAAAGATATAGAAGATCACACATACATTAGTCGGAATGGAATGATTTGGAAATTGGATCCTCCTACAACTTCTCGTACACCTGCCCATAATATCGTAAAGAAGGCACCTGGTGCAGCCCGTGGTTTGAAAACCTGTAAACCTAAGGATGCCTGGGACTATTTCATCTCCAAGGAAATACTAGAGGAAATCATCAACTGCACAAATATTGAAGGCAGAAGAGTGGCTGCTTTACGTGGTAAAACGTGGAAAAACGTTTCGCTTGCTGAAATGGAGGGTTTTCTTGGTCTTTCACTGCTTTCTGGTGTTGAGAAGAGTTGGCATGTACCTATTAGAGAATTATTCTTGGATGAAAAGTCAAATCCTACATATAAGGCCACCATGTCAGTAAATAGAAACGAGGATATAAGGAGAATGATTAGATCTGATGACAGGCGTAACCGTGAAGCTCGATCTGCAGATGACAAACTTGCAGCTGTTCGCTATGTATGGCAACTATTTCTTGACAAGTGTAGAAATCGAATGATTCCCAACGATTCGCTCACAGTTGACGAACAGCTAGTCCCATTCCGTGGAAGATGCAGCTTCACCCAGTATATGCCCTCTAAACCAGCCAAGTATGGAATAAAAATATTTTGGTTATGTGATGCTACATCTGCATATGCTTTAGATAGAATTGTTTACACAGGAAGGAAGCCCCATGAACCTATTCAGAAAAATCTTGGTTAGAATGTGGTGAAAGATCTTGCTAAAAGCATTGAGGGATCAACAAAAAATATTACTGTTAACTACTTCTTTAGTAGTGTGCTGCTGGCAGAAGAGATGCTTCAGAAGCAAATTACAGTGGTGGGAACAATCAAACAAAATAAACCAAAAATTCCTAATGAGATGAAATCATCTGCCTCAAGAGCGATTCATTCCTCTTTGTTTGCATTTAGAGGTGACATTACAATGGTGAGTTATGTTCCCAAAAAGAAAAAGTCTGTAGTTCTCATTAGCACAATGCATCATGAAAGAAATATTGGTGAGACTCATGCAAAAAAGAAATCAGATATAATAAAGTTCTATAACTCTACGAAGGGTAGAGTAGATCAAATGGAGCAGAAAGTTCGTTATTACACTTGCAAGAGACAAACAAGAAGATGGCCATTTGAATTATGGATGAATGTGATGGACGTCGCAGCAATGAACAGTGAAATTTTATTTTCCGCCCAACATCTGACATACCATAGTGGACGAAGTGATAAAAGGCGTTTGTTCCTAAGAGATTTAGTAGAGGAAATGGTAAGACCACTAATGGAACTTCGTATTCAGATTCCTAATCTTCCAAAGAAAATCGTTGATGCCATGCAAAGATGTGGTGTTCAAAAAGATGTCATATTGCCGAGCCAACTACCTGTTTCAGGAAAATGAAGAAGATACAGTTATTGTCCATATAATAAACACAGGAAAAGTGCTATGACATGCATTAAGTGTAAAACCAACATTTGTAAGGAACATCGTGGCGTTCTTTGTGCTTCTTGTTTGTCACATGTTGAAAACTAAGAAAAATGCAATTTTATGTGAACAATGAATAATAACTTTTTGTCAAAATATTGCCTATATACATAATATTGTGAATAATGAGTATGTTTTAATTTAAGAAATTGGTTGTCATAAATGCTATAAAATGTAAACTGCAACTAATAAGTGAATTAATAAAATTATTTTTATATGTTGTATGTAAATGGATGTAACTAATAAAAATTCACTCTTAGAGTTTTTTAAAAAAATAATAAAATGTTAATCAGGCCCACCAGATCCTGTTACCGTATCTTAGAAATCTTTCAATGTGACAATAAATTTAACAGAAATAAATTTGACTCCAAAGAATGAGTATATGAATAGAGGAAAATTTTAAATTAGGGCACGGTCTTGGAGGCCCTGCATATGCATTCATGTGTGTTTTCGGCACTATGCGACCTAGGGTTAATATACATCAACGAGGACAGTTGAAAATGGGTGCCCTGCTGACCCATTAGACTCCACAGCCGCTTGGTCGTTTTCCTGGATCTCATGTCACACACAATCCCGTGTAACGATATGTGCCTCCCTTTGTTTTTGTGAAGAAGAAAGTCGTTTACGCTTCATTCACTTTGTTTATTGTCTAAATTAGTTGCAAAGCTTGTGACTCACGGGGGATATCTCAGTACTTGAGTAATTTCGCGCCTATTGTTTTCAGGTGCCTCCAGAATAACATGCTGCTCGACAGGAAATATAGTAAAATTTGTCGATAATTCAAAAACCATATGATGCAAGTGGGGAAGACTACTCAACAGCATGCAAGGGTGCTCTTGTTGTTAATCATGATACAGCACCTTAGTAAAATTTTAATCTTTTCTGAAATACCATCAGAAATTTCGTAAAATTTACATGTAGCAGACTTGAATTTCTTTTAGTTCATAAATTTAATATTCACAATTTTACAGATGAAAGTGATTTATATTTAACGTGGGCGTAAATGTTGCAAATACGTCACTGCTGTCACAAGATTGGTCGTATGAATAGCGTGTAAAATATAGTATTGGAATTAGAAAGCAAACCAGTACTAACTCTCGTCGTCTTTTGTAATTTAGACGTAGTGTCTCAGTAACGAACTTCCAGAACCATACAAAATATATGCTTTCACACTAGCCAGATTCATTACACATGTGTGTGTGTGTGTGCGTGTGTGTGTGTGTGTGTGTGTGTGTGTGTGTGTGTGTATGGGATTTCACTCTATTCATCAGGACCGCATTATCGTCTTGCACCTGGCTGTAGCGTAGGTTAGTGTCCAATCAGTCTGGCGGGCTTATCCAAGCACGAGCTTCAATATACGCTGATGAGCAATTGAACAGAGTCATCTCTACAGCGGTCTGTGCCACGATAGAGGAATGTTAAGCCACAGGACTTGCATTCGTGGGAAAAGGGGTTGATATATGCGTTCTGCCAGCCACAATGAGCTCTTCTGTGGTTTCGCCACGGGTCGTTTTTCTTCCTCATAGGTCAGGGTCGATTTCCTTCCTAATAGTCAACAAACTTGGGCTTCAGTGGATTCCCTAGTGACCTAATCTTCTTTCGTTCTTTGTGGTAGTTTCTAAAGTGTATCTCGGTGGTTTAGTAGATATGACTCATAGCAGTGATGTTCGAAGTAAGATAAGTTTGTTTAGATAGTTCTGCTTGACTGAACCACAGCTTTTATGGGAGCTGTTAAGAAATACCTGGAAAAATTTTTTTTACCACCAATAAATGCTGTACTGGAACCATAAATAAACGCCTAACAGCGTAACGTTAATGTTCCGTCGCTACCGGACTGCTCTCATTAAACAACCGTATTACAAGTTGAAATAAACAGTTGGTGTACTATTCAACTGAATAACCAATCGCTGCGCCTCTTTGTGTTACCTAGTCTTCGGAATGTAAAGTAGTAAATCTATATAGTTCTAACCCGATGCAACCGAAAATTATCAGTAACCAATGACTGACGAATACGATGTTAATTTTGAGTCTTCAGAGACTTTTGCTGACTTTGCCTCAGAGTGTCCTACTCGTTCTTCAGGTTTCCATCGCACTGACTTTAAGTTTCACATTGCTCATTCTGCCGGTGTGTGACGCTGGATGAAAGCTCAGGGCTCTTCTTCAACCATTGTACACTTACATCTACATAATTAAACTGCAAATCGTTCATAGAATCAGATTCAGACAGTCTCTCGACAGTTGTACTGTGTAAAAGCACATTACAAAAATGAGGAGGTTAATCTTTCGGTGCGAACTTTCTCTAACTTTATTAGGACGCTTTATTGCTGATATTTGTTTTATGGGCATATGAGAATTAGGCTTTGGTCCGCGGCATGATTCTCTGTCTAACGTCTCGTCTTCGAATGCTGAAGACATCATCAGAGGCCTTAAGGACTCGGAAAGTAGTTACGATCCCAAAGCATTTCAGCAAGCCATACTGCTTACATGTATCCTCACAACGGTCAGTTCGTGAGGTCATCAGACTTGCATGAGATTGCGGAATCGCGTCGAAGTTGTGGAACATTGTAGCGAGCAAGAGTTGTGGTGTTTCTTTTATTTGGTACTGTGTCCCATAACTTTCTAAAATATATCTCCTCCTTCTGTTCAAGTTGTTTTTGTGCTTTTGGATTTGCATGGCCTCTCTGTACATGGCAGCATAGTAATAATTAGGTCATGCTGAACACAAAGTGTCAGGAAAAATATCTCTGATCTTCTTGGATAGCGAAAAGAGGTGTTGTGAGAACATTGGGGATGTGAGCACGAGCAATTTGTGAAATACAGTTCTTGGAGGACGAGCTCTACCATTTTAAAACATCCTACAGAAGAAACAATAGTCTGTCAAAGGGACAGATAGAGCACTTCACCCTAAAAGGTCTAGAGCTTCTAACGAAAAATAGTCAACTAAAGAGAAAGTTTTCCTTCCATTTACAAAAACTATCACAGATCACATCAGCAGCGTATTCAGAAAATACAGCATTGATACAATATTCAAACCAACCAGAAAGTTGACGGAATGTGTGTAGACTTGTCACAGAAGGAGTGTGTAAAAATTCTCGTACTTGCAGTCAAGTGTACATACGAGCTATAGAGAAAAGCTTTAACACGCACGTTAGGGAATACAAGAAAAATAGTAGCCTGGGCGAGACGAATAAATCTGCAGTAGCAGATCATGCACTGGCACAAGCGAATCACCATATTCGTTTATCTGGTGCTGTGATTTAAGACAAGTTTAATCATTCCTAGCTATAGTACGCAGAAAAGGAAAACAACATTAACAGAAAGAAGCAGGACGTAAACTAGCAACCTATGGACCATAGAGCTAGAAAGAACATGTAGCGCCAACCCTTTCCCACCATAAGGTTCATAACGTGGGTCGCCGCGAGTGGGTTGTGTTAGGTAGCGACCTGATGACATCACGAACCCACCGTTCCGTGAATCTATGGAACATATCGGCTTGCTGAGATTCTTTGAGACTCTAACTGCTTCCTGAATCATTAAAGTCTGTGATGATATCTCCATCTTTGAAAGACGAAACGTTGAGCGGAGAAATATGCCTCGGATCACAGTCACCAAGGACGCTATTGTGCGTTACATATATTCTTACAAAGTCCACTTAGTGGTTTCATAAATTCAACTTTAACGTTACCTAGACAACATCGTGTAGTTATTGGGTATATTTCACTTTAACCGTCAGTCCACGCACCAATCCCTCAACAGACCTAGAGAGCTATCGCATTACTTTACGGTGAACTCGTCTTACGTTTTTCTATGTATTCTGTATCATCCTGTTACACAATAGAATGACATAAGGTCGTTCGGAAAACCACTCTGCACTGGCCAACGCACTACGGATGAATATGACGGTCTAAGTTCTAAAAATTTGATAAACACAAGCTGTCAGAAGTGGTTTTTCATAGAATGGCGATTGTGTTTTAATTCGTTGCAATGCTGCTTAACATTTAAGTGTTTGTTCATTTGATGAAAGCTTTTTAATGCCATGTCTAGTTCTTAGGTGTTCGATTTGTTTTTAAATTACTGTGCATTCCACTGAGAAACGTATTTTACTTGTTGAATATGTGCTTCGACATGTCGATAGATACACATATTTAGTGCATGCTGCATTTGATGAAAAATTCTCGGAAAATGCTGTACGTCAAGGTAATGCGGTTCGTCGACAAATTGAGAAATTTCGTGAGACAGGCCGGAGTTTGATGTCGAACGAACCGGGATACCACCTAATCTAAACGGCCGGAGGTTCTAGGTTTTTGTTATTCTATGCAGCTCAGCCCAGTAAAATCACTGCTCAGGCTGGCACAAGAAAAAATATCGAACATCTAACCACACATGAAGCGGTTTAGCAGGCACTGAAATAGTTTCCGTATAGTTTGACAGCAGAGCAAGACTTGAAAGATGTGTGTCTTGAAAAGCGAGTCCTTTACTGTAAATGGCTTACATACGGAGAGGAATACCACTGACATATTTGATGTCACCTTCTGCGGAGATCAAACCAGGATCCACGTCTCCGGTCATGTTAACATACGAAACACACGATTCAGGCCGACGGAGAATCCTCGCTTGAAATTGTTCCCGAACAGTTTGACACGATGCATGAACTGAAAGATGAGTATCATAAAAAATGAGTTCCTTATTGCAAGTGGCTTACATCCTTTACTGAGAAGGATACTACTGACTTACTTGATGTTCCCGTCTACACAGAGGAGGCCTGGTTCAAGGTTTATGGTCACGTTAACATAAGAATCATCCGATTTTGGTCAAGAGAGAATCCTCGCCCTGTAGTTGAAAAGCTAATGCGAGGTTGGAAAATTGCAGAGCGGGTATCAGCATCAAGTCGGCGTATTACTGAACCCTTAAGCTTCGAAGAACTCGTGAACAGTGACCGTTATTACTCAATATTCGATCATTTCATTTAGTAGTTAAAGGAAGACAAAATAAACTACTCATTGTTCCAATAAGATGGCGGTACTGCGCACGTAGCCACGCGCGTAGTATTGTTACACTATGCGCCTTCCGGAAGTGCTTTTTGGGGAACGTGTCGTCTCAAAAACCCTATTCCCACTCGCTCGCTGGACCTTACTTCATCAGACTTTTTTCTTTGGGGAGCAGCAAAGTATGTTGTGCATCTAAATCGCCCATGCACGCTTTGTTACTTAAAAACTGAAGTAATTTCACAATCAGGTCGGCAGAAAGTGTTTTTCAATAAAATTAAGCGTCTTTACACTTACATAGCCATCTGTGGACGTGACCTCCATATTTGTTGCAACTGCAAATTTCGGAACAAACTGTTCACCTGTATTTCATTTTGCGAACCAACTGTCTACATCAGTGGTGCAGCCTTATCAGTTATCAAGTAGGTCCTGGCGGTTGTGTCCTGGCAAACGTTTCGATGAATATTCCACTAATTATCTTCAGGCGAAGTGTCGAGTTCATGTTCAGTTCGTCCCTTTATTGCCGCTAGACACCTCTGCGGAGGACCCAGCGGGGGGGTGAGTCGCTTTCCTGCAAAAGAGAAGCCGCAGCTGGCGGTGGGGTGGTGGGGGAAGACCAACGGTGGATGAGAAAGGGCTCCGGGTGTTCAGTCCTAATGCTAGCTGTCTATTCTGCACCATTGGAACTGTAGACGGCAGATGCCAGTATCTACAGTTGGCCTTTGAATGACACAGGCGTAATTTTCATTTTAACTGTTGAGTGGCAAACGTATTTTACCTTGTGTTTTCCATTGTCCCGGAAATCTTGGCTGTGGGCATTCCTGAGTATGGAAGGAACGCCAGATGCTTGGTTTCTGCTTCTCGATTGTTCTCTTTATTATCCTTGTTCTGCTGGAGTGCTCATCGTATTCGAGACCCCAAGTACCTGTTCTTGCTAAAGGTTTCGCATTTTTAACTGCTATTCAGTTTTCGGACGAATTTGGTCATTTTCAGTTTTAAGATTAAAATAAAGAAACAGTTCACCGACGTCTGCTGGCCTGCGTCATTATAATTTCTAAATTTGGTTGTTCTTTCATTGTTCTGTACTTACAAGGGGGCGGCGCCTACACTTGATCACCAAATTCGTCCAAATGTATCGTATATGCAGGAATTGTTTGGAAATGAAAGTGACAGGAATATTAAGATGGTGAAGAGTATACAACCAATAGCATCCATGGTGCGGGTCTGGTGACGTACCCTCCATTAATATTAGTGGAGTTACTAGGTAGCCTTTGGTGCAGCGGAAAGAGCACGCAACGCAAATCCGAGCGTCATGGAGTCGAGTCTCCGTGCAGATTCGTTTTATAATTTTCAATTGTACGCTTTTTACACTACAAAAAATGGTTCAAAAGACTCTGAGCACTATGGGACTTAACATCTGAGGTCGTAAGTCCTTTAGAACTTAGAACTACTTAAACCTAACTAACCTAAGGAGATGACACACATCCATGCCCGAGGCAGGATTCGCACCTGCGACCGTAGCAGTTGCGCAGTTGCAGACGGAAGCGCCTAGAACCGCACGGCCACCACGGCCTGCTTACACTACAAATAATGCGGAATAGAATTCAATATTATGTACTTCTTGCAAAGTGACAGTGTGGCATACGGAAGTTTGGATACATCTTAGAAGAGTGAAAGGGCAGGCGATGCGATTAAAGCTTCCGATCGCAATAAACGGGAAATAAAGGTTAGCGTCCCGTTCCAGCACAAGTTTTCAAGCGTCAGAAATAAGTTAATGCTTTGGCTACCCACCTCGGACAACACAGCGCCTACTGCATCGGCATCCCACTTTACGTCCAACCATCACGGAATGCCTGCATTACTGAGTGAAGATTCGCCAGGAAAACCTACGTCTTCTGTGTTGTCAAAACAAAGACTTACCGGTGGCCACAACACCAGGTCTCCACCAACAGACGCCAGCGACCACTACCCGTTCGCGGAGCCTGCAGAACAACTTCACCAGAGGTCGCAGCTAGCCTAGGAACTACTTTGCTACTCCAGGCACGTGATGGAGAATAGTTCTGGCCTTATAAGGCGCCGCACTGCCGGCAAAAGGCAGTTCGAAGCATCGCTCGGAAGGCTACAGGGCTGCCGCCCTGCCAGCCGAGGTCAGATGCCTCTCCTAGTTGGCCGATCTCTTGGAATAGTGGACTAACCTTTTCACGTTGTAGAATTATTTGTGTTCGCTCCCTGTGAAGAGTCGGGTCTTTTCTATTATGGTTATTTGGTATTTGTGTAGACCCACCGTTGGGATCGAGTCGGTTGTCTTTTTGGAGACTATGCTATTGTTTCGTTTTGATGAATCCAGTAAATGGTTTGTTTCGTGGCTCTTTACTTACAATGGGGCGGCGCCTACAATTCATTACCAAATTCTTCCAAACGTATCGTATATGCACGAATTGTCCAGAAGCGTGAAAGGGCATACGAAGCGTTTAAGGCTACCACTCGCAATAAACGGGATACTTCAGTAGCGCAATAAGCACAGATACTTCAGTAGCAGCCTATATCTATACATCTAATTTCAAAAGAATGTCTCTCAGCGAATAATTTCGTAATACTCAGTATTACTTCGGATTATTTGCAGTGTAAGTTAGGTAATATTTTAAAATAGAAAAATAAAGGAATTATCCACCTAGAGACTTTTTTTTTTGTTTTTGCTCGTTGTTAATCGTTGTGTTTGGTTATTGCGGATGTCTCGTGGCATCCGTTCAAGTTCGTTTTGTTGCTCCTTCCACTCAGTTTTTTTATTACAGAGGCCAACCAGCTCTCTGACCGAACACGCTGAGCTACCGTGCAGGCATCGATTCGACCCTCCCATCCTCGCATTACTGTTCTGTATTTCATCTACTGTGCCAGCAGCTGCGTGGTAACTGTGTCTAGGCAAATGGCTAACGCCTTGCCCTAACCGCAGCAAAAAGGCTTATTTCTTTTAAACGTCGGCAGTCTGAAGTTCCTCAATACTTGCTGGTCGAACTCTGCATATACTAAAAGTCTGGACGATTTCGGTGATGACGAGTAAGCATGGTCCCCTTTTTAGTACGAAATCTGAAACTATCGCAAACGCCAGAAGTAACAACCAGTATTTTCTTACAGTTATTTGCAACAGTCACATAAAACAGGCACTCTTTCCGTGAAGCGTGCCTCCTCCGCTCATGGATCGAATATCTTCCGGACGAAAGCACTTTCGAGTCTGACAGACTCGCAATAAAAAATTTGACTCCGTTTGCGCTTCACAAACGACCATTTCTTGTTTCTCTAAACGAGGAAATTGAGTATCGATTTAGCGTTAGTCTCGGGATGAGCCGCGGTGGCCCCTGCAGCAAAGCCCGCGGAGGAAATTAACCTCGTGATAACGCGGTCCGTCTGCGCGCAGCACTGCTGTCGTCAGCCGTGCAAAAGTGGACGGCTTACTATACCACCTGCTGACAGTCTGCGCTGCCTGTCATGGCTACAGAGATGTCTACGTTAGCTGAAGTGCTGATGGTTCTGTACTGTTCCACACCATACAAAAAGGAATACAACAGAGACCAGTGAACCCTCACACTGATGACCTGACATTTGCGTCACTTATTAGCTGCCGTATGGCTTTAAAACCGTAAACAAAAAAAGCAACATTTGGTAAACGAAGCTTTCCGCTGCTGCTTATTGCAATAATAACGTACCGCCACTCAACCTTTATCATGTTGTGGACTATGAGTGAAACGGTAGGATTCATACAGCCAGAATCGTAAGAACAGCACAGGATTTATGGCGAGCACAGCGATGTGTACGACTACGCCTGACAGAACAACACTGACTGAGGCACTGCCAGCGGTATTAGGTATGCTACTACGTAAAGCCGTAAGAAAGAGAGCTGAACAATATTTACTTAAAATGATTGAATATCATAAGGTATACGAGGTACTCGGCACAAGATCTACGTAGAATAAGGAAATACAGTAATGCATCGATAGAGAATGGTAAAACTCTGGGACTTGGCAGAAACGGTGAGGAGAACTTACAAGTATCTTACTTCTGAACAAGAGAGCTCTACACGACCTGTCGGGGAATGGCCCATATCGCATCTACGTATTGAAAATAGAATGCAATACACACGCTTGCGAATGGGGAACAATCGGCATCCAAAACCACAAAGTCTAGGAGTGTGTCGTTAGACAAGATGCTAAAGACGAGAACAGAAAGGACTTCGGTAATATAATAGTCTATAACACGAGAAGGAATGAGGAACTGTGACATACGTTGTGCTCACTTATGAGTTTCAAACCTATATGCCTGAGAGACAACCAAGAAGATGTCGCATACCATGGCAACGAGAGGCACCACGGACTTTTTTCTAATTTTTCCGTGCAGCAAGAGCAGGGATAGCCTGTAATTTCCCAACAGTAGGTTTTTTCTTTTCTTAAATATCATTTCACTGTACATATAAGGCAATATTTTTGTATATGTTGGAATATCATGCGAGTAGCTATAAATCTCAGCAACGGTCCTGGTCCTCTTCATGGTTGGAAACTAGGTAGCACAAATTGTGGGTTTCCATTGGAAGCAAAGGGGAAGAAGCTGTGGGATCCGTACCAGATAGGGTTGATAGAAGATATAGAGAAGATCCAACGGAGAGCAGCGCGCTTCGTTACAGGATCATTTAGTAATCGCGAAAGCGTTACAGAGATGATGGATAAACTCCAGTGGAAGACACTGCAGGAGAGAGGCTCAGTAGCTCGGTACGGGCTTTTGTCAAAGTTTCGAGAACATACATTCACCGAAGAGTCAAGCAGTATATTGCTCCCTCCTACGTATATCTCGCGAAGAGACCATGAGGATAAAATCAGTGAGATTAGAGCCCACACAGAGGCATACCGACAATCCTTCTTTCCACGAACAATACGAGACTTGAGTAGAAGGGAGAACCGATAGAAGTACTCAAGGTACCCTCCGCCACACACCGTCAGGTGGCTTGAGGAGTATGGATGTAGATGTAGATGTAGAAGAAGTTTGAGTCTGAACGGGGTTGTGTGTAGTTAAGACTGCCACATGGATCTCTTCTTAGTCCTCCGCTTTCCTTTACAAACAGTAATCATTTGCTATACATGACAGATGACCAATAAATTTTTCTTGTAACAAATTGTACAACCGTTACTGTGAAACACGTGGAAAGTAATGTAATAACTCTGCGTAGTAGGACTCACGGTAAGAGCAGAACGTGGTTATCCCAGACAGTTTAATGCATACAGTTTCTGATACGGAAGTCTTCTAAAACAGAAATTTTACTGTCCAAATAAGGTCGAACAGACAGTGTAGACCATAATTTTAAGTTCTTAAGATTGAGAATGAATGAATGAATGAATGCCTTTCTCGGGAGTATCACGTTCTAAATATTTTGTGTACTTTTAATGCTGCTGTCTTCACTGTAAGAATAACTTCCAAGATCGACGACACTGCAACACGAAAACCACTCTGTACAGGCTCCCTGACAGGTCAGCGTTGTCAGTGGGCAAACTTCGAGTGGGCCGATCTTCGAGTGCCTCGGAAGTCCAACTCTGCCATCGCTGAGCAAGTAGGTACTTCACCTTGGTGCTCTTTTTTTAAAATATTGCCAGCCGCGGTGGTCTAGCGGTTCTGGCGCTGCAGTCCGGAACCGCGGGACTGCTACGGTCGCAGGTTCGAATCCTGCCTCGGGCATGGGTGTGTGTGATGTCCTTAGGTTAGTTAGGTTTAAGTAGTTCTAAGTTCTAGGGGACTTATGACCTAAGATGTTGAGTCCCATAGTGCTCAGAGCCATTTGAACCATTTTTTTAAAATATTAACTGATTCAGAATATGGTACTGGCAGAAGTAAAGCTGTGAGGACAGGGTGTGAATTGAGCTTGGGTAGCTCAGTTGGTAGAGCACTTGCCCGCGAAAGGCAAAGTTCCTGTGTTCGAGTCTCGGCCCGGCACACAGTTTTAATATGCCAGGAAGTTTCATTCAGAAGATACTGGAAAATAATTTGAAATTAGATAATGGCTCCTTAAACATTATAGAGAAAGTTGTGCACTATTTGAGATGCTTAAATTTTAAATAGTTTTCAAGCAGAAATGGAAAATTAATGACTGATTTACCGCAATTCTTCCGACTAAAGTTGAAAGCCTTGTTTGTGTGTAGGAATGTCTCGTGCCCAATTCAGAACTTCTCTACGAAGTGTGTCGTTTATTCATATGTGCTGTCATAGTTTTCATAGTGTTTTATTATGTGTTTACTTTGTACATAGTGGTATCAACTTCGGTTGTAATAATTATTTATTCTGTCCACGATTGGTTTCGGAATTTTAAATTTGTATAAATGTGTTTAAAGAATTATTGTACTTGAGCATACATAAAAAAAAGGTGCCAGTAGATTGGCTCCATATCATTGCATCTTGGCTGGGAAATGTCCGCCGTCGAGCAGCTTCACGCAGTAGTTTCTACCGCTTATAAATTTTCTTTAAAGTGCGAGGCAGATATTAACAGTAACGAGCTCCTGACGCTCAAAGTGACTTTTTGCGACTAATTTGGCAGCACAATGTTGAAGGACGACATGTTGGCATTAGAGAGCACGCACCTTTGTATCAGTTGCTGAAAAGTGTTTTTATACTGCGGAGTTGAGATCAGTGCCTGTATTTTAAATCCAGTCAGCTGCGAGGTGAGGAGAGTATTCCGATAATTTCATGAGATGTACATGTAATAAGATTACAGCTGGTAGATCGTTATGAATGAAGGACTGGATTTCCGTCAGTCATGAGTGATGAGGTACTGAACAATACTGAAGATACTTTTTTAAGGAATTGCAGATAGATTGTGGATGAGATGACCGCATTGTTCCAAAAACTTTCAATGCTTTTCTGCATAGTTGTGATTAGTCCAAAAGTGTTCAAAATAAGGCCTTAAACACTCACAGGTCAACACAACGTCAACAAAATCATATCATCACATACATTTCTCGAACATTTGGAACTGAATAGGGAACAGTTTAAAACCGTTGCTTTGTCCCGAAAATAATCATGTCCTCTGTACTTTGAGACCGTATAGAAATTGTCCTCATTGAATTTTCGCCCCAGGGGGAAACATTTAATGATGTACGGTTCTGTGAAACTCTAGAAAAAAATGCAGATGATGATACGGAACCAAATAAGGTAACGAAGGGTGTGTGCTTCTTGCATGGAAATTTGCGTTCCCATGTAGCCGACGTCCGAAACGTTCTCGTTGATTCATTCCTTTGGATCAGCAACGGCAGCCCAGCTCACAGCCATGATCCACCACCTTCAGGTTTTAATTGTATCAAAAGAATTGTTCAAATGACACTAAGCACTATGGGACTTAACATCTGACGTCATCAGTCCCCCAGACGTAGAACTACTTAAAACTAACTAACCTAAGGACGTCACGTACATCCATGCCCGAGGCAGGATTCCAACCTGCGACCGTAGAAGCAGATCGGTTCCGGACTGAAGCCCCTAGAACCGCTCGTCCATAGCGGGCGGCTTTAATGGTACCACGTGTATCAAGTTGTTTACGGGTGGAGCAAGGTTTTCTACCTACGATGAGGTTCAGAACATCAAACAATGGGCTAAAGAGATGGTAGGTGATTTTTTGAGGAAAATATCAGAGCGCTCATCCCTGACATTGTGGGAAAGTAGTATTCAATGTACATCTGTGACTTCGTAAATTATTCATACATGCGGGCGTCCAAGGAGGAGTGGACACTATTCAAAGATTTGATAGGAACGATTATTAGAAGCAACTAAAACGAGCAAACATGGTCTCTCAAACCCATAGCTTAAAAGCGATGAGCACTTTTTCCTCCTCAGTTCTACTGCAGATTATCTGCTTATGATGGACCAAAACAATAAAATAATATCTAGAAAAGAGGAGCTTTAAAATGCATATTTAAAGAGCTATGAGCATGTCTTCAATGCAGACATGTTGTTCACAGTAGCGAATACGAACAAGTAGTCATTGCTGTTTAAGTAAGAGTTTTAGAGCTAATATTTATTGAACTTCTTTGCTTCAAATGATCCTTCCTGAGATATCCCTGAATCTTTACCATTCCTCCTGGAAGATCCTGTATGTTGCATTTTCATTTTCCATCTAGCTTTTGGACCAGTCTGATTTGCACTACCATGTGGCTTTGAACTACACGATCCCATGAACTAGGTAGTAAATCAACACAGGAGACGTTAAACCTTTTGCTGCTGTGGGCGTGTATAAACATCCCGATACGCCATTGCTCAGGTGCTGTGCACGTGTATAAGCGGGTCACTTTGGTTTTCCTAGTGGTATGGACGTCTACATGTATCCTGACCTGCCAATCTGTCACTGCTGCTTGCGACCTAGTTCCAGATCCCCGTCAATAAAGAGGTTTTAAGCATTCATCATATGACTAATTTGGCTGATTGTGTGCTATCATTTGCAAAAAGAAAATCGTTTTGGAATCTTGAATCGTTTATGAAATATAGCGATTGTTATGACCACATGATTCGCGATGCGCAAAGACGTGAATCGACGGGTCACGAGCAACCGCCCATCGGATGTAAAACCCAATAACTCGAGAACGAAAGGAGAGCTCTCTCTCTCTATCTCTCTCTCTCTTCTCATTTTTTACTGAAATATCGACCTCCTATCTACCTTTCATCTTGTGCACTGTATGGCCTAAAATCAACTACGTGCAAAGTTTACGCAATGCGTTTTTACCTCGGTGAAATGGTAACGGCTCCATGTGAGCCGCTACATGGCTTGACATAATAGTCTTATACGTAGAACGCCCGCTGGTTGCCCTTCCGACACTCAGGGAAGAGCAATATAAGGTTTATTATTAGGAATTACGTTGAATTATCACTCTCAGTACAGTCTGCAGGTGAGAATGCGGGTCGTCTGCTGACGTATGTGTGGGCTGTCTGCTGTGGTTTCTGCGAACATGCAGATGCAGTTTGGCCAACCATTTATCAAGTAAAGTGCGACTGCACTGGACCAGAGAGACATAAGTTCCCCGCGCCATAGCAGGCCCCGTTAGGTTGGAAAATAGCCGCTGTGCAGACTCTCTGAGCCCTTCCGGCCACCGTGTGTGGACTACGGGCGAGGGGAGACAATTAGGCAGTACCTGCTGAGTATAGACGCTCTTTGTGATGGCTTCTAGTCATCTTAGTTAGGAGAGATAGCCAGGTCGTACAAAATTGATATTTCGGGTTTGTATTACGGATGGTGGGCCAGCATTGCATATAATTGTACTATAAAGTGAAGTGAGTGATTAAGAAGTATTCTCATGAATTTTTGGGAAATGTTGTTATAGCAAATTCGTACTTGGTTTCTCACAGCAACGCTATATTTCCGTTACCATTCCGATTAAGGTATTTAAACTTTCAACTTAAAGTTAATCAATAAGTAGAAATTTTGTGAAGTGATGTTTGCTCATACAAGCAATCGTAGGCGTCTTCCGCAAAAGACAGGTGCCATTTTCAAATTGAGGATGCTTGCCAAGGCTTTGGGGAGAGCAAGTATCTTGCAAAATCTTTAAAATTTCGCGCAATGTTTCATTTAATTTTGCGTAGCGCAATAACCATGCACGTATCTAAAAGAAATTAATCTTATCCACCGAAAATTTCACACTACAAGATGTGCAAAAATATAATTTTTTCATCAAATGTTTTTCTAAATATAGTATGGCATCTATTTCACTACTGCTTAACGCCGTCTTTCAGCACACGCACCAGCATTTGGCGAGAGATATAACTGTAACAAAACCCGTTTTAGCGCGGAATGCAAAGGGCACGTCTGCAGCAGCGAAGAGGTTTTGCTATAAACACCAGTTTCCTTCATCTAAACGAGTACAAGTAAAGGCAGAGCCTAAGTACGTTTATTGCAACATGTATCTTAGCCTGCGGTCTGTAACATTAATGTGGATGTACCAGCCGCAGACGAGCACGTAGAGGTCGCCCTGGGGTTCGGTGCAATCCCCGTAACGCCGTCGGTGTGGTGTGCGGTTGGCACGTCCCACGGGGACCTCCGCGGGCCTAATCTGGCGTGGCAGCCTCCGCCCGACGCCGGGCCTCGCGCTGCGTCGCGCAGTGCTGCGCCGCCTCTGCCGTTGGTCGATGCACGCCGGCGATGGCCAAACTTCGCCAACTGTCCGCAGAGTCGCTCCTGATGGGGTACCGTCTCCTGCAGTTAGTGCTTATCTCCAGGGGGGCAGATGGCGTAGTTCTGGCTCTGCAGTCTCCCGAATAACTGACAAAATGCAATGTTCGTCAGCAAATCGGAACAGGGTAGCAGATCTTTATCACTGAAGTTAGATTTCCCTGGACTCGCTTAAAGCTTTTCATAGATGAACAAAAAAATTTGAAGTATCCAGAATGAGATTTTCACTCTGCAGCGGAGTGTGCGCTGATATGAAACTTCCTGGCAGATTAAAACTGTGTGCCGGGCCGAGACACGAACTCGGGACCTCTGCCTTTCGTGGGCAAGTGCTCTACCAACTGAGCTACCCAAGCACGACTCACGCCCCGTCTTCACAGCTTTACTTCTGCCAGTACCTCGTCTCCTACCTTCCAAACTTTACAGAAGCTCTCCTGCGAACCTTGCAGAACTAGCACTCCTGAAAGAAAGGATATTGTGGAGACACGGCTTAGTCACAGCTTGGGGGATGTTTCCAGAATGAGATTTTCACTCTGCAGCGGAGTGTGCACTGATATGAAATCTGCCAGGAAATTTCAGTTTTGAAGAAATTCTTTGTCAGTAGCAGATAACGTAAAAAGTAAAGTACCACTTTTGCTTCCTGCTCACCAAGCAAGCCTAGTATCGATGACGTGTTGTCCAGCTAATGCAATATGCGATTCATGTTCAGAATGTGTACTAAATTTTTATAAATTTTTCTTTAAAAATCCTTATTTGAAACGTATTGCAGGATATTGTTGATACTCTTCTTGACTAGTTATCCATACCATCGTTTCTTCTTACGTAACAGACCCCAGAGTGCTGTCCTCGACGGTGGGTGTTCATCAGAGAGAAGGGCATCACCAGGAGTGTCCCAGAGAAGCATAGTAGGACGGCTGTTATTTTCTGCACACTTACATAATCTAGCGGACGGTGTAAGTAAGCAATCCGCAGCTGTTTGTTGATAATGCTGTGGTGCAGAGGAAGATGTCGTTGAATGAGTGTAGGTGGATGCTAGATGACTTACAAAGAATTTCAAGTTGGTGCGGTGAATGGGAGCTTCCTCCAAATCCAGAAAAAAATGTAAATTAACGTGGATGAGCAGGAAAAACGAACCTATTTTCCGATACAGTATTAGTAGTGTGCTGCTTTACAGTCACATCGACTACGACAACAGTCGAGATCGCCGTAAGATATGTTTATTGTGACCGATTTGGGTTTATTTTAAAGCCATTCTTAGATTTTTGGCCCCCTATGGCTGGTGCTGGCGGCTGCCTGGTTTCGCACGTGATACCACGATCGTACACTGTAACAGTCACGTGTATAAAATATGTAGGCGTAACCTTGGAAAGTAAGATGAAATGGAATGAACATGTGAGAAATTTGGTAGCGAAGGCGAATGGACAACTTCGGTTTATTGGGAGAAGCTTAAGAAAGTGTAGTTTATCCGGAAAGGAGACGGAATACAGGACAATAGTTCCACCCATTGTTAAATACTGTTTTTTCGGCCCCGCTCCAGGTCGGCTTAACGAAAGACATTGAACAATTCAGCGGCGGGCTGCTAGATTTGTTATCGGTAGTTTATAACTAGAAGCAAGTATTTCAGAGGTGCTTCGGGAAGTCAATTAGGACTCGCTGGAGGGAAGGTAACGTTCTTTTGGAGGATCACTATTGTGAAGTGGCATTTGAGGTTGACTGCAGGACTATTCTGTCGCCAACAACGTGCGTTTCGTGTAAGGACCATGAAGATATGATCAGAGACATTTGGACTCATACGGAGGCATAGACAGACTGTCGTTTTTCCCACACTCTGTTTCAGGGCTTTGTAAAGATAATAACCTGAAGGTGGAAAGTCAGAGAAATGCGCGGGTGTAGTTCAAAACATCCCAACGAAATGAGTGCAAGAGCGTCTTGGTGGCTATGGCTGTACGAGGACGTGCGTTGTCGTATAACAAATACATTCCAGTCTTCAGGGTCCCCCCACCCCACCCTCTCTTTGACTTTTTTACTGTCTCACAATATCTCTGTGCATTGGTGGTCTTCCGTGAAACATAATTTGGACCAATATGATGCCTTTTTGGTCTCAAAGCACTGAGACCATGCTTTTTTTGCCCAAAATTGTGGTCTAAAATACTCCGTCGGATGAGGAATTGCTGTGACGCCACTATGACGGCTGTGCCTTTGTCTCAGGCGCCCACGTTACATGTGCTGTCACAAGAGAGCTTAGAAAATCCTCACATTCCAATTCAGGACGTTCAAGAAACTCAATAGAGCTAATGACCCTTGTTCTTGTTCTGGTCTGTCACCTGTTTTGAGAAACACCTTGCGCACAGATTCCGGTATACCATCGATCTGTCATTTTCTCGTGTAACACAGGTCTGGACAGTCGTGGAAACATCGCATAAATTTCAACCACTGTCAATTGACGTGCATCACAATCAGTTTCCTTGACTTTCTGCACCAACTCTCATTCAGAATGGGAGGTCTTCCGCTCCTCTGTTCCTCGTAAGCATATGTTCCGCCTCCACTAAATTCCTTACACTACTCAAGCACACTCGTTCTGTTCATAACACCTTCACCGTCATCCGTTTTGATTCGAGAAAAATTTCGGTAGCTGCTATTCCTCCCGCAAACAGGAAGCTGATAACAGCATAGGGCTCGTACTTGTCGGGATTTATTACCGACATCTGTCACACTTGTTGACTGTTTTCCCGCATAATCGTACAGTGCCCTCTAAAACCGTTCCTCCCGACTTCTTGACAGTGTCCTGCGCGAACGGGAATGGATTGGCAAATATGAGAGTGGTTAGAACACTTTTTACGCAATAAAACTGCAACAATCCCTTCCTGAACTATATTTTCAGTGGTGTCAATCTATCCTGTATTGTATAGGTGGTTTACATTATCATCTTCACCTGTCCCTGGAGTCGACTCGATGACAAACCCTGGTCATCGTTACTTTCTTCCTTTCTTCCTCCCTTCTTCCGAGCTTGCACCTTACCCTCTTAAAAACCCGATCATAATAAATTAAAATTTAATCTTTAACTTGACTACACTCTATTAATTTCGTCCCAGTGTCGTTTTTTTTCTGTGTACTGATTTTGATTACCTGGATTTATACTGTAGCTTCTGATATTGTTTCCCCTCACTTATTTTCTAAATCTTAGCACCTCTTTAACCATTTCTTGCACTTTATCAGCCTTCCTCAGTACCACCACTGACGCAAGGACCATCACGGGGGCGGGGGCGGTGTGCCACCGGGCACTCACGCCTGAAGCTCCCATCGGACGACGTGTACTAGCGTTGGCTCACTATCGAACCTACGCTTTATGCTACCAGCCATGCGACATGGTATGATGTATTACCTATCACCAAGGGGCAACAAATACAATTTCGTGCTACTCTTCAACGAGAGAGCTTTCTGACCAGATGGGATATCACATAATTTGTGATTAATGTACCGTCAAATTATATTTGTTATTCATCTCTTGTTGGTTTAAATGAAAGGACTTATAGCACTTCAAAAGGTTAGTAAATAACAATAGCGACTTTGGCCTTTGAATACGACCACCGCCGCATGGCGAGAAACAGAAAAATCACCTCAGCCACATGAAGGAAAGCGTGAATATCCACGCCGCCGCACAGCGAGAAACACAATTCTCGGTGGCCGCGTGAAACTCTTAAATATTCCCATTTGCTTTTTCAGCCCTAGCAAATGCCTGCTTAGTAATAATTTAATTTATTTTACCTTGGCCCATATTCCGCATGTCATTTTACGTTTCACTTATAAGCCCTTAGATTCAACAACAGGTAACACTTAACTCTAAACATTCCCATTAACATGTTTGGCAAGTACGAATGTCTTCTGCTTGTTTGTCGTGCAATCGTTTGGGGACGTAATTGACATTTGTAAAAACAAAATGAGATCTTTGATCCGACACGTAATTGTAAATAGTACCCCAACGTTATTTGTCGACGTATGAGAAAGACATTCCCTTGGAAACATCAGATGTTTGTTTTAAATTTTTGTAGTCCTATGCATAACTTAAAATTATTTCTAGTTTCTAGCTTAATGCATATAGAATATATAGTCTTGTACAACTGAATGCATTTTTTCAAACACTCCATATATCTTATCATTTAGCGCGTTATTATACCTAGATTTCTCATGGCGGACATTTATATACGGCGAGGATAATTGGTATAGTTGAATGTCGACATCCGATTTTTCATCCAGATTTAAGACAAAAGTTCACCCAGCAAAATCAGATCGGGTGCAGTTGGGATGCACATCTATGAAATGAGGACCTTTAAACACTGTCACACCAACCAGAGCATCGGAATGTACAGAGGAACGTGTATTACACCGCACCGTAGTGCCAGCCGTCGTAGCTCACTGAATAGACTGTTGGTACATGAAACCCACATCCAACACTTAGTTTTGGTTTGAGTCTTCGTCAGGTTTATTTTGAATTTTTAGACGTTCGTTCCCTAGTTCTCGTCGTTTATAAGCAGCACATCATTTTGTTACAATAGCGGATCACGTTACAGTGGGATCCAATAATTACAGAGCGCCCACATTGGACCGCAGCGAGAGGCCGCACTTACTTTATAAACAGTCCGTAACTAGAACCTACTCGGTTTGTTATCCAATTGACTCCTGTCCTTATTTCTGTAAAAACTGCTACATTCAATAACATAATTTATAGTAGATTTCTGTTCACATATTAAAACTATTTGGTTAACATTGAACGTTATAATCTGGAAACAAAGAAAGACAGAGGAAATCCTCTTGAATATTAACCGACAAGTCACTGATTGATCTAGAGAAACAAGAAATAAGCTATCAAAATTATTAGTATTACTTTAAAACCGTCTACAGTCATTTGTTTCTTCGCAAAACACTGTTAAGTCAGATTACCGTATTTTTTTAATGCACATTTTTGATTTTAGCTGAGAAAATAAAGCTTAGGATCTATTATATGAGGATGTTTGTCTTCAACAGTGGTAAAGACAACAGAGAGGCAGTTCTTACTTCGGTTTTGACAATGCAAGCAAGATTGAAGAAAAATCTCCATATGCTCATAGGATTTATCGCTTTAAAGATTCTCAGAAGTGTGATGAAATTTTATGATTGAAGCATATCGAGATATACTTTGCTGATTATTTTCTGTCATAACTGAAAGTGCAGAAGATTTGCAGAATTGATTGAAAGAGTACAGAATACGGTCAACAGAAGTATGACGACAAATTGCAGGTGTAATGGTAGATTCGAAGCAGAATACCGTATGACAGACGAAACAAAGGAGACATAAAAAGTAGACTCAGATAAAAAGGGACTCCCTGATATATATATAAAGCAGGGAGTCTCTTTTGGTCTACTTTTTGCAATAAATATTGGCCTTAAAGTATGGGAGGAATTTCCGACTGTGTACGTCTGGACACAGCATTCTACAGAAGTGACTAATGGACTGTGGGAAAGACAAAAGGAGATAAAAGAGTCAATTTTTTAATGTAATGCTGTAGAAGGATGTCAAAAATTAGATACGTTGATAATGAAAAACCAGAGACAAGAAGAAATGACAACAAGACGGAACGTGTATTAACAAATCAGGGAATAACTTCCATTGCACTTGACTGTACTAGAATACAGAGGTTGAGATATGTACAACAAATAACCGAGTGCGTTGGCTGCAAGTGCTACCCCGAAATAAAGAGACTGACAGAGCATCGGAGGTCTCTATCGGCAGTAGCAAACAGTTTTTGGATGAACCCATTCAGTACTCAAAAAGCAGAATTAAGGAACCATCACTAACTAGCCTTCAAATTGCAGCATTGAATTTATTTAACTACCGAGGGCAGAATCAAAAAAGCGTTGGACACGTCTTAATGTGGCCATGCTAAGTGGGTTGTATAATTCACAATAATATGACGGAAAGTTCTGCTATGTTCCAGAAGATAACAACTGTAGCGGGCGTATTTCCAGCTTTTTTTTTTCACTTTTCGTTCTCGACTTCACGGCACAGAGTTATCACTTTCAGATCCAACCCATTAAACAATCGCGATTCTATTCACCCGAATTGTGCAGTACTCTGGGAGCGATGCAGTAGGAAATGCAGCTGGGGTACTTGAAAGGGCTCTTCCAGTTCCGCCATACTGGAACACTTGATTCGGATCTGGGTCATTGGGACAGTTTTGTTTCTGGGACAGTACGTGTAGCAGTGTCAGAGTGCTGTGCTTATTATGGGTGAACGTATTTGCAGTCCACGCATGAAGCACACATAAGTACACCTACAGAATAAAATGGCGTTCAAGCGCTGCTAAAATGGAAAGGATAAAAACCATGGATTTAATTATATTGTGGAGCAGATGGAGTGTCGTTGTGGGGATTCGGGCCGGCCGGTGTGGCCAAGCGGTTAAAGGCGCTACAGTCTGGAACCGCGCGACCGCTACGGTCGCAGGTTCGAATCCTGCCTCGGGCATGGATGTGTGTGATGTCCTTAGGTCAGTTAGGTTTAAGTAGTCCTAAGTTCTAGGGGACTGATGACCTGAGAAGTTAAGTCTCATAGTGCTCAGAGCCATTTTGGGGATTCGGGACATCAGTTGTCAACATATACCTCCGTCATGTACACAGTCCAGACTCATTAAAGTGACCATCTGTCTATATCTCGAATAGTCAACTTTTGCAGCGCGGACCGCTGCAAGAGACGTGCAGAAAGGGAGTCAATAAAGTTCTAAAAGATGCCGACAGGGATGTGGAGCTATTGCTGACAAAAGTGCCGTTACTATCTGCGCAAGGTTTCTCGGTTAAGGATCCATGGCGCGCACAGCCCTATTAAGGTAGTGCCACACATTCTCAATTTGATTAAGACCCGGAGATTTCGGTGGCCAGAGGAGTACGGTAAATTGATCCTTCTGCTCTTCGAACCATACATGTAAACTACGCCCTGTGTTACACGTTGCTCTGCATTGCTGGTAGATGCCATTGCGACGAGGAAAACAGACTCAAAGGGGATATTTGTAAGAGGTCATCGCCGATGGAAAGATTGAACCGGTAATCGTCCGATGACGAGATTGTAGGATAACTGTGTCTCAACGAAGTACTGGTAGTCCTTACAGTTTCTTTCCAATTCTTACAAGCAGCAAAGTGGGATGAAAATGAAACTTCCTGTCATATTAAAACTGTGTGCAGGACCGAGACTCGAACTCGGGACCTTCGCCTTTAGTGGGCAAGTGCTCTGCCAACTGCGGACTGATGCTTGGGTAGCTCAGTTGGTAGAGCACTTGCCTGCGAATGGCAGAGGTCCCGAGTTCGAGTCTCGGTCCGGCACACAGTTTTAATCTGCCAGGAAAATTCATATCACAGCACATTCCGCTGCAGAGTGAAAATTTCGTTCTGGAAAGCGGGAAGAGCCTCGGTAGCCATAGGAGTACGGAACTGGGACAGTGTGTGGGAGGAGGGGAGGATCTGGGGTAAATATAGATGCATACTTGAGTTGATCCTGTGTCATGGAGGGATGCTGGGTCGGTTTACCTGTCAGACTAACTGGGGGACGTGGACAAATGGATGACGCATAGTAGCGTGGTTATAGTCCTGGATTCAGTTTACCGGATGGACTGAAGGGAGCGTTGGCCGAATAACTGCGTGTTCGCTATCTTTGAGTTATCAGCGGTAGTGTTGGAGCGACAGTGAGTAGATTTAGTGCAAAACTATTTTTCATATTATAACCTACATTGTGCAAAGTGTGTTTGAACAAATGAACGTTGTAGAATATCAACAAGCCGAATGAGGCAGTGCACGCAAATGCGGTACCGGTTTCTTGACCAAGGCGAAAGCCGACCATCTGTCATATCCTCATAAAGCATACTTCTATATTCTAAGATATTTTTTCACAGTATTATGATGATAAATGCGATATCACCAAAAGGTGATCCATGAAGAAATAACTGAATTGAAATTAAGTACGTAGAGACTTCGTAACTTACACATTTCTGCAAGACAGATTGTGTCACGTTCTGTAATATTGATTGTTTGTGTGTTGTCATACACAGAGTCTGTGCAACAAAAATCATTTCAGTAAAATCTGTAATTTTTGAAATCTGTCATTTTTTTCACCCAATAGTGCAGCTCAAAATTATCACATTCTCAAATAATGGCGTCAGTAACCTTTTTATAACTTCATAATCATAATTGAATTTTTCAGTTTTTCGTTGGTCTTTCTGTCGTGGAAAGGTATTTTGTGCACTTTTATTAAGAAATTACTATGTCAGTCATCAGGAAAGCATGATAATACTATATCGCAGTTTTCTCAGTTCTACCAGAATTAATATCAACTAATAAGTGTATCTTCACTGAAATAAGCGGTTCACTACATATAATGTATACTGACGTCCCTCTATTTGACAAGCATTACAAAAATTGTTGATAATCGTCTTGCTCTGGTTGACAGGAGAAACAATGTTTCTTGAAAAGCAAACGTATACCACATTTCTTTAAATAACAGCATAACTCATTGGCTGGGGGTAACCAATTCTACGAATAGAAAATATCCTCACTTTTAGTCTGTCCGTCTCTACTAATAGTATTATAAGACTTCGTAATGTCAAATTCTGTTGCTTTGAGGAATACAGCAAGTTTGTCATATCTGCGTCACAATGACAATGGAAATTTCCCTACTGCAGCTGGGTAAACACTTTGAATGCTGCAACTTACTGTTGCGAAACGAAAAAAGAACTGAAGTAAATTGAATTTCATTCAAACTGAGCAATACAGGCCGAAGAGCAAGAATTTTTTTTATTATAATGGTATCATATTTACCAAACACCAAGTTGTGTTCGCACCTATTTGGTAGAGCTGATAGTCCATAAATAAGACTTTTAGTTTTTCGTACTGACACAATGTGGAAGTGCTGAGACCACTTGACGAAAAAAACTAAGGAATGTCCGTGTTAATTCTGTCATGCTATTAAAGTCTTGGCTAACAGACTGAAAGCCAAAGTAATAAACTTTAGCCGTAGTTACCTACATCCTGAAATAAAGCAGCGAAATGTGCATGGAAAGTCGTAAGGAAAAGTTTCTCGTTACTAGGAGTTGGCTCAGTGAGTATATCAATACAAAAGCGGTGTATTGTATGAACAGTGGAGTAGCTCTTTGGATAAGACAGTGAAACACACTTTCAAGTTTAACGCATCATCTGCGCCAAGGGTTCAGCTAAGCCCGATACAAGCAAACAGCCTCAAATATTTACGCAGCTAACTCCGCAATACGCCTGCTCTACGCCTACTTCAGTGGATGAATAACGTAAAACCAACAATTTATTGCAGTTATAAATTAACATCTCAAATGGATATTTTCTCGATGTAGTGAGGGAGATTCGTCACTGGAATAGCCGTAATGGTAAATGTTCTCGATGAGTTCTGGCAAATATATGAAAATATCTAAGCGTAAGTTACAATTTAGTAGGTAAAAAAATTAGAACATAGACATTATTTACTTCTGTCCCCTCATGTTTTGTACGAGTGTGGATAAAAAATCAATAGGTGAAAGAGCATGAAACAATTAGCCATTGTCTTTAATGAATGTCATGGGTGAAAAAAGTATAACGGAAGTAAGCTCTTGGATTTCAGTTTAAAAAAGCAACGTAAGGATAAAAGAAAATGACCGAAGCTGAGTGGAATTTGAATGAGATCAGAAAACAGTAATTCCACTAGGACGCATGTAAGCCATTATGACCAAATTTTAACAATAACTCAGTAAGAGTGTAAAAGGTGAAGACAGCAGAGAAATGTAAGACAAACCAACCACAGAAAACGATTGCCAACAGTAGAGAGTAGTAGGAAACAAAATGAAAACCAGTTGAACGTCAAAATTACTCGGGTATGGTACAAATTGAAAGTTTCACTTTGGACAATGCGTTACAACACAAGGTAATGTGACCGAACGAAGCGAGGCATTAGAAACCCATTAGAGCTAAGTTTGATTGTACCAAAGAGAATTCTCTCGTAACACTCATTTACGTGAATCTGTGGAATATGTTTGTGAACCGCATTTTCTGTATCACAAGATTTTACCAAGAGGAAAGGTCGTGTTATACGACCAGAGAATCAATGCGACAAATAAACCACTAATTGTAGCGATTGCTTAAGAAATGAGCCAAGAAGTAAATGTATTGAAATCATTACCAGGAATCTGTAGTGGGGTGTGTGTAACTTGAATTCGTACTGCAAGGAGTAGTAGACAACGAAATTGTAGAGGTACCTAATTATTATATAATGTGAAATTATTGAGGAAATTCATAAGTGAACCAATGTTGAAATGAAAGATTATTATAAGGACATAGATGTATAAAATAGCTACAAGCGAGTCAAAATATAGGTTATGTAAAAGATATCAAAATAAGCAATCGATCCTGGCCCGCGAACCGAAGAAAGTAACATATCGTAGAACACTGGTGATTTGCTTATGTTATTGGCGAATCTTAAAGTCTGGTTACATCAATGAGAATGAATAAAAAAAACACTCTCTGTATCAAAATCCTTTTCTTTTAATGATTATCGGTTCCGATCTGTCCAACATATCACCTTAAAACCAAGCAGTGCAAGGTTCGCTTTTACAGCAGTGGCATGAACGACATAAAATGAAAGTTTGTTTTAAGTCATTCATATCACTTTTGGAAAAAGTGCAACTTGTAGCGCCAGATCTCAAGATGATCACCTGTGAAGATCGAAATATGTATTATAAGTAAAACAAATACTGACACAGCCGGTGTTTATTCATTCTTTGTAACAACTGAGATAAGGGTTCCTTAGACTTGGCGTCAATTATGAGACGAACGAAAATAAGACAAAGAAGGCAATCCATAGTCTTGTATTTGCTCAATAGGACACTATTTGGTCTTTTTCGTGTCACTTCCACCCACATACGAAACAGTAAAACCTTGCAATTCACCTATTTCTTTCCGCCGTACACACATAAATTACCAACGTATTTTCTTTCTTATCAAGAATAAAATGTTCTGATATTCAGCTGCTGTAACACAAGAGTCATCGATGTACGTGGACTATATATGCGGAAATGTATTTCTACCATTTACTCCAGTATATGTAGCGTTTTGTAACAGAGTAAAAGCTTGTGAATGTGGGTTTTCCCATCGCACCCACCTGATGGAAAGATCTCGGATTTCCATTTTTATAAGATAAATCTAAAGGGCGGATAGGGATTTGATGCACACCACTGCTGACAAATAATCGGCCGTGCAAGGCTATCTAATCCAATTTTTTGTTTCCGGTTGTTAAAAGTCTACACTGGAGTGGAATTGCTGCACGATCTGCCTTTTTTTCATTGTTTGTTATCACGTTCTCCGTATCCCGATTACTGTTAATATGTATATCGACGAACCCATAACTATCAACATAACCCTCTTTATCTTCTGTTATTTGCATTTCGTCTCAATGTGAAAGATAAAAGTGTAGATTGCGATATGCTCTTTCGTTAGCGACTGTACTCCAGAGATGTGTAGCTGAAAATAGTCGTACCTACATTGCGCAATTAAGTGATTTTGTACCTAACTGTTTTTGTGTTGGTTTCGTTGTCTTCTCCAGAGTACGATGGCAGACTTTCAACAAATTACTTAAAAACTTAAATTTGAGTTATATATTTAGCTCCTTGTCGTAAATAATAAGAGTACACATACGTTTTTGTATTCCGTACTTTTCATAGTAATCAAGCTAACTGTCTCACAGCATCAAAAATACTTTCACAAAAGTACAACACACTACAGCTGCTTACGCGTATTACAAAATTTAGTAAATAACATTATTGTAAATAACTTTACAAATGTGACATACTTTTTGTTAATTAACTACAAATTTGTTCAGCTTATTGCAGATGAAAACAGTAATTAATAAGGTATATCACTTACACAGAAATCAATTTACACAAGATTATTATTTTTGTAAATAATGTGATCAATACCGACCAGTATCAGAATAGCCGTAATACGCATTAGGACTGATTACATCACAACATTAATGGTGTCTGTTAAGGTTTCGAGGTTTGCTCCTTTTGTGATTAAGCAACGAGTAAACTAAAGGATATACTATTTCTAATACGTTTATTTATCATATTCAAACAAAAATAGGTACTAAAATTGACACTGGCAGAAATCAGTGTTACCCTCGTAATACTGTGAAGCCTCACAGCTTAAAAGTATTACTGTGTCTTCGACAATAACTCCGACGTACCGCCTATCTTCATTCCTCCTCCATCAGGCGAGCTGTAAGTCATTTGGAAGACATGACTCGAAACTGAATGTACATGTACGCTATTGTTACTTTAGTGCGAGGAACAATTCGCTGTAGAATTCATTGATCTATAGTAAGAAAGGGAGCCCCACACAAGTGACGCTACTATATGCTTGCTGATTTAGTTCATAATATTTTAATGGTCCCGAACTGACATGACGATGGTAGTGCTACAAACATAAAGAAAATATTAGTCGTGCGTATCAAGTGACATCAATTGATAGAGAGACTCTGAAAATGTCGGAAATACCCCAAAAATATTGAACATGTGACGCCACGCAGTGATGTACCTCGCCGCAGGTGCAGCGCTTGGACTTGGACGTGAGGGGATGATTGACTCATGCAATACTTTCATTGGAGCGAACGGTACAAATTTCGAACACCTTTTGTAAATGTGATATGTCATAAACGTAAAACCTATAAAATTACTGTCGTCGCTGCAATAGAGTAAAAGCTGTATTTATTTTACGTTTCTTATCATCTTTCCCTTCCTTTTTTGTGTGCAGACATTATTTACTTAAGGGAACGTAGGTCATTTACTGGTAACGAGGGAGTTCACAAGCTTCTACTCATTTACTTGTGACCCTATAGGGCTGCTGCTTGTTGTACCCGAGACCGGTGAAGAATACCATACATCTTACCTAAGTGTAAGCACATAACTAACGCTATGAAAAAAATACTGACGGCCAGACGCAAGACTCCAACCGTGAGCACCATGCGCTAACTTCGTGCACGTAGGCCCGGAGCCACTCCGACATGGATACCTGACATGGGTTGAGACGATCAGCTGCGGCAGACAAGTAGGCTCAGGCGCTGCACGTGCGGCGAGGTATGTCACATGGTGACGCCACATGTTCAACATTTGTCATCCACTTTTGGGATATATCCTGATAGAGGTGACCCCATGTGTCTTAAATCAAATTGTTTAGCTCAGTGTCATCGGCGTCCCTTCGTAGGTTCACTGTATGATTAGGAGAAACCGGTGCCTCGGCCAAAGTATTTTGACCCCCTGCTTAGATTGAGTTTCCCCAATTGAAAAAAAAAGGGTTACCCGTTGCGTGAAACAAAATGTTGAACTGATACTCAATTATAGCTACGGTGACATTAGGGTAATGTGGCTGTATTCTATAAAACCTATAATGTCAAAGAAAAATAAAAGTTGGTTCTCAAGCAGAATAAATATTAATAATGATGCGCGTTATTTCTAAAAAAATTGAACAGAAAAGCGTAAAGTTGAATCACAGGTACCAACTAATCGTGTAAACACACATAAAATTATTTGTATGAATGGAAACAGTAAAAATGAAGCTATTTGAAAGCGTTTCTTATAATAAACTGTATTATGAAATAAAATTGGATTGGAAAATCTTGATTATAAAAATAAAGACCATTGAGTCAGAAGCATTCAGGCGGATAGATGTATCCAGTGTTCCTATTGAATTTTAAATGTTGAGACCTTCACTATGTGATTAAAAGTATCCGGACACCTGGCTGAAAATGAATTAAAAATTCATGGCGCAATCCATCGGTAATCCTGGAATTCAATATTGTCTTGGCCCACCCTTAGACTTGATGACAGCTTCCACTCTAACACGCATACGTTCAATCAGGTGCTACAAGGTTTCTTGGGGAATGGCCGAACATTCTTCACGGAGTGTTGCACAGAGGAGAGGTATCGACATCGGTCGGTGAGGCCTGCCACGAAGTCGGCGTTCCAAAACATGCCAAAGGTGTTCTATAGGATTCAGGTCAGAACTCTGTGCAGGCCAGTCCATTTTAGGGATGTTAATTATCGTGTAACCACTTCGCCACAGGCCGTGCATTACGAACAGGTGCTCGAACGTGATGAAAGATTCAATCGCCATCCCCGAATTGCTCTTCAACAGTGGTGCAGGAAAGAAGGTGCTTAAAGCATCAAAGTACACCAGTGTTGCGATAGTGCCACGCAACACAACGTGATGTGTAGGCCCCCTCCATGAAAAACATGACCAGAATATAACACCACCGCCTCAAATTTTACTGTTGGAATTCAAGAAGCTGGCAGATGACATTCAGCGGGCATTCGCCATATCCACACCCCGCCATTGGATCGCCACGTTGTATACCGCTATTCGTCACGCCACACTACATTTTCCCACTGTTCAGTCGTCCCATGTTTACGCATCTTACACTAAGCGAGGCGTCGTTTGGCATTTACCGGCGTGATGTGTGGCTCATGGTCAGCCGCTCGACCATGATATCCACGTTTTCTGACCTCTCGCCTAACTGTCATAATACTTGCAGTGTATTCCCATGTAGTATGGAATTCCTGTGTTATACTCTGGATAGATGTCTGCTTATTACACATTACGACCCTCTTCAACTGTCGGCGGTCTCTGTCAGTCAACAGACGAGGTCGGCCTGTACGCTTTTGTGCTGTAAGTATCCATTCACATTCCTACTTCACTATAACATTGGAAACAGTGGACCTTGGGATGTTTAGGAGTGCGGAAATCTCGCGTACATACGTATATCACATGTGACATTCAATCACCTGACCACGTTCGAAGTCCGTGAGTTTCGCGGAGCGCCCCATTCTGCTCTTTCACGATGTCTAACGACTACTGAGGTCACTGGAGTACCTGCCAGTAGATGGCAGCATAATGCACCTAATGTGAGGAACTTATGTTTTCAGAAGTGTCCGGATGCTTGCGATCACATAGTGTATGTATTCTTGATGATTCCCTTGGTGCATTATGAGAAAGTAGAGGACATCTTCTGAGGAAACAGCGTACAATACACTAAAGCGACATATTCCATCAAATAAGACTGGCGGCAGAGGATGAAACAATTGAGTTACGCCAATTTAGGATCGTAAGTGGTCGATATAACCCACATCAAGGTTTAACAGAGACACTCACGAAACTCTTATGAGAATCATATCAGGCAAATCAACAGTCTCCCCAGGGGTTCTTCTGGGATAAATATAGAGTACCGGTATTCGTGTAGGCAGACTTTACAAACTCTACCATGCCTTGTATATCTCGTGTGTAAATCTTAACCGAGAAAGAAGAGGGATCAGGACCTTTAAGAGGCGCTATAGACTTTTTCCTTACTCACTCCATAAGTGAAGGCAACAGTTGCAGTGTGGGTAATATTGGTGCAGCGTGCAGTGGCTAACTAAGTGAAGAAGAACTCAGATTCCTTAGTCGCCAGGGAGGAAAAAGACATTCTGTGCATTGGTAACCCTGTTTGTACCATCAACTGGGAATACTGACTGTTGCTGGTGTCAGAATAAATGAGCTGTGGTGAAAGGGAGGAATAGCGTGCTGGAGAGGACGTTGGGGACGCAGCAGCAACACAGTGAGATCTTTTCTTACCTTCAGCACCGAAGATCAGAAGACGATTACATCGTTTAACAAACCCGCCCTCTACTTAATACAGAGATATCGCGGAGTGGTACTTCGTTATGAAACACGGTTCGTTGCTGTGCGACCCTCTTTCATCTTACGTGCACGCGTTCGCCAAACGCTAGTCAATTCTTTCGTCAGAGAATCGCAGTCCCTGACGAATTCGTTTGCCACCGAGGTGTGTCGTTGCGCAGCAGACGTGGCATCTCTTGGGCCGTCGCGGAGCTTTGACCCGTGACAGCCAATCAGGATGCTGGCTGCCAAAATTCAGTTAGAGGAACCAACATTGTAGTCTGTATTCGATTTCTGCTCCGGATGCAGGATGCCACTCTTTTCTTGAATGAGACTGCGGTAGACGCTTGTCTTCTGCGCTTCAAGAGGCGCGCATTCGACCTGCTGTTTCGCCTAAATTTTGTGAGACAGCTCCTTGATTCGTTTATTCGCTTTCCACATTTATTTTTGGAAGTTTACGTACCGAGGAAAACCTTTTGCTGCGTTGCGGGAGTTCTGACACACCTATAGTATTATTATTTGAGTAAGATTGCGTTTCCAGGGGCTAGGTTAAATAAATTTGGGGTAAAATTCAGGTTAATCCAGAATTTTTCGTGAATATTCAGCTCTAACGTTTCAAGATGTGATAGATTGTCGCTTACATCGTAAGGTGACGGCTTGTTGAAAAGTCATGCCACCGAATTTTTTATGTGAGGACTCTTAAGAGTTCATTTTTAATTATTGTTAAATACATAAACTGTTAATTAAAGAGAGATTTTTATTTAAAAAATCTTTATTAACAGTCTACATCTTTATTCGTCGTGCCCACATATTTATTTCTCAACATAGTCGTCCTTAGGATGAAAATATTTCTCCCAATGAGAGACCAGTTTGTTGATACCGACACTGTGGGCAGTCTGGTTGTTTTGCCAGAGCCGCAACCTCACCTCTGCTTGCACCGATTTATCGCTATGAATTCTCAACGGTGTTCTTAAAGTTTTTGGAACGGATGAAAATCGGACGTAAGCAAGTCGGGTTTGCATGGAATACGATCGATGACAATGAACCCAAGACATCGCATTGTTGTAATATCCGTGTGTGGTTTCGCAAGGTCATGCTGAAGGAGTGGATACCCCACGTGAGGATGAACTCTATGAATTTGTGCTTCCGGTTTTCTGAGTTAGAAATTCGATTACAACACTCTGTTCCTCACGCACCGACATAGTTACGTTACACGCCATCATGTTACATGCTACAATTCGGAGCACTTTAGTGGCAGTGGGTTCAACTTGCGTGATCGAAGTGGGAAAGTCGACCGAGTACTATGAAAGACATACAATACCTCAACAGAAATGTGAACAGAATAAAAAATTTGGAGGGATCAGTCCCTAGCATGCCCTCGTACATTCGAAAGAATACCATGGGAGCAGCAATGGGATGTCAATGCTTTACTCCTACACTTGCTCTAGTTATTTGACAGAACTTTCCTATTTCCCGTTTACTTCTATTACACTACTGGCCATTAAAATTGCTACACCAAGAAGAAAGGCAGATGATAAACGGGTAACCATTGGACACATATATTGTACGAGAACTGACATGTGATTACATTTTCACGCAATTTCGGTGCATACATCCTGAGAAATCAGAATCCACAACAACCACCTCTGGTCGAAATAATGGCTTTCATACGCCTGGGCATTGGGTCAAACAGAGCTTGGATGGTGTGTAGAGGTACAGCTGCCCATGCAGCTTCAACACGATACCATAGTTCATCAAGAGTATTGGCGTATTGTGACGAGCCAGTTGCTCGGCCACCATTGACCAGACGTTTCCAGTTGGTGAGAGATCTGGTGAATGTGCTGGCCAGAGAAGCAGTCGAATGTTTTCTGTATCCAGGAAGGCCCGTACAGTACCTGCAACATGCGGCCGTGCATTATCCTGCTGAAATGTAGGGTTTCGCAGGGATCGAATGAAGGGTAGAGCCACGGGTCGTAACACATCTGAAATGTAACGTCCACTGTTCAAAGTGCCGTAAATGCGACCATGAGGTGACCGAGACGTGTAACCAATGGCGCCCCATACCATCACTACGGGTGATACGCCAGTATGGCGATGACGAATACACGCTCCCAATGTGCGTTCACAGCGATGTCGCCAAACACGGATGCGACCATCATGATGCTGTAAACAGAACCTGGATTCATCCAAAAAAATGACGATATGCCATTCGTGCACACAGGTTCGTCGTTGAGTACACCATCGCCGGCGCTCCTGTCTGTGATGCAGCGTCAAGGGTAACCGCAGCCATCGGCTCCGAGCTGATAGTCCATGCTGCTGCAAACGTCGTCGAACTGTTCGTGCAGATGGTTGTTGTCTTGCAAACGTCCCCATCTTTTGACTCAGGGATCGAGAGGTGGCGGCACGATCCGTTACAGCTATGCGGATTAGATGCCTGTCATCTCGACTGCTAGTGATAAGAGGCCGTTAGGGATCCAGCACAGTGTTCGGCATTCCCCTCCTGAACCCAACGATTCCATATTCTGCTAACAGTCATTGGATCTCGACCAACGCGAGCAGCAATGTCGCGATACGATAAACCGCAATCGCGATAGGCTGCAATCCGACCTATATGAAAGTCGGAAACGTCATGGTAAGCATTTCTCGTCCTTACACGAGGCATCGCATCAACATTTCATCAGGCAACGCCGGTCAACTGCTGTTTGTGTATGACAAGTCGTTTGGAAACTTTCCTCATGTCAGCACGTTGTGGATGTCGCCACTGGCGCCAACCTTGTGTGAATGCTCTGAAAAGCTAATCATTTGCATATAACAGGATCTTCTTCGTGTCAGTTAAATTTCGCGTCCGTAGCACGTCATATTTGTGGTGTAGCAGTTTTAATGGCTAGTAGTGTATTTAATGACAATTCTTCGTGCACGTTATACCAGAAGTCTGAACAAATAAGTAACTGCAGTTAATCGTAGAGCTGTAGACGACGCCACAGTAGACACGGAACATATCAATTAAAAACGGAAAGCTATGGGCTCCACTGCATATCATAATTAACTGACTCCCTCGATCTTTCCGTAGTTAATGTCAATTGCCAGTCCCGAGTGTGGCTTAATCGAGACTTACATAAAATTACGCCACTGGTGACCTGAAAACCTCAGTCAGCGGTCCAGTGATGGGACAGTAGAATGGCGAGGTCTCGGGGAGACACCGGTGCCTCAATCCTACACTTGTGTGCAAATCTTCACAAAAATGTAGCACTGCTAAGCAGCTTAGCTTGATGAAACTTAAACTGTACGTGGAAAGTACTGCTACACAATAGGCCGGAAAATATCTCAAAGAAACACGCAATGAAACGAACAGAAATACCACTTTTATTCAAAGACAATAAGTAGAGCACTATTTAAGAGAGTCCCCTGACATAGCAAAAAGCCGGGAGATGGTTCTTGTTACAGCGTGTGAATACGGGAGACGGTAGTACAAGCTCTGTAAGATGCTCCCATGCTCGTCACAAGGTTGAAAAGAAGTTCCTGTGGTGATGTTTTCGTTCATCTACCAGTGCCGTTGACGTCTGCTGGATGGTCGGTGGCGCATTTCGATCTGCCGCCATTCGTCACCTCAACGCACCCCACACCTGCCCGATGAGATTTAAGCTGGAGGAAGGGAAAGTCCACTCCAGTCGTCTAATATCCTCTCTTTGCTACAGCTGATCCACCTGTGCTATTCGATCTGGTCCCGCATTGTTATCAGTAAAAATGTAGTCAAGGCCGAATGCTACCATGAAAAGAAAGGTGACGGAGCACAGTGTCACGATAGTGTCGACGGGTGAGTCTATCGGGTTCAAAGATTCGCAGGTCAGTGCGCTCATGCAACTTTATGACTGACCCCGCAAAACGAGTGTATCCCATTAATTTTACTGGGTGCGCTACGTGTCCCGATTTGTTGCCATATGAGAGTACGTCCAGAATGGCTCTTGAGCCTGAATCTGTTCTCATGCGACAAGAACTGCAAGAAACTCATTAATCATCAGCTGAAATGTTTGAGTTCAGCTACTTATGCTATTAGAGTTGTTGCAAATTGTGATGATAAACGTAGAACTAAATTAGCCTGCTTTGCCTATTTTCATTCACTGATTCCGCGTAAGGTATCATACGTGTAATCAGCCCAGCCAATATATATATATATATATATATATATATATATATATATATATATATATATATATATATATTGGAGCCATATCTGAAAACGTTTTGCACGACCTAGGTTCCGAGAGTTTCGGAATCTCTACAGAAAACAGGAATAGAGATCCACGTGAGCACCATTGCCGATCTTTTTGTTGCTCATGAAAACCACACAGTGCATGTTGTACTAGCATACAGAGAGACCTTCAGAGGTGGCGGTCCAGATTGCTGTACACACCGGTACCTCTGATACCCAGTAGCACGTCCTCTTCCACTGATGCATGCCTGCATTCGTCGTGGCATACTATCCGCAAGTTCATCAAGGCACCTTTGCTCCAGATTGTCCCACTCCTCAAAGGAGAATCGGGGCAGATCCCTCAGAGTATTTGGTGGATCATTTCGTCCATAAACAGCCTTTTTCAATCCGTCCCAGGCATGTGCGATAGGATTCATTTCTGGAGAACGTGCTATCCACTAGTGTGGCCGAGCGGTGCTAGGCACTTCAGTCTGAAACCGCGCGACCGCTACGGTCGCAGGTTCGAATCCTGCCTCGGGCATGGATGTGTGTGACGTCCTTAGGTTAGTTAGGTTTAAGTAGTTCTAAGTTGTAGGGGACTGATGACCTCAGGTGTTAAGTCCCATAGTGCTCAGAGCCATTTTTGAACTAGCCGAGCGATGTCGTTATCCTGAAGGAAGTCATTCACTAGATGTGCACGATGGCTGCGCCAGATGTTGTCCATGGAGACAAATGCCTCGCCAATATGCTGCCGATATGATTGCACTGTGGTCGGAGGATGGCATTCACGTATCGTACAACCGTTACGGCGTCTTCCATGACCAAAAGCGGCGTACGTCTGCCCCACATAACGCCAGCTCAAAATACCAGGGAACCTCCACATTGTTGCACTCGCTAGACAGTGTGTCTAAGGCGTTCACCCTGACTGGGTAGCCTCCAAACACGTCTCCGACGATTGTCTGGTTGTAGGCATATGCGCCACTCATCGGTGATGTGAACGTGATGCCAATCCTGAGCGGTCCATTCGGCATGTTGCTGGGCCAACCTGTACCCCTGTACTTCGCTATGGACGTTGAGAGTGGAGTTGCGCATCATGCAGCCCATTGTGCACATTTTGAGTCGTAACACGACGTCCTGTGTCTTCACGAAAAGCATTATTCATCATGGTGGCGTTGCTGTCAGGGTTCCTCCGAGCCATGCACCCACTGCAGTAGTAACCCTTGGGCGTCCCGAGCGAGGCATGTTGTCGATAGTTTCTGTCTCTCTGTATCTCGTCCATGTCCGACCGATCATCGCTTTGTTTCGCTCCGAGACGCCTGTAGGCTTCCCTTGCTGAGAACCCTTCCTGGTCCAAAGTAAGAATGCGGATGCGATCGAACCGTGGTACATATATATTCACTTACAAAGTTTGTTATAACCCATCCAATTCAAAAGCATTAGCAGTGCGAATAACTTCAACACTGGAACCCTAGGGGAAAGGCTCATCTCCACTACTTTGGATTATATCCAGCATTGGTACTGGGAGCGGAGAAATACACTGCCATAAAAATCTTTGGCCACTTGCCAAATAGCATTAAAAGTCTGACAAAGAGGCAACCGACCTTTAAAACCAAATTTAAAAAGTTTTTTAATGACAACTTTTTCTACACAATAGATGAAGTTTTAGGTACAATTTAGTAATTTTACAACTAATAAAAAGTTATATTATGGCATGTAAAGAAATCTTTAGCTTAACTGACACGTTCCCCATCATTACGAAGTGTCGTATATTCGTGATCTACAGAACGAGTAGTAATGTAATGTAACTTAACGCAGAAGGCGTGACCTCATTTGTTTGGTCCCGTCCAAATGTCAACGAAACAAAATTTACTGGTCGTCTGGCAAACCCTTAGGCTGCCGGTGTGGCACAGGGGAGCGTGTTTCTGTGCCTTGCAGTCCCCTTACTTGTGGCTGCAGTTGTATGCGCTGTTTGACTTGGAACTCCTTCTTGCCTGTTGCACAATGTGTTGGTCTACTGCTGCTGTAGGTGACTGTGGTCGATCCCCTCATCTTCTTCGGGCAGCAGCACGTGTGGATCGTAACGGTCCCTATGCAGTTAAAATAATCCTCTAATCAATACAGCTTCCTGGGCTACACTCGTCACAGTTGCTCGTTGTTCCAGTTCTCCGATGATTCTTCCCCGTATGAAGTCATCCAACCGTTCGTTAGAGGTTGCACGAGGACTGTACAGTCATCTCTGTGGAGCTTAATATACGCAATTATTCAAATGAATAAAAAAACAAGGCTGAAAATGCTTTAGCAGGCCCCTTGTAGTGACATATAAAACTATCTTCAGCGGAAAGGACGTGACGGAAATGATGTTTAAGCAACTGACGACTATCGATGCGTTTCACTAGCGCTGAGTAGAAAACCTCTCTCTTCATGGGTACGAATGTGACTTCCAAACAGGTTTACGTAGGGTTTATTCTTTATTCAAGAAGTGTTTGTTAGTATTAATAAATACTGAGAGATATTCTCGCTGCCATTAGCCATTCTTTGCCATAAATCTCATCTTACCGAGGTCAAGGATATGATTCTCGGTGTCCATTAAATAACATGCTTGAGTTTCATACGGGCAATAGTAACGGTAATAATTATAATATTAAGCAGTAGTGGAAGATTACTGTGTGGAAGGCGCGTTTCGACTGTTAGGTACTATTCAATATCGTTAAACATCTCTTTTTCAAAGTTTTAATAAGTTCTTTTAAATCATGTAGAGCTGTGCACAGAATGCCGAGGAACATCTTCACAAATGGATGAGTAACCAATTAGCATTCCAGATATTTACAAAAGTCTGAACATTTCTAACCAATGACAGTATAAATTATGATGGAACGTAAGGGAACTTCTCTTAAATTTGTGACATTATGTTTACTTCTGCTTCCGGAGGCGCTGAAGCATTTGATCAGTTCTGGAGTTTTTAACACAATAATAACCAGTAAACAGTAAACCCTTTCACAGTCCTCTGAGTGAATTATCAGAAATCTAATTCTAGCGACACATCATTCTCCTTTATTTTCATTCCTTAGTGACAGCAAAAAGTAAACTGATATCCCGATTTTACACAATTTTATATAGGAACCAATGTCTACTAATATAAGATATGCTCGCATTTCTTTCTTTTTAACCTACTCAAGGTTAATAAAATACTTACAATATTGTTTTTGAATATGAAATAAATATGACACCAGCCTTTGATGAAAAAGAAACACACACACAACTTAAATTCCGCGAACGGATGCCATCATAACCTCTTAAGCCGAACAGGGACAGTACGTATCTTATTTTAACGTGTCCTTATCTGGGATTGTCGGTTCTTCCTAGATCCCTGACTAAGTGGATGCAAAGATATCTAAAGCTATGAAGGTATACTGTGTGAATGTGCTTAATTTATTTCTCTGACATTCAAATAAAATTTATTTCGGAGCTACAAAGAAAATTAAAATCCTTTCAAGTGTTGTTGCTCTATGTTAGATTTGTATTAAATTACTACATTTACACAGCGGCGTGCATAGCAATAGCAAACCGCTATAGTACGTTTGTAAATACACTGTCGGGCCTTTCATACATTAGATGTGACGATAACAGGTCACTGCATCCAGGTTGGTTGTTGTAAGCAGCTTGTTTTGCAACTTGTAATGAAGTCGATTAGAAGTTGGCGTAGACACGCAGACAATGCAGTTAACGAGTTTGAGGCGACTTCTGTGATGCGCCCCTGTGAGTTCGGACGTATGCCTACGCATTCGGTGGTGACACCAGTGGTCCAACATTGTTTCACCGTGACAGGGCTACACTCATCCTTAGTAGTACCAGTACTATCAGCTGGTGATATGGTAATTACGTTACACTAATATCACTTCGAGGGAACTTCCTGTAACCATTGTCAGTGGTGCACGTTGGTATGTCTCCATAAGAGCTGGAATATACCTGATTTTACCATCGTTATCATTTCGCGAGCTGTATGTTGGAAGAAGTAATACCTTGCCTTACCCTTCTTCTAACGTACGCTCTCTGAATTTTAACAGTAAAGTCCTTTGCGACGTACAACGCCTCTATTGTAACGTTCAGCACCAACTTTTAATCACTATTTCACTTACGAGATCGGGTTTCCTAATAGCGCAGGACTTAAGATCCTCTTCACATCCTCTATTAAATTTATTTCGTTAGGATCCCAGACTGACGAACACAATTCAACGAACGGTTAAAACAGGGCTGTGTACGCTACCACTTTCGTAGATAAAGTACAATTATTAAAAGTTGACCAATGAGTCTCAACCTGGACTCTGCATTCCCTTCATCAAAATTCATGCTGTCGTTTCACAATGAATTGATATATTCCACGCACCTCTTTATGTTGTGTACGTGACTTTTTACAGTGAGTGTGGGCCAATCATGTGATGGAACAGTAATGAGACTTTGTTTCCGTTTATAAGCAACCAGACAGACGTTGCTACGTTGAGCGTCTTCTGTAACAAAGTCAGTTTTCTTAAGGACATTTTACCGGCTCGAAGTGAGTTGCTTACCAACCTCGTTACGAGGTATTTATCGAAATTTGGGGTGACGGTAGAAATATCTTCTGCCAACTTCTGCCACAACAATCTGACTTCATGTGACATCAAGCACTCGTCTATCAGCACCGATTGTAGGGGTTCTTATGAATAAATCCTGCATCTAGTGTAGGCACGGTACTGTTGGAAGTGGACTACGGTATGAACTACAGTTACAATTCCGTTATTCACGCTGTTGCACTGGACTTTCGCAAGTGGAGTGGCAGTAAAAAGATAGAAACAGATTCTAGGAACAGAGTTAAGAGATTCACTGATGGGATTACTTTAAGAACATAATACAGCGTAAACTGTCTTACCAAAACTGTCTGGACATTCTTATGCAAAACGGAATTGACCATTAATTGTCATGAGACGTAGACCACCAATATAAAAGGAAGGAGGAAGACGTGTTGTCGTTAGAGAACCAGTAAAAGGAGAAAGGGTCGGTCAGAAGAAATCATTGACGTCGAAAGAGCGAGTCATTGGATATCATCTAGCTAACAGATCTATGGGGGACGTTTCAAAAGTTCTAATGCTGTTGAAGACGAGTGTTAGTAACGTAATTAGCAAGGCAAACTCCCCATCGCACCCGTCCACTGCACTGCATCAAACTTTGTTAAAGTTTCTCAGTCCATCCTTCGATAAGAATCTAAACCAATCTCCCCACGGGCTATCCAATGGGCCAACTTACCATGTTTGAAACATAACACAGGTCAAACATGAAAACAGGAAGATAGTGTACTGAACTCTGGAAAGAAGAAGCAAAATAGAAGCAGTGAAAGAGTATTATGAGCAATATAGTGCGACGTTAATGACCGTTGTGTTGTGGTTGTGTGTTCGTGGCGCTAGACTGTGAACAAGATCTGGATTCAAATGTCCGTCCTGCCCCACATTTTTTTCACAAAATTACGGAATGTACGTCCGGTCATTGACGTGTCTGTTCGTTGAAATCAAACTTGTGTATGTGTCGTGGTGTAATACCAGTTTGTAACAACTACGTGAAACGAAGGAACCTACAGACGTACGTATCTGCTATTTATTCTACATACTATTGAAAGACTGTACATACTATTGAATAGCGATTTGTAGAACACAAGAGGTGTTTCCGCCGTTCGTATCTTGAGAAATCCATGGCAGCAGAACTTGCTCTACATATCGAACATCGTATTGCATTGGACATGAAGTCTGTTATTACACGGACCTACAGTTTCTGGGATAGCGTCATAAAGGAAGCGACTGCAATAAAATTTGTGACAACACTCTCAGTAAAGATGGTTGCCTGCAGCTAAACACAGCTTTGTATCCGGCCATGGGAAGTATGAAGCGGGAGCGGCGTACGCAGCGAGCACACAACGAAGCCAATACTTTATATAGTTCTGAACGGAGCACCAGCGACGTCACACAAGGCAGCGCAGCTATGTGACAGTTGCAACCAAAACACAGTTACCACTTCACAATGGTCGAGGAGCACTCGACCGGATTTTAAGCGATTTAGGCGGCTGGAAGTTCTATAAAAATTTTATCATTACATTATTTCTATGTAAATAAAATTATTTTTGCTTAACTATATTCAATCTATCTCTTTCTGTGACTGGTTTTGACACACACACACACACACACACACACACACACATTACTACATGTTCTCAAATTCTTGTGTAGAGGAGAGGAATAGTCAAGCAGATTTAGTTTCTGTCTGTTTGAGGTACATATTATCTATTATGTTACTGCTGGGTAGGTCGCCCCACATCTTTGTACGAAGCCTTATTCCTTCCTTTGCCACACGAAAACAGACGCAAGAGAACGGTAATTCACATCCTCTTCAGTTATTATATATAAGGCGACCACTGCCATTTTCAAACTGAAAATCAATATTGACAAGGAATTAGTTAGGTACGTAAATTTACTCGGGCTGTCATTAGTATGCCCAACTGTTTCAATACTTCTTTTTAAGAGGTCGCAGAATGAACATCACGTGTTAACCTTATTACAAGCTTCTGCGAAACAACCTACTTTTTCCTCAGTGAAGAGTTACTCCAGCTAACATTACTGAACCGTGAAATTTTACTTTCAAAACCTTTTCTTAAAGAATTTACTTTATTTACTAGCGATTCATCAAGAAGATTAATACACTATGTGAGCAGGGAAGTAGTTGCCAAGGAGTAACTAATGGAAACAAATTAAATTTCAACCAATGGAAATTTTATTCATAAAAGCCTTTTCAAAAACAGATTCAAAATTTATAAGCAGAAAAGCACCCTCGAAATATCAATTTACAATTATTCAGAGGCGGAATAAAAAAATTTCTTTGTCACAGTAGGAGCCTGCGGGCTGAGAAACTCCGCTCCCTTTCAACACGGCCGTAGTCACGACCGCTCACAACGACCTCTGAAAAGCTACACTGGTGCAAATTTGCAACACACCAGATTACTTTAAACTAAATTTTTTTTAACACCTCACACAATCACATAAACCATGCACCCCGTAAGAGGGATGACAATGGTACAAAACACTCACATTAAAAATTATTTGCCACTGAAAGTGCAACTTGATATACTAAAATGACCATTTAAATAAAATCCATGAAATGCAGTTTTACATAAAATGTACCAACATGCTCTACATTACACATATACCGCCTCGCAAGATGATAGACAAAATAAAAACATATTTCAGGAATTCGGCCCTTACCTTAATTCTATAAATTCGTTAACACCGAATCCGACAAACATGACAGAGGCAACGGCAGACCGACAGACAGACTGACACTAACTGCCTAACAAACGCGGACAAGAGACAAACGAGCAATCTGGGAACGAGAGGCTGACCAAGAGAACAAGTAGAATGTAACAAGTAAATGAAACAACATATCTTCAATAACTTAACTTCTAATAAACTGTAATGCCTGGTGAAGACCTGGAGCAGCACCCCCAACGCTCTCCCGAATAGTCCGCTGAAAGCCACTTCAACGGACGCAGGAAGGCGCGCCCATCTCCCGTCTCACGGCGTCGCAGCTCGCACCGGCCAGTCCGACGTCGTGGGCCGACGTAGGCAGGCTCTACAGTGACATAAGTGTTACCCTTCTCTGGACCACCTAATAGCTTTTAAACGGCACTGTGCCCGTGTTCGCCAGCTCGTAAAAAGACGGAATGTCAGAAACGTTGGGAGACGTATGTCGGACCATTGGGTGCCATACGTCGACTTCACAAGTCTGGATGGAAATCAAACATGTCTTTTGGTGTCAGGCCCACTCATCTGTCCCTCGTATTAAGATCGATGGAGTGTTATCTACCTACACAAACGCAATCGTCGAGCACTTCGCCAGGCACTAATCTTGGGCCCCTGCATCGGAGAACTACCCCTTACATTTAGCTTCCTGAAACGACTGATGGAAGGAAACTCCTCTCGTTCACTACGCGCCACAGTGAACCATATAATGCTCAATTTACCAAGTGGGATTTTCTCGGCACCCTTGCATATTTTGCCTACACAGCTCCTGGGCCAGGTCTGATCCACGTTCAGATGATTAAACATCCCTTACTAGACGATCGGCGACTTACCCTCGTCATCTTCAACGACATTTGGAGGATGGCGTATTTCCATCGCAATGGTGCGATAGCACCATCATTCCAGAGCTCAACTCTGGTAAAAACCCGGCTGGGGTGGATAGCTATCAGCCCATCAGCTTCACCAGCTTTCTTTGTAAGCTGCTAGAACATATTGTGAGTCGGCAGTTGTGTTGGCTCAGGTAGTCGTGGTGCCTGCTGGCTCCATTCCAGGACGGTTTCCGCCAGGGTCGCTCTACCGCTCACAACCTAGTGTCCCTCGATTTTGCCATCCGAACAGCCCCCTCCAGCCGCCAACCACAAGTTGCCATCTTTTTTTGACTTAAGACAAGCCTACGACACGACTTGGCGACAGCATATCCTTACCACTTTACAAGAGTGTGGTGGTCATGGCCCACTACAGATTTTCACCCAAAACTTCTTCTCCGTGCTTTCTATGTTCAAGTTGGTGCCTCCTGGAGTTCCCCAAAAATCCAGGAGAATGGGGTCCTGCATGGCTCAGTATTGAGCACGTACTTATTTTTAGTGGCCTGTAACGGTCTAGCAGCAGTGGTGGGGCCATCTGTCTCACCTTCCCTGTATGCAGACGACTTCTGCATTTCGCACTGCTCCTTCATTACAGGCGTTGCTGAGCGGTGCTTACAGAGACACATTCAAAAGGCGCAGGTATGGGCTGTAAGCCTCGAAACCCAGTTTTCAGCCGTGAAGTCTTGTGTCATGCACTTCAGTCGGCCTCGTACAATTTATACCGAACCTGAACTTTACCTTGAAGACGATCCACTCACTATTGTCAAAACTTACCGATTTTTAGGACTTATTTTTGACGCCCGATTGACTTGGCTTCCTCATCTTTATCTGCTTAAACGAAGGCTCTGGCAGCATCACAATGCCCTCCACTGCCTCAGGAACATTAAGTGGGGTGAAGATCGCTCTACACTGCTGGGGCTCTACAGAGCTCTTGTTCAATCCCGCCCTGACTATTGGAGTTTGTTTTATGGTTCGACGGCGTCCTCAGTATTGTGGTTACTAGATCCACTGCACCACTATGGGGTTCGATTAGCGACTGGAGCTTTTAGGACAAGTCCAGTGATCAGCCTAATGGCGGAGGCTGCGGTCCCTCCATTGCAGATCGGGCACCGACAACTTCTCGCTAATTACGTTGCGCGCATTCGTAGCTCTCCTGAGCAAGAAAATTACCACCTCTTTTTCCCAACAACTGCAGTTCATCTCTCGCATCGGCGGCCCAGTTCAGGGATTACGATTGCGGCTTTCGTCCGCTCCCTTCCATGTGAATTGATCCCTTCACGACCACTAATCCAGGTCCATTCACATACACCTCCATGGTGTATACCTATGCCGCAGCTCCATCTGGACCTTTTGCGTGGCCCTAAGACTCAGTTCCTCCCAAGCCTATACGCTTTCATTTCCTCTCTATTCTTGACGCGTCCCGGAGCTCTGAAGTAGTTTACACCGACAGCTCGATGGTCACATTGGCTTTGCCTATGCTCACAGAAGACATACTGAAGAGCGGTCCTTGCCAGATGGCTGGAGTGTTTTCACTGCAGAGCAGGTGGCCGTGTCTTGTACTCTTTCCATTCATGCTCTGGCGAGTCCTTTCTTGTGTGTAGCGACTCCTTGAGCAGCATACAAGCTATCGATCAGTGCTATCGTCGCCATCCTTTGGTAGCGACCATCCAGGAGTCCGTTTCTGCCCTGGGACGGTCCAGTCGATCAGTGGTGGTTGTCTCGGCCCCAGGATATGTCGGAATCCCAGGCAATGAAAGTGCTGACAGGATGACCAAACAAGCTACACGGAAACCACGTCTGGAGGTAGTCATTCCCGAAACAGACCTGCATTCGGTATTACGCCGCGAGGTTTTTCGGCTTTGGGATACGGAATAGCATAACCTCGGTATGAACAAGAAACTACGTGCCATTAAGGAGACTACAAATATGTGGAAGTCTTCCATGCGTGCCTCTCGCTGGGACTCTGTAGTTCTCTGCCGGCTTGGGTAACCCACGCCTATCTCCTGCGCCATCAAGATCCCCCTCAGCGTCGGTGTGGCAGCCGGTTGACGGTGGCCCACATTCTGTTGAGCTGTCCTACTTTGGCAGTCCTGCGACGAAATCTTCGATTACCGAACATTATACCGTTAATTTTCGGTGGCAACGGCTCAGCGGCTGATTTATGTTATATGCGAGACTGCGCGGGAGTTTGTTGTTCTACCAAAGTTTTGGCGCATGTCCTTGTCACATTGTATTCCCTACTCTAGCGCTTTTAGGCTGGAGGTTATAATGTGTTGCGGAGTGTCTATCTTATCCTTTTCTATTCTCGTGATCAGCCAGCCACGGTCATCTGCTCCCTTGTTTTAAGCCCTTCTACCTATTTCTTGCGTCTTTCTGTGGTTCTCTCATCCTATTTTGTCCATTCTAGTATTTGCTGACCTTCTGTCGTTCTTATGGTTTTTTCTTTTCTCCTGGTTTTGCGCGGGAAGTCTGTTTCTTTTCTTCATTTCCTTGTGGACTTGTGTTATAGGAACAAGGGACTGATGACTAAGCGGTTTGGTTCCTTGCCCCCGCCCCCTTTTAAACCAACTAACCTTAAACATATATGGTCAATAACACGCCACATTCAGTTTCACCTCTTACAGTTTACAATCACACAAGGATTTAGAATAGATTGTTTAATTTACTAATATATTTCCAGTGTCACCACCGGTCAGTGTACAACACATATTTTGACTTATCTAAATTGAGTGTCAGCCCGTTTGCAAAGAAATTGTTATTAATTTTGAAGGAAATTTCATTTACATTTCCGGCTTCTTCCATTGGGTTTATTTGATGTTAGTATACTATGCTACGCCGAATCATTTCGGTCCCATGGCGACGAGAGTACTTTGCTGTAATTACAGCACACGTACCAAATTCAGTAAATTACAAATATATAGCTCAGACCCTGTTTTAATATCGTGGTAGAGCAATGTTTTAATAAGTGAAGAGGATCTACATACGAATTAAATTACACCACCATTCTTTTTCGTTATGTGTACATATTTTTGAAAAATAAACTGCTGTTTTTACAGGTATATGTTCCTGACTCCCTTCCTTGATGAGAATTCCGCAGCGTATATTTGATTACCGAAGATAAATTGCTTTATACTTCGTGGCGAGTAAGCGCTGGGACGGGAGACGAATGGTCCATTTTACTTTATTGTGGTAATGCAGAGATTAACGAAATTGCTGTACTTCCTGACAATAAATAAAAATACGCAACTGCCAAAAAAGTATGTAATTACTTTCGTCGTGTTTAGAGAAATATATTTCAATACTAGCTATTCCAGGCGAACTTCGTCCCGCCTCTGAAAATCTTTATATGTTATAGCTGACCCGGCAAACGTTGTTTTGCCTTATAAATTGTCTGTAGTCTTTAAGAATAATGTACACGTGTAACGCAATGTATATCCGACGAACTTCGATGTGTACGTGTAACAGAATAACCGTTGTTGGCGGGAGCTCGTGACACAAACAGTAACAATCACTTCTTTTCCTGTAAATGTACACATATCTACAGATTTCCGTCCCTTTTTTGTCTTAGAGTATATTACAGTCTCTCCACACCTCCATGTTCTTTAAGCTTATACAGCTCCCTGTACTACCGTAGAAGTTATTCCTTGATGTCATCCTATCTCACTCTTATGGTCAACGTCTCTAACATATTGCTTTCTCGTCAATTCTGTGGAAACTTGCTCATTTTTTATCTTAATTTTTTTGCTAACCTCATTTTTATCTCATTTTGTTCTATATTGTTCGTTGAATTTGCCCGTGGCGGACGTCCGATGACACTCGTTCAGGTTGTACGTTGATCCGTTCACTCAGCTTTTTATTACAGAGGGTACTCAACCCTCTGACCGCATAGGCTGATCTACCGTGCCGGTGCCAGTACCTCGCCTCCTACCTTCCAGACTTCACAGAAGCTCTCCTGCGAACCTTGCAGAACTAGATTAGCCACGGCCTGTGGGATGTCTCCAGAATGAAGTTACATATCAGCGCACACTCCGCTTCTGAGTAAAAATCTCATTCTGGAAACATCCCCCAGGCTGTGGGTAAGCCATATCTCCGCAATATCCTTTCTTCCAGCAGTGCTAGTTCTGTAAGGTTCGCAGGAGGCTTCTGTGAAGTTCGGAAGGTAGGAGACACGGTACTGGTGGAAGTAAAGCTGTAGAGCACTTGCCCGCGTAAGGTCCCAAGTCTGAGTGTCGGTTCGACACACAATCAGCCAGGAAGGTTCACTAGTAGACCTTCTTTGGGCCGAGAATTACGAAACGAGGTTACACCTTTTTCTGACGGGGAAATAAAGCCCCTTTATGAAAAGGAATATGGTGACTCAAAAGTACTACGTAGTTATTTTACCAGAAAAATACGCATAGGAAAATTACCACTACATTTACTTACGAGACAGCTCGAAAAGAAATATCTAATGTTCGAACAATGATCAGATCTGGTAAAGGGACGCTATTATTGACCTAACTTGTTAGCAAACTGGCAGCATCGTTAGGTACTACAAATTCGTAATTTAACGTGTGCTGTTTTCAACTTTGTTTCTGAATCTTACGTTTGGTTCATCAGGCCAACAGTGTGACATCTTCCTGGTGAGACTGCCATTCCTTCTGGTGGCAGACGTAGTCCTACGAAACTGGGAGAGCTCCTGTGCTGGAGAGAAGGGTACTCGACGTTTTTTGTTTTGAAAGCCGATGCGCGCCGACGTCTCAGACAAGGTGGAGAGCGACTCGGCTAACAAGACCCGTGCTTCAGATTCTGCCATCGTATCATGCGATAGGCAGAAACAGCCGACCTGCCGAGAATACCGGAATCGGCCTTAGGAAACTGTTTTCTGCCAACTGGCTACTGCACATGAGAATAATGATATGAATAAGGGTGCAAGAGGATAAGGTACTTTTTAGTTGCAGTAACTCATACTGAGATAGTGAATACTATATCTCGAAGCTAAAAGCGATCTCACTAATAGGTGTTCGCAATGTACGGCCGCTTTCCTTCTCTATTCTTCCCCAGTTCGAGATTGTGCTCCTTCTGTAATGACCTCGTTGTCGACGGGACGTTAAACACTAATCTCTTCCTCCTCCTTCTCCTCCTCGTCACCGTCAGACAGGCATAATGGTGAGTATCGAATGTATCTACATTTTTCGGTTCATAAAGTACAATGTCTGACAAAAATAGCGAAGAACCCAGAAACCATAATAGGATGTCAATATAAGGTCGTATACTTACACACCGTTGGTAGGCAGGTGAATGTTTAGGGTTGTAATTCTCTGTGGCACTTACAATGACCACCAGGGAGCATTAGTGTTATTACCAGACCTTACAGATTATATAAGTAACTTGACCTTCTTCAGACGTTGAGTAATTACTCTGCAGGAAACGAAACTGCGGCATACTAGTGTAATACAGCGTCATAAGTGTCTGAAAGAGTTTAAGAAGTGCTTCATTATAGTTCTCCAATATTCCCGCTGATCGAGTCGTACAGTATCCAGAGTAGAAGGAGCAGGACATAAGTGTTTAAAATTCTATCGAAAACGAGGTCATTAGAGACGCAGCACAATTTCGCATTAGGGAAGGATGGGGAAGAAAATAAGCCATGCCCTTTCAAAGAAGCTATTCCCCCATTTGCATGAAGCGATTTAGGATAATCATAATAGACCTAAAACAGTATGGCTGGACGCGCGTTGGAACCGTTGTCCTCCCCAGTGCGAGTCCAGTGTACTGACAACTGTGCCAGCTCGCTCGGTCAGTATACAGATTTGTGGGTGTTCCGAAGGGTCTGTATGCCAATGTTAGACTGACAGTAATTAACTATGGCAAAACTGGTGTAGAAGCTTAGTATTTGGAGAATGAATTAAAAACAAAAGTAATAGAAATAAACTTCGTGGTTAGTCGCAGAAACGGATTATGCAAATTCACAACAATTACAGTGTGACACAGAGATACAATTCTGCGTTTTCCTGCTAGTGATGCATAGACGTAATTACACTTTGTTTAGAATGCCCTTATTCATAACGTATATGAAATATTTAAAACAATGAAGCGCATCTAAGGCTATCTTCATATATACAACACTAATAGCAGTGCCTCATCAGAGGACAGAGCATTTTTTTCTTAAATATTACTCGTCTCCAGGTACACTTGAACAGCCAATTCACACTAACAGAGCTGCCTTTCAGCAGATTCCTAATTAATTTAAAACGAAAATTTCATTAACATTAATGTATATTAATCATATGCTCAAAAGCTAAACCAACGTCTTATGTAGCTAGCTTGATCCCTTACTGACTTGATAACAGCTAAAGTAGGAGATGTAACCGGTGTCCTCTATATCTTGACGGTCGCTGTGTGACCGTCATACAACGAGAATTTTGTGGAAGTTGTTGTATTCTTCAACAGTTTATTGAACGTAGCTTCTTCTACAATACAATAGCTGGCTGTACAATTGATGTAGACGTCCGTCGATCTAGCCGGAGATGTGGTTCCTCTCGGTCGGCTGGTACTTCGATCGGCGGTGCAGTACAGCGGTTTCGGTGATATCTTCTCGGAGACTCTGCTATAGCGGTTGCTATTAGCAGCGGACGAAGACTAGTCTGCCTTCGACCGGCCAGGCCTATATAGTGAGCTGGAGCCAATAGAAACCCGGCGTAGGAATCCGTGGCCGGATATGTCGCGGCGACTTCTGCAAGGAAAGGTTCTTATCAATCGACTGGAATCTTCGGCGTGGATACCTGATGTCTTCGCCTGTTTGGCTGTTGGTTTGTATCCCTCGTAGAGTGGCTGTTAGGCGATGTTGCCAGCTATTTAGGGCAACCAGATGGCAGACAGTACAGAAGTGTTGTCGTCGGCACTGCAGTTGACTTTCAGTCTGGTAATGGTGATAAAAAAGTATCTCTCGTTCCCTTTGCCAGTGGAATTCCGATTCATATCTCACTTTTCACCACACCATTATGTCAGCAGAATATTTCACAGGTATTGTCCCTACCAGATATCCAGGGGCAGATCTTCGGTCTCTGAATTCTTATATCATTTACCTCTGCCTTTCTCTCTGATCTCAACAATTTCGAGTAGATGTACAACCTGGAGCGCGTATTCTTCGTATTACATAGTTTGCTGCGTTCTTCCTGAGCTGATCGGTCTTCTTATTCTCCAAAATCGCGTCATGCCCGTCAGTCGTAACAAATCTTGCTTCTCGTCCATTTGCTCATTGTTCTGGTTCGCAAAAACGTGTCCGTCATTACTGCGTTATGGTCAGCTTGGATCGCCATGCGGTATCACAGCTTTCTCGTGATGATTAATACTTCTACAATGTAAAGTTACTCCAGAATAGTCCACCATTCCAGTGTTTGGTATCTACATCGGCATAGCGAATCGAGTCGTCATATTGGGGCGATCAAAAGTTTCCGTTTGAGGGCGTCACTACAGCGTATATGCAATCTAGCTCGACTCCGATGCGCGTATGTAAGCACCGACATGTAAGCAAGAGGATAGCGTGACCTTGGAACGAAAATTTTGATCGTCCCCTTACTTTTATACACACACACACACACACACACACACACACACACACACACACACACACACGCCGCTTGGCGTTCTGATCAACTACAGTATAGACACTGGGAGATACGTAACTCTTACCTGAAGCCGCAGTAGTTCACGCCACAGTTGCCGAGGTCGCTATCGCAACGCTTGTGTGGTGGCACTTGACATGGACGCATACCGTTTCGAGTTCTGGTGGCGAAAAATTTTCACACCCACTATTTTGTCGTTAAGAGGGGAAGTGATAGCGGAAAGACACTATTACCAGTCCTTGCGTCAGTCCCCAGCATTAAATTCCGAACGTCCCTGCGTATCTCATGAAACGAAGGCATGTGACATTGTTGATGGTCACCTGTCCATTGGACAGGGTTGTTAAAGTCTGCAGCCCTGTAAGTGCTGTTCGAGAGGTATAGACTATGTCCGCACTAGGTTTATCCCTCTATCTTCCCTTCATATACAAAAAACCAAGCCAATCCAAGCATTATACTTTAAAGTACTCATCTCAGGCACTTACACGTTACAGATACACACGTGACATTTCCAAAAGGGCTTGGAGGAAGGTAATGAAAAGCATCTCTGCTAGGGCTTGAATGGAACGGCGATGTACCATTCCTCTTTCTTCTCGCCCCCACTCCCTCCCTCCGCCCCCCCCCCCCCCCCGCCCCCCACGCGTTCATTAAACGGGTAAGGGACTAGTTCTACGTTTCCATTACTCCACCTATGTTGACGAGACTCATACATAGCTTTTATGGCAGATAGTTGGTGCGACAACAGGTGTCGCAACAACTACGTCACCTGTGTATGTCCAACGTCCCGCACTATAAATAAATATGAGACCCAATGGATGGACCGGCAGTTCGTGTCTCGTCTTTAAACTGTACATGATGCCAATTCAGGACTCTAATTGTTGCATCGGTTTTCTGGGCCTCTGTTTTGGGTTGGAAATCTCTTTTGCCGACCGAAGTGGCCGTGAGGTTCTAGGCGCCGCAGTCTGGAACCGCGAGACCGCTACGGCCGTAGGTTCGAATCCTGCCTGGAGCATGGTTGTGTGTGATGTCCATAGGTTAGTTAGGTTTAACTAGTTCTAAGTTCTAGGGGACTAATGACCTCAGAAGTTGAGTCCCATAGTGCTCAGAGCCATTTGAACCATTTTGAAATATCTTTGACCGTGTGGTGTTGGTTAAGACGATCAGCCGTACCGATTTGGCCTCACATTACTCGATGTTGTAACGTTTGCTCCCTACTGTATTGCGGGTCATCGACATTGTATCGATCTTGGTATCGACACGCTACACAGTTTGCAACACCGGGCTAGTTTAATACACGCTATAACACCAAAGTAACCGTACACCTGTTCCATAACCGTCAGTGGGCAACAAGGCCGTTTGGGATCCATGCAAGTGAGTACCTAGTGATATTGCTGGGGGTTGTAATTAATGTGGAGTCTTTTAGCTCTGATGTTTTAGTTATATGTTCACCTGAAGGTGTGATTTTTAGTGCCACGATACCTGTAGTAGTCGCATAATAAAGGACTAAACATAGCTGAAGTGTTTTATTAACACCAAAGACGACTACACACAGCTGGTTTTGCTCTTCCTACAAGGTTGTCTGCAGTAAATTTTATGAGTTTTTATACCTCCTCCTAGGTTTTGCTAGTGCTTCCTTTGATGGGTCTCAGCAGGGAGGTCTTTATCGACTGTTCTGTCGTGTTCCCCGTGAATGCTCTTATCGTAGTGCTCCCACAGTTCTTCTTAATTTACTATGCATATTTGTTTTCCTCCCTGAAAGCACTGAAGCTGATGTGACTGCATCGTGGCGAGGTGGCTCATCTGCTCCGATTCCTCAAGTGTGCTTGTTGGTATTGGACAGATTTACTCAGCAGATACGATGGTGCAAAATGTTCAAGACGCTCTGCTTCTCTTCCAACGACAGATGCAATAAATTATTTTCAGGGAGGTTCTAGGGCACATAGGGATCCGGCGTGTATTAATGTGGAGGCTGGACGTGTGGCATCGCCCGCTCTGCCTGTGAGTGGACATGTGGCTGCTCCTTCAGCAAGGTAAGAGCAGGCACACGGGGGGAGGGGTTTATTAGTTATTGGGAGCTCCAACGTTAGGCGGGTGATGGAGCCCCTTAAAGAAATAGCGGGAAGGTCGGGGAAGAAGGCCAGTGTTCACTCTGTCTGCTTGCCAGGCGGTCTCATCCGAGATGTGGAGGAGGCTCTGCCGGCGGCGATAGAGAGCACTGGGTGCACCCGACTGCCAATTGTTGCTCATGTCGGCACCAATGACTCCTGCCGTCTGGGTTCAGAGGTCCTCCTCAGTTCGTACAGACGGTTGGCGGAATTGGTGAAGGCGGAAAGCCTCGCCCGCGGGGTGAAATCAGAGCTAACTATTTGTAGTATCGTTCCCAGAACCGATCGCGGTCCTCTGGTTTGGAGCCGAGTGGAAGGCTTAAACCAGAGGCTCAGGCGATTCTGCGGAGATCTGGGGTGCAAATTTCTCGACCTCCTCTATCGGGTGGAGAAATGTAGGGTCCCCCTGAATAGGTCAGGCGTGCACTACACGCTGGAAGCGGCTACAAGGGTAGCGGAGTACGTGTGGAGTGCACATGGGGGTTTTTTAGGTTAGAGAATCCCCTCCCTAGGCCCGACAAGACGCCTCCTGAGACGCAGCAAGGTAGGAGTAGGCAAAATGCAACAGGGAATAACAATATTAATGTGCTAATAGTAAACTGCAGGAGCGTCTACAGAAAGGTTCCAGAACTGCTCTCATTAATAAACGGTCACAACGTCCATATAGTACTAGGGACAGAAAGTTGACTGAAACCAGATGTAAATAGTAATGAAATCCTAAACTCAGATTGGAATGTATACCGCAGAGACAGGCTGGACAGTGAAGGGGGAGGCGTGTTTATAGCGATAAGAAGTGCAATAGTATCGAAGGAAATTGACGGAGATCCGAAATGTGAAATGATTTGGGTGTAGGTCACGGTTAAAGCAGGCTCAGACATGGTAGTTGGATGTCTCTATAGGCCCCCTGGCTCAGCAGCTGTTGTGGCTGAGCACCTGAAGGATAATTTGGAAAATATTTCGAGTAGATTTCCCCACCATGTTATAAATCTGGGTGGAGATTTTAATTTGCCGGATATAGACTGGGAGACTCAGACGTTCATAACGGGTGGCAGGGACAAAGAATCCAGTGAAATTTTTATAAGTGCTTCATCTGAAAACTACCTTGAGCAGTTAAACAGACAACCGACTCGTGGCGATGACATATTAGACCTTCTGGTGACAAACAGACCCGAACTATTTGAAAAAGTTAACTCAGAACAGGGAATCAGCGATCATAAAGCGGTTACGGCATCGATGATTTCAGTCGTAAATAGGAATATTAAAAAGGGTAGGAAGATTTTTCTGTTTAGAAAAAGTGACAAAAAGCAGATTTCAGAGTACCTGTTGGCTCAACACAAAAGTTTTGTCTCAAGTACAGATAGTGTTGAGGATCAGTGGACAAGGTTCAAAACCGTCGTACATAATGCGTTAGATGAGTATGTGCCAAGCAAGATCGTAAGAGATGGAAAAGAGCCACCGTGGTACAACAACCGAGTTAGAAAACTGCTGCGGAAGCAAAGGGAACTTCACAGCAAACATAAACATAGCCAAAGCCTTGCAGACAAACAAAAATTACGCGAAGCGAAATGTAGTGTGAGGAGGGCTATGCGAGAGGCGTTCAATGATTTCGAAAGTAAAGTTCTATGTACTGACTTGGCAGAAAATCCTAAGAAATTTTGGTCTTATGTCAAAGCGGTAGGTGGATCAAAACAAAATGTCCAGACACTCTGTGACCAAAATGGTACTGAAACAGAGGATGACAGACTTAAGACCGAAATACTAAATGTCTTTTTCCAAAGTTGTTTCACAGAGGAAGATTGCACTGTAGTTCCTTCTCTAGATTGTCGCACAGATGACTAAATGGTAGATATCGAAATGGACGACAGAGGGATAGAGAAACAATTAAAATCGCTCAAAAGAGGTAAGGCCTCTGGACCTGATGGGGTACCAGTTCAATTTTACACAGAGTACGCGAAGGAACTTGCCCCCCCTTCTTGCAGCGGTGTACCGTAGGTCTCTAGAAGAGCGTAGCGTTCCAAAGGATTGGAAAAGGGCACAGGTCATTCCCGTTTTCAAGAAGGGACGTCGAGCAGATGTGCAGGACTATAGACCTATATCTCTAACGTCGATCAGTTGTAGAATTTTGGAACACATATTGTGTTCGAGTATAATGACTTTTCTGGAGACTAGAAATCTACTCTGTAGGAATCAGCATGGGTTTCGAAAAAGACGGTCATGTGAAACCCAGCTCGCGCTATTCGTCCACGAGACTCAGAGGGCCATAGATACGGGTTCACAGGTAGATGCCGTGTTTCTTGACTTCCGCAAGGCGTTCGATACAGTTCCCCACAGTCGTTTAATGAACAAAGTAAGAGCATATGGACTATCAGACCAATTGTGTGATTGGATTGAGGAGTTCCTAGATAACAGGACGCAGCATGTCATTCTCAATGGAGAGAAGTCTTCCGAAGTAAGAGTGATTTCAGGTGTGCCGCAGGGGAGTGTCATAGGACCGTTGCTATTCACAATATACATAAATGACCGTGTGGATGACATCGGAAGTTCACTGAGGCTTTTTGCGGATGATGCTGTGGTGTATCGACAGGTTGTAACAATGTAAAATTGTACTGAAATGCAGGAGGATCTGCAGCGAATTGACGCATGGTGCAGAGAATGGCAATTGAATCTCAATGTAGACAAGTGTAATGTGCTGCGAATACACAGAAAGATAGATCCTTTACCATTTAGCTACAAAATAGCAGGTCAGCAACTGGAAGCAGTTAATACCATAAATTATCTGGGAGTACGCATTAGGAGTGATTTAAAATGGAATGATCATATAATGTTGATCTTCGGTAAAGCAGATGCCAGACTGAGATTCATTGGAAGAATCGTATGGAAATGCAATCCGAAAACAAAGGAAGTAGGTTACAGTACGCTTGTTCGCCCACTGCTTGAATACTGCTCAGCAGTGTGGGATCCGTACCAGATAGGGTTGATAGAAGATATAGAGAAAATCCAACGGAGAGCCACGCGCTTCGTTACAGGATCATTTAGTAATCGCGAAAGCGTTACGGAGAGGATAGATAAACTCCAGTGGAAGACTCTGCAGGGGAGACGCTCAGTAGCTCGGCACGGGCTTTTGTCAAAGTTTCGAGAACATACCTTCACCGAAGTGTCAAGCAGTGTATTGCTCCCTCCTACGTATATCTCGCGAAGAGACCATGAGGATAAAATCAGAGAGATTAGAGCCCACACAGAGGCATACCGACAATCCTTCTTTCCACGAACAATATGAGAATGGAATAGAAGGGAGAACCGATAGAGGTACTCAAGGTACCCTCCGCCACACACCGTCAGGTGGCTTGCGGAGTATGGATGCAGATGTAGATGTAGAAATTGCCGATGTGGCTATTAAGAAGGTTCACTCCCTTCAAGCTCTTACTCGATGTTCGTTTCTCCTGCGGGTAGTCACCACATACGTGACCTGTATGACCATGGAAGAGAGGAGCAATAAAATGTGGCCTCGAAGTCTTCAGTGCGACCGTGGCTCAGGAATTCTAACAGCGACGATATGAGGAAGTAGTCCTTAAACAGTCATCATACGAGTTGGGACAGCTAATGTTGATGTTCACATGGATGGGATATCCAACATCTCAACGTCATTTTGCGTACTCTTCCGTTGGAGATGTAGCTTTATTTCGCTGGCGAACCATTACGTTTGTTAACATTAGTGGACGCACGTAAAATTTCTTTATTAGCTCTATGAAACTATCACTTGCTCCCTTGTCCGTATGCTAGTCACGTAGTCCTGTCCATGGTGTACATTAATGAAAACTGCAATATTTGTCATCATGTAATAAGACATAAAAGAAAGATAAATGTCCAGTCAGTACGGAAATCTGTTTATAAAAGTTAAAAAAATCGAACAAACTCTCTCCTGACAGACAGTGTACTTACTTTTACGTTAAATCAATATTATAGAAACAATTTGCATTAGTTTCATAAGAAAGTGTCACAGACTTTTAGCAAACGCGAAAGGAAAAATAAAAATCTGGATAAAGCCAGGCACGAACCCTGTGCCAATCTAACAGCATTTTAGTAACGACGCGCTTTTGCTATCTATGATACGTTGTAGGTATGTAGACCGTGATTTGTGTTTTATGTTGCGCTCTTCTAAAGGCTTTAATCGCCAAAATATTATTAACTGGGATGTATTCATAACAAATCATAAAAAGGACGCCTTTCAGTGAATCTTCAATCAGCGTATTCTTAAAACGGCTTAAGTCTGCTCTCATAACCTGACGCAACTTCAGTGAGACTCTAGAAAGTTAATGGCCTGAGCAGACGTTGGTAGAGCCTGGTAGGGCGTTAAAAGCATGAGGTATTTTGTTGGTTCTTAGCTGGCAGAAACGGCATGTTGGGAGTTGAAAGCAATTGGTGGCGAGCCCATCCCTTAGTAAATCTTGCCAGACAGGCCCACAGCAGTACAGAGCCAACAGGGCAGCCCCTCGTCGAGACAGGACACCAGCAGAACAATGTCGCACTACCTGCCATGGCACAACTAAAGCCTGGGCTGGGGCTAACGGTCTGAAGGGAAGCATCTAAACAGTGGAATCGTAAACCAGGCATTGTGTGCAGAGTCACGTATAATAAAAATTCACAAGTTTTCGTGTTTGCTGATACTACGAAAAAGCCTGTGAACCACTCCCATCGGCCAGAGCTTCGATCAGTTCTCTTACCAGACCGCAGGTACCAAACTTGAGTGCTTCGCAAATCTACAGAAAAGAATTCCGTTTTCCCGCAAAGTGCACGAACGGCACCACCTTCACCCGAAAATAACTGAATAAGATAAATGTTTAACAGGCAATATGAAGTTTCCCGTGATTTTATTACAACAAATCGTGCCATCAGCGTTTCGTTCTCGAGACATTCAGTGTGCTGGTGCTTATAAATAGCAAATAAACACAGGCAGCAAGGTATAATATAAAACTCTACGAATATGGGCTTCTACTGAACATGACAAATACAATATGGCGTATCGCTTTCTGCTTCTGACTCAGGTCGCGTTCCTGCTTCTGACTCAGGTCGCGTTCCCGCTTCCTATTGCTCCTACTTTAGGTGGTCCGTTGCCGAATGTGACAAAATTTTGTTTCACATGACGAAATGTGTCCTCATCTTGAAATATCAGGAAGTGACGTCACAGACCTAGAAGAACGCCACGTCAGTGTTAACTTGCTCCCCCGTGTTACAACGTTCAGAGAAGGGACATTTATCGTCAACACATGGCTTTCTCTTACTGTGGAAGATCCCACCAGTCGATACAACATATTTTTTAAGTTTGTGTACCTTATATGACTACCTGACGGCACACCTGAGGCTTGGTTTTAAAATGTAATTTTTTTTCTATTGTACGAGGCCTGTTCCAAAAGTGTCCGACTTTATTATTTATTACTGAACGCAACAACAGTATTGGAGCATGCGCGCCTCTTCTGCAGACATATGTAGTGCGCATATCTGACCTTTTTTTATCGGGGAAACAACCAGTCGGTGGCTAGTCTTTGACAAGTTGAAACAATCCGCAAGACTCGATAAGCTTTTGAGGATGCAGCAATGGGTAACACACAGAAAAAGGAGTGTGTACAACGGCTTCTAGGGCGGCTGCCCGTTAGCGAAGAATGAAGCAGATTCAAGTAGATCCTCAACGTCGGCAAATGAGGTTGTCATTGATCACGTACGGACTCTGATGATGCTGGATAGCCGAACCATGATCAGTGAATTGCAAAAGACGTTAGCATTAGTATTGGATTCATTCAGTCTATTTTAACGGAACATTTAGATCTCAAGTGAATCACAGAAATATTTGTGGCAAAATTGCCAACAACTGAGCAAAGATTACTTGGTTCGGAGATCGCACATGATATGACAGATACTGTGCACAGTAGTCCCGATTTCTTAACACAGTGATCGCTGTTCATGAGTCCGGAGACAAAGCACGAGTCGCCGAAGGTAACATATCGACCATCCACGAAACCCGAAAAAGTGAGGCAGCACCGCAGCAAAAGTGGGTCCCGTTGACCATCTTCTTTTGCTCCAGTGGCGTGGTCTACCACGCGTATGTCCCAGAAGGTACTAATGTCAATAAATAGTATAACCAAGAGGTTCTGCGTCGCCTTCATGAAGCATGAGACACAAACAGTCCGGCTTCTGGACAGCACGCAGTTGGCGCCTTCACTACAACAACGCACCCACCCATTGTTCATCATGTATTCAGAGGTTTTTGGCCAAACGTAACAGAGCTGCGGTTTTTCCGCCTCCATATTCCCCTAGCAACGAGTGACACTGAAACGGACCAGACTTCACAACAAGGAAGAAATTAAGTACACTTCGGCGGAACAGCAGGGCAACATTGCAAAAGATGCTTTCCAGTGATGATCGCATCAGTCGCAGAAGCGTTGGGAAAGGTGTGTAGGAGCTGAAGTGGATTACTTTAAAGGGGAGTAGTGTCTAATTATTGCATAAGAATAAAGTGTAGAACGTCCGCAGCTAGTGGTTGTGCGGTAGCCTTCTCGCTTCTCACGCCCGGGTTCCCGGGTTCGATTCCCGGCGGGGTTAGGGATTTTTCTCTGCCTCGTGATGACTGGGTGTTGTGTGCTGTCCTTAGGTTAGTTAGGTTTCAGTAGTTCTAAGTTCTAGGGGACTCACGACCATAGATGTTAAGTCCCATAGTGCTCAGAGCCAATAAAGTGTAGAAGCTGAAGTGGACTGCTCTGAAGCGCAGTAGTGTCAGATAACGTCATAAGAATAAATATTGGTTATATACCTGTAAATAACATTTTTATACTTTTTGAACAGCCCTCGAACTTTCACCATCGACGTCTCCATTTGTTTCATACAAGAGCACTGAAGGGCTCGCCGATTAGCACTAGAAATCTCTAAACACTAACTACCGTAATATAGTTTGTTAGTCTATTATGACCGGTAATGAAGTAGCTCACTGGAAAGTGAAATTTGTTACTGTGGCCACAGTGAGTGTGACTTGTTGCGTGTTACCGCCACTGTCAGCGCACGCTGGCTGGCTAGCTGGCCAACAACTGCAGGCCACGCTCCACGCACATGTTAGCAGGGAGCAGTTCGCTATTTAGGGCGTGGGTCCATTATGCAGCGGAGAGCGCTTTATCGCCTAATGGGGTCATTACGGGGCGGTCGCGGGCAGGCGCACCCGCCGCTGCCGTCACCGTGCCAGCTCGCTGACGTCACTTCCGACTGCTCACTGCGCGCGCTAGCGGCTCTTCCTCAGCGGAGCTGGTAGGTCATGTGTGCAAAGCGGCCCGCGTAGCTGAAGCGGGGTCACTGTATACCGCCTGGTCTCGTAGTAAGAGGCGTGTCGGGAGACCGAAAGGTCGTGGGATCGAATCTCCACCGCATCACAGAATATTCCCGTCTCATTTCAGTCTGCTCTCCATCTCTCAGCGATATGTTAGTTCGCCAGGAACGACACTTACGTAGGATTCCACGAGGTGTTGAATTCGGAGACTTGCAACAGGCCGCAGAGCCCTATGGAAATATTATTACCTCGTTATCACTACGTAATGATTAGAAGGGACCAGAAAAGGGGTTAAGATAGCTATCAAACTGAATAGTAAAATCGGAATTGACTTTACTTCTCTGCGTAAAGTATCGAGTGAAGTGGCGTGGTTCAAGTCTTTGTACAACCATCGAAATCTAGATTTCCCTTGGCTTCCCTCTAGGTCGATTCATGCTTTTAGCGTCAACAGATCGGAACGGAAAGTGACGTCGCGGTCAAATGGCGTCGTTTTCACACTAAAAGGAATGTCGACACATCACTTTGCTTTGCGGAGTACCGAACTGTGAAAGTGGGGGTATGAGGTACCTCCTGTGTGACAAGAAGTCGAATACAATATCAGAACTGAAACGAAATGAAATGAGCGTATGACACAGATCGCCGGTAGGCCCCATTCGGGGAAGTTCGGCCGTCAAGTCCAAGGCATATTTCAGTCGACGCCACATTGGGCGACTTGCGTACCGGTGATGAGGATTAAATGATGACGCGGACCACACAACACACCGTCTCCGAGCGGAGAAAATCTCCAACCTGTGGCCGGGAATCGAACCCGATCCCGCTTGTATAGGAGAAGAGTACGCTATCACCCAGCTAAGCAGGAGGACAGTATCAGAACTGAAGAGCTGGGTATGTTACAATTTATTAGTGGCCAACACAGAATTCATAAGTTACGTATTTTGAAGCAGTTCTTATGACAAACTGCTCAGAAATGGAACACGAGAAGAAATGGTTTCCAAACTTTACAAACCGTTGATATTTATTTCCTAGAGCAAATGTATGCATACAAACACATAAACCCATCACAGGGTATACAGAATAGAATATGTAACACCTTACTACTGTAACTTTGTCGTTGCTTTCTTTGTAGGTACTAAACTGCGCCGAAAACATGTGAACTTAAGTACATTTTCATTACGTCACTTTCGTTTCTCTGTGTGTGGTACACATTTTCCACTTGCTTTTAAACTAACTTGCCGATGAGCTACAGGCTCAGAACTGGAAGACAATGCGCTGATAACTCCTTTCCTTGTCTGGTGCGTATTGCATGGTACTCTGTATACTACTGCTATTTGCTCATTTTCCTGTCCCTATTCAGTAGGTTTTGTGAAAATAAAAGTGGCTGAAAAGCCCGAGTTAGCTCGATTCTCTCTCATTTTTACCTACCAGGTCGTTTCGGGAAATAATCGCTGGAGGAAACAGTCTGATCAAAGGGTTTGAAATACACTCCTGGAAATTGAAATAAGAACACCGTGCATTCATTGTCCCAGGAAGGGGAAACTTTATTGACACATTCCTGGGGTCAGATACATCACATGATCACACTGACAGAACCACAGGCACATAGACACAGGCAACAGAGCATGCACAATGTCGGCACTAGTACAGTGTATATCCACCTTTCGCAGCAATGCAGGCTGCTATTCTCCCATGGAGACGATCGTAGAGATGCTGGATGTAGTCCTGTGGAACGGCTTGCCATGCCATTTCCACCTGGCGCCTCAGTTGGACCAGCGTTCGTGCTGGACGTGCAGACCGCGTGAGACGACGCTTCATCCAGTCCCAAACATGCTCAATGGGGGACAGATCCGGAGATCTTGCTGGCCAGGGTAGTTGACTTACACCTTCTAGAGCACGTTGGGTGGCACGGGATACATGCGGACGTGCATTGTCCTGTTGGAACAGCAAATTCCCTTGCCGGTCTAGGAATGGTAGAACGATGGGTTCGATGACGGTTTGGATGTACCGTGCACTATTCAGTGTCCCCTCGACGATCACCAGTGGTGTACGGCCAGTGTAGGAGATCGCTCCCCACACCATGATGCCGGGTGTTGGCCCTGTGTGCCTCGGTCGTATGCAGTCCTGATTGTGGCGCTCACCTGCACGGCGCCAAACACGCATACGACCATCATTGGCACCAAGGCAGAAGCGACTCTCATCGCTGAAGACGACACGTCTCCATTCGTCCCTCCATTCACGCCTGTCGCGACACCACTGGAGGCGGGCTGCACGATGTTGGGGCGTGAGCGGAAGACGGCCTAACGGTGTGCGGGACCGTAGCCCAGCTTCATGGAGACGGTTGCGAATGGTCCTCGCCGATACGCCAGGAGCAACAGTGCCCTAATTTGCTGGGAAGTGGCGGTGCGGTCCCCTACAGCACTGCGTAGGATCCTACGGTCTTGGCGTGCATCCGTGCGTCGCTGCGGTCCGGTCCCAGGTCGAGGGGCACGTGCACCTTCCGCCGACCACTGGCGACAACATCGATGTACTGTGGAGGCCTCACGCCCCTCGTGTTGAGCAATTCGGCGGTACGTCCACCCGGCCTCCCGCATGCCCACTATACGCCCTCGCTCAAAGTCCGTCAACTGCACATACGGTTCACGTCCACGCTGTCGCGGCATGCTACCAGTGTTAAAGACTGCGATGGAGCTCCGTATGCCACAGCAAACTGGCTGACACTGACGGCGGCGGTGCACAAATGCTGCGCAGCTAGCGCCATTCGACGGCCTACACTGCGGTTCCTGGTGTGTCCGCTGTGCCGTGCGTGTGATCATTGCTTGTACAGCCCTCTCGCAGTGTCCGGAGCAAGTATGGTGGGTCTGACACACCGGTGTCAATGTGATCTTTTTTCCATTTCCAGGAGTGTAGATTGAAAAATTTGGCACACATAAAACTAAAAGGTAGAAAATAATTGTTTGAATAAAAAAGTGTTCTATAAGCTTTTCAAACGGACTAAAAAGTACAAAATGTTTCTCTAACCACCATATGGATTACTAAACCCATAGAGATAGTGCTGAAAGTTTGTGCTCGTAAATTTTTAATATCTATGGAAATACATTCAGAATATAAGACGAAAAAACATGTTGTGCATGCAACTCATAACTAATTCATGAATAGCTCATCCCCTTACTATCTGTTCCATGAACCTCCACGTTTTTCGTTTTAAATTCTACAAGACCTTTCATAGCTACAAAAAATTCACCAGCACAAAATATCAGGACTATATATATACAGTTAGAAATCCATATGGTGCTAGGAGAAGACATTATATACCTTTAGTCGTTTTTAAAAACGAATTATATAAAAAGGCCTTCATTTAAATAATTTAATCTTGTTTATACACAGTATGGTCTATTACATTGCCCAAGTATTTTAAAGAATAAATAACATTTTTCTATTTCTGATATATTAATCAATAGAAATTAATCAATGAATGTATATTTAAAATTTATCGTCCACTTGTTTATGGCAGTTACACCTATATTGAGAGAGGCCAAATAACTCTCTCACATATTTTTCACATATGGAAAATTATTAAGGATTTCATTACAACCTGACGCAACCTGAGTGAGACACTAGAAATTTAATGGCCTGAGCAGATGTTGATGGAGCCTCGTAGGACTCTAAAAGCATGAGGTATTTTGTTGGATCTTAGCTTGTAGAAACGCCATGCTGGGAGTAGAAAGCATATAGCGAGCGAGCCCATTCCTTAGTAAATCTTGCTTCACGGGCCCACAGCCATACAGGCAGACAGGACAGCCCCGCATAGAGACAGGTCTCCAGCAGAACAATGCTGCGATACCTGCTGTGGCACCAGGTAATGCCTGGGCTGGGGGCGATGGTCTGAAGGAAAGTGTCTACACAGAGGAGTCGTAAACCAGGCATTTTGTGCAGAGTCACATGTAATAAAAATTCACAAGTTTTTGTGTTTGCCGATACTGTAAATACACCTGTGAACCACTTCCATCAGCCGCCTTGGTTGTATAAGAAACTCCAGTGTCTGAGAAAGGTTTAGAGATAGAATCTTTATTACACCTCATAGCTAGGACTATCAGGCTCCAAGGCGCAGGCAATGTAGATAAAGGTCTTTAAGTTTGTATCTGTTTGCTGGTCGCTGGCCGGTGTGGCCGAGCGGTTAAAGGCGCTACAGTCTGGAACCGCACGACCGCTACGGTCGCAGGTTCGAATCCTGCCTCGGGCATGGATGTGTGTGATGTCCTTAGGTTAGTTAGGTTTAAGTAGTTCTAAGTTCTAGGGGACTTATGACCACAGCAGTTGAGTCCCATAGTGCTCAGAGCCATTTGAACCATTTTGTTTGCTGGTCACTGTTGATAGCGACATGAGTTTCAAGAAAATCATCTACCCCTTCTGCAAAAACGTAAAAGCCAGTAATTTGTGGTTTCTTTTTTTTCCAGAGACACAGATTTCTTAACTCTTGCCCTGGTTCGACATGAGTGGGTGCTGTTATGTGGGATGGGAGATTCAGCTCCTCTAGTGCCCTGTGATTGGCTCCAAGTTTAAACGCAGCCAAAACCTCTCAGACAAACAGAAGCTAAACGATGTCAAAGTTAGCGTAAGGAGGGCTATGCGTGAAGCGTTCATTGAATTCGAAAGTAAAATTCTATGTAGCGACTTGACAGAAAATCCTAGGAAGTTCTGGTCTTACGTTAAATCAGTAAGTGGCTCGAAACAGCATATCCAGACACTACGGGATGATGATGGCATTGAAACAGAGGATGACACGCGTAAAGCTGAAATACTAAACACCTTTTTCCAAAGCTGTTTCACAGAGGAAGACCGCACTGCAGTTCCTTCTCTAAATCCTCGCACAAACGAAAAAATGGCTGACATCGAAATAAGTGTCCAAGGAATAGAAAAGCAACTGGAATCACTCAATAGAGGAAAGTCCACTGGACCTGACGGGATACCAATTCGATTCTACACAGAGTACGCGAAAGAACTTGCCCCCCTTCTAACAGCCGTGTACCGCAAGTCTCTAGAGGAACGGAGGGTTCCAAATGATTGGAAAAGAGCACAGATAGTCCCAGTCTTCAAGAAGGGTCGTCGAGCAGATGCGCAAAACTATAGACCTATATCTCTTACGTCGATCTCTTGTAGAATTTTAGAACATGTTTTTTGCTCGCGTATCATGTCATTTCTGGAAACCCAGAATCTACTATGTAGGAATCAACATGGATTCCGGAAACAGCGATCGTGTGAGACCCAACTCGCCTTATTTGTTCATGAGACCCAGAAAATATTAGATACAGGCTCCCAGATAGATGCTATTTTTCTTGACTTCCGGAAGGCGTTCGATACAGTTCCGCACTGTCGCCTGATAAACAAAGTAAGAGCCTACGGAATATCAGACCAGCTGTGTGGCTGGATTGAAGAGTTTTTAGCAAACAGAACACAGCATGTTGTTATCAATGGAGAGACGTCTACAGACGTTAAAGTAACCTCTGGCGTGCCACAGGGGAGTGTTATGGGACCATTGCTTTTCACAATATATATAAATGACTTAGTAGATAGTGTCGGAAGTTCCATGCGGCTTTTCGCGGATGATGCTGTAGTATACAGAGAAGTTGCTGCATTAGAAAATTGTAGCGAAATACAGGAAGATCTGCAGCGGATAGGCACTTGGTGCAGGGAGTGGCAACTGACCCTTAACATAGACAAATGTAATGTATTGCGAATACATAGAAAGAAGGATCCTTTATTGTATGATTATATGATAGCGGAACTAACACTGGTAGCAGTTACTTCTGTAAAATATCTGGGAGTATGCGTACGGAACGATTTGAAGTGGAATGATCATATAAAATTAATTGTTGGTAAGGCGGGTACCAGGTTGAGATTCATTGGGAGAGTGCTTAGAAAATGTAGTCCATCAACAAAGGAGGTGGCTTACAAAACACTCGTTCGACCTATACTTGAGTATTGCTCATCAGTGTGGGATCCGTACCAGGTCGGGTTGACGGAGGAGATAGAAAAGATCCAAAGAAGAGCGGCGCGTTTCGTCACCGGGTTATTTGGTAACCGTGATAGCGTTACGGAGATGTTTAATAAACTCAAGTGTCAGACTCTGCAAGAGAGGCGCTCTGCATCGCGGTGTAGCTTGCTGTCCAGGTTTCGAGAGGGTGCGTTTCTGGATGAGGTATCGAATATATTGCTTCCCCCTACTTATACCTCCCGAGGAGATCACGAATGTAAAATTAGAGAGATTAGAGCGCGCACGGAGGCTTTCAGACAGTCGTTCTTCCCGCGAACCATACGCGACTGGAACAGGAAAGGGAGGTAATGACAGTGGCACGTAAAGTGCCCTCCGCCACACACCGTTGGGTGGCTTGCGGAGTATCAATGTAGATGTAGATGTAGAAGATGGGCTGAAGGTGGTGTCGTCTGTGCAGTTTGTGGGAATACCGAATACAGAATGAAAGTTAGTACTATTGGGAACTATATGAATGATCGTTTGTGTTGACATAATTTTAGTGTTCTAACAACATTTATTTTTCAAAGGAAAAAATGTAAATAATTTATCCTAAACAAGTTGTTGATTGAATACCATACACAACTAACAGGTGGTTTATGGCTCCACTGGAGAAGGATCCTGGGTGGCAGAAGTGAGTCAAGTACGCTGCCTCTAAAATTGCAGATAACGAAAACTGAATGGATCTGACGCTGAGTAGACTTTGACTGATCAAATCTACTGTTGTTTCTCTACACAGGTGCAGCTGAGAGCACGTGGCGATTGAGATCTGTACACCCTGACAATGCCAGAGTGGCAGTACATTACCCTGTTTGCTTCGTGTGTCAGTGTGACAAGCTGCTGGAGAGATGTTTGTGGCAGAGATGAGACTCGGAGGCGGCACCTGTCAATCGATCGTGGCCAAGAAAGAAATGCAAGAATCTCAGGGTCTAGTGATCAGGCAGACGGTTCGCAATTTACTCTCTTCAGAGCCCCAAACTCCTGGTAGATTTCAGTGTGTGACACACCCAGTATACCAAGGACCAATTTAGCTCACTTTTACGACAGAGCGCACAAGGATCCCAAAGGTCATGAGTGGTAAACCAAAAACGAATAAGTGTGCCCTCGGAAAATGAAGAGTCGGAGACATCTGAAGTGACACTGACGGTACAGTAAGAACTTCACTACAGGCTCCCCAGTCTAAACTAGTAGCAATCTAAGTCAGTCTAAGAAGTTCAAATGGTTCAAATTTCTCTGAGCACTATGGGACTCAACTTCAGAGGTAATCAGTTCCCTAGAACGTGGAACTACTTAAACCTAACTAACCTAAGGACATCACACACATCCATGCCCGAGCCAGGATTCGAACCTGCGACCGTAGCGGTCTCGCGGTTGCAAACTGTAGTACCTAGAACCGCACAGCCACTCTGGCCGGCTTAAAAGAGGTCCCAAGAACCTACCACAAATGCCAGAGCTTCGATCAGAAGTTCTCTTACCAGACCAAAGTAACGAAAACGAGTGCTTAGCAAATCTCCACAAAAAAAAGAAAAAAAATCCGTTTCCCTGCAGAGAGCATGAACGACACCACCATCACCCCATCTTGTGCTAATCACAGTGCTCTAAAGGCGTTAAATCTTCCCTCCCACACGACAGCACAAACTCATGTCAAACCACGGCCAGAGTTAAGAAACCTGCACCTCTGGAAGAAATAGAGACTGTTGATTACTGGCTTTTTTAAGAGGGTGAAGATAATTTTGTCAGAATTCGTGTCTCTTCCCATGGCAACAAGTGAATAGTTACAATCTTAAAGAGCTTCATTTAAATCGCCGGTGAATTGGAGCTCGTTAGTACTAGCTATGACGTGTAATAAAGATTCTATCTCTAAACGTTTCTCAGATGCTAGATTTTCTTATATACTCCTGGAAATTGAAATAAGAACACCGTGAATTCATTGTCCCAGGAAGGGGAAACTTTATTGACACATTCCTGGGGTCAGATACATCACATGATCACACTGACAGAACCACAGGCACATAGACACAGGCAACAGAGCACGCACAATGTCGGCACTAGTACAGTGTATATCCACCTTTCGCAGCAATGCAGGCTGCTATTCTCCCATGGAGACGATCGTAGAGATGCTGGATGTAGTCCTGTGGAACGGCTTGCCATGCCATTTCCACCTGGCGCCTCAGTTGGACCAGCGTTCGTGCTGGACGTGCAGACCGCGTGAGGCGACGCTTCATCCAGTCCCAAACATGCTCTATGGGGGACAGATCCGGAGATCTTGCTGGCCAGGGTAGTTGACTTACACCTTCTAGAGCACGTTGGGTGGCACGGGATACATGCGGACGTGCATTGTCCTGTTGGAACAGCAAGTTCCTTTGCCGGTCTAGGAATGGTAGAACGATGGGTTCGATGACGGTTTGGATGTACCGTGCACTATTCAGTGTCCCCTCGACGATCACCAGTGGTGTACGGTCAGTGTAGGAGATCGCTCCCTACACCATGATGCCGGGTGTTGGCCCTGTGTGCCTCGGTCGTATGCAGTCCTGATTGTGGCGCTCACCTGCACGGCGCCAAACACGCATACGACCATCATTGGCATCAAGGCAGAAGCGACTCTCATCGCTGAAGACGACACGTCTCCATTCGTCCCTCCATTCACGCCTGTCGCGACACCACTGGAGGCGGGCTGCACGATGTTGGGGCGTGAGCAGAAGACGGCCTAACGGTGTGCGGGACCGTAGCCCAGCTTCATGGAGACGGTTGCGAATGGTCCTCGCCGATACCCCAGGAGCAACAGTGTCCCTAATTTGCTGGGAAGTGGCGGTGCGATCCCCTACGGCACTGCGTAGGATCCTACGGTCTTGGCGTGCATCCGTGCGTCGCTGCGGTCCGGTCCCAGGTCGACGGGCACGTGCACCTTCCGCCGACCACTGGCGACAACATCGATGTACTGTGGAGACCTCTCGCCCCACGTGTTGAGCAATTCGGCGGTACGTCCACCCGGCCTCCCGCATGCCCACTATACGCCCTCGCTCAAAGTCCGTCAACTGCTCATACGGTTCACGTCCACGCTGTCGCGGCATGCTACCAGTGTTAAAGACTGCGATGGAACTCCGTATGCCACGGCAATCTGGCTGACACTGACGGCGGCGGTGCACAAATGCTGCGCAGCTAGCGCCATTCGACGGCCAACACCACGGTTCCTGGTGTGTCCGCTGTGCCGTGCGTGTGATCATTGCTTGTACAGCCCTCTCGCAGTGTCCGGAGCAAGTATGGTGGGTCTGACACACCGGTGTCAATGTGTTCTTTTTTCCATTTCCAGGAGTGTAGAATCAAGTCGGTCAGTGGAAGTTGTTCACAAACTCATTTGCATTATCGGCGAACATGAAAACCTGTGAAATTTTATTACACGTGACTGTGCACACAACGCCTGGTTTACAACTCCACTGTGTATGCGCTTTCCTTCAGATCGTTGCCCCCAGCCCAGGCTTTGGTTCCGACATGGCAGGTAGTGGGTCATTGTTCTGCTGGTGTCCTGTCTCGACGAGGGATGCGCTGTCTGCCCTGTACATCTGAGGGCCTGTCCAGCAAGACTTACTAAGGGATGGGCTTGCTGCCAATTGCTTTAAAGTCTCAACATGCCGTTTCTGTGACCTGAGACCCAACAAACTACTTCATGCTTTTAGCACCCTACCAGACTCCATCAACATCTGCTCAGACCATTAACTTCCTAGAGTCTCAGTCAGGTTGCGTAAGGTTGTAATGAAGTCATTAATAATTTTCCATATGCGAAAAACAGGTGAGAGGGTAACTTGTCCTCTCTCAATATTATGATCAGTTTCCAACAAATTTGACCAGATCTATGCCATTTGATCAAAGGTATCGGTTCACCTATTAGTGGACAATAATATAGCATGTCCACACCTTTCACTTGGACAGTGACTTTCAAATAAATACCTGAGTGACTATAGAGGAATGGCAGCATCAGAATCCAAAATCAGAGAAGCCATTAATGCCGTAAGCTGCGGTCTGGAGTGAAGTCTACGTTCTCACTAAGCCCAAAATTTTTCATTAGGTTCAGACAGAAATAATTTGTGGGATGGTCAGTTTCAGGAATGTTGTACCCCAGAAACTGTTGCCTCATAGCTGGCACCTGATGGCAGGTTGCATTGCCGTACCAATCCAGTCATTGTGTCCGGGCGGTTTCTCTAATGAATGCAGTACATAATCATGTGACTGATGTGAAATTTATTCACGTTCCTTCGCTTTCAGCGTTCGCTTAAGCGCAGCAATGGGACCATGAGAAACACTCGCATATCGTAACCTCAGCTCCTCTGTATTTCACTGTGGGCACTACACCTGTGGCAGGTAACGGTCTCCAGCCACTCGCCACAGTCAAACCCTTCCAACATAATGCCATAGGGTATAACATGATTCATCACTCCAAGTAACTCGTTTAGTCATTCATTATCCATTGGCATCGCTCTTACACTATCTCAGTCGTCGGTTAGCACAGACAACCAATATTTCTTGTTTATAAACAAGCGCTCGACAATTACAATTCACTATTTCAACTTCCCACGCACTGTTGTCATTGACCCAGCTGGACTCGTGGTAGGTCTTTCAATGTCACGAGAGTGTATTTGCTTGTATCATACGATTTTTTTTTATAACCGCGCTCCCACAAAGCATGACGCCTCTGTCAGTCAGTACACGAGGACTGCAAGGTGATTATTTAGCTATGGTTGCACCTTCTTGTTAGTGCTTCACCTACATCACAACCAACGATCGACTTGAGTAGAAATGTCGACGATGGATTTGTTACCTTGCTGACGTCCGCTGACGAGCACACGTTCGTAGGCACTAAGCTCTACTGGCAGACCCGCTCCGTTGTTACTGATTTCCCACTGACAACAGAATACTGCCCGCCACATTTTATGCTGGATGGTCTACCTATCATGACTTCTAGTGGACAGTTCCGCTTTACGTAGGGGTGCCTGGGTACTTGTGATCAGATAATGTTGAGTAAGTTTGTGTCAGCGTAGAACTACACATACGAATCTTTAAGTGTGCTTACACATGGATACAACAGCTTACTTACGCTACTATACTGATGTGAAGATTGTAAACTTTGATCCAAAAAATCATAAAAATGTGTACAAATGGGACTCTAAAATAAACAACTAATTTCAAACTTTAACATAACTGGCGTATTTTTGAGAATGAATATTTTCAGGCAACATATCCGTATCGCCTTGTAATCTATACAGTACGTCACCCAAGAACCAAGCGCTAAAACAAAGCCTGAAAAGATACAACAGCACAAACTCGACCACTCTAACATGAGTGGAAGTGACGAGAATCAGTTAATTTCTAATGTTAATAGACGACTACAAACGTCAACATCAACGTCAAACCATTCGTATTCTTGACGTTCCGTTCTCTTGCCGGCCTGTGTAAATGGCGTCATCTCTAACTTATATATTCCGTTCCGAGTGAATCGTTCGTAAATCACTTCGGATAAATGTCCGTATGGCTGTTTTGATAGGGGTACAGTTCGTGCAGGTAGATTTTTCTCCGTCTCTAAAGAACTCGTCAAAGGAACAGCAAGGCCGAAACTTCCTTCATTTCTTCACGTAGCGTAGCTAGATCACAGTCACTAATTGGTCTGTGGGTTCAGCACCAAGTCGTACACATTACGTCTTTCACTCCCCCACTTCTATCCAGGGATGAGGGAAAATTAACTAAATGTCTCTGCACTGCTACGGTTGCTGGTTCGAATCCTGCCTCGGGCATGGATGTGTGTGATGTCCTTAGGTTAGTTAGGTTTAAGTATTTCTAAGTTATAGGCGACTGATAGCCTCAGATGTTAATTCCCATAGTGCTCAGAGCCATTTCAACCATTTTTTTTTCTCTGCACTCAAGAAAAACGCTCTTCAGTTATTCTGGAGGTCCATATGCGAAATTTACGGTGAAGGTGCAAGAATTCCGGCTCTCTTCACTTCAGACATCCTTCTCTTACTTCAGCCAGAGGCGTTTGAGGGAACAATTGTGCTTTCATTCCAGCCTGCGTTCCGAAGAAACATTCCGAGAGCGTAAATGCCATATTTCCACAGGGGCTGAGCCGGTATCTTACGACCTTTGCAGCATTTCACTGGATTTCTTTGACGTCTTCTTTCATGAAAACTCAATACGGATACGACAGGTAGGGGACAGCAGTCCTTTAGGTAAGTGGTACCAGGGAGATTCCCAGTGTACATGTTGCGTGCATTATTTTGGGATACCGACAATCCTTCTTTCCACGAACAATACGAGACTGGAATAGAAGGGAGAACCGATAGAGGTACTCAAGGTACCCTCCGCCACACACCATCAGGTGGCGTGCGGAGTATGGATGTAGATGTAGATGTAGATTCTCCCAGATTTAACCTTACGGTGAGTTGGGAAAGAGAAGGTTAAAGAGAAGTGATATACAAGTCTGTATAATAAAGCCCTTCCCTCAGAAATATTTCTCTCCTCCATACCTCCTGTGGTACCAAAGATAACGTGTCAATGATCTAATTTGTTCGAGGATAATAGTACATACGAGGTGAATATTTGCCTCCACCGCCCCGAGTGGAATGTGTAAGTTCTAATACATGTTCACCAACCTGCAGTCTTGTACAGCTGCTTTCCCCTGCGCAGAAAACAGCACGTATATATTGAATCCATAATCCTGAGGCTGTAAGAAACGCTTAATGAGGTATTGTTATTATATAAATAATTATATTTGCAAGCAGTTTGTTCATACGGGTTGCAGCTAGCTTTTATGTTAGCAGAATACGAGAAACTGCACAATTACATTCCACTTCAGAGTCGCAAATAACTTCTATTCTTCAACAAACTAGTGAACTGCACATTTCCGTAATTAGCATCACACTGTTCTCAACTATATGTGAGAATAACCATACACTGCTAATAAAATCGTAACTAACACCGACCGCGACAGAAAACCCGACAGTCCTCAAAGGCTTCCGAACTAGCTAGGTTTTTAAAAAGTATGGATTACTAAGGAAATCTAAACTGACACTGACCGCGGCAGACAACATGTCTGTCCTCCGACATTGCCGAACCAGCTCTGATCTTACAGCCGAACCACTTCACCCGCCATCGAAGTTAAGCGCAATCTAAAGATCACCGAAATGCTTCGTCTGCCTTTTCGTTTTGCAGTTGTTTATTATTCTGCTGGTTATTAATACTTGCGAAGGAATGGAATTATAGCACGCTTTTGAGAGGTGCTTTAAATATGAAGTGCTAGTAAATACGCTGTTTAGTTTGTATAATATTAAAGCTTATCACTTTGACCACAACTTCCGAAGGCCGCAGCCAATCGTGGGGACCACAATTTCGGTGGTCTTTCTCACGATACCCGTACCAAGCAAAGCATCTGTCATCGGTACCTCACACCACATTACGTCATCTTGCAACTGATGCCTTATCAACTGCTCTAAGAAGAGCTTCTCGTTACTGAGTATGATGGCTGCAAAGCCAGAAATATTACACCATCACACTTTATAGCTCAGGGAGTGGGGTGTGGGATGGGGACTTATAATTTATTGATTGAACCAGGTAAACTAGGACGAAGTAAATGAAACCAAGGGATAACTCTACAAAAAGCATGCTATTACCAGATATTGAAACAGTTAGCATTGACGAACGTATTGCACGGGATATAAGAAATATTCTCAGTGTAATAACAGTGTCAAGAATGAAACGCCGACTACTCTCCAAAGCAGAATAGAACCGTAAACACTCAGTGTTCTCTGTCCTGTTAAATATCACATCACGTTTCGCGTTTGTATCTCCAATGTTTGTTAAGTCCAAAGGCATTCCTCTCTGTTTTGTTTTTTTCAGTTACAAGTAGGTCGAAATGAATGTATTGCTTAAAACATGTATACTTAAGAGGTTCTGAGACAAGCGTAACTTTTATTTTCAAAAAGTGCGTTTACATAGTGAAACCAATAACTAATATGTCGTTACGGGTTTATGAAGTTGAGCAAGAGGGAATCGTATTCACGAGATTTTTAATGTTCGTTTCATTGTCTCTATTTCTGTTTAATACTTTCACTACCACTGGGAGATATGTCCCTTGCGGAATTTGATCTGAGAACCAGTGGGTATTCGCTGCACGTTATTCCTGGACAATTCGTGTCAATTAGTTGCAACCTCCTACTGATGTCTGCCGCATCACAATAAAAACATTGCGCATACTGATATCCGTAATGTGAGTTAGAAACTTGGAGAGAAGAACTATCCACTGATGTGTGTTTGTTTTCTGTATGGCTGGCAGTTTTTGAGCAGTCAACTTCTGAAAACCCGTAGCCCCGGGTGGATTACTCTGTATGTCGCACCCATAAACGATTAGGGAAAATAAAGAGCGGAAACATAATGTTTGTATTGTTACTTCTGACTACGACGTTAATTAAAATAGCTAGTCATTGATGCCTTTCAGTCAGACAAAGCACTGGTAGTGGATGGGTAGAATCATTTCTTGCAGCATTCGTTTTCTTAGTTTACCGCAATACTAGATCCATTCATAACGCCAAAAAGCTCAGATTCCTGTGTAGTGGTTCAAGTGTCAGCTGCTCAGCCGTCCCACCACTCCAGCGATGTATAGTGAGACCAGGAGAATGGCGGCGATAGTATCTGTGTAGTACATAGGCCTCAGGACCAGTGACCAGGCCAAACACGTCAGACGTTGATGGACGTTGAGCTTTTACAGGAAGTAATTAGACTGATGACTGTATTGACCAAACCCAGACATCTCGATCACAAAAATTCTCTCTCACTTCACAGTGGCTCTTTGCCCCATTTTCCTAGTCCTCACTTTCACTGAAATCTACTTAATCACTGATTGCCTCATTAACAATTGTGCCCTTGTCTATTACCGACGACACCGCGGTTATCTCTACAAACTCCAAGTCAAACTATACCGATGCTCCAAATACCAAACATACAAGATACACTTACATCAAAGCCGTTCCCTCACTTGTCCACGCGACAAAGTCAATCGTCTCCTGGAACAATATTCGAACCTATAATCTCCATCCTTGTGTAACATCTGCAACATATGAAAATCGATTTAATTCTGTAGATGCAAATATAAGCTTCCTTCTATCGTACTTCAATGAACAGTTCTCATCCATCAAGTCAGTACACCACTACTTTACAACAATACCTTAGGTCGTGCACCAATCATCGAAGATATAGTCTGTTTAGTGACCATAGTTTTCCAATGCACTCTTCAGTTTTACCGACCTCATTTGCTCCCACAAATAGCAATGGCAGCAGTATTTCGTCTAGCGCCGTAGTCACATATTCGCATAACCATTCTAACTCCAGTTTCTGTTTCTAGACACCATTGTCTCTCACAGGGCACCATCTATATCATATTACACTAACACCAACCGAGCGAGGTGGCGCAGTGGTTAGAAACTGGACTCGCATTCGGGAAGACGACGGTTCAATCCCGCGTCCGGCCATCCTGATTTAGGTTTTCCGCGATTTCCCTAAATCGCTCCAGGCAAATGCCGGGATGGTTCCTTTGAAAGGGCACGGCCGACTTCCTTCCCCATCCTTCCCTAATCCGATGAGACCGATGACCTCGCTGTCTGGTCTCCTTCCAAAAACAACCCCCAACACTAACTCCTCATTCTAAGCACAGCTGAAGTCTATCCAATTCCCCCACTCGTAGCGATACAGCTAGAAGAATTCACTTCTCCCACTCATACTCTCACCCCAGCGTCCACTCGCATACCGCCTCTCAGGTACCGAACGCCGCGGGTTTCGAATTCGCGCCAGACGGCATGGACCACGATTACCACTAGATCTCTCTCCAGCCGTCGCGCAGTAAGCTGTGGCTGCGTGCGCGCTCCTGGCCTGCGTATAATGTGAGGGTGCTACTGTGGAGCACGTGGTCCCAGCGGCCAATAGCAACGTACTCTATCAGGTATTTAAGCGCCAGCCACTCCCTCTCAGCAGGCTGTCTGATATTCACGTTAGTCTATTGACAACTCGCCTACAGACAGTGTTTCCTTGTACGATTGAACGTTGTGGATTCGGGAGGTTTCGCTTGTGACCCCGTTGCTATTTGCATGTTGTTACGCGTACATTTTGCCACATATTATTCTTTTCACACCAGACTTCCTTTTCGTCAAGGCCTGCACGAATGAAGAGCATGTACAACGAGTTCCCGCGAACCTATTTGTGTCCGCCCTACGCCATTATGGCGGCATTAACTCTGGCAGAGACACTTTCAATGTGGCGTCTGAATGTCTGTGGCGGAATGGCAGCGCATTCTTCCTCAAGAACCGAAACGAGGAATGGTAGTGATGATGTACGCTTGGGTCTGAAGCAAGGTCCACATTCTAACTCATCTCTCTGGTGTAGCATTGGGTTGAGCTTGCGACTCTGGGCAGGCAACTCAGTTTCAAGGGGGTTATGTCAGTATTATTGGGCCTCGGATCTGAAGGATCAAACGTCGTTTCCTTGGTAACAGACGAGAGTGCCGTTGGTAATGATGTGAGCAGTGAGTTCCAAACTCGACGAAGCCTAGCCATTTACCAGGATACACACAGTGATCAAATGGCTCTGAGCACTGTGGGACTCAACTGCTGAGGTCATAAGTCCCCTGAACTTAGAACTACTTAAACCTAACTGACCTAAGGACAACACACACATCCATGCCCGAGGCAGGATTCGAACCTGCGACCGTAGTGGTCACGCGGTTCCAGACTGTAGCGCCTATAACCGCACGGTCACTTCGGCCGGCTCACAGTAATCACCCAGAACATAATGACCAGGTACCTAACAGCCCGTATGTCGACGTTTGTCACGGATAACAGGGGCGACGTGTCATGGCATGGAAGAAATGAGGCCTTGGCAAGTCGCTGGAGGGAGTTGGCCCCATATCTGCACACATATGTAAAAAAAAAAATCGTCTAACTCCCATAAATTCTGGGAAGGTGGGTGATGAGCCCAAACGCCACGTTCAGTCATATCCCAGATATGTTCTATCGGGGTCAGACCTGGAGAGTAGGGGTGGCCAGCACATAATTTGGAACTTTGTACTGTGTTCCTTGAACCACTCCGTCACATTCCTGGCCTTGTCGCATGGCGCATTATCTTGTTGAAAAATGTTACTGCCGTCGAGAAACATGATCGTCATGGAGTCGTGCACGTGACCTGCAGGCAGTTTGCGATACAAAAATGGCTCTGAGCACTATGCGACTTAACTTCTGAGGTCATCAGTCGCCTAGAACTTAGAACTAATTAAACCTAACTAACCTAAGGGCATCACACACATCCATGCCTGAGGCAGGATTCGAACCTGCGACGGTAGCGGTCACTCGGTTTCAGACTGTAGAGCCTAGAACCGCACGGCCACTCCGGCCGGCGTTTGCGATACACCTTGGGCTTTGGTTCCTTGCACAAGCTTAATGTAACCGCCGCCAGCTTGTCTACGTCCCGCACTATAAGTGTCAAGGAGGTTTCCCCTGGAAGACGACGGATTCGCGCCTTCCTATTGGCATGATGAAGGAGGTATCTGGATTCAGTAGATCATACAATACTTCACGATGCTCTAACGTCCAGTGTCGATGGTCTCGTTCCCAATTCAATCGCAGTTGCTCATGTCGTGACGTTCACATTGCCACATGCACGGGTCGTCAGCTGCGGATGCCATTGTTAGGAGTGTTTAGTGCACTGTGTGAACAGACACTCTTGTTCTCTGCCCACCATTACAGTCTCATGTTAGTTTCGCAACAGTTCGCCGCCTGTCCTGTTTTACGTTTAACCAGTCTGCCCATCCTACGACGTCCGACATGTGTAATGAGGAGTGGCCACCTACACCCACGTGTTGTGACAACACTGATCACAGCACTCTTCGAACACTCGACATGTCGTTCAGTTTCCGAAATGCCCGTGCCAAGCCTCCGAGGCATCACAGTCCACCCTCGGTCTGACTCAGATACATCGCGCTCCTTCCCATTCTACACACGGACAGCCCGCTCACTGACACTAAACGCATCTTACGGGTGTCTGGGCAGTAGTCATTCCTCACCTGGTGATGCTCCTATCGCCTGGACGGGGTTATATCGATAGAAGGTCGGCTGTCATAATTTTATGGCTTATTAGTCTATAACACAGTAATAAATGCTGATGGACTGCATATTAAAGTTGACGACATTTGGTATATATACCACGTAATTTTTAAAACTTTATATAGATAACAATCAATAATTTAAAACAATCCGCAGATTTGGGGAGGAATTCCTCCTTATGTAAGACAGAGATCTTTAGTTTTGTTTTCACCCAGACGTGTTTCAGCACGTCTTGTGCTACATTCTGTTGGTTTATAAGTTTATTTTCTTGCTGGTTAATTAAGCGGGTGGCTGCAAATCTACTACGCATTTAACAACTTCTCATAGATTTTTTTATATTGTGAATTTTTCTCCGTTGTTCGTGTCGTGGTAACGCCCTTATTTCTTTAGTTTTTATCGTTGCTCTATCCTTTTGAAGGATTTTGTCGTGCTTGGTACTTGGCGAAAACTACGAAATGCTGCAGTCTGTACTTCAGATTTAAAGCTGCCAGAGTAAATAACCAATAACTTCATGTGAGAAAGAAAATAAAAAAGGCCAAATCACAAGAAAAAATACTTAAAAGTGTCTGGGTGAGAACTAAACGGAGAACCGGTGTGTCCCTTAAGGTGGAATTCCTCAATTTTTCTTAGAAAGGATGGAAATAAGAAATGCAACGTTCACAAGACGAGTGTTCGTCAGAGCCAAGGGTAGCGTCACGTGCCCAATGGAGGTATGATAGAATAGAACGGCTGTTACTCTCTCTCTCTCTCTCTCTCTCTCTCTCTCTCTCACACACACACACTATGTATACATGATCTGGCGGACAGGGTGAGCAAGAAGATGCGGTTGTTTGCTGATGATACTGTGGTGAACGGGAACGTATGGCAGAAGAGTGACTGCAGAGTGAAACAAGATGACTTATTCAAATTTTATAGTAGGGGTGATGAATGGCAGCTGGCTCTCAATGTAGAAAAAATGTAAGTTAACGCGCATGAGTAGGAAAAAGAAACCCGTAATTTTCTGACACAGTACTAGTAGTGACCTGCTTGACACAGTAATGTTGTTTAAATATCGGAGTGTAGCGCGGAAAAGCGATATGAAACGGAACAAGCATGCAAGAACTGATTTAGGAAAGCTTAATTGTCCACTATGCTGTATTGAGAGAATTTTGGGAGAGTGTGGTTCATCTGTAAAGCAGACCGCATGTACGACGCTGTTACGAGCTATTCTTGAGTACTGCTCGAGTGTCTGGGATTCGTACCATATAGAAGTGAAGGAGAACATCGAAAAAATTCAGAGGCCGGCTAGTAGTAATTCCGAAGAACTCGTAAGGGTTACGGACATATTTCGGGAACACGAATGGGAATCCGTGGATGGAAGGCGACATTCCTCTCCAGAGACACTACGGAGAAATTTAAGAGAACCGACATTTGAAGCTGACTGCAAAATGATCATCTACCGCCAAAATCATTTCGAATATGCCTCACGGAGATGAAACACGAGAAATTAGGGCTCATACCGAGGCATTGGCTCTTTCCCTCTCTCAACCCGTTCAAATGGCTCTGAGCACTATGGAAATTAACCTCTGAGGTCATCAGTCCCCTAGAACTTAGAACTAGTTAAACCTAACTAACCTAAGGACATCACACACAACCATGCCCGATGCAGGACTCGAACCTGCGACCGTAGTGGTCGTGCGGATCCAGACTGTAACGCCTAGAATCGCTCGACCACTTCGCCCGGCTTTCCCTCTCTCTATTTGGAAGTGGAACAGAAAAGGAAAGACCAGTAGTGGTACAGGGTTCACTCTGTCGCGTATCGTACGATGTTTTACTGAGTATGGATGTAGATGTCGATTATTATTTGCAGATTTTGTGGTGGTTGTTTGCAATAAAAGACGTTCTTTCCACGAGCTACGCATTTTCAGATGCGATCTGCCCACTTTTCGCTAAGCTACGAAATAAGGAAAAAGTCATTTGCGGTAAAATGCCCATTTGAATACAATGAACACAAATTATCTTTGGTGTCGCTACCACAGATCATTATTATACATCGTAGGTTATGGAAGCCACAGAAATGTGGTAACGTCAAAGGAATTACGTTAGGAGCGAGAATACAATCGTTTGGTCGACTTCATTTGCCACAGATCGATAGCGCGGTCTATAGAAGCTAACAAGACAATGGGTGCATTTCCATAGTAACGGCGTCAGTTTTCGGTGTGCGCATGATCACGACGAATCGGAAGCAATAGGATGGCTCTCTCGGTAACTGCAGCGAAAAGGTAAGGAACAACATACTACAAACCATTATGAAAGCTATTTACTCCGTTTTGAAACGTAAGTTGTGTTCCTGCGGTAAATACGGGGCTTTTCCCCGCAGTAACGGCGGTCACCGCATGTCTTTAATGCCCACTAGAGCAAAACTATTAAAGCATCAATACCAAAGGGATCAAGAAACTACTCAGTTTTTCGATCACTAAGACAGACCACCCTTTATCACGATCCTAAAGGACACGCCATTTAAGTCTCCTAGTTTCGAACCCTCCTGTGCAGTGGCGTGAAGCGGAAATCGCTGCTCCACCTTATATGAGACACTGGTATCCAACATTTTAGAAGGGCGTTAGTGGGGAAGCTCCTTTGGAAACATCGTAAGTGACATCCTTCTCCCATCTGAATTTGCTCTCCATTCACTTACACTCGTTGTGGATCCTAAGTTAAACCATTACTTTACTTCCTTTCCATGGAATCAATGTACAAAACTACAATATTTATTTTGTTTTAGCAGTAATGTAAGTATAAATACAACACAAAACTGTATTAACATTTTGCTAACACAATTACAAATATACAGTGTGTTCGGAAATTTCCCTTGCAGACTTGTCTGGTTCGTTGAGGGACTGGGTACATAATATTCTGAACAGGAGCCCATGTCCGGAATTGTACCCTTTCCGTTCTACAACGGTTTCAGTTCAGACCTGTAGCGCGTACACGTTGCTGAGGGAGAGGAAGAAGTCTCAGAGTTGCTTGTCCAGGTATGCAATAGTGTAGATACGACGACGTGTACTACACCAGACTGTCACCTGATGTCACTTAACTTCTGGCTTGGTATGAGGCCGAGGGTGATCTGCTGACACGAGTTGTGGCCCTGCAGTAGAAACTGAAGAGAGACCAGGTGGGATGGAGAGTGTGTACCGGAATACGCTTCCTAGGTATAATGTCTCTAAAAACGTTGGAGGTCACCACATCCTGCCGCTGCTGTAGTGCAACACACAGTATGCTGTGTTCTTTTTTGTTTTGGTGTAATGTAAAGAAGTAATGTGTAACTGATAATACAAACAAATGTGCTGAAGTGATAAGTGGATCTTACCTTATTTTTCCTTTGGAATTGTCACCTAATAATTTAACTACGCCACGTCTAATTCAATTCCTCGAGCAGAAGTAGATGAGTTAAACATCTGAATCGAAAACGTCATAGAAGGTACATTCCCAGGCATGGGTTCCTATTCGAAATGTTACGTCCCTACCTCCTTCTACAAGCTCTAAAAGTTTTAACGGATATTTCCGAACACTCTGTATGTAATATAATATTTAAATATACTAAGATACTGCTCCGATATTTCTTGTAGGTGTACACAAGAATAAAGCTTTCACTACAGAAACTCAGCAAGAACATTGAGCTTAAACAGTAGCGGAGAGTGTTGCACATGAAGGCTGGTGTACCTAGGATCAGACGATGATTCCTGGTCGGAGTTATAATCTAGTGGCTGATTGTAAAGTTAAATAAAGGAATTCGCACTAGAATCTGAAATAAGTAGTTTCCGGCAGTTTCTGCTGCTCTTTGTCTTGTGAAACTTGATGCTATATTTCGTGCAGCGAGGTTAAATATTACGAGTTCTGCGGTCTATATCATACATCAAAGTCATTTGGAAGACACTGTTATTTCTTTAGTTAGAAATTTTTGTGGGAAAAATTCCTAATATTTAGAAAACTAGATAAGTAACAAGGGGTTGGTTACGCCGTAGTTCGTCTGTGTGGAGCGATCTTATAGCATGCAGCGTTAGGAGGTGTTCAGTCATGGAACACGTGACATTTGAAAATGATCTGAATTCCGTTAATGTATTAACATTTTTCCGCGCCTTGAAAGTGGAAAGTTGTGTTAACTGCGCGTGTGGCTTCTGTTTCAAAATCATTTTATGTATTTACTGGTTTTTTTGAGAATACTTATTCTTAATTTGATTTCACTTACTGATGATTGGTATGTATCAGAGCAGTAACGTAATACGTATACTATAAAATAGTGTACTGACAAGATTTTCTATATTGAAACATTTTTAAATTTGAATGGAATATTTGTTACTAGTTACATAACCATGTTGTTCAAATGTGTGAAAGCTTATGGGACTTAACTGCTAAGGTCATCAGTCCATAAGCTTACAAACTACTTAACCTAAATCATCCTAAGCACAAACACACACATCCAGGCCCGAGGGAGGACTCGACCCTCCGCCGGGACCAGCCGCACAGTCCATGACTTTAGCGCCTCAGACCGCTCGGCTAATCCTTCAACGCCATGTTGATCTTTCGAACAATTTTTCACACTTGGGAAAACGTTGCTTTGCCGGATTAATTTTTGTAATTTCAGAAAAAAACTGCAGCACACACATAGTGAATACTATAATTTCAAAACGGAATAGGGAAGCACGATATATTAAAGTTATATTACAGGGCTGGTTAGAGGCAACACGCTATAAAAGTGTCCCAAAGAACAACAGTCACACGTGTACCCCTTCCTTGACTAGCATAGACCATGTCTTAACCATACCAGTAAAATTGACAGAGGTTCTTGCCACGGGACATACCGATAAAGTGTCAGAATGTACGTTTTGTCTAAGACAACAACCGATATCTTACTTCACCTAACAAACTTTGAACGAACTGTAAAGAGGAAAATGTAAGAAATGTTCAGTGAAATCGAATGCCAAATTTTTCAAACATGTGACAAAAAACTATGACGTTTCGGTCTTGATATATTAGTAAACGAACGGAACCAATTCCGTACTCAGATCCTCATTGACCATACGGCCACCGAAACGGTAGATGTATGACAGAAGGCTGAAATAATACCGATTTCTCTATTCCGAGATTATATCACTGCGGAAAATTACAATGCGCGCCCTCCCTTCGACTATCGCACGACCGTCGCAATGGTGGCTATTGAGCAAATGATAACGTAATAGAGTATCTACTAAAATATCTCTTGAGTGGAAGGTGACTGGACCAAATGAGGTTATACATGGATTATGCGAAAGATTGTTCACACCAGTTTACCGCCATAGAAATTATGGGTTGCAATCGAATCGAGATGAACACAGGGATTTCCCGTTACTGAGAAGAGACTCCAGAGAGAGGCACATAGTTATAGGCCTGCATCGTGGACGTCAATATGTTGTTCAGTTATGGAACGAGTCTTAGGCTCATGCATTACGATCTGCTATAAAAAACATCTGTTTCGCAAAAAGTGGAACTCAGGTCACTCTGTTCATCCGTGACACCCAGAGGCGTCCATATTCTTCAACATTTAGAGTTTTCTTAAGCGCAGTAACGTAGATCACTTCCTAACCACGAAAACCATTTCCAGCCGTAACACCATCTCCTCTGCACTTCACTGTTGACGCTACACGTGACGGCAGGTAACATTCCCCAGGCGTCCGCAGAATCCCCAGCCCTGAGTCAAAGTGCCACAGGGTCTACCTTGGTTCATCAAATCACTCATTTCCAGTAACCCATTACCCTGTACCGTCGCTGTTTCTGCTTCCTCAAGCGTCGCTTAGTGCTGACTGCTGAAATATGTGGCTTACGATGGGCTGCTCCGCTGTTATGCCACATTCGTTCTGAGATCCAGCTGACGGCCATAATGCTAACTCGACTGCTTGAATCATTCCGCTGACTGCACACGATTTCTTACACCCGCCCTTTCACCTTCCGCAACGCTCGACAGACACTTTTGCTCAGAACACGAGGTCTGCCTGGTGATAGTTCAGCTGTGACCGTTCTTTTGCGTTTTTCCTACACAGTCACATCACCAACAGTTAACCTGCGCAACCTCAGAAAGATGTAAATGTCACTCAGGTCTACTGACCCACTTGTTGCCGGCCTCTGTGGCCGAGAGATTGTAGGCGCTTCAGTCGGGAACCACGCAACTACTACGGTCGCAAGTTCGAACCCTGTCTCGGGCATGGTTGTGTGTGATGTCCTTAGGTTAGTTATGTTTACGTAGTTCTAAGTCTAGGTGACTGATGACCTCAGATACACTACTGGCCATTCCAATTGCTACACCAAGAAGAAATGCAGATGATAAACGGGTATTCATTGGACAAATATATAATACTAAAACTGACATGTGATTACGTTTTCACCCAGTTTGGGTGCATAGATCCTGAGAAATCAGTACCCAGAAAAACCACCTCTGTCCGCAATAACGGCAACTGCATTGAACGCCGCCACGATGCCTTAAAGGAGATTTCGTCGCCGTTCTAAACAGACAGTCTATAAAACGATCGAGAACATCGAGTTCGCCGCAACAGCTGAAGACAAGAAGAACCGCATACCAGTCAAGAGTGGGCATTGAATCCAACAGAGCTTGGATAGCGTGTACAGGTACAGCCGCCCATGCAGCTTCAACACGATAGCGCAGTTCATCAAGAGCACTGACTGGCGTATTGTGACGAGCCAGTTGCTCGGCCACCATTTTCTGTATCCAGAAATGCCCGTACAGGGCCTGCGACGTGCGGTCGTGCATTATCCTGCTGAAATGTAGGGTAACGCAGGGATCGAATGGATGTTAGGGCCACGGGTCTAACACATCTGAAATGTAACGTCATCTGTTCAAAGTGCTGTCAATGCGAACAAGAGGTGACCGACATGTGTAACCAATGGCGCCCCATACCATCACGCCGGGTGATACGCCAGTATGGCGATGACGAATACACGCTTCCATTGTGCGTTCACCGCGATGTCGCCAAACACGCATGAGGCCATCATGATACTGTAAACAGAACCTGGATGCATAGGAAAAAATGACGTTTTGCCATTCATGCACCCATGTTCGTCGTTGAGTACACCATCGCAGGCGCTCCTGTCTGTGATGCAGCGTCAAGGGTAACCGCAGCCGTGGTCTCCGAGCTGATAGTCCATGCTGCTGCAGACGTCGTCGAACTGTTCTTGCAGATGTTTGTTGTCTTGCAAACGTCCCCATAAGTTGACTCAGGGTTCGAGATGTGGCTGCACGATCCGTTACAGCCATGCCTGTCATCTCGACTGCTAGTGATACGAGGCCGCTGGGATCCAGCACGGCGTTCCGTGTTACCCCCCTGAACCCACCGGTTCCATATTCTGCTAACAGTCATTGGATCTCGACCAACGCGAGCAGCAATGTCGCGATACGCTAAACCGCTATCGCGATAGGCAACAATCCGACCTTTATCAAAGTCGGAAACGTGATAGTACGCATTTCACCTCCTTACAGGAGTCATCACAAGAACGTTCCAGCAGACACCACCGGTCAACTGCTGTTTGTGTATGAGAAATCGGTTGGAAACTTTCCTCATGTCAGCTCGTTGAAGGTGTCGCCACCAGCGCCAATCTTGTATGAATGCTCTGAAAACTTAATCATTTGTATATCACAGCATCTTCTTCCTGTCGGTTAAATTTCACGTCTGTAGCACGTCATCTTCGTGGTGTAGCAATTTTAATGGCCAGTAGTGTATTAAGTCCCACAGTGCTTAGAGCCATTTTTTGACACACTTATTCTACTGTTATTGCTTCTCTACTGACAACACAATACTCCCGTCTCTTGTAGTATCGGATCCTCCACTTCGAATATCTAGAGATGAATTTCGGCTTACGTAGGGGTTTCAGAATCCTTTTGATCGGATGATTAGCAAATGTAGACATAGGTTTCATTACCTTTGTTCTGCGTTGCCAATTATATTCAGTTTAATATAAAGGCTGACTTTTATTCCTCCACAGAGTTTCCCGTGGTTATTGGCCCGCAAACATCGTCATATGGTAAAGGGACGCTGGAGCATCATTATGTAGGGTGACGGTCATCTCTGGTGTTACACTGCCTGTAATTTTCGAAACACATGAAACAAAGATTCCTTACTTCGTCTCACCGACTTTCCCATAGATTTTGTTACAGTCAAGCTTCTTTTATTCTTTCAGGTCCGTGCTAAAAAGACCTCTCGAATTCGTATCAGATTTGAAAGTTTACTGCATTCGCTGCATTAAAACGGTTCTGAAATTTAGTAATTTCATTTTTTTTCATACCATACATTCTAATATATGTTTGTATATTCCCAGATGCTAAACAGAATATCCTCGTTAATATTTCGGATCTGCAGTTGTTCCTCGATATTTCATTAGGGCACTTGCCACGTACCTTCAATTGAACCGTCGAATACTGATATCGCTTACGCGTGACGCATAATTTATTGGCACAATATCTGCCTTTCTAGCTGATTTAATGTCGATGCCGCAAGACCAACCACCTTGAGATTGGACGGTGCCCTCGGTGACGGAAGTGTCAAAGTCAGACGTTCGATGGGCCGCTGTTCATCTCGGCAATCTTCGTATTCTGTCTTCGTTGCTAAATAAGTATTATGGATTTTGCAAATGCACAACTGAATAGAATTTTGCAGCGATCCTTCACGTTTTAGAAATATGTAAAAGTCGTGTGACTAGAGCTTCCTGACAGGTAGACAGTTCGCCGTGTGCAAGTATTACGATTTGACGCCACTTCGGTGACTTTTGCGTCGATAGGGATGAAATGATGATGACCAGGACAACATAACAGCCAGTCCCTGAGCGGAGAAAATGTCCGACCCAGCCGGGAATTAAACCCGAGCGCTTATGACATACCTGTTGCCCTGACCACTCGGCAAACGGGGGCGGACGTCCTTGAAACGAGGGACGTTAGTTGTTGGCCGAATTGCCGGGTTTGTAGCACAAGTACGCGGGCGCGCGCGCGCGCACACACACACACACACACACACACACACAAACACACACACACACACACACACACACACACGAGTGTGTGCGAATGTGAGAAATCAACGACATATTCAAACCAACAATCTATATATTCATCCATGGCAGAATGTTGAACTAGAATAGAAAACGATAATACCAATACCCCGCTGAACACGAATGCGGTTGACTGCTTGTCCACTCCGACTGGTTTGATCGACTTTAATAAAAAAAATTCTCACGATGCAAACACCGTTCGGAATCGGAAAATAAATTCTCAGTACTGTTCCGCAAGTACTTCCCACTATAGACTGATCGTAAAAATATATGAACATCATCCTTTTAGTTTACCTTTTGATCTCAGTACAACTTTCTTAAAAGTCCACGGTGGGTTTTTGAAGGTATATTGCACCAAAGGTCTATGCAGAGTCATGAAGTGCCCATACATACGGACCACTGGTTGTGGGCCAGGAGCTGGATTCCGACATTGTCTCAAACGCCTTTCATCGAGTAAAAGATAGGGGAATCTGATGGCCAAAGCCTAAACTTTAGTTGGCTTTAATCCTCCATAAACCACTGTAGTATGGTTAGCACTCGAGACGCCGGCAGTTACACTACTGGAAGTTGCCGTAGCCGTCGAAGCAAACATCAAGTTTGAAAGAACGCATGTGATCCGCCGTAATGTTCACGAAATCCACAGCTGGCAAGGTGCTTTAGATTACTACGACACGTTTCGTGGAAGCCAAGGTGAATGTCTTCCATTGCTGAATATTGCCCCATTGACTTGCGTACATGACACAATACGCGTTTCGAACAGAAATTCGCCCAAATGAAGGCGTATCCGTACATGACCATCGCCCTAGCGTAAAAAGAAATGTTTTTAAACCGACCAGGAAACAAATTTCCATTGATACACCATCCACTCCAGTGAGCCCGTACTCACAGCAGGGGGAGGACAAGATGAAGTTACCTCAACATATTGTCTGCCAAAGAGCCCATTTTCAACAGCGTGTGCTGAACGATCCACTTCGAAACACTTTTATCAAAGCTAGCATTGTACATTGTCGTTAGATTTGCCTTATATAGTCACCCATCTTGTTCTACAGAGAGGGTGAGCCTACGATCTTCACGTTCAGTGATGAGTTGTGGACATCCAATATCGTCGATGGAATGCATCTCCATTCGTCCCTGCTCAGCTTATATACATACCTTAACGAATGTATCTGGCTATGGTCGTTCGCCGTAATGTGTTGGTTCATCTGTATATCACACTGTTGAATTTGTTCGTAATTAGTATTACATTTGTTGCTTTAAGTTACACTGTTTTAATTAACGTTGGTACTTTCTTGTGTTATCCTTTCACGACTGAGGTCCCTTGCTGTCACAGTCTAAGATTTTCTGTCCTCACGATGCTCCGTGACTTCGTGGAAGAGTTAGCGTTGTTACTTGACGACCTAAGTTCGGTGACGGATGTACGCAAAGTTCCAACTTCAACAGCCCTTCCTAGACGCGAGAAATATACCAGGCTTGTTATCGGGGAAACGTCTCGCCTTCGCACTAGCATTCTGTAGAAGCTTTTACTTCTGCTGCAATGAAATTTGCAGAGTGGAAGCGTTTATTTTCGCTATTTTGTAAGTTTACCCGGAGAAGATTGTATATATTTATTTCTGGATTCTCATAGTAATTATGAAGTTTGGGTGCTACCCTCTCCACCTGTTCATGATTTATTTTTAATTCAGGTATTTAATAGCTGCATTATTTTCTACAGCTGCGTACAAATCTCTCACAACTACATCGCCATTTACAGACAGCGGGCGTTTCCGTAATGATACAAATTCTAAGAGCTGCAAAGATAGAAAACGTATTATCTGAAATAGAGAATTCGATTGCAAAAAAGTTGTAGGCTAAAAGTACATATCGGTAAAAGCCTGTGTTTATTTGTACAACCTGGATGTCTACGTTCATGTCTGCGTTCGAAACGGCGCCCTTCAGGGCGCGACGTTAAAGCAAAAATTTCTTTGGTACTCGTTCCAACAACACTGAAGTTACAATGTATGACAAAAAAAAAAAAAAACACTAAAGATCGAAAAATCCCTTACCTCGTAACTAGTCTCAGCTCATTCCGAGACATCTTCAAGTCTAAAATACAGAGAACTACAGATACAGGGTGACAATTATCGTAGTATATGGAAGTAAATCGTCACAACTTCTGAACGGCTTGTGTTAGGACTTTCAAAACTGCACGGTTGACCGCGAGCCATGATGGGAACTAGCATACGCATAGTTCTTTGCGTGTGCAGCGACGAAGCCCACTCTCATTTGGATTAGTTCGTCAGTAAGCAAAATTGGCGCATTTGGGGGACTGAGAATCCGCATTTCGTTATCGAGAAGCCTCTTCACCCTGAACGGGTCACAGTGCGGTATGCAGTGTCCACTCACGGAATAATCGGTGCGATTTTCCTTGATGGCACGGAGACTACCGAACGGTACATCAAGGTGTTGGAAATGGTTTCATCCCCATTATCCAAAGCGACCCTGATTTCGACAACATGCGGTTCATGGGAGACGGAGTTCGACCCAATCGATGCAAGATAGTATTTGATGTCCTGGAAGAGCACTTTAGGAACCGTATTCTGGCTCTGGGGTACCCATAGGCCACTGTGAGGGCCCTTGATTGGCTGCCATATTCTCCGTATGCGAACACATTCGAATCCTCTTTGTGGGGCTGTATTAAGGCAAAGTGTACAGCAATTACCCCAAAATCATTGATGAGCTGAAAACAGCTATTCAGTTGGTCATCAACAGCATCGATGTTCCTTCACTTCTGCGGGTCATGGAGAACTTCGCTATTCGTCTGCGCTACATTATCACCAATGATGACAGGCACATTGAACATGTTAGAATCTATATCTGAATATCTGTAGTGACGTTTACATGTTGCATAAAGTGAGTGCACACCGTAGTTTGTATCGAATATACGTTTTTGTCATGTAGTTATGAAATTTTCACCCTGTAAGTAGTGAACGATAGCAAAATACTTTTAATATTTAAACTTCCACTGTACGACACATACCTGTTGAAACTATTGTCTAATTCATGGTGAATAAGTGAGCAGGCATCACACATCATCAAAATCCGTTGAACTGAATCGTTTTTCTTCTAATGTACATACTGAAAAATATAATAGGTCGTGATAAAGAAATATACACGAGAGTATATATGGTAAGTGTTATAAAGCTATGATCTTACCGAAAGTAGAAGGCATCATGGCTTTATAATTAAAACGTTATAACGTTAGACATACAGAGTGTTTGATTGGTAACATCCAAACCTCCAGATGTCAGACACTTAGATCGGTACCAAACGTTGTATGTGGGTAGTACCAACCAAAAGTTCGGTTTCATTCCTGCGATGTGCTCTCGTCCGGTATAACATGCGTAAACAGTTATTAAAAGTAAAGACCACAACTACTGGCCCGAGCGAGGTGGCGCAGTGGTTAGACACTGGACTCGCATTCGGGAGGACGACGGTTCAACCCCGCGTCTGGCCATCCTGATTTAGGTTTCCCGTGATTTCCCTAAATCGCTCCAGGCAAATGCCGGTATGGTTCCTTTGAAGGGGCACGGCCGACTTCCTTCCCCATCCTTCCCTAATCCGAAGAGACCGATGACCTCGCTGTCTAGTCTCCTTCCCCAAACAACCCAACCCAACCCCCACAACTACTGAACATAGGAAACACGTATCTGTGAGTTTTAGTTCTGTAGATCTCACGTCGGTGAGTTTGTTGAGCGTGATGTCGTCGTACCCTCAAACCCCACTGATGATAATTTCCTTAACTGCTTACACGTGAAACTGTTATACGGGAGACCAGTTTCCTGACTAGTTCAAAAATGGTTCAAATGGCTCTGAGCACTATGGGACTTAACTTCTGAGGTCATCAGTCCCCTAGAACTTAGAACTACTTAAACCTAACTAACCTAAGGACACCCCACACATCCATGCCCGAGGCAGGATTCGAACCTACGACCGTAGCGGTCGTGCGGTTCCAGACTGTAGCGCCTAGAGCCACTCAGCCATCACGGCCGGCTCCTGACAAGTAAAAGGACTTTACAAAGTTTGTTAGTAGAGTGCTTTCGTTTCGTTAGCTGAAAGTAACAGATCAGTAGAGTACATTCGTATAGAGAGTTGTGGTGTTCTGTCGGGCATGTGCAACAGAACACCACACGTGATGGGGCAGCTAGCGCATTTGTAGTCTCACAGAATAAACATAAACAACTGGAACGGTGGAATAAAGAAACAATTGCATCACACTTGCGGAAGTATAATCGTCCCATATAACACTTTCACCGATAAAACACTAAAAAAATTTGTCATCGTTGGTACGAGACTTTAGCGCTCTACCAACTACCCCACGGAAGCTGTACGTGTTAGTTACTCACAGTTAAGCTTTTTCTTTGCTTTGTAGTTCTAGTGTAGCTCTTAGTTAACGTTTGAGTCCGTTCTGCTGGACGAAAACATCTTGGTTGATACTCTTTCGACGTACAACGTTTGGTACAGGTCTGAGTGTGTGATACGTGGAGGCTTGAATGTAAGGGTCGGCAGCCGCGGTTCCTCTTGTCCTTCAGCAGATATTAGCAACTTCGAGTCAGCACAAACAAATAATGCTCATCAAGTCTTCAATGCGATGCCCAGTGTCGACAGGTAGCGTCGGTATCTTTCCCGTCGAAAATTAAAAACGAAAAAAAATTAGATGTGATTTTACTTGTCCGTTCAATAGAACGGTCCCAGATAACTCTTGTAAGATATTTACTATACCGAAATACGTTAATATGGACAGTAAAACTCGAAAAATAACCAGTACTCCAGTAGCAACAGCACTGCCCTTGCCCGCACCGAGTGCTACCGCCAAGAATGCAGCGTTACTGAGTCGCTAGTGGTTTGCTGTTTATTCTTCGTGTTTTACTGTCCCTGTTCATACACGAGGATAAAACGATTTCGGACTGAACTAATCTGGGTACACTCTATTGAATGGACATGTAAAATTCCGATCTAAAAGTAATTTTGTTTGTAATGGGAAATAAACCGACACTGTGTGAACTAGGAGTTGCATGGAAAAAAAATTGTTTGGGCTTACACAAACTACGCAATAGGAAAACGAAACTCCAAATATCTGCTAAAATACCATAGACAGTGCGAATGACGACAGTTAGTAGATAAACTCGGTACATATCCAGAGCTCATACTGCCATACTTGTTGAAATGGCTCTGAGCACTATGGGACTTAACGTCTGAGGTCTTTAGTCCCCTAGAACTTATAACTACTTAAACTTAAATAACCTAAGGACGTCACATACATCCATGCCTGAGGCAGGATTCGAATCTGCGACGGTAGCAGTCACGCGGTTCCGGACTGAAGCGCCTTGAGCCGCTCGGCCACCGCGGCTGGCTGCCATACCTGTATTTTAATACAAGGCAACTGACAGTGGTAACAGTTTCATAGTCCATGTGTGCGCGTAAACGGGGCTTATTGCACGCGACGCTAGTTATACGAACAAGGAAGCAACTGTATGACGGATGTCAGAGAAATGGCCAGATATGTAGCGTCATGCTGCACGTAAAGCACTAGCTGCCAGCCGGGTCGTCATTAATGAATTTTTGTTTGTGGGGGCGGTTGCCTAGAAGAGAAAGGAGTCTCAGGGATCCTCCCCATGAAAGTTAAGGAAAAATCTTCAAACACTACTATTTTAGGCTGTTTTTATACTCAAAAACAGGAAACAGAAACAATTGCCAAAACGGGCTTTATTTTACAAAAAATGTTTTAAATTTCTGGAAATGTGTAACATTCACAAACTTTTTCTGAATAATTTCTTTTATACAATTGTCAACACACAGAAAAAACCTCATAAACCTTTTGTGAACATAATGTTGATAAGTAAATTAAAATCAAATAACTTGAAATTAGAATAAAATGCTTTTAAAAATCTAGTTCTTAATTTCTTTACATTTAAATTTTTCGCAGCATAGTTCATAATAATATTTGTATACATACTTAATGAAAATAATATTTGTAAAGTGTTGAAAAGGTACCCAAATACGTTTTTCTAATTCTTATTTTCAATTCAATTCATAATGACACTCGTGTTTAAGCAAACTTAGTGGGAATAATAAAGGTAATCCCTATTAATTATGTTATCAAAACCATTTATTTTAGAGTAATACCTCCACAGTACAACAACGTAGACAGTGGTATTAATATTGCATCGTTACAGTAGCTCAAAGTTTACTTGTAGGTATATAAAGCAATAGTGTTTAACACAATATTGTATTTCTTTTATACACTGAGTAGTTAAAATCTAGAAAATATCTGTTTACAGAAACAAAGCAGTCGTCATTATATTTTTCATTTTAGTTCTCTACATATACAGTGTGTATTTGGCATGCTTGAAGAATATTTCCATCTGATTCGCATTTATTTCATTTTTTATACAAAATTGTAATCTAAGTTTGTGAATACTAATTACTCAGTCCTGTTGCATTACAGTAGAACAACCGTCATTATATTAAATATAATCTGTATTTAACAAAATACATCTTTCCTGACCTGTTCTTTCCGCAATTCTCAATCTGCCTATCGATAGTTATGTCTTTGTTAAGAATGGTGTCTCTATGGACATACAGCAGACCAAGCCCTGTTACGCGGTTTCCCCCACAACGTTTCCTCAACACATTCTTAATCAGTTTGAGAGTCCAGAAACATGTGTCTGCTGTTGCAGTTGAGAAACGAAGAGAAGAAATGATGAACGTCAGAAATCTAACTGTAGGAAACATTTATGGAGTGCAAAACCACAAACACTCACCTACGTAGCATGGCAGAAGTGTTTTGTTTGATTCTTCCACAGCGCCGCACTGCGTGAGGGCTCGGGCGCTGCTGAGAAGCACTTCTTGGTGGCGTCACGTGAAGGGGCCCGAACTGTAAAGATGTGCTCCTGAATTCTGAAAATCCGGAAGCAGTCTGACATTTGTAGCAACGACAACAATGGGGTGAAAGCAGATAGTGCCCTTAGGAAAACACGAAGCGCGTGCTGCTGAGGCAGATCGATAAGCCCTGCTAATATTTGGCCCCCAAAATCCGAACAGGAGGAGGAACATAAGCCACTGTGGAGGCAGCACTTTCCTCGGGCACACAAAGTAAGGTGGCTTGGGGAATACTGAATTAAATAACCATGTCCACTTACCAAGACGCTAAATTCGCTTGTTTAACATTCAGGCAGACTACAAAAATTACCATTTGGTTATAATTTAGTTTTAATGGTTGGGGACTGGTGACGATCGCCCCCTCACCCACCCCCCACCCCCTTTTAATCACCCTTGACTGCCACGTGGCGCAACTAGTGACTGAATTTTTATACGTTACACAGGGTATTTCGCAAGGTTCTGGCAGTTTCAAATTTGAATAAACGAGATTTAGCGACGGTGGCTCCGACAATTAGTACTGCAGAGTGTCAAGTGCCATTCCATTAACAGGTCGGTAATCGGTGCTACTCGTCGAGGCAACATGCTGCGTTCGCAATGGAGTGCTATGTTCGCTACGGCGAATCTGTCATGCGCGTGCATCTAGTCTTTCGTAACTGTTTCAAAATTTAGCCGCGATATCGATTTCCTGATCTTGGAAGAATAAAAATGGTTCAAATGGCTCTGAGCGCTATGGGACTTAACATCTGAGGTCATCAGTCCCCTAGAACTTAAAACTACTTAAACTTAACTAACCTAAAGACATCACACACATCCATGCCCGAGGCAGGATTCGAACCTGCGACCGTAGCGGTCACGCGGTTCCAAACTGAAGCGTTTAGAACCGCACGGCCACACTGGCCGGCTTGGAAGAATACTGAATTGAGTAAGAAACATATGTGCAAATGCCTGCGCATCGAATCGGAAGTCAACAGGCCCTCTGAAAACCGTACGAACTCCCGTGGAGAACATCAAACTTGTGCGCAGCAGTTTACACGAAAGCCCCAGTTATTCGTTAAAAAAGTGTGGCCTAAAGATGAACATTTCACCGGTGTCCACTCATCGCGTAATCCGGTTTGATCTGCTTTATCGTCCGTACCAACTCACTTGGGTCGAATGGCCTCCTCCCTCGCCTGATTTAACGTTGCCTGACTTCCACCTACGCGGTATTTGAATGTGAGGGTGTACTCCGACCGGCCTAGAATCATACAATAGTTAAAAGATCGCATTCAGGATGAAATATCCAGAATTCCTCCAGCAGTTATGGTGGATGTGTTCGAAGACTGAGTGAAACACCGAGAGTATTCTGTAGCCGCGAATGTTTGTCATTTGTCAAACGTACTATTTCATAAGTACACGTGCATAACTGATGTATCCTCGGTAAAATGTTAAACTTTGGCTCACGATTAGTTTGTGTGTTATTCAATTAAGAAATATGCAAAAGACTGTGAAACGCAGATCACTATGTTTAGTTTTTAAAAATCTAGTAACAATGTACTGAATGTTAATCTGTGTATGCGAAACCAGGACAAACACAAAGAGTTGGAAATTAATATATGGTAACCATTGAAAGCAGCACAATATTATAAGAAACAGGAAAGTATGTACTGTGCCAATGATCAACAAATTATAAATTCTTAAAATCTAAGTTAAAGCGAAGTTATACTGGAACCCCATGCCTAGGTGCAAATTAAAAATAACTTTGGGTGTGTCTTCAATTATAAACCAATAAGTAGCTGGATAAAACGTAAGCGGTACAATTGAGCCATTATATTTTATATTATGAATGGTTATAGGGATCAATCTTCGTGTTTATAGTCACAGTACATTATTCCTAGGTGTTTCCTATAATATAAATCAACAAAAATTAACAAGATACATATCGAAATAAACGTTGACTGACTAACAATCAGGATTATTTTCGTTAATTATGAAATACATGTCCGTGAGGTAGGTCATATTCTAAAAGCAACATCCAGAAGATATTTACCTACGTATAATCAAAATGCAGCCTAAGATCTAGGTGTCACATACACAACGACTTTCCTAGTAAGATCCCTCGTAGTTTCAGGGCTTCATATAAAACAAGAAAACAGCTGAAGTTACAGAATGTTGTAAACTGAGATCTAGGTGCCAAGTATAACCATCATAACAGGTGTATCAGTATCACGAAACGAACAAGTAATGAAAAGGAATACGAAACTACAACAATGGATCGATTATAGCTTAAACAGTCATAACTAACTTTCACTTATGTATGATATAGAATAAATTATGTACTGATAGTAAAAGTAAAGACACGAACTGACTGAAATATGTTGGAAGACCATGGCCTAAAGACGTAAGATACAGAGAACATATACAATCCTAATATAACTCGATGTCTTCCGTGCTACGTACGTGATGATGCAACCCAGATTTAAGTACTCCATATCGTAAAAGCACTTATTAAGATTAAACATAAACTACAATACTTGCTGAAAAATGCGAAAGAAAGTAAATGTAAAAATATAAATTTGACAATCTTTAGCAATAATACCGGCGTTCTTATAATGACACCGTTCACCATTTAGACTGAAACACCAGAAAGGACAAAATGGAATGAAATTTTACTTACTGTGCGTTTGCTGTACAGCAGGAAGAATAAAGTTTAAAAATGTAGTTGATTTGAAGGGAATCATATTCTTCCTAATCGCTCTTTCGATTGGTTGGCAACTCCCCACCTGAAAGGCTAACGTATTCATTTCTCGTAATTAGAACGATGTGAATTCAGTGTAGCTTATTCTAAGAATTCCAGTCACTATCTTCCTAGGCTGTCTTTATTACTAAACCGAATGGCAAGAGAAAGCGTACCAATCTCTCTGTAACCCTGACCAAACGTTTTCGGTGGGTTTTTGGATTATATTAAGTGTGATTTCTCGCGGTAACACGAGAAAAATTACTATTAAATACAGTGTACACTACGCAAGTAACGGCGCAATGCACCGTGGAAGGTTAGTCGTACCAATATTGAAGATTTTCTGCCTTATTCCGTTAGAGCATTTGGCGTAGGAAAATTACTGCCTCTAGGGCCCCTAATATCTCTTATCTTAATCTCATAATCCCTGTGCGAGATATACGACGGTGACGGCACAGTGGTGACACAGCCCTGCTCAAATACAGGTTGAATGGCACTACGTTTCTTTGATGCGAGCCCCTTTCATAAACCTGTATCGCACATTGCTCTGTGCGTCACTTGTCGACTCACAGACGATCAGCCACAGGTCGCCTCTGTTCGACAGAGTGGTACATCTTTGTCACACAGAAAGAAGCAGGAATCTCTTGTAGGAACTAAAGTATTTTGACTGGTGCAGGCCAATCAGAGCTCTGGGGCGCGTGGTTCTGTAGGTCTCCTTATTTAATTTGCCGAATAAGAGCGCATTCACCTCTTGTCTCTACCTGCTCAGCACACTGGAGTAGACGTTTTCAGGAACTTTTTGTGCGTATTTTGTATGGACGCATCCGAACAACAACTTTTACCAGACTGTTAAGATTGTAACAGTCTAGGAGTACGCTGGCTACAAAGCGCCATAGAGTGGAATTAGGCAAAATAATGTCCTCTCTCCCGTTGCCTTCTATTGCGGACATGTGCATAATGTGCAGTCTTACTCGCTTTCAGGTGCATCAGAACACTTGGTAATTGGTACCCGTCTTCGACTTAACTATCTCTGAATTCAGGTGACTCACAAACAGGTTCTTTCATTTCCAAGGATAATTCCAAAGAATTTCTAAAATTATGATGTTCGAAAGGGTTGGTAAATTTTGTTATTCGACTTTTGTCTTTAACCATAATGAATGATATTGTTATCGCCATGTTACTTCGAGTTGCAACAAGTGGGCAACCAACAATACAGATCTACTGGCTGAACACAGTCATACTTAAAGGTTTCTGTCTCGGCCACCAATCGTAAAATTATCTACCGTAACGATCAACTTGGTGCCACCTAGTTCTGCTGGTTGCTTTTCTGTTGATTAATGCCAGTGAAAAGTATTGCATAGTGAACCAGCTTTATTGAATTTATTTCCTTCCATTCCATTTCAAATCTTGCGTTACCCTTTTTCCATAACCTAATCATAGGTAACTCTGTGATGTACGATTGTGGTAGGTAGGGAAAGCATATGCGATTAGAGAATCAGTATGACAGTCTATGTTCACGCTGTAGAAACTTGGAACGTCTGTTGAATTTATAGCATTCAACGCTGGCTTTGGCGTCTCCGGATCGGGGACTGCAGTTCTGCCCCGCTGTTTTTCTTAGAAACGTTTGTCTCGCGATTGGTCAGACAGAGAAATGCGCTGACTCTGGAATTCTCCACCGAAATCTTGTACAATTTATTGTTCGGTAAATTGAAGGGAGACTGAAAAAAGGCATTAACATTTTTAGCAGCTGTCCAACTTGCTGAAGCATTTGGCGTCACGGTGTAGTTTTTCATGACAATTCGCTAATAGCCACCGACAATCATCGAGACCGAACCACAGTCCAGCCTCTGGGAGGTTTTCAGAAAATTTTTGTCAGACGGTGTGGTCAGCGACACGTGCTAATGTTGAGCGCACTTTGGATAAAACATTTTGGTTGGGAATCCGGTTCGTTGTTTTATCCACTAATGTACGTGATTCGTGTAGCAATTGATTTCAGATATCGAGGGAGTTACCCTGTGTGTGTGTGTGTGTGTGTGTGTGTGTGTGTGTGTGTGTGTGTGTGTGTGAAATCTTATGGGACTTAACTGCTGCGGTCATCAGTCCCTAGCCTTACACACAACCTAATTTATCCTAAGGACAAACACACACACCCATGGCCGAGGGAGGTCTCGAACCTCCGCCCGGACCAGCCGCACAGTCCATGACTGCAGCGCCTTAGACCGCTTGGCTAATCCCACGCATTACCCTATGAGATCAAAAGTAGTTGAAGAGGGTCGTAATGTGTAATAGGCAGACGCCTATCCGGACCATTACACAGGAACTCCAAACGGCATCACTATCAACTGCAAGCACAATGACAGTTAGGCGGAATGTGAGAAATCTTGAATTTCTTGGCCTAGTGGCTGCTCATAAGCCACACATCACGCCCGCAAATGCCGAACGACGCCTCGCTTGGTATAAGGAGCGTAAACATTGGACGACGGAATAGTGGAAAAACGTTGCGTGGAGTGACGAATTACGGCATAGAATGTGGCGATCCGCCGGCCGAAGTGGCCGTGCGGTTAAAGGCGCTGCAGTCTGGAACCGCAAGACCGCTACGGTCGCAGGTTCGAATCCTGCCTCGGGCATGGATGTTTGTGATGTCCTTAGGTTGGTTAGGTTTAACTAGTTCTCAGTTCTAGGGGAGTAATGACCTCAGCAGTTGAGTCCCATAGTGCTCAGAGCCATTTGAACCATTTTTTTTGTGGTGATCCGATGGCAACGTGTGGATATAGCAAATACTCTGTGAACGTCATTTGTCAGCGTGTTTAGTACCAACAGTAAAATTCGAGCCGGAGGTATTATGGTCTTGCCGTGTTTATCAAGGAGGGGGCTTGCACCCCTTGTTGTTTTGCATGGCACTACCAGAGCACAGGCCTACATTGATGTTTCAAGTACCTTCTTGCTTTCCACTGTTGAAGTTCAATTCGGGGATGGCGATTACATCTTTCAACACGATCGGGAACCTATTCATAATGCGCGGCCTGTGGCGGAGTGGTTACACGATAATAACATCCCTGTAAGGGACTGGCAAGCACACATTCCTGACTTGAAACCTATAGAACACCTTTGGGGTGTTTTGGAAAGCCGACTTCGTGCCAGGCCTCACCGACCGACATTTATATCTTTCCTCAGTGCAGCACTCCGTGAAGATTGGTCTGCCATTCGGCAAGAAACTTTCCAGCGCCTAATGGAACGTATGCCGGCGAGAGTGGAAGCTGTTGTCAAGGCTATGGATGGGTCAACACCATACTGAACTAAAGCATTACCAACGGAGTGCGTCACGAACTTGTAAGTCATTTTCAGCCAGGTATCCGGATACTTTAGATCACCTACTTTATGTAGCTAAATCTTGGGTGTAAATTTTGTTGGTATTCTACTTACGTTTTGGACGGCGACGTGTTTTCATTATCCACCACCGTTGGGATTTCTCCGTTCTACTGATATTCTTCGACAGAATGAATTATTACAAACCAGGTTTGGTGGTAGATGCTTACTGTTTGCAGCAATTAGCGGTGGTCCATCTTCTAACGTCTTCCTTCCAACGCTGTAGTAAGTTCTTGAGTTTCCGTCCTACTCGCTAGAGCATGTTTCATGCTTCCTCTTCTGTTGGCAGAGAAACGTCTTCAGAATATGTTGTAAAACGAACTCCAATAAGCAACCATAATACTAAGATGACTTTTGGTATAGTATTGTGAGAGACTGCCTCGTATCAACAAATGTCCTTTTTCATGGAGTGTAGTTAGCTAATTTTTTCACTTATGTAGAGTCCACCATTTCCTTCGACCTCCTGTTATTAATGAGAACACCTGTCATGCATGAGAAATGTCATTTAAAAATGTATCAATAAAACTCATCCATTTTCAGTGATGCTGAAGTCGTTTAGTGTGATCCGCTTGTTCATTTTAGATAAATCGTAGAGTCGGATCTGATTAGAATCTCTTATCGACTACGGACGGCAACGTAATCATTGCACTTTGCCAAGAAAAGGCAACGCCTACCGTGGACTGCAGGCACGGTAGCTCCGAAAAGTCCATTAGATGTGGTGAAGGACGGATGCCATACAGGCCTGCCTGCTCCACATACAGTAACTTTGAAGCGTGTGTGACTACAAGTAGGGCTTTTGATGACAATAACGCTGGTTGGACAAATATATCTGGGCGTGAAAGACAAACCAAAGATGATTTACACTGAGTACATATGTCCCATCACCTAGTCCGAGTCTTGTTTTGTCTAGACGTCCGATCGGGCTTCTAACAAGTCTACCTGTGCCGAGCTTGAGTTTCGATGCTCACATCAGTTCCATCCTCTGCGCCGATGCAGTCTCTGCGCCAACCGTCTGTCTTCTCAGTCTGCTGCGGGTACTAGAGACAGTCACAGGCCTGCCATCTCCACCTACCCTGATGATATCTGACCCTTAACTGGATCCACTGCGGTGGAGCCGTCCAGCGTACGCACATACATAACACTCCATCATCCACAGGAATCTGCCTTTCACCCAGATCTCATCAAGAACTGCATGGTTTATACTGGTGGCCGACAGACCGTAATGGCGGCTGCATCACTGCATCACGCTGTTCTAAAACAGCCCACTCATCTGCGCTGACTCCGTCGACTTAGGTATGCTGTTACCGCCCACTCATCTTTGCTGACACCACCTACTCAGCTGCGCTGATAGTATCTATTCAGCAGTGGTGTCCCAGCCAGCTGCCAACAGCAGTGCCGGTATAACATTCCACCGCCTCAGCGGTTCCTTACTGTGGGCTCTAGCCGGCCTTCGTGTATAAAATGAGCTGCCAATAGAAGTTATTTATCATTTAAAGTCATTCTCTTCGTTTGCCGTCACACGGACATAGCAATACCCATTCTCTGAGATCATCCGCATACAACATCCTCACAGGGAGGTGACCATTCTGCCACCCATGGGTGACTATTTAAAGGTAAGCAGCCCAGCCACTAAGTCCTGCATCAGACAGGTTCCTGTATTATACTGGATTTTTCAAACATTTGTGCTCTGCAAAGTCGGTATCTGACACCCTTCGGTAATCACTAATTGTACCATGATACCTCCCTACCTGAAAATTTGTGCCATTCAAAACGTATTCCATTCACTTATATTGCCATTTCTGAGGTTTTACGCTGCACATGATTGCAGGGTTTAGATTAACACAGTTCCGTGTCATTAAAGTGATGGTAGGTAGCAACACTAGCAGTAGAGGGCATATAAATCGTGTCAGGGGTATGTGAAAAACAGTAAAATGATCATGGTATTGCGCAAACAAAATGATTTATCTGATCATTGGTTTTCGGGACAAGAGTGGAAGCATTTCCAAAACTGCAATGCTAGTACACTGATCAGGCGCTGGCGTTGTTAGCAGTATACCGTACATGGCAGAACGGCGCGTGGAACTCCACGACTGTAGATTACAGAAGTGAACGACGGCTGTGGAGATTTGTATGGACGAATAAGTGCGCAAGTATTGAATTTCTGATAGCCAGGATGAACCAAGGGGCTGCCGACAGATTCTCCTGAAAGTTCCACGAACGTTGCTGTGTGGGCCTCCACAGCAGGCTCCTGGTTCATCCACCAGTGCTGACAATCGTTCATCGGGGGCGAAATCTGGAATTTTTACGCCGATACAGATACTAGGTGTTCTCTGAAAGGTATCCCTCTTGTCGTGAGGTGTGGCCTTAACACTTCGTCTATCTGAGCATGCCAGCGGGACCAACCCAATCTTCCGTATGACGTAGAGTTTGTGTTCAATAATGCACATTATGTGACTCCCTCGCAGGGAGAGACAAGGTTCTGATTGTCAGTTTGCCTTTACTTTGGAATGAAACACCCTCTCGCACATATTTTCATGTGATTGTAATAAATGATACAGCTGACGCAGAATCGTATTCGGTGTTTGTGAATACATTCCAAACAATATGCTGCAGTCGTCGTAAATGATTGTTTTTACCGCACAAGCTCTCCATTTTCGGGTTAATGTGTAGTGTAGGCAACAGATGTCAAACACAGTGCACTACTCAATTTTGTTACTTCCGAGTGACCTCCCCTCTCCCCTTCTTTATATGCATTTTGTGTAAGCTTTGAATCTTCGGCTTCATTATTAGTGTGACATATTGAGAATATAGGGGTTTCATCTTCATCTACATGGACACTGTGTAAATCACACTTAAGTGTCTGGCAGAGTGTTCTCTATTCTTTCAAGCACGCGTAAAAGATCAACACGTATATCTTTCAGTGCAAGTTCTGATTTCCCCTATTTTACAATGATGATTGTTCCTCACTGTGTATGCCACCGTCAACAAAATATTTTCGCATTCTGAGGAGAATATTGGCCATTTAAATTTCGTGAGAGGATACTGCTGCAACGAGAAATGCCTTTGTTTTGATGATGGTGACCCCAAATCCTGTAACACGTCCACGAGCCTTTCTTCCCCATCAGTCGATAATACAAAACGTGCTGCTCTTCTTTGAGCTATATTGCTGTACTCCGCTAATCCTACCTGGTAATGATCCCACACCGCGTAGCAGTACTCCAAAGGACGGACAAGCATAGTATATGCAGTCTCTTTGCAGATCTGTTGCATCTTCTAAGAGTTCCGCCAGTAAAACGCGGTCTCTCGTTCGCCTTCCCAAAAACATTTTCTGTGTTCTTTTCAGTTTAAGGTGTTCATAACCGTAATCAGTAGGTATTTAGTTCAGTTTACGCCCTTTAGATTTGATTGATAGATCTTGTAACTGAAATTTGTCGGATTCCGTTCAGCACTCGTGTGACTGACCTCTCACTTTTCATTATTTGGGGTGAATTTCCAACTTCCGCACCATGCTGCTACCTTTTCTAAATCGTTTTGCAATATTGTTTGATCCTCTGATGAGTTTACTGGTCGAGAAAGGACATCATCTGCAAACAGCCTAAGACAGCTGCTGAGATTGTCTCCTAATTAATTGCTTATATAGAAAAGGAACACCAGAGGGCCTACAACACTACCTTCAGGCACGCCAGAAATCACTTTTCTTTTACTCGATGACTTTCCGGTAATTACTACGAGCTCTGACCCATCTGAGAACAAATTATTAATCTTACAGCATAACTGAGACGATATTACATCAGCATTCAACTTCATTACCGGCCGCTTGTATGTTTTGGCGTCAAGAACCTTCTGGAAATATAGAAATATGGAAACAATTTGGAATCCCTTGTAAATAACACTTAACCTTTCGTGTAAGTAGTGAGAGGGTCGTGTTTCACAGGAACAATGTTTTGTAAATCCGTGTGGACTGTGCGTCAATAGACTGTTCTTTTCGAGGTAATTCATAATGTTCGAACACAATATATGTTCTATAAGGCTGGTACATATCGACGTTAATGATATAGGTCCGCAATTTAATGGATTACTGCTATTGCCTTCCTTGAATATTGATGTGATCTGTGAAACTTTCCAGGCTTTGGATACGGATCTTACGTCGAGCGGGAAACTGTATATGATTTTTAAGTATGGAACTAGTGCCTTAGCACACTCTGAAAGGAGCCTGACTAGTCTAGAGTCTGGACCGGAAAACTTCCTTTTATTAAGTATTTTAAATTGCTTCACTACTATGAGGATATCTACATTTAAGTTACTCATGTTGGCAGCTGTTCGTGGTTCGAGTTCTGTAATATTTACTTCATCTTCTTTGGTGAGAAACTTCGAAAGGCTGTGTTCAGCAACTCTGATTTAGCAGCATTGTCTTCAACAGTAATTCCATTGCTATCGCGCGGAGAAGCCATCGATAGTGCCTTGTCGCCAGCATAGTTTACATCCGACCAGAATCTTTTGGATATGTTGGGAAGTTTCGAAACAAAATTTCTTGTGTAATCTTTTATAGGTATCTCGTTATTTTGTATGACAACTCCGGTATAGTTCAAAGCTGTTGAATAATTACAAGGATCTCAAAACTTACCAAACAGCGTTTTACAAGAAATACTTCTTTGTTACAATGATTCCAATTTATAGTTTGTAAGCATATTTTTGCCGTTTCGTGTGCGGTATACAGAGGAAGAAAGCTCTAGAACCTATTGCGTATGGCTCTTGAGTGCGATTTTCTATGAAGATATACTGCTCTTTCCCAGAAAACACTCAACAAATGTATTTCATTTTCAAAAATTATCGCTTTCAGCAGTTAATACCACAGCGTCTATTGCCTTCAATCATGCTTTATGCTATATCTGAATTGCGGGGTCAAAAAATAAAAAAAAGTAGAGAATAATCCGGCTTAATACAATATTAGAGTCGTACCAGTCTGATGATATGCATTGTGTAGACAGGGCGTTGAACAAAAGGTGCCGAGGAGTTTTTAGCATTCGTAGCAGGCAGCCGAGAGGGCGGACACGCTCTCAGGGAAAATGAGGCGCGCTGAGAGAACCTCTGCCCGCCCTCTGAATGTTAAACAGGTCGCCTCGGCTCACCTCGGCCGGACCTCCCTGAATGAGGGTCTGCTTGTCGAGCGCGCCGTCTCGTATTCACGCGGTTAACGTATCCACACCATACTGACACGTATTCTGCACAGTGTGAAGTTCTCTGGAACAACTGTTGTTAAATGGGCGAGGTGCTAGTCTGGTAGTCGGTCAGAAAAGCAGAGTGGCCTTCTCATTGCGATAATTCATTACTGTGCATTTCAGCTGCAACACTAGGAATAATAAGAAATGATGAAATTTCACGTCTGCAGAGTATTAGAGGAATAATACGTAATAACATTTGTTGGTGCTTTGGAGGTATAGCCGGCGCGGAATGTAGCACACGCGGCTACCACCATGGAAGCAACGACGGATATAACTACGCTGGTCGCAGAATCTAACTGAGGTTGGGTGACAGATGCTGAAGGATTTAAAAACAAATAGCTTGCATTCATAGCGAATCTCTCGCCCACCGCAAAGTCCCAAGCAACTGGAGGAAAGTTCAGGTGGTATAAGAAGGGTAAAAGAACAGACCCACGAAACTGCAGAACGATTTAGTTAACATCGATTTACCGTAGTATTCTTGAACATACACTCAGTTCGATTACAATAAGTTTCCTTGAAGCGTCAAAGCTGCTGACCGTCAGTCAGCTCAGAATCCTGCGAAATCAGTTGGCCCCTTTTTTAACGACATCCTGGGAACCATGGCTGGAGAGCAACAGGCAGATTCCATATTCCTAAATTTCCGAAAAGCGTGTGACATGGTGCCCCATTGCAGACTGTTAACGGCGTTGCAAGCATACGGAGTAGATATCCACGTACGTGAGAGGCTCGGACACCTCTTAAATAACAGAAACCAGTACTTTGACCTCTACGACTAATGCTCATCAGAGACAAAGGTATCGTCAGGAGTTCCCTATCACAGGGTCATAGGGCCTCTATTATTCCCTGCATACATAAACGATATGGCGACTAGGTGATCAGCAATCTGTGGCCGTTTGCTGGTGAAGCTGTGGTGACGGGAAGGTATCAGGGTGGTGTGACTGCTGGAGTATCGATGGTGTCTAAGAGAAAATTTCAATGTAATGTGATGAGTGAGAGCTTGCTCTAAATGTAGAAAATTGAGAGTTAATGCGGTTAAGTAGACAACATAAACGCGTAAAGTTTGGAAACAGTATTAGTAGTGTTCTCCTCGACAAAATCACATTAATTGAACGTCTAGGCATAATTTTGAAAAGCGATATGAAATGGAACGAGCACGTTAAGGCAGGTAGTGGGGAATGTGATTGGTCGACTTTTCTGTACTCCATGACTTTTAGGAAAATGTTGTTCATCTGCAAAGGATACCTCGTATAGAACACTAGTATTACCCAATCGTATCTCCCGAGTGTTTGCTATCCCAACGACGTCGGATTAAATAAAGCATCGAAGCAATTCAGAGGCGAGCGGCTAGATTTGGTAAAGGTAGGGCAATGATCCGGCGAGTATTACGGAGATTCTACAGAAACTCGAATAAAGGTTTCTGTAGGGAAGACGACGCTATTTTCCAGGAACGCTATTGAAAAAATGTAGAGAACCAGCATATGAAGTTGCCTGAAGAAGGATTCTACTGCCGCCGACATACAGTTCACGTAAGCGCGACGAAGAAACGAGAGATTGGGGATCGTACACAGACGTCCAGAAAATCTCCTTTCCCTCGCTTTGTTTGTGAGTGGAACTGGAAAGAAAATAACTAGTAGTAGCACAAAATACCACCCGCTTGCGGAGTATGTACGTAGATGTAGATACGCGTATGGCATGTTAAGCAGCGTTAAGTCCACAGTAAGCTTTATCAGTCGTAAATATTGGACACTGGTGGTGTGCTAGTCTCTCGGAAGCCCACACCCAGTTGTTTCCAGTGGGTAACAGACTTGTATGAAGTGCTAGCCAGGGCAACACTCGGCCACCACCGGTTCTAGGTGGATCAGGGCAGTATAGACAACATGCCACCGCGTGTTGTCTTATTGAAAGCTAACATGACTGAGGTGAAGTCAGGGCACAACTGCTGGCATTAGACGTCACTAGTTTAAAGACGATTATTCAAATTAACAGCCATGCGAACCAGAGATGTCATTTTGGGTAACCAGCACCACCTACAGCATCTCACGACGTTTTGATCCCATATAACGACGATAAATGCAACCAGGCAACATCCTTTTTCCTCGTAGTCCAACACATGGATCCGTCAATCATGCTACTGTACACAGAACCGAGCCTTGTCTGAAAAGACAACATCGTACAACTTGTGTGTCCAGTCTTGACGTTGGGTGCAACAATTTTGGTGCGCTTTCGTATGTCACCTGCTGCGTCGCGAGAAGCCGGAACAATATTCGCAGTGCTGACATTGCGTAGAGTTAGAATCATAGTCGTTCTGTCCGTGTGGAAGCTTGTCTTGTTGTAAGCTATACAATTTACTGACTCAAAGCATATGACTTAGCTGTACAATCCAGCGCAAACAAGCAGACAGAAACTCCTCTCTGGCACTAGCCACAGGGGGCCTTAGAGCTCCTGTATGATGTATAATGTGGTCCTCTTGAACTCATCAATTGCCCAACCGCGTAACAGTCGGGGAGTCCCCATCAATGTGACCAACTATAAGATGTTAAGGTGAACAATAGTCTCGATAGGTCACGATCCTACAGCTCTCGAATTCCGATACGTACTGGTAGATCTCGTATACGACTTGTTACATAATAGTAAGTAGAGGTGGACTGCAGAGTGATGAAGCAACTGTCAGCGTAGAAAAGGTAGACATAAACAGAAATGATTAGCGAACAAGTTGACACAGTAATCCAAAGTGTTGCTGAACTTGTATTTCTGCAGGCGTACGAGGACTCGTTACAGATAATACACCAAGAAGTACTCCAGCTGTCAATATCAAGCAGGAAGAGACTCGCTGTACTAAGAAGAGAATAATCGAAACCTAAACAGAAATTTTTTGCACAGCAAGAAGACAACGAAAGAAATGCACTGCCAAAATTTTAGCTGCTAAGAGGCACTGCAAAATTTGATAAGAAATGTTGAAGTTACACGTTTTTGCCGCACGTAGAACAGCTTATAACAGCGGTTTGTACAGCCCTACCCGCCTAGCGCGTGACTCGATGAATCACTCTCGCAGCGCTGCATAGCGGAATTATCCAGAGTTTACAGACACCAATTTTAAGCACATAAAGCATCGTTTACAAAGGAGCGAACGAAAGCTAACACGTGCCAATGAGCATTTGCAGAAAATTCGCTATCATTCGCTTGTATATGGGTGGAATTGTTTAAACTAGAGGGAACGGAAGAGAACACGTAGTAGCGAACTTTGCCTATAAACGCTGCGTTATCAGTTTTTAGCGCTAATACTCGGCATACAAGCTACAACTCTTATCTTGTTAGAGCCACAATGCGAATCTTCGCTATTCAGTGAGGATTATTTTGCATTCCGAGCGCACTTTTCTTGACGGAGTATGCAAAATACCGCAGGGAAGGAAAAATTTAACTGTCTCAATTTGTATAGAAGCGTGACGTGCGCGGAGATCGTGCACTTTACACGGAATCGCATCTCCATCTCTCCTTAGCACCGGTCCAAAATTTTCATTGTATGTCGGCTGCCGCTTTTCTCTGGCTGCTCATTAAGGTGGAGGGGTAATTTATAAACATAACACTAATTACCGACATGGAAAAACATCTCAAGAGGTGACACAGCTAGCGTTTACAATACCCTTGTATGATATAACAGCCATATTCTCATTTTGTTTTCTTTTTTCTAAAACGAAAGTGGTCTAGTGGCAAAGTGCGCACTTCGTGGTCGAGAGAGGTCAGGATAAAATCCAGTTCAGACTACAACTTTTTCACTATGATTTTTAACCGAGCATTAACTTCTCACGTGGTCACGAGAGACATGTGGTTCGGATTCCACGTTAAACTACAAGTCTCCATATTCCGATTAGGTAACTGGGGATGGTTATGGACACGTAAGTGGCTGCAGTGGCATCCAGTTGAAAGACCTGCAAGAGGCCTACGGGGTACACCAGACAGAATTCTCTTTTTCTTGTTCGCCTCCGGTGTAAACCAGGCTTAAACTATACAAACATTTCTTTAATCACTTCAAGTCAACAGTCTCAGTTCTTGCACATTTAATTCTGATAAAGGTGACCAGCAGAGAAAATAAAATCATCGCACTGTTTGATGTCACAGACGACTTCCATCGCTGATTACTTGTAATTTATTAAAGTGAAATGTGTCTTGCAGTATTACATTTTATAACAATTCCTGTAGGCCAGTCCCTTATATTAATACTTGAATATTATATATTTGACTATCAGTGAAACAGTTCCTTTGTTTATTCCCTGTACCCGCACACCAAAATGCGAAATGTCTATTGAATGAGAAAAACAAATATCTTCTTGCAGCAGTGACACCGGACAAAGGAAAAATTGATGCAGTCATGCACTTCACAGTAGCCACCAGTTTTATGTAGACAGAACTGGGATGGTCAGAAATGGGTCCCAGCCTAGTGTTCTGCATATTTCGCTGCATACCAGGTATTGTGTATTGTGTTTTGAACTGTGGACCCAGAAACTACGGAGAGGCTTAGAGGCTTCGGCCTGCCGTAGCCCTCTGTGGTTGACAACCCCACACCAGGCCACAGAGTCCCACCCACCCCACTCCACTGCGACCCCACACCGAAGTCCAGGGCTATAGTGCGGTTTGGCCCCCAGTGGACAACCCCCCCCTCCCATCCCCCCCCCCCCCCCCCCCCCCCCACGGAACGTCCTCATGCCAGACGAATGTAAACCACAAATGTTTGCGAGGTAGAGTAATTATGGTGTATGCGTACATGAAGACAGTGATTGTGTGCAGTAATCGCCGACATACTGTAGACTAAGGCGGAGTAGGGGGATGTAGCCCGAATTCACCGAGGCAGACGGAAAATAGTCTTAAAAACTATTCACAGTCTGGCCGCTCACCGGACACCAACACTAATCTGCCGGGCGGATTCGTGTCGGGGACCGGCACGCCTTCCCCGCACGGGAAGCAGCGCGTTATACCGCGCGGCTATCCGGAGCAGCGTACCAGGCATACTTGATTAAATTCGTAAAGTGTGGCGAAGAAAACATGGTAATGGTACAAATGACTGGAGCTTTACACTACTGTTCCGCTGATAGACCTGAAATGAGAGAGAAGTATCGTAAATTATGTTTCCAATGATTTCTTGAAAAATGCTGACCACTATCGAAAAAATTCTTCATCGAGACGTTGAATCGCACTGATAGTTCCAGGCGGAATCCACATAATATCTACAGATTTCTCGTCATGCTCCACAAAACAGAGGCGTCTTTGTGTCCAGACTATGAATCCAAGAAAATCAATGAATTAGTGTCTGCAGCTGGTCGGAATACGTTGCGAACGAAATGTTGAAAATTATTTTTTCCAATTTTTCCAGATTTTGAAACGTCGATTACAAGATTTTTGCAACTACGCAGTCCTCTTTTTTTTTATTTTGGGATCTAATTTGCCTCGTGGTTTTTGGAGACAGATATACAGCGGCGGGAATAGTAGACCACTCACACTTATCACTGGCTTTTTGTATATGAATGTCTCAATGCATCCATTGATTGGGCAACCGACTCAGTCTTTTTCTCCGCCTGAAATGATAAAGTGCGGTGTGCAAGCAGTTCTTTCACGAAACCTAACTGATCAGTGTTACAAACAGCAGGTGCGGGAATAACAGCAAGTTTACGCCGTCATCTATGAATTCCTCTATAGCACTGTCTATCATTGGCCGCTGCTCTACACGCTTACCTGACGTAAACTTGGTAATTTTGCGGTGTATTTTCTTTCGGACTTGTCCGAACAGACACCATATCCATATGAGTATATAGTTCTGGCAATACAGGCCAAGACCTTCTTCTTCCGTGCGGATGCACAAATATTCCACGAACTCTTAAGCGACGTGGTAAGAATCTCTTCCACGAGTAATGAGTGTGTAGGGGTTGGACACTACGACTGTAGTGTGTGGACATACAAGGTGAGAATGTGGGTCTCGCGGGAGGCGTGCGCGAAATAATCCGTGCAGTCGCGCTATCCTTTGTGCCCTCGGTGGCTCAGATGGACGCCGACACGGTAGCTCAGCGTTTTCGGTCAGAGGGCTGCGTGCTCTCAAAAAAACTGACTTAAGGAATTAACGATCAAATTGAACTTGTGACGTCCGCCTAGACCAAACGCAACGAACTATATCGAAAAAAAGGAAAGATGGATAGAGCGTCTGCCATGTAAGCAGGAGATCCCGGGTTCGAGTCCCGTTCGGGGCACACATTTTCACCTATCCCCGTTGATATATATCAACGCCCGTTAGCTGCTGAAGATATTAATATAATTTTAATTCGGACATGTCCGAAAGAACAGACACCATATCCATATAAGTATATAGAATGGTATTGGTGACGAGCTGACCAACACGGTGGACACTTAGCGACACATCCAACAGACAACGCGTCAATAACTGCGACCATATCGGCAGTGCCTCAGATAGCGAGCTTTCCCATGGTGATTGCCAGATCGAATGCAGATGCGATACGGCTTCGCCCTCCTCGCTGCTTCCATCTCTAGAAATATTTATATACATGCTGGCGTGACATAACACTGAAGGTGGAATCCTCGAAGCCAAAAATTTGTTGGAGCTTTACTAGGTTGACGCTCACTCCGTAAGTGCCAACTGCTCCAATAGGGTTCTGCCCAGGATATTAACGTGAATCACAGTAAGGTAACCGGTGCCTCCAGCACAATGCCGATAGAAGTAATACTCGTACCAGTCGTTATCAATGGTCCTGCGGCAACAGTTGACACTCAGCAGTGATTGCATCGCTGTGCGGTTTATTTGCGCGTAACCTCTCTTTCTGCGTTTCGTCTGCTCCACAAATTTATTGAAGGATATGTGTTTTTTTTTTCTTTTTTTCTTTTATTTTTCCCTCGTACAGCTTGGCTGTATTATTCGCCGTGTTAAAGCGCTGCGCTTTGGGCAATTTTCCAGACCTCGTGAAATGGCGCTACAAGCTAGGTCCGTAATTCGTTATGTTTGACAGCTGTGTGCGACCGTCAGACACTGCAGTTACATCCGCGATAATAACAGTTCAGTCATCTTTCCGGCTGCGAACTTGTCAGGCGATATATTTATGATAGATTACCATCGCGGGATTATTTATTTGAGTGTAAAGTGAACACATGTTTGATCGAAACTTGTGATGCGAAATAGTAATTACAACCAAATCGCTAAGTATTTCCCTGCATCAAAGTGTTCGAAATCTCAGCTGGAGGCAGTCTTTTGAATGCCCCCAGGTCTTACCACAAATTTCACTACGAGTGCACCAGATGTAATTTAGCGAGCTTATCGTTGATATTTTCAGCACAGTGAAATCCTGCACTACATTATCGCAAAACGTATTTAATATGAGTGGAATAGATAATACTTTCTGATTAATATAAAGACGAATAAAACTCTGTAACGAGAAATATGTCTATGTTCGTAGAGGAATCAAATTGAAAAATAACCGCTAATATTTTAAAATTATACACTACTGGCCATTAAAATTTCCAAACCAAGAAAAAATGCAGATGATAAACGAGTATTAATCGGACAAATATATTATACTACAGCTGACATGTGATTACATTCTCACGCAATTTGGTAGCATAGATTCTGAGAAATCAGTACCCAGAACAACCACCTCTGGCCGTAATAATGGCTTTGATACGCCTGGGTATTGAGTCAAACAGAGCTTGAATGGCGTGCACAGGTACAGCTGCCCCTGCAGCTTCAACACGATATCACAGTTCATCAAGAGTAGTGACTGGCGTATTGTGACGAGCCAGTTGCTCGGCCACCATTGATAAGACGTTCTAAATAGGTGAGCGATCTGGAGAATCTGCTGGCCAGTGCAGCAGTCGAACATTTTCTGTATCCAGAAAGTCCCGTACAGGACATGCAACTTGCGGTCGTGCATTATCCTGCTGAAATGTAGGGTTTCGCAGGGATCGAATGAAGGGTAGAGCCACGGGTCGTAACACATCTAAAATGTAACGTACACTGTTCAAAGCGCCGTCAGTGCGAATTAGAGGTAACCGAGACGTGTAACCAATGGCACCCCATACCATCACGCCGGGTGATACGCCAGTATGGCGATGACGAATACACGATTCCAATGAGCGTTGACCGCAGTGTCCCCAAAGACGGGTACGACCATCATGATGCTGTAAGCAGAACCTGGATTCATCCGAAAAAATGACGTCTTGCCGAGCTGATAGTCCATACTGCTGCAAACGTCGTCGAACTGTTCGTGCAGATGGTTGTTGTCTTGCAAACGTCCCCATCTGTTAACTCAGGGATCGAGACGTGGCTGCACGATCCGTTACAGCCATGTGGATAAGTTGCCTGTCATCTCGACTGCTAGTGATACGAGGCCGTTGGGATCCAGCACGGCATTCCGTATTATCCTCCTGAACCCAACGATTCCATATTCTGCTAACAGTCATTGGATCTCGACCAACGCGAGCAGCAATGTCGCGATACGATAATCCGCAATCGCCATAGGCGACAACACGACCATTATCAAAGTCGGAAACGTGATGGTACGCATTTCTCCTCCTTACACGAGCCATCACAACAACGTTTCACCAGGCAACGCCGCTCAAGTGCTGTTTGTGTATGAGAATTCGGTTGGAAACTTCCCTCATGCCAGCACGTTGTAGGTGTCGCCACCGGCGCCAGCCTTGTGTGAATGCTCTGAAAAGCTAATCATTGGCATATCACAGCATCTTCTTCCTGTCGGTTAAATTTCGCATCTGTAGCACATCATCTTCGTGGTGTACGAATTTTAATTGGCAGTAGTGTAGAAGAACACGCATCTGGAATTGGAAGATATTTGTTTGTTATATTTACCAGTAACATAGGTACCGAGATATGCTCCCCGTTGCCTGTGTTCGTCTTGTTATGACTTATAATATGAGATCTACAAGCTAACTGCATGTAAAGTAGTAATATGCTTCCTACGAAAGACTCACACTGATTGACAAAGAGTGAATGACTGCGAAGACATGGTGACATCTAATGTAACTTAAATCTTTATGGCATGTATGACGATGACCGGAGTTCATCAATGTTATCACCAAGCCTGGTACGGTATACAACGGGCTTCAACAGCGTCAAACGTTTAGTGACCACTGTCAAAGAGAAAGAGACACCACACACGCGTGTGAGATAGCGTTATCGGTACCTTACGTAGTAAAGGGACAATGTTATGAGTATCCATTTGGATGGTTGGTCGAATGGTGCAAAATACAGAATTCGGATGTCACAGTGGCCCTATGAGGACAGAATGCGGAGGCTGCCGGAGTGGCCGTGTGGTTCCAGGCGCTACAGTCTGGAGCCGAACGGCCGCTACGGTCGCAGGTTCGAATCCTACCTCGGACATGGATGAGTGTGATGTCCTTAGGTTAGTTAGGTTTAATTAGTTCTAAGTTCTAGGCGACTGATGACCTCAGAAGTTAAGTCGCATAGTGTTCAGAGCCACTTGAACCATTTGAACAGAATGATGAAGCTCGGGCAGGATTTCCGCCTGGCAAGTTTGACCACCACAAGGGGTGATGGACGTGCTGTGCATCAATTACATCTCAACCACTTCACATCTGCACCTAAAAATAGCAGCCTCCATAGACCACTCTGTGTCATACTCCACCATTGGTTGGGAAGTAGGAGCAGCGGGACAAGCGAATTATCGTGCCATGCGAAGGCTGCCGTTAGGATAACAACGCAGACGGCTGCGTTCGGACTAGTGCCATGGTCGCGAAGCATGGGCTGCAGATAAACGGCGTCGTACTGAGATCAGCTATGAACCGCAGTTCTGCATTAACTTGATGATTATCGCCGGCGTGTATGGTCGCGACCTGAGGAGAGGTACCTATTCTTCAAATGATCTTGAGAGTCGCATTGGGGCTACTCCCCGGGTAATGATCAGGAGAGCCATCGCGATTGAGGGAACTCTGATGGCGCACCGGTATGTCATGGTCATCAGGCGACCTCGTGTTACCTCTCATGCTTGCAGTTTCTCAACTAGGTAATGCTCGCTTACACCCCTCGTGTATCTGTGACGTCTCTGCGTCACATTGAGGTACTGTCATGGCCAGCACGATTTCCTGATCCATCCCTGATGGGATGTTTGGTTCACATTTTTGTGAGACAGTATATTGTTCAGACCCCACTCGAAACTAAGAACAACAAAGTAGTTACACTCAGGGGACATCTCGCTAATGCCGTGCCGCACCTCCTCTGGTCTCAATGCTGTTTTTACGGTCTTCAGTCGGAAGATTTGTTTGATGCAGCTCCGCAAGCTGCCCTCCCCTATGAATATCTCTGAATATCTGTACAATTACTGCAACCTACATCCATTTGAAGCAGTCTAGTGGATTCAAGCCAACAGTCCTCCTCCCTTCTTCCCCCTCACCCACATCTCCATCACACACACACTTCCTCCGTTACCAGATGAACCAGTCCATCATTCCTCAGGATGTGCCCAGTCAACCGATCCCTTCTTTTGGTGAGATTGGGCCAAAAGTTACTCGTCTCCGTAACTGGATTCCTTATTTCTTAGAAGACTGTCCGATGGACCCATTTAGCCTGCGGTAATCGTCTGTGGAGCCGCATTCAAAAGACTTTTGTTCTCTTGTTGATCGAAATGTCTATCGTCTATGTTTCAGTTACGTGCAACTAACCTCAGTTTAGCTAATGAGACAGTCTGCAAGCCATATCTAAATGAACTCATCCATTGGTGATATTTTATAGAGGTAACAGATTGCGAAGATGCTGTTAGTTACCTTTCACTCTCTGTTCGGTATAGTCCAACACATTTTCGGGCCACTTCAAACACAGATGAGTGTCCAACTATTTGTCATACAGGAATGCAAGCATTCAGACTTGTCATCTGAGAAGATAGGCTCTTCTACAAAATACTTATCATGAAGACGTAAAAGAAAAGATGTCACTTGGCCATCAACGATGGTGAAATACGTATCGTGGTTCTTGTTCACGGTAACCTGGATGAGTGGTACCAACCTATTGTTGTTGTTGTTGTGGTCTTCAGTCCTGAGACTGGTTTGATGCAGCTCTCCATGCTACTCTATCCTGTGCAAGCTTTTTCATCTCCCAGTACCTACTGCAACCTACATCCTTCTGAATCTGCTTAGCGTATTCATCTCGTGGTCTCCCTCTACGATTTTTACCCTCCACGCTGCTCTCCAATACTAAATTGGTGATCCCTTGATGCCTCAGAACATGCCCTACCAACCGATCCCTTCTTCTGGTCAAGTTGTGCCACAAACTTCTCTTCTCCCCAATCCTATTCAATACTTCCTCATTAGTTACATGATCTACCCATCTAATCTTCAGCATTCTTCTGTAGCACCACATTTCGAAAGCTATTATACAAGAAATACTCCAAAACATCACAGTAGCACTTCAATTATAGACTTCATCCTCCGCAAACTGCGAGATGAACGTAATTCGGCTGTCGGTACACTCAACGTCTTGCATCATTTGGGGGAAAAAGGCAAAATCGCGACGCGTCCGACCATACTGCATGCCTTTAGTCTGCTACTGTATCGTTTCTGTGCTGCTTGGACCACTGAAAACGTGAAACTTTTTGTGCCACGGTTAACAATGACATCTTTTTAAGCCGTCGGACTTGAAATGCTCATTACGAATACGAGGTGTAGCTATACAATTACGGGGCTGATGGTGTTACAGAGTAAGTAGGCAGGCGCCAAAGATCAATGACCAATAGCTGTGGAGCGTAATACCTTCTCAGTAGTATCAGTAGACAATTTCAAGTGACAGTGGCTTCGTTTCTACAAGGGCTGTTATTTTGTTTTGTAGAAAAATACTAAGTGCAGTAACTAAGCAAGGAACTGTCGTGCAGTTTCACATGAAACTTGGGAAAACTGCTACTGAAACCTATCTTTTACTAGAAGTAGTGTGCGGCAAAGACTGTTCATCACGCATGCGATACCAATAAAGAACAGCTGCCAACATAAGGAACTTAGAAGTACATATCCTTGTGGTAGCGAAGCAGCTTAAATCATTTAGTAAAAGCAAGTCTTCTGGTCCGGGCTGTATGCCAGTTGGTTAAAGCGTTTCCAAGATGGCCGAGAACACGTAACTTACTCCCAGGACGGTCTTCAATATCTAAAACGTATGAAAATATCGAAAAAGCACATGCAATATTTCGGGAGTTTATAAGATTCAGTGCAGGACTTGTGATGCAAAATGTGTAGGGCAGACCGGAAAATAATTCGCGATCCGGTATAAAGAACATAAAGATGCGTTCAGGTTAGGAAATTATGACAAATCAGCTGTTGCGAACCATATATATGAAACAGTCCATCCCCTTAATAGCGTAGAAGATAACGTAGAAATATTGCACGCAGAAAATAAAGGGAGGAAACTTGATTTACTAGGGGAATTCGAGATAGCTATCCATGAAAAGAAACAAAGCAATATTCTAAATGCACAAGATAACTTTAAAGGAACGAGATTTTTAGCGGGTTTTTAGAATTATTTTAGGGTAGGTATGCGACTTTAAACTTGTAGCATGTCACTGACGGAGTTGCGAGAGGCTAACGATGGCAGACCAATGCAATAAGGAAATAAGGCGCCCAATAGCATAGCGTTACCGTCAAGCACACGGCTTTAACCACGCCACAACACCTAGGCACGTCAGTCCACAACAGCTCCCGAGCCGGCACAGTGCGACAGCATACTTGGTAGCTATGGGACGGCCATCGACTTGTGTCAACAACTTCAATGTAAGACGAGGACCCACAGTCCAATATATTTTTAATTCTGTTTTACTCTATGGACTTCCCAACTATTTGTGATGGTATTTTGTCCTTTTAGTCCTTTTAATTTCATGACATATACTTTACAACCTGATGATGAGAGCATTGTCTCTTGAAACGCATTGTTAAAATAAATGTATAAGAATCGCGGTTGAATGCTAACAGTGATAACCAGTATAACGACAACTGCTACCTCGACTCCATAATGGATTATATTAAGAAAAGTACGTAACTGATTCGACCTGACCGTCAGCTATGTATTCGTTCAATTGCTGAAACTGCAGAAATTGCCAAGAATGCGTCAGGCAAATTTTACGTAACTAATTTAACTTGGGAAAATGATGTGCAAAACTGGGGCCGAAACCCTCACAATCGGACAAAAAGAATATCGAGATAATGTTTGGACTGACATTTTGAATGCTACTGATAACGATACTAATTTCTTGGTAAGATTAACAACGTGTAACTATTCTTGATTCCTCACTTACGAAACAGAAAGCAAGCGCCATTACCAACACTGGAAGGGTCTAACTTCACCGAGAGCGAAAAAATCTCAAATGAGCAGATAAGGATTCATTGCACCGATGACTTTTCTCAATTTTTATGGATCTGTATACCTTTACGGATTCCTGAACTTCAAATTATTAATCAACATTACTACCGCGAGGTTCTTGGTCATCTTCGTGAGAAAATAAGATAAAAAACGACCCGAATGGTGAAACAACATTCATTAGCTCTGCATCAAGATAACTCTCTAGCTTTTCCAGCATTGTCTGCGTGGACATCAATGCAAGATGCTTACAATAGTTTCCACAACGAAACTTTATGTCGAAACATAGTACAAAATCCAGGGAGATTCTGCTTGTGCATAAAATATGCTAGCGGTAGGACACAGTCAATGCACTCTCTGCGTGATCGTATTGGAAACACTATCGACGACAGTGGTGCCAAAATAGAGTTACTAAACACAGACTTTTGAAAGTTCTTCACCGAAGAAGACGAAGTAAATATTGCAGAATACCAATAAAGAACAGCTGCCAACATAAGGAACTTAGAAGTACATATCCTTGTGGTAGCGAAGCAGCTTAAATCATTTAGTAAAAGCAAGTCTTCTGGTACAGGCTGTATGCCAGTTAGGTTCCTTCCAGAAAATGCTGATGCAATACTACCATATTTAAAAATCAGATGCCACCGCTCGCTCGACGATAAATCCGTACCCAGAGACTGGAATGTTGTGCGGGTAACACCGATATTCAAGAAAGTTAGCAGGTTTAAGAACCATATCATTAACGTCGATGTACAATGGTATTTTCAGACAAGTTTTGTGTTTGAAAATTATGAATTTCCTCGAAGGTAACAGTCTATTGACACACAACAACACGCATTTAGGAAACATCGTTCTTGTGGAACACAACTAGCTCTTTACACATAGGAAGCGCTGAGTGCCATCGACAAGGGGTTTCAAATTGATTTCGTTTTTATAGCCTTCAAAAAGCCTTTCGACGCTGTACCACACAAGAGACCTGTAGTGGAATTGGGTGCTTAAGTAATATCGTCTCAGTTACGTGACTGGATTCTCGATTTCCTGTCAGAGGGGTCACAGTTCTTAATAAATGACGGAAAGTGAGAGAGTAAAACAGAAGTGATTGCTGGCGTTTCCCAAGGTAGATTTATAGGCCCTCTGCTGCTCCGTATCTATGGCTATGATTTGGGAGATTATCTGAACAGCTGTCTTAGGTCGTTTGCAGATGATGCTGCCGTTTATCGTCTGGTAAACTCAACAGAAGATCAAAACAAGTTGCGAAATAATATAGAAAATACATCTGAATGGTGCGAAATCTGGCAGTTGACCCTAAATAACGAAAAGTGTCAGATTATCCACATGAGTGCTAAGACTCACCTCGGTTACAAGGTAAATCAGTCTAATCTAAAGACCGTAGATTCAGCTAAATACCTAGGAATTAGGACAATTAACAACTTAAATTGGAAAGAACACATAGAAAATGTTGTGGAGAAGGGTTTTATTGGCAGAACACTTAGAAAATGTAGCGGACCTACGGGAGAGGCTGCCTACACTGAGATTGTCCGTCCTGTTCTGGAGAACTGCTGCACGATGTGGGATCCTTACCAGATAGGGTTAACAGAGTACATCGAGAAAGTACAAAGAAGAGGAGCACGTTATGTATTATAGCGAAATACGGCGGATAGTGAAACGGAAATGATAGAGAATTTGTGATAAACGCCATTAGAACAAAGGCGTTTTCCGTTGCGGTGAAATCTTCTCACGAAATTTCGGTCACCGACTTTCTGCTCCGAATGCGAAAATATTTCGTTGACTCCAACCTACATACTGAGAAACGACCATCATATTAAAATAAGGGAAATCAGAGCCCGCACGCAAAGATATAGGTGTTCGTTTTCCTCTCGCCCTGTTAGAAAGTGGAATAACATAAACTTTTTTAGATGAACCCTCTGCCAGGCACTTAAGTGTGATGTGCAGATTATCCCTCTAGATGTAGATCCATGTACATGTAGATGTAGATGAAGAGAATTAGAAAGAAGTACAACATCCCATTATTAGGACATCCACCTTATTCGCCTGTACCAGCACCAGGTTTTAAATTGTAAGACATTTCCAGGGGCAGATGAGGATTCTGACCACAATCTATTGGTTATGAACTGCAGATTGAAACTGAAGAAACTGCAAAAAGGTGGGAATCTAAGGAGATGGGACCTGGATAAACTGAAAGAACCAGAGGTTTTAGAGAGTTTCAGGGAGAGCATAAGGGAACAATTGACAGGAAGGGGGGAAAGAAATACAGTAGAAGAAGAATGGGAACCTATGAGAGATGAAGTAGTGAAGGCAGCAGAAGATCAAGTAGGTAAAAAGGCGAGGGCTACTAGAAATCCTTGGGTAACAGAAGAAATATTGAATTTAATTCATGAAAGGAGTAAATAAAAAATGCAGTAAATGAAGCAGGCAAAAAGGAATACAAACGTCTCAAAAATGAGATCGACAGGAAGTGCAAAATGGCTAAGCAGGGATGGCTAGAGGACAAATGTAAGGATGTAGAGGCTTGTCTCACTAGGGGTAAGATAGATACTGCCTACAGGAAAATTAAAGAGACTTTGGAGAGAAGAGAACCACTTGTATGAATATCAAGAGCTCAGATGGCAACCCAGTTCTAAGCAAAGAAGGGAAGGCAGAAAGGTGGAAGGAGTATATAGAGGGTTTATACAAGGGCGATGTCCTTGAGGACAATATTATGGAAATGGAAGAGGATGTAGATGAAGATGAAATGGGAGATAAGATACTGCGTGAAGAGTTTGACAGAGCACTGAAAGACCTGAGTCGAAACAAGGCCCCGGGAGTAGACAACATTCCATTAGAACTACTGATGGCCTTGGGAGAGCCAGTCCTGACAAAACTCTACCATGTGGTGAGCAAGATGTATGAGACAGGCGAAATACCCTCAGACTTCAAGAAGAATATGATAATTCCAATCCCAAAGAAAGCAGGTGTTGACAGATGCGAAAATTACCGAACTATCAGTTTAATAAGTCTCAGCTGCAAAATACTAACGCGAATTCTTTACAGACGAATGGAAAAATTGGTAGAAGCGGATCTCGAGGAAGATCAGTTTGGATTCCGTAGAAATGTTGGAACACGTGAGGCAATACTAAACTTACGACTTATCTTAGAAGAAAGATTAAGAAAAGGCAAACCTACGTTTCTAGCATTTGTAGACTTAGAGAAACCTTTTGACAATGTTAACTGGAATACTCTCTTTCAAATTCTGAATGTGGCAGGTATAAAATACAGGGAGCGAAAGGCTATTTACATTTTGTACAGAAATCAGATGTCAGTTATAAGAGTCGAGGGGCATGAAAGGGAAGCAGTGGTTGGGAAAGGAGTGAGACAGGGTTGTAGCCTCTCCCCGATGTTATTCAATCTGTATATTGATGAAGCAGTAAAGGAAACAAAAGAAAAATTCGGAGTAGGTATTAAAATTCATGGAGAAGAAGTAAAAACTTTGAGGTTCGCCGATGACATTGTAATTGTGTCAGAGACAGCAAAGAACTTGGAAGAGCAGTTGAACGGAATGGACAGTGTCTTGAAAGGAGGATGTAAGATGAACATGAACAAAAGCAAAACGAAGATAATGGAATGTAGTCAAATTAAATCGGGTGATGCTGAGGGAATTAGATTAGGAAATGAGACACTTAAGGCAGTTTTGCTATTTAGGGAGTAAAATAACTGATGATGGTCGAAGTAGAGAGGATATAAAATGTAGACTGGCAATGGGAAGAAAATCGTTTCTGAAGAAGAGAAATTTGTTAACATCGAGTATAGATTTAAGTGTCAGGAAGTCGTTTCCGAAAGTATTTGTATGGAGTGTAGCCATGTATGGAAGTGAAACATGGTCAATAAATAGTTTAGACGAGAAGAGAATAGAAGCTTTTGAAATGTGGTGTTACAGAAGAATGCTGAAGATTAGGTGGGTAGATCACATAACTAATGAGGAGCTATTGAATAGAATTGGGGAGAAGACGAGCTTGTGGCACAACTTGACTAGAAGAAGGGATCGGTTGGTAGGACATGTTTTGAGGCATCAAGGGATCACAAATTTATCATTGGACGGCAGCATGGAGGGTAAAAATCGTAGAAGGAGACCGAGAGATGAATACACTAAGCAGATTCAGAAGGATGTAGGTTGAAGTAGGTACTGGGAGATGAAAAAGCTTGCACAGGATAGAGTAGCATGGAGAGCTGCATCAAACCAGTCTCAGGACTGAAGAGAACAACAACAACAACAACCAGCACCATGTGACTTATCTCTTCCACAAAGTGAAAACTGCATTAAAAGGGGAAAAAATAATACAGTGTGTTGGTGCAGTGAAAGAAAAAGCGGCACGCGTCATTCAGGAGCTAATACAGGAAGACTTCTAGCACTGATTATTTCAACGGAAAATCCGCATGGGGCGTTTAATGGATAGAGGAGGGGGGTATACTGTAGGTGATAATAGCTAAATATGTAATTTTTGAAACAAAATATATTACAGCAATAGTATCATTTTATAGGCACATCTCGCACGTTGCAGGTCCCCACTAAGCGTTCACTCGGGACCTGTTTGAGACAGACCTGTATTCGCTGAAATCGCTCCCTTCCCTTTTTCGTATCTTGTACAACGCTCCAAACCCTTATGGCTGAGGCATAAAAAACCAGCTATGCTATATCCTACATGATGATGACCTCATCAGATAAGTTCTCAAGTGTAAACTGAGGAAAGTTTACCATGTCCCCGAAAAAATAATATTCTTACCAATGGGTGTGATATTAATTCAACAGCTCCAGAATGATTTTTTTATGTGTTGTGCTTTTGTAGGGTCACTTTGAGCCATCGCTGATTTGCGTAATATATTCTTAAGTGTGCCGTTTCTGTCTTATGACTGTTCCACATACACGCAGAACTCCTCTCTTAACGTACTCTCTTTTGACACGTGGTTTTTAGAAAAAAATTTATGTGAAGGTAAACGTTCTGTCTTGTTACTTCAGCATCCTACAGTCTTCAACTTAATCTGTTCTGTTTCTAAGACAACAAAATTTTACACTAGGAAGATATCTCAGATGGCTCTAAGCACTACGGGACTTAACATCGGAGGTCATCAGTCCCCTAGAACGCAGAACTAGTTAAACCTAACGAACCTAATGGCATCACACATGTCGATGCACGAGGCGCTGTTCCAGATTGAAGCGCCGAGAACCGTTAGGCCACACCGGCCGGCCCTTTTTGAGAATTAATGATATTGAACCACGTGTTAAACCACAATTGACAGTCTAATGAAACTATCAGTAAAACGTGGTGTCTGTGTCCAACGCATAAGCAATAAACCGTATGCGAAACATTATCGACCAGCCCCTGGAAGCTGAAGGTTATCTATAAAACTGCAGAATATGTTTGGAATTTAGCTAACTTTTTGATGCGTCTCTTTTTACTGTAGTTTCAGCGTAACTGTTTTCCTCTTTTACATCTTAAAATAGTTCTCTCGAACATTTGCCTTACTTTTGATAGCTGACTGTATTGGTTCGCATTTTCTCTGGTATATTTCAAGATAAGTTTCAATTAATATTCTAATGTCGCAGGCAAATAATATGGTATTTATACAGGCGTTGGGAAGATAATTGACACATTACGGATACCGGTTTATTCACTGTTTGTTAATCCAGTGACACGCTATAGTTCCAAAATCTGCTGTGAGATAGGAGAAATTAGATTCTACGCTTATGACCAATTTTTGGTTTGCTGAAGTTCTACGTGTAGATAGGGCGGCAATCAAAATAAGGTATCTTTCTCAAGAAAGAAGTTTTAGAAATTTTTTCATATTCTACCTTTAGGAACTCCTCCTAATGTGCTCGCTCCAAATGGATCATGATTTCAAATTTTTCTACTTCAAATAAAGTTACCATCCTTAGCCATCGAGTTCATACTCCGTTCCCAGTAACTACTACGAGAGTGGGATTTAGAGTTTCAACCTCCCTTCCATTTTTATGTCTTCAACTTCTAGAAATATTTTTTAAGAATTACATCAGGTCAACTACACACGTGAGAAACATGTGAATTGAGAACTATTCAACTTCAGTATATTTTGCGTCACTTATGAAACACGAGCTTTTTAATTTTTAGTGTCCGTTTACCAGCTCACCGACCTAGTAAATTTCTTTCAAAAGCAAAGGTCACATATCATGCAGAATATTATCGGAGTCATCACTTGAGTATTATAAAGAAATGTGTTAATGGTGTTAAATCCCGTCGGCTTGATCAGTCAAATCATATTGCTCGTTTCAGTAAGGATAACTTCTGATTCAGATGAGATGCTTGGAAGAACAAGCTATATCTTTGAGTAAATCACATTTGCCTGTGCACGTAGGTAAACTGAGTCAAGTTTCAAGGAGCAGACGTGAACGTCGCTCCAAGGCAATGTATTGTTCTCATATTTGACTACAGGAAGAATACTTAAATATGTACCTCAATCCGATGGTGAGTTAATTAAAGCTGTAAGATATTTCATAAACCAAAAATTAAAATGAACAGAGTTTTCTAGACAGTTACCGACCTTCCATTTTCAGCAACAGGTCACGTTTGTGGTACGAGTGTTGGCAGATATTGACTGTCAGTTTTGAGATTTACATGCTTTCGAACTAACCATTGTTGTCGCAGTTAATTACAATATTGTGGTGCGGCATGCTGAAGTTCACAGCACACACACTTTGTTTCCGTGCTGTTATAGGCGTAATTAATGGAAGAATCGTGTAATGAAGCGAATTTCGGACCAATAGGTCTGTATAGATGCACCACGAAGCGAACACGAATCATGAGTACCTAAAGGTCATTCTCCCACAACTAGCGTGAAAAATTAAAGACAAAGTTACTATTATTATTACAAGATTAATTATTATCAATATAAATTAATAATCACATTTGCCTTTATTCCTGTAATCTTATACCAAGACTCTCTATTCGGAGCATCCTCTTTGCGCGCACTGCGCTGTTCCGCTATTTAGTTGGTGCAGTCGTCGTGAGAAGGTCTTGGTCTACCACGCTTCAGTCTGTCAGATGGTTTCCGTTGAAAAGTTGTCTTTTCCCGCCGGTCATCCGGCATTCTAAACAAATGCCCGTACCCCCCTTATTGATTTTCCGTCAATTCTGTTTATCATAGTTTCATTTGCCCTCCTACTAGCTTTTACTTCACTAGTAGTATTTTTCTCCTTCATTCATACCCCGTCCCTGGGTGCTGTGTGATGTCCTTAGGTTAGTTAGGTTTAAGTAGTTCTAAGTTCTAGGGGACTGATGACCATAGATGTTAAGTCCCATAGTGCTCAGAGCCATTTGAACCATACCCCGTCCCCTTAGGTAAACAATTCATTTCCACACCTGTTAGTCTTTTTTAGATGTCAGTATTTAAAATTCATCTTTCCGAACCATAGGCCAGATTCCCTCAACTTCTTTATTTATGTTAAAATTGTTCTTGCTACACTAAGAACAATTCATAAGCCTTCATTACTTTCCTGCTTTGTTTATTTCATATTTTACTTCCTTACTTCCCAATCAGCTTTTGTCGGTATAAGCCCACTGATATTTAAATTTTTATCACTGTCTCATAGCTGTTTCGTGATATATGTGTATTTCAACTTCAGTGTTAATGTCCACTACAAGATATTCGGTTTTCGTTGGACTAATCTATGCTCCACATTTGTCATATTCCTAATGTAAATGTCGTACCATTAACTCAGAATTGTATTCATCTTGCACTAGAATACTTTGATCATCAGCAAAACCTTAACTGAACACCTGAACACCATTCACAGTGATTACTAACCCTCTGCAGTTGCTCTTCCATCTTCGGTGAGCCACTACTCCATACAGATGGAACAAGACGTGTGATACACTGCAACCTTGTCTCACTCCTTATGAAACACAAATAAGATCTGATAATATCAACTCTCTTTTAACCTGTGCCTTATTATGTCTGTACGTTTCAATAATGATCTTTGGAAGATGATCATTCATATCATACCGAAACACCAAAAACAAAACACATGCCACGCCTAACAGGGTGTAGGAAAGCATTCAAAACTGCTTCTAGTCGCCTCAGCATAGATAATTAAAAGTTCTGTATGTTACACAAGAGAATGTTATATCATTCTTCCTGCAAAATAGCGACAAGTTCAGGTAACGATGGTGCAGTTGCTAGCGATTACGCATCGTTCTCTCCAATTGAGACAACAAAGGCTGAATAATGTTGAGATCTGACGATTGTGATAGCCAGGAGCGATACAACACTACATCGTCTTGTTCACAACAATTATCGTGGACAATTCCAGATGTCTGAACAAAGGCCCTGCCATTTTACAATACAACATAACAATTTGGGAGCTAATATTCTACCACAGGATAGAAGTAATAAGCAAGAATGATCATATAATCCTTGGCATAATAAAGACATTGTCGAGTAACCTCGGGGACAATAGATTGCGAAGATATGGCTGGCCAAATCGTCACTGAAAGCTCTCCATGTTTCACTATTCACAGCAAACAGTTATCATCGTAAGATTTGGACGGCGAACACCAGACGTAAACTTCGCCAGAAGTTGGAAACGCTGTCGAACATGACTCATCCGACCAAAATACATCCTTCCATTGCTCCACAGGCCATATTTGATGGCTTTGGCACCTCGTGTTTCTGTTACGGACACTTGCGTCACGGACGTGTGGCTTTAGAGTTCCAGTTCGTCCAACAATTCCCAGCTTATGGAGCATCATTCTTCTTGTTTTGATGCAGACGGGGTTAGCCAATGTAATATTCAGTTCTGCTGTGACTTTTACAGTTGTCGTTCTCTTTCTTTTCATCGCTGTCCCCTTCAACTACCGTCTGTGAAACACACTCAACACACACTTTCGTCCCCGTTGTGACATAGCTTCCCCTGAAATTTTCGATACGTTTCTCTTAAAGCAACAGAAAATCGTCTATTTTGGTTACTGAAGCACACACCATATGAGGACCAACAGTTCGCCCAGGTTTGAATTCACTTGGCCCCATCATAATGCACCCACAAATAGACATAATAGTATTCCCATCACGACCGACGCTTATATGGTACTGATGGCATTTCATAGGTGCCGTTCGTAGTCATATAGAACAACAGTACCTATGGGCTTGACAAGCATCTGAAACTATGTTCAAATATGAATCTATGAGGTGTTTCCATATTTTTGTGCACCCCTTTTGTAGATTTCATTGCTTCCCATACTTTTGCTCTAGGAATCGTGTCATAAACTTTTTCTGTATCTTCAAAGGCAATTGGTAATTCCATATTACTTTAAATTCTCCATCAGCTATCTTAAAATAAAAGAGTTATGTGTACATGATCTTTTCTACGTTAATCCATTCTGGTGTTCCACAATATCGTGGCAAACATTCTGCTGTACTTTTTCACAGACATGTTTGCTAAATAAACATTCGTGCCGTTCGCACTAACATCTCTGTAGCTTTTGCGGGTTGGTATTTGTAATTACAAGTACTCCGAAAATAATGAATATCCAGTACTAGATCTGTTACACATTCCATGATGTACGTTTATTTGCCAGAAACTCTACTGTCGGTCGGTAATATTCTAGTGTCGAAACTTGGCAGAAATTTTGACTTCCCACGTTATTTCAACTATTAACGGGTTACTACACGCTACAAGAAAGAGGAGACGACATCGGATAGCATCAAAAAATAATCCCATCCAATATAATACGATTGCATAAACTGCTTGCTTCAAAACAACGTTTGCGGCATGAGTAATAAACTTTACTTCGTATTCCAAACGTGAAAAATTTCACCATGGGAACACAGACTACCAATGTGTTAAAAGTTTCCTTCATTTTACGTTTGCGCAAACGCTCTTTGTCATACAATTAAGCTGTTCACAAGCGCACTCGTTGACAATTTTACACTTAGCCGTCTTTAGTAAGATATACTGCAGGACGAATTAGAAAAATAGCTATCAAACATCAAAAGAAAGCGAGCTAGGAAGAGGACTAATGCTAGGCAATTATTTTCGTTTCATGGTCGAAGTACTACGGAAAGCACGTTTGACAGTTTTTAACACTACAGGGAAAGTCTTCAAGACACTTCAGAGGAGCTCGTTTCATTAGATGCTATTCGTAATTTTCTTTGTGACGATGTGTATGAAGCAGACGTCCCGGGCTGTGAGGAATATTCAGAAAAATTATAGCCATATACAGAAGGCTAGAAAAGCAGTTTATTACGATGTTTCAGCCTTAATGTCGCAAACGAATATCAAATAACTTACTGTGTCCACACATTCCAGTCTATTCCACTCTGTCAGGATACCTGCAGTTAAGCTTGAGTAATTTTGTGGAGATGTCGAAATGTCCCCATTTAGGTATAATTTGAACAGGCCATTGATAAATATCCACCTCTTTCTACTGTAAACAAACGTGTTTTCTAACCGCGAAGCTAACTGAAGATGTCAGTAGATGAAATACCTATAACAGCTAACACTTCCGCGGAAGCGAAGAAAATTTTACAGAAGCAGTACGGAGAAAGCATTATACAGGTGTACGTCGATTATTTGATTGCGCTAAGCCCGAACAGTTAGCGATAACTGAGACGCTGAACAACGCGTTCCTGGAGTGTATCAGTTGCATTTATACACTGCGTTGCCAATGAGATGACGTCGTAGCATACGACGGTGGTCTCACTTAGGAAATTCCGGTAGCATTTCCTGCTGAACCGTGTCAGAAATGGCTTAATTGTGCTAGAAGAAACGAAGTGTTGAAAGGAGATCCATTGAAATTACCTGGTTTATATTTATCCAATGTTCGATAGTGAGAAAGCGTACTGATTTCCAACAAATGTTAATCGTAATTTCAAACCTTTCCTAAGCAGTTTAGATGTTTGGTGCTTAACGCAATTACGTAACAAAAAAAAAAAAAAAAGAAAATTGTTCAAATGGCTCTGAGCACTATGGGACTTAACTTCTGAGGTCATCAGTCCCCTAGAACTTAGAACTACTGATATCGAACTAACCTAAGGACATCACACACTTCCGTGCCCGAGGCAGGATTCGAACCTGCGACCGTAGCGGCGTGCGGTTCCAGACTGTAGCGTCTAGAACCGCTCGGCCACACCGGCCGGCAATTACGTAACACATTAACGCATTTGAAATCAGCAAGTTCCGTTTTTTATAGTGTCGGCTGTTCACGGATCTCTAATAAGGGTTTTCCTGATATTTGGAGATGTGTAATATTTGTTTTCATCTGGTATTATTGGCATATACAGCAATGCTCTCTAGTGGTCATTTGTCGTAACGATTTTGTGTAATCAAACGACTGTACTGGAAAGTGATTAGAGGGCTTGCAAGACATCAACATTATGTAGGTTGCATGCAAATTACATAGAATGTAATTTAGGACTTTCGGATACTTTTGAACATGATAGTGCATCTCGTGATGTTAAAATGAATGGGCATATCAACGATGTGTGCAGATTTAATGGCATAAGTTTTGTCTCAACAAATCTAATTTCAAGGCGTTGTCAACCGTGGGAACTTGCTTTAAATTGTTCAAAAATATATATCTGAACACTTGAAAACAGGCAATAACATCGTCATTGAGACGCAATTGGAACCAAACAGCTCATACTAATAAGGACGAATTTGGAACAGCAGTGCCTGTGTTACAAGAAGTACGGCACTGCGTTCTTTCGTACATGCATGCATGAAGAAAAAGTTAGTTTGCATTTTCGTGTTTGTGAACACGCTGAAACCGTTACCAAAATTTCCTGACGGTAGCACAATACACTTCAGAGTTGATCGTCGCGTGTTGAGGGGGGGGGGGGGGGGGGGACGTGGAAGAAAATGACGTTGCCATGTGTTTAACGCCTGAGGGTGCGGCTTTGAATTTTTCTGCAGACGGGGGGTGTGACGGCACTGTGTAGATTGCTATTTTGTTTCCGTGACGATGTTCGACAGTAAAAATTGCCGCGATCAGCCTCGTAATGCACAATCAAATGGCCCTTGGTTACCCCTTATGATCTTCTGTTAGGCTGCAAGGTACCCAGCAGGCACAAAACTGAGTATCTTAGCTAGCGGATGAATGTGTCATCACTACCCACAGTGACGTCTAATTGGGCAGCAAGGTGTTCGATTATGATTCTCGATTAACTAGTATGACAGTGTCCACGTGTCCCAACATTGCAGGAGTCACTGCGGCCGGCACTTGAGAGATTGGACAGGTTTGCGCGACCTCGTCGTGATAATGACAGACCCCCCGCCCAACGACTGACAATGCTTTTGTTCACTGAACTCAATGGCAGCTCCCTGCTTGGAATGCACCTCTGTTACAGCGACCACTTTGAAGATTAGGCCCCTACGTTTAGGGTCACCACCTATCGGAACTTTATGAAACTATAGCTGGAATATCCCACGATGTCTCAGAACAAATTCAGCCTTTATTCAACCAAAAATTATCGGGAGAACAAAGCGTGGCATTAATTACAGAACACCACACGTAATTCGGTAATAACGCTGTGTAAAACAGTAGTACGTGATAGGATATTTTTACCGCTGATAGTGGAAGGAACGATTCGGCAAAAATCATCGCAAGATTTTAGTTATACACTCCTGGAAATGGAAAAAAGAACACATTGACACCGGTGTGTCAGACCCACCATACTTGCTCCGGACACTGCGAGAGGGCTGTACAAGCAATGATCACACGCACGGCACAGCGGACACACCAGGAACCGCGGTGTTGGCCGTCGACTGGCGCTAGCTGCGCAGCATTTGTGCACCGCCGCCGTCAGTGTCAGCCAGTTTGCCGTGGCATACGGAGCTCCATCGCAGTCTTTAACACTGGTAGCATGCCGCGACAGCGTGGACGTGAACTGTATGTGCAGTTGACGGACTTTGAGCGACGGCGTATAGTGTGCATGCGGGAGGCCGGGTGGACGTACCGCCGAATTGCTCAACACGTGGGGCGTGAGGTCTCCACAGTGCATCGATGTTGTCGCCAGTGGTCGGCGGAAGGTGCACGTGCCCGTCGACCTGGGACCGGACCGCAGCGACGCACGGATGCACGCCAAGACCGTAGGATCCTACGCAGTGCCGTAGGGGACCGCACCGCCACTTCCCAGCAAATTAGGGACACTGTTGCTCCTGGGGTATCGGCGAGGACCACTCGCAACCGTCTCCATGAAGCTGGGCTACGGTCCCGCACACCGTTAGGCCGTCTTCCGCTCACGCCCCAACATCGTGCAGCCCGCCTCCAGTGGTGTCGCGACAGGCGTGAATGGAGGAACGAATGGAGACGAGTCGTCTTCAGCGATGAGAGTCGCTTCTGCCTTGGTGCCAATGATGGTCGTATGCGTGTTTGGCGCCGTGCAGGTGAGCGCCACAATCAGGAATGCATACAACCGAGGCACACAGGGCCAACACCCGGCATCATGGTGTGGGGAGCGATCTCCTACACTGGCCGTACACCACTGGTGATCGTCGAGGGGACACTGAATAGTGCACGGTACATCCAAACCGTCATCGAACCCATCGTTCTACCATTCCTAGACCGGCAAGGTAACTTGCTGTTCCAACAGGACAATGCACGTCCGCATGTATCCCGTGCCACCCAACGTGCTCTAGAAGGTGTAAGTCAACCACCCTGGCCAGCAAGATCTCCGGATCTGTCCCCCATTGAGCATGTTTGGGACTGGATGAAGCGTCGTCTCACGCGGTCTGCACGTCCAGCACGAACGCTGGTCCAACTGAGGCGCCAGGTGGAAATGGTATGGCAAGCCGTTCCACAGGACTACATCCAGCATCTCGATCGTCTCCATGGGAGAATAGCAGCCTGCATTGCTGCGAAAGGTGGATATACACTGTACTAGTGCCGACATTGTGCATGCTCTGTTGCCTGTGTCTATGTGCCTGTGGTTCTGTCAGTGTGATCATGTGATGTATCTGACCCCAGGAATGTGTCAATAAAGTTTCCCCTTCCTGGGACAATGAATTCACGGTGTTCTTATTTCAATTTCCAGGAGTGTATCTGTATTCAATGAAGAGCCGAACATAATTTAAATGAAATGAGCGTATGTGGAAATTCGTCCGCCGAGTTGCAAGTCTTTTCAGTTGATACCACATCGGACGACTTTAGTGTCAATGATGACGAAAATGGTGATGAGGACAACACAACACCCAGTCCCTGAGAGGAGGGAATCTACGACCTTTCCGGGAGTTGAACCCAGTCCCGCTACATGACAATCAGACACGCTGACCTCTCTACTAAAGGGTCGGGCAACCAAACTGAATGACCGCTGCACAACGCGGAATGAGCATGGACGGCAATGCTGCAACGTGACAAGGTAACAAATTATATAAGCGGAACAGTGACGAAACTGGAATAATTCTACCGATGACAAAGGCCGCAAATGGGAAATTCATCGTCATCAGCGAGTTTAATAAGTTTCAGATTGTGCTGGCTCGTCAGTGGAAAGGAGTTTCTTGGAACGGCGAAGATGGTCGAATGTTCGCGCTACTGTAGCGAGCGTCCATGATTAGTGGCTGAAGGACGACGAAATCGCGAGTTCGCGATGAGCTGGTAGATGTCCACGCTTCGTAAAACAATGTGGGGTTGGGCCAATCTGTAGAGAAAAATAGACTTGTGATCGGTGGCAGATCTGACGATTGACTACAGAGGTAGTGCAGACACAAGTGTTTCGGAGCACACACTTCAGAGCACGCAAATGACCCCCATGTGTTCCCTTGTTTGCCGAAAGGGGTCATTAACTACGATTGCAAGAGATCACAGAATGGGAATGTGGATCAATGGAAACGTATCGCCTCATTGGCTGAAACATGTTCTTCTACTACATTAGCTCTATGGTCATGTCAGCATACGCTGTCAGACAGGAGAACCGCTTCTTTTCACGGATACAGGCAGTATATCTGCCATCAGGGACGTTCACCTGAGCTTGCGTGGGATCTGCTGTAGTAATCAAGAAGCACCACGATAGCTGTGTACTACTTGAACTTTGACATCTGCATCCCTTCATGGTTGATATCTTCTCCGACAATGGTCTTCCACCAGGAGAGAGGCTGCATAGCCAGATCAGAACTGTACCGTAATAGTTCGCAGACCATGGGTGAGACCTCATGATTATGTGGGGGCACCATGTTTGCATGATCAGGACCTGACGGAACCATTGTCGATGTGAATGTGGCGACAACTCTGTGCTTTCAAATCACGGGGCCGCGATATACAGCTGTGACGATTTCCTTCAGAATACTTCCAAGGACTTGTCGAATCTAAGCTGTGGTATCATAGATCGATACCACTACCACTGTTGTCCCACAGTTGGCATCGGAAAAGCAAGTCCGTACATATGCCGATAGGGGTCGTGCAGGGACCCAGCGGATCGAATGATGCATGCCCCTTTAACAACACTTAAAGCAGTCCCGGTTCCGAGTCACGATATAGGATGGCCGGTGGCTGCAACACTCGTGAACCTCAGTGGTAGACTTTCACATCCTTCAGTCTCAGTCAGCCTTCGACAGTTCGTTCATTAGAAGCAGGAGTCTCACACTGCATGGCACTTTTTGGTTTTTTCTTGTAATAGCTGAAACTTGTTGCTGTTGTTTGTTTTGTATCTCGCAACGCTTGGAAAAAGCTAAAAGTCAGGTAGAACTTCTTTTTGGTGCACTTACGTGTTCGCTGATTATTTCTGCCACTGTCCAGCTTCCCTGCGACGACAGCTGCTGCACCACACTGTAGCCCCCCATCCTCTGCCACACATAAAAAAAAGAGAAAAAAAAAGTTTCAAATGGCTCTGAGGTCATCAGTCCCCTAGACTTAGAACTACTTAAACCTAACTAACCTAAGGACATCACACACATCAATGCCAGAGGCAGGATTCGAACCTGCGACCGTAGCGGTCGGGCGGTCCAGAATGAAGCGCCTAGAACCGGGCCCTCACTCTCCATACCGTTGTGTGCGAAGCAGGACACAATAATTGCCACACAAAATCGCTGCTCCATTGTGTTCCATAGGTGTATTAAGCAGGTAGCCACAACACTTTGGAGTGACAGTGTCTGGTCACCTCGTGTCACTGAAAACGAATAATATGTTATCTGCTACTCGTAGATATTTGTTGTCAGTGAAGTGCACTGAATACCATAGTACCTCAAGGTCACTGCCCGTGTAGTCATCACCTTTGCATCCTCTCCTGTGTCAAACGGGTCCTTGACAGCCTGAATGCTGGCACTTGATGGAATTGACTTCCGAACTGGTCCCACACATGTTCTGATGGTGACAGATCTCGGGATCTTACTGGTTAAAGGAACACCTCAACATCACGCTGACAGATCACAGATACGTATGGATCTGGATTGCGCCGTTGAAAAATTGCCTGTGTCATGAGGAGACGCAGCATATCCGTGATGTACCGTTATGCCTCTGTAGTTCCCACGGTCACCACCACCCATAACCTGAAGTCATATCCAATTGCTCGCCCTACCATGATGCGATAAGTAATACGCTGTACGTGTCAAGATACAGGAAGAATGAGACCGCTTACCAAGTCGCCAAATTACTCGTCGACAGTGGTCATAGGGAAGAACTGCAATTCATCGCTGACAAATATGTGACACCATTCATCAGAAGTCCATGATTCCCAGTCAGGACACCACTCAAAAACCCAGCTGTTTGTGTAGTGTTAATGTCGGCCTATGCATGACATGGTAATTATCTAGTCCAGTTGGTGACAGTCTCTGACCTATAATGTGAGATGACACAATGTAGCACGGGGTCCATTATATGCTCTTGGATGCCAGGAGTAGATGTGAAGACATTACGATGTGCTCGACGATCCACATCTGGGGTGGTTAGACGAGGTCGTCCGGAATCTTGAGACGAGTATACCTGAACTTAAGTTTCCATGCAGTCCAACATCGGGGCTATGTCACATCCAAATGCCTGGATTTTGCACGATTCGACCAGCGGTCGAAATGTAGACTCCTCCTCTCTCTCTCTCTCTCTCTCTCTCTCTCCCTCCAACCAATCAGATGGTGACGATAACAATGTCATACACCTGTGCGTGGCCTGTCGTAGTCATTCACAATGATCACTCAAAATCCAAGTCCGCAGCTCGTGGTCTCGCGGTCGCGTTCTTGTTTCCCGAGCACGGGGTCCCGGGTTCGATTCCCGGCGGGATCAGGGATTTTCAACTGCCTCGAGATGACTGGGTGTTTGCGTTGTCCTCATCACTTCATCATCATTCATGAAAGTGGCGAGATTGGACTGAGCGAAGGTTGGGAATTTGTACGGGCGCGGATAACTGCGCAGCTGAGCGCCCCACAAACCAATCATCATCATCATCAAAATCCGACGCTATCCACACGCCTTAAATGTTCCACGTGCTCTGGCAACAATAGTAAATATGAACAACACTTACGTACACAGGTGTCGATATTGGAGCTCTGACAACAATAGTGAATACGAACAACACTCACGTACACTGGTGTCGATCTACATGCCACAGAGAACTGCAACTCTAATCATTTACACGCCTGTCGATGGCGTGTACACGTACGTAGTTACATTGATATCCTACGGTGCCTTCTGGTTGTTTCACTTTTTATTACAAGCAGTGTACTTACAGCAATGGCGACGACCCAATGATACTGCTACAGGTTCAGTGAAAGTTTATACCTCAGCCATTTCGATCATAATTTGTGGCTACTGTTCGTAATCTGATACAGCGGTGAGGAATTCAGCTATTTTGGACAAAATTTACAATGAAGCTGGTTCGCTAGTCCCTTTCCGAATAACCACTCTTTCGGAAGAAACAAACGGATCGTCCCAATGTGCCTGAGGCGTCCTCGAAAAGACCGTGTGACGCAGGTAAGCGTGTGGAATATTTCTCTGCAGCTTTCGCGGGTGGAATAAAACGCACATCATTCTGCCGAGAAGGAGCGACGCATTATGCATTTTTTTACGGTCTGCCAGTAGTGGCTGTCAAAAGTCTGCAGCTATTTTTCTTTCCCGCTCATTCCACGAACAGTAATTTGACTCCTAACATAGTTGCCTGCAGCAAAGCAGGTGTTCCTTTGTGGTCTACTCAAAGTTAAACATAGTCTTATCCGCCGGAGAATCGTATAGATTTGGATCACAAATCTGGTTAAAGATCGTTCTACAGTCAAATGAGTTAAAATTTAGCGTCCTTGTTTTAGTTTCTTCTGTATGATAATATATGAAAGAAATAACATGCTATAGTACAAATGAGACCGTCGTATAGGTTTTATGAGGACAGGAAAGTGACAACATTGCTTCATATATTTGCGTCTGTGACATTAGCGTGATAATGAACATTTTGGTTAAGAAAACTAACACTAAGAAACATGTAGATCTCTAAAAGTAAATAACCGTCCCACCCTCACTAAGACGACAGTAATTTTGTCGCAATTAATCAGCGTATGTTTACACGGGGTATGCGTATGTAGCCACATTGGTACTTAACTGCAAATTATTTCACTGGCACAAAGTTGCAGACTATAATTCACAGCAACCGAATGAACCAGGGGCCTGGAACCGCGAGACCGCTACGGTCGCAGGTTCGAATCCTGCCTCGGGCATGGGTGTGTGATGTCCTTAGGTTAGTTAGGTTTAACTAGTTCTAAGTTCTAAGACTAATGACCTCAGCAGTTGAGTCCCATAGTGCTCAGAGCCATTTGAACCATTTGAACCAGGGGGTTGCCCAGCACTACGATAATATCACCAGGACTACACATGATGTACAATAAGCAACTAGCCGATGTTACTTCTTGTAAATTAGTGTTGCTGTTTTCCAGGGTATTGGTTTATCTACAGAGAAGTGTAGGGCGGAAAACGTTTTGGGTGACTTGTCCCACACTTATGGAGACGTTCGCTGGACTGCTTAACCGAGGGAAATTGAAACAAATAAATCGTCATTTCTGAAAGATGTACCTGGAAAAGTCTAGCTGTAGATTTCCAAGGCCATTTGAAATTTTCTTCTGTCATTTGAACGAGGTACTCGAAGAATTATACAACATGGTTATAAATACAAAATCAAATAGGAGTAATGTAGGAGTAGCTTAGGAGTACGAGTAAGCTACTACAAACAGCATAGTGAACGCATTATTGTGGCCAAGATAGACACGAAGCCCACGCCTACTACAGTAGTACAAGTTTATATGCCAACTAGCCCTGCAGACATTGCCAGGGGCAGATGTGTACTCTGACCACAATCTATTGGTTATGAACTGTAGATTAAAATTGAAGAAACTGCAAAAAAGTGGGAATTTAAGGAGGCAGAACCTGGATAAACTGACTAAACCAGAGGTTGTACAGAATTTCAGGGAGAGCATAAGGGAACAATTGAGGTGAATGGGGGAAAGAAATACAATAGAAGAAGAAGAAATTGATGAAATGTATGATGAGATAAAAGAAATTATTCAGGTAGTGAAGGGAGACGAAAATTTAATAGTCATGGGTGACTGGAATTCGACAGCAGGAAAAGAAAGACAAGGAAACGTAGTTGGTGAATATGGACTGGGGCTAAGAGATGAAAGAGGAAGCCACCTGGTGGAATTTTGCACAGAGCGTAACTTAATCATAGCTAACACTTGGTTCAAAAATCATGAAAGAGGGTTGTATACATGGAAGAATCCTGGAGATACTAGAAGGTTTCTGATTGATTATATAATGGTAAGACAGAGATTTAGGAACCAGGTTTTAAATTGTAAGAAATTGCCAGGGGCAGATGTGGACTCTGACCACAATCTGTTGGTTATGAACTGTGGATTAAAACTGAAGAAACTGCAAAAAAGGTGGGAATTTAAGGAGGTAGAACCTGGATCAACTGACTAAACAAGAGGTTGTACAGAGTTTCAGGGAGAGCATAAGGGAACAATTGAGAGGAATGGGGGAAAGAAATACAGTAGAAGAAGAATGGGTAGCTTTGAGAAATGAAATGGTGAAGGCAGCAGAGGATCAAGTAGGCAAAAAGACGAGGGCTAGCAGAAATCTCATTAGGGGTAAGATAGATACTGCCTACAGGAAAATTAAAGAGACCTTTGGAGAAAAGAGAACCACTTGTATGAATATCAAGGGCTCAGATGGAAACCCAGTTCTAAGCAAAGAAGGGAAAGCAGAAAGGTGAAAGGAGTATATAGAGGGTCTATACAGGGGCGATGTTCTTGAGGACAATATTACGGAAATGTAAGAGGATGTGGATGAAGATGAAATGGGAGATACGATACTGCGTGAAGAGTTCGACAGACCACTAAATGACTTAAGTCGAAACAAGGCTCCGGGAGTAGACAACATTTCATTAGAACTACTGATAGCCTTGGGAGAGCCAGTCCTGACAAAACTCTACCACCTGGAGAGCTAGATGTATGAGACAGGCGAAATTCCCTCAGACTTCAAGAAGAATATAATAATTCCAATCCCAAAGAAAGCAGATGTTGATAGATGTGAAACTTACCGAACTATCAGTTTAATAAGTCACAGCTGCAAAATACTAACACGAATTCCTTACAGACGAATGGAAAAACTGGTAGAATCCGACCTCGGGAAAGATCAGTTTGGATTCCGTAGCAATGTTGGGACACGTGAGGCAATACCGACCCTGCGACATATCTTAGAAGAAAGATTAAGGAAGGGCAAACCTACGTTTCTAGCATTTGTAGACTTAGAGAAAGCTTTTGACAATGTTGACTGGAATACTCTCTTTCAAATTCTGAAGGTGACAGGGGTAAAATACAGAGAGCGAAAGGCTATTTACAATTTGTTCAGAAAGCAGATGGTAGTTATAAGAGTCGAGGGGCACGAAAGGGAAGCAGTGGTTGAGAAGGGAGTGAGACAGGGTTGTAGCCTCTCCCCGATGTTATTCATTCTGTATATTGAGCAAGCAGCACAGGAAACAAAAGAAAAGTTCGGGGTAGGTATTAAAATCCATGAAGAAGAAATAAAAACTTTGAGGTTCGCCGATGACATTGTAATTCTGTGAGAGACAGCAAAGGACTTGGAAGAGCAGCTGAACTGGGTGGACAGTGTTTTGAAAGGAGGGTATAAGATGAACATCAACAAAAGCAAAACGAGGATAATGGAATTTAGTCGAATTAACTCGTGTGACGCTGTGGGAAATGGATTAATAAATGAGACACTTAAAGTAGTAAAGGAGTTTTGCTATTTGGGGAGCAAAATAACTGATGATGGTCGAAGTAGAGAGGATATAAAATGTAGACTGGCAATGGCAAGGAAAGCGTTTCAGAAGAAGAGAAATTTGTTAACATCGAGTATTGAATTAAGTGTCAGGAAGTCGTTTCTTAAAGTATTTGTATGGAGTGTAGCCATGTATGGAAGTGAAACATGGACGATAAACAGTTTGGACAAGAAGAGAATAGAAGCTTTCGAAATGTGATGCTACAGAAGGATGCTGAAGATTAGATGGGTACATTACGTAACTAATGAGGAGGTATTGAATAGAATTGGGGAGAAGAGGAGTTTGTGGCACAACTTGACAAAAAGAAGGGCCCGGTTGGTAGGACGTGTTCTGAGGTATCAAGGGATCACAAATTTAGCATTGGAGGGCAGCGTGGAGGGAAAAAATCGCAGAGGGAGACCAAGAGATGAATACACTAAGCAGATTCAGAATGATGTAGGCTGCAGTAGGTACCGGGAGATGAAGAAGACTGCACAGGAGAGAGTAGCATGGAGAGCTGCATCAAACCAGTCTCAGGACTGAAGACCACTACAACAACAACTCGAAGAATCTATAAAAATTAAAATAGATTCCTTTCAGGTAGCATTGAGATGTCTAGACAGTAACTTATTAGAACACACTATCAATTAAACCTTAATGTACAGTACAGCGAAAAATACACTTTGTGTCATACGTTGTGATTTTCGGAGCATTTATATATACGGAAGCATAGCTCAAGGCCACCGGAACAATCAGGTAGGCCATTCCGAGGGTGCGCTGCCACTGGTTAACGTGTTTGACTTCAACGGTAACATTGTTCTACCATTGAAAGCGAGAGTTATTCACGTTAACAGGCTGCACTCTTCTACAGAGTGATGCCCATTTGTGCTCCCGTTCCCTTACACATCGAAAATCGATGTCAAATGAGATCTGTCGTCTTACATGAAGCACTTTTGCATTCAGCACTAGCATAACGATTTCTACTTTTGCTCGAAGTACTACAACAAGTTACATAGTTGATAATCAACTGCATTCCGTGTATTTCAAAGCAGGGATTTGGAATTTGCTTAAATTAACAAAACACAAGTACTTTTCTTGATTCATCTTTTTGCTTCCTGTATTGCTAATGACGTCACGCAATATCGCCCGGAGCCCACGAGAAAGTCAGGCCGTGACGAATATGTCACAGCGCGTGACACTGCAAGTCTAAAGAATCCCACCAATCTTCTGGGGCGGGGAGTGAGTAGCTATTTCAGATGAGTTTAGTAATTCTTGATTATGTGATTAAATGCATGCAAATTTTCGATACCACTCGAAAAAATTAGGACCTTTAATGGGAATTTTTTCAATTAAATGTTGATTTCCCGTGCCCCCTCACGCAGCCGAGCTTCCACGAAGTGTGGTTGAAAAGCTGTCTAGTGTGACGCCACAAGTTCTTCGCAGGGCCCGTACATCTCATTGACCCCGGTTTCGCCAACAGTCTGTGCGTGAAGCCAATATGTCATACCACGAGCGTAGCTGTTGATTTTAGGGTCTTTGAAGAACTCAGATATATATATATATATATATATATATATATATATATATATATATATAATATTTCAACAGATTTGAAACTTGCTTCGAGAAAAGGATTTGGAAGATAAAGAACAATTCTGAGCACAAGAATGACAGTCCAGTGGAATTTTGCCCTCACGATAGAGTTAGTGCAGATGGTGCTGTGGAAGTACAGCGTTCGAGACACTGGTAGATTTTCTACACCATGCAAGTCGTGAGTGAGGGTGGCTTCGATATCAGATGTCTCCACATCAAAAAGGTATTCAATAATAATCATTCTTTAACCAGCTTACTACACCTAAAATTTGTTCCAAAACGTCCCAAATGTGCTCTTAAGGATTCAGGCCAGGACACTGTGGAACACAGTCCATTACAGCATGTTACTATCGTGTAATCACTCCGCCGCAGGCCGTGCATTATGAAGAGATATTCGATCGTGTTGAAAGATGCAATCGCCATCCGCGAACTGCTCTCCAACAGTGGGAAGCAAGAAGGGGCTTAAAATATCAACGTTGGCCAGTGTCGTGATATGCCATGCAAAACAACAAGGGTTGCAAGCCCCCTCCATGAAAAACACGATCACACCATAGCACCACCGCCTCCGAAATTTACTGTTGGCACTACACACGCTGGCTGATGACTTTCGCCTGGCATTCGCCAAACCCACTCCCTGCCATGGAACCACCACATAATGTACCGTGATTCGTCACTCCACACAACGTTTTTCCAAAGTTCAATCGTCAAATGTTTACGCTCCTTACACCAAGTGAGGCGTCGTTTGGCATTTAACGGAGTGGTGTGTGGCTTACGTGCAGCCGCTCGACCACGAAATCCAAGTTTTCTCACCTCCCGCATAAGTGTTGTAGTATCTTCAGTGGACCCTGATGCAGTTAGAAATTCCTGTGTGATGGTCTGGATAGATGGCTGCCTATTAATATTACGACCCTCTTCAACTGTCGGTGGTCTCCGTCAGTCAACATACTACATCAGCCTGTACGCTTGTGTGCCGTCCGTGTCCCTTCACGTTTCTATACCAGTATCACATCGGAAAAAGTGGACCTAGGGATGTTTAGGAGGGTGGAAATCTTGCTTACAGACGTATGACACAAGTGACACCCAATCACCGGACCACATTCGAAGTCCGTGAGTCGCGCGGGGTCCCCCTTTCTGCTCTCTCACGATGTCTAATGACTACTAAGGTCGCTGATATGGAGTACCTGGCTGTAGGTGGTCGCACAATGCACCTAATGTGAAAGACATATGTTGTTGGGGATGTCCCGATACTTTTGATCAGGTAGTGTATCCGTGGTTTATGAGAATTTATTCGACCACTGCATCCTGTTCCTTTTAACTTCGTACTCACATGCACTGTGCCTGCTGGAGTGCAGGTATCAATTTGGAAACTTAAAGTGATTCCTTCCGCTGATAACATTGGTTTTTTTGGAACAGCCCTTCGCAATGCTCGACAGTACTCTCCGTGATTACATGCGGTCTGCCGAGTCTTAGTTTACCCGTTGTTGTTCCTTCGTGTTTCGACTTCAAGTCACATCAATACCAGTTGATCTGGGAAGAGTTAGAAACTTTGAAAATTCCCAGATGGGTCTGTTAGTCAAGTGACATCCAATGGCCAGTCCATGGGCGAACGCAGCAAGTTCTTTTGACAAACCCATTCCGCTGTTATTGCTTCTGTACTGGCCACGCAGTGGCCTCCGTCCACATTTTAAATAGCAGGTCCGCCACCCGTGATATTTAGCGGTGAATTCCGCATTACAGAAGGGTGACCCCATACTGTTGATCAGATAGTGTACCTACATGCTACCATACCCTACATCAAATCGTAGTCAAGAGACAGCTGTAACATACGTATCCTTCTAAATTGTGAATAAAAGAAGAAACACAATTCATTATTCGTAGTTAACTCAGTTTACTTATCCTCTTACACGACACAACCAGCACGAATAACGTTGGCGTTACAGTTATCGTCATGGTTTTTTTGTAACAAGATAGTTTGTGCACATAATCTTCTACCTCTACCCTACATCAACGAAAAATTCCTCACTTGATAAACTTACATACCACTCAACAAGAAGCTCGGTACAGAATGATTAGTCACAAGTCATGAGCAATTGTCCCAAACATTAAAGAAAATTAGCAAGACTGTTTCCCAAGTCAAATGAAATATCCCAACATGTCAATGAAGAGTCACAACAGCCTAAAGGAAATAGCGGGCTTACCACGTAGAAAAATATTTCTTCGGCTGACGGCAGTGGGCCAGGGAGATAAGCTGATGGGCTTCACGTCGCATTCCTGGCCGTACGGAATGCAGAGCGGAGGGATGGTGCGCTGAAAAATCGACGCTCTTTTACGCTGTCCGGGTTGAGTGAAAACACTCCGTCACTGAGCACTTGAACTCACCGTCGGTACGTACAATCTCTTCTAACACAGTGTGATTTTTCACATACTTTGGCTCGTTTTTAAAACTATAAGCGAATGTGAGCAATAAAACAAAGCGAATGACGATGAATATATTTTTACGGTTGAATTGCATATACTTTTATCTGTCAACCAGATAGGTTAAATTCTCCCAGAAATTCAAAGTTTACTGTACTTACACAAATGTACGAGGGGCCTTCAATAAGTAGTGCAACTTTTTTAATAGGTCATTTTCGTTCGAAAAAATTGTTGAGTTTGTTGTCGAACATCGTGGAATATTCTCGCTTCAGCCCCTATAGTTCCATGAAGTTCCGATGGGTGTTTCAAAGAGGCGTCTGTAACGGATATCTGTTCCAAGGAGAGAACTGCCAACTGAGTGGAGGTAAACCAGAACATCGTTAATTCACAGACGCTGGAGAGTGTCTACGGAGAGCCGACAGTGAACAATTGCGCGGTGAGTCCTTGGACGAGGCGTCAATCAACATGGCAACAAGGTCGCGCAAACTTGGCCAATATGTTACGTGCCGGCCGGCCGCACACATCTGTGCTACCTTCAGGAAACAGAAGAAATGACTTAAGCCAAAAAAATACAAATTAAGAACGCAAGGCCTTAGACAGGTCTGCACACTCGAGAGAAGCTCACAAAACTTCATTGGACTGTTTTGCCTCGTCCGCATTACCGTCTGGATCACCCACATTCCGACTTCCAACTACTTGGGCCACTGTAGGAAGCCCTCCGCGGGAAGCAGTACGAGGATGATGGGGACGTTTTCCCTGCAGTAAGCATTGGCTCCGACGTCGACCAGTCGAGTGGTACCAGGTGGGCATACAGGCTCTCCCAACAGAGTGGCGCAAGGCGGTCGCATTAAACGGAGATTACGTTGAATAATAGGTTCTTGTAGCCAGAAGAGTTAGGAGTAATATGGTGTATTGGAACCCTAAGGAAAACCAATTTGCATTCACAAAAAAAAGTGTACCATTGCTTACTGAAAGCTCATTGTATCAATATTTCGTCCACAAGACGCCCTTGTGCCTTTCGAAAGGGACGCTAAAGTTTTATAGAATTATCTGATACACTCGGTACTTTTTTTCAGGGAGCATTACCTGAATCTGCGGTCTCGTATTTTCAGTCACTGTTGTAGAATTCACGAAATGTTGATCAACATCTTTATTGATTGGCAGGAGCACAGATACAATGCAGCAGGTCACACAAAAACGAGTACCTAGGAAGCTTCAGAATCAATCTTAACTCAGTAATGACTCCTATCCGTGTGCGGTTTCGTTGAGTAATATCCATAATTTCTGCAAGTAGTCATCAGCCCGTTTACATTCCTGTTAATGGCTCGATTGTGGCAGAAGATTTTGACATAATGTTGACTCTCACAAGCTGGTGATATCATAACGAACAATAAATGTTTATTAGAAAAGGAGACTCTGCAACTATGCATTTGTCTCTGTTGGCTAAATTTTTATGTCATTGAAGACATCTTGAGACCAACACATGAACTATCACCAGTCACGATTATTTCCCGAAAGTAGTTGTCTGCCACAGCATATGTCCGCTGTCCTAGTATCAGGACGTCTCCAGTTATTCTGTATTCCATTTCTCTGCAATTACTACTTGAGGAGGTTTACAAGGGTCAAGGCTGCTATATCTGTGTGTTTATCCCCTTCATTATTAGTGGATGCTTCGTTTAGTTTGTCTGCTGTTAAATTCCCGGGTGACCTTCAGGGGTCTTTTACCCATCACATAGAAACACCTTGATCCCTAACAGTCAGCTTTAACGGCAAGTTAATGCTGCGTGCTTCAACGGGTTACTGTTTCGTTCTCTGTAGACATACCTCAGTAACTGAAGAGCTGTTCTAGAATTAAAGAGAAAACTATGTGATCATTAAAACATTTATAGGAGGTCAGAAACGCTTGTTTATTAACCAAAACACAACTGTCATAATAGTTACTTCCTTCGGCAGCACCAGTCTCTTATGTGCGTGTCAGCAGCTATGCCAGTGAGTACCAAAAGACCCATCTTTGTTCTCCAAAGCGACAGTGTAGATTAGTCTTACGTTTTCATGGCAGAAGATTAGTTATGGAATTGAGGATAGGCATTAAAACCGAGGGATATACACTACAGCAACATTATAATTAAAGTGGGGTATACCTCCTCTTAGCTGCCCCACGTGCCGTCACACGACATGCACTATCCGGTCTGGACACACATTAGTGGACATTAATATGGCGTGTGTCCACTCTTCGCATTCATGATGGCCTGAACTCTGTATGGAACACTTTCAATGAAATGCATGAGTGTCTACGAATAAATGGCAGTCCATCGCCAGTAGTTTTCCATTAGGTTCAGGTCGGGACTTGGGCTAGGCTAGCCCATTTTAGGAACCTTATATATCACAAATAATTCCCTCACTTATGCTGCCTTATGACCAAGTCCGTTGTTCATTTATGGAAAGTGCATAACGAGGGCCAAGCCACGAGCAGTCGACGAGGTGTTGCACGTCCACACCTTATCAAAGAACGTGGAGGCCGAAGGCTTGCCGTCACAGTACAGCGGGATAGGTGCCTATAAGTGTACACACAGTTCAGGGTACAGTATTTTACATAGCTCTCAGCAACAGACAACCCCTCCGTGTTTCCACGTTGACCCAATAACACTGCCAGTTACGATTGCAGTGGACACGGGATCATCGAAGTCGGTCCGTGGATCAGTGGAAACGTGGAGCCTCGTCGGAGAGTAACATTTCTTGTTACACCAGGATGCAGGCCGGTGGCGGCAGTATAGTGCCACAGGGATATTCAACTGGGCTTCCATGGAAAGTGTGTTCGTAATCCGAGGCACCATGACAGATGTGGACTGTGCAAACGTTACCGTGGTCACCTGCATGCCTTCGTGCTTGATGTCTTCCAAGTCTGCGATGGTAGTTTCCAGCAGGTTACCTCACAAGGCTAGTCCACATGGCTTGAGGAGAGAGCCAGTGGACTCTCATTGATGTTCTGGTCACTAAATTCTCCTGATCCACACCTGGTCGCCTCTGGAACAGTACCGAGCGCCAGCTCTGCGTCTAGACAACACCGGTCAATAATTTATGGGAAATGCGTGATCTGTGAGCAGATATATGGTGCCTCATACTTCCAGAAACCTATCAAGAACTTGTCGAATCCACACCGCGCAGATACGTTGCTGTAGTGCCTTGCGGTGGTGGACAGACGTACAAGTAAGAAGGTGGCCTTTATACCCAGTCCAGACACACTAACGTGACTACCAGCTATGTTCGACGTCAGTGTGCAATAACCGCTTACAAACGGCAGGTGCAGTGCTGGCAGCGGAGGGTACATAAAGCGCGTCGAGGTGACTTGGAAAACTGTGCAGTAGCCGTAAACCGCAAACGGAGCGATTTGGCTTACGTCCAAGAGGACTTGATCATTGGCTATTGGGCCAAGGATGGAATCATTAGCCTACCTGCTAAATTTGTGAAATATTTGCGTGCTGCTGTGGTTTACGAGAACCGTGCATGGCAAAATAGCGCTATATAAAACCGGCATCAAGGTAACTGTGGTGCAACACGGCCATTGATGACAGGGGCGGACGATGATTGCGACGAAGTGTACGGACAAGCAGACGTGCAACTGCTCAGAAACTGACAAAAATGGTTCAAATTGCTCTAAGCATTATCGGACTTAACATCTGAGGTCATCAGTCCCCTTGACTTAGAACTACTTAAACCTAACCAACCTAAGGACATCACACACGTCCATGCCCGAGGCAGGATTAGAACCTGCGACCGTAGGAGCCGCGTGGTTCCGGACTGTAGCGCCTAGAACCGCTCAGCAACTGACAGCCCAGGTGAAGCAAGTGACTACCAAAATAATCAACTACGTTGTCATGTACAGGACTCCTCAGCAGGAGCCTAGTTCATGCACTCATGTTGACTGCTGACCATTGGGATGAAGAATGGAATCCGCGCTCCACTGTCGCAACTGGAAGCCCTCTGAGTGGCGAAAGGTGGTGGCTTAAGATGAATCACCCTTCCTGCTCAATCGGACAGGTGACCGACACCCTGGAGAGAGAAATGTGTGTGGGGAATGTTTTCGTGCAATTCCATACTTGATCTCATCACGTTGGAAGGCACGATGGATCAGTACAAGTATGCATATATTGCTGGGGACCATGTCCACCCCTATATGCAGCTTGATTCGTTTCGGCACTAAGGCGGTAGTCGTAGGACAACGCAGCTTGACACTCAGCTCGTAGCGTACGTGTGTGGTTCGATGAGCTTCAGTATGAGTTTACGATTGAAATCCAGACCGGGAATGTGTGTGACCTCCTCGGACGGACTTTTCGTACCATGGATCCTCATGAAAACAAGCGTAGCTGACCATTGTCACTGGCTCCACATCCTTGTCTGTACGTTCCAGAACCTCACTGATTCTCATCCTGCACGTCTCATAACGGTCCGGAGTGTGAAACACGGTTATTCAGGCATTGGACAGGTGGTCACATTGTGACTTGGCAGAGTATTTCGGGTCATCAGTGTAAATATATCATATACTTGACGTGACCACGGAAACAGGACATCAAATGAACGGTCGCAGAATGTGCTTCACCCTGTCCGTCGGCATAAGCTTTTTAATGTGTGATGAAATTTTTTCTTGTTATGTGAAGCAAACAGGACAGGATTATTCACCTGTAAGGTTGAGCCAGACATTAGGGAATTCTATCTTTATTTTATTTCAAAAGGTTTATTTCATTTTCTTGTTACAGTCAAACATTACCTGGTAGCTTCAGCTGCCTGTAATTTCATCGTCCTAAGATGTGGTAGTAGCAGACCAGCACCGAGATGGGCAATCTCAAGCACGTGCCTCCATCGTATGCTGACGAGTTAACGCCGCTTAGGCGAATGTGACCAGGCCACGATTTGGAACTTTCCATGCCGCCTCCGCGGTTTTCTCGGCTCCTGATCAATCAGGCCAGGGGAAGCCGCGTGGCGGGCTGGAGGTACCCTTCCGGCCGACGGCCCAAACGCTCTCTCTGCCGTGCGCCCTGTAGCTGTGAACATCATCTTCTCATCCCGCTGAGAACTTTGTTTCCGTAGCAGCCACGCTATTTGGACTTGTCCGAATGGCGGCCACCACTTTTCTTTAACTTCGCCTAAGTTTGCTGCGAACTATGTTTCGCCCAACACTACGTCTTTCCTCAACCTCGCCTCCCCAGGTCTGACTCATGTTGCCCATTTGAATTCTCATCTGTTGGTTTTTCTGCCAATAAATTGCCTCTTTTCAAGGAAAGAACACTTTCTTTCAACCCACTGCCTTAGCCGCTCCTAACAAAGCCATTCCCGCACACGTCAATCACATAATCTCCTTTGACAGTTGGTAATTATTTCCAACTGAAGTCTGATTCTGTACCATTGTGAGTATATACGAGTGCGTTCAGTAAGTAATGCAACGTATTGTTTTTTTTTAAGCACTTTGGGTTTATTTAGGATTACAGTGCACCACATTATTCCCCACTCATTTGGTTATCCCATTTTCCATCATAATCTGCATTCAGTGCGACGACCTAACACGACCTTACTGAGAGGACGTGAATGTCCACGTAATTCCACTCTAGTAGTTGACGTCGGAGCCGATATCTTCCTACATCAATAATATCCCCATCGTCCAGCGTACTGCTTACCGCGGTGTATATCCTTCATCAGGACAAGCAGATGGAAGTCGGAGGGTGTGAGGTCTGGGCTGTAGGGTGGATGAGGAAGAATAGTCCAGTGAACTCTCGTGATCATCTTTTTGGTACGCAAACTTGTGTGAGGCTTAGGGTTATGATGAAGGAGGTAGCACGTCCTTTCCTTTTTCTTGGGCGGCGAGAAACCCAGCGAGCATACACCTCTGAGTATGTGTACGTGTATATCAGTACTGCCAACAGAGAGATCCAGTTGAGCATTGAGGTGTTTGATTGTGATCTGTCGATCACGTCCAACGAGAGTTCCCCGCGCGTTCCAAAACTGTAGCAGTCTCAGCTGTGCGCGGCCAGCAGACGCGAACGAGAACGGACAGATTTGCGCGGCCTTGTAGCGATGATGACAGAGCCCTCGCCCAGCGACTTAACGTGCTTTTGTTCACTGCCATGTCTCCATAGAAATTCTCAGAGCGCCTATGAACATCTCCGATGCCCTGGTTTTCCACCCAAGGAAATTCAACTGAAAGCTCTCTGCTTGGAACGTACTTCCTTTAAAGATGCAATTTTGAAGGGTACCTATACCGCTGCCGAAATTTCATGAAACTGCAGCGCTAAAGCGAAAATATTCCATGATTTACCACAACAAATTCCGCATATTTTCAATCGAAATTGGGCGAGCAAAACAAGTTTATTGGTTTCTTATTGAAAGACCTCGTAGATCTACATCTACATCGTTACTCTGCAATTCACACTTAAGTGCCTGGGAGAGGGTTCATCCAACCATTTTCATACTACTTTTCTACCATTACACTCTAGAATGGGGTGTGGGGGAAAGGAACACCTAAATCTTTCCGTTCGGACTCTGATTTCTCTTATTTTATTATTATGATAATTTCTCCTTACGTAAGTGTGTGTCAACATAATATTTACGCATTCGGAAGAGAAAGCTGGTCATTGAATTTTCGCAAATAAATCTCGCTGCAAAGAAAACCGCCTTTTTTTCGGTGACTACCACCCCAACTCACCTATCATATCAGTGAAACTCGGACCCCTATTGTGCGATAACACGAAACGAGCTGCCCTTCTTTGCACATTTTCGATGTCCACCGTCAATCCTATCTCGTAAGGATCCCAAAAAAATGGTTCAAATGGCTCTGAGCACTATGGGACTCAACTGCTGAGGTCGTTAGTCCCCTAGAACTTAGAACTAGTTAAACCTAACTAACCTAAGGACATCACAAACATCCATGCCCGAGGCAGGATTCGAACCTGCGACCGTAGCGGTCTTGCGGTTCCAGACTGCAGTGCCTTTAACCGCACGGCCACTTCGGCCGGCTCGTAAGGATCCCATATCGCGTAGCAATATTCCAGTAGAGGACGGGAAAGTGAAATATAGACTGTCTCTTTAGTGGGACTGTCGCCATCTTCGAAGTGTTTTGCCAACAAAGCACAATCCTTGTTTCGCTTTCCCCTCAATATTATCTGTGTGGTCTTTTCAATTTCAGTTGCTCGTAATTGAAATTCCTAGGTATTTAGTCGAATTGACAGCCCAAAATTTATCGGATTTCTTTCAGTACACATATGGATGACCTCGCACTTTTCTTTGTTTAGTGTCAACTGCCAATTTTCGCATCTTTTTGTTATTGGAATTGATCGTCTGATGATTTTACTAGACAGTAAATTACAGCGTCATCAGCAAACATTCTAAAGGGGATTCTCGGATTATCACTTAGATCATTTATGTAAATCAGGCACAGCAGAGGGCCTATGACACTACCTTGCGGAACGCCAGATATCACTTCTGTTCGACTCGATGATTTACCGTCTATCACCACGAACTGTGACCTCTCTGAGAGGATATCACGAATCCAGTCACACAACTGACACGATACTCCATACGCAAGAAATTTGATTAATAGTTGCTTGTGAGGAACGGTATCAAAATCTTTCTGGAAATCTGGGTATATGAATTCGATCTGAGATCCCTTGTCGACAGCACTCATTACTACATGGGAATAAAGAGCTAGCTGCGTTGCACAAGAACGATATTTTCTGAATCCGTGTTGGTTATGTATCAATAAGTCATTTCTTCAAGGTGGTTCATAATATTAGAGTACAGTATACGCTCCAAAATCCTACTGAAAATTGAGGTAAGTGATATGGGTCTGTAATTCAATGGGTTATTCCTACTTCCCTTCTTGAGTATTGGTGTGACCCGTGCTACTTTCCAGTCTTTAGGAACAGAGCTTCCGTCAAGTAAGCGGTTGTATATGATTACTAAGAAAGGCGCTATTGTATCTGGATAATCTGAGTGGAACCTGATTGGTATACCATCTGGACCGGAAGACTTGGCTTCTGTAATCAATTTTTTTCTTGTTATCCGATGCAAACAGGACAATATTACTAGTTAATCACATAATCTCCTCTGACAGTTCGTAATTTTTTCCAAATGAAGCCTGATTCCCTACGGTTCTGAGGATATAGGAGGGCGTTCAGCAAGTAATGCAACAATATTTTTCTGTAACTAGTTTAGTTTTATTCAGGATTCCAATAGACCACATTATTCCCCACTCTTTTGGTTACCCTATTTTTCCTTAATAATTTCCATTCAGTGGGACGGCCTTAAACGAGCTTACTGAGATGACTTGAATGTCCACGTAGTTTCACTCTACTAGTTGACGTCGGAGCCAACGTCTTGCTACATCAGTAATATCCCCATCGTCCAGCGTACTGCTTATCGCGTTGTGTATCCTTCATTGGGACAATAAGATGGAAGTCGGAGGGTGTGAGGTCTGGGATGTAGGGTGGATGAGGAAGAATAGTCCAGTGAACTTTTGTGATCAACTCTTTAGTACGCAAACTTGTGTCACGCTTTGGGTTATCATGGAGGAGGTAGCACATCCTTTCCTTTTTGTTAGGCTGCGAGGAACCCAGCGAGCATACACCTTTGAGTATGTGTACGTGTACGTGTATATCAGTACTGCCAATAGGGAGGTCCAGTTGAGCAGTGAGGTGTTCCATTGTGATCTGTCGATCACGTCCAACGAGAGTGCCCCGCGCGCTCCAAAACTGTAGCAGTCTCAGCTGTGCACGGCCAGCCGACGCGAACGAGATAGGACAGATTTGCACGGCCTTGTAGCGATGATGGCAGACCTCTCGCCCAGCGCCTCTCCGTGATTTTGTTCACTCCCTTGTCTCTATATACACTCTGTAAGTGCCTATGAACATCTCCGATTCTCTGGTTTTCCACCCAAAAAAAATTGAACTGAAAGCTCTCTGCTTTCAACGCACCACAATTACAGGTGCAGTTTTGAAGGCTACCTATAGCACTTCCGAAATTTAATGAAACTGTGGTGCTAAAGCGAGAAAATTCCACGATTTCCCAAAGCAAATTTCGCATTTTGCAATCGAAATTGGCCGAGAAAAAAGTGTGTTGCATTAGTTATTGAAAGACCTCGTAGATCTACATCTTCATCTGCGTGGCTACTCTGCAACTCACACTTAAGTGCCTGGCAGAGGTTTCAAAGAACAATTTCCTTACTACCTCTCTACCATTACATTCTTGAATGGCGCGTGGAAAAAAAGAAACAGCTAAATCTTTCCGCTCGATCTCTGATTTCTCTTATTTTATTACGATGATCATTTCTCCCTGCGTAGGTGGGTGTTAACAAAATATTTACGCATTCGGAAGAGAAAGCTGGTGATTCAAATTTCGTAAATAGATCTCGCTGCAAAGAAAACCGCCTTTGTTTCAGTGACTGCCTCCGCAAGTCGCCTATCATATTAGTGAAACTCGCACCCCTATTGCGCGATAAGACGAAACGAGCTACCCTTCTTTGCACATTTTCGATGTCCACCGCCAATCCTATTTGGTAAGGATCCCAATACCGCGTAGCAATATCCCAACAGAGGACGGACAAGTGCAATGTAGGCTCTCTCTTTAGTGGGTTTTAGGATCTTCTAAATGTTCTGCTAGCAAAGCGCAGTCTTTGTTCGCCTTCCCCACAATATTATCTATGTGGACTTTCCAATTTCAGTTGCTCGTAATTGTAATTCCTAGGTATTTAGTCGAATTGACAGCCCTTATATTTGTGCGATTTAACGGATACCCAAAATATATCTGATTTCTTTCAGTACCCATGTGAATGACCTCGCACTTTTCATTGTTTAGTGCCAATTGCCACTTTTCATACCATACAGATATTCTCTGTAGATCATTTTGTAATTGGAACTGATTGTCTGATGATTTTACTAGACGGTAAATTACTGCGTAACCTGCAAAGAATCTAACGAGGCTGCTCAGATTATCACCTAGATCATTCATGTAAATCAGGAACAGCAGAGGGCCTATGACATTACCTTGCGGAACTCCAGATTACACATGTGTTCTACTCGATGATTTACCGTCTATCACTACTAACTGTGACCTCTCTGAGAGGAAATCACGAATCTAGTCACACAACTGAGACGATATTCCATATGCATGCAATTTGATTAATAGTCGGTTGTGAGGAACAGTATCAAAAGCTTTCTGGAAATCTAGGAATATGGAATCGACATCAGATCCCTTGTGGACAGCGCTCATTGCTACATGGGAATAAAGAGCTAGCTGGGTTGCACAACAACTATATTTTCTGAATCCGTGTTGGTTAAGTATCAATGAGTCAAGTTCTTCAAGGTGTTTCATAATGTTCGAGTACAGTATATGTTCCAAAATCCTACTGCAAATTGAGGTCAGTGATATGAGTCTGTAATTCAATGGGTTACTGCTACTCCCCTTCTTAAATATTTGTGTGACCCGTGCTACTTTCCAGTCTTTAGGAACAGACCTTTCATCAAGTGAGCGGTTGTATACGATTGCTAAGAAAGGCGCTATTGTGTCTGCCTACTCTGACAGGAACCTGGTTGGTATACCATCTGGACCACTTTCTTAAGTGATTTGTGTTGTTTCGCAACACCTAAGATAACTACTTTTATGTCACTCAAGCTAACTGCTGTTCTGGTTTCGAATTCTATGATCTGTCGGTGGTTTTGAATAGCAACAATCAACGAAGCCCATGGAGTGAAAACGTCGGGATATCTGCGCAAGCATCAGCTTCGAGTATCGATTGCCGGTGCTGGAAATCGCGTCAGAAACTGGAGTGCAGTGAATGGAATGCCGTGCAATATCAGGGGCAGACGGCGCTGAGTGGCTGGAGCGACATCCCAGGCCATTAATAAGGCACGCGACTGACAAGGCGAGGCCGCGCCCGTGTTTAATATTGCAAGCCTCCGAGCGCGGCCTCAAAGAGACGACGTCAAAACTCGGACAGCCCTTTGTTCTAACCAGTACACGCCGCCCGGCACTGTTGTACGCCTCTCACTGTTCCTCACTGAAAAAATATTTACTCCGCAGTGTTTTCGATGCGAGGAAATTTCGACAAAGGTACTCTGCATATCGTCATAGACTTCACCGTGCTCTGACGGAAGTGGAGACGGTTACATCATGAACACCGCTACCAAATGCCACGAAAACTAATACTCCGCTAATTCCGTGTCTATAGGATACTTTGGTTAAAATTTCATACCATACAGTAGCCTGTTAACAATATTCTCTGTACGGAAATGTGCAGTCATACTGATGAAGAATTGGTGTGAGTACATGACGTACCGAGTGGTTATAACTAAAGCACAACCACTGACAGAGGTCCAGTGTTTGCTGTAATTATCACATGACACCGAAAGATGGTAGATATTCTAATTTGTTAATGCGCAACCAATTTACGCTGAAAAAAAATATAGTTACAGTTTTGGGCACCAGGTGCGAACCTGGCGCTGTAAATGCTAGAAAGATGTATAGGAATCTTTCCATATTTAATGGACTACAAAGTGTACGTGAGCAGGAAAGGGCAAACAATTGAGAAAAACGTAACTTTCGTATTATCACATGCCGCCGGTTACACAGTTTGCTCAGTACGAGCACTGGAGACGATGACAAGACACTGCATCCATAAAAAATTAGCACTCCGTCTTCAGTCGACAAGTGGCCCATCGGGACCCTCCGACGCCGTGTCATCCTCAGATGAGGATGCGGATAGGAGGGGCGTGTGGCAGCACACCGCTCTGCCGGTCGTTGTGATGGTTTACTTTGACCGGAGCCGCTACTGTTCGGTCGAGTAGCTACTCAATTGGCATCACGACGCTGAGTGAACCCCAAAATATAGCAACAGCGCGGGGCGGCCCGGATGGTCACCCATCCAAGTCCCGGCCACTCCTGACAGTGTTTAACTTCGGTGATCCGACGGGAACCGCTGTATCCACTGCGGCAAGGCCGTTGCCTATCCATAAAACATGATCAACAGTAAATGCAACAGTTCCGGTGGGATCAGACCATCGTGATCCTCTGACCTTCAGATCGGGTAAGGATCGAACGTGTTTCTAGTAAAAATTATACATGACTTTGCTTAAACTGACACACAATATTTTTTTAGCGCAACGTAATGTGACTTTCAGTAATTCCTACAATAGAATGGCCCTGACTAAATTAACCTATACGTTTCACAAATCACTTATCTCACAAAAATCTTCGTTACTCGAACTACTGCAATACAGCGAGCGCCACTACTGCCAGCTAAATAAAAGATTCAAACTACGGAAGGCACTAACTAGTGATGGGCATAGTTAGCAAATGAGCAATGTCCTTTAAAGATGTGGTGATGAAGTTTTCAAAGGCGACTTTCTGAATGTAAGGAATACTGAAATTTTTCTCGAGGTTGCCTTCTGTGTTACCTTTCTCAAGTCCAGCCGGTGCGAGTGACAGTGCGTCTGCAACAATGTTCTCCTTGCCGGGAATGTAGACTATTGTGAAGTGGAATTCTTGCGGAAACAATGCTCAACGTTTTAACCTGTCATGATTTAATTTTGAAACATAAGAAATTGTAATGCACGATGATCACTGTATAGTTTTACGTTCTTACCAGAAAGAAAGATACGGAATTTGTTAAATGCCCAAACGATAGTTAAAGCTTCTAATTCAGTAATGGAATAATCTTTTTCAGATTTTGTTAGCACTCGGCTAGCAAAAGCAATGGTTTTCTGAACAGTAGTGTCATTTTCTATGGCTTCTTGAAATAAATGGGCACCAAGACCGACTTTAGAAGAATCCGTGCTAAGGCAGAAATCTTGTGACAGATCTGAATGAGCTAGTATTGGCGCGTTAAGTAACGCTTCTTTCAAAGAATTGAATTTTAACTGTGCTTGTTCGTCCCAGATCCAAATAGTATTTTTTCCAGTGAGAGAACAAAGTTTTGGTGTAACTAGAATTTGCATATACAGAAAACGATGGTAAAAATTTACGAGACCTAGAAAACTGCGGACTTGTTTTTGTTTTTGTGGATGGAACGGGAATGGCTCTGATTGCTTCTAACTTTTCAGGATCAGGCTGAACGCCTTCAGAAGAAATAATATGTCCCAGAAACTTCACCTTTGTCATACCGAATTCAGACTTTTCCAAATTAACTGTAATTCCAGATTCTGCGAAAATATGTAACACGCTGTTGAGGACGCGATTGTGTTGTTCCTATGAGGCTATCAGAATATCGTCCACATATAAGCTGATGTGACGTTTTAAGAACTCAGGTAATATGGAATTTAGCCCGCGAATGAATGCTGCCGAAGAAATGTTCAAACCAAAAGGAAGTTTACGAAACTGATAACAAACGCCGAAACAAAGGAAAGCTGTGTATTTTCTACATTCTGGATGAAGTTCGATCAAACCTGGATCTGAGATCAATAGAAGACAACACTTTTACACCATTAAAATTTTGAAGAAGTTCTTCCAACTTTTGCGGCCTGTCTGTTTCAGGAATAATGATAGTATTGATTTGTCTCGAATCTAAGACAAGACTGATCGATCCATTTTTCTTCTCAACAACATGTAATGGATTGTTGTATGAGCTTACTGCAGGCTCAATATTACCCTCGTCAAGCATAGATTGTATTTCTGTTCTAACACGGTCCCTATAATGTGCCGGAATTACGTATGTTCTAACACAAAATTTAGTATGCTCACGAACACGAAATTGGTATTGAAATCCCTTGATTGTTCCTGTTTTGTGAGTAAAAACTGTGGAATGTGCTTGTAAAATCTCAAAAAGTTCTTGCCTATCAGTATCATTACAATTCTCAATTGTTTGAATTTTATTCTGAATTAACTCATTAGTATCAAATGCGCCGTCTATATCATCCCTGTCAGTACTTGCAGAGTGATTGTTAGTGTCAAGTTCCGTCGCAAATTCCGAACTGTTGTCTAACAGGAGGTAAAACCGATTAATTTCTTCGTCATGGTTTGAGAGCCAATCTTCAAATTTCAAAGCTATTGACTTACCTTCTTTCTCTAAACTTATTTCAGCATCGTGAAAGTTTAAGATTGCTTTGTATTCATACAAAAAGTCTACTCCGAACATAATTTCCGTCGACAATAATGGAACAATAAGAAAGTTTATAGAGAAGTTGTGGCTTTGACAAAAGAATTCTAAGTTGGTTTGTTGGTGTATATCTACACTTTTTCCAAAGATTGCACCTTGTAATTTAATGTTACGTAACGGAAGTGTGGGGCAATCGTTCGATTTGTTGCATTTTCTAAAGGCTGTTTCACTAATTACTGAAATGGGACTGCCAGAGTAAAGTACTGCCGTAAATTTTACGTCATTTACAGTAATGTGAATCACAGGATATACAATGTTGTTATGTTCTACGTCGTGTTCCTGGAGTAAGATGTCCCTAATGTCTTCCATTTTACGTAATTACTAGCTACGGCAGCTGCGTCGTCAGCTTCATAAGTACGTTTTGTGGCTGCCATCAGTATGAGTCATTGCCTATTGTCTATTTGTTGGCGCGCGTCGTTATTGGGATTTGGAGATCTAACTTCTACAAATTTAACTTGCCGAGAGGGCCCTACCCTGTTTGAATCCCGCAGTCGTGATGCAATTCAGGTCTGTCGTAACGACCATATCGTCTGTCGTCATGTCGGTAGTTTCTGTAGTTTCTTTCTTGTCGGTTAAGTGGTGGAGAATTTCTCCCTGAATTATCACTGCAAGATGGACCGTTGCGTCTGAAGTTATTCTGTCTCCCGTGATAATAATAGTTCTGGTTGCCATATTGTCTGTTTCTATGATTGTCTCTGTTATATGCATTACTACGAAAATGCGATATTCCTCTGTTACTATTACTCTGCCAGTGGTTGTCATATGGTTGGCGTCTGTTCTGTTCACGATTTTCGCTGTAAGCATAGCCTTGTCATGTCCAGTTATTATTTTTGTCATCGCGGAATTATGACGGATGTGACCTGTAATTGTTGTATTCCTATTTTCGCGTCCTGTGATTGTCAGTGTCAATTTCCAGTTCTTGTAACAGTCCCTAAAAAGCTTCAATGTCGTCTTTGCAACGTCCTGCCAAAATAGTATGTCGTAAATGTTCAGGCAATTTGATTAAGCAAATGTGGATGAGTTCTGAGGGGCTGCAAGTGTTTGACAGGTACTGATTCTTGTGCAACATGTCTTCAAAATATTTCACAAGACTGGAAAATTCAGATTGTTCGAAATATTTCATCATTATGATGCTATGTTTTACTCGGTCTTGTGTGGCTTGAGACCAATATGCTGAGACGAAGGCATGGTAAAATTCTCCTTCACTGTGACAATCGTGAATGACCGATCGCATTCTTGCAGCTGGTTCATTCTCTAAGTAGCCACACATAAATTCTAATCTGTGCTCTAATGACAAGTTGGGAGGAAAACAAAGAGAGAACTGATGAAGCCACGCTTGTGGATGAATGTCGTTGCCAGAATTCTTAAATGTTTTGAATTTATGTGTAGTAATGAACAGCTTATAGTCAAAATCATCGTGTCGGCGAGTAGCATAGCGGTCATTGTTACGTCGTGTCGGCGGTTCCATCTCAAAATTCGGTGCACCTTGCCAATTTCTTTCATAATTTCCGAAATGCCCTGTGTTATTATTTTGTGGGCTTTCCGTATTTCGAAGTCCCTCTTCCCGTGTTGGAGCGCGAGTGTCCTCTGAAATATGTAATTTTTGTATTACTTGTGCCAACTCATCTTGTACTTCCCGGATTTCTCTTTTGTGTTGCGGATTAATTTGATTCTGATTTTGTTTGAATTTCTTAATTTGTTCATACTCTTCTGTGTCTGTGATGGCTACAGGTCTTGTGTCATTCAGATCATCACCTACCTTTGCAGATAAGTCAGTGAACTGATAGGAAAGTTCGGCAACTTTCTCCGATAGTGTACTTATTTCCTCAGTTTGTTTTTCTGAACCAAATTTCAGAGTGTCCATTTGTGTTGAAATCGTATCTACTGTGTCCTTTACGTTTTCCTGAGCTTTGGCAAGTTGCGTAACCGAATCTGTAGATGCAACTAAGTCAATTTTAGCTTGCAACGTCTCATGATTTTCATGAACAGTAGTTTGCAGTTCTTTTATGGCTAATTCGTGATTCTGTAATGTATTTTCATGCCGCGAAAACATAGGTTGGAAATGCTCACAAATTTGTGTTTTTACGTCATTACAGACTTTTGACATTTCGATTCGATATTATGTAACTCAGTAGTTACATATTCACGTGTTTGTTCAAGCGATTGTTCCACTGAGTCAAACTTTTGAAGCTTTTGTTCCATTGTGTCTAACTTTTGAAGCTTTTGCTGTGTTTGTCTCTGATTTTGTTCCACTTTGTCTAACTGTTGCTGTGTTTGTTTCTGATTTTGTTTCATTTGTTCCATTAATTGCAATGAAATGAAATGAAATGTCGTGTGACGAGGGCCTCCCGTCGGGTAGACCGCTCGCCTGGTGCAAGTCTTTCGATTTGACGCCACTTCGGCGACTTGCGCGTCGATGGGCATGAAATGATGATGATTAGGACAACACAACACCCAGTCCCTGAGCGGAGAAAATCTTCGACCCAGCCGGAAATCGAGCCCGGGCCCTTAGGATTGACAGTCTGTCGCGCTGACCACTCAGTTACCGGGGGCGAACATTAATTGCAATAATAATGTATTAGTGTCTGCAATCTGTTCCTCTATGCTTTTCGGCAGTGCATTTGCATCGGCAACATTCACATTTTGACAAGCGGAAAATGTGTCTTGACTTATTTGAGAGATCGGTGAGGACGCAAAACCTGAATCTACAGTATTTGCAAGATTGTGTCCTGTCATTTCGTATTCCTGAGGCGAGCTGTTGCCGACAGATCGATCGATAATGCTTCCCTGTTTACTAATTGTTTCACTGCCTACACCATTATTTGCAGCCCACTCAAAAATGGTTCAAATGGCTCTGAGCACTATGGGACTCAACTGCTGAGGTCATTAGTCCCCTAGAACTTAGAACTAGTTAAACCTAACTAACCTAAGGACATCACAAACATCCATGCCCGAGGCAGGATTCGAACCTGCGACCGTAGCAGTCTTGTGGTTCCAGACTGCAGCGCCTTTAACCGCACGGCCACTTCGGCCGGCTGCAGCCCACTCCATTTCACTATGCACAATTACCAAATTACTGCTTTGAACATTAGTTAATTCATTACTCGGTGGCGCTAACACACTGCTTTCGTCTTCACTGTCATTTCTCAGTTTACTTTAGAGCCTAGTATTACGTTTTTCACACTCCATTATTGTCACAATATTTCACACGACAACACAGAAAACCACAATTTGAAGCGCAAAATAAGAAAACACGTTAACATAGCATTGTAAATAATATCTCGTTAATTGCAAGCGCAGCTGCGAAATACTTGGTGCAAATCTACATGCATGCCACAACTGTTTCACTCTACAAGAATGAAATACTACAACTACAAAGGAAATTCTCTCTATACTTACGTGCTAGCAATAAAAAAATGCTGCTCTAATTGCGCAAACTACAAAAAAAAATCAGAAGATTCCAGTGAGGTATTCTGGCAGGTTCGCCATATGAATCGTGCCCTTAGAAAAATTATACATGACTTTGCTTAAACTGGCACACAATATTTTTTTTGCGCAACACACTCTGACTTTCTGTAATCCCTATAAGAGAATGGCCCTGACTAAATTAACCTATACGTTTCACAAATCGCTTACCTCACAAAAATCTTCGTTACTCGAACTACTGCAATATAGCGAGCGCCACTACTGCCAGCTAAATAAAAGATTCAAACTACGGAAGGCACTAACTACTGATAGGCATAGTTAGCAAATGAAAGGTTTTTAATAGAGAACAAATAATGTATTTACCTTAACAGTCATAATATATACAGGGTGTTACAAAAAGGTACGGCCAAACTTTCAGGAAATATTCCTCGCACACACAGAAAGAAAATGTGTTATGTGGACATGTGTCCGGAAACGCTTACTTTCCATGTTAGAGCCCATGTTATTACTTCTCTTCAAATCACATTAATCATGGAATGGAAGCACACAGCAACAGAGCGAACCCGCGTGACTTCAAACACTTTGTTAAGGGATATGTTCAAAATGTTCTCCTTTAGCGAGGATACATGCATCCACCCTCCGTCGCATGGAATCCCTGATACGCTGATGCAGCCCTGGAGAATGGCGTATTGTATCACAGCCATCCACAATACGAGTACGAAGAGTCTCTATATTTGGTACCTGGGTTGCGTAGACAAGACCTTTCAAATGCCCCCATAAATGAAGGTCAAGAGGGTTGACGTCAGGAGAGCGTGGAGGCCATGGAATTGGTCCGCCTCTACCAATCCATCGGTCACCGAATCTGTTGTTGAGAAGCGTACGAACACTTCGACTGAAATGTGCAGGAGATCCATCGTGCATGAACCACATGTTGTGTCGTACTTGTAAAGGCACATGTTCTAGCAGCACAGGTAGAGTATCCCGCATGAAATCATGATACCGTGCTCCATTGAGCGTAGGTGGAAGAAACTAAAATGAGCTCTAACATGGAAATTAAGCGTTTCCGGGCACATGTCCACATAACATCTGTTCTTTATTTGTGTGCGAGGAATGTTTCCTGAAAGTTTGGCCGTACCTTTTTGTAACACCGTGTATAGCAGTTCATGACATCCATTCTTACAAATGTACTGTTTCTGATGGACACACCTCCAGATTATCCATTCTCAAAAATCCACCATCTCACTTCCCCACATCCACCACTGCTGGCGGCTCGCCTCCAACTGCGCAACGCTACGTGCTGTTAACATCCAGCTGCCCAACACTAGAATGGCAGACAACAATGCAAACTAGCCACAGACTGCACACAGCACAGCCAGTGATTTTCCTACAGAGCGCTACGTGGCGTTACCAATAAGAAATCCTAAATAGCCTACTTACAAGGTGTTCTTTTACAAATTTCCAGAGTCAAAGTTCACATGGATTCAGATCAGGCGATCTTGCAGGGCATGCATCTGGAAAACCTTCGGATACACACGTTCATTGATGCTGCATTAGGCTGATCTTACACTGGGCGAGTGACGTGAGGTGTTGACCCATCTGCCTTGAGTCCACTGATTTCCACAAATTTCCGCTCTTCCATGCAGGACAAGGGGCGTGTCGATAACGTGCAGACGTCGCGGTGCACCTGACAGATACTCTAAGTCTATACTCTTCAAAGGAGGACAGACGGCAAATACAGTTACTTTTTGTGCACAGCACGCCGTTTACCAGTACACTAAATTCGACAGTTGTGTGTATTCACCGCAGACTACATGGCAAAATGTGAAGCCAGAGAGAAAATTAGATTTCGGTTGCTGCATCGTATGGATCTTTTACGGGTATCAATGTAAAATAGACAGCTAAACTTTCCGTAGTGCTAACAATGTGATGGGAAATTCCATCAACACAACTCGACGACAGCCACTTTCTGGAGCACGTGCTGCATGGTAATTTACAGCAACAACAGACTCGTCAATAAACTCCACTGTGATGGGACACCCTCCTGTTACAGGTGTAGCAGCAAGCTTACCAGACAGAAATCGTGGTCGCTGGCTTGAAGAACATGTAAGCATCATACCGACAGATCACACAGTCCGCTGATTGTACTGCAATAAATGCACAGCGAGTGGTCATGAGATGAACTCGAGGGCGGGTTACGTAAGAATAAAGCCTTGCAGGATGAAAATGGCTCTGAACACTATGCGACCTAACTTCTGAGGTCATCAGTCGCCTATAACGTAGAACTAATTAAACCTAACTAACCTAAGGACATCACACACATCAGTGCCCGAGGCAGGATTCGAACCTGCGACCGCAGCGATCGCTCGGTTCCAGACTGTAGCGCCTAGAACCGCACGGCCACACCGGCCGGTCTTGCAGAATGACTTCATCATGACCTGATGCATCATACTCTGACAAGGCTGTCATTTTATACTAGATGCAGGAAGAAATAAAAGCGGTGTACACACGCTTACGTATTCCACTTTACCAATATGTAGGTACTCAACTACATCTAAATTGGCATGATTACTCTGCAATTCAAAATTACGTGCCTGGCAGATAGGCCATAGAACACCTTCAAGCTAATTTCCTACCATTTCACTCTCGAACAGCGCGCAGGGAGAAATGAACACTACAGTCTTTCCATGCGAACTCTGGTTTCTCTTATTTTATTTTGATATAACTTTCTTCCATGTACGCAGGCGTCAACAAAATATTTTCACACTCTGATGGAAAACTGGTGATCAAATTTCATATGAAAATCCTGCCGCAACGAAGAAGGTTTCTGTTACAACAATATCCACCCCAAATCGCATATCATAATCGTGGCACTCTCTCACCTATTTTACGATAATACAGAATGAACTGCCCTTCTCTGACCTTTTTCGGTCTCCTCCATCAGCACTATCTGATGCCAATCCCACACATCGCAGCAGTATTCCGCAACAGGGAGAACAATCGTAGTGTAAACAATCTCTCTAATAGACCCGTTGCATTTTTAAGTTTTTTACCAATAAATCGCAGTCTTTTATGTGCTTTCCGCACAACATTCTATATGATCGTTTCAATTTAAGTTATTCGTAATTGTAACCCCTAAAAATTTAGTTCAGTTTATAGCTTTCAGATTCGTGTGATTTATCGTGTAACCGAAATTCAGCAGATTCTTTTCAGTACCCACATGGATGACTTCACACTTTTCATTATTTACAGTTATTTGGCACTTCTCCACCGCACTATACATCTACCTTGAATAAGGCATTTTGCAACTGGTTTTGGTCATCTGATGACATTTCAAGGCGTAAAATGACAACGTCATCTGCAATCAATCAAAGAGGGCTGCATAGATTGACTCCTAAATAGTTCATGTTGATCAGGAACAATAGAAGTCCTACAACGCTTCTTTGGGGGACACTAGATACTACTTCTGATTTACTCGATGACTTTCCGTCAGTTCTAGGGATCAGCGGTCAGCTACAAAGGAATATTTACTTTGTTAGAGGCGCTGTCGTGCACGAACAGTTAGTCCATATATATGGACACTCAATGCGTTCATTACGATTAGTTAAGAAAAAGGAATTATATTATTAGCTGGTAATGAAAGAGCGGAGTCGCAATCACTTCAGCAGTTTTTCATTCGAATCCACATCCACAGAGGTACATGGCTTTTTAAGCCGTACAATCATTGAACACAAGCAACCGTCATAAACAATAACTCAAACTAATAACCATAGTGTGGGAGAGAAAGACGGTGATGATGAAATGATCATTACATGTCACTTCGTCAGAACTGTTAACGGTGAAATGACGTCGGTTAAAGAAACGTGTGAGATATGGCATTGCACAGGGATCGCGGTGTCACGCCAATGTCAACCACGTGAATCATTACCGCAGGCATTACCGAGTGTTCGCTGCAATTCACTACGGCGTATGTGTGGCGCTCCTAGAGTCGACGCCCCCTCCTCAACACAGCAGCACGCTCACACTGAGGGCAACATGGAACCGAGCTGGGGAAAGTTATGAATCATCCTTGCTTTACCGTTATACAAATGAACCTGCTCTGTGTCGCTAATGATTCCAGCGTTAATGGGAATCTTCGCTCAGAGGTTGCTTAACGTGTACAGTATGATTAGTAGCACTTTACACTTAAGCATAGCCCAGATCACAATCATGTATAGTACCTCACCCAAGTAACTAGTCGTGCCTGGAGGTCATCATCACAGTCAACACGGTTTATAATGTTACGCTATAAAGTATCCTCTGTGCGATACAAATACAGTACTCAAGTGAGTACTTTATTATGGTACTTCATCCTGCAAAAGTAATAATTTAACACATATTAAATCTGTTGATAGCCATTGGCTGAAAATGAAACTTACGGGGGCTACACGAAGCAGTTGCTATTTAGACTGCACATTATAATCAAACCCTGACAAAAATAATCATGCACGATGTAATTATGTATGGTTCTCGGAATATACCCGGCAGACGTTATTGTGAAACAGAATACTGCTATATATTGGATAAAAATTATGTACATCGGAAATGATCAAATATTGACTAGTGTTAGGATAAACTACTGGTAAAGAAACTTCAGTATGGCTACATGGCAGAGTCATTGTGACAGCTCTAATATAGATTCATGAGTTCAGTCTCTCTTTCAAGTTTTCTTCACATCCAGGAGAAGTAAAAAATCATCTATGTCAGTCCCAGTCATGACATGACGAAGAGACGTCAGAACACATCGCCTTCCGCTGTGCATCATTTGACAACTTTAGAGAGAACATTCCGTTAGCATAAGCTCTGCACATGGCTATAACAGACCCCCCGAAATATTGCATATGATTGACGACTTCGCAAATAAATTTTGAAACGGACTGTTACACGTGTCGCCGTGGACTTCCCGTGGTGCCGCGGCTGGAGAGAAGTGGGAGTGCAACGCAGTGAATGTAAAGCGACCAGTAGCGGTAATATGAGAGTGAAAATCGTACCGTCATGGACGGGTCGACAGTAAACCGCATTTCAGTCTCAGGTGAAACACTTCGATTCAGGTAAACATATTTCTCTTATACTTTAATAGCAATAGCTATAATACATTTTCTGAGCAAATTTCAGTTGCTAATTGTACAACGGAGCAAAAGTACTAACAGGAACCCTGTGAGGAGCTAAAGTCTCAAGCTGTTCAGAGCCAAACTCACTTCTGCAAGACCATATAAGAGTAGAAACAACAATAAAGTTCAGGCGAATTAATCTTAGTGTGTGCCGCCCGGGGTGGTCGAGCCGTTCTAGGCGCTACAGTCTAGAACCGCGCGACCGCTACGGTCGCAGGTTCGAATCCTGCCTCGGACATGGATGTGTGTGATGTACTTAGGTTAGTTAGGTTTAAGTAGTTCTACGTTCAAGGGGACAGATGACATCAGATGTCTGTCATAGTCCCATAGTGCTCAGAGCCATTCGAACCATTTTTAGAGTGTGGTCTCGACGTAAATTCCAGGACCATCATTCCCACTTGCTACGGCAGAGACTTAAACCGTATATCTTGCTGATTTTAGTTACTTATTTTCACTTACTATGCTTCAGTTGTATGTACTCAAATTTTATGCATAGCATACAATTGTTAGATTAAGTAGTAATAGGCTCCTAAAAACACTGACAGAACCGTAATTTTCTCAGTATTATTGTAGTAACAAAAAGGACAATCTATGAAATATCGCTATATCGATATTTTCATAATAACATCGATATACATTGAACATATTCTACCCTCGAAACATCTATACTAAAATGACGATGTCGAGTGCCGGGAATTTTATATTATACATTTTGTTTACAGTTTTCGATAAATAATTGCACTTTTACTCTCATTTTGTCAAGGTGTCTTACTACTTTTTGAGCTTCCATCACGTCAATTATTTCTCCTGGACTGTGTGAAGCAAGTATAGGTGGAACAAAAGAAGGAATCCGATTACACTGGCGTTGGCGGTGTGAATGGAATGACAAGACTTCCGATTTACAGAAATAGCATCCAGTTGCATTAAGAAACAAGTAGGTGTTTGAAATTTCGTCAGAAGATCCCGCCGCAACAAGAAATGCCTTTGTTTTTTTGATCTCAACCATACAACCTGTGTCACGTCCGTAACACTCCCTTCCATATTTGTCGATACTACAAAACGTCCTGCCTTCTTTGAGATTTCTCGATGTACTCTGATAACCCTGTCTGGCAAAGATCCCGCGCTAGGGCGGTTGATAAAATATCGATATTTTTAACGCAACTGCGGTGCTGTTTCTTCACTCATAGTTGCTGAAAATCGTGAACAAAAATCTAAATAACAAGATTGGTCTTCCTGATGGACGGGGACGTGCCAGGGGAAACGCTGACACAACGGGCGCTCGTCGATACGAACAGAAACGCTTCGCTTCACCACCCTATTTAGACACCACAACTGCTAGGTAGTTGACGTTTGTAGAAATAAAAATAAAAAGAACAACGAATTCGAGAGGAAGTGTTCCAGACAAATCCGATACGTGACGAAACCGAAAGACGGACCAATCGGATACCTTTTATTTGGCCACTTAAATACAGTTACCGCTTTTAGCAGAGCTTTTATCGTGAAGCGTGAACGTGCATCGTTTTTCTTTCAGTTCTTGCTCTAAGGGGACAGACAGGCTGCTAGCTTGTGGATGTAAAGAATATCTTATAATAAATTAATATTTAAATACTCAGCCCTAGAGTAGGCTCTGTATTAACAATGTGCATCCGGTATTATTAATATTCCGATACATCGATACTCCGATGTATCGACACCTTTTTTCGATATATAGAGAAACAGTAAGGACACCTTTTTAAATATCAATATACCGTATTCCCAATATTTTTAAAAACATCGACGGTCCTGCTATCAGGCAACGCAGTATTCACAAATTGTGAATGAATCATTTCATTACTGTAATTATGACTGCTATTTGCCGCGTTCGTCGTAATATCTAGAGAGCTGGCCATAATGTTCATTCAGCAAGCAGATAAATAAATAATACAATTATTCGTAGTGTGAGTCCTGTGTTGGCAGAGCACAGAATCTTGTAACCTGACATTCGATGTCAATCAATGTGGAAACCATGTTACAATATTTTATTCACGCGATTTTACAGAATATTAACTTGGTCGATAGTTACAGCATTGTTATATTCCAGTAGTATATTCCAGTTACGTCTTCCATAGGGAAACCTAACATCAATAACAGTCTGGCATTCCCCCGACTTCAGTGAAAATTAATCTCCTTGGAGGCATGTCATTTATCTTCCTTGCTCTTCGTGCCGCCTGCAGGACGTACAGCGTATTTACTACGTGGATAAGAGCGGAGGCCTTTCCATGATAAATTATCTTACGTACAAGATGTTTCCTGCTTCTTGTAAATAAAATTCTGTTAACACTGTTTGCGAAAAATTCCAGATGCTTCTTAGAGCAAAGTTGCACAATTATTTTACTTGTATTTGAAATATCAATTAGCAGCTAGTTGGTAGTAATGGTTCTGTATGGAATGAATGTAAGAGAAAGGTAGTGTATTGATTCATACATTCATTGTGGTCGTCTCTAATGGCGCAGTTAGAAACAGCTGCTGTATCTGTACTATGAAGGAAGAAATTTTAGAGGTCAACGATCTGTAAAGGTCATCGAACGCGGAGCCTAATCGCTTTAAGGGAACCGCCGGAGACCATAACCGGGTTGTCCCGTCGGGGTTTGAAACCTGGGTTTTCAAAGTGCGAGTCTATTGCCTTACCAGTGTGCCCCTCGGTTGCTGATGCTTTAAATGAGATACTGATTTTACTGACAGTTGACTCTATTATCAGAAGAGTTGTAATGTCTCTTGCAGCGGTCTCTCCACGATATTTTCAGAAATTTTATAAATTATATTACTCAGTACATATCTCGAAATATCTCTTCTTATCTTACCGATTATCAATGCAAAGTAGTTTCAAGCCCAATTATTCCTTGGAGCGTCCATTTACTCCATGGAATAGCTTCTCTGCTATCTATGTTTTCTCTTAGGAAAAAGAATAGGGGACTTCTTGCCGATTAGTCGTGAAAGAAGGATGTATATGTATGTATTGTTGAGCTAGTCGCCATCTTGATGAGATTCTGTATGAGAAGGAATTTAATACATGAACTAAACTAAAGTAAGTGTGTTCGCGTATTATTTAACGGATTATTATTATTGACAGTGTCTGCTTACTACGCTGTGTTGCACGGGATCAGTGGGGAACGTCTGATTTACACTGGACGAACCTGCCGTTTTGTATGCTCAAGATATCCAGTTACTTCAAATAAATAGGCTAACACGGTCTTACCAGCAGATCTCCGGTCTTTCCCATGTGATCACCGAAAGTTAATAATTATTACAAATGTTTCCAGGAGATCGACTGACAATTTTCGTCGCACCGAGACTTCGAAATTGCTTCACTGCCTTATGGAATTTAAGTTAAGCTCAATTTAATCAGGATAGAACAGTATTGAACTGTGTGAATGTGATAAGCCTGCTTTGTCAATGAAAATTCCCTTAATATACGCATGTTTTTTACTATCCTTATCAGTGAAGCTAAATCAGGCCGGTGTGAGAGAGGTTCTTTAAATTTTAGAAATATTAAAGAGTAAAAGAGATTAAAGAAAGGATTCTTACTTCATTTCGTTCAAGTGGTTCAAATGGCTCTAATCGCTATGGGACTTAACATCTGAGATCATCAGTCCCCTAGAGTTACAACCACTTAAACCTAACCTAAGAACATCACACACACCCATGACCGAGGCAGGATTCGAACCTGCAAATGTGTTCAAATTTGTGTGAAATCTTATCGGACTTAACTGTTAAGATCATCAGTCCCTAATCTTACACACTACTTAACCTAAATTATCGTAAGGACAAACACACACACCCTTGCCCGAGGGAGGACTCGAACCTCCGCCGGGATCAGCCGCACAGTCCATGACTTCAGCGCCTTAGACCGCTTGGCTAATCCCTCGCAGCTAGAACCTGCAACCGTAGCAACAGCGCGGATCTGGACTGAAGCGCCTTGAACCACTCGGCTGCAGCGGCCGGCTTCATTTCCTCTGATGGATGTCTTATTCACGGACTGAAACGTATTTGTTAATAGTGAATAAATAATCCTGCCATGGTGAATTACACTGGTGTCCTGAATTAAAGCAACAAACAGAAACTTTGCAATGTTACTTTTATTTTGACATAAAACAGTACAAACAGGTGATAAAAAGTGGAAACAATGTAAAGAATATAGAACTTAAGCGACTGCAACATGCAGAACACTACACTTACAGATTTGCACACACATTCGGACAAATGGTTGATGATCTAACTATGGAGTGTAACCGCCTCTGGTAGCAATAGAGGCTTGACAGCGACGGAGCATGCTTAGAATAACGTGATCAATGTCGTGTTGAGGCAATAACGCCCATTCCACCTGCGGAGCTGCTCGCCGGTCTTGGAGAGCGGTTGATAGATGTTGGCGTGTAGCAACCCGTCTCTCAAGCGCATCCCAGACATGCTCTATGGGATTCAAATCGGGAGAGCGAGCAGGCCATACCGTGCTTGCAGTATCTTCCATTTCCAAGAAAATATCAGCCACTCGTGCTCTATGAGTTCGAGTATTATCGTCCACATCTGGGAGCACAGCATCTCGCAACAACCGTACATGAGGTCCCAAAACCTCGCCACTGTACCTGGCAGCATTTAAACCTTTCCAATTCAACTGTAAAATTTCATGAATATGTGTTCGTGTGGTCAACATAATCCCTGCCTACGCCATTAGCGACTCCCCGCGATATCACTTTGTTTCCACAATGTTCGTGTTTCTTAATCGTGTTCCACATTCCCTTCATATACGAATCCGTCGACAATAGCTCTCCAGACCAAATCGGGGTTCATTCGCAAAAATAACATTGGTGCACTGTTCGACTGTCCAGGTGACATGTTGACGACTCCACTCTAGACGGTCCAGTCTGTGAAGACGATTTAGAGTTCAGAGGATACATACAGCAACTCTCCGACTATAGAAGCATTCTCTACACCGTTTGCCTCGATACAACACCTCCCGTGGATGCTGCGAGGTCAGACGCCAGTTGCCGCACAGTACTAAGGCGGTACCGTCGCGCCCTTACAGCCAAGTAACGGTCCTCTCTTTCTGACGTTACTCATGGTCGGCTCTCCCTGGTCTTAGAGATACACTTTCTGTCTCTATGAACTGTTGCCACATCCTAGAAACAGCGGTTCACGTTGAGCTCTCGAACCACATGAGTTTCCGACTGTCCTGCTTCAATTCGTTCTATGACCCTCCATCACAGAGAACCTGATAGACGTCCTCTCTTTATCATACTGGACCACCTGTGTACACAGCGATGGCAGGTGTGGGACTACCCGGCAAACGCTACTCCGTTTGATAGGTGCCCTGCCGTCATCGTTGGCGTGATTTGCCGTTGATCGAAAACCCATTTTTTGTGCGGAACACGACCATACAGATATCTTCTGACAATTTATATGATTATATCCTGAATCAGACACAGGCCGGGGAAACAATGGTTTGTTGCTTTAATTTTGGACGCCAGTATATTTGAAACGTATCTGGAAATGGGGGAACTAAATGAAAGTGAACTATCCTTGCCGTCAAAGTTTAACTAAAACACTACCTATAATTATGATGAAGGTTAGCACAATGGAATTACCAGAGAACCATTCCTTCATATATAAGCATGGCTCATGGGCCGTGCTCAATCCATAATCATATTTGTTTGACAGTAATCAGTACGTATGGTGTAAAACTAAACATAATAAAGGTCTTCGTTAAAAAATGATACAATGGAGATGAAGCATTAACTTGCATCAGTTACACGTAATAAAAACCCGATTTGCCGCGAGGTACTGGGAAACACAGTACAAAAGTGTGACTAGTTCCAAGGGTCGCGACCGAATCGACTGTAAACGATGTGGCAGAAGTAATTGGTTTACCCATGACACAGGGAGAACTGATAGTCAGACGTGGACAAGGACTAATACGTGCACATGGCAAGTTAATGAGCAAGAGGCGATAGCTCGACAGTCACTGTAATAAGCATCTGATCCCGAATTGCGAAAGAATTTAAGTAACTAAAATTCGTCATTCGGCTTTGAGTAACATTCAACGTTATCGTCACGTTCTTAAAATTCAGACGGTACCAGTGTCGGTTATATTCAACCACGAAAGCGAGAACACTTGGCAGCCTTTGTAGTTCTACAGCCGGAACCTAACCATCACGAAAATCTCTGCGCCATTTAGTAGTCAGCTTCTCGCCAAAGATGGAGTCTCACTCTGTATTTCGCCTGCATCAGACCCTGAATCTTTTCTTCGGAAGCCACGAGCCTCCAATGTCCTTTGCACCATTACCGAAAACGGGATGTCTACTTAACTTTCGCCTCTCTAATTCGGGTGTCGCACCACAAACAGAGACAGCCAAAACCATCGTAAGCCGACCAGGCCCTGTGGTAATTATTTGAACAATCGCAGAGAGAAAAACTCTTGTCGCCGCGCGGAGTGGCCGCGCGGTTCGAAGCGCTTTGTAACGGTCTGCGCGGCCCCTCCCGCCGGAGGTTCGAGTCCTCCCTCGGGCATGGGTGTGTGTGTGTGTATGTGTGTGTAGTTCTTAGTATAAGTTAGTTTAAATAGTGTGCAAGTCTAGGGACCGATGACCTCAGCAGTTTGGTCCCTTAGAAATTCACACACATTTGAACATTTTGAAAAACTGTTGTCAGGAATCACCTCCTTTCTTTCTGATGAGTGCCAGGGTAGTCTACGGTCAAACACTAGCTGCCAATAATAGCTCTAGTCTCGTTGTTAGCCTACGAGACAAAAGGAAACCCTCTTTGCTCTCCTATTCGGAATATTTGCAAAATATCTCAACAAGATCTCGAAAAAGTGCGGGAATTCGCATTATTCACAAGCGAGGTGGCGTCGGTGGAACCTCACCGTTAATGAGAAGGCTGACCTATCCTGCCCGTTCCGGTGAAATTTTAGAGTGACCGACTCCTGACTTGTCTGAAAAGAGTACGGAAGCTACCGGTCGACATACTGTCGCCTGTATACATTTTATATTCGGGGATTCTATTGTCTGAGCAACACACAAGCCGCTCGGTCCAGAAAACGCAGACGATAATCGTGATTTTTCTAAAATGTCATTTTCTTCTTCTTTCCATGTTATGAGGAGCATTGAATTACACACAGTGTCTCAAACATTTTACGTGAAACTGAAACAGTTGATAGTGGACCCAGAACCAATAATACTGAGATTTGGAACCAATGTTCGGAAACGTATTTTCATTGTGTTATGGAAATACGCAGCGTACACCGTTTAAGAATAACACAGCTCATGATAATTATTAAAGGCGATGAACGCCAGTGTCAGTGGATGTACGCCATCAGAGTATGTAGCTCTGCCGTACTCTCTAAGACATCTATGGTCTTTATTGTAACAAGGGACAGGCATCTTAGACCGTATCAAGCAGGTCTTCATCCGTTTCTACGGGGAATTCATACACCAACGACTTGACCTAACTCGAGAGGAAAAGGCCCAGAGTTATGAGATCTGGCGACTGCTCTGGCCATGGGGTAAGACCTACCTCTCCAATCCAACGATGAGGCTATCTGTTGTTCTGGAGCCTGCGGAAATTAACATCGAAGTGGACCGGTGCACCCTCTTGTGGAAACATCCTTTTGCGGACAATAGCGGGTACACTCTCAAAGATCTGTGGCAAAGCACCTCGCAGGAATATCAGGCAACGAGGACCAGTAAAACTGAGAGGCTGAAAATAAGGTCCAATTATGTGGTCTTGGTCAAAATTGACAGAGAATCGTTGCTGGTGGCCACCGATGTGGGTAGCGTGGGGATTGTCCTCACTCCAGACGTGTCTGTTGCGGCTGTTGAAAACACCAGCGCGGGTTAACGTGGCCTTAACCGTGAACCATACAACATGCACGAAATTTGACACTACGGCACTTCGGTGGATATGCCATTGACAGAAGTAAATGCCAGGCTTTAAATCAGATGGTCTTAGTGCTTGCACACGTTCCTTATGGCAGACGAGTAATGGCTGTTCCAACTGTTATTTCGACACTGTATCCTTGGAAGTGTGCGTTTCACGGGCAAGTTGACTAATTCTTATTGCTGGATGATCGGCCACACGATCAAATAACATCTCCTCAAAGTCTGGTGCTCAGACATATCTTTGGCGGGAACCTTGGCCGGCACTCTGTGGCGTGAAGTATCCAGTCTCTCGTAGGTTGGTATGTACGAACATAAATTTCCTCTAGTCCGGTTGATGCGTAATGGAAGGTGTTCTCTGTACATTCGTGCTGTTTTACGGGCACTTCGTCCTGCCACATCACACATTAAATGATTGTCTGCCAGCTCTCATAACGAATAACGTTCCATATTTGACTACCAGGTGTAAGGGTATGAAATGAGCGTTAAGATACGTATGTGTCGATAGGGAACATTTATTGTGAACGAGCCTTAATTTTTTGTTTGTTTGGTTGGTATGTCATCTGTCAAAGATGTTGAGTGTACATCAAGTCATGGAACAAACAACATCATATGTTTTCATCGTGTTAACAATGACTAGTTTGGTACCAGAAAGTGATGATTTGCGGATAGCATTAGTTTTTTGTTTTCATTTGAAAAAAAGTGCTGCAGAGTCGCATCGAATGCTTTTCGAGGCATATAGTGATCATGCTCTATCCGAAGCAACAAGTAAAAGATGGTTTCAACGGTTCAGAAATAATGATTTTGATGTAAAAATGGCGTGGAAGAGCACCAAAAAAGTTTGAGTACTCCGAATTGCAAGCGGTATTGGATGAAGATGGTACTTTGAGTCAGAAGCAAATGGCAGCAATGCTAAATGTTGCACAACAAACAATTTCTTACCGTTTGAAAGCTATGGGAAAGATCCAAAAGTGTGGAAAATGGGTGCCACATGAATTGAATGAAAGACAGATGGAAAACCGAAAAACCATTTGTCAAATTTTGCTTCAAAGACATGAAAGAAAATAAATTTTGCATCGAATTGTTACTGGCGATGAAAAATGGATTTGTTTTAAGAATCCTAAACGGGAAAAATCATGGGTTAATCTGGGACAACTATCAACATTGACTGCAAAACCAGATCGATTCGGCAAGAAGACAGTGCTCTGTGTTTGGTGGGATCAGAAAGGTGTGGTGTATCATGAGCTTCTAAAACCCGGTGAAAATGTGAATACTAATCGCTACAGACAACAAAAGATCAATTTGAACTGTGCATTGATCGAAAAAAGACCAGAATGCGCCAGAAGACATGGCAAAGTAATTTTTTTACACGACAATGCACCTGCACACAGAGCGAAACTGGTTCAGGACACAATCAAAACACTTGTCTGGGAGCTGCTACCCCACCCGCCGACTACCATTTGTTTTCATCAATGGACACGCATTGGCTAAGGAACACTTCGATTCCTACGAAGAAGTCGAAAATTGGGTTTCTGATTGGTTTGCTTCAAAAGACGAACATTTCTTTTGGCGTGGTGTCCACAAATTGCCAGAAAGGTGGTCAAATGTATAGAAAGGAATGGTCACTATTTAGAATAAAATGTTTCTACTTTTAAATTCAAAATTTGTGTTTCATTTTCACAAAAATACGCTCATTTCATACCGTCACAGCTGGTGCACCATCATGCACTGTACAAAGTAACATACCTCACAATGGTTACATCACAAACTCTCTGATGCAGTAGCCGTTTGACGTCAGGGATAGCGTTATGCGTGCAACACAAGTTAACTCACCAGTGAAATTCATGTGGTCGTGAAATGGTACGTGTGCTATGAGCTAAGTTATGTACAGTTTGTCTGTCTGGTGTTCATCAGCGTAAGCTGTCTATCACCGCAGAATTTTTTTTTTTTAGTCTACAACAGACTCCCCGGAGCGTAGCCAGAGTGTGGGAGAAACGAATGCACAGTTGCCATGGATGCAATGAGACTGGCAGTCGTCGCTTTGAATTATTACAGTGAGCTACACTGTTGACAAGCTGTGTAGACTGTCTTAGTGCATAACGCGATAAATATTAATTTCTGACCATTCGTTTTCTAGCTCAATATAATCGGTTTTTGATCCAATGTCACCTGTTTCAGTTTGCCCCAAAAGGTTTGAGGCACCCTGTATACATATAAATGCTAATGAAAAAATACTTAACTTCTAGGCAGATTAAATTACTTTTACTCTGCTTGTGCGTACATTTAAATAAATAACAGAAATTAATTTTAAAGGACTTCTCATCATCGTAGGGGATGTCACACTCAAAGTAAAAATAGTGACCCATACACCAGCATCTTTCTGTGTTTCTCTTTATTAATTCATCGCTTGGTTATCCACTTTTGGAATGAATTTTAATTAGTGTGGGAAAGAAATAAAGAGTGGGGGATCATATCAATATTTATGAATTATGAAAACTTAAATCACAGAATGACACTTCCTTCGGAGAGGCTGGTAACATTCGCAAACAGCTAGAGAATTGCTAGAGCAAATCAACAGCCAAGAAAAATATGAGAACGATCAGAGAGATTTAGCTCGTCACAGTTTTTCCATTTTGTCACTTAGCATTTTGTAAGAGTTTTGTTTTGAATAATATGCAACTTATCGAAAAATACGGTAATTTTAGCGTCTACAGTTCCTTTATGCTCCAAATTTAAACAAAATCTTCCCCAGTATAGCAGCAAGGTATTAGATGCTGCTTTCCTTATTCTGTTTGCTAGAGCAATGTGTACTCCACTCTTGGTGGTGGATGATACTCCGTACCAAAGACATGCCTACTGCTCATATCTAGTCCTGCAGTTCCCTGAATTTCAACAGTGCCATGTGGCAAACTAACTTCAGTTTTGTGCCGTTTCTAAAACACCTTTAATGAGAATTACGAAATGTTTTCTGTGTCATGGCTATCGATGGATCACGTTATTCACTCTTGCCCTATCCAAGCTGTAGCTAAAGGGATTTAAAGCAACGATGGAGAAATTAATTCATAGCTCAGCAAGATTGTAACCGTCTCGTCATCGATATAGCATGATATTCGGAGAAAATGAAGGGTTAGAGGAGAAAGGAAGTGTGTTATTTTTCCTTTTTAAGGAATAGAGAGAGAGAAAGAGAGAGAGAGAGAGAGAGAGAGAGAGAGAGAGAGAGAGAGAGTGAGAGAGAGAGAGTTTGTGCGTGTTCGCGTGAGACACTGAGAAGCTGCAGAAACTTACGGAATGCATTAAATTTTGCCTGCTACATAGCATTCGTATTATATAGCAGTTTTTGTGAGCGAATTGCTTCGCGATCGATTGTCATTAATCTGCATTTGATGATGAGTGGGTACTCAGCAAACAAGGATGTTGTAAACGTTCGCTATGACATGATAAGAGGTAACTTTTCGATTAATATCTGTGACAATCACAGAGAAAATCCATGAGTGTCAAAGCATTCGATTTGCTACTGTTGTGACACACAAATTAGGGCTCCAAATTGTAATTTAATCTTTGGTGCGGTGTTAATTAGGAGATCAAACCGTTTGATTTGAATATGCTATTGTCTTTCACGCAGCTTAAGTCCGTTTTTAAACGCTGAATACATGTCTCGCAAACATTACTAACTGACATTTTCCTTTTGCTTACGGTCACTATGTTCCATGGTCAGTTTAAGATGTGTAGATAGAACTAAATCTGATGATTCCATGACAATCTAAACACGTTATTGATTTGAATGAACAATTCCGAAACAGAAAATTGGTGTTTATTGCATATCTATCTGTCATACAGAGGGAATGTTTCAGTAAACGTAACTGCAGATAAATTCAGTCCTTCGGTGTGCATCATTATATCGTGATTTCCACATTATTAGTTCATGGGTCTAACGTATTACCATCTCCAGAGGCATCATTCCAAATTCAGTATTATTTATTTACACGAAAATCTAACGTTTTAACGCCATTGAAGTCGTATAGAAAATGACTTATTATCTATGAACATTGTAACAGCAACAAAAATCAGAAGGAATTATTGCTTCACAGAATCTATTTTTTATCTTGTAACGTAGGAAATATGTGACTGTCTTCATTAAATATAAGATGTTACAAATCGTGGTAATCCAAAAATATTTCGAAGGAAATGTCCCAATACGTTAATCGCACTACCAAAGGACATCTGCTAATACGCGAGAAAGTAACACAGTAATGCTCATAAATTCTGGTCGACAGAAAGAATAAGTGTAATCTCGTACGGATATGCAGCTGAATTACTATGGTAATAATAAGAGCAGTAAGTATGTCTTTATAAGAGCACTATCATCTTTAGACCACGTCAGGGTTCTCCAAAAACCGCTGCCTGCCGCAATCCTTTCGATATGTTTCCTGTTTGGAGTGACGGATGTACATTTATCTGAATATTTAACTAAAGAGCACCTCATTTAGTGAGAATAGGTTAACTGACTCGGCCGTAGATCTTCTTACAGAGATGATAACTGGGAACCTGTGGCACCACTTCATTTAATTACGTAATTGCTGACAGACCGCGATTTGTAAACCATATAAAAGTCAGGCAAGTATTTTCGATAACTTAATTGTCTATACAAATTCTCCCTACTGTCCTCCAAGTTTTCTTCTGAATTAATATTTAAAAAATGTAGTTGGAGGGTCTCTTATCAACACGAAAGACGAGAAAAATCTAGTACTAAACAAAGAATGTATGACGACAGTGATTAACTTCCTCGTAATCTGCCATCAGGTAACTCAAAATGTATAGAAAGTACCAAAAATTGCAGTAAATAAAATTCGTTCCTTACTTCAACAAATCAAAGAGGACTTCCATTTGAAATTTTCTGTAAACCTTCCTGTAACTTCCAAGCTAGAAAATACCTAAATACACCCTTCTATAAAATTACGCTACTGGCCTTTAAAATTGCTGCACCAAGAAGTAATGCAGATGATAAACCGGTATTCATTGGACAAATATATTATACTAGAACTGACATGTGATTACATTTTCACGCAATTTGGGTGCATAGATCCTGAGAAATCAGTACCCAGAACGACCACCTGTGGCCGTAATAACGGCGTTGATACGCTAGGGGCATTGACTCAAACAGAGCTTGGATGGCGTGAACAGGTACAGCTGCCCATGCAGCTTCAACACGATACCGCAGTTCATCAAGAGTAGTGACTGGCGTATTGTGAAGAGCCAGTTGCTTGGCCACCATTGACCAGACGTTTTCAGTTGGTGAGAGATCTGGAAAATGTGCTGGCCAGGGCAACAGTCGAACATGTTCTGTATCCATAAAGGCCCGTACAGGACCTGAAACACGCGGTCGTACGTTATCCTGCTGAAATGTACGGTTTGGCAGGGATCGAATGAAGGGTAGAGCCGCGGGTCGTAACGCATCTCAAATGTAGCGTCCACTGTTCAAAGTGCCGTCAATGCGAACAAGAGGTGACCACATACCACCCCATACCATCACGCCGGGTGATACGCCAGTATGGAGATGACGAATACACCCTTCCAATGTGCGTTCACCACGATGTTACGAAACACGGATACGACCATCATGATGCTGTAAACAGAACCTGGATTCATCCGAAAAAATGACGTTTTGCCATTCGTGTAACCAGGTTCGTCGTTGAGTACACCATCACAGGCGTTCCTGTCTGTGATGCAGCGTCAAGGGTAACCGCAGCCATGGTCTCCGAGCTGATAGTTCATGCTGCTGCAAACGTCGTCGAACTGTTCGTGCAGATGGTTGTCGTCTTGCAAACGTCCCCATCTGTTGACTCAGGGATCGATACGTGGCTGCACCACCCGTAACAGCCATGCGGATAAGATTCCTGTCATCTCGACTACTAGTGATACGAGGCTGTTGGGATCCAAGACTGCGTTCCGTATTAACCTCCTGAACCCACCATTTCCATATTCTGCTAATAGTCATTGGATATCCTCGAACGCGAGCAGTAATGTCGCGATGCGATAGGCTACAATCCAACCTTTATCAAAGTCGGAACCGTGATCTTAAGCATTTCTCCTCCTTACACGAGGCATTACGACAACGTTTCACCAGGCAATGCCGGTCAACTGCTGTTTGAGTATGAGAAATCGGCTGCAAACTTTCCTCATGTCAGCACGTTGTAGATGTTGCCACCGCCGCCAACCTTGTGTGAATGCTCTGAAAAGCTAACCATTTGCATATCAGAGCGTCGTCTTCCTGTCGGTTAAATTTCGCTTCTGTAGCGCGTCATCTTCGTGGCGTAGCAATTTTAATGGCCAGTAGTGTGGTATCTGTAATATTAAGGAATCTGCTCGATGATCTGAGGCAACATGTAGCTGCACAGAAACAAATATGGCCAAATTGCGATCAAAATATAACTCTTATTCATGCTGTGGCAGTCTGGGCACGCTGGGAATAAGTCAGTGGCAATGACGGACTGCGGGATCCAGGGTCAACACTGTTAACAATTACAATCAAACTTACTGATTTTGTTACACGTCGTAGCTAAACAGACTAGCCCCTCCTCGCTGATACTGGCTGGAGCTATCGTACGCGCAGCGGCTTCTGGCTGGGGCCGCCGGGCCGGTACCTCGCAGTGATAACGCTTGCAGTCACTGTAGGCCACAAGTGTTCGCGTCGGCAGCTCGTATTGTGCTGCGATGGCACCCCACTCTGGAGACGGCCCATCAGCGCCACGCGCTGCCGACGTGGTAACTTGTGGAGTTTGCTGCGTGCCACTTCCCTTGTCGTCGCGTTGCCCTAGGTCGTGTCACCGAGAGGAAACGCGAAAACGGCTCACAGTGGGGCCCAGTCCCCAAAACGTGGCCACAACCCTGAAAAATGAATTTTCGATTCTGTGAATTTGCAGTGGTGGGTTGGGTAGAGGAAGGATTGGTGGATCTCACCGCAGAAGGATACCTTCGACAACTGTCGAATTAGGTCAGTTCAAAGGCGACCACCGTCGAGAGGAAACCCGTCGCAGTGACAACTAAGCAAATTTATGCTAGATTAGTAGGTGGGTATATACGTTGTGAAGTGAAGGAAAGACGGCCACTGTGGCCGAGCCGTTCTAGGCGCTTCAGTCTGGAAACGCGCGACTGCTACGGTCGCAGTTTCGAATCCTTCCTCGGGCATGGATGTGTGAAATGTCCTTAGGTTAGTTAAGTTTAAGTAGTTCTAAGTTCTAGGGGTCTGATGACCTCGGATGTTAAGTCCATAGTGCTCACAGCCATTGAAGAAAATCAGTTCTACAAAATTTAAACGAATACTACCGGTATGATGAAACTAGTCATACAGTAATGCAGTCTAAATCTCATGGCTATCCAATTTATACCGTACCTTTTTCGATGCTTGTACAAGACTACCATGATTTTCCGAACTTCCATTTTCAACGGGGACAAAAGTAGCATATACCGCAATATACCGTGGAATTACAACTCCCAGATTATAAAATGATCAATTATCGTATGCAATTGAAAGCAATGGATTGCCTTGTACAATGAATGTTTCAGAAATATTCAAATGTGTGTGAATTCGCTGCGGGACCGAACTGCTGAGCTCATCGGTCCCTAGACTTACACACTACTCAAACCAGCTTATGCTAAGAACAACACGCTCATCCATCTCCGAGGGAGGACTCTGACCTCCGGTGGTAGGGGCGGCGCGGACCGTATTAGCGCCGCGGTCGAGGTAGCACGCGGTGCGTCAATCTTTAGAAGAACGTTTCCCATGCAACACGCTTACAGTATTTTACTATTTGTCCGTACCTACATAATTTTTGGTAATGCTACTGTAATATTCTTGACACAGGCCCGGATGAAGAATTCATGATTTTAGTAGGCAAGGAATATTTAAAATCATTAAACACGTGTTTAGTGATGGCCTAACTGCATTAATCCCTTACATGGAGAAAAAACCTTCCGAGGAAATTCATCGGCCGTTGCACGTACCAGAGGATATGAAAGTGTCTCTCTCCTTATTGATTGGTAAATTGAGAGCAAAGTAGTAAAAGGCTAACGGGACAGAGGGCCCCTTTTTGAAACAAAACAGTGAATAGTTTAATAACCCGTTTCCTCTCCAGCATCTATTTTTAGTGCCAAAATTCAGGCTGATTGTGATCTGCCATCGACTATTAAATGCAGTGGCATTATTTTTGGCGAGTTTGTGTCCTTTAACAAGAGGTCAAAACACAGAAGAACCCAGTCAGCTCGTGAAACTTCTAAGCCACAAGAATTACCTTATGCAACTCAAATGAACCTGCGTTCAGCGGATCAACTGTATATTGCAAAGGTTGTTTATGAGACAACAATGGCAAGTCCTTTAAGAGCGTCCAAGCATTCACAGGCCTTTGAATCGACTGCTACAAGCGAGAAAGCTTTGTCGGCCGGAGCCGCAATTTCACTATGTATTCAATATAAACTCATAAAGAGTCAATATATGGTTCAAATGGCTCGAGCACTATGGGACTTAACATCTAAGGTCATCAGTCCTCTGGAACTTAGAACTACTTCTACCTAACTAACCTGAGGACATCACACACATCCATGCCCGAAGCAGGATTCGAACCTGCGACCGTAGCGGTCGCGTGGTTCCAGTCTGTAGCGCCTAGAACCGCTCGGCCAACCCGGCCGGCCATCCTTTTAGAGTGTTGTTCCTTTTCTTCTTGAGTAAACTTTCGTCTAGTTGTTTTCTTTCTCTCCTGAAATTCTGCCTTCTGAACTGCATTTCTGAAATGCGTTCGAGTTCTATTGTGTCTATTGTAATTCCATCGTTTTTCGTGTCCTTTCCAGTCTCTCTGTAGCTATTGAGTAATGTGAATATCCGCTAGGTTAGTCTGTTGTTATCCGTTCTGAATATTTGTCCAAAAAACTGTAGTCTTCTCTTCCTCATTACATCAGTTAGTTTCTCAGTTTTCAAGTATTGCACTAATTTTGGTCTTAACCTGTATTCACCATTATCGTTAATTTTAGCTTCCAGTATTTTCCCTAAAATTCTTCTTTCGACCTTCTCTAGTTTCTCAAGATCTAAATTTTTCGTTAGTTTATGTGTTTCTGCGGCATACAGAGCTTTAGGTCTGGGCACTGTTTGGTAGTGTCTTAATTTCGTGTTCCAGGACAAGGATTTTTTGTTATAAACGTTTCCGGTCCTATGAAATACTCCATTCTGTGACCTCTAGTTTCTATACATGTCTTTTCTTTTGGATTGTATGTAATCCACTCTCCTAGGTATTTAAAAGGAACTGTTTTGTGTATTGTATTGTAGTCAACTGCAATGTTTTGAGGAGCATCACAGATGTTTGTCACGAACTTTGTTTTTTCAGAGGATATTTGTAGCCCTACTTTGGCTGCCTGTTTTTACACGATTTTGAGAGCTCTCCCTATAATTTTACTTTCGATTTTGTATTTGTAAAATTTGCTTTAATTATTTCAGTTGTTTTAGTATCGAGTCCCAATTCTTTTAAGATATCAAACAGTGTATTTCTGTCAATTGAACCAGAAGTTTTTTAAAATTCGCAATAGTAATTACATATGTCAAGTTCCTGATTTTGCACATTTATGTTATGTGCTTTAAGTTTAATTTGTTCTGCATATGACCTTCCCTCCCTAAATCGAGTCTGATACTATCCTAGCTGTTGACAAATATTTCTTCCACTCTTTTTAAAAGTGCGTTAGACAAGACCTTATTGGTCACTGGTAAGATGGAGATTCAGCTACAAGTGCTACGGTCTGTTTTCTTCCCTTTTTTTGCGCAGTGGATGTATTAGTGCAGATGTCCATTCTGGTGGTAGGCTGTGTGTTGTCCAGATTTCTTTGAATATTTCTGATAGACATTGTATCATGTTGTGACTAGAGATAGCGGTCATCCACTGCAGTCGTAGCCCTTGGGCGGCTTGAGCGAGGCATTTCATTGACAGTTTCTGTCTCCCTGTATCTCCTTTATGTCCGATCAACATCGCTTTGATTCACTCCGAGACCCCTGGAAACTTCCGTTGTTGAGAGCCCTTCCTGGCACAGAGTAACAATTCGGACGCAATCTAACCGCCGTATTGACCGTCTAGCCTTGGTGGAACTACAGACAACACAAGCCGTGTACCTCCTTCCTGGTGGAATGACTGGAACTGATCGGCTGTCGGATTCCATCCGTCTAATAGGCGCTGCTCATGCAAGGTTGTTTACATCTTTTGGCGGGTTTAATGACATCTCTGAACAGTCAGAGGGAGTGTGTCTGTGATACAGTGTCCACAGTCATCGTAAATGTTCAGGAGTGCTATGAACCGGAATGATGCAAAAACTTTTTTTGATGTGTGAAGTATCGCGGGCCTGCAGAGCATCTGTCACTCATTTATGGCTCAGTAGCACTGAAAATCCAGGCAACGAGCTCAGCAAGGTGGGGCTCAGTAAGCCAAAACGGAGAGAACGAAAATGTTTACCCATCAAGTAACAGCGTACGAATGGAGAAAACGCGTATAGTGCATTTGAGTAAATGCCATTGACAGCTGCTCAGGATCTCAGCGTTAGTCGTGCTTTCATCTCTGCGTTACACATTAAAGTACTGCCCGAGAGGTCTATTGCACCACGGCTTTCTACCGGAGGGTTATGTTCGAACATTCATGCACTGGGTCTGGCCCTGTGTGTTTGCCAGTTGAAAAGCATTTACAGACTTTCATAATGGCCAGGGGTGGACATCTTCTGAACAGACATTGTGCTGAAGAGTGACAAATTTATAAATGTTTTGTGTCTGTATTCGTTTCAACAATTAAAGCTACTGTTAGCAACTGACGCTGCAATTACAGGAAGAAAATTGTGTATAATTTTTACTAATTGATATCAGACGTAAAGTAAATTAATGTTTGAATTCCATGTACATATACAACATCTGTTTCTCATTCCTGTAATCACGAAACAACTACACAGCGTGCAAGGAAGTCACAACACTGACAGAATCATGATTGCAGTCTTTTATTTATTTGTTAGTTGACGTCACATATCAGCTGCATCCCAGAGGATACTTCACGCGGTGTTATTTATATTATCAATTTCTATATTGCATTAAAAACGCTTAGACAAGTCGCTGACGTAGTACCAACAACAATCACTTGATAGCAGATCGACAGATCGAACAGAGCACGACATTTCTCGAACTGTGACACAAACTGCTGTCACTTCGAGTCGTGTTCAAACCCCAGACGACGGCCTTCGGCGCATTTGCAATTCATGATCAGGCACTTGGCAGAGTTCCTCCTGGTGATCGCAAGTTACGTGAAAACAAAACAGAAGAACATTTTGTTTAGTTACAAAAGGAACACACTTCTACCATAAAATATAATGAATATTGTTAAAATACGTATCACATAAAATTCGTTTGTTTCTGCAGAAAAAGTGTGTTACAAATGAGTTTGTGACACTACAAACCGAACCCTGGCCATTTCATTTATTTGGTACGGACACTGTCTACCAAACTATAGCGACATCATTACACACATGGAACGTACAATCACAGATGTGTGCCTCACATAAATTTTGGTAGTACTTATTTCTGATATGTAGTGACAGAAGCATAAACAAGTCTCCTACACACATTGCTACGCTTCTTTGAATTCAGTTAATTCGCTCAAAAAAAAAAGTATCTTGTTTACCACTTATAGCTTGTTTAGTGTTACAAAACGACTCATTTATTTGAACGTAAACCTATATACTGGTACTGAGAAGGCTTCTCATTCTGAAAAAAACTTGACATTCATATTTTAATGCATCCACCTTAAAAATAGAAGTCATATTTCGCATGAGTCAAATGTGAACACAAATTTAAATTCAGGAATGCATAGCCACGCAACATTACGTTGAGTACTTACTCGTAACGACGAACAAATCGGATAAACGTGAGCTTGTCAGATTTCTGGGGCAAAAAGATTTAGCAGTCCTTCAGACTTAAATAGTATGTCACATTTTATTTATAAGTAATTTGTATTTCTGTTTTGTAATTGTAACGAAATTTTTCCTTTCTTTTGCAGGTGAGTATACAAGTGCTTCGTATTACCCCTGAGCAAGTTCCGGAATGAGCGAGATAACAGATAAAGGTAAGTGTTTGACTTCTTCCAAGTAAAATGTGTGACAAGCAATGTGTGGAACAAAGTACAGGTATGCATTTTTGGCTAATCTTCAAGAAAGGTCAAGTAAGTACATTCGCTCCATTTGTGAGTCAGATCGAAACACCTATGACCAATGTTAGCCTGCCCTCGGTGATATAATTTGCAACGCTAAATTTGCATCTGTCTCAGGAGACTCTTCACGATAATATATTCACTGACTCTTGTAGGATTAGTGTTGCTGATATGATGAGTAAACATCCAAACATAGGAAAAAAACACGAACTCTAAAACTATCTACAAAATAAGTCACTATGTCTCACATAGTGTGGGGATGCTCTAGGTTTATGACAACGGTCTATAATTTTTTTTTTTTTTTTTGTTTTCGCGTTAATTTCAGAAGAGTTAAGTGGAAACAAAATGTTGTGCTTCATTGCAGCAGAATTAATGACTGAACATGCCCAAAATTACTATACGTTACTGAAAAATACATGAAATTTACATACACGTGGCGGTCAGAAAGATTCAGAAGAACTAGTAAGGATGTTTCAGGGAAGATGTGTTGGAAAATAATTGCTAAGAAAAAATATTTTGTTTTGCGCTCTCTAGCTGGAGTCATTCCAAATAATTTCAGCTCTTTACGTCTTTCAACCGACGTCCAATGTTGAAAGAAGACAATCGGCTCGTTTCCGATTCCCAACAGAATTAGTTTTCAAACGGAACTCTATGAGCCGATTCGGCAGAGCGCTCCTAAAATAGTCTTATCCGATACTCTTTTTATTGATGTTCATTAACAAGGACAGTAAAACACTAAGAAAAAACAGAAATTCAATAGCGCTGCATGCCAGGTGGTAGCAGTCTGGGCTGTGCCGTTGCTACTGGAGTGCTGCTTGTTCTCCAGTTCTGATGTCCCTGTTCATATATTTTAAAGAAAAAGAATAACGCAATAGGCTAATGTACGACCTTTCTATCCAATGAGCACGTAGAACTCCCCTCATAAAATAATCTTATTCGTAATGAGAAACAAACCGACGTTTTCCGTCGATATTGAGCGTTACATGGAAGACGTTATGAACAATATTTGCTTGCTCAGACTCCGCCTGCACAAGGCAAGAAAGAAATTGCAAATACCTGCTGAAATTGGTTCAAATGGCTCTGAGCACTATGGGACTTAACATCTCAGGTCATTAGTCCCCTAGAAATTAGAACTACGTAAACCTAACTAACCTAAGGACATCACATACATCCATTCCACAGGCAGAATTCAAACCTGCGACCGTAGCGTTCGCGCGGTTCCAAACTGTAACGCCTAGAACCGCTCGGCCACTCCGGCAGGCCCTGCTGAAATACCAGAGAAAAATACGCCTGACGACACTTAGAGGAGACACCATGTATGTGTTGACTCCGTCCAGTTTTCAGTGACGTGCTGTTATTTTTCCATGCTCAATCACTGTATCGTGGCCACAACGAAACGACGAGTCCTGGAAACAATACTAAAAGGAATTAAATACAGAGTTTGGGTGTGGTTCAACCAGCTACAGGCCGCGACGCAGTAACTGGAAATGCGAGATAAAACAAGGGGAGCCTGTGTAGTGATGGAATGCCTTACGGGTATAGATATGAGTAAGGTGGCAGAACCGATGAGACAAGGTCCTTAGGAAGTAAATACATTAAGAGGCGTGACAGAATTAATGAATCAAGGCTCCCAGACAATAAAGAGGTAGGAATTGAGACAGAGAGCAATCACTGTAGGAGAGATAGAGAGAGGGCTGGTGGTGCGGAATGCACTACGTCAAAAGGAACCAATGAACGGTTAAGGATGTAGAGACCATATAGGGAAAGACATCCTATCCCCTTCACTCAGTCTCTTTAGAATCCCTGAATGATAATGCACCAGGGTAGTCCTTCGACATTTTATCCTGACACGCACAGGTAGGGTCAAAGTGGTAAACAAGCCACAGCTCCAAGACCGAGTGTCCCGAAACAGTCGGGAGCTGTCCGTAATAAGGTTAGATGTTGAAGCCACTGAAAATTAGCCGCGGAATGACGCAGCCGGAGTTACAGTCTGCAGTTGATGGAAAGAGGTTACCTATAGGACCAGCAGCTTTTAAATTTTATGCGAGGATTTCACTAAGCAGACAGAGACGTGATAAGCAGCCATTGTCTCTTTAGAAGGACCTGACTGCAACTTGGGATTCACCTCTTCTGGGGAAGTAATTTCTATATTGAACTTTTTGATTATATCTTCTTCTCGGTATCCTCCGATCCTGATATGTACCTCAGCGAATTTCAGTCAGACAAGCAAGTCTCCCTCTCACTGCGGTCAACTGACTCAATTCCAGCACAGACCCCTTTCGCTGAATCTCACACAAAACGTATTCTGGGTATGTGACATTCAGTTCCGCTCCAATAGCGTTTAAAATTGAGCCCGTAGCTTCTATGTTCCCGAAATTAATGCGAGAGCAAGAAAATTATGAAAAGCGTGTCAAAAAAGGATTCTCTTTTAAGCTGTTGCTCTTTAAAGGGCCTTTGTTTCGTTTCATTATACTTTTAGTATATATGCGCACAAAACTTTCAATTCTAACTCTCTTAAGAGTTAAGTAGTTTCCTCTTGCTGTGTTGTGAAATGCAGATTACGTGCAGAGGCATTCAGATGCGAGTAAAATGAGTAACCATGACGCCTCGCCCCTAGTTCATCAGGCTACCACTTCCACTCTGTTCTGCTTTCATACTCCGCTCTCGTGTTAACCGTGAGGTTGTTGCACACTAGAACAGAAGGATGTAGTACCACAGCACCGGCGTCACAGCCGGAATGAATTTCCTAATTGTTGCAGAGCAGCGGCTGGAAGTAAATTACATGAAAAGTTAGCACTGCATAGCGACTCCCAACTGCAGCTATAGATCCTGCTCTACACAGGCAGAGGTCCGTCGGTGGAACCTTCCCTGTTGGGTGGACTTTTAGCAGTTCAGGTTATGGAGCATATCATTTTGTGTAAATGATACGTGTTTAATATGTTAAAATCAGAAATAAACTAGAAGCACTTACAAATTTCATTACGGCCGGATGTTAGAAATACAGATGATATAAAACTGAGAACTCAATTTGTTTCAAAAGCTACAGACTAGGAAACAAATATTTGGACAGGGCGAAGTCAACCAGTGACCTTTTGATAAAAAAATGTGCTAAGACCCTTCTTCGCTGTCTTTTCTAAAATAATCTACATAACTACTGAAAATGGAGTATGTCACAAGGTGACGTACCTTCACTCTGTATGCTGTAACCACCTCTCAACCTTCTTTTCCAAGTGGGTGACGATTTTAACAGTTTTTGTAGCATTATGCTTCTTAAGTTGTCTGTTTGATGAACTATCTCTACTGCAAACACAAATAACACACACAATTTTTGTAACACAAAAAGGATTATTCTACTATCTTTTAAGTGCACCAGAATATAATTTTGTATGAACTACAAACTGAAAATGTCAGCTACTTTTGCAGCAAACTTGTGAGGATTGCTTCTAGAATAATCATTTTCACTGGAGTATTTACGAGGGTGAGTCAAATGAAAACCTTAAATTTGTAATAATAAATCTAAATTTCGCGCCGTTATCCAGTAAGTTGGTAAGCGTGCTACAAACAGCGTGCAGAATGGCCTGTAAGTGGCACCGTCGTGCAGTTGCACACATACCGTCGCAGAATCAGTATAAAGATGGCCGCCCCACTGGCGACTTGCACCAGGGAAGGACAGCATTCTGTTATTCGGTTTTTGCGTAGTGAAGGTGTGAAACCTTTTGAAATTCATTGACGAATGAAGGTCCTGTACGGTAATGCATTTTTGTCACAGCAGCATGTCTACGAATGGAGTAGGAAGTTCGCAAATGGTGTGACTTTAGTGCAAGATGCTCCTCGTCCAGGTCAGGCACAACGAGTTTGACTCCACAGAACATTGCAGCAGTTGAAGCCATAGTGAAGGAAAACCGCCGAGTGACACTGAATGACACTGCAGCATGTTTACAGATTAGTCATGGGTCAGCACACCACATTGTGCATGATTTGCTCCCGTTTCACAAAGTGTCTGCAAGATGGGTGCCACGGCAGCTGACTCTTGAAATGAGAGAACGACGTGTTGATGTTTGTGAAGAACGTCTTCGGCGCTTTGAACGAGAAGGTGATGGCTTCCTTGCAAGAACCGTTACTGGGAACAAAACCTGGGTTCACTTCCACCAACAGGAAACGAAGAGAGTGAGATAGGAATGGCGCCATTCCTCATCACCAAAAACAAAGAAGTTTCTAATAGGACCATCAGCAGGGAAGATTATGCTGACTCTTTTTTGGGACGAAAAAGGCGTCATTTTGGAGCATTACATGTCTAGAGGGCCACTGTCACCAGCGTATCATACACAGATCTCCTAAAAAATCATCTCCGGCCTGCAATCAAATCAAAGCGACGTGGATTGCTGTCAACAGGTGTCCTTTTGCAGCATAACATTGCAAGGCCCCACACTGCCCGTGCAACAGTTGCAACAATCACAAACCTGCATTTTGAGTGTCTTCCTCATCCACCATACTCCCCAGACTTTACCCCAAGTGATTTCCATGTGTTAGGACCACTCAAAGACGAAAAGGGAGGAAAGAAGATCCGATCTGATGAAGAGGTACGCCACGTGGTGCATGAGCGGTTGCGCGGACTGCCAAAAGAATGTTTTTCTAAAGGAATTTATGCACTTTGTAAGCTCTGGAGGACTTGCATTAAGCGTGAGAGAGATTATGTTGAAAAGTGACACAGCTTTTTACCACTTCTGCACAATAAATAATATTTAAAAAAAATATTTAATTTTTTCATTTGACTGACCCTCGTACTGATAAATGAATATAAACTAATTCAAAGTAAAGGTTAATATTTAATATTAAGGTGGCTACCTGTGAATTTTTGCATTATCTGAGACGTACATTGATCAGACAGCTTTGCTGATGCCACATAAAATGAGGTGCGGGAAATAAGGGTAAACTTAATTCTAGGTAGACCTTAGAAATTTCAAACCACGTGATCATGAATATGAGTCTTTCGTCTCAACTACTGCTACACGAAGAACCAAAAAGTGGAACAACATGATTCATAAACACAACGGTGACAGTGGATGATCCTCCCGAGGACCAGCTGGATCTGAAGTAGAACGTTTAAGACAGTCGAAATCTGTCATCCGAAAATATATTGGTGACCGTGTCATAAAATAAATACATTTAAACTCAATGGTAGTTACTGGGAAGCAAATACGACTAACTTGCGTTGAACAGATCTTTCTCTCGTATACCCAGTGCCAGTAGATTTCAATCTTCATTTGCTCAACAGCGCATATACCAGAAAAATGACATAATGGAAGCAGTGCAGAAGGACCTTGAGCACATTCCACTACCAAAGATTTTGTACAATCAACCCCGTCTCCTCTAAAATATTGCATCAAGGACCGCTTAAAAACCACTGTAGAAGAACGCCTACGGATACAACAAGGCTGCAGGCCATTGAGGCAAGGTAGATTAAAATCTTGATATCCTTCTTGGTCACTGAAGAAGACGCCTATAGAATCATAGTACAGTTTGGATGATAAACCATGATAAAACCATAACCAGCTACGACTAGTCTCCGGCTTTCAGAGCGCATCTCAGCCTTCAGTGTACAAAGAAACCCTTAAGCTTTACTGAATCAAGTGCATATCTACCAAGACAGATGCTGCTTATTTACTGGTTGGCCACAATCTTCAACCCTCCGGATAACTGTACGGACACAGCAAAAACAGTCCAGTATGCATTGATGGAATGCCTACTTCGAAATATTCATGGAAAAGTGTAAACGTGCTGAGCTGGCTCAAATACTCTGAGAATGTCCAGCTTCCTCTTAGTGATATAGAGGTACTTGATGTTTTTTGTGCAAATGGTATAAACTTTACTGCACAAATGGTAGAAACATCCAGAAAAGACCATGACTATAAAACTTTAGTGTGATAGTTGTACCTGTTAGAACTTGTTTACTTGGTACTATCTGATGATACATACTGTAAGGAAAGACCATAACTATAATACTTCAGAGTGATAGTTGTACCTGTTGTTACTTGTTTACTTGGTGCTAACTTACTGATGATACATACTTTAAGAAATTATGGAGAAGAGAGACAGTGAGTCGTGGTTCGCAAAGGACTAAGTCAACGATATAACCAAATAGCAGAATATTTAAAACTTACCCTTTGTCTACCAAGCTGATACACTATTATAATAATATAATCTGTCTGCGCAAATTTCACTTAGTGCTAAATTTATAATGTTATTTGAATAGTAGTTCGTGAACCACTATGTAACTACGATACGGTTTCACAAAATCCTTTTGTATCCGTTAGAGAAGCCACGGCGTTGTTCGAACAATGCCACAGGCATGCAAAATGATTGCCGTGAAATCCTCTTCAGTGTAGACGGCTGTTTAGCAAGTAAAATCTTTTACATAACTCCACAAGTGTTTCAGAAGGACCAGATCAGATGATTAAATACAAAACTAGACCACCTCTTTGCATCCACCTGTCGGGAAACATCCATCGCAGATGCGCACAAATAAGACGTGTGTAGTGAGCAGGGTCACCGTCATACTGGAGTCACAATTCTGCAAGAAGATCAATTGTGATGTATTCCCACAACGTTGAGTATATTTCAGAGACCCGATGCACATCTGTGAAGTTACGCGTGGAGAGAGCAGATACTTCTTCAGGAAATACTTGACTATGCCTAAAAACATGCACTGCGAATGTGTGTTGCTCCATATTCGCAGTAGTTACTTGCCAATTCTAAAAGTTACATACAAATCTACGGCGAATATTGAGCAGATAGTCTGCGATGAATGAGGCTTCAATCGAGCAAACGTAGCAACCGTACGCAAGAGATCGAAGATCATGTTGTGACCAGGCGAAGCAACAGTCTTCCGGTTACAAGAGCGCTCGAGCCCGTAGCTCGTGGTCGTGCGGTAGCGTTCTCGCTTCCCACGCCCGGGTTCCCGGGTTCGATTCCCGGCGGGGTCAGGGATTTTCTCTGCCTCGTGATGACTGGGTGTTGTGTGCTGTCCTGAGGTTAGTTTGGTTTAAGTTGTTCTAAGTTCTAGGGGACTGATGACCATAGATGTTAAGTCCCATAGTGCTCAGAGCCATTTGAACCATTTTTGAGTGCTCGAGGAGATAATTCATTTTTAACTGCAACAGATGAGATATTAGTTCAGTTTATTGCTTAAGTGAACAACCTACTTGCTCCATTTTGACACACTTCCCTGCGATAGGATTTCTCCCTGACGTACAATTTTCACTGACTATGAAAGCAGCATTTTGATGAATAGGTTAACAAACTGTTCCCTAGCAGTACAAAATGCTACATTTATGAAAGTACATTTCATCAGTAAATTTAACTATCATTCCTACATGATGAAAAAATTTTCAAATGGCTCTGAGCACTGTGGGACTTAACATCTGAGGTCGTCAGTTCCCTAGACTTAGAAGTACTTAAACCTAACTGACCTAAGAACATCACACACATCAAAGCCCGGGGCAGGATTCGAACCTGCGACCGTAGCAGCAGCGCGGCTCTGGACTGAAGCGCCTAGAACCACTCGGCCATAAAGGCCGGCCCTACATGATGATGCTAACTACTATAGCTAAGGTATACAACTTGGGCTGAGCTTTTAGGTACTCGACAGTATATTGACCTCATCCCGAAGGCGCTGCTATGTTAAGAGGGGGAATCGTGGTCTTCAGGAGCGCCTCCGAATTGTCGTTGCGGATTACAGCGAGCCCTCGTTAACGTCTGTGGTATCGATTCACGTTGCAGGCTTTGGCATGACCACACGATCTCTGGACAACAGCACGTTCATCCTCCGAAATCTCCGAACCGTCATCTTGTAGGGAGGCTGTATGTGGCAAAGGCGGAGAGGTGAATGAGGATCAGCTTAGGAAGCAGAGAGAGCCCAGCACGCTCATCGTTATCCACCCCCTGGGCGACCGGGAACACCTGCCACAGGGTGCACACGCGCATCCAGAGACACAGACGCCGTGGTCCGCTGGACGGCGAGGATATCTTCCGAAGGGGTAGGATGACATTCAGGGGCGGAACATTCACGGACGTAGGTTCGGGCAGCTGGAGTAGCCGCCATTGACGTCAGCGGCAACGGCACTTCGATTTCCAGGGACACCACGAGGACCCCAGCGACGTGCTGGATCTGTAGACAAACGTTCTGTGCCAGAATTACTGACCTACTCGTACGCGATGGGTAGCTGGTTTTGGTGGCGCCGCAGTAGCACAGCAGAACAGTAGACGACGTACGATGAATGTCGTTTCACTCCATGTTCCCAGCTCAGGTCCTTAGCAAAGACTTTGTAAAAGACTTCATCCTGCGACTAAATCTTTGTCCAACTTGGCCGAACGAAATTTTTTCTCAGTGCCTAGAGAAGATACACTAAAGGCCATTAAAATTTCTACACCAAGAAGAAATGCACATGATACACGGATATTCATTGGACAAATATATTATACTAGAACTGACATGTGATTACATTTTCACGCAATTTGGGTGCGTAGATCCTGAGAAATCAGTACCCAGAGCAACTACTTCTAGCCGTGATAATGGCCTTGATACGCCTGGGCATTGAGTCAAACAGAGTTTGGATGGAATGTAAGGGTACAGCTACCAATAAAGCTTCCACACGAGACCACAGTTCATCAAGAGAAGTGACTGGCGTATTGTGACGAGCCAGTTGTTCGGCCACCATTGACCAGACGTTTTCAGATGGTGAGAGATCTGAAGAATGTGCTCGCCAGGGCACCAGTCGAACATATTCTGTATGCAGGAAGGCCCGTACATACGGTCATGCATTATCCTGCTGAAATGTACGGTTTCGCAGGGATCGAATGAAGGGTACAGACACGGGTCGTAACACATCTGAAATGTAAAGTCCACTGTTCAAAGTGCCGTCAATGCGAAAAAGAGGTGACTGAGACGACGGGTGATACGCTACTATGGCGATGACGAATACACGCTTCCAATGTGCGTTCACCTCGATGTCGTCAAACACGGATGCGACCATCATGATGCTGTAAACAGAACCTGGATTCATCCGAAAAAATGACGTTTTGCCATTTGTGCACCCAGGTTCGTCGTTGAGTACCACATCGCGCATGCAGATAAGATGCCAGTCATCTCGACTGCTAGTGTTACGAGGCCGTTGGGATCCAGCACGGCGTTCAGTGTTACCCTCCTGATCGCACGCGAGCAGTAATTTCACGATACGATAAACCGCAATAGCGATAGGCTACAATCCGACCTTTATAAAATTCGGAAACGTGATGGTACGCATTTCTCCTCCTTACAAGAGGCAACACAACAACGTTTCACCAGGCAACGCCGGTCACTTGCTGCTTGTGTATGAGAAATCGGTTGGAAACTTCCCTCATGTCAGCACGTTGTAGGTGTCGCCACCGGCGCCAACCTTGTGTGAATTCTCTGAAAAGCTAATCATTTGCATATCACAGCATCTTCTTCCCGTCGGTTAAATTTCGCGTCTGTAGCAAGTCATCTTCGTGGTGTAGCAATTTTAATGGCCAGTAGCGTATTACAGGGTACTGTGCCTTCGAGCGTGTAACGATTCTGCATGTGACTTCCCATTATGTGACAAGGAGAGTGTGGAGGAGCAGAAAATTTCAGTGCCTGGTCGTGCGTGTGAGGAGCGGAGTTCCTGAATGTTGCTTCTGAACGTCCGAACGAACTGTTTTACTGTGGATCAATAGGTGCAGTGGTCCCATCATGTATGCCACTTGCGGCGCAGAACTGTTGGAAATCGTCTAACGTGAATTTTGGACCATTTTTAGAGTCAATAATATCAAGGCCACCTTGAATACAAGAAATAGAAATCAATATATCGTTATTGCACTAGTTGTCGATGTCTGTGAACAACAAAACAATATTTACTGCAAGCATCTACCTCTAACAACTATCATGTATTCCAAAACCGTGCCAAGAAATCAATCTGAATGCGCTGCCACGGACCGGAAGGACGTGGCCACTCAAAAAAGCGTTGATGTAGCTAACTGATTTTCCGCACAAATCTGGCAACTTGCTCAACATGGACTTACATGCTCTGCCAAGTAGAATGATGGCAGGCGAGTTGTTTTCTGCGAACTACACCCCAATGACCTTGGTGCAATTAAGACAAAAGTTGCTGCTATAGGGGTTGAGGAGTCACGAACCATGCATCGTCGTTCTTTGTGTGCAACAACGGAACACCTGAGTGCTCGGAAAGCAAATCATGATGCGAAAAATAGCAACACATCACCGGTTCGGGAACTTCTTTCAAACTGCTCGGCCACACATGGCGCACATTTTGCAAAATATCCTTGAAAGCAGCGACAATAGCAGTGTGATTGGGAAGCACTGGATGGCGAGAAAAAAATTCTGAAGACTCTCAAAATCCTGGGAATTGATTTGAAAACATAATTTCTCAGACGAATTGAACGCAGCGTAGGAACCGACTAGTGAAAAATACAACTTGTCGGCTTTCGAATGTTGCACAGTGGACCTGTACAATTAGTCATACTGATAATTAGTCAATAACCGAGCCCAAAGCTGCAAATCTTTCGCTGTCGTAAGTGGGACAGATTTGGCAGGCCAATGGTCTGTAAACAAACAGAAAAATGGTTCAAATGGCTCTGAGCACTATGGGACTCAACTGCTGTGGTCATAAGTCCCCTAGAGCTTAGAACTACTTAAACCTAACTAACCTAAGGACATCACACACATCCATGCCCCAGGCAGGATTCGAACCTGCGACCGTAGCGGTCGTGCGGTTCCAGACTGTAGCGCCTTTAACCGCTCGCCCACTTCGGCCGGCGTAAACAAATAGAGCTACCGAGAGTACAAAATTTCGTACCACCGTACATAATGGCTATCGTCCCTTTTTCAAGCTGCCTTGTAATTAGCCTGCGCTTTGTTATGAGTTTACGACGCAAAAGCAGTAGTGTCAGAAGAACCAATCGTTCAAAGAGGAATGCTCCAAACCCACAAGAAGATCCATCCACAGCTAACACGACAGGCTTAGCTGGGTAAACGTGTGAGAAGCCTAGGACGGAACAATGCTTCTTTCACTTGCTGAAATGCGTTCTGGTATTCTTTGGACCACACAAAAGAAACATTATCCCGGTGCTGTCGGTTAAGCGGAGCAACAATTTGTGAATCGTTAGAATAAATGTTGTATATCAGGTGAGTTTGCGTCATAGCATACATAACATTAATCAAACAGTTTCAAAAGATCGTTGTACGTGACTTTCTCAGGAACAGATTGGAAGCACAATTTCACACAGTGCGTGCACACGCCGGGGCCAATGGTGGACAAAAAATAAGATTGCATTCCATAACCGTATTTTGTATGTGGCTAAATGTGCCAATGATTGCACGCTGTCGTCTTACCATGATTCGTGTTGATTATAGTATGGACGAAATTTTGGGTCACTTATTCGCGGCGGTACTATCTGTTTAGTAAGGGGACCAATGAGATATATGGGCCCTGCGACGAGCTGGTGACGTCAAATTAGTAGGCTTGTTCTCCACACTTCGGTAACGCTCGTCTTCGCCCATGCCTCACGGGATATGAGTGTGTAATTGAATAGGTACCGACTAAAGGTTTTCGCTTTGTCGTGTGCCGTCGAGAGGTTGCATGCGCTTAAACGCGCTGCGATTAAACACATGCAATCTCTCGAAAGTACACGACAAAGTTAGAACCTTTAGCCGGTACCTCTCCAATTAAATATTGATTTCCCGTGGGCGCTGCATAGAGCCGAGCGTTACCGAAGTGTGCCGGTGAAGCCTACTAATGTGATGACAGAAGTTCGTTCCAAAGCCCCTACATCATTTTGGTCCCGTTCGTGAGTAGTGACGTCAGTTGCCCGAAGGTGAGCCGCATGCATTCAATCTGCTGCTCCCGTAACTCTGCCGTTTCAGTTACAGACGTATCCTGTAGTGGCTCACATATGTTGAAAAATAGTACACACACAATGGAAATGAGCACAAGAAAAGCGCCGGCCGCGGTGGCCGTGCGGTTCTAGGCGCTCCAGTCCGGAGCCGCGCTGCTGCTACGGTCGCAGGTTCGAATCCTGCCTCGGGCATGGGTGTGTGTGATGTCCTTAGGTTAGTTAGGTTTAAGTAGTTCTAAGTTCTAGGGGACTGATGACCACAGCAGTTGAGTCCCATAGTGCTCAGAGCCATTTTTGAACAAGAAAAGCAAGAAACACAGGCGCATCTGTTGCACAGGCAAGTAGCTGACATGAATCACAAGCAGGGTAAACGACTGTCATCGTCGCCATTTGTTGTGACCAGACTAAACTACAGCCGTCCGACAACAACTGCGAGTTCTTTGAGTGATATGGAAGATAGTTCTTTTTTAACTGCAAGATATGAAATATGGGTCCGCCTTGTTGTATAAACGAATAATAGATTTACTTAACTTTGACGCATTTCTTTGCCACAGGATTCCTTGATGGTTTATAACTGTCACTAACTGTGAAAGCAGTACATTTCATCAGAAACTTTATCTGTCACTGTCCTTCATGATGCTGTTGACTACTGTAATTGAAGTCTCGAACAGGGCCAGAGCTTTTGCATGCTCGACCTCAGCATTTGGGCGCTGCTATGCTAAGAGGTCAGGCGTCGTCTTCAGAAAGCCTCGGATTCGTCGTTACGAAATGCTAGGAGCTCTTGCTGATGTGTGTGGCGTCAATTCTCGTCGCCGGCTTTGGTGTGGCATCGAGCTCTCTGGTCGATGCCTCAGATCGACCACGTATAAATCACAACGCCATGCCGTTGCACGATAAAGACTTGCAGGGATCTGACTAGCTAGAGGGAACTGATAAGCTACCTTTTGTACGTGCATGGGGTACCCTTGTTCATAACCATGTCATTCACGTAATCACACGGGAGAAACTATTACTCACTTCCGAAAAAATAGCACACTGTTCGCTGTAGAGCGCTGTAGATGATGCAAATCTAGCAACATGTGGCCATGAGGAATTGGATCACTGACGTAGGTGAGTCGGTTCTATGGAGTCCGCACCGTAATGGAGGTAGAAGTGGTGATCTGACGGAATCGCAGAAAGGAGCTACCGTGTTTGAACGTCCCCGTGACCCAAGATAAATGGACTAGGAAGGTAGGCCATTCCGGCGAGTATGCTCTGATTGGTGAGCGACGTGTTACGTCACTTGGCAGCCAGCGCTGGCGCAGTCACTCTCTCACTAATGGAAATCACACACTATGAAACAATACCTAACGAATATTTCATGCCATTTTAACATCTCATTAATTTGGTTCAAGATGATTCGAAACAACTAAATTTTGAAATATTCAACGGGAAATGTTAAGCAGTAAATGCGCTGGTGACAACACCTGTCAACATCCAAAGGTAGCTGGGGATGAACGTCAGTAAAACATATGGTACTATAACGTGACTGTGCTGAATATTTTACAGTTTTACGTGCCACTTTATTTCAGACATGTTCAGAGAATATTATGGTAGAGATGACGAAAACTATCGAATCATTTTGAGGCGAAAAATTTCCTTCGAGTTTGCTGAAGACGGAGCAGTTCAGGGACGATTTCTTTTTGCCGAAACCTAATTCATTGCTTGGCATTTGGTCTTACATTCAAAAATCTAATGTGGATGAAAGGCCGATTTCTTACAAACAGTTCAGTGATATTCCTTCCACCTATGGAAAATCCTGTTTGTGCTGGTGCTGATAATAATTTCATCACACGTTTTGAACTTGAAATATTTGTCCCACGAAAAGACATAATAATAATTTTTACTTCTGATATTGTAGAAAACCATGTAGTTCATGGAGAAGTAAGCCCGCTTTACTTCTTTAGCTATTAATTTTGTACGACTTAACATTTTTCTGTTGTAATTCCTAATGTACTATCCATGTTTTTGCCCTTGAATTTTATTTTTGATATTGCAGATGATCTTCTACTAAAATCTTTGTTAACACGGTAGCGTCAGGCAAGCTCCAATGGTTCAAATGGCTATGAGCACTATGAGACTTAACATATGACGTCATCAGTCCCCTAGAACTTAGAACTACTTAAACCAAACTAACCTAACCACATCACACACATCCACGCCCGAGGCAGGATTTGAACCTGCGACCGTAGCGGTCTCGCGGTTCCAGACTGAAGCGCCTAGAACCGCTCGTCCACACTGACCGGCCACAGGCAAGCTGATTCCGTCGATAATAAAGTGATTTCTTAATAATTTTAGGAAATGAGGTACTTGGTAATAAAGACCACTTCCAGCCCATTGGGAGTATAGTACAGCAACCAGCATGTGTGATATGAAGAAACAAGCAGTCTTGTTGTAGTGCAACTAAGATTGCTTGTTTCTCGATGTCGTAAAATACCTCTTTTTTTGTTTTACTCACAGGCTTCGAAAAATACATCTTAGTTGCGGATACACCAAGTTGTTTCCATGATTGCGAATTTTTCTTTCCCATATGACATACTCGTATAATCTCTATAACACTAATCAAAACTGCTTCAACCTGTGTAATGGTTGACTCCAAAAAGTTTTTTGTCAGTGTCACATCGAAATTGCAATATACTTCCTCTTTCAAAATAAACTGCTTATCATGAACACATAAACGTTCTTGTGTGGTGTAAGTATGACATCGTCAGATGAATCGTAGTAGCACCACTGTCTAAGATCATTTCATAAAAGCTTAGGACAGTCATGACGTCAAATGGCGCATAAATTGCGGACCTACTCTTAGTTGAACCTAGTGCTTCGTCCGAAATGCCTGGTTGTCACTTAAACTGCTTTGCCCATTTTTGGAGCGTCGATCGACAGGGCCAAGGATAGTTCTTTCTTCTTAATTAAGCATGTGCTTTAGAAGACATTTTTTCATTCATCAGGCACAGAGTTTGTCTTTGAGCGAAACATGGAGACAGTATTGTTTTAACCTGCTTAGTTACTCTTACCGTGTTCTGACTAGGAGGAACAGATGTTTTGAGAGGTACACCCTGTTGCTTATCTTTCGTTATAGGTGCAGTTGTATGCTCCAGTAAACCGTTTCTGCTCTTAACAACCGCCAAAGCTTTCTTTATGCTTTTTGATTACAACAATCGCTTCAGATGGACTTTCTCCTTTAACTGGCTTGTCCAGTTTTAGTCTTTTGGTAGACCAATCTTCCAATGCTTGGAGAGCCGTCTTCCGCACTCCTATGATGTTACTGCGATGTCCTCTTTTTGCTACATTGTTTTCTTCGTTGCCAGAACTTGTTTGCGGCAACAAGTTTATTTCCGTACCAATTATGTACTTTGTGCGCTTCAACCGCATCAGACTTCAGCAGCTTTCTTGTAGATAGGCATTACAACTCATCTTGTATGTCCCGTTTGTAGTACTGTGGACGAAGTTATTCGGAAAATATCCTCTAATTATTGATATTCACCTTGTTTTGACATTTGCACGAGACAATAATTTACATCGATGCTCGAATTTTTTCGGAAACCGAGAGTAAATAACGCCCTAGGTTCTACGCCCAGAGTAGTGTACTTAGCGAAACTATGTGTTTTAGCTCATACTACTAGAAAAAAAAAGAAACTGAACGACTGGCATGATTACAAAAGATACCACTTTGTACCGGAATGTGCCACAGGTACTGAACTACACTCAGTAAAGAGAGATAACAGCACTAGCAACAACGGAACGAATCCCCTGGGCACAGCGCAGTTAGGTGTCTACCGACGTCATGCAGCGCCAGGCAAGGAGACTGGAAAATGCGAGGGATCCAGGAATATACCCCCCCTGCCCATGATTATTCCGTGACTGAGCGAGCCGGGTCTGTTGGCATATCGCCGGCCGCTGTGACCGAGCGGTTGTAGGCGCTTCAATCCGGAACTGCGCTGCTGCTACGGCCGCAGGTTCGAATCCTGACTCGGACATGGATGTGTGTGACGTCCTTCGGTAGGTTTAAGTAGTTCTAAGTCTAGGGAACTGATGACCTGAGATGTTAAGTCCCATAGTGGTTAGAGCCATTTGCACCATTTTGTTGGAATATCAACGCTGAATCCCCCGTGTGCAAGGATTACCATTCACAGCCATGCGGCGCGGCATAAGAATAATCGTCGTAAAAAGTTCCTAACTGACAGGAACCAGAAACGACTGTCATACATTGTAAATGAAAATCGGTTTCAAACACTACAAATATTTCTGTAACCAGTGAATGCAGGTCATCTCAACCATTTCCAAAGAGAGCATTGAGGTCTGACATTTGGGGACAGGTAACTCGCAAAATGCCATTGCTAACAGTGGTACATCAACCCGCACGTCGTAAGTGGGCCAAACATCACAGAAACTCAGCTGTAGGTGACTGGAGTGCATTAGGGTGTTATGAATATTCACGACTTTGCCTCTTTTCAAAATTTTCTAGGCGTCAGATGCACGGATGGCGCAAAGAGACGATTAACCCGCACTGTGATGACGGTGTATCTTGAGGCCGTAGGTGGCTGCGTTATGTTTTCCGTACCATTCCTTGGACTGGCTCATTCAGGTAACCTTGAACACGAACCAGGATGTCTATTTCATGTATTCTCGGTAACCATCTGCTGCTTTTTCTTCTACATCTACATTTTCATCCACGTATATACTACGTAAACCACCGTATGGTGCGTGTCCCAACGACTGTACCTGCGTTAGTCGTTTCGTTTCCTATTCCACTCGCAAATAGGTCTAGAGAAAGACGATTGTCTGTGTGCCTTCGTGTGAGCCCCTATTTCTCGTATCTTATCTTCGTGTTCCTTACGTGCCAGGTATGTTGGCGGTAGTAAATTCGTTCGGCAGTCAGCTTCAAATGCCGATTCTCTAAATTTTCTCAATATAGTTTCTCCAAGAGAATGTCGCCTTCCCTCCAGGGATTCCCATTTTAGTTCGAACATACCAGTAACAAATCAAGCAGCACGTCTCTGAATTGCTTCGATGTCTTCCTTCAATCTTACATAGCATGAATCCCAAACAAACGAGCAGTGCTCAAGAATAGGTCACACTAGCGCCCTATATGCGGTCTCCTTTACAGGTGAACCAATCTGTCCAAAAATTCCCCCAATAAACCGAAGTTGACCATCCGCCTTCGCTATCATAGGTCTCACATGCTCGTTCCATCTCGTATTGCTTTACAACGTTACGCCCAGACATTTAAACGACTTGCCTGCGTCAAGCAGGACACTAGTAATACTGTAGCCGAACATTGCAGGTTTGATCGTCCTCCTCACCCGCATTAACTTACACCTTCTTAAAGAGTATGCTCTGAATAATCGTCTCTTCCAAGACGACAACAGTTATCATCACATGCCTGCACACACATGAGTACGTCCCTAATACGCCCACTAAATCACTCGAGCTTAATACTATAGCAAATGTCTGCGCCTATCTGGGTAAAAAATGACACCGAAGATCGGAGCATTCTGTTAGCACTGCAGGATTTAAGCATCAACGAGCGGCTCCATATGGCATGCCTGAAAAATATTGTTAAATTCATTCCTCGCCGAATTATGACCACAGTCAGTGTTGAGGAGCTGTTACACTGTATTAGCGCGAAGTGTCCGTGTGCTTTCCTGCAGCGTGCTGGCGTCTGCAATTGGTAGATAGTGAGGTGTGGCGAGCCAAAAGCCGAGATTGGCTTTCGGAGAAGTTAATTTATCAGAGAGAGACCTAACGACCACCTCTTCAGCACCCAGCGTTTCTCACTATGAACTCCTGATTAATGATCAAACTCGTCGAAGAGTGTTGGAAGTAATTTCGGCTACCACCTATTAGACCATTGATGGAGTGAGTGGGAAATGAGATGACAGCCTCTGGGTACGCTACAAACAATTTTCCAAAGACATTTCGGAGAGGAGCTTTCCTCATTTCTCTACTGAAGATCACTTACTCCAAAAAACAGCTCGTGAAATGTGAGAGCACCAGACAAATCCAGTTTACATTTATTCGTATGCCGACATTACTTCAGTCTGGGTGCTGCAGCTGCGGTAGATGTGTTCGATGCAAGTCTCTCATATGAATAACTTTCCTCGCGGATAAAAAAAAGGCATACTGATTCGGGAAACAAAAACTTCACCTTTTTAAATTTATTTTCAAATTAACATCACTCTCATCTGCATGACATGAGGATGAAGAATGTAATCAATTTTTTCATCGACTCGAAATATCGTTCATACTCTAGATTACATGTACAGAAAGTGTGAAGGAACATCGTTCATATGTAAAACTACAATTAAAATCATTAAACTTAAAACAGTTGTGCCTAAGGTCCAATGAAGGACATCTTCGAAAGACCTAAATTTCTATTATTATCTAGACATATTAAAAATTCATGCATTACACAAAGTGGCATCTCCATACTTGGAGTCTAGAGAAACGACTTTTCATCAAAATAAGTACACTGGTCCATGTAAGGTTTCGTCTAAGTTATTGTATGGACGAAGGCAGCAAAAGACAGCTGTTTCCAGTAAATATATAAGTGAATGACAAGCACAAAAATTTACGGCAGAGATTTTCGTATCTCTTCTTGGCGTATTCGACTCTCCTATTTCCTAATACTGCCGTATACGAAAGTGAGCGTTTTGTGTTGACCGTTATCGTTCATCCATAGGCCGTCTTAAAGCGCATGAAGAGGTGATACAGACAGCAATGTTGCAAGCTGTACGATTATTCTCCCGGAAAGGTACACAGCTTGCATAAAGAGAACAAAGTAAGTATCGTCCAGCGAATTCCAAAGTAAAATTTCGCGAACAATGTTCCTACGAATCTTAAGAAATTTTGTTGGTACGTGAAGCCAGTAATTTACTATCTTCAGTAACTCATTGATCTGATAGGTACCGACACTGAATATTGAAAGGGGAAAAACAATTTAATTCGCCCTTTGGTAATAGTTTCACGATGGAAGATAATGATACGGGTTCTTGTTTCAATCACTGTACCAACACAGAGATGGGAACTATTTAGGCAAGTGATCGGGTGACAGTAAATTAAATAAAACTACTCAGTAGAGGAAAACTTCTGGACGGGATGAAATACTTGTGAGATTCTATGGAAGCACTGTCAAAGTACTTGCTCCTCTTCCAGCAGTAGCTAGTATCAGACCGTTGTATAAATGAAGGTTACCAAGCAATTTTTAAACATTAAGGATCAACAGACTGATGCATATAATTATAAGCCTACGTCAATGACATCAATCAATTGTAGAGTTACGTTTCCGGAGAACAAAAATGTCCTTTGTACAAGTCATCATAGAATGCGTAAACAAAAATCTTTAGTATCACATATCCTTCTGTTCCTTCATGAAATCCAGAGTGTTGTGGATAAATGCATCCAGGTTGATACTTTCGGAAGACATTCGGTACAGTTTCGCAGTATCGTTCAATAAACAAAATACAAACTTATGGCGAATACTGGACCAGATTTGTGTCTGAATACATGACTTCCTAGCAGATAGAACTCAAAATAATGGGACGAAATTGACAGATGCAAAATCATTTTCGAGAGTACCGCAAGGAAGTGTTACCGATACATCACTGCTTACAGCAGGAATCAGTGAATAAGCCCCATGGGGCTGTACACGGATGGTTCATTTGTCGCAGACCTGCAATGCCGGAACATTGTAGCGAAATACAGGAAGGCCTGCAGATAAGTGAAGGTGGGTATGGGGCCTGGTAGTTAATACTGGGCGTAAATACAGGGATAAAATTAATAAAACCGACCAGTCTTAGGGACGGATTCCAGAGCGTAAATGGAGGAAAAAAGGGCCCATGAACATTTTTCCGGAAATGCATTGTTGCCTCGGTAAATGGCGCTGATGAATGACAGTACCTCTGAGCATGTGTAGTGTTCTCTTTGTGTGTTGCAGGCTGTGTGACTGACGAAAGTACTGAAAGCAGCAAACTGGCCTAGTATACACCATCACAACAAGTGGAGATGGTGTTTATGTGCGGCTAAGAGGATAGCAGCGGTCGACAGGCAGCACGACTACACCGAAACAAGTACGCTCGCAGAAACCAACCACATGACACAACGTTTGAGGCTCTTTTTGGATGTTTGTGTGATCGTGGGTCCTTTCAGACAGACGAACGTGCGGGATGGAGGCGGGCTGTATGTACATCCGATCTGAAATACCCGGTTCTAGAGGATATTGAGCCGAACTGTGGTGGCGTCCGCTTGCGCCAGCACGCCACGGGGCATAAGGGTTAAGAGAGTATCAACAGCGGCCAACGACAAGACTCGCTGGAGACGCGCTGCCAGTATTTAGGGTCACCGCTGCGGACCGGAGGGCGAGTTGTGCAGCCAGTTAGTTGGAGCCTGTTACGCCACTAGTTCCAATCTGTACGTCGTGGAGTTCCAGTGTGTAGACGGAGCTGTAGACTTAGCCTCTAGCACAGAGATGGGCAGCACATACCCACCTTATCGTGAACATAGCGGACTTCTACTTTAACAGCATTGAGGCTACATCGACTGTACAGAAGAGAGCTTGTACCACAGCACATAGAAATTTAAGTTAAGTAGCTCTTTGTCTATGAATAAAAAACCCAGTTATTAATTGCGTGCAGTTTGTGTGTTAGAACGAGGATACCGTCCACCAACCAACATCCTCTCCTTGCTTCCCATGGTACAACTCTGCAGAGACAACGAAACGACATAAAAGCGGCTAAAGCGAATGCGGCACGAACCCCAATACAAGCTCCAGGCAAGTGTCCCACTAACATGGTATAACTTAAGTACAATTATGTGTATCCTACATGACAACCCCTATTATAACCATCACCTGCAGTCCCATGGAGGCCACTCTCACCATCTGTCGTGACGTAGATGCGATGCAGCTCTGTACTAGGTCCCACAATGACATTTTGTCGTTGCACGCACACGGTCCGTTTTGGGCATATGTTCATTTTCAGTCAGTGATCCATCCCTGCAGCAGTCGGTTTTATTGATGTTCATCCTGTATATGCCACGCATTGGTCATAAATAGGCGAAGACATCCATTAGTGAAAGAAAACGCTATTGGCGGAATGCTACTGAAAATAGTAACAATCATACAGTACAAAACAAATACCGCATGAAGGAACCTAAAGAGAAATACAGGCTATGCTTCATTGTAGGGAAGTCTAAGGCAACGACGAAAGAACTGGCTTCCTAACACCTGATCGAGAGGTTCATTAGTATTGTTTGTCAGCCTGCGACCCTTACTAGGTTGGATTAATAATATAGATTATCCAAAGAAGAGCGTCGCATTTCGTCACTGGTACATCAAGCGAGAGCGTTGCGAAGATGCTCAGAAAATTCTAACCGCAGACGCTACAAGTGAGGCGTATTGCATCACAGAGAAGTTTACTGTTGAAATTCCGAGAGCGTACGCTGAAATGAAATTAAGGGTCCCAAAAAGAATTAATTACGTTCCCGGATGGCTGATGGAACACCAAGATGGAGTTACAGAATAGTAGCACCAGGGATATCGAAGGGGCGGGGTGTATGATGTTACCAGGAACGTCTTCCATTACACGCCATAAAGTGATTTGCAGAGCGAAGGAAAAGAACAAGTAATTGTCCGAAGGTGATATAAGCCCTTGGATCAGACGCAACATGGGTCTTATTTACAGAAAGGTCTTAGGGATGGCCGGCCGCTGTGGCCGAGTGATTCTAGGCGCTTCAGTCCGGAAATCGCGCTGCTGTTCCGGTCGCAGGTTCGAATCCTGCCTCGGGCATGGATGTGGGTGATGTCCTTAGGTTAGTTAGGTCTACGTAGTTCTAAGTCTAGGGGACTGATGACCTCAGATGTTAAGTCCCATAGTGATCAAAGTCGTTTGAACCATTTTTCTCAGGGACGATAAAATAGAGAGGTTATAGTGCACACAGCAGGAGTCAGTTCTTGGAGACAGAAGATGATGTGTGTCAATCGCAGAGAAGAAAACATGACAGTCTGCTCCGGAGTTACCCCAGGACATCCAGTCCAACACTTCAGCAGCATTAGTATTACATCGTACTCACTTATATTTCGAGCAGCCTGTAATTACTGTTTTCTAACCACTCTTGTACCGCTTCACATATAGGATTTCAGTCGACATATCAATGTTTCTTGTGTAAAAGTTCAGAACAATGAAGTTACAGGGTACGAGTAATCTCTCAGTAGGACTCGAGTACATAGTCCAGGAAAAGTGATTTACAATCAGCTGAAAACGTATAAAAATGCTACCCCCAAGCGACGTGGAAGTATGCAGTCGGCCCGCTTATAAACATATAAAAAATAAGGTGATATACCCAAATAGCTAACAAAAATTACCTCACCACTCTCGTCGATCAGTCCTGAATCTTCCATGTATATGGCAAGGGAATAACTACGACTTTTAAACTGTCTATAACGGGATTATGATCCTCACTGGGAATAACTATCGAACGATCCTAGAAATTACTAAATCGGAACATGTGATCAGTCGTTCCCGGTGGTTTGCCTTCATTGACAGCGCCAATGGTGGCATCACGGGTATAATCGGACGTCTGTAATTCTAGTACCATGGAAGCAAATAGTCGTGTTGAGGAATTTCGTACCATGATTGGAGCATATGCTTTCTCATTTCTTCAAGACTGCTTCGTGGCGGCTGGCATGAAAGTATATGTTTCCCAAGCACATAACAGACGTTCTCTATCGGTAAAAATCAGGAGATTGGAAGGCCAGTCGAGGATCCTCACATTCCTCTAGATGTTTTTTGCGTGAATTGTGCCCTTGATGGGTTGTATTATCCTGCTGAAATACGCCGTTTGATACCCTCATCAACTAGGGTTGGTTCAAATGGCTCTCAACACTATGGGACTTATCATTTGTGGCCATCAGTCCCCCAGAACTTAGAACTACTTAAACCTAACTAACCTAAGCACATCACACACATCCATGCCCGAAACACGATTCGAACCTGCCACCGTAGCGGTCACGCGGTTCCAGACTGAAGCGCCTAGAACCGCACGGCCACACAGGCCGGCTCATCAACTAGGGTATAACAAGAGTAATTGTCGTCTTGGCACAAAATGGCCAGTATTCTTCTTATTTCAGCATTTAAGAAGTAAACACTGTAGTCATATCCAATAGCGTCGCACACCTTACTTCAAGATATCTTAGAGGCCAAAAGTCGCTGATTCCTATGGTCACCAGACCATCTACGGGCATGTTGTCGTCAGTCAGACCGCCTCAGACACAGGAGGAATTCATCGCTAAATATCGCAGACTGCCTCCCGAGTCCCAGATGGCTCAACCTCTATACGACACTGTTCTCTGTATTTTATGCTACTGTGGCAGCAGTAAGGAGTGCTTGGCAACTCGAGGTCTGAAGCCATCTTCCACTTTATCTGTGCCTGATTGTTCGTGGTTGCAGTCTCTTGTTGTCTTCCGTTTGGTCCTCACAACTAGTCAAACAGTACTACTACCAGCGAAAAAATGCTTCTATCTGAGAGCAGAAAGCAAATACATTCCTGTTTATTAAGAGAATCTCAATGAAAAGTGGGATATCAGCTGTCTCATTCTATATTCCTCAGCACTTTAAAAAGTTTTCCGAAAATTTTGGCAAGTGAATACATACATGCTTTTTATCGTGAAACTCACCTCTTACTCCCCACAAGCTGCCCTAAATGAAACTCGCTCACACTCACCAGGCCCTCGCTGTAACTCGCTGTAATTGATCCATTCACATTTACACATTCTCAGTCACTCATACAGTCCTACTCATTGTCATTTTCTCTTTGTGGCTCTCCAGCTGTCTCTGTCTCCTGTCTCACAGCCTCAGTGTTCTCTCACTGTCATTGTCTACCTGTCTCTCTCTCTCTCTCTCTCTCACTGCTACTGTCTCTTTGATTCCTTACCACCTCTGCTGTCTCTTGTCGCTATCACCATCACTCTCTTCCTCGTTGTCATTTCATAGACACTTTCTCTCATTATAACTGCCTCACACCAACTTCCATTTTTTTCCTTCACCTTATTACATTCCTACTGACACTTTCGGTTTTTCTACGAGCATAAAAAAGTGCGGATACGTTCGCATGCCAAAATTTTTAAGGAAACTGTTATAGGTGCCTAAGAAGGTATAATGAGCCAGGTGGAACACCATTTTTCAGTCAAAGTTCATTAAACACTAGCATATTCGCCTTTTTGTGATCCAAGCTACAGCAGGTCACTAATATGAAGAGAATTTTTTTGAGTTACTAAAGTTGTGATACGTTACTTTCGTGAAATTAAAAATAAGGTAAAACTGTATAATTTAACACCTGAAAACTGGATATTATGTGCACAAAAATTTTGCATCTGCTTCAGCTTTACAACAAAAGCTGGTTCCTAGAACCCTTCTGCCCGTAATGGAGATACTTTGCTGCATATTCCTTAATGCCATGTCACTTTATAAATTAAATTTAAACCTAACTCCGTATTTCACGTGTGTATTTTACGTGTACAGATAGGATAAATTTGAACCTCTGTATCGCGGCAACGAATAAAGATGTCTAGAAATTTACAAGTTCTTTCAAAATCAGGATCTTAAGAAAATATCGTAAAAATTTCGATAATTTACTGCGAGTAACTGCCTTGAAATTCTTGACCGGATTGTGTGCCCAAAAACCACACACTTCTGGTTTTCTCAGGAACCGACCACGAACTGAATGCTGTCTCCATAAGGCGCACCGTGGACCACAGCGAATGCAGAACGAACTAACCGAGTTGCTCCATTCGCCTAATCTGGAGGAAATGTGGAATATTCAATCTTCGATCATGCATTGTAGATACAGGAAGGCGATCGTCTGTTGGGTATACGAATGGTCTCTAGCCCCAGTCCTGTGCAAAACAGTAGATCTTCCATTTCTATCACCAGTAGGACCCGAGATATGAGCCGCAGGATAATCCAGATTTTATACGCGATGTTTTGGAACTTATTGGGTAGCGCATGCTCTCGCAAGTGCACCGATATGCTTCTAGCGTGCCTACACTGCTTGTAACGCAGTTGTTCTGAGTGCGCCTCGTCACCAACCATTCTGCAGTCATAACAAAAAATGATTCAAATGGTTCTGAGCACTACGGGACTTAACTTCTGAGGTCATTAGTCCCCCAGAATTTAGAATTACTTAAAGCTAATTAACCTAAGGACATCACACACATCCATGCCCGAGGCCGGATTAGATCCTGTGACCGTAGCGGACTCACGGTTCCAGACTGTAGTGCCTAGAACCGCCTGGCCACCTCGGCCGGCTGCAGTCATAGCACTACAACCGAAGAAGTATAAGGTATTTTGGGTATGACTCTCCCAAGTCCCCCATTACGAGGATTCAACTTTTCTCAAAGTCCAAAACATGGCGATAAGTCGCACGTTCACTTATTCTGGGCTCTCTGCATTGCTTATGCTTCCTCAAAAGGTTCCATTAACGTCAGACACACCCAACACTTCTTCCGTATTCATATAATTCTTTAAATGTATGAAGATCGTAATACAGTCCCTCCTTTAAAAGACAGTACGAACGTCGAAATGGCAAATACTGAGGTAACCGATTACGGAATAGGAAAGCTATTAGAATCGACTAGTACTGGAAAGGCATCCGGACTAGATAGATACATGTAACATTTTTCAAATGTTACGCGAAAGAAGTTACTCACGTTCCAACAGCAGTTTATTGTAGTTAACTGGATCAAAGAAGGGTACATGTAAACTGGACAAAAGCGAAGGTAATTCCCGTTTTAAAGGAGCGGCATAAAAGAGACACAGGTAATTAAGTACTTATATCGTTGATGGAAATCTTGTCCACAGAAACGGACATGGAATCCGCAAACAGACCATGTCACTATAGACAACGGCGCACAGGTTGATGCCGTGTCCATTGACTTCAGGAATGAATTTAATACCGACCCGCACTGCCGTTTAGTGAGAAATATATGCGATTACCGAGTATCTGAACAGATTTGCAACCGTATTTAAGACTTTCTGGCAGGCAGAACTCAACATGCCGCTCTTAATATACCACAATCGATGGAAGTAAGCAGGCCGCGGTGGCCGTGCGGTTCTAGGCGCTACAGTGTGGCATCGCGCGACTGCTTGAATATTGTTAATCAATCCAAGAAGGACTGATAGAAGACAGAGAAGCTTCAACGAAGGTGGCGTGTTACTACACGGGACCGTTTGACGGACGCGAGAGCAGTACGAAGATGTTCAATAAACTCTGTTGGCAGATGCTACAAGCGAGGCGCTGTGCAATACGGAGACGTATACTACTGAAATTTTGAGTGAGTATTTTACGGGAAGAGTCGGACAACGTATTACTTCCTCCTATATACATCTCACGAAATGACCAGGACGAGAAATTTCAAGAGGTATTACAGTGGCTTACCTACAATCATTCTTCCCATGCATCATTTGTGAGTGTAACAGGGAAGGCGGGATCAGTTAGTGGTACCAGAAGTACCCTCCGCCACACACCGTCAGGTTACAAGCGGAGTATTGGTGCAGATGCTGTAGCTGAATTTGTAGGACCAGCTCTTTTTTGTATAGAACTACCTTAATTAACTTCGCACAGGGTGAAATTTTTGCCAAACTAGCCCAGACTCACGGAAATATTGACGTATTATTCTGGTAGTGTCCAGTCGAGGGGTTCATTCCGTAAAATTTCCGTTTCCATCAGAGTATCATGTATAAGGTCAGTAGCACATTAAATCTCGTTAGGAGGAAATTTCACTCGAGAGTTCTTGCATCGTAATCTCGAACCGAAGTCGGAGAATCGACAGCGATCCGGCAGCAAATGGATTCGATTTGTTTGGAATGAGGCGCACCCAAGCCGCGACAGCGCTCTGTTCCTCGGCCACTTCTCTTGCTCAGTGCCGGCCTGCAACGCGACGCAGGGAAGAGCCGGAGCAGATTTACCGGCAGCCGCTGCCAGTTTCTCTCCACTGCCTCCAGCAGGTAGCGCAACTCTGCCTCGGCCCGACAAATGGCCTCCTTGACCTTACCGCTCACCTGCACTGGTTCCCACAGTGCTCCACGTGACCGATAAATCATGGTGGAGTGTCGGACGATAAATACTGCACCTTGAAAACAAGTACCTACCACAGAGAAGGTCAGTGCCCAAAGTTCTAACATTTAGGTCATGGGCAACTGCTGAAATGGGGTTTCGTTTTGGGAGTGTCACGGCAAATTTTACTTTCGGCCACCTACGTTTTAATGTTCTAAAGACGCATATAATTTTATATATTTATAAAATTAAATATATAAAAGGTTCTGAGAAATAAGGACAATTTGTTTACGTCAGTATTTAGTAGAATACGTTATAAGAACGTGTAACAAAATGCATTCATCCAACATTTTAAGAAAAATGTTTTTAACAGTAGTTGAAATTTTCGTCGGCGCTTGGCACAACGTAATAATATTATAAACTAGTTAAACACTTCATAATGTTTGGAAAAATTGTATTTATTTGGCCACGAACTAGCTTTCGGCTTCTTTCGCCTTCTGCAGATGACAACTTTGTCACAAACGAGGATAAAAATGATGTGCTTAGCACACAGATTTGCCCGAATGATACAACAACGAAGTATAGTGTTTGCGTAGGGAAATATTGCAGTTTTTGTTACGTACTAAAATTACAAAACTCAGAATAGAGAGATACATTAACAACTGATGAAAAATATGATGGAATTACAATTTGAATCTAATGTTCGTAACGAGAACTCAGTTTAACAAAGGATAAAAAGGAAACCAAGTGTGATCATTGACTACTAAGATGGCATTCTGTGCCGTGTGTTGGTTGATTTGCAGTACTGTCGTCTTTCTACTTTTTTTAGCTAAATTTAAAACGCCACATTAGACAGGTTTTCTGTTAAAAGATGATCTGCTACGGTAGAATCATTTTCCAAAATCTATAGCTTCTGTCATGGCCAGATAACCCATTTGACGCATCTATTCCTCATTGATCAGTGCATACTTTTTTAGTCTGCTTGCATGTGGTCTTACATACACCATTTTCTTTGGTCTACTAATGTATAAAGGTGTTGAAATGCTGTCGAGGTTATAAAATGCAAATCTGTAGTCGTGACAGTGTAACTTATTTGAAAGTATATCTGAAATATTGGCAATATAAGGGGTTTTGCAAAAGGTAAATACTGATTGATTGATGTTGACCAGCGTACAAGGATGTGTAACTTCTTGCATTTTCTTTTTCTTAGTGTTTTATCAATCAGGGAAGAGATATAACATTGCAGGAGGCTATATGTTTGATGGTATGTATTTCTGTTTGTTAAACGATATTGTGCAAGAAATTAACTGAGAACTGTAATACTACTGACCCTCCGTTGGGCGCTAAGGTGTTGTCAATTCAGATTGATTGAGGAAGTTAATGTATGCAAATCAGGTGTCAGTGAAAACAAATCGATTGAATAATTAATATTAGGGGCGATCAGAAAGTATTCCTTTAGGTGTGTTGCTGCACCGTATATGCACCACAGTGCGACATCGAGGCGGATATATAACTGGTAGGTTAGTGGGGGCTTCGAACGGAAACTTTGCTATCCATCGTTATATATGAGAATATTTTCGTGTATCATCTGATTCACTTAGAAGCAGAAGCTGCTTTCGTCCACACTTTGGAGTTATTGCTCCCTAACCGGAAATATTAAACAGAAGAGAGTGACCGTTTCAAAAAATGTACACCCAATCGTAAGCTACTGCAGTGTCCCATTTATCAAACATCGATGGCAGAAGGAGGCTTCAGCTGCTGCTACTAGGTCTGGAGGCACTGGTGATGTGGAGAATTTCTGCATCCTGTAAACCAACGTGTTTCAACCTGTGGCTTGCTGTCTTTCTCGGTTCGCAGGAATGACTTCAATTTAATCACGTTAAATGATTGTACCAGAATTTGCAGCATGGCTGCAAATAACATACGTTTCCTGACGCGTTAGCTGTAATAGAGTTCGTAACTTAAATCATCTCCGTAGGCACGTCTTTTAAATCAGAAAATAAAGCCGTGGCAGACAGAGCTTGTCGATGAAGAAAGTGATGTTTCCGTGAAGCATTTGGTGTTAGTGATTTTTATTTCGCAACAAGCCCACTTCTACGGCAAATCATAGCCGGTCGGAGTGGCCGAGCGGTTCTAGGCGCTACAGTCTGGAACCGCGCGACCGCTACGGTCGCAGGTTCGAATCCTGCCCCGGAATGGATGTGTGTGATGCCATTAGGTTAGTTAGGTTTAAGTAGTTCTTAGTTCTAGGGGACTGATGACCTCAGCAGTTAAGTCCCATAGTGCTCAGAGCCATTTGAACCATTTTGAACGGCAAATCATAACTTTACCACCATTGCTGCAAATGGTGACACACTTTGTCCAACCAGTTTCATAGTTGCGAGGACTTTCTAAAAACATGTACAAACACTGCCCAACAGTGTACGCGAGGATATGCTTCGCACAATAAAAGTCTTGCGCGATTGTTTCATTTGCTACAAATGGCACAAGTAGCATATATCGAGCACAATGTGAAGCGTTAGTCGATTAGTCAAATTGCAAAGAAAAATACGTTACCTTCTTTGTTTTTCGACTAATTGTTCTCGGATGTCATCAGCGATATAGTCTATCCCATGTTCAGTGGTATTATCAAAAAGAGGCATGCTTTGTAGCTTGTATGCCTTCTGCTTTCCTAACATAGCTTTAACTACATTCAGGCCTCCCTGTTTTAGCGACTCGGAAGCTAACTCATAAGGCTTCCTAGTTGACACTGGATGTCTAAAATCAGATAAAATTATTGTTAAAACAGGAGAACAAATAAATAGCCAATAACATAACATTAATCAAGAAAGAATACTACTATTTTATTACCTGAGTAATATTACTTTGCTGGTGGTTAAGGATTGTCAGTTTGCTTTCGAAAAAATCCTATGGTTTAGCAGCTCTCTTGGAACTTTTAAGTTAAGAGATGATGCATATGCTTTGGCGGTTACATATTCTCACATGACAATATTCCTCCGCAATTCACGCATTGAGAATTATTATTCATGACATTAAAACCACACTTCTAATAACCGTTGTCATAAAGTTCTTTTTTTTTTTTAATTTGATTCTCTTGCACAGCTGACACTTGTATTAGACGTGGAGAGGTGCACAGACGTTTTGAGAAAGCTCCCCTTTTATGCTCGCTAGGATTGAACCGCAACCACGCAGTAATAACGTTCGTACTCACTGGCGTAACCGGAAAACTGACTGAAGCGGGCATAAACGCTCATCGATGGGCCGCTGACCCCTTCTCGCTTTCACGCCTCCACTGTAACAAAGAATATATCATTGCCTGCAGATTGCCGTGGCCAACTTCCGCACTGCACTTGATTTCTCGATCAGTATAGTATTAGTAGAAAGAAAATTAAATACAATCCCTTTGCAGTTACACTACTGGCCATTAAAATTACTACACGACGAAGATGACGTGCTACAGACGCGAAATTTAACCGACAGGAAGACGATGCTGTCATATGCAAATGATTAGCTTTTCAGAGCATTCACAAAAGGTTGGCGACGGTGGCGACACCTGCAACATGCTAACATGAAGAAACTTTCCAACCGATTTCTCATACACAAACAGCAGTTGACCGGCGTTGCCTGGTGAAACGTTGTTGTGATGCCTCGTGTAAGGAGGAGAAATGCGTACCATCACGTTTCCGCCTTTGGTAAAGGTCGGATTTTAGCCTATCGCGCTTTCGGTTTATCGTATGTCGAAATTGCTGCTCGCGTTGGTCGAGATCAAATGACCGTTAGCAGAATATTGAACCGGAAGGGTTCAGGAGGGTAATATGGAGCGCTGTGCTGGGTCCCAACAGCCTCGTATCACTAGCACTCGAGATGACAGGCATCTTATCCGCATGGGTGTAACGAATCGTGCAGCCACCTCTCGATCCCTGAGTCAGCAGATGGGAACGTTTTCAAGACAACAACCATCTGCACGAACAGTTCGACGACGTTTTGCAACAGCATGGCCTATCAGATCGGAGCTCATGGCTGCGGTTACCCTTGAGGCTGCATCACAGACAGGAGCGCCTGTGATGGTGTACTCGTCGACGAAACTGGCTGCACAAATGGCAGAACGTCATTTTTCCGGATGAATCCAGGCTCTGTTTACAGCATCATGATGGTCGCATTCGTGTTTGGCGACATCGTGGTGAGCGCACATTGGAAGCGTGTATTCGTCATCGCCATACTGGCGTATCACCCTACGTGATGGTATGGGGTGCCAATGGTTACACGTCTCGGTCACATCTTGTTCCCATTTACGGCACTTTGAACAGTGGACGTTACATTTCAGATATGTTACGACCCGTGGCTCTACCCTTCATTCAATCTCTGCGAAACATTACATTTCAGCACGATAATGCACGACCGCACGTCACAGGTTCTGTACGGACCTTTCTGGATACAGAAAATGTTCGACTGCTGCCCTGGGCAGTACAATCTCCAGATCTCTCACCAACTTAAAACGTCTGGTCAATAGCGGCCGAGTAACTGGCCCGTCACAATACGCCACTCGGTACTCTTGATGAACTGTGATATCGAGTTGAAGCTGCATGGGCAGCTGTACCTGTACACGCCATCCACGCTCTGTTTGACTCAATGCCCAGTCGGCCGGCCGAAGTGGCCGTGCGGTTAAAGGCGCTGCAGTCTGGAACCGCAAGACCGCTACGGTCGCAGGTTCGAATCCTGCCTCGGGCATGGATGTTTGTGATGTCCTTAGGTTAGTTAGGTTTAACTAGTTCTAAGTTCTAGGGGACTAATGACCTCAGCAGTTGAGTCCCATAGTGCTCAGAGCCATTTCAACCATTTGAATGCCCAGTCGTATCAAGGCCGTTCTTATGGCCAGAGGCGGTTGTTCTAGGTACTGATTGCTCAGTATCTGTGCACCCAAATTGCGTGAAAATGTAATCACATGTCAGTTCTAGTATGATATATGTTTTTCCAATGAAAACCGTTCATCATCTGCATTTCTTCTTGGTGTAGCAATTTTAATGGCCAGTAGTGTACGTTTTGAGAAGGCGTCAGAAGTTTTTTATTTGTAAAGAGATCATACATTCAGAATGGTCGGAAAACACTGTTGCAAACAATGGGTACAATGTTACCATAGATATAAATAAGTGTCGTGCTGAGCAACTAGTACGTGACCAAAAATGTGGAGATTGGCAAGGGCACGGTACAGTATACTCGTAGGTCAATGACCTTTACAGTTGGACCAGAGGACGCAGTACATTCCATGCAAATACGGATCACACCATTGTGGAGCCACACATTGGACGTTGAGAAATGAACCATACGGTATACCCGTAGGTAATAATATTTTAGGGAAATACCTCTACTGCAAATGCCTTCACACTACTTATTACTTAAGTCGAGTTTGAACTGCGGATTGGATTTATACAACCTATACACTGAAGTGATAAAAGTCATGGGATAGATCCTAATATCATGTCGGACCTCCTTTTTAAGGTGCAGTGAAGCAGGTTGACGTCAAGTAGTCAGAACGTAGCTGGAAGTTCCCCGCAGAAATATTGAACCATGCTGTATAGCTGTAACCCATTGTGAAAGTATTGCCAGCGCTGGGTTTTGTGCACGAACGGAATCCACGGTTATGTCTAATAAATGTTCAATGGGATTCATGGCTGTTGACCTGAACGGCCAAATCATTCGCTTGAAACATACAGAATGTTCTTCAAATCAATCGTGTACAGCTGTGGTCCCGTCACATCAGTGTTGGAGAACATGTAAGCCATGAATGCAAAAGGTCTCAAAGTAGCCGAACATAACCATTTCCAGTGAATGAACGGTACCGTTGGACCTGAACGCACAGTCCATTCCATATAAACACAGTCGACAACATTATGGGGCCACAACCAGGTCGTAGAGTGCCTTGTTGAGAACAGGTCCATAGCTTCGTGGGGCCTACGATACACTCAAACTCTACCGTCAGCCCTTACCAACAAAGATCGGGACTCGTCTTACCAGGCCACGGTTTTTCAGTGCGCTAGGATCTAGCGATATGGTCACGACTCCAGGAGACGCCCTGCAGCCGATAACTTACTGTTAGCAAAGGCACTCGCGTCTAACGTCTCTTGTCATGGCCTCTAACGCCAATACGTTCGTCGTACGTCCCACATTGATTTCTGTGTTTATTTCACGTAGTGTTCCTTGTCTATTAGCACTGACAACTCTCCACAAAAACCGCGTTTCTCGGAAAAGTGACGACCGTCGGCCACTGCGTTGTCCGTGGTGGGAGGTAGGGCCTGAAATTTATATGCTCGATACGATCAGACACTGTGGATCTCGATATAATGAATTTCCTAACAATTTCGGAAACTGGATGTCCCATACGCCTAGCTTATACTACCATGCGTCGTTCAAAGTCCGTTGATTCTCGTCGTGTTGATATATTTTCGTCAGAAGCATTTTCACGTGAACGACCTGACTACAAATGACAGCTTCGCCAAGCTCTTTCCCTTTCATACCATATGTACGTGATGATGCCGGCGGCTACATTCGTGCGTGTCGCAATCCCATAAGCATTCTCACCTCGCCTCGGTGTATACGTTGTATAGCAGGTGAAGAGGTCTGGGGAGCCAATGACAGTATGTACAGGAAGTACTCTAGTACGTTCTCGGAGAGCTGTAAGAATCATGCAGAGCCTGTAAAAAAAAAAAAAAAAAAAAAAAGAAAAAAAAAAAAAAAATTGATAAACATACACAAGATTTGAAATTATTACTCAGACAGACTGTCACTTTTCATACTTTCTAATAGTGCTCATAATTTTATTCCTGTTCTTACTCTTCTTCGTTGTATAATTCCCTTATGTTCGAAATTCTTAATTCCTTCTTTGCTAAGTAATACTGTGCAGTGGATTGAAATCAGCACTATTTGCTTAAAAGTTCTCTTCCCTGAAACATGCAAGGTGAATGCAAACTTAGACGAAAAATTTCTCAAATATTTTTGGATCAGGTATCCGTGTTCTCCAATACTTCCTTATAGCCAGTTTTTGTGGCTCATTAAGACGTATGCAAAGATAGTCATTCTTATTTTTTGAGGAACATCTTCCTGTTACTCACATAGTAAAGAGTTGTGCCAAGTAATTTCCTGTTGTGAAGCTTCCTGGCAGATTAAAACTGTGTGCCGGGCCGAGACTCGAACTCGGGACCTTTGCCTTTCGCGGGCAAGTGCTCTACCAAATGAGCTACCCAAGCACGACTCACGCCCCGTCTTCACAGCTTTACTTCTGCCAGTACCTCGTCTCCTACCTTCCAAACTTTACAGAAGCTCTCCCGCGAACCTTGCAGAACTAGCACTCCTGAAAGAAAGGATATTGCGGAGACGTGGCTCAGCCACAGCCTGGGGGATGTTTCCAGAATGAGATTTTCACTATGTAGCGGAGTGTGCGCTGATATGAAACTTCCTGGCAGATTAAAACTGTGTGCCGGGCCGAGACTCGAACTCGGGACCTTTGCCATTCGCGGGCAAGTGCTCTACCAACTGAGCTACCCAAGCACGACTCACGCCTCGTCCTCACAGCTTTACTTCTGCCAGGACCTCGTCTCCTACCTTCCCCACTCTAATTTCCTCTTGTATTACTCAGTTTACAATAACATTCATAGATCTTCTGGCCATCTTCATATAATATCAGTCAGAAGGAATAAAAGGCGTCTGTTTTGTTATAGTATCAGTTATATATGTTAAGTACCTTAGGACAAGTCAACTTGGCGACTGCGATAATTCAATTATTCTTTCCAAGACATGTTGGAAGAGCTATACCTTCTCTGTTAGACATTCTGTCCTGTTCATCGCAACAATTTAGTCTCATCATTGACGCGCTTTATGGCTTTAATATTAGTCAAAATTCTGATAAACAAACGCTACAAGACTCTGACAAACAATTGTGTTACCGGTTTTGCAGCCGAATGGTTTTTCTTCAGGTGTAGACGGCGTGACTCTTTTCACCCTGTCGGTGATATACGTGACCTTTTGTGCCATTAGCGTCGATATTGAGAACACACCTGGAGCTAACACGCCGTAGTACGTCGTTAATAGAGCCTCGGGGCGTAATCGACAGCTGGTTTACTCGGTGCGTTGTCAGCTTGCTTGCTCGGCACCTGTACCTCTGATCTCTTGTTAATAAGTTACTTCCCTCCCTGAAGCGGCTCATCGTATTAGAGGGTGTTGAGGATAACTGTAACGGTGCTTCGAGCGGTTACTACACGGCCTCTGCCTAAGGAACATTATTGATGGTTCAGGAAACCCTGTAATTAATTGCGGTGCAGTATACACATACATAAAACGGATTTGCGATAGAATACAGACGTCGTGGAAATTTATGTTTCACAATGAGAATTATTTCAGACACTTTATTCTCCATCAATGCCCATTATATATAATGTTCTGTACCACCTCCTAAACCATGGACGGATTTCAACCTAACTTGATAAACATATCATTTACTGTCTGGAATGAATCACTGTTGGAGTAAAAACCACTTAACTAATAAAGGGGAGGAAGTGAAAAAGCACTGTAGCCCATGATGCAAGACTACCCATACTTTAATTATCTAGTATTTAAGAATGAAAGCACTTCTTTACTTACAACAAACTTAACACATATTTCAAACCTTTACGAAACACTTTCTCATTGAACCCCACAAAATGATCAAAGCAAAAAACTTCCCACTTATTAGATTTTCGCTGTTCATGCACTATCACATGAAGCATGAAAATTTAATTTAGTACTTCTCCACTACTAACTCTCTTCATTTCACGTTTCGAAGACAGCAGGCACATATCTGTCTGGTTGTACCTGCAAATGTATGTCACTGAAGAGACTATAGTTCAAGAGATACAATGCCATAATGATTCCACTTCTTGAAAATGAAACTGCATGCTGAAATTCGCTAGACGTACAGGTGAAATATGTATACAAATCCGGATGAAACATGTTAATATATTTGTTGGTTGGTTGTTTCGGGGGAAGGAGACCAGACGGCGAGGTCATCGGTCTCATCGGATTAGGGAAGGACGGGGAAGGAAGTCGGCCGTGCCCTTTGAAAGGAACCATCGCGGCATTTGCCTGGAGCGATTTAGGGAAATCACGGAAAACCTAAATCAGGATGGCCGGACGCGGGATTGAACCGTCGTCCTCCCGAATGCGAGTCCAGTGTCTAACCACTGCGCCACCTCGCTCGGTGTTAATATATTTGTCATATGCGCTATGCGAACAAACCCGCTGCTTAAAAACTCATCCTAAACACCTTGAACGATTTCAGTTAAATGTGGTACACACATTAATAACGATCAGGAAGGAAATACTACATGGTTAAGAACCGCCATTCTCCTGTTGTGCTGAGTGAAATGATGTGGAGATAGAAAGGGGGATGGGGAGATAGACAGGCAGTAAGGGGGAAGTAGGAGATAGGCACAGATAGGAGAAGGAGGATCTACACATAGGCGACTGGGAAAGGAAAAGAAAGAGAGAGGGAAGAGGACGAGATGGTAAGAGAAAAAAAGAGGAGGATATAGACAGAGACAGAGGGAGAAAAAGACAGGCAGAGAGGTGGGGGAGGGGTAGATGAACAGATATAGGGGCAGGAGAAAATTGACAGAGAAGTGGAGCAAATTGACAGAAAAGGGAAGAAGGAGGAGATGCACAGAGAGATGTGGGAAGAGAAGTTGGACACAAAAAAGGAAAGGTGGGGAGAGGAACATGGAGAGGGGAACGAGGAAATTGGTAGAGAGGGGGAAGGAAGAGACTGAGACAGAGAGTTGAAGGTGGGGTGGAATTAGAGGAGAGTAGGAGATGGACAGATGGACAGAGGGGGGATTGACAGGAAGAGGGGCAGAAAAAGATCGAGAGGGAGGGAGGAAGAAGCAGATGGACAGAGAGCAGGGGTGTGGAGGAGGGGAATGGCGGAAAGGACAGAGACAGATGGTGGTGGAGATGGATAGAGAGAGGGAGATACGGAGTTAATAGATAGCAATGTGGGAATAGATAGGAGTGAGGAGATGGGGATGAAGAGAGATGGGATGGGTAGAGGAGATGGACAGGGAGGAGGGACTAGGAGAGGATCTAAGAGATGAATGGAATATATAAATGCCCAAGTGCCACTTCGTTTCTTACAAAACGATACTGACAAATTTCGGGTAGGAACCCTTGTTCAGAAAGTCATCCAGTGACGGACGCTACAGACAGTCGAAGTTACGTCAGCCGGCATGTGCCGCCAGGCCACAAGGTCCGCACCAAATATAAACTTGTCCGCTGATGGAATGACGGAGGAACGTTTTGCAATAGACATCTGTTGTTTGATATTCATTGATAGCGACCAATTTTTACGATCGTCAGTTAGGACGATGATGCGTAGAGAGGCCTTTTTCCCTCCAAATGCGTGGAATGATGCCTCTGGGGGTGACGGTTAAGGACACAGTTTTGCATCTGTGGTTTACTTTTCTACTGGGGCACTCTCAGATCTGTAACGTTCCTCGGTGTACAGGATGTAACAGAAGGAGACCAACAGCGTCGAAATTATATTCGCTAACATTTGCCTACGCAATAGCTATTGATATTTACTTCCCTGAAGTTTGCGGCAATCAGTTGCGTTCAATGAGTAACAGCATAGTTTTAGAGAATTAAGTGCGTTTATTTCATTTAAAGGAAAGGAAGTGCGAATGGAAAGGAAAGAGGAGAAAGCAGAAGAGTATTCCATATGGCATACAAAAGAAAACACGTTTCAAGGAGCGAACATTGCAGTTTATTCTGTTGTTACAGGAAATTAATTAAAAGTGTTCAAAATGCCTGCCTCTACCATGTCAGCACGCCTGAAATCTGCACTCGATCAAAGATACCAGTCATGATGCAAACTCCATCACACTCTGCATGAGTCCCTGCGACTATGTTGCCCACTGACTCTACTGGGGTCTTATATGCCACATTCTTCTGATGATCCAACAAAAAAATTCCAGTGGGTTAAGGTCAGCTGACAGAGGCGGCCAAGGGGCAGGACCACCTCAGTCAGTCCATATGTTGACATCTATCAGATGAGGGTTTGGTTGCTAGACAGAAGTGTGTGTGTGTGTGTCCTCTGGTGTTAGAATCACATACATCGACGGACTGGCAAAGGAACCTCCTCCAGTAATTCCCGCTGCACTTCTAGAACGAACGTTGCATAGCTGTTTCCTGCGGATCAATAAGCAAGCATTAAGGGGCCAATCGTGTACCATGCACGACCATATTGTTATGATAAACTTTTCATGTTAGCGTCACTCCTGGGTACTGTGAGAGTTCTCTTCTGCACAAGTATAACAATGTGAACGTTGAACGCACTGTCACGGTTGACGCTGCTAAATACTCATGCAGCAAAAAATCACTGGCGCAACTCTACTCACGGAGCAAAACCATCGGCCGTAATCGCTTGTGCCTTCTGAAAACGGAATAGACGTCTTCCCTCTTGCTGAATTATCCTCGAAATGGTGGACGCTTTCCAACGGGTGTGCCACAGCGCGAGTACTTGTGGATAGGTGAGCGTCGAATCGTTCTAGTACACCCTCCTCACACCGTAGCGGTAGAGCGCGTCGCACGCGACCTCGTCCGGTTCAGCGTCGTTTGAAACTACTAGTTGCATACAGACGTTGATGAATGGCTGCAAACGTAGAAAGGGTTTTGAGCGTAGATGCGTGAAGCACATCCTGCTGCTCTGATCAAGTAAAGTTCTCCATGATGCGGCACAACAGCACAACACAAACTACCATTAAGTATTCTGTTTCCACAGCACATTGGTCGTTCTCCTCTACCGGCATCGCTATCAGCGGTGTCTGCAGTGTTGTGACAGGTATGGCCAAGGGGAGGAGGCCATGGTGTTCATACGCTCCTGTTAACATTTTGGTAAAAACATTTAGATTTTTACACCATTAACTTTCAAAGCATTTTACTAACTTTCAAAGACGCGAATACTAAGAGTCCTGAAACTGTCAAGATATCCTTGGAAATTACGGGCTACTTTTAACCCATGCTACTCTTCAGTAAAATTCCTATAGATTCTACATTCCAGCCAGTAAGCGGTGTCCATTCACAAGTTGAGAGCACTTGTTTCCAACGATAGATTTGTCACGGTTCTTGAATCGACAGGTGAGACTGACAAGCAACAGGATTCCATTTCATATTTTCCACTAAAGATGGGAACAAGCCATAACAGGTAGCGTTCATCCGTATTTGAGTGCTAGATGCAACTCAACAACACGTTTCGGGAGCCAATGATCTCATCATCAGGTTGTAAAATCATAGCCTATGATATCAGAACACTTTGAAATCTACCAACACAACCGCGGTGCTCATAAAACAAAATAGATTGGAAACATGTTGGACTGTGTGCCCTCGTCTTACATTTAAGTCGTTAACTTCGGTCAGGAACCGTTCCATCTCTCACCGCGCATAACACCAGGCTGCGTCTTGCTGATCTGCTGTGGGGTCCAAGAGCGTCGAGTTGGCGGTTAGGCAGAGGTCCAGGGTTTCTTATGCGCTGATATGCCCACAATCAGCTAGTGGCTCAACAGTAATCCTGTATCATTGGTCATATATTTTTCCCCATTTCCTAAGTCTACGATCGTCAGCCTCTAACTGTTTCGTCTAACGCCATCGAAAACATATATATCTGTCTAAAAATAAGTCTACAAAGCTGTTAAGTAACCTCGTTCCGTTGTCTTTGATTAGCACAGTCAGATCATTGGGCTGCTTCTTTTCATGAATGGTAAACTCGAATTCTTCCAACAAGTTCTGTTTCCTCCCTTTCCTTTGTATGTTGTTGATTTCCAATTCATCTTCTATTCCTTGAAGGGGGTGACGTATTTCGTATAAAAGATTCCCAAGAACTGATTTTCCCGACCTGTTTAATATGAGTACATCTATATGTTTCTTGTATCTGATCGATAATGTCTTCCTGTCTCTACAGTATACTTTGCATAATAGGATTTTCTTCATTTTATGTTACCTTTGCCCCGCATCTACGCGGGGTCATCATGGTTCTGATCGGAATTACCATTAATTTATGGGTTACCGAGCCCTTACTGTCGCCACCCCGTTACATACCGGGTAGGAACATGTGTATACCAATCGTCAGCGATTAATGTTGTCCATGTGAAAGTGTCAGATTATGTTCAAAATGTTTGCGAATTGCGTACTTGGACGCGAGATTTTGGTGTCAGTCCAGTATTCACCTCCTGCAACGTGATAAAACGTCTAAAAGCTATATTCACCCTGCCTGGCGCACCGGACCTCGTCCTTAATCCACCGGACGGATTCAGTCTGTGGCCGACAACTTGCCCTACTCTCGGAAGCGGCATGGTAACACGAGCGGCTGTGCGGGCGGGTACTTTGCGTCGCAGGATACGCAATGAATTTTACAACTGCTGATCTTTCGAACTTATGTACCATTTTACCGTCACTCCTCTTCAGGAATACCTCACTCGATAATATGGAAGGTAATTTTAAAACTGCACGGTTAAAAAATGTTCGCAGTCATTTGTGAGATTGTTCCATAATATGTCTTAGTGACTTGTTCAATTATTCTCTTCATCAAGTTTATTCTTTCCGTTCTTATTACCATTTCGCAGTAATATATTACCCATATTCATTTTTGCCACACACAAATGTTTATATGTATTTGATCGAATGAATTTCCCACAAGGCAACACCTTTTGGGACTCAATTGTTTGTTTTGTCAACTACATGATGTACTAACTAACGCGCAAAGACAAAAGACTTGCACACTAAAGCTAAATATTTGTTCTTGTAGAATCCAAAACTACAATGAAAATGGGAAGTTCCTATTTAAAATGTAGGATCTCTCCTGCCCCCTCCCAACTCCCAACACTCACTCCGACATCACAGAGAGAATTGATCAAGGGTCAACACTGGATTCTGCAGACAGCGTTTTCAATAATACTGAACGCATGGGAAATCTCCTTATATCGTATGGCTTCTCCTTTTGCCCGGCGTAGTCCAGCAACTCGATGTGGCAAGGACTCAACACGTCGTTGGAGGTCCCCTGCACAAATAATGAGCCAAGCTGCTTCTACAGCAGTCCAAATTGCGGAAGTGTTGCTGGTTAAGGATTTTGGTCTACAGACTGACCTCTCATTTATGTCCCATAATGTTTTGAAGGGGTTCATGTTGAGCGATGTGGATGGCCGAAACATTCACTCGAAGTTTCTGGAATGTTGTCGACCGCTGTGGCAGAGCGGTTCTAGGCACTTCAGTCCTGAACGGCGCTGCTGCTACGCTCGCAGGTTCGTATCCTGCCTCGGGCATGGATGTGTGTGATACCCTTAGGTTAGTTAGGTTTAAATAGTTCTAAGTCTACGGGACTGATGACCTCAGATGTCAAGTACGGTGCTTAGAGCCGTTTGAAACATTTTTTCAGGAATGTTCTTCAAACCAGTCGCGAACAGGTGTTGAATACTGAGATGGCGCAATGTCGTCCATAACAATTCCATCGTTTTTGGGACACAAATAGTCTCCAAGTGGCCCAAAGATAACCATTTCTAGTCAGTGATCCGTTGAGTTAGCAAACACAGCTACTCTTTGTCGTTAAGTAAAGGCTGCCGACCACTTCGTTGCCGTGGTGAGAGGTAATGTCTGAAACGTGGTATTTTCGGAACACTCTTGACTATGTAGATCGCTGAATATTGAATTCTCCAACGATTTCTGAAATGAAATATACATGCGTTTAGCTGCTACTACCATTTCGCGTTCAAAGTCTGTTAATTCCCGTCGTGCGGCCATAATCACATCGGAAACCTTTTCACGTGAATTGTCTGAATACAAATGAGAGCTCCGACAATACACTGCTTTTTTATTCCCATTCTACGCGATACCAGAGCCACCTGTATATGTGACTGTCGCTATCCCATAATTTTTTCTACCTCAAGGTATGTTTCCGTTTTTAAATACGGTGCGCAATTTTTGACAAATTTCGTTGTCTCAAGATAACAAACTCACCTTGTACTAGCTGGGCAGAGAGGAATGTGGAATTCTGGAAGCGCACTGTGGTAAGAGACTCCGAAAGTAGCTGATTTCTGAAGCCTGGAGACTGGGAACAGGCATCTCGGGAGAAGTCGAGCTCGTTGAACAGTCGCTTTGTACTGTCATGACGATTTATGGAAAACAATGGAAGGACGATAAAATCACGAGTAGACGAGGAGTTTGACCCGCCACACCTCATCACAGAACGTGGAGGCTGCTCTGCAGAGCAGAACAGGCCTTCTTGTGTGCCAAGTCTGACGACAGAATGCAGGCACAAGAGTTCCACAGCACACGTTCAGAGCCTGTTGATGAACGCGGGGTTGCAACAGACGACAGCCAAGTTTCCGTCTATTAGAACTGCATTCGGCTAGGACCCATTTAGAGTGTACCGTCGATGAATGCTAACATGTCACCTGGTCGGGAAACATCCCGTTTCGTTTTACTTCTTGTCAGTGGTCGTGTCCAGTTACTCCATCACTGAGGCGAACAGTGACTGGAAACATGCACTGCACGACGGACTAAGGTCGCTGGTGGCAGCACTGTGCTGTGTGAGTCACTCACCTAGGCATCCATGGAACAAGTGACAGTAACCAAAGACACTATGATATTTGTGGCTACGTGAATATTATCGCGGACCACCTGCATCATGTTCGGTAACCTCCCCGATGGTTATTTTGCTCCAACAGGACCACTGTCTCTGTCTCAAGGCTAGAATAGCGCTAAAAAAATTGTGGAGCGTGGCAGATAACTCGCGTTCACGTCAGGGCCGCAGAATTCACCTGATGTGAACCTGATGGATCACATTTCGTACTCGATCGGGAGCGAGCTCGGCTCGATCAAACCACCGGCCAGTAGCTGACAGAAATTACGTTGACCGTGCGTTGACATTTGGTGTCGCGTACCACCGGAAACATGCTAAGAGCTTGTCGAACGCATACCACGCTGTTCGCTGTCGTATTGCATTCCAGAGTTGGACCAGCACTCTGTTAAGTAGGAGGTAATAATGCTTTGCTCATTTCTATGAAATCATAGGATCTCCGAGCTGAAGTATCCAAGCTGGATAGATAGACGTAAGGGCTCACTAAGAGGGTGTAACGGGGGCGGTCGGGGATGGCGAGCGCAGAGGATACCCTCGTTGTGAGATTTCACCGACTCTTCTAGTGACAGCTAGCTAGAAGGTGATTCCAAGCGTGAGAAATGACTATAAGTGAAAGTCGGTGTGCCGCAAACATTCCATGCATCCCACTCGTTATTCAAATAAGAGTACACTAAATCCCTGACGTAAATGCGCTAGCGTCGGCGTTCCATTTGTTACAAAGTGATAATTAATTCTCAGATAAATTATCCAGAAAATATTAATAAATGAAGCGCATAATTATTGTCTTATATTTCATCTTAAGAATAAATTATGGAAGGATATCGATTTTTATATAATAAATTTACAAAGGAGTGGTAGGTACTGTTTCATGTACAGTTCTGAGCAGGAAATTTTTTTGTGGAAATGAAAGGAGTAACTATCTTCCATTCTTATCATTATGGCGATGATAAAGGTATGCTGTCGGCATAAATGGTCAAACCAATTTATTTTAACTACTAGAGAATTCACCCTTCCAATAGCCACAGTCATCAGTTATCCTAAGGAAGAAAAGTCGTGTACAAAATGTATCTATGAGTCGTATAATCTTTGCTCTGCGAGTTTCTGTATTTTATTCGTCGCGTTTTATGACGTGCAGATTGAAAAACAGCCTAGAATTTTCTTACAGTGGCATAGAAAACAGCTGAAGGTCCAGACTCAGGATGGTCGCTCTGACACACTATTGTTCATTTGTCGGCCATGCTCGTTGGATCCTAATATGACGTACCCCTCCGCTTTGCAAGTTAGCACGCTGAACTTGAGCTGGACGGGCAGATAAAAAGCTCTTGTAATGTACAGTGATTAAATTCCTGCTGCTAGCTCACATAGATCTTTATATGTACCTCACCTTTGTGTTTGAAGCTCTATAAGCAGCCGTGTTTACAGATTAAATTATGGGTGATCACATCCTCTTATCATACAACCAACTATTGATTTTCATTGCCGAAACAGGTATCCACTCATTTCCGCCGTGGCGAGGGTATGCTATTGTTCAGGTCTGTAGATTGAAAACACGTTTTAAGTTTTTATTTTATTTTTTTATTTTTAGGTTTATTTCACTCGTCGACTTCCATACCACCATATTCAGGAGCAAATCTCCCTGGTTGAGGAACTAGTCAGTACATACAGTTAAATGAGGAACGTTAGCAACAGATAAAATACGTATACGATTCCCATGCAGATGACAACAGCCAAATATATAGTAGTGTAATCAACAAGGTAACAAAGGATTTTCCATTTTTTTCTCGGAAACTCCCAAACATAATAAAAGGAGCAAGTCACAAGGAAGCTATTCAGTTAGGATTTGGAAGTTCGCGGATTACTGATAGAACATTTTTTAAATTCTTTTGGCAGCTTATTTACAATTAATACAGCAGACTACTCCACACCTTACTGCACAGCAGTGAAGTAGCTTCGATCCAAAAGCAGAATGGATTTTTGTCTAATATTTACTGAGTGGAAGCAACACTTTCTTGAGGATAAGCCCATATTTTTAATAAGAAACGACATGAAAGGAAGCATGTATTGAAAGGTCAGGTTCAGAATTCTCAGACTACTGAACACGGTTTGACAAGACGTTCGCGAGCTTACACCATATATTGTCGACCGTCTCAGATCCAAAACTACGTTTCTTGAGTAGGAAGAGATGCTATAGAATTTAATTTCGTATGTAACAGGCGAATTGTGAAACTTGTGTTGGACTGCAACTTATTACAGGTACTGTTGTAAGGGTAAACATAGCAAGGTACAGTTTAATTTTAAACACTGAATTTTACTGTGATTGAATATCAGTTTATTCCCTACAAGCCAAGAATCTATGACTTGACCTGAGCATTTCGTATATTGCCTGTGTTGCATTCAAAGTCATGACTACCAAGGTAGCATCAATAAACGGAAGACTTTTAGAGTCACCTGCTACATACTGCAGACAATAGTAGTGGTGCCTGCACTGACCCCTGAGGCGCCACCCAATTATCCATTTCCCATTCACACTCCACGTCACGTTTCATTACTGTGGAGAATAATCTTTTGCTGTCTATTCTTAAAGTATGAGAAGAACCAATTCTACAATGGTCGTACTTCAGCAATAAAATAGTGCGATGAACACAATCAAAGGCCTTAGATAAATCAATAAGACGCCTATTGTTCCCAAGTTTTTGATTGGTTAGTCCAGTGCTTCACAGAAAAAACTGAATACGGCATTTTCAATTGTCAAGCTTATTCTATAACCACTATTTTAAATAACTTCAGCAAATTCCGATGGCATAGACATAGGTTTAAAATTTTCTATATCAATCATTTCTAGTTTCTTATGAAGCTGTTTCAGTACTGAATTTATTAGCCCTTTCAGGTTCGAAATATTAAAATTTGTTTTTTTAATTTTCTTGATTTTGTTACATTATTAGGCATACTTTGGTAGAGAACAAGGTAAAAAAAAATCCGTACAATAATTGAACACATAGGGGGTGGTTCGAAATGGAGCCACTGTGGATGAAATGTCTTTACTTGTGATGATGGAAAAATGCAGTTCCTTTCTGTAATGAGCCGTAGGGCTACTTGGCAGAGAGCGCACTGCCGTCTGCTTATTCTGATGTTCCTTCTTTGTGCTGTAGTGTACACAGTGCCTTGGGGTGCCATGTATTGGTGGATTCTTTGCTTCTGTTACATATTTTTAAACTGGAACGACAGTTTTACTTCTTTTCTTTTTTTGCTGATTGCTCATTGTGTCACTCCCTGAAAGAATCAGAGACAGCACCAAATTTTTCCTTCGAAAATTGGGATCACTGTCTTCAGCTAACAAATCATATGACTTTTATTCCTATTTCCAGTCTGAGACAATGTCAAAAGATACCGTTCCCAAAGGACACGCCAGAAAATTCTCTTAATTTATTCTGCGAGAGTATATCATGTGAAACTGGAAAAACAACAACCTGTCACAGTTATCCATGTTGCCTATCGAGCGACAGTAGTTTAAAAAAATCATTATGAAAAGAAATACATAAATTTAAGTGCTATCGCAATACACGGAGTATGAATTTGAACTGGACAGTTTTTTGTACCTAATCCATGTAAAAAACGTAGATGACGGAGACCAATTCAGTCATAAAAATATGACAATCGTGCACTGCAGCCAAAAATGGCCACTCACGTTTGCTCGCCTAACTACTGACATTCTAAACATAGGAAGTCGTTGAAGTTGCAGTGATTTTAGAACGGCATCAACTGAAGACGTAAAGGGTGGCCACAAAGTTAGCTATTGTGCATACTCCATGAAATGAAAAAAAAGAAATTAGTTAGCATCAAAGGAACCATAACAACTGAATGAGTTAAAGATTCTGGGAACTGGCCATTCCGAAAAGAAATGTTACAAATTTGCCTCATTTCTGGTCTAACGTACTCAACACGGTGCTTTATTATTCATGAAAGCCCTTTGCTTTTAGCGATTTATTTACTGACTCTGTCTCCTTCTCCACGAATTTCTACTTCTGACAGTAATCTTGGAAAGCTATTTTATAAGATAGTTACATGATTCCATGTGAAATTAGGTTCTTATTTAATGCGCCTGCTATAATTAGAATGTAACAGTTAAACACAGTTTTTATATATTTAATTTCTCAGTAATAAAAATAGTTTTATTCACCACTCACTTTGTATCTTTGGCCATGCGCTGATGGAGAGAGATTTCCTTCACGCCGGACGATGTGCTTTCAATTTTAACCGGAGAATTAGCATTTCTGTTTGCACACCTCATGCATTTTACTTACCTAATAACGTTTTAAAAGCCTTACAGTGCTGCACGCAACGGGCTACTGCACTTCGATTGTGACTACTTTTAATGCACCTACAAAATTCCTACATGTTTTGACATCAAATCCTTATTATAATAACCACCTATCCAGGCTACCTGTTAGTGCTACTACAATGATTTAAACGTTATAATGCGAAGCTATTTTCAACGAGCATGTGAAATGTGTTATGTTATCGTCTAAGATGTTATAACTATAAATTTATTGCCATTCTTCTTCGTTTATGAGCAGCGCCTATTAGACGGAGGGAGTCCGACAGCCCATCAGTTCCAGTCATTCCACCAGGAAGGAGGTACACGGCTCGTGTTGCCTGTGGTTCAACCATGTCAAGACGGTCAATAATGCGGTTCGATACCGTCCGCGTTGTTACTTTGTGACTGGAAGGGCTCTCTACAAGGGAAGTGTCCAGGCGTCTCGGAGGGAACCAAAGCGATGTTGTTCGGACGAGGAGGATATACAGAGAGACAGGAAATGTCGTGACATGCCTCGCCAAGGCCGCCCAAGGGCTGCTACTGCAGTAGATGTCCGCTATCTACAAGTTATGGCTTGGATGAACCCTGACAGAAACGCCACCGTTGTTGAATAATGTTTTTCATGCAGCCACAGGACGACGTGTTACGACTCAAACTGTGCGAAACAGGCTGCATGATGTGCTACTTCACTCCCGACGTCCATGGCGAGGAATGTCTTTGCAACCACGACACCATGCAGCGCGGTACGGACGGGCCCAACAACATGCCGAATGGACCGCTCAGGATTGGCATCACGTTCTCTTCACCGATGAGTGTCGCATATGCCTTCAACCAGATAATTTTCGGAGACGTGTTCGGAGGCAACCCGGTTAGGCTGAACGCCTTAGAAGCACTGTGCAGCGAGTGCAGCAAAGTGGAGGTTCTCTTCTGTTTTGGGGTGGCATTATGTGGGCCCGAAATACGCCGCTGGTGGTCAAGAAAGGCGCCGTAATGGCTGTACGATACGTAAATGCCATCCTCCGACAGTTAGTGCAACCATATCGACAGCATATTGGCGAGGCACTTGTCTTCATGGACGACAATTCGCGCTCCAATCGTCCACATATTGTGAATGACTTCCTTCACGATTACGGCATCTCTCGACTAGCGTAGCCAGCATGTTCTCCTACGTTCCAAACTTTACAGAGCTTCTGTAAAGTTTGGAAGGTAGGAGACAAGGTACTGGCAGAAGTAAAGCTGTGAGTACCGGGCGTGAGTCGTGCTTCGGTAGCTCAGTTGGTAGAGCAGTTGCCCGCGAAAGGCAAAGGTCCCGAGTTCGAGTCTCGGTCGGGCACACAGTTTTAATCTGCCAGGAAGTTTCAAGCCAGATATTGTTTTTTTCTGAACTGTCACATTTTTTAAGTGGTTCTTTGATGTACAATCAATGTCGATGTTAACATCTATAATCAGTAAACTATATGCATCCCAAATATATCTTATTTTCCGATTAAATATATTAATTCCTTCATTATTTAAGTACCTGAACTTTATCGAAGGTAGTTCCTTTGTTAAAAAAACTTCTCCTAAGCAGAGATACGTATCAGCCGACTTAAATCTTAAAAAAGGGGTAGCTGTAAAATTAGTTAATACAGGAATTTTGCCGTGGGTGATCCCACAAGCCCCCTCCCCTCTACACTGTCAATTATAAGCTTAGCCAACCTCCATTTCCCATACCTGTTGAGGTGCAGGCCATGCTTAGGGAAACCCGATCCATTGACGGACTCAACTGGTACCATTGCATTCTGAGAAATACGCTCTGCAATCAGCGTCTTCTGAGTCCCCATGTTAATATACAGCGGTATCAAGATGAGGCTGATCATGACGCTGAAACAGCTGCAGGAACAGTTAGTGCCACCAGCTCGAGTAGCTGTCTCTTACAGGAAACCACTTACGTCATACTCCTTGTATCTACGAAGACTATTTTCAGATCCTCCCATAATCACTTTCTGCTCCTCATTTCTAAAACTGTTAGTTCCCCCCATATATTATCCGTCACCTGAGCCAAACTTGTGAGGCGTTTCGGGCGTACTCTTTTGCATACCCCTATGATGATAAAGTGTGATCTCTGGTGACCTACAGAGAGGGGAAGCCCATCATATGATCATACAAGAAAATTAAAGTAAATGATGTCGCGCTACGGGAACGTCTTACTGAATGTAAATTAATAGGGGTGGCATAATGAAAGATAACAACATGCGCATAATATCATACACGAGACATAAGGATGAGAGGAGGAATCATCTGATCTGTAACATCAAAAAGTGGTCACAACAAAAATCAGTTTTATTACCGTAAAGTAAAAGACACGAATTACCAACTAATAGGACAAGGAGTTTTAACACTGAACTGTCACTTTGGCACTGGTAGGTGGGAGCTTTAAGCAAGGCAAATAATACGCGATTACGACCAGTGATTGTAATCATGGTTTTGAAAATTGCAGGAAAATATGTAAAAATAGTATCAAACACCACTGACGTCGCCAAAGCGCATATTAAAACAAAATTAGTTGTCTGCGAAGTATTAAGACGTAGAAACTGGCCCATGAAGGGAATTAACCAACATCGCGTCCCTATGGAACTGCCAACTGCAGCGATGGCGCATCTTTCCAAACTCGTACCATAATGTGGAAGGCAGTGATAGTAGCGCCTGGAGGCTCTGAGTTCAGCTCTCTCTCAGTCCACAGTAGTCAGGTGGAAACATCGTTCTCTGCGACTGCAAGGCTGGTCCCTTCAGTCGTCCAGCAACAAGTCTGTACTCCATAGTCTCCCAGCGGCAAGTGCTTTTTTATCGTCATCTAGCAAGAAGAGTAGTCTTCCAAATCCTAACGTGAGAAGTGTTTTTTGTGAACGCGCAGTAATTTGACTGCCTTTTCGCAAGAGAAGGAACTCGTTCACCAATAATGGCAATGTGGGATCCTGCCCACTCGTTTCTTATAAGCTGCTTAGGAAGCTGTTTTCTCGGATAGATAGACAACATGTAATGTTCCCACAGCAAATACACTCTACCACGCACCAATTAATCATTTTCAATCAAACCATCAACATTTACTCACTTTAGAAAAGTTATCTGATCTGATTTTCTCGTAATATATGCGGCGACAGCTCGTCGACGCCAAAATATTTTCAAGTGTATTTATTCTTTGAAATAACAGAGGTGCATATATGCATTCCCCATGGTTGTTAGAGTGGTAACTAGGAGAGCTTCTGGAGTATCCGTTGGGGGATTGACGTGTTTCTGAGAGATACGTATTCTGCTTTTCTTCTCGCTAAAGTGAGCCAATTAACATTTGTGCCACTAGCGGTGTGTTTTGAAGAGAAAGAGATTGTAAAAGGAAAATAATTAAGGCGTGGAATCACCGGAGATGTGGACACGTAATTGAGATGGATTTATTACAAGATTTCCTCCATAAATAAGGTTTGTGACTGTTTTGTTCTGGAGTGAATGAACGAATGAATTTTTATTCTGAATCATTTGTTGATCACGTTGGCCCTGTAATTAATGAGGAAGTTTCAACTGTGTCGAAGAGAGACTGCAATCACTGAGTCTGTGTTAAATCGTCCAAAAAGGCTTCGTACACATCTGGAATTCGCAATCTTTCGTAAAAGGAACAAATTGTCGAAACGATTGATTCTCCCGACTGACTGCAGTGTGTAACAGTATTAATAAATGTAAAGATCTCTTACAGTAAGCCGGCCGCTGATTACCAAGAAGAAGTACTCCACTAAAGATTCTATTTGGCTGATTCTTTTTATCACTAAATCACGTAATGAAATCTTATATTAAAAACTATACATAGATAAAGGAGAGAAAGAGAGAGAGAGAGAGAGAGAGAGAGAGAGAGAGCGAATGAAAATAGAGATAATACTAAGAATCCTCCATTAGTCTAATTTTTCGTCTTTCTTATCACGGATCAGCCAAGAACTGGGAGGGCCTTACTTTACTGTATAGACTTATGTGTGAAGGTGAAGGGATCTTAAAGCAACAGATACACGTCTATACAGACAAGACATTACACAGAGGTAGCGGCTAGCTGCATTGATCATCTATTCTTAGATTAAAGAGACGGCAACTTATTATACGAACATTAAAATGTTAAAAACATAATAGCAAATCCTTTAGTAGGCTTTATTACAGCAATTGAATTGACAATACTTAACTTTCGTTTGTACATGATAGCTCGCAAGCAATCGGCGACATGGAAATAATCAATGTCCACTGATAGAAACAATTTGCATGCAAGCTAACCACACAAGTTTATAAGTCACTGCTATCGTAAATATCACTGCGGCTCTTCTATATGCTCTCTTCTAGTCCGGGTCAAATAGTGCGTACTCTTTGTGTAGACGCCGCTCCTGTCGTGTTGACGTCTTAGTCAAAGTGCAATTGGCTGACGTCGTTTCACAGCCCTCTCTGCTGTATCGTTCTCGGTCTCCGCGCCGGCGCTTGTTAGGCCGAAAAATTCCACCCACCCTCTCCAAAGGCGACAGACCGTTGTCGTGTAGGGAGCGTAACAACGGCGAGGGATGGCAGGAGTGTAGACGCAGTGCTGGACCCCAAGCTATGGCTGCAGGGGACGTGAAGCTCCCAGTCACACTCCGCCATCCAAACTTCACTCTGGCGGAAACTTCACTCAGAAAACGAAATGAACAGTACGCATCCACCTCCCGATGCCTTGAACCTGATGAAGAAGGCGGCGACTGATACGGTGTGGGCGCGTCGAGCTCCATCGGTTGGACGAGAGGAGGCGGAGGAAGTGAAGGCTCCGTTTCCATGGGGTCGTCCCGCGGTGCTATGACAACACCCTCAGGCGGTTGCTGTGGCCGCTCTGTCCTCTGGATCCGTGAATCTGGTGGAAGACACACTGAATCGAGCACATGACAGAGGCGAAGTTGATTTTGATGTCGTCGCTGCAAGCTATCTGGACCTGAAATAAGATACATGCCAGTGCCAAGTCGACGGACAATCTCGCTTCGCACCCACCGTCTGCCAGTGCTAAAAGTCCTATAAAAGACAATATCATGCGGCGTGAAGCGATATTTGTGGCTTCTTACGGCGCCGGTTGCTGAGGAAAGTGGAGCGGGCAGAGTAGTGTCCGATGGCGGCGACCGTGAAGCAATTCCGCCGGCAATGGTTCATCTCGGGGGTGCGAACAATAGGAGGCGAGTAAAAGTTGCATTGCGTCATCCCTGGCATGTGCAGGGCGAATTTTGGCCATCTGCTGCTTGAAGGTTGTGACAATACGTTCCACTTCGCCGTTTGCTGTGGATGGTACGGTGCACTCGTGAGATACCGTATGCCATTGCGTACACAGAAAGTTTCAAAATCATTTGAAGTGAACTGAGGGTCGTTGTCTGACACTATTACTTTAGGTAAATCCTCTATGCAAAAAATAGGGGACAACACCCGAATTGTGACGTGACGTTTTCGAGTTAATTGACACAGCAAAAGGAAACTTGCTGTACGAATCAAGCAGAGTCATATTTCGAAATACTTTTCACCTCACAGCGTTGCGATCAATTAAAATAGCAACAGCGTCATACACGCAAAAGGGAAGTGTTTCTATTCCAACAGACACAATCTTGGGGCTTCTTGACCATAAAACACTATTTACACTTTCATTGGGGTTTTGAGTTTTCACATGAACACACTTTTTCGACTTTCAGGTGATGCTACGTCTCTGAAAAAAGGCTTTATCACCTCCATTACCGCATCAGTCAGGCTATGTTTATGACTGTACACTTCACCATTTAGCAATCCCTTGTTGTACTTACACCAGCTGGCCGCACGGGATTAGCCGAGCGGTCGAAGGCGCTGCAGTCATGGACTGCGTGGCTGGTCCCGGCGGAAGTTCGAGTCCTCCCTCGGGCAGGGGTGTGTGTGTTTGTCCTTAGGATAATTTAGGTTAAGTAGTGTGTAAGCGCAGGGACTGATGACCTTAGCAGTTAAGTCCCTTAAGATTTCACATACATTTCAACATTTTGAACACTAACTGTTTTCTCTTTTGGGACACAACTAATGAAGGAGACTTCCAGCAGTTGTAAAAGTAAGAAAAAAAAGGAGGGCCCAAACAGTCTTTCTCATTTCTTAGACACTGTGTATGTTTTGTCTAATAGCCATTCCATAATAGTTCTGGATTTTGTCAATTACACTGTCAGTTAACCTTTCCTCTCATTCAGCTCTTTACCACCAGTGAATTTTTTTTCGTTTTGTACTAACCTTTCAGTCGCCGAAGTTTCGATCCCGTTCGTTTCTGTAGGCCAATACACTCAAATTTATGCACTACAACATCATCACCAAATTGCTTCTATTCTTGAACGTGTCTGAAACTTTTAGAATCACTGGAAGCAAGGTAGTTCACATATCGCGTATTATCACATGCTACAGATCGCTGAAATATACTAGCAACACCAGCCACTCCTATTCCTCCACTACTGCAGTTAGCTGTGCAATTATTTTCACGTGTACCTTTATTTTCTTGTGGACACCTACAATATTTAGATTTTACTGCTAACTTTAAAGCTTTCCCTTTATACACACTGGTGGTAGATACTACACCATGAAGATATGTGTGTCCTCGTTTATGCCAGATACCACTACTTTCTATTAATGCGTCTTCCGCAGCCTTCTTTATGGATTATATATAGACATCTTCTAATTTAGACACTATAAGTGTACCATAGTTTGTAAACTTGGTTGCGGAATACGTAAAATACATGATGCCACAGAAAACTGCACCTTCGGTACTACCGTTACCAACTGGACGCAAGGCATAAGCAAATATAATGTTCTATTAATAGAGTTCGATAACAATTTCTGCATTTTGAGTTACTACAACACTGTTACAAACGGTGGTCATGTTTGAACACTTACCACATTTCAGTTCCATTTCACTGTGCAGGTCTTACGTGGTTTGTTATAGAGTGTTTCAGACTGACTTCACTATAATGGTTACATCTTACACAACTTAAAAAAATTCCGTTGAGAACCGACATGTCAAATATTCTATTCACATGTGATTTCCCCATGAAACATTCATGTCTTTCATTAACTGAACCAAGCTTCGTATGAGAAGTACTTCCTTTCTCACTTGCATTGCAATGAGTACGAGTACCAGCTAGATTATGTTCACACACTTGGTTATCGTCGTTATTGTTTTGGTAATAACACCTGCGATTGGCTTTCCAGTATTTTTCATTTTCTTAAAAGCCTACAGAGGATTTCTAGTCACTTTACGTTTACCCATGATTATCCTTCAATAAAACGGAGACGTCAATGAACAGTATTCACTGATAATATTTTCAGGATTACAAAAGAGTAATTAAACGTGAAACACACGACAATCGATGGATCGATATTTACATCGAACTATCACAGGTTAGCTACAACACTTATTTTGTGACAGTTATTTTCTCTCACATCACTAAAATGTACATAATGAGCATGTAGATTCATGAGTACAACATTTGACAGCAGTGTAACACCACCACGTAGTGACAATGCAGAACAGATTCCAAAAATACCTTAAAATAGTTATAATCATCTGAAATGAATTAATTATATGTAAACTGAAAGAGAAAATTATGTAGATTCCTAAAAAGCAAAAAAAGTAAGAATTGGACTTACCACAATCTTGAACCTTTCCGCAGCCCGTTAATTCAAAACTGTCCATGTCTGTATACTCGAGAATTGGTATATGTGACGAACTATGATCATTCCATCATCGTGCGAAATTTTCATACAATAATGAAGGGTAAAAAATGTCGAATATGGGTACCTCTACGCCAAAATCACAAAAATCAGCTAGTGGTGACATGTGTCGCTTATGATCAATTGTCTCGTCTCGGTGGAGGTTCGAGACCTCCCTCGGGCATGGGTGTGTGTGTTTGTCCTTAGGATAATTTAGGTTAAGTAGTGTGTAAGCTTAGGGACTGATGACCTTGGCAGTAAAGTCCCGTAAGATTTCACACACATTTGAACATTTTGAATTGTCTCGTAAACAACATCAACCATTCCTATCCTATATCGTTGCTGCTGACGAGAAATGCTTTCTTTATGCTAACGTAAGGGGAATAAAGGTTCAGGGAGCCCAAACGAAGCAGCAAGTCCACGTACGAAGACCTGCGAACATCAACAAAAAATAATGTTACGCATCTGGTTGAACAGTTACGGTGTAGTTTTCCACGAAATGATTCTGCAGGGAGTATTCATCATGGCTGACATTTGTTGTCAATAATTGAGATGTCTTGCAGACGCAATCCAACAACAACGACCAGGAAGACTGCATTACGTAATGCTACTCCACGATAAAACTCGCCCACATTTCTGCTAGAGACAAAAAAAACTCTACATAGGAGTCGAGTTGGGATGTAATTCCACGCTCACCGTATTCTCCTGATCTTGCGCCCAGAGATTGTCACTTTTTCTCTCTCTATCGAAAATTCTTCAAGGAAATTCCTTTTCGGATCAAAGTACCTTCGGAAAATTGCCCTACTGCTACTTCGCGTCAGCACCATGCGATTTCTACAGTCGCGGAATCAAAGAGTTATCTCATTGTTGGCTCACTACTGTAAATAATGAATGAGAATATGTGATTGATGATGAATGTCTATGTTACATGTACCGGTTGTGTTTATTAAACTTATGTAAAAACGCTACGAACTTGTGCATCAACCTATTATTTACGGCGTTAATGTTAACTGACGTTAGTATTCCTTGTCGGGTATATCGCATGTGCTGAAAGGCACATTCCTCTGTTATTTCGGCACGTATTTGCAGTTTGGTGTTTGCAGGGTGTAGGTGGGGTAAGCCCAAAAAATTACTGCTCATCACGTGTCCCATGCCTCCCGTAGTACTGACGGAAAGCTTCGCTTTGTTCCCAGACACAAATAAAACGTTTTTTGAAGCGTAATTATAAGTGCCACTTCGATAGGGCGGTTCAAAATCATTTTAGAGTAATATTCATTTTATCGATGTTTTTTTAATAGGAATCTTCATTCACTTTAAACTTTCATGTGTTCCATATCTTCATATGTATTTTCTTAAGAATTACTTCTTCTGTAACTGCGTTCTCTGTAACTACTTTCTCTATAACTACATTAAAGCCTTGGGGGAATAAACTGCATAGTCAACACACTCCTACCCCTCCTTGTTCGCATGGAACACCTCCGCATCTCCTATACTGTCCGCAAACTAGATTCCAATGACACCATTTCCTCCCTTCTGACCATCCCCTGGTATGCTGCTACCCCTTACAAATATACTCCTCTGTCCCCAAATCAACATACTCAATATACTATCCCAATTAATTCACACTCCCAGACAATGGGATCTCGCCCAATATTTGTTCCTCCTACCAGCTTTAACTGTTCCCCAAGCATCACACTCCACATCAGGAGTCATCTCTATTTTCCTTCTCATCCATCCGTATCCCTTTCCTCTTACAACCACTGCCCTATCTACGCAATAGACCACTCCTCAGCCCCTGTCTTTCCCATCGACCGTATTTTCCGCAAAACCACATCAACTCCTGCCGCTCATCTCCACAGTTTTCCTAGCAGATCCCTATCTGTCTCCCCCCACACCTGCCAACCGTCTGGAATACACTCTCTTCACCGGCAATACTTCTCACTATTGTGCAGGTCCTTCAGATTTTAAGTGAAAGCACAGTGCTTCATTTTTTTCAACAGAAGAGTTTCACTTTCCTGCGTCCTGTTTTTAAAATGTATATTTTTTCCTTTTTTAAATGTCCGCCATTGATTTTAATTTTAGAGTAGAAAACCCACAAATTTTACCCACTTGTAATTCTTTTTTTTTAATGTGCTTGGATGAAGAGCGGAGAACTGTACCGCTGACAGTCCACAACGCCGCCCATATGGAACGACGTATATGAAATAACAAAAAATAAAATAAATAAATTGCACTCAGCAGTGACAGTACATTTATTTTCCAACTTTCAGTTATGCCGTTAAATTCATTTTGCTTTACAACCAACAAGATGCTGGAGGATAAGGAGGGAAAATATATTTTCTCCGCGTCACTTGCACCTATTAAAATGGTTCAAATGGCTCTGAGCACTATAGGACTTAACTTCTAAGGTCATCAGTCCCCTAGAACTTACAACTACCTAAACCTAACTAACCTAAGGACATCACACACATCCATGCCCGAGGCAGGATTCGAATCTGCGACCGTAGCGGTCGCGCGGTTCCAGACTGAAGCACCTGGAACCGCTCGGCCATTCCGGCAGGCTTGCACCTATTACGTTCTGTTCATACACATACATACCGTAGAAATTAGCTGCACCGGAATTTTTCACGAGGATTATAGTAACACTTTTGTCGTGTTAAACGCCCGTTTAATCATTCCGCTGTCCATGAGACTAAACTTAGAAACAATGTTACTGAGATTGCGTTTATTCACTTAGGGGTCAGATTCTATCTACAGGGCATTAAAATCGGGGTCACAGTGGCTGGTCACGTTATTAGATGCACCCGAGTTTTCTGACAATTCATTACTTTCTGGAAGCTTGTTTTGTAAACAGGCTCACCTACAAGTATCATGGTTTAATAGTGTCAATACTGTTAAAGAATTGTTATTGAATGACATGAACTCAGCTGTTGTGATGCGTGATACTTGTGAGAACTGATTGTTTATGAACAGCTGCCATTTATAGTTTTGAGATCAGCTAGAGCTGACGTGTTTGAAGTGTGGGTCCATTGTAAAACATCTAGTGTTGTTATTTTACTGGTGTATATCATATTTAGCCTCCAGTGATGAAGTTGGCTGACTATTGAGTGATTTCAGATACGCTAACGTACGAGAATAATGGGAGAACTAAATGATTTGACGCCTCGAAAGATACTGGAAGTAAAAGCAGTGATGGAACGCATTTAAATCTAGAGATTTCTCAAAGAAGGCATGTAAAGAAGAAAACAAATTTGATGAGGACTTAGTCTCTCAAAGAAAGTACAGGTTTGCCGGAAGACTAATATTTTTACCAAGATCTGAGCAATTATTGAAGAAGTTATGCCATGAGAATGAGTTTATTTGGACAAAATAAATGAAAATGGAACTCAAACGCAGAGGTGTTATTGCATCTGAAAGAACTTCAAGGCGCAAACTGCCGTAAATGAACTTCAAGGCAGGTAGGCCAGCCGAAAGTCAAAATTAATTGCTACCCTGATGTCAAAACATCTTGCGTGGGCAAAGAAGCAGAAGTACCTGGAAATCGGTGAGTATCTTTAAAATAGACAATATTTGCTTTCATACCATGGACCTTGCCGTTGGTGGGAAGGCTTGCGTGTCTCAGCGATACAGATAGCCGTACCGTAGGTGCAACCACAACGGTATCTGTTGAGAGGCCACACAAACGCGTGGTTCGTGAAGACGGGCAGTAGCCTTTTCAGGAGCAACAGTCTGGATGATTGATCTGGCCTTGTAACACTAACCAAAACGGCCTTGTTGTGCTGGTACTGCGAACGGTTGAAAGCAAGGGGAAACTACAGCCGTAATTTTTCCAGAGGGCAAGCAGCTTTACTGTATGGTTAATGATGATGGCATCCTCTTGGGTAAAATATTCCGGAGGTAAAATATTCCCCCATTTGGATCTCCGAGCGGGGACTACACAAGACGACGTCGTTATCAGGAGAAAGAAAACTGGCGTTCTACGGATCGGAGCGTGGAATGTCAGATCCCTTAATAGGGCAGGTAGGCTAGAAAATTTAAAAAGGGAAATGGATAGGTTAAAGTTAGATATAGTGGGAATTAGTGAAGTTCGGTGGCAGGAGGAACAAGACTTTTGGTCAGGCGAATACAGGGTTACAATTACAAAGTCAAATAGGGGTAATGCAGGAGTAGGTTTAATAATGAATAAAAAAGTAGGAATGCGGGTAAGCTACTACAAACAGCATAGTGAACGCATTATTGTGGCCAAGATAGACACGAAGCCCACGCCTACTACAGTAGTACAAGTTAATATGCCAACTAGCTCTGCAGATGACGAAGAAATTGAAGAAATGTATGATGAAATAAAAGAAATTATTCAGATAGTGAAGGGAGGGAAAATTTAAGTCATGGGTGACTGGAATTCTGTAGTAAGAAAAGGGAGAGAGGGAAACGTAGTAGGGGAATATGGATTGGGGCTAATAAATGAAAGAGGAAGCCGCCTGGTAGAATTTTGCACAGAGCACAACTAAATCATAGCTAACACTTGGTTCCAGAATCGTAAAAGAAGGTTGTATACATGGAAGAAGCCAGGAGATACTGACAGATTTCAGATAGTGGTAAGACAGAGATTTAGGAACCAGGTTTTAAATTGTAAGACATTTGCAGGGGCAGATGTGGACTCTGACCACAATCTATTGGTTATGAAGTGTAGATTAAAACTGAAGAAACTGCTAAAAGGTGTGAATTTAAGGAGATGGGACCTGAATAAACTGACTAAACCAAAGGTTGTACAGAGTTTCAGGGAAAGCGTAAGGGAACAAATGGCAGGAATGGGAGAAGGAAATACAGTACAAAAAGAATGGGTAGCTTTGAGGGATGAAGTAGTGAAGGCAGCAGAGGATCAAGTAGGAAAAAAGACGAGGGCTAGTAGAAATCCTTGGGTAACAGGAGAAATATTGAATTTAATTGATGAAAGGAGAAAATATAAAAATGCAGTAAATGAAGCAGCCAAAAAGGAATACAAACGTCTCAAAAATGAGATCAACAGAAAGTGAAAAATGGCTAAGCACGGATGGCTAGAGGACAAATGTAAGGATATGGAGGCTTATCTCACTAGGGGTAAGATAGATACTGCCTACAGGAAAATTAAAGAGACCTTTGGAGAAAAGAGAACCACTTGTATGAATATCACGAGCTCAGACGGAAACCCAGTTCTAAGCAAAGAAGGGAAAGCAACAACGTGGAAGGAGTATATAGAGGGCCTATACAAGGGCGATGTACTTGAAGACAATATTATGGATATGGAAGAGGATGTAGATGAAGATGAAGTGGGGGATATGGTACTGCGTGAAGAGTTTGACAGAGCACTGAAAGACCTGAGTCGAAACAAGGCCCCAGGAGTAGACAACATTCCATTAGAACTACTGACAGCCTTGGGAGAGCCAGTCCTGACAAAACTCTACCATCTGGTGAGCAAGATGTATGAGACAGGTGAAATACCCTCAGACTTCAAGAAGAATATAATAATTACAATCCCAAAGAAGGCAAGTGTTGACAGATGTGAAAATTACCGAACTATCAGTGTAATAAGTCACGGCTGCAAAATACTAACGCGAATTCTTTACAGACAAATGGAAAAACTAGTAGAAGCCGACCTTGGGGGAGATCAGTTAGGATTCCGTAGAAATATTGGAACACGTGATGCAATACTGACCCTACGGGTTATCTTAGAAGCTTGATTAAGGGAAAGCAAACCTAGGCAAACCTACGTTTCTAGCATTTGTAGACTTAGAGAAAGATTTGACAATGTTGACTGGAATACTCTCTTTCAAATTCTGAAGGTGGCAGGGGTAAAATACAGGGAGCGAAAGGCTATTTACAATTGCAGGTATATGAGTTGATGGGTATGAAAGGGAAAGAGTGGTTGGGAAGGGAGTGAGACGGGTTTGTAGCCTCTCCCCGATGTTATTCAACATTATATTGAGCAAGCAGCGACGGAAACAATAGAAAAGTTCGGAGTAGGTATTAAAATCCATGGAGAAGAAATAAAAACTTTGAGGTTCGCCGATGACATTGTAATTCTGTCAGAGACAGCAAAGGACTTGGAAGATCAGTTGAACGGAATGAATAGCGTTTTGAAGGGAGGATATAAGATGAACATCAACAAAAGCAAAACAAGGATAATGGAATGTAGTCGAATTAAGTCGGGTGATGTTGAGAGTATCAGATTAGGAAATGAGACACTTAAAGTAGTAAATGAGTTCTGCTATTTGGGGAACAAAATAACTGATGATGATCGAACTAGAGAGGGTATAAATGTAGACTGGCAATGGGAAGGAATTTCTGAAGAAGAGAAATTTGTTAACATCGAGTATAGACTTTAGTGTCAGGAAGTCGTTTCTGAAAGTATTTGTATGGAGTGTAGCCATGTTTGGAAGTAAAACATGGACGATAAATAGACAAGAAGTGAATAGAAGCTTTCGAATGTGGTGCTACAGAAGAATGCTGAAGATTAGATGGGTAGATCACATAACCAATGAGGAGGTGTTAAATGGGATTGGGGAGAAGACAAGTTTGTGGTACAACTTGATTAGAGGAAGAGATTGGTTGGTCGGACATGTTCTGAGGCGTCAAGGGATCAGAAATTTAGCATTGGAGGGCAGCGTGGTGGGTAAAAATCGTAGAGGGAGACCAAGAGATGAATACACTAAGCAGATTCAGAAGGATGTAGGTTGCAGTAGGTACTGGGAGATGGAGAAGCTTGCGCAGGATAGAGTAGTATGGAGAGCTGCATCAAATCAATCTCAGGACTGAAGACCACAGCAACAACAACAACGGTAGTCATACATATGCTTTCTCAGTTGAAGACCAACCATATTGGAAATTTTAATGACTATTTCATTTTGCTTCAGGTTTGCTGTTTTGACGAGTCCGTATTTGAAATAATTAAATCTCACTTTGTACGAAGTCATCTTGTTGAAAAATGCCATCCTCAGGTATTGTGCAGACTGAGAAATATCGCAACAAAGTCCTGATGTGGTCTGTCATCAGTGACAAAGGCACTGGAGGTATTTACTTCGTTGAGGGGACAATGCTGCAAGACCAGCATAAAGAGAATAACAGAAGGGCCTTCTAAAGGATAACCATTTGTGTTTATATACGACGGAGCTCTATGCGAAACGGCACAATCAGCAAAAACCTTTTGGCAGTTAGAAAACGTCCGTTTGTTACACTTTCCGGAAAATTCGCGAAGCATGAACTCAACTGAAAATATTTGGAAAGTGGAACAAAGGGAAGTGGGAAAGGAAATAGTCACAAAAAATGGTTCAAATGGCTCTGAGCACTATGGGACTTAACATTTGAGGTCATCGGTCCTCTACAACTTAGAACTACTTAAACCTAACTAAGCTAAGGACATCACACACATCTATGCCCGAGGCAGGATTCGAACCTGCGACCGTAGTGGTCTCGCGGTTCCAGACTGAAGCGTCTAGAACCGATCGGCCACCACGGCCACCGAAATAGTCACCACTAAATTCGTCTCACTGAATAGGTTATTCAAGTCTGGTATCATCACTTGCAGATGCGAGACACGGATACTGTGTTAATAGTACGCCAAGGCGAATTTAACTATTAATAGCTGATAAAGATGGTGTGACAAAGTATCAAGAAGTTTGGCCCAGTTCCAGTTATTACACTTTTCGTTAAAAACAGCAACAATAGATATTAGAACCGTGTGCTTTATCAGTTATTATTACTCTCTAATGTTTAAAGATACTTAAAGAAATTAACTCGTTTCATTTGCACTGATCAAAATAACCACTGCAGATTTTTGTACGTCCTGATGTTATGTTTAAAACTCAATGTGTATCCACTAATACGGGCAGGGACTTTAGGATGAAGTATAAAGTGCTACCAGGCTTTCAAGATTTTTCCGCAACCGGTGTCAGACAAGTCCGTCTGGATGACGTGGCCAGCTGCAGGTACAGCGCAGCAGGCGCTGTCGCTCTCTCCGTGTGACGAACCAACCACCTACGGCAGAGGCAGCCACGGTCCTTGTGGTTGGCTGGAGCTGGGCGGCCAGAGCAGGTAGGGAGGGCGGCCCTTTGCAGCGCGCCGTGCGGCTGTCCACACGCGTCGCTGCTTATCTTATCAGGGCGCCTGCAGTGTCGTGCGGCGCAGCTGGCCCTGGTCCGCCCAGCCATACCGCGGTGTGGTATCCCATGCTTTGTGGCGGACGCGGCTAATCTCCTTCCGCATCGCTTTGACGCTGTAACCTAAACCGCAGTCGGCGGTGCTGTCCCTGGAGTTGCACCTGCCCACCACCGCTCCCACACTCATGAGGGCCACTAATTTTTTTCCTACCACAATGCAGCTACACTGCGGGTTCATCACACACTATAAGGCACAATCCCTTTTCTTCTACCACTGCGCTGAACACATTCGCCAAACTCTACTCTACCTCCTTATCTTTAACCTGTCATTTCATAAAAGACTGCGACCACAGTTTTCAGTGGCCTGAAACTTTATACGTTTATGTGAAATGAGCTCGCCGGACAAAAAATTAATCGCCCTAGTGCACACGCACAGGTGAATTTGCTTCACCGCGCGACTGCTACGATCGCAGGTACGAAACCTGCCTCGGGCATGGATGTGTGTGATGTCTTTAGGTTAGTGAGGTTTAAGTAGTTCTAAGTTCTAGGGGACTGATGACCACAGATGTTAAGTCTCATAGTGCTCAGAGCCGTTTTTTTTTTTAATTTGCTTCAATGAGCCGTAAGGCAGTAGCGACCACTGAGACATTTATGCTTCAAGCGGACATTGTACGTAAACATGGGTACTCGTAAGGACGTGACAGAGTGGCAAAAAATGGGCAATCGTGTTCGGCCGTGCTCATCGTCATACTGTGAGAAAATTCTGTATTTGATGGAGTGTCGCGGCAGACTGGTCAACGTGTTTGCAAGCAGAAGTGTAACACACGTGGCCACGAAACACATCAGAACTGTGGTCGCAAAAACATCCGCACTGCTAGTGAACGGAGGTGTATTCCACTGCTTGAGACTCTAAATCGCTTCGAGACCGTACAAGTATTCCTGTAGGCTGTGAATGGAGGTTCATTCCAACTGGTAAGCGAGAGAACATTGCGATGGAAACTGAATACAGAGAACATATGGAGTCAAGTCAACTCACATTCGGCCATTCATCTACATCTATATGGATACTCTGCAAATCACATTGAAGTGCCTGGCAGAGGGTTCATCGAACCACCTTCACAATTTTCTATTATTCTAATCTCGTACAACGCGCGAAAAGAACGAACACATATAACTTTCCATACGAGATCTGATTTCCCTTATTTTACCGTGGTGATCGTTTCTCCCTATATAGGTCGGCGTCAACTAAATATTTTCGCATTTGTAGGAGAAAGTTTGTGACTGGAATTTCGTGAGAAGATTCCGTCGCAACGAAAAACGCCTTTCTTATAATGATGTACAGCCAAAATCCTCTATCATTTCTGTGACACTGTCTCCCATATTTCGCGATAGTACAAAACGTGCTGCGATTCTTTCAACTTTTTCCATGTACTCCCTCAGTCCTATTTGGTAAGGATCCCACACTGCGCAGCAGTAGTCTAAAAGAGAACGGACAAGCGTAGCGTAGGCAGTCTCCTTAGTAGGTTTGTTACATTTTAAAAGTGTCCTGTCAATAAAACACAGTCTTTCGTTAGCCTTTCCCACAACATTTTCTATGTATTACTTCCAATTTTAGTTGTTCGTAATTGTAATACCTACGTATTTTAATAATTGACTGTTTTAGGTTGGACTGACTTATCGTGTAACCGAAGTTTAACGAATTCCTTTTAGCACTCATGTGGATGTCCGTACACTTTTCGTTATTTAGGGTCAACTGTCAAATTTCGCACTATTCAGATATCTTTTCTAAATCGATTTTCAATTTGTTTTGATCTTTTGATGACTTAATTAGTCGAGAAACGAGAGCGCCATCTGCGAACAACCTAAGAAGTCTGCTCATATTGCCTCCAAAATCGTTTATATAGATAACGAACAGCAAAGAGCCTATGACACTACCTTGGGGAACGCCAGTAATCACTTCTGTTTTACTCGGTGGCTTTCCGTCAGTTACTACGAACTGTGACCTCTCTGACAGGAAATCACGAATCCAGTCACACAACAGAGACGATATTCCATAAGCTCGCAATTTCTCTCCAAGCCGCTTGTGTGGTACAGTGTCAAAAGCCTTCCGGAAATCCAGAAATACGGAATCGATCTGAAATTCCTTGTCAGTAGCACTCAGCACATCATGTGAGCAAAGAGCTAGTTGTGTTTCAAAGGAACGATGTTTTCTAAACCCATGTTATGTGTCAATAGACAGTGTTCTTCGAGGTAATTCATAATGTTTGAACGCAATATATGTTCCAAAATCCTGCTGCATATCGACGTTAGCGATATGGGCCTGTAACTTACTGGATTACTCCCAGAACCGTTTTGAATATTGGTGTGACCCTGTGCAACTTTCCAGTCTTTGGGTACGGATCTTTCGTCGAGCGAACGGTTGCATTTCATTTTTAAGTATGGAGCTAATGCATCAGCATACTCCGAAAGGAACCTAGTCTTGACTAGAAGACTTGCTTTTATTAAGTGATTTAAGTAGCTTCACTACTCGGAGGACATTTACTTCTACGTTACTCATGTTGGCAGCTGTTCTAGATTCGAATTCTGGAATATTTACTTTGTCTTCTGTTGTGAAGATATTTCGAAAGGCTGTGTTTGGTAACTCTGCTTTGGCAACACTGTCTTCGATAGTATCTCCATTGTTATCGTCCAGAGAAGGCATTGATTGTTTCTTGCCGCTAACATGCTTTACATACGACCAAAATCTCTTTTGGTTTTCTGCCAGGTTTCGAGACAAAGTCTCTTTGTGAAAACTGTTATAAGCATCTCGCATTGAAGTCCGAGTTAAATTTCGAGCTTCTATATAAAATCGCCAATCTTGGGGATTTTGAGATCGTTTGGGTTTGGCATGTTTGTTTGTTTGTTTCTGAAACAATGTTGTAACCCGTTTTGTGTACCAAGGAGGATCAGCTCCGTCGTTTGTTAATTTATTTGGTATAAATATTTCAATTGCTGCCGATACTATTTATTTGAATTTAAACCACAGTTGGTCTACACTTACATTATTAATTTGTAATGAGTGGAGATTGTCTCTCAGGAAGGTGTCAAGTGTATTTTTATCTGCCTTTTTGAATAGGTATATTTTTTGTTCATTTTTGGAGCAGTTGGGGATTACAATATTCAGTCTTGCTACTACAACCCTGTGTTCACTAATACTCGTATCGGTTTTGATGCTCGTTATGAACTCAGTGTTATTTGTTGCTAAGAGGTCAAGTGTGGTTTCACAACCGTTTACTATTTGCGTGGGCACGTGAGCTAACTGCTCGAAATAATTTTCAGAGAATGAGTTTAGCACAATTTCGGATGATATTTTATGCGTACCACAGGAATTAAACATGTATTTTCGCCAACAAATCTAGGGAAAAGTAAAGTCACCACCAACTAAAATAGTATGAGTCGGGTACGTGTGTGAAATCTAACTCAAGGTTTCTTTGAACCTGCTTTTGAAGACGAGCACAGCAACGCTCATCGGCTGAAAGAATATGTGACTCGTTTGTGTGCGACGTACCTACGCAAAATTGTGGACACTTTCTATTTGAATCCAGGCTTTTAACAAGTCTAGGGGCGGAATTACTCGGTATTAAATGATGTTTGTAATGATTTCTCTAGAAATAACTAATCTTTGTCCAGTGCGCTTATGACCCCTAAGTGAACAAACACCTTATGACTAATCAGTCATTCTGAAGCCGAACAAAGTTCACACAGAAGTTACAAACTGTCATTTAATAGCATTTGTACGAGTCATATATAAACACCTTTCTCGCCTGATCTACACCAGAAATTTTCAACACTTCCCTATTGCAGAACCAGTATTCACACCAGGGAGAAGTTGTAACGACCAGGTACGGTTCCTCATTATTTATATCGAAAAAGGGTATCGGAAGAAATTAATAAATGTGTCTACATTTTGGATCTATTATGAGCTTCTGACATTGCTTGGCGAGAAGAACGTATTTTGAACTTCTTCTGTGTCATCCCATGTCGTAAACATTCGACCATACTTAGCAACATGCTAAGCAAAAGACAATTTCTGATCAATTCTGACCATGGCAGAAGCAAAACAATTAAAGTAATGAATCCTTGTCCCAAGGATCTATTCTAGCTATTCATTCATTTCAGCCTGTGCATAAGCGACTTACAGGGAGGGTCTTCAAGAAAATTCGTTTATGCAGTGACATTCGTTTGGTGAGCCAGAGTTCCAGCAACTTGACTGATGCTGAAACCCCTTTATCCACTGATTCGGAAACCGTGGATGCATACTAGAAACTGTGCCTCCACATCAGTCCCCACTCCCCCCACCTAGAAAAACAGTTACATCTGCGTTCACCTGCTCAAGAGATTCAAGAGACAAGCAAATTACAGACCACAAGTCTGGTTCAGAGGCCAATTCATCCGTACTGGAATATCTAGGAATTTCTAACTTTCAAGCAGCATCACGCAAATACTCGTATAGCTTCTAAATTAAAAACGAGAAATTACGCTCTTCGAACACTTGCTGCTATCTCACGGGAGCTATTCACATGCTTCGAAACACACAGCGTGTCATACTCCGCTGCTAATTACTACTATTTGACCTAGACCAGTGGGGCTCGCACTAGGAAGATAAAGCGCAACTGATTCAGGCCATGCGAATAATTATGGGATATATTTGGAGCACACACAACCTATGATGTCCTGTTACCAGCAGTATTCCTCATCCAGCTCTAAGATCATAAAATTGAGAAGAATCCTCAGTTACCCATTCATTGCACGAACGGAACACCAACGCTTCACATTTGAATAGGATTTTGAAACATCTACTGTGTTCGAATATTATAAAATCACGTCTAAGAAAATTATTTATTGACAAGTAACCTACACGGATCCAGAAAAGTTTTGGAGTTTCAGAAGGGTTCTTTTCCTCGCAAGCGACCTCTAATTAAATTGCGTGGCTGTGGTGTATCGTCTCAGTTGTTAGACCGGATTCGTAATTTCCTGTCAAGAAGATCACAGTTCGTAATAACTGACGGGAAGTCATCGAGTGAAACAGAAGTAATTTCTGACGTTCCCCAAGGAAGTGCTATAGGCCATCTGTTGTTAACGATCTACATAAGTATATGACGTAGACGTAGACGTAAACGATTTAGGAGAGAACCTGATCAGTCCTCTTCGACTATTTACAGATGATGCTGTCATTTACCGTTATCTAAAAGCATCACATGATCAAAACCAATTGCAAAATAAAGTAGAGAAGGTACCTTCATGGCGCAAAAAGTGACAATTGAATATAAATCGTGATAGTTGTGAAGTCATCCACATGACACTAATAATAAATCGCCAAATTTCAATTGAATGACAAATTACACAAATCTGAAGGTCATAACTGAACAGAATATTTAGGAGTTACAATTAAGAAGAAATTAAGCTGGAGCAGTCACGTAGATACTGTAGTAGGGAAAGCAAACCGAAGACTGCTATTTATTGGCAGAATACGTAGAAATGTAACAGGTCTACTAAAGAAACGCCGAACACTACGCTTGTCCTCCATCTTATGGAGGATTGCTGCTCGGTGTGGGATTTGCATAAGATAGAACTGGTGCACGGCATCGAAAAAGTTCGAAGAAGGACAGCTCGTTTTTTAAAATCGGGAAATAGATGAGACAGTGCCACGGATATGATCCAGTAATTGGGATGCCAGCAATTAAAACAAAGATATATTTCGCTGAGTCAGGCTCTATTCATGAAATTTCGGTCATTAACTTTCTCCTCAGAGTGTGGAAATACTTTGTTGGGGCCGCCTACGTAGGGAGGTATGATCATCATAATAAAGTAAGAGAAATGTGACCTCATAAAAAAGATCTCAGTGTTCGTTCTTCCCAAGCGCTGTTCCAGAGTGGAGCAGTGGAGGTAATTATTTAAAGGTGTTTTGATGGACGCTCTGCCAGACACTTAAACGTAAATTGCACACTAATCATATAGGAAGAAGGGAGAGTAGTGTGGTGCACAGAAAGTAAACCAATTGGGTCCTCTTCCAGAAGCAACCATTCATTGAAAATATATATGCACTAGTAATCAGTGGTCGATAAAAATCTAGTTGAGAACCGTTAAATGTGGACACAAGGATTCGGTCTGCCTAGACGTCAAAGATCATGAACCGGGTACGAACTAGTCAAGGCAGACGTAATTATCTAATGCACGAGAGGGGATGGGATATTTCTGCAACTGTGACCGTGGTTCCTCTTCCCACCCAGTCCAAAATATCGTTACTGGCTGTCGTCTTCGAAAGTACAAAGAAAAAATAGCGGGCTTATACCGCGCAGCCGGCCGAAGAGGCCGTGCGGTTAAAGGCGCTGCAGTCTGGAACCGCAAGACCGCTACGGTCGCAGGTTCGAATCCTGCCTCGGGCATGGATGTTTGTGTTGTCCTTAGGTTTAACTAGTTCTAAGTTCTAGGGGACTAATGACCTCAGCAGTTGAGTCCCATAGTGCTCAGAGCCATTTGAACCATTTTTTTTATACCGCGCATCAGATGAACCGACTGAATGGATAAGGGAAATATCTCTGGAGACGTAGGATCGTACGAGTTTGTTATTGGGCATATTTGTCAACAGTTGTGTATTCGTTTTCATCATACGTAAACTCATTAAATAAATCTGACTACTTTTCTTTTAGCCTTAGTAGTAACGAGGAACTTTCCCATAGCTCAACGGAGTGATTAAAGGTGGTTCAACTTTATTTAAACGAAGAAAAAACTGAAACTACAATCATTTCAACATATCGCATGGTGATACTAATTATATTCGTATATGGAATACTCCCTACATGTGAAATTCGACCAGTGCAGGTGTGACTGCACTCCTTGTCCTACATACAACAACTACTAAGTTACAAAAAAAGTTACCTACTGTGATAGCAAAATATCGAAGTTTCCAGCAGTTCAATCACGCGTCTGCCTAGCTGAAAATTTCATTTAAAAATAAAGAAATGCAGTTACATCTGAAGGCAGTTTATTCCGTCTGTTCCAGAGACGTATCGAAAACGAAATGTAGATCGTCCGAGTATGTTCACTGAGGCGAGAAAAGTCACTGGATATCGATACACACGTATAGAGAAGGCGTTACTATCGCATACGCAAGGTATAAATGGACAGAGCTGTCTTTTTTACTCAGATGACTCATTTGAAAAAAAACGTGATTATGGTCGCACTACGGGAATCAACAGACTCCGAACGCAAAATGGTAGTTGGAGCTGGACGCATGATATATTGCATTTCAGACAGTGATAGGGACTTAAATATTCTGATATCCACAGAGTCAAGAGTGTGTTGACAACACCAGGCATTACCTCTCACCACGGACGACGCAGTGGTCGACGGCCTTCACTTAACGAACGAGAGCTACTGAGTTTGCGTAGAGTTTCCAGCGCTAATAGGCAAACAACGCTTAATGAAATAACTTCATAAATCGATGTGGAACGCACGACGAACGTATACGATAAGACAGTGCGGTGAAATCTGACGTTAATGTGCTACGGCAGCAAACGACCGACGCGAGTGCCTTTGCTAACAGCACAACATCGCCTGCAGTGTCTCTCCTGGCCTGGTGACGATATCGGATGAACTACAGACGACTGGAATTTCGTTGTGTGGTCAAATGAGTCCTGATTTCCGTTGGTAACAGCTAATGGTAGTGTTCGAGTGTGACGCAGACTCCACGAAGCCATGAAGCCCAGATGGGAACAAGGTTCTGTGCAAACTGGTGCTGGCTCCATGATGGTGTAGGCTGCATTTTCCTGGAATCGACTGGGATCACTGGTCCAACTGAACCGATAATTGATCAGAAATGGTAATGGTGGACTACTCGGGGATCATTCACAGCTATTCATGGACTTCATATTCGTAAGCAGTGATGAAACTCTTATGGATGACGATGCGCCACATCACCGAGCCAAAATTGCCCGTGACTGGCTTGAAGAACATTCTGGACAATTGGAGCGACTGAATAAACTAACCAGAGCGCCCAGCAAGGATCCCATCGAAAATTTGCGAGACGTAATCGGCAGAACTGTTCGTGCACAACTACCTGCACTGACAACACTTCAGCAGTTGTTGACAGTTACTGAATCAGCATCACTCAGTGTTTCTGCAGGTGTCTTCCAACGTGTTGTTGAGTCAATGCCACGTCGAGTTGCTGCATTGCGCCTGGGGAAAAAAAGGTCAGACACGACATTAGGAAGTATCCCACGACTTCTGTCACCTCAGTGCGGTTCTTAAGTCAACACACGCATGGCCATTAAAATTGCTACACCAATAAGAAATGCAGATGATAAACGGGTATTCATTGGACAAATATATTATACTAGAACTGACATGTGATTACATTTGCACGCAATTTGGGTGCATAGACTGAGAAATCATTACCCAGAACAACCGCCTCTGGCCGTAATAACAGCCTTGATACGCCTGGGCATTGAGTAAAACAGAGATTGGATGGCGTGTACTGGTACAGCTGCCCATGCAGCTTCAACACGATACCACAGTTCATCAAGAGTAGTGACTGGCGTATTTTGACGACCCAGTTGCTTGGTCAGCATTGACAACACGTTTTCAGTTGGTGAGAGATCTGGAGAATTTGCTGGCCAGGGTAGCAGTCGAACATTTTCTGTATCCAGAAAGGCTCGTACAGGACCTCCAACATGCGATTATGAATTATCCTGCTGAAATGTAGGGTTTCGCAGGGATGGACTGAAGGATAGAGCCACCAGTCGTAGCACATCTGAAATGTAACGTCCACTGTTCAAATTGTCGTCAATGCGAACAAGAGGTGACCGAGATGTGTAACCAATGGCACCCCATACCATCACGCCGGGTGATACGCCAGTATGGCGATGACGAATACACGCTTCCAATGTGCGTTCACCGCAATGTCGCCAAACACGTATACGACCATCATGATGCTGTAAGCAGAACCTGGATTCATCCGAAAAACTGACGTTTTGCCATTCGTGCACCCAGGTTCGCCGTTGAGTACACCAACGCAGGCGCTCCAGTCCGTGATGCAGCATCAAGGATAACCGCAGCCATGGGCTCCGATCTGATAGGAAATGCTGCTGCACACGTCGTCGAACTGTTCGTGCAGATGGTTGTTGTCTTGCAAACGTCCCCATCTGTTGACTCAGGGATCGATACGTGGCTGCACCATCCGTAACAGCCAAGCGGATAAGATTCCTGTCATCTCGACGGCTAGTGATACGACGCCTTTGGGATCCAGCACGGCGTTCCGTATTACCCTCCTGAACCCACCGATTCCATATTCTGCTAACAATCATTGGATATCGGCCACGCGAGCAGCAATGTCGCATTACGATAAACCGCAATCTCGATACGCTACAATCCGACCTATATCAAAGTCGGAGACATGATGGTACGCATTTCTCTTCCTTACACGAGGCATCACAACAACGTTTCACCAGGCAACGCCGGTAAACTGCTGTTTGTGTATGGGAAATCGGTTGGAAACTTTCCTTATGTCAGCACGTTGTACGTGTTACCACCGGCGCCAACCTGGTGTGAATGCTCTGAAAAGCTAATCATATGCATATCACAGCATCTTCTTCCTGTCGGCTAAATTTCGCGTCTGCAGAACGTCATCTTCGTGGTGTATCAATTTTAATGGCCAGTCATATATATATATATATATATATATATATATATATATATATATATAACCTTGTAACAGTTCTGATACTAAATGTAACTGGGTTTTCCCTTTTGATGCTAGTCAATTTTCAGGATGAGCATTCTAAAGCCTTATGTCAGGGTGAAAACACTAAATTAATTAATTTTTCTCTCTTAACAACATGTGGGCAGGGTGGGTTCTTCCTTGGCTCGGGTATGAGGTCGAATGAAACATCATTTTTACATAAGATAACGTTTATTGAAGATTTGTACAACTGTTTCTTACTCCATGTTCTGGCTCGGAGAGCGGCAGCTGTGTCGTTTGCGAAGTCTTCTGCTGCGGCAGTAGCGGCGGCGGCGGCGTCTGATTACGCGTGGCAGTGTGTATCTCGTGTCGCCGTCTCGCCCAGCTGACTGGAGACGCGCAGCGCGAGGTGGCCCGTTTAATTATTGCGAGCGAAGTCGTGCATCGGATGGTGATACCTTGGATGTGGCGTCCCAGTGTTTCTCTTCTCTAAGCGGCCGCGTGTGTTGTGCGTCGGCCAGCGGAGCGGCGCGGCGGGGAAAGGCCAGTGTCCTGGACTCGAACAACGGACTCCCGCTTGCCAGTCTTCGGCTGTCAGATCTTCATCCCAGCTCACAGGTGACTGCTGATGTGAGGCCGTCACCTTCCCGTCCTCACGAGTCACCCGGGAATCTAAAAATTAGGCTTTAAATACCTTTTAACTTCTGTCTTCTGGCGCCGCGGCTGCTGCTTGCTATTCCATTACAGCGGCGGACTTGGTGCGTCTGTGCATGATGCAGTCTCTTCTTGCATGACGGTCTTCAGCATCGAAACTGACTGAAAACTACTGCTACGCCTCTCCACTTCTTCGTCTTCTTCGTCTCTCCTCTCTCGTCTCTCGGGCCCACTGCGTCTCGCATATTTATTCACTTCAGTTTACTGGAGGTTAAAGACTTCACGGTCATTGCCTCTTCTCTCATGTTGAGAAGCTTCTCGAAGAATCTTCTTAACGTCGGTCATTGGCTCTTGGAATGTAGGCGAGGGCCTTTGCTCACATGTGACAACTGAGAAACACGTGAGCCAGTCGGGCGATGCCCTGACGGCTGAATCGACAGCGCCCGCTTATGTGGAACTTGCTGACTTCACGGTCATTGTCTCTTCTGCTCTGCTGTCCTGCCCGCTGTTTGCCAGTATGTAACTCTCTAAACTAAATCAAGTTTTTCATTTATATTCTAATTTCTACTTCACTTTGATTTCTCTAATTTACTTACTTAAGTACCACTCAACATTCCTCCACCCTTCGGAGAAATTCGCCCTCGAATTTACCACTCAACAATATATATCCTGTTAACCCGTCATTGCGCCAGAACCACTAGCAGTAGCAGCAACAGCGTCGCTCCGTCCATTCCTAGAACTCTGGAAGTTCGCTTATAGTCATCAACCAAACTACACGAGCTAAGAGCAGGCTTACGATGAAGTTGGGGTAAATCGCTACGCCATCGATTAGTTCAGGCGTAGATGTCAGTAGCATATGCCCACAGAGTTGTGCACAAACTGAAACCTTACAAATTATTGCCAGTTTATCGACTGGGTAATTCGGGTGCTGTCACTCGCAGCCTGTACTGCAACAGGCTACTGCTCTCTCTGCAATGTGGAAAGCTTGTCCCCAAAACGCACGCTTTGAGAATTACTGTATTTATTTGAGAGCATCTACTTGCAGAAAAATCGACGTTGGAATTCTCGAAACCATGGTCAGTTACACGGACGAACTATGCAGGATGTGAAACCAGGAGCGAGCTGTGCAGTTAAAGAAGTACAAATTATTAGACAGATTTTTCTTTCATTGTATCCTAGCTTCTGATGGGTATCCTGACAACGTAAGCCACTTTTTTTCTTTCTTCAGAGAACTAACGACTAACGAAGCGACTTCCGGTTACTTCCTACAAGAGTATGGCAGAGCGCACAACGCCAACGCGTCAATGATACTGTTGCGAGAATATCTCCAATCTTCAAAAAACCTCGTAGTATACATCTATAACTTTAATAATTGTGAAACGCAGTTGATGAGACTTGCGCTGCCGTTACATGGAGAACTATCGGATTAGCCTCAACGGCCGGTCACCTGATTTGAACTAACATTAGTTCACATAACTTTTGCTACCTCTAAAGAATCGCCTTGGGAATAAGCACCATCCTTCTATCAAAATGCGGGGGGGGGGGGGGGGAGGGGGGGTGGGAGGAGGGGGGGGGGGGAAGGAGTTGAAAAAACAGTATAACCCACGAAGTGACAATACCTGCACTTCAGTTATCTAGCGTTTGAGAGTGACAGCACTTAGAGATTTGCAACGCACCTTACACCTTATTTCAAACCTTTACAATACTTCTCTGGGTGACAAACCACACAAAACGATAAAAAGAAGAATGTATGTTGCTTACTACGTTTTTGCTTTTAATGTAGTAAAACAGCCACATGAAACATGACATTTTAATTTGTTACTTCTTTACTACTAAGTCTATTCACAAAATGCTTCGCAGACAGTAGGCACAAATAGCATTGGATGTACCTGAAAAATTACAGTTGCGTGTAGTTCAGGAGATAAGACATCATAAACGCTAACCTGCATTACAATGAAAGAGCAGGTCGAAATTCCCTAGACATACAGGTGAAGTATACGTACAAATACGAGTGAAATATCATCATAAATAGACGTGAAATTTATTGGACGTGTGTCTATGCTCGTAAAGACGTGTTTTAAGGTCTCATCCTAAACCCAAGGAACGATTTCAATGAATTATAGTACACATATTAGTTACAATCAGGAAATAAATATTGCTGAGTTAAGGATCACCATCCTCCTTTTGGGTGAATGTGATAACTTGGAGAGAGAAGGGAATACGAAGGAGATAGAGCGATGGAGAATGAGGTAGGCGCGCATAGGAGAAGGAGGCGATTGACAGAGACAGGGGGAGGAACAGACAGGCGGAGACGTGGGAGAGAATGAGATGAACAGACAGAGGGAGGGGGAATTGTACAGAGACAGAGAGAGAGAGAGAGAGAGAGAGAGAGAGAAGGCGAGGGCACGAACAGAAAATGGGGAGAGGAAGTATAGACACATAAAGCCAAAAGAAGGAGACCAACAGAACAGGGAAGAAAGAGATGGACAGCGGGGGAGAAGACTGAATTGGAGGAAGAGCAGATGGAAAGAAGTAGAAGGAGCAGATGGTCTGAGGGGGGAGGAGGATATAGACTGAGAACAAGGCTGGAGGAAATGGACAGAGAGGGGGGGGGGAGGCTGGAGGAACTGGACAGAGGGAGAAAGCAGTGGAGATGGACAGAGAGAGGAAGAGGTGGAGGTGAAGGTCTGTTCAAGAGGGATGTTTATAGAGAGGGGGGACGAGAGGTGGATAAAGAGAGTTAGGATGGCTATGGAGATGGTTCAAATGGAGCTAAATGCTATGGGTAGGGGAGGCAGAGGAAGAGGTGTATAGAGTGTGGATGAAGTAGGAGATGAACAGATAGACAGTGCAAGAGGAGATGGACAGGGAAAAGGGGATTGAGTATATGGACAGTGAGAGGATAGAGGAGGAGACAGACGGATAGAAGATAAGAAGAAATGAATACTCAGCCAAGGCCGGGTTTCTCAGCTGGTGTATTGTAATAATGTAGCCCATCACGTGAGAATACCTGTACTTCATCCATCAAGTATTTGAGAATTATAGCACTTAGTGAACTGGGACAAATTTACCAAATAACTACAAAACATAACCAAATATTTTCTCGCTGACAACCCCACAAAATGATGACGGGAAAAAGGTGTATCAGTTACTACTTTTTTGCTTTTCATGCAGTAAAATTGCCGCATGGATCATGGCGTTTTCATTTATTACTGAATGTACCAGTAAAACTGTACCACTGTATGAAACATAGGTCAGGAGACATAACCTCACAAACATTGCGCTGCGTGAATATGAAACTGCAGGGAGAAACTTGCCACAGACTCAGGTGAACCTAAACGGAAGTTTCGGGAGATGGACTCATGAATGGGAGTGTACAAAAGCTTTCTTAGCTTGTTCTGTCATGCCGCAGTACAAATAAAAATCGTTAGAACTAACGTTAAAGATTTCAATTTTCATATGTGTGCTGGGTAGAGTGTCGACCTCAAAGGAAAATATTGTTTTCTTCTGACCTCGTTTCACACATAAGTATATGAAATACGTTCCTGTTAACCCTAGGACGCCTAACGAGGGGGATCATGGAACCCACAATTTTTTTTTGTCCCCTGCTTTTGCCCAAGTAAGTTTCATACTACATAATCCCTTTGAGTTATTGTTTGTTGCCTATTTTATGAAACATTAGTGTCAATTTATTTTATAGAAAATTCCTGCTTTGAAAGAAAAAATAATAAACTTATTATGGGTCCAACAAACCCCCCCTTATGCTTCCATGCTATAGAAAATTTCCCTTAGTTAGATTTCGTATTTCTCATATCTACAACAATGCAAGTTACTTTCTTGTTGGTTGGTTTTCTTGATATTCACAACAATCGGTTTACTTTCGGAGAAAGTGATTGTTGATGTCAGTCAGCTGTTATCTATCTTGTAAACTTGCAGTGAGTTAGTGCAGTTCCCTACTGTTCACACCCAGACCTAGAAATGACTAAAAGAATACGGGACTCGTCTTTAGAAAGAGTTCTGAATGAAATTTTAGATGACGATTCTGACTCGGGGAGTGAAAGTGAATATGAGGATGGTGTTATGGAGTATGATTCAGATCGAGAAAGTGATGTGGATGTTAGAGAAGATGAAGGTACCGCAGCTTCAGGCAGTGACCATCAGGATGTTATTGTGGCCAAGTCTGGAGGAAGGTACGTAACCACACAGCCTAGAATTCCTCGGAGGTCAGTTGCTAATATACACTCCTGGAAATTGAAATAAGAACACCGTGAATTCATCGTCCCAGGAAGGGGAAACTTTATTGACACATTCCTGGGGTCAGATACATCACATGATCACACTGACAGAACCACAGGCACATAGACACAGCCAACAGGGCATGCACAATGTCGGCACTAGTACAGTGTATATCCACCTTTCGCAGCAATGCAGGCTGCTATTCTCCCATGGAGACGATCGTAGAGATGCTGGATGTAGTCCTGTGGAACGGCTTGCCATGCCATTTCCACCTGGCGCCTCAGTTGGACCAGCGTTCGTGCTGGACGTGCAGACCGCGTGAGACGACACTTCATCCAGTCCCAAACATGCTCAATGGGGGACAGATCCGGAGATCTTGCTGGCCAGGGTAGTTGACTTACACCTTCTAGAGCACGTTGGGTGGCACGGGATACATGCGGACGTGCATTGTCCTGTTGGAACAGCAAGTTCCCTTGCCGGTCTAGGAATGGTAGAACGATGGGTTCGATGACGGTTTGGATGTACCGTGCACTATTCAGTGTCCCCTCGACGATCACCAGTGGTGTACGGCCAGTGTAGGAGATCGCTCCCCACACCATGATGCCGGGTGTTGGCCCTGTGTGCCTCGGTCGTATGCAGTCCTGATTGTGGCGCTCACCTGCACGGCGCCAAACACGCATACGACCATCATTGGCACCAAGGCAGAAGCGACTCTCATCGCTGAAGACGACACGTCTCCATTCGTCCCTCCATTCACGCCTGTCGCGACACCACTGGAGGCGGGCTGCACGATGTTGGGGCGTGAGCGGAAGACGGCCTAACGGTGTGCGGGACCGTAGCCCAGCTTCATGGAGACGGTTGCGAATGGTCCCCGCCGATACCCCAGGAGCAACAGTGTCCCTAATTTGCTGGGAAGTGACGGTGCGGTCCCCTACGGCACTGTGTAGGATCCTACGGTCTTGGCGTGCATCCGTGCGTCGCTGCGGTCCGGTCCCAGGTCGACGGGCACGTGCACCTTCCGCCGACCACTGGCGACAACATCGATGTACTGTGGAGACCTCACGCCCCACGTGTTGAGCAATTCGGCGGTATGTCCACCCGGCCTTCCGCATGCCCACTATACGCCCTCGCTCAAAGTCCGTCAACTGCACATACGGTTCACGTCCACGCTGTCGCGGCATGCTACCAGTGTTACAGACTGCGATGGAGCTCCGTATGCCACGGCAAACTGGCTGACACTGACGGCGGCGGTGCACAAATGCTGCGCAGCTAGCGCCATTCGACGGCCAACACCGCGGTTCCTGGTGTGTCCGCTGTGCCGTGCGTGTGATCATTGCTTGTACAGCCCTCTCGCAGTGTCCGGAGCAAGTATGGTGGGTCTGACACACCGGTGTCAATGTGTTCTTTTTTCCATTTCCAGGAGTGTAGTAAGAGAGTAGGCAGGAGTAAGTACAGCTTGTGTTTGCCATTCACCTGGAGAAGCCATGAAGTTACTTCTTACGCCTGGCATCATGGATGTTATAGTAAAACATTCAAATGAAGAGGCAGTTAGGCAAAATGTTACTTTGACTAATGAGAAAGAGTTGTATGCCTTTATAGGAATCGTGATACTTATGGGGGCAAATAAGGACAATTCTGTCAGTGTACACGATCTTTGGTCAGACCTAATGGGTCGGCCAGTTTACACGGGTATTATGGCAATAGAACGTTTCAAGGACTTATTGCAATCATAAGGTTTGATGACCAAAGTACCCGCCAGCTAAGAAGGGAAGCAGGCAAGTTCACAGCACTCCGTGATGTTTTCAACAAAGGGAATGATAGGTTTCCACTACTGTGTAAACCAGGGGTCCACCTCACCATAGATGAGATGCTGAGCTTGTTTAGAGGGCGCTGCCCCTTCAAAGTATTTATGACGGATAAGTTGGGCCAGTATGGCATCCTTATACGCATGATGCCCGATGCAGTTGGCAGATAAGTCGTGAATAAGGAACCCTATGCAGGTAATGTTCAGAATTTGTGGGAAGAAGGACGGGGTTCGGCAGCTGTCGTCAAATGTCTGGTAGCACCTGTGAAAAATACTGGTCGAAATATTACTACAGACCGATACTACACGTAGGTGGATTTGGCGGAAGAGTTATACCAAGACTGCAAAGTTACTACACTAGGAACTCTCCAGTCAAACAGGAAGCATATTCCAGACATAATGTAGAACACGTCAAACCGAGAGCTATATTCATCAATGTTCGTGTTCACAGACCTGTCAACAGGTAGGCCTCCAGTAACTTTGGTGTCCTACATAGTAAACACGAAACCAAGTAAAAACTTACTGATGTTGTCAACAATGCACCAAGATAAAGGCACTGTTGGAGGAGAGAAGAATAAAACTGAGATAAATGCAATTATAATTCCACTAAAGGTGGAATTGATACTATTGATCAAATGGCGCGTATGTACACCTGCAAAAGGGGAACAAAGAGATGGCCTCTATCTGTATTTTACTCTCTCATCAATATTTGTGCTATCAATGCAACCACCAAATTCATCCAGCAACATCCAAGATGGAATGAAAAGAAACACAACAAATGGAAAATTTTTTCTTCTGCAAGTTGGGATGGAACTAGTGAAATTGCAGGTAGAAGAAAGAAGTGCCAATGCAAGAGGGTTGTCTAACCAAATTGTTCAATCAATGGAGACCATTCTACAAAATAAAATCAATGAAGTGACAACAGAAGCACGTCAGCCTCCTGCAGGGAAAGGTCGGTGCCATATATGTGTAAGAGAAGCTAAAACAAAGAAGCAGAAGTACAACAATCTAAGTAAACCAAAACAGTATTGTGGACAGTGTTATAAACATGTGTGTAACACACATTCAGAAAAAATTGTCAAGTGTGTCCCTTACCTTGAGGTTTAGGACTCAGAGTAGTCTATTGTATATGAACACATCTGTATTTTGTATTGTAATATGTCAATTTTTATTCACTCAATCCAATATTTATAACAATAAACAACATTTATAAACCGATGCCTTAGTTAAAATACATAAACCATTTTGATAGTTGTAATTTTTCGTCAGGAAACTTATTTAATACCTGTGGGTTCGCCAACCCCCCCCCCCCCCCCTTTAGGCATCCAAGTTAGAAAAAAAGGCTTGGGCGTCCTAGGGTTAACTGTGCACGTTCTTTAACCGTAAGAATATTGTATTCTATTCAAATTATTCTTTGTAGTAGAAAAGTAAACTTAAGTGAAAGTTTGAAAAATTTGCCCAAAAGTGGGACAAAGTGACGAGGGAACGAAAAAAGAAAAAAATGAAACTAAGATTAAAAATTTAGGGACACTGTCAGTAGGAAGGATTTGTAAAATGAGGTACATACTCATATACAAGACCAAATGTATTTAAATTTTAGAAAATCGTGTTTGGATATACTAATAACTTACAAAATAAAGCAATATCTTTTTAGCATTCTCAGTTTCCATGGTACACAGCAACACTAGTCTTTTGTCGACACTCAAAATAGGTTCAACTGTCGAATATTAATTTAATATACACAAAAAAGCATGCTGTGATCGTACCAGCATGTTCTTCATTAGATTACTGCTTGTACTTAGAACATTTAATCCTACCTTGCTTGTCCTTAAAGTTAGAGAAAGTTTCACTTCAGAAGAAACATTCAGTGTCATTGTCTTACTCACTGTATTCTCCATTAAGACGCCTCTCTCACTGCATTGGATCCTTGCCGATTTAGGTTTTCGCTTTCTTGTTATTCTTTGAAGCAAGTTTCAATGTTTCAGTGTTCTGTTTCTTTTGGTTTCCTTTTTCTCTTGCTGATATGCTTATGTTTCACCATCTTATCTCATAACAATTCAATTTAGTGCGACCTTAACTTTACAATTGTTGCTTTATTGTGTCTTTGGCTTTTGTTTCTTACTTTTATGTTGTTTTTGGCCGAATTTTAATTCTGACAAAGCTGTTATTCATCTTGCACTTACTTCAAAACATGCTGGATGTGTGTCCATCTGATTCAAATCAATGACGCATGGGCCCATATTGTTGTCGTTGCCGCTCTCACCTCCTCTATGCACAACTCCATTTTAATCGACAATTTTTTTCTTTTCCTACAGCATGCAGATCCTGTAGCGTAACTTGGGAAATCCTTGAATCATGTAGTAATTTTCTTAAATGTTTGAGGCCATCTTAGCATACACCTGTGGTAAGGCAACATAGTTTTAACTAAGTTGTTAATACACTCACGCCTTAGTGAACTTATTTTATGAACTAATGTTGCCTTATATACAACGTATTTTTTCCGAAAAAAGAGAAATGTATTGCAAAACGAATTTTCGGGGAAATGTGGCCGTTTGGCCACTTTGCACAATGAGGCGACTACCCACTGTTTCAGACTAGAGGCCATTAAGCTAAATATTGTCTCAATAAGAAATTAAATAGCCGCGAAAAGTCGTAAATACATCGTTTATAAGGCTAAAATACAAAGCTTAAGCAGCATTGTAGCAGATAAGTCGCAGTATGTATTATTTAGCACATTCAAATGAATTTATCACATACGTTGCATAAGACATACAGAAACCGGAGAATAAATCACCCCAGATGCTCGCGCAATGATTTCACCAAGAACTGCCAACAGTAACACAGAATACACTTCCAGCAATTTTAAGTGTCACTGTAGACCTCAGTGAATCAGAAATTCCCCGGACGAAAATATGGACCTGCCACTAGGCAGAATACTACATAAAAACAATAATAATAATAATAATAATACCTCAGTACTCAACTACAAAATTTGTAACATGTTACTTATAATCCGTCTTGATTGCAAAACTTTTTATTCATATGACCGGTTTCGGTTCATTCAGAACCATCTTCAGATCTGATATTTCAGTTACAGGAGTAACCCGTCCAAATCCAGCATGTGACGCAGCATGTGAAATTTGCTGGATTTGGACGGGTTAATCCTGTAACTGAAATATCAGATCTGAAGATGATTCTGAATGAACCGAAACCGGTGATATGAATAAAAAATTTTGCAATCAAGACGGATTATAAGTAACATTATACAATCACTGATTGCTGCTATCCCATCAGACATTATGTCTGTTTTTCCAAAGAATTTGTAACATTGTCAAAAATTTCTGTGAAGAGTAGACTGTGTTTCGGCGTCTTCTCTGTTTCTGTCATCCTCATTTATGAATGAATTCCGTCGGCTAAAAGCTTCTGGGACGATCAGTTCCTTGCATGCACTAAATACATCTCAAAGGTTATTGTTGATATCCTGCCCTTTCCATATTCCACATTTGAGAAGAGAAAGTCTTTCAAAATTCTGAAGACGGCTGCTAATTATTTGACGTTGGGAACATACGAATTAGCCACATCTAAACATCAGTATTATGTTTAAAGAATAGTTCCGGCAGATCGTGAGCGTCAACTTTGATTTAGTGAAAAAAAAGTGTTTAAGTCGTACATCTGAAGCCATCGGCGCCTCCTGCTCGTGTTTACGGATGCGATTCGCGAGTTTCTTCTCCAAGGGCCTTTCAGCAGCACGGCTTCATGAATATTCATTCCGCAGTGAAATACGAGGGTTGTCTCGCACGCAAAACTTTGTAGCGCAGTGGTACGGCAGCCATGAACAGGCAGCTTGTGAGAGCACTAATAAATTGGTCTGTTGTGTACCTGCACAGCTCGTAATCCATTCACATATATTAAGAAGAAAAAACGCATACAGAATGTAGACAAAATGAAGATGACTGGGGTAAACATTACAGCAAGATCCATTGAAGTTGGCGAAAGTAGGAATTTTGCACCAAAAGTGATAAGAATTTATGTAAACTGCCACACATACGTGTAATTGTGCCACGAGAAATATATCTGCTCGCAGTCCTCACATTCTGGAGTATCAAAAAGTTAGGACTGATATAAAGGTTCATATTTATTCATGGAAACATATTTTAAAAAGGGAGACAAATTGCACAACACACACAAAACCTTGAAACCTTACGTATGTTATTGGAAACTCTCTTTGTAACCATCAACAGCAGCAAGGACATCATCTTGAGTCTCGGCGGTAGGTTACATTGCCATTAAGTATATGTAACATAAGTGACTTGGCAGAAATCGCGGAAACTTTTTGTGTTCCGTTCTTCAGCTCATGTATGCCACAAGATTAAGAGCGGAATGGGTGAAAACTGTTTCCTTCAGATATCCATAAAATGACATTGAAAAAGAACATACGCCTTGTCTGGGGTCCCCTGTCATTCATAAATTATCGTATAGTGTTGTGCAACACCACTGGAGCTTCCTCCTGCTGGAGTGTGAAATCATTAGAGTCCTCCTAAGGTTGTGGGAAAAGTCACGTCTGCAGCGCTCGAAGACAGCTCATTCCAGTCACTGGATTTTCCTCAAAAAGTAGGGGCCTTAAACTTATTCATTAGAAATGTCATAGGAACTCTTCTTTTGGCAGACTCTTTCTTGGTCAATAAATAAGTCAGGAAACTGAAGTCACCATCTGAGCACGATTCGTTTGTTCGCTTTACCGCTGACATGAAACAACCAAATAATGATTGTAGCTTGAAGACACTCCTGTGGTTTCGTGTTTGCGTAGAATGTAAGACTGTGGGTCCAGTTTGAGGCAAAGCCAATTTATTTAATTCCTTTCCTACAAATCGTTGAAGAAAATGAGTACCAGACAGCACGAACAAGTTTAACAACAAAATAGAAATGTGAGATAATGATGGTGGCCAGCCACTCAAGTGCATAACCGAAGGATCTGAAAACACGGATTCAGAACGCACAGGCAAATCAGCAAATCACACCACATGGGAAATGAGAAACAAATGGTTCACACTAACATATTATAAGAGAATAGTACGTAGATTTGGAAATATATTGAAGGAAGGGATCCCAATAACATTCAGAAAAAACAGCACACAATTTTAAACATTTCTACGTGGCAGCACCGTAAAAGAGTACTGTCAAACGGTTGTGACAAGATTTTACTTTCACCTGGCGTCGTCACCGAATAGGGACGTCTTTATCAGAAAATCCACACAGTTACCTAAAAAGATTACAACATTTTTAACACAGAGAACCAAAGCGAGAACTGATAATTCTTATACCGCATAGATTTGTTAGGGCAGTATACTCACGTGTGGTAACAGATTAACAGGTAATTAAACCACGTAAAATTATACATTGTAAGTGATATAAAAATGGTAATCGCCAGTAAAATTATGAATATACGGCGTAGCTCTCTGAACTCCGCTAAGGACTATAAGAAGTAAATATCAGTGGAACAAACATTTGCATGTTCTTCGCTAATCAATTACAGGGCATAATCCTAAAGACGTTCATGACGTCAATATCCGGCCCACACAGATGGAAGGCTTCAGACTTAATAACGTTCACGAATTATAAATTCTCTTAGTAACGGTTTCATTCTGAATAAACAGTTGCAGGTACGTAACAAAAATTTCTTCAGTGGTATAGAGCCTTACTTAGAATCGCCTAAAATGGACTCAACTTTTTCTTAAGGGGGGCCTAAAATACCTTCTTTCACTCTCCTTTTTATTAATTGCAGTGTAATCGTTTTCATTCAAACTGTATTCAATCATTTATATTGCATTGTCATGCATAAATTTCAGTTTGCGTAATACTGGCAATTGACTTGTAAAATGGACAATTACTGTTAATTAAAACATTTCAGTTATTTAAGCATCTGATGTCTTCGATTGTTAATACACTCCTGGAAATTGAAATAAGAACACCGTGAATTCATTGTCCCAGGAAGGGGAAACTTTATTGACACATTTCTGGGGTCAGATACATCACATGATCACACTGACAGAACCACAGGCACATAGACACAGGCAACAGAGCATGCACAATGTCGGCACTAGTACAGTGTATATCCACCTTTCGCAGCAATGCAGGCTGCTATTCTCCCATGGAGACGATCGTAGAGATGCTGGATGTAGTCCTGTGGAACGGCTTGCCATGCCATTTCCACCTGGCGCCTCAGTTGGACCAGCGTTCGTGCTGGACGTGCAGACCGCGTGAGACGACGCTTCATCCAGTCCCAAACATGCTCAATGGGGGACAGATCCGGAGATCTTGCTGACCAGGGTAGTTGACTTACACCTTCTAGAGCACGTTGGGTGGCACAGGATACATGCGGACGTGCATTGTCCTGTTGGAACAGCAAGTTCCCTTGCCGGTCTAGGAATGGTAGAACGATGGGTTCGATGACGGTTTGGATGTACCGTGCACTATTCAGTGTCCCCTCGACGATCACCAGTGGTGTACGGCCAGTGTAGGAGATCGCTCCCCTCACCATGATGCCGGGTGTTGGCCCTGTGTGCCTCGGTCGTATGCAGTCCTGATTGTGGCGCTCACCTGCACGGCGCCAAACACGCATACGACCATCATTGGCACCAAGGCAGAAGCGACTCTCATCGCTGAAGACGACACGTCTCCATTCGTCCCTCCATTCACGCCTGTCGTGACACCACTGGAGGCGGGCTGCACGATGTTGGGGCGTGAGCGGAAGACGGCCTAACGGTGTGCGGGACCGTAGCCCAGCTTCATGGAGACGGTTGCGAATGGTCCTCGCCGATACCCCAGGAGCAACAGTGTCCCTAATTTGCTGGGAAGTGGCGGTGCGGTCCCCTACGGCACTGCGTAGTATCCTACGGTCTTGGCGTGCATCCGTGCGTCGCTGCAGTCCGGTCCCAGGTCGACGGGCACGTGCACCTATCGCCGACCACTGGCGACAACATCGATGTACTGTGGAGACCTCACGCCCCACGTGTTGAGCAATTCGGCGGTACGTCCACCCGGCCTCCCGCATGCCCACTATACGCCCTCGCTCAAAGTCCGTCAACTGCACATACGGTTCACGTACACGCTGTCGCGGCATGCTACCAGTGTTAAAGACTGCGATGGAGCTCCGTATGCCACGGCAAACTGGCTGACACTGACGGCGGCGGTGCACAAATGCTGCGCAGCTAGCGCCATTCGACGGCCAACACCGCGGTTCCTGGTGTGTCCGCTGTGCCGTGCGTGTGATCATTGCTTGTACAGCCCTCTCGCAGTGTCCGGAGCAAGTATGGTGGGTCTGACACACCGGTGTCAATGTGTTCTTTTTTCCATTTCCAGGAGTGTAGATGGCACGATTTTTTTCTTGTTCATCTCGTAACTACGGCCTGTGAGCCTCTCAGTCTGATGCCATCTCCAGTAACTGTCCTCTCAGTGGCGTGCAGTTTGCTGCGCTATGTAGCTATAATTTTACTGACCGTTACTAACTTTGCCTGTAATTTTCTATGATTTAAATATTATGTTGTTATAAAGTATTTTATGTGACAAGAGCGTTTTCCTCTTAAAACTTTTCATCTGTTGTTATATGCTAGTACAGTCTCCTCATATCTCTTCGGTATAATAACCATGTATTCTTGGTTTGCCACTGAGTTAATGGGTAATCATTTTTGGTATATTGTTTGGAGTTTCTGATAAAGACACCCGTAGTCAGTGTTGAAACTGCATTAAAGTAAAATCTTGTTGCAACCTGTTGGCTGCATTATATGTATCGCAGTCATCACAATACAATAAAGATCAAGAACTCCAGCCAAAGTCTGCAGAGCATCAGTATGCTGTCCCATATGCAACTCCAGTCAATAGCAATAGGTACGGCAAATACGCTGAAATCTCAGAAAGAGGTGCACATGGCGCATGAGAGCTTTGAAGAGGAACAACACACATTCCACATTCACAAAACAGTTAACAAATAGAAACCACCATCCGACAAAGATCGAAACTGACCTATGCATGCTGACATACAGCAACGGTTTATACCGAAAACTAATAGAAGTAAATTGATACAGAGAGAAGGCTACCCCTCTCTCTCTCTCTCTCTCTCTCTCTCTCTCTCTCTCTCTCTCTCACACACACACACACACACACACACACACACACACACACACACACAGAGAGAGAGAGAGAGAGAGAGAGAGAGAGAGAGAGAGAGATACGAGGCCTGTTCAAAAAATTCCGGAACATTCGTAGTTTTGCACCAATGGTGTGTTAGAGCGAAATGCTGTTTGCATCTCTTGTAATGAGACGTGGGTTTACGGTTATGGAAATGAGACATTGGAAGGACGAAGATATGTAACAATAGAGGAGATAAAACCCGCAGACGGAGCTTCGCACGATCCGGAAGAAAGTATACCTCGAATGCTTCTGGAAGTCGAAACGACGTTGGGAGCGGTGTATCAATTGTGGAGTTGCGTAATTCGAAGGAGATAAGTGAAGAAAAGTTTTGTAGACAATGTTCCTGAATTTTTCTGAACAGACCTCGTGTTTGATCACTTCATCATACAGAAATCGTCTGAACTCCCGGTAAAGCTTTCAAAACATTCTCGTGATGAGCGATACGTTTTGCGACACACGCGAACAGCAAAATTACACAATTGTCTGAATAACTGCTAAGGTGTTAACTTATGTATTTATGTGTTTTAGAGCAACTACAAGCCGATGAACGAACGTGGTATATGACACATTATGTTACAACCACCAAAATTCCATCCGCAAGACTAACACAATCCCCAATTGCACAACGCGTAGACCACATTTTCATATATTTTATTCATAACAGCCACTCACAGCGTTAAAGAGGTCATATCGTACGCCGAAAAAACTGCTACAAACTTAAGAAATACGCCGAGAAAATGGAAATAAATACAGAAACCAGGCAATGACTCAAATGTAAAAATAGTGTTATCAAACTATTCACACAGTACAGTATATGGAAGCAAATAGCACACATGAAATACAGTTTTTGTAGTATTTTATAACGATATTAACTTTGAATTTTTTAAAAAAAGAAACCCACTATCGCCATGAAAATTTTCGTTGAAAGTGGTTTAAGGAAAATACTGAACAGATGTGTTCTGTATGAAGGCGTATCAGCACTCCGATTTCGCCGGCCCCGGTGGACGAGCGGTTCTAGGCGCTTCAGTCCGGATCCGCGCGACTGCTACGGTCGCAGTTTCGAATCCTGCCTCGGGCATGGATGTGTGATGTCCTTAGGTTAGTTAGGTTTAAGCAGTTCTAAGTTATAGGGGACTCATGACCTCAGCTGTTAAGTCCCATAGTGCTCAGAGCCATTTGAACCACGCTCCGATAGCGAAATGTTTCTTCATCACTACAAACTAACCATGATAAAAATATCTCTTCTTCAATGTCTCAAATCACAACACGATTTTGCACTAATTACGTCTCAGTTATATAGGACAAATGTCGCCACAACATTCGAGAGACCATCATACTAGGAAATGCAAATACGCTCCTTGCGCAGCGAGTAAACTTTTCGCCGACTCCATAAAAATGTCTGCCAAATTCCTTCCACCATTTTATTGGATGTGCAGCATTCCCCCGACTCTTATTTCTGCCTAAACGTCCTTTTTCTTCAAAGTGTGTCAAAGGCAAATGATTTTCGGCATAGGCAGATAGATCAATGCAAAACGACGTCGAAACATGCGCTAAAATGCAACCACTCACTCAGTCTTGCTTTACTGTAGTACACAATACGCCTTCTGTTGAGAGGACGTTGACTAACTTCACACTGACTGAGTAGGCCCTGGACAGTTATCCAGTGACGGTTTCCTAACTTCTAAGCCATGCATATTCAATCACAACACATGTTCAGTACGATACGACACGTTCCGTAATCATCACTGTCTAAAATATGGTAGTTGCTTTTCATACACCTTCTATATTAGATAATTATCATTGCACTTAATGCAATGGCACAATGCAATTGGAGAGTGAGGGATCTGCTATCCAATTAACATATTTTGTTACTAACTTTGCAAGTCAACTTTTGGTAACTGAAACTGCAACACTATACAGAATGGAAAATAACGGAAGTTTACTTATGCTGCTCATACAATATTTTAGGTCGAATACGTGATTAAATTTGTAGGTGAGGCTAAAATAGTGCGAAAATTAGAACGCGGAGCCGTCATCTCAAGGCAGTAAAAATAGCTCATAGCCGGTTGCGCTGAAAGGCGTATTGAGCTTTGGTGCCAGATACGGGTCCGTCATTCCATACTGCTTCAACACTGTGCCGGAGATCATCCGTCGTAGTGGCTGGTGAGTGGTGACGTAGCAGCCTCCCAGAAGCTCATGGCCAGATGGTTTCACTGCGTGAAAGGTCTGGAGAAAATACTTGCCAGACCAACAGCCAAATACCTTGTGACTTTTGAAAATCAGTCTTACAGAATAGCTACTATTAAAATCAATCTTGATCACCATTTATTTATTCTGGTAACCGATTTCGACCACGCCTGTGATCATCTCCAGACCTACAAGTCAGATACAAAATCTGATCAGAGGGATACATACATTAAAGAAAATTATATAAAACAACACAGTTATAAATCGACGAATTACCAAAATTCTGTATGAGCAGGAGCCTCCTTCTGGTGGTAAATCACTGCTAGATAGAGCCGTCCACGTTTTACATATGTACTGGAGGCTCCGCCCACTTTTGACAGAATGATGTCATCGCTTACCAATGGGTTAAAAGTCAAATAACGACGTAAAATTTCGTAGTTAAAAGAACAATGGCAAGAATGAAAAATAAAAATACATGGAACTTAGCTGGTTCAACAGCTATTGTCAGATAAAATATGTAAAAATATTAAACGTATAAGATAAATAAAAATCGTTTCGACAATACATAGGTCCCTCACTGGGCCTGTTGGACAACCATTTGGAAGCTACTGGTTGCCATGCTAAGTATACACGACATTCTAAAGATGTGGCAGCAGGCTACCCTCCAACGAAGTTGTTGTAATATCGATAGGCAAACGAACCATGAACGGCACCATGTTGTTATGGAAACGATAGACGCTCTAACAGGGCGCTTTCCATTGAGGAGGCCGCAAAAATCGTTAACTGACGTGTTGTAGTAAATGCTGCAAGGATACAATTTCAAGGTGTGGCAAGAGACATCCATTTGTATAGTTTATTCGATGGATTGGTAAGCCATTGTTTTATAACATTGCACTTTATATAATTTTCTTTAATGTATGTAGCCCTCTGATGAGATTTATCGGACTTGTAGGTCTGAAGATGACCACAGGCGTGGTCGAAACCGATTACCAGAATAAATAAATTTGTGATCAACACTGATTTTAATAGTAACTATTAGTAACAACATTGATCACTGTCTGCTCCCACGATGTATTAAAAAGCGATTAACCTCGAAAATTGCGGACAGGCACCGGCCGTAACGCGTGAGAAATTTGCGCGTGTTCTCCAGATTATAGGTTATGCTGTAATCTTGTGTACCTAATGACAACTGACACACTCGTGCCAGATTAAAACACTATAGCACAGTCCCTTATAAATATCACTTTCTTTATTTTTCAGTCTTGATATTAATGTTTTTAACACAAATGTGTCGTTAGGTTCCTTGTACTGACCATTAACTGAGGAACTGTGAAGTTTATTTGTGACAAAGTATTCGAAAAGAATATACAAATACTGCAGTAGGAACGCTGGCGAAATCAGAGGACTTCCATATACCGAATCCAAAGACATTATTAAGAGTATACCACTAACATCGTTAAGGCGCGAACGCGCGCAGACAGGCAGAGTTGCACCGAATTGTTGTCGAGCATGTACGAAAAGTTTTCTGTGCGTAATGAAGTGCACTTTCGGTGTTCTGTTCAACTGGAAACGTAACATGAGCTGGCCTACACCTGGTTCACAGTACATGATTTCATCAAGAAGAGTTGTCAAACGGAGTAATGGAAGAAGATTACGGTGTAGCCAAGATTAATATAACCTCCTCGTTTCGCCAGTTATTGTGGGCACAGCATGCAATACGCCGCCTCATCTACACTTCACCACAAAGTACGAGTGTGCCTTTTAGGAATGTAGTGTTGTAAAAGTGTTGCTATTGTCGCAAACAGTAATTAGCATTCAGCGTTAATGATCTTCCTCAGTAATCGGTAATCATTAGGATGCTTTCCTATCACCATTACTTCCGTGTGAAAAATAATTTCCTGACACATTCTTTGTTTGACTTGAAAGAACCGAAATGCACTAGCCACCGAACTTAAAATTAACTAATTGAAGGAACTAAAAGCAATGACGTTTAGATTTCATTGCGGTACATTAATTCAATTCGTGAACATTAAGATCACCTTGACATTACTGGTAAAATGTATTGGATGTCTATATTTAAATAAAAGGCATAATTTATATGTGTGTGATATATGTATTATGTAATCTTGGCCTTCGTAATTTTTGCACTGTTTGTAGAGGGTGCTGCTGTTCGTAATACCATGCAGCGAAGAGCTGCTATAAAATATGATACGGAATAATTAGTATTGGTTCACAAAATGTAATGACCGACCACACAACCGTGAGTTATGTTGCTCAGTCCACGCCGTGTTACATGTAGGTAGTAGCTTATTGGTATTGTTTTTAGCGGTTCTCAGGTGTTTATTTGATTGGTTACTAACAACAGTTCATGTTGTTATACGTGTCTCACATCAGGATACAAGTAGCAGATAGTGCTACATGTGGTATTTTCATTCGAGCTTACACGTGTGCAAATAATGCCGCTTCCAAAACACGTCTTAGTAATTGTTCCGTAATATTATTTGCAAGCATTCTAACACAGATTCATTACTTTTACTCATGCATGAGACGGCGACCGTAAAGTAGCATTCAGTAATTAATATTCCGGTTGACATAAATTACATACTTCAAAAGAAATGTAGCTAGCGATACTATATTAATTAAATTTCATACAGAGTTGTTTTCAACCTTGGATCACTGTACGTAATTGTTCGATGGTGATCAATGATAATTTGGCTGGCATTCTTCCAGGTAAAGTTCATTCTTCGGAATCGATGCCTTTTCTGTGAAATACGAAACATTAGGTTTCACAGGTCATTAACATATGGAAGAGTGTAGATGAGTTCTAGGATGGTGGGTCATGATGATTGTGACAAATACACTCTGAAACGTTCTTTCTCCTTGGAACCTCCAGACGCGAATACGAGTATCGTGATCATAAAGGCACAAACAAAACTTCTCTAAAAAAAGACTATTTAGTGACAGTCATGTGTGCAGTCTTACGATTAGATAACATCATCTCGAGCGCTAGCCGCATAGGGGCTTCAAAAACAAGCATGGTATTGAATAATGATCCGGCTGAATTCCACGATTCCATATTAAGATTATAGTCTCGGGACGCCAATGAATGCGAATCGCAATATCAAGGAGACATAAACTGCAATCTCTATAGGCAAACTATGTTTTTGTGACACGTCCTTGGCCATGACTCTGCTTACGCGAGGCATGTGACATTTGCCGGCCGGTGTGGCCGTGCGGTTCTAGGTGCTTCAGTTTGGAACCGTGTGACCGCTACGGTAGCAGGTTCGAATCCTGCCTCGGGCATGGATGTGTGTGATGTCTTTAGGTTAGTTAGGTTTAACTAGTTCTAAGTTCTAGGGGACTGATGACCTCAGATGTTAAGTCCCATAGTGCTCAGAGCCATTTGAACCATTTTGAACCATGTGACATTCCCTCAAAAACAGGAAACAGCAAATAAGATATCTTAGTGAGAAGCCCGCTGTGGAATCTATTCTAATATTGTAAATTTGAAAGTTCTCACCACTAAACCACTGAACTGATTCTGAAGAAGTTTAGTATGTAGATAGCTTGTTTCCTGATAGATGAACACAGGCTGCTTTAGAATGTGTGGAGTGCGAGATATTTACTGGTTTGGAGTATATTAGGCATATTAGGAAAAATATTTACATTTGAAGAAGTTGCTTAGTTTTGGTATTTATCATATTTGCGAAAATGCTTTAATTGATTGATATGTTCTGTAATACAATAGGATTCAACGTAATGAATACGATGCTTATACATTCCTCAATGTATCCAATGCAGAGTTCCACACTAATATTTTTAAACTGAAATCTGTGATGCTGATAGCTTGAACGCTAACGAAAAAGACCATCTACTCTAAATACGGAGAGAGAGAGAGAGAGAGAGAGAGAGAGAGAGAGAGAGAGAGAGAGAGAGAGGTGGGGGTGGGGGTGGGGGTGGGGGGTATAGTGAAGCATTAAGACATTGAAGTAGGGATATGATAATATTTTGTTTACGTCAGTGAACATAAATCATGTTAAAATTTTATTATATTGCTGCATAACACACGCATTACACACTACACGCTACTGCCACGCCTTTCTGAATGCACTGCTTGGCTGCGCACCTGCGCATAAAATTTAGTCGCTCCTTATCTACAGAATGAAGGTGACTTTAATCTTCTATAGTTAGTGCGGTACCACTTGACGGCTGAGCATATCCGTTACCTAGTTGTTCCATGCAGTCTCTGTGACGTTAAAGTTATAATGACTTGTAGTGTATTGTCTATCGTCAGTAAAATGCAACATGTGTGCTGTAACAATCTCTATTTCAACGGTATTATTTACGCTATGAAATAGATCTCACTTCTCTTCGTGTAACAATATGCGACACAAAGTATAGTTCCAAAGTATACTGCCCGTAACCCAGATTTTTCAAGCCCTATGTGAGAATGGGACGGCAAACAATGGATCTGACAGATGCACGAGACTATTAATTAAGCATCTAATTGCTTTAAGGTAATGAGTAGACCTACCTAACAGCTTGAAAACGAAGACGATCCAAAAGATTAATCTCAATAATTCTTTAGAGGTAGTCAAATAGTAAAGGTCATTTTCAACTACGCGAAAATGAAGAAACGCTCTGTTCATTGACGTCTCTGTACGATTAAGAGGCACTACCTAGCGAGCAGCAGGTAGTTTACTTTCATACTACTCAAATTAGTGACCCTGACGCGGACATGTACAGTCTTACAAAGCGTAATCACAGTACTCAATTAATAAATTTTTCTTCTTATAGTTTAAAGAAAAAGCCACATCAAAAGGTTTATGACTTATGATCGCTACTTACATGCCAGCATACGAAATTAATACTTTTTCCGTAGACCTACATATCAAGAAATATCTAATTTTTTAAAATAAAATCAATGTCCCCTTACTAATATTTCATGGATGTTGTTCTTTCACATACATAACATTAACTTTATCACAATCGCGATGTTTTACCTACAAGTGAGCATGCAATTCCGGGAATATATTACAAAGACAATTATGAAATTAATGGTGAATTATGCATACATTTTAGTATATATGGAGCATAAAACTTTTGGGAAATGGCGTTTCAGCATCAGCGAATGTTCGAAAGTTAGCTGTCGAAACATGACATCTGGTTTCCTACGTAGCATATACGATTTGGTAACAAATCTGTATATTGATAACAGTTGACTGTGATACTTACTCTCGTCGCCACTGCGCATGATCTGCTGTTATTTTTGTAATCCCGCTTAATAACACAGATGGTGCATAACAAACTCACTGCTCGAAATTATCGAGTCTTTGCGAACACAACTGCGTAACATGCCAGTCTCGGACAGATTCTCTTCTCTGTCTCCATAGGTTCTTAAAATAGCCGTTGATAAGATTGGCATTGGCTAGCGTAGCAAGTGTTTGTCTCGATGCCGTGAGCGGCTACTTACGATTATTTCGCGAACAGTATATGAGACTCTTCGATGACTTGTATCATGGTAATTCACATATACATCATAGCTGAAAGCAAACATTTAGAGAGAAATTTCTGTTCAAATCTTCTATTGTTACTTCATAAAAATAGCTGAATATATCCTAGAAATTCTATGTTTACTGTGTTCAAATCACAAAGCAATAAAGCAATATGTAGAAGTAGACCTTTGAATTTGCTGATATTTTCCTCATATTAAAATCGTGGTGGTATTCTTGAAACTTAAAGTTCATTTCCTCTGTGTATTTTTGAATGTTCTTGCTTCTTTTATAAAGGACAGTTAAATGCAGGTGAATGGTATCTGCCCCTGAGATAATTTAGAAGTTGGAGGTTTACAATGTAAAAGTAAACAAAAAATTATTCAACGTATAATACGAAAGAAAATTTTTATTCGAGAAAGGGTTAGTGCACCTGATTACATAACAATAAAACAAACTGTAGTGATTACTTCCAAGGTCATTACATTAGTCACAGTTTTCCAAATGAATTCCAATCAAGTAATCGATAGTATGTCAATCCATGTCTGAGAGCGAAAACATGGCAGTTTACTTGGAACTGACGTTAAAATGAGAAACATGTACCCAAATCTCATATGATCTTCTCTGAACCACTCCACGGCTATTTAATGTAAGTACGTAGTCAGCAGTGTCGTCACTACGGCAGGGCAGGTGAGGCGCTTTAACTGGGTGGAGAGAGAGGGGGGAGGTATCGCAGCTTTATGTAAAAATATGAGAATGAAGACTCTCGTCATTGAATGACACAATTAAAATATTTCTCAGTGTGCTACGAAGCTGACAAGGACGACCTGAAAACCATATGCGAAACTTCCGGCAAAATTCGGAGTCGTGATGTGGACGTTGGAAAACTGTATGTAGAAATTTTGAACTGCAGTATGATAGTATCGAGCTGCGATGCCATTGAAGTTTCAAGACGGTATGGCCTCCTGAATTTCACTGTCACACACGGTAACTGAGCATCTTTGTGAATTTAATAGTTGCCGTCCAGATGACGTTGGCAGTCGCTGTTTCTACCACTAGCCGCAAGAGTCCCTTTGACGGACTTACGCTGGTGCTTTAGTACCCTACAGCGCTGATTGTACAAACTACGACCAGCAACCTTGTGCTGCTGAGTACTGAAAGGAAGGAGACGGAAAAATGAAGTAATTAGCGATAGTTAAGCAACTTGTGACAGTATCCAAATTGTTGCAAAAATGGCATAACTTGAGTACAAAGTGTTAAAGTTATTAATAATGTTTATGTTTGTTCACAAATACAGTGTAACCATTTGCTACGAAATGAAATCAATTCAGTTTTAATGTTAATTCACTGTCAAGATCTAGCACGATCTTACCCCTTTTTACGTCAAAAAAGGCCTGATTATCACGCAAGAAAAAGAAATTTCGGTTTTTAGAGAATGCATATGTTGTTTGTGCTAAAACGTATTACGGATTTCAAAAACCGCGTGTTGTCTCTGCGGGAACATAAATTTAATTATGGCGTTGACAGTTCGTAAAGTGTGGTAATCAGTGATATAAAGTAGTGTATAGTCGAACAACAAAAATTACTAATTATTCCTAATAATTAAATTCCTAATTAAATTCCTAATAATTAAAGTTTGGTGACTCCACATCGTAACAGCGTCCCAGGCGTGAAGTAACTCTCGCCTAAAACATTTTTATGCTTTATTTACGCATTCAAATGCAGGAAACTAACATGTGCGTAGCACAGAAGGAAAGGGATTAGGATCAAAAATAATGAGGAGACATTGGCAAGTGATAATTGGGTAGTGAGAGGGAAGGGGGGGGGGGGGGAGATGCAAAGTGTAATTATGCCCCTGGGCGCCAGCTATCTTGGTTACGTCACTCGTGGTGTGTCGTCACACAATAGACTTTGGTTAATGAAGTAGAACAACTCTGAGGACATACGGACGAATAGTTCTCCCTTCGTGCGCGTAGGTTACTGTGTAACTCGCCCCCTTACGGTCAGCTACTGTAGTCTCAGTTTACCCTCGGACAACACAACACCGGGACGACATGTGTGTCTGGTACACTACTGGACGTGACGTCCAGTCCCTCCGGGCTAGGACTATGTTAATGTTGACCGCTCTGTGCGCTTCCACGGTACGGCGTGCGTCCACTGTTCTACATGCATTATCCATTGCGCTACGCCCCAGAGTTATGTTTCTCTGCGTTACGTCTCTCTGACTTTTTCCAGCGAAGAACTTCCATCGTTCAATATGACATAATTGCAACTTTTTTGCTTCTGCTTTCTCACATTATTCCCGGCGGAAACCGGTGATTTTCGTTTACTCCCATTTGCTCTAATCTAAGGACAGACGCAATTCATTGCAGGAGGATTATGGCCATGGGTGTATGAAGCTTCTCATTTCTCTGTTCATTAAATATCTTTTATAGTTAATTTCTGCGACTGTCGGATTCAAGTATGGAGGCTTCGCATAAAGGTGACGTTTCTCTAAGAAAATAATCTGATCGTGTACCTTACCCGTTGCAAATACTAAACATTTTTAGACTGTGAAATGTCACAGTAATAGCAGAACAATTAAAATAAATCTTAGTATTTTGCTCATGATCTCTGTTAAACCTAACATAATTCCCTAACGAAGTTTACGTTCATTCAGTCTTGCTCAACAGCTACGTTTGTTTTACATTCACACTGAAGTAACGACTGCTAAGTTGTGTTAGTCAGTAAAGACTCTCACGTTACGTTCTACTTTCAATACGTTCCCACAACAATGATAGATTCTCAAGCATGACACTTTATGAACCAAAAATCTATTGATTAACCCCGCGACTTTTCTAGAAATCAGCCAAATACTTTTCTTCCGCACACCTACGAGACACTTTTGACTATATTTTGCACTTTATGCCAAATTCTGCACGTTACATATTCACGTATGGAAGCCCAAAACCGAGTTTCGTCGCCACGCCAAGACAGTGCGTGACCGCTAGCATTCAGAATTCTTTCATTATACAGCAAGACGATGCTTTCACAGGAAATAGTCGCGCTCAGTTTCGAAAGTTCCAGACGTCGAAATTCAAGTGGTTATGACATCAAACATCGCAGTACCCCTTATAGGGTCATGATTGCCCCCCTCCCCCCCCCCCCTCATCGCATAGGGAAAAATAGGGAAAATATTACTGAAAGACATTATATTTTTACATGACACAGTTTTCAAATGTCTTCGATAATTTTCCAGGGAAATTTTAAGCTATGTTTTACACAGGGTGTCTTTTCCGTTCTAAAGAGTGAATGACGGCCAACATAGATTCCTTTGTGGATTATCAGGCTATGGATACCTTTCAGCCAAAGCACAGATGACCATTCACACCAAAAGCACATCCAACGCAACTCGTGTGTTCAGACCCTTCCGGAAAAGGGAGCGAGTACAGTATGTCAAGGTAGAAAGAAAAGACACTCCACTGAGAAAAGTAATAATACAGAAGCAATTGCGTCCCTGACCAGATGCAGGCTCAATAAACAGATTTCCCCTCACTTACATCTTCCCATAGCCATACTCTGTAGATCTGTGTTCAGTGTCGTAGTGCCAAGTGATATACTGATGATAGTGTGTCCACCCTTCCGTTTCATATTTTGTAACCTGCCCTAAAGTCATGTAGAAAGCATTAATGTATACTAATTGTATATATATATTACGTCTTCCTTCGCATGTTGTGAGGTTTTTTAATGGGTACAGGAGCCAGGAACAGGTGTCATTCCTGAATAGAGGATTCAGATATTAATTAACGCTACATCTAACATCAAATAGTAAAACTAATACATAATAGGAAAACTACATAATAGTAAAACTAGTACATACCTTTGTTGTTACAGTGCCAGAGTCTATTGCTACAGTATCTTTGAATATAGAATTATATAGAGACACAAATGATTTGTAAGTATTTCATACTTCAATACAGTGTCTTATCAGAAGATATCGAGCCCTGACCATTATGTAAATGTTCTTCAGCTACCAAATACACAAAATGTGGGTCGGTGCATGAATGATCCATCTTAAGTACACCTGAAGCTGGAGTTACATAGAGGGGATGCTTGGATCTCATTAGGCGGTTGTAGTAAACGCGGCGGCGTAACTAGCGGCGCGCGTATATGGAAGTGTGACCGTCCGCGTAGCGGCCATTACCGCACCCCTCGACCCTTAACTTGGAAGGTACGGTAGGGGGGCGGGCCGTGGGTGGTAAGAAGCTAGTTGCTACGCTGAGGGCAGAGCAGACCAACGCCGTCTCGAAATTGCGTCCTGCGAGCGCCGGTAAAACTGCCCCGGAAAGCTCGGCGTAAGACGCATCCGACGTCACACATAGAAACGTGGAGGGGGCTGCAGGGGATGTCTGCGACTAGTCGATGGCGACGGCGTCTGTGTCCTTGGGATAAGCGACCTACGTCGTTGGCGGCAACGGCGTCGCGGGTGGAAAGACGGAGACTTCCATAGATAAGAGCGCTGCACGTGCAGGCACCAATCGGTAACCTGCGCAGGACGCTGCGTTTTGGCGAACGAATATAGCTGCGTCCCTGCGGCTGGTTGTCGAGCAGTCAAGAAATCTGAGACAGTTTCAGCCACAGCAGTATTACTGAATTCACGAAGTCGTAGCTGAGTTTCGTGGAGCTGATGCGCGCCTGTGCTGCCGCAAATAGTATACTGTGCTCTGCCAGCTGATCTGAGAATAGCGTCGGATTCTCGTAAATGTGGCATGTTGTACAATCGATATTGTACACGTTCGCGTGAAACATGCAAGAGTCGACAGCGCCTCCCATGCAAAAGTTCTGCCAGCGAAAATTCTAAGTAGTACATGAACTCACGAACTTCAGTAAGACACCTACATGTTAAGTGAAGGGCGAAATTTTGTTTTTTCAACGAAACGTTCGTCCTCGTCGTTAGGCTATGGCGCTCTCCCTACATGCTGTATTCCATTTTATCGCTAAATTGTGCTAATTCCTTGGACGAAAAAGGTGGCCAGTTGTCAGAAACAATGGATTGTGCCAAGTTTACGAGAGGAAATACAGAAGCAAGCCCTCTGATCGTCCTGAAGGCATTTAAATGGTTCACATTATTGTAAGACTTAACATCTGAGGTCATCAGTCCCCTAGAACTTAGAACTAATTAAACTTAGCTAACCTACGGACATCACACACATCCAATCCCCTAGGCAGGATTCGAAGCTGCGACCGTAGCGGTCGCGCGGTTCCAGACTGAATCGCCTACAACCGCTCGGCCACATCGGCCCCTGACGCCATTCGCCGAATGCATTGAGATAACCGAAGGGTATATGCTCTAGGCATAGAAGATAAACAACCAACGTGTTTCCCAAAATGGGGCCAACCAAGTCTACATGGAGGCGTTGCCATGGCGTATGAGAATGTGGTCAGTAGAAAAATTCCCGGCCTGGAGCAGTCTGATTGTCTACGCAGGTGCGACATTGGCCATCACACGTTCTACACTGACAAGTCAAAGAAACTGATGCACCTGCCTACTCGTGTAGGGGACCCGCGAGCACGCAGAAGTGTCGCAACACGATGTGGAATGGACACGACTAATGTCTGATGAACTAGTGCTGGAGGGTACTGACACAATGAATCCTGCGAGGCTGTCCATAAATCTATAAGAGTACGAGTGGGTTGAGATGTCTTCTGAGCAAAACGTTGCAAGGCACCCAAAATATGCTCAATAATTTGGTGGCAAGCGTATGTGCTTAAACTCAGAAGAGTGTTCCTGGAGACACTCTGTAGAAATTGTGGATGGGTGGGGTGTCGCATTGTCCTGCTGGAATTTTCCAAATCCATGGGAATGCACAATGGACACAAATGGATGAAGGTGATCAGACAGGATGCTTACGTACGTGTCACCTGGCATAGTTGTATCTAGACGCATAAGGGGTCCAATATCACTCCAACTGCACGTATCCCACGTAATTACAGAGCTTCCACCAGCAGCTTGAACAGTCCCTAGCTGACATGCAGGATCCATGGATTCATGAATTTGTTTCCATACCCGTACACGTCCATCCGCTCGACTCGATATTATTTGAAAGGAGACTCGTCCGAAAAAGCAACATGTTTCCCGTCTTCAACAATCCCATATAGGTGTCAATGGGCCCAGGTAACCCGTGAAGCTTTAGGTCCTGCAATCATCTAGGGTACACGAGTGGGCCTTAGGCTCCGAAAGCCGATATCTATGATGTTTCGGTGAATGGTGCGGGTGCTGACATTTGTTGATGGCCAAGCACTGAAATCTGCAGAAATCTGCGGAAGGTTTACACTTTTATCTTGTTGAACGATTCTCTTAAGTCGTCGTTGAACCCGTTCTTGCAGGATGTGTTCCCCGCAGCAACGATGCCGGAGATTTGAAGTTTTACCGTAATCCTGATATTCACGGTAAAATATCCACTTCATTCGCTACCTCGGAGGTGCTGCGTCCCATCGCTAGTGCGCAGACTATAGCACCACGTTCAAACTCACTTAAATGCTGATAACCTGCCATTGTGGCAGCAGTAACCGATCTAACAATTGCGACAGACACTTGTTGTCTTATATAGGCGTTGCCGACCGTAGCGCCGTATTCTGCCTGTTTAAATATATCTGTTTTAATAGGCATGCCTATACCAATTTCTTTTCGCTTCATTGTATTTGCTTATCGAAACCAAGCCACGTAAAACGTTGGCACGCCAGCTGCTTAGTCCTAACTATTTCCCAAAGAACCTATGCAGAAGAACTGATATGTGTCCACGAGGACGGGAGTAAAACACTTGTCTGCTCGTTACACGACTGAAGAGATTGGGTATACTTTTCTGAGAGCGCAGCCAATCTTTCCGAGCGAAACTTTTTAGCCATTGGACTGATTGGCCGCGTTCCGTGGCTTCAGTATCTGCCGTGAATCAACAAGAAAAGTTCCAGTGTTTGCGAGTCAGAAGAATCAATATGTAAACGATAAGCTTCTGATTCGTCGAATGCTGCATCTGTGCCGACAGGTAAACGACACAATGTGTCATTGTTTCTATGTTGCGACATCAGTCTATGTAGAATTTGAGACTGGTAATAGACATTAAAATCATCGCAGTTCATGAGGCGAGACTGACGGAACGATGCATTTTTCAGCCCTTAGGAAGCTTGGTCACAGTCTTTTGTCCAATGGAACACTACATTTTTAGGTCTGAAGTGGTTCTGAGGCGATGCAATTTGCACCACATTAGGAATGAACTTTATGTAGTTCGTCAGGTTTCCAACAATAGCTTGCAGTTCGCGTAAATACTTAGGAGATGGCAACTGCTGAAATGTCTCCAAATGTTACGTTGAAGGACGAGGACCATTGGCATCGATGAAACGTCCTAACTACTCGGCCGGCCAGGGTGGCTTAGCGGTTCTAGGCAGTACAGTCTGGAACCGCGCGACCGTTATGATCGCAGCTTCGAATCCTGCCTCGGGCACGGATGTGTGTGACGTCTAGGGTTAGTTAGGTTTAAGTAGTTATAAGTTGTAGGGGGACTGATGACCTTAGAAGTTAAGTCCCATAGTGCTCAGAGCCATTTGAACCTAAGTTCTCAGTAGTAGTTTCAAGAAAACAACATTCCTGCGGAAGATACATTTGAGGTCAGCCACAGTTCAAACTTCAAAAAGACAGTCCAAATTTTGAAGGTGGTGTTCTGGTGTTTGTTCAGACACGACTATTTCGTCAAGGTAAATAAAACAAGAAGGTACCATGAACGTTACTTCTTTGAGATATTTTTGAAACAAAGCAAGCGCGAAAGCACTTCCGAAAGGTAGACTTTGATATTAAGACAAGCCGATATGAGGTTTGACAACAAAAATTTTCTTTTTTGTTCAATGTAACTGAAGATGCGTTTCTGCAAGATTAATTTTTGAATGTTCAAATGTGCGTGACTTGCTAAGGGATCAAACTGCTGTGGTCATCGGTCCGTAGACTTACACAATACTTAAACTAACTTACAATAAGAAAAGCTCACACACCGGTGCCCGAGATAGGACTCGAACCTCCGGCGGGAGGGGCCGCGCAATCCGTGACATAGCGCCTCAAACCGCCCGGCCAGTCCCCGCTGCTTAAGCTTTGAGAAGAAATCTCATCCTGCTAAGCAATCCGAAATTATCTTAATGCGTGGGAGCGGGTAAGAATCAATGGATCACTGTGAAATTATCGCACATTTGAAATCCACGCAAGGACGAATCCCCACATTTGCGTTACGAATGACGACTGAGGGTGATGTCCACTGACTTCCTCAAAAAGGTTTTAAGACACTAAAGTACTCCAGTCCCTAAATTCTGTAGCCACTTTGCGGAATGCATGAGGCACAGGGTGCACGAGGCAAAATTTCGATTGTGGATTAGCTTTCAGCATAATGTGAACGTGAGAACCTTTGCGCACCCTAGAGTACAGTAGAACAAAGGTTGATACTTGTCACAGAATTGTTGAATTGCGTTGCTGGAAACTTTTGTATCAATGGCATACACATTGTACTGTATGTCTAATACGAAGAAATCACATGCGTCGATGCCGAAAACTTTTGGTCCCGTGAGTGAGCGGACTACAGCGCAAGGGACTTCCTTAATCGCGTTTTTGGTATTATGTAGGTAAGTGGCACGACCCAAGTGCTGAAATGCTGTCGCCATTGTAGGCAGTGAGTTGCAGACTTGATGTTTGTTAAGATGGTTGGCCGATTTTTTCTTGTGTACCTAGGGTAAACGACGTGAAAGAAGCTACTGCATCTAGTTAAAACGGCACTGACTGGTTTCAAATTTGCGGTGTGTTCTCTGAACACAATTGTCCATTCCATGGTATGAAAAACTGTTCTCTGTTCCCATATACACATTAGAGCGCTTTTGTGAATTTCGAGATTGGGATAGCCTTATTGAAGTGTGTGGTATTCTCATTAAATGTATGTGTGTGTCTGCGTTATCTGTCTCTTCGATTGTCTGGATTTTGAGAAGGAAGAGACGCAGAATCTGAACATGAAAGGACATTCATTTCCCCCCGTTCCTGCTTTGCATTATTCCCGCTCAAACTGAGGAGGTGTTTCTAGTCTTCCGCAGGCGGACCGGTTTTGTATGTCGCGTGCGATGACAAAGTTTGCATTCAGCTCGTCTGAGGAGCAGGACTTTCGATCATCGGTGACACAGCATTTCATACGTGACTTCGCTTTGCGTGGAGCTGGAGCAGTATAATTAGCGTTGCACGCCGCGGCAAACGCTGTGTGTAGTGTGTCCGACCTTTTTTACGCAGTGCTGACTTTGGAGTGCTGGGGCACCGGTGGTTTGTCGCAAGTGAAGCTATAACTGGTAGACGGAAATCTCGCGCGCCTAAATTTTGAATTTATCGATTACTTTAAGCACTTCAATGAGGCAAAATTCGCGATGCTTTAGAGTTTAGGTCCCCAATCCTGTATCTTATAGATTGTGGATAATAGCATTATGAAACATTTTGTTCTGATAAGCTGCGGTACAAACACCACTGAATTTACAGTCTCTGCAATTCCGCGATCCATTATGTATACGATTGATCATTACGACGTTGCGTGCAGAAAGATTCATACCGTGCAGCAGCAACGTGTAATTCACTCTCCAAAATTTTTTATAACCTTGCATTTACGACTTCGTAGGGCTTGATTTGGGGCTCACGGAGGGAAATCAATTTCGCTAGGAGGCGGTAGGTGTTGCATCCTAAAATATACGAAAAGAAAAATCCACCACGTGATTCACTTGTGATTTTGTAGGAATCGAAATTTTGATGCCCTTTGTGATGTATTCTTTCCATGATTCCTTCGCCTCATCGTACTGTGGAAAGGGCGAGGGCAGCAGCTGAATTTATTTTTTGCTTTCATACGCCTTCAGCTAATGGGCTAATTTTACTTAAATGTTTCAACTTATTTCTTTTAACTTAATAAACGCACACAAAGTATTCAGTAACAAGGAAAGTAATGTCTGGTGTCATAAACTTCTTATCTCCTCCTCGTCGCCAGTCTGTTGTTTTTCTTTGTCCTCTGTGTAGTTCTTTAGCTGATAAAGGAGCGAAGAACTGATGCCGTTCATGAACGAATCCTGATATTAATTTATTGTACGTCTAATATCAAATATAAAAGTAATACATAACTTTGTTGATATCGTGGTAGCGTCAGGTGCTACAATAGCTTTGATGCAGAAATGTATACTGATACAAAAGATTTGTAAATGTATCGCTCTTCATTATAATTTCAGAATTCAGATGATGTCGGGCCATGGCCAGTATCAAAGTCTGTAAACGTTAGTCAACAGGAAACACACAAAATGTGGGGCATGCACTGAATGTTCGATTTTTAAGGGCACTTGCCGCTGTAACCCCGGAAAGAGGACGCTTGTATCCCGTTGGCAGCGGCGTAGTCGTTCGTAGCAGGGTCCTCGTGTGCAGGTGGAGGCTGTAGAAAAGGCGTTGGTGTAACTGATGGCGCGTGTATGTGAAAATGCCGCCGAGAGGGTAACGACCTATACTACAGTGTACTATTACTGAAACATGGCAACAGTGGCGCCTCGCAATCGGGAGCGACCGCTAATTATTGAGTGAAGAGTCAAAGAAACTGATACATTTAGCTAATATCGTGTAGGGCCCCGCGAGCACGCAGAAGTGCCACAGCTCGACGTGGCATGGAATCGACTAATGTCTGAAGGGAATTGACATCATGAATCCTGTAGGACTGTACATGGGGGGTTCGCTTCTGAACAGGACGTTGCAAGGCACCCCAAATATGCTCAATAATGATCATGACTGGGGGAGTTTGGTGGCCATTGGAAGTGTTTAAACTCAGAAGAGGGTACCTGGAGACACTCCGTAGCAATGGTTGTATCTGGTGTCGCATTGTTCTGCTGAAATCGTCCAAGTCCGTCGGAATGCACAATGGACATCAATGGATGCAGGTGATCAAACAGGATGCTTACGTGCGTGTGACCTGCCTGAGTCGTATCTATACGTATCAGGAGTGAAATACCACTCAACCTTCACACGCCCCACACCATTACACAGCCTCCACCAGCTTTAACAATCCCCTGCTGACACACAAAGTCCTTGGATTCATGAGGTTGTCTGCTTACCAGTACACGTTGAAACACGTATGTAACATAGCAGCGATGGCGAGGCATTGTAGCATCTGTGACCAGAGAGTATGCGCTTGACCGCGCGAGTGTTGCGAGCGGTTCTCAGTCTGTCAGTAGTCAGTTAGTCTGTCGTTGGGAGTACTCAGTAGTAGTCGTCGCGTGCTGTACGCTAATAGTCGTCATGCAGAGCGGTCGGTCAGTAGTAGCAGCCCAGTGCGGTTGTGTGATGTAGGCGGTCGGCAACACTGGTCAAGATGGTGAATAAGGTATACTATTAATTAATATACTCATTAGATAATGTAAAAATTTATTTATTGTAATTATTCTCCAACAAGTCCCCCAATAATAATTTTATTTCAAAAGCATTTTTTCAAAAATTTAATTTTTATTGAACTAAAGATTTCGTTGCACTTCCCATTTCACTCCATTTTTTTTAAAGAAAATTTTCAGTAAAATCACAAAAAAAAAAAAAAAAAAAACAGGAATATTATCATTTGCAATGCAGTTCCTCCAAGCGGTGCGCAACAAAAAGAGCAGAAATGTGACATCCATTTATTCTGAGGTAAGACTTTAACTCTGATTGTTTTACACAGGGCCAAAGACCGATATTTCGGTTTAATTGTATTTTCTTGTCACTGAACGGACTTTAAATTTTGTGAAGAATTTATATTTGAGTCAGATTGCGTATTTCACATTTTTGGTTGCCATTTTCAATACCTCTCATTGTGGACGAGGTTACAATTAGCACAATGTGCATTAGCATTCATAATTAAATATTGTCGCGTTTCTTTCTTTCAAATTTTGTGGGGAGGTTACACTAAATAATATTGTCATTCATGTAAATTTTTGTGGGGAGGTTACACTTGGTTCCCATTTGTATTAAGTATTGTCATTTCTTTTTTTCTTTTAAAATTACGGTGGGAGGTTACACTTGGCGACACCCAGTCCAGGATCGTATTTCATTGAGAGTCTTTTGAGCAACAGTCAGATATCTGCTCTTATTTGCTTAGATATAATTAGGATTTGGCGCAACGCTTTTATTAACTTGTGACTTTCTTTCTACAGGTCAACGGCAATTCTTTGCTCTGTTGTATTTGTGTGTTACTTTTGCATTGTGCTTATTTGTTTTGGTGAATAATTTTGACTATTGTTAAAATGCCGCGAAAGACTGTGAATAGTGTATCGCGAGGTATTTTGAATGAAATTACCGACTCAAACAACTTTACCGATAGGACACGTGACACGCAGTGTAATGATGACAATCCTGCGTTCACTAACAATCAGTGCATTCCAACCACTAATGATGACTTTCACCTTAATGATGAACAAACGAACTCAATTGTCTCGTCTGTTAACTTGACGACAATTGATGACGCAGAATGCTCTATGGTAATGAGCGCTGCCGAGCTTAACACACCCGATTTGGAAAATTTAAGTGACGAACAGACGAATTTGTCTAATGAAAATGAACAGGATACACAAAGTAAGACGGATTTATTTAATTCCGAAATAGTGAGTGACAGTGTACATCGGACTGATAATCCTTTTTGTAAGTTGCAAAATGACCAAATGGTCACACAAAGTGCGACAACTGCAGGTACATCATTAAACAGTACTGAGAATAGAAATGCTAATTTTGGTTCGGATCAAATTATGACACTATTGCTGCAACGAATTAACCAAATGATGGAAAACCAAGACAACAGTAGTAAAGATCTCAAACAACAACTTAGTGCAGATATCAAACAACTTAGGGAAGATAACAAACAACAGAATGAAAACCTCAAACAACTTAGTGAACAGGTCAAACAAGATAATGAAAAACTCAATCAACAGTTAAATGAAAAATTAGACGACAGTTCCAGACAGCTTAGTGAACAAATAAGAGCCGTTGCCGCGCAGTGTCATGACACTAAGGAACAGTTGCGAGTGGAAATTGAGGCTTGTTCACAAAAAAATAGCGAAGAAATTAAGTCTGTTGCGCAAGAATTAAGAGAAATGCAAACAGTCGCAACAGAAACACTCAGAGACGAAATTAGCGGAGTCGCTAAACAATGCTCAGAAAAAGCGACGCAATTACGGGACGAGTTTAAAGCAATGACGGTAGAACTTTCGCGCACTATGGACGCAAAGATAGACGCGAAATTCGAACAGCAGAACACTCAGATTAACGAGCGCTTTAGTCAGCACATACAGAACAGTGATACGCGTTTCCGCAGATTTATTCAAGATCAAAACAAAGTAAAACGACAAGTCATGGAAACAATCACTGCACAAAGACAAGAGGACAAACGTAAAATGTTCGCGAAAGCAAAGACGTATGTAGACAATAATATTACTACAGTGTCCGACAAAATTAATACCATAGAACAATTGAACGCGGAATTACGGGATGAAATTTCTGACCTTAAATCAAGAACAGATACACACACAGTAAATATTCAAACAGTGACAGATAGATTCGAACAATTAGATCTAACACAGGATTGTGATGTTATCAAAGGTGATGTTAAAAAACTGAGCGAAACTACGCGCAAGTTGCAAAAACAGATTAATGCGTCTGATTCTAAAACCGATGATCAGGTTAAAATACTGACTGAAAAATGTGATGAATTGGCCAGTCGTATTGATGCTATCGAAAATACTAATGACAATAAATCAGACGATACTGCACCGGTTTCATTTATCCAAACGCCTGAATTTCAAAATTTACAGCAGACAATTAATGAGATCGATTCATCTAACAACACGTTAAGTAGGAAGTTATCAAATTTACAACAAGAAGTAACAGAAATGAAAAACACTTCTGTTAATAATACACAACAGACGCCACTTTATGAACATGTGTCAGACTCACGCAGCGCGTATAATTTGGGTAATCTGCAGAGAGTACGGGACTTAGATTCCGAACAACCACAGTTCAATAGATACTCTTACGATCCTGAACCTGTTCCATCATGCAGAGATGATAACTTTGACTACAAACATTTTCTGTCAGTGAGAAAGTTTAAGGTTTTCAAAAACGATAGAACGCAGATTCACCCACTGGATTGGATTCAACAGTTTAGTTTTGCTCTTCCACCGACTTGGCCTGTAACACATAAACTTGAATTTATTTGCAGTTTTTTGGAAGGCGAACCGGCAACTCGTATGAGACCGATCGCGAGACAGTGTTACTCGGTAGAGGAATTTCAGAATGCTTTTCTGTCAGCGTACTGGTCGAAGACGACACAGCGCGGAATTAAAGACCAACTAATTAGTTTGCCAAACTATGAAAACTCAAATTTTCCCAGTGTAACGCAATTTTTTGAGCATATGGTACAACAAAACCAGTACCTAAGTGAACCGTACAGTGAATCCGCACTTATACAACTATGCATCTCTAAATTACCACGGTCATTACGAGTGTCACTTCTAACGGGCCAGCAAAAAGAAAACATTTCAGCATTCAGAGATCTTTTACAGCTCTTGGAAGTACAGCAATCTGATTATTCTTTTGTAAACAAAAACTTTTTGAGTAACAACCAAGGTCAACAACAGTACTACAATTATGATCAGGGACGTAATTCCAATCGGAAAGATAACAGACGTTTTAGGAACGACAATTACCAAAACTTTAATAACAGGCAAAATTTGAATTATCAATACCGTCAAAATTTTCAGCAACAGGAACAACACTTTAGTAACAATAGAGGTGTTTCACAACAACAACATCAAAACCAGCCGGTTAACATACCTAACCAACAATGGAATACACAAGGTCAACCAGGCTTTAATGTTTCGCCGCGTGGACGTATAGCCCCTGGTCCAACAAATAGTAACGTACGTCAGCAAGGAAACAACTACGTACAAAGAAGACAGTATTTCAATTCCTATCGTAATGCACCGTATAGGAATGACTATTACGACAGACGTAAAAATAATGAGGACAATTTTCAGCGAACATCTAACAACAGTCGGTCATACCAACAGCAAAATCATACGCAAGAACATATTCTCATGAATGAACCCGACAGTAGGTACCATCCAGAGCGTAACACGCCTGGAAGAAGTAATAGGACAGTTCAAATAGTCGAAATGCCACAGAATCCTCCTAATAATAATAACACGTCAGATAGAATCTGACTAAATACTGCACAGGACGCATCTTCTAATAACACAAGCACTACCTTTGACACGCAAAATGTTGTTCACGAAAATGTAATTACTTTTGACGACATCAGAGACACTCTTTTACAGGAAAGACCAGTTATTCAGAAAACCATTTCACATCCTGTTATCGAAATTAAAATTGGTTCGTCGAAATTTTCAGCAGTAATCGATTCCGGATCACCTATATCAGTAATTAATGAGGAGACTTTCAACGAGTGCAACAAAGAGAATACTTATCCGACGTTACCTTTAGGCAAAACAAAAGTGAAAGGAGCAGTATCGAGTAAAGGTGTAGACGTTAAATTACAGACGCATTTATCATTTTGTATTGGAGGTCATACTTTTCACTCTAATTTTTGGATTGTGCCTTTATTGACAACAGACATTATTTTAGGCACGAATTTTCTGGTACAACACGACGCAGTTATCGATTTTCAGAATTCTTATTTAATGTTAAAGGATGAAAATGTACAACTTGCTTTAGAATTTCAGCACTCTTTATCTACGGAAGAACAAACAATTAACCGCACAGAGGTCATTTCCGCAACACGTGACATAGACTGTAATCCCACATTGTTCACGGATACGTACGTACACAACTATAATACTCCAGACGAAGCTGACTTCGACGTAATGCAATTGATTTCTGATAAGGTTAAAGAGAGCAGTGCAACTACAGACGACGAGCGAACGCAGTTACACAAGATTCTTTTACAGCAAGCTCCAGTTTTTGACAACATTCCTGGTACTATGTCCGGATTTATGTATGAATTTCAAGTGAAACAGCACGATACATTTAAAGCTAAGCATTATCCTATCCCGTATATTCATAGAGAACAAGTTAAAAAAAAATTGCAGGATATGCTTGATCAAGGAATTATTGAACCAGCAGTTAGTCCGTACATAAACCCGCTACATATTGTTAAGAAAAAAGATGGGTCACTTCGCCTTGTACTTGATTCACGTCACATTAATGACATTATTATTAATGAAACAGATCGACCACAGACATTAGAGGAACTTCTACAGAAATTTCACGGCACTGCTATTTATTCCACATTAGATTTGAAATCGGGATTTTGGCAAATTCAACTTCATCCGAATTTTAGAAAATATACAGCTTTTCTCTGTTTTGGCGACTGTTATCAATTTTGCAAATTACCGTTCGGCTTAACTATTTCTTCTGCAGCTTTTATTCGCGGTTTGAACACAATACTTCCGACAGAACTTAAAGACAGAATCACGACGTATGTAGACGACATTCTTATCGCAGAAGCTAACTGGTATGAACACAATCTGATTCTTGAACGACTGCTGCAAACTTTTCATGCACAAGGACTTACAGTTAACCTCAGTAAATCGCATTTTGGCAAAACTTCCATAAAATTTCTTGGACACGTAATTTCAGCAGAAGGCATTGCGCCTGATCCAGAAAAACTTCAGGCTCTACGTGACATTAGTGTTCCTACGACGAAGAAGCAATTACGCAGTTTTTTGGGCTTAATTAACTTTTTTCGTAAATTTATTCATCACTCTGCTTTAGACACACCCAGATTATGCCATTTAACAGGTAAAAACAGTATTTGGTCATGGGATAAGCAAGCACACTCTGAATTTATGAACCTGAAACATGCTCTGTTGAATGCTCCACTTTTATCGCACCCAGATCTTACTAGAAATTTTTCCATTGCCACTGACAGTTCCAACACCGCTTTAGGCGTACATATTTTCCAGGAAATAGAAGAAGATGGCTCTACAGTAATTAAAAACATCGCATTTGCAAGCCGCATTTTGTCACCTGCTGAGCGAAATTATTCTGTTACAGAACTTGAAACATTATGTGTTGTATGGGCTTTCACGAGATTTAGGCATTTTCTTTATGGCAGACATACCACCGTTTACACAGACCACAGAGCGATACAATTTTTACTTTCAGCTAAATTCACTCACGACAGGTTAAGCAGATGGAAACTTTATTTACAGGAATTTAATTTTACAATTGTTCACATTCCCGGCACACAAAATGTTATAGCAGACGCACTATCGCGTTCTCTCGGCAACAATCAGCAAGACGTAGCAACCAACTTCTGTAAAACAAATTTCAGTGTCATGTACATTCAGCAAGTTGCATTTGAAAATTTTATTTCATCGTCATTACAGGACATAGCACAAGAACAAAACAAAGACAATGTGTGGAAAGAAATTAAACAGCTTTGGCAAGATAAGAATAATGTTACGATTAGAAACCACTACACTGTACGCAATGACATTCTGTTTCGCCGCTCTCATCCAGACAGCAACAATTGGTTATTATGCATTCCTGACGAACTGGTTAACAAATTAATTTGGTACACTCATTTAAGTTACGCACATTACGGAGCACGAAAATGTTTTCTTATACTGAGACAGAATTGTTATTTTACTAACATGGAAAAACGTATACGACGAGTTTTAGCGTCTTGTAAAATTTGCCAGAAAGCTAAATCAGACACCACTTCACATATTCCTCCTTTATATCCCATTATACCTGTTAAATTAAGACACATGGCCGCAGTAGATATTTTTGGTCCGATTCCCAGAACTAACAGAGGTTTTTGCTACATCTTTGTCGCTGTTGAGCTCACTTCAAAATTTGTTACTTTCACTCCATTACGCAAAGCTACTGCTAAAACTGTTTCGAAAGCATTTGTAAAACATTTTCTATGTCATGTAGGGCATGTAATGAAAGTAATTTCTGATAATGGATCACAATTTCGTAGTAGCGTATGGACACGCATGTTACGAGCCAGAAACATTTCTCCGATCTATATATCCAAGTACCACGCTTCTTCGAACCCTTGTGAAAGATTAATGAAAGAAATTGGTAAGCTGTGCCGAATATACTGCCACAAAAGACATATTGATTGGGATACACACATACTCTCATTCCAAGATGTAATTAATTCTATTCCAAATGAATCCACTATGCTATCTCCGACTGTTATACTGAAAAACGTTGAACCACCGAACAAAATTAAAGAATTAATAGAATTTCCCAAAAGTCGTCGCCTACGACACCACGAAATAATTGACATTGCGCTGAAGAACATCAAACGTGCCGCAGAGCGCCGGAGAAGACAGCAAAAACAGGTTTGTAAACGCCGAGACTTTCACGTTGGACAGAAAATATTAGTGCGTACACACTATTTATCCAGCAAATTAAAAGGTAAGTGCAGTAAATTTGAACTTCTATACGCAGGTCCATATCGGATTCGCAGCATCCCTCACCCCAATGTTGTACACGTCGAAACTTTGAGAACCAGAAAATCGAAAGGCAATCACCATATATCAAACATTAAACCGTTTATTGAGTGAAACCACTGTATGATTCAACACACTATGATGCCATTTACTAAAGCAATTATATTTATGTGACTACTTATTGATGATTATCGTATTTTTTCTTGGCAAGTGCCCGGCAAGGTAAGGTTAGCAGGTCGCTTTTCTTGTCGTTACACATCAGACCGTGCACATTTTCCATTTTTTTGTGTATGTGACTGTACTCCAGTTTTGTTTGTATGGACTATGAAATAGTTAAGATATAACACACACCAGTCGACTTTGACATTTTTTTGCCTTATGACATCTCAACATCGTGACTGTTTCACATTTTTTTTTTGCTGCTGCATTGTATTATTCTGTGTATATTTTTGCATTTGAACACTGTCAATGTTTTTGACATATTACGTTTTCTGTCATGTTATGCTGTATGGTTAATTGTGTCACCATAAACCAGTCATTATTTAGTGGGTATATGATTTAAATGCAGGACATTAATCTTTATTCATCAATTTCAGAAAGGAATGATGATTCTAAGAAATAAATTTAACATAAATGGGAATTTCACCTACGGAATAAACGAAAGAAGAAGCAATAACTTTATGAGGAAGAGTAAATGGATCAGGATTAACAAGCATTAACAAGAATATACTATACTCATCGAAGAATAGCAGTCTTAACTAATTTTTTCTTTCAGAATACAAGGTGATTGATGCAGGCTGTCAGACTGAACTACACATCTTAGTTTTAGTGATGAAATATGCTAGAGATAAGGAATAGTTATGTAATAAGTAATGAAGTGATTTTTTGCAGATGATAATGAATACTGATGAATAATGATGAAGGAAATGGTATTATGAATAATGAAGTTTTTCTTTACAGATGATGATAATAGTGAAGTTATGATGATATGGATAATGAAGTTTTCTTTACAGATGAGGATAATGTTGAAGTTATGTATTTATGCTATGTAGTTATTTAAGTATTTGTTGCAGTTTGCTTTGACAGCAGGTGTTACATTACATAGTAGGATGACGGAAAGTTTTGGAAAGGACAGCTATGGCACACATTTTTATACACACTTCACTGCCTGTTAATTCGAAGTTCACTACTTTTCAGCATAGTGTGCGTTTCTTCTTTCAGGTCAATAATCCGTTTTTGTATTTTTTCCAGGAGAAGTTTTTCATGACACTTACTAAACCTGTTACTTATTATACCTGTTCTAGTACTTGCATTTTTATATTTTTTACCCATTTGTGTCTATCGTTTATAAATGTGATCACATGTACTGCCTTGTTACATAATCTTGCTACAGCTGACTCATGACGAATGACGTTACCTATCCTCATTTGCTGCAATAGGTCAAAAGCAAATAGTGTTATGTTTCAGCAATTAATTATCGATCCCAACGCAATGCATTGCTGACAAAAAAAAAAAAAAAAAAAAAAAAAATGTGTTAACAGTCCCAAATAGTGATACCAGTTTGAGAAAATTCTGAATAATACTGATCAACTCTGAATAGCATGGCACTTGATTAATGACCTCTTAATGAGACTATATTCAAAATGATGCTTTGTCACTAGCTAATAACTGCCACTGTTTATTGTAATGATACCACTTATAATGCCTGTGATTATTAATGATTTGACTGTAATTAACTGATTTTTAATAATGACTTCGTAATAATCTGAATAATACTGAATGATGATTCTATTCAATACTTGCTGGCCACTGAGTGCCAATAATTAATGTCACTCCACGAATTGTTATTAATTATGCCATTGATTAGCTCTTGTTTCCAATGTTGATACTTTGTAATTTGAAATGAATGTGACTGTTTAATAATGCTTTGTAATTAGGAGAAGGCTAATAATTCTTACTGTATTGGAATTTCAAATGATTAATTAACGATGCCATACTTTGTTATTGGAAATGAATGTGACTGTTTCATAATGCTTTGTAATTAGGAAAAGACTAATGATTCTTAATAGATTGGAATGACACATAATTAATTAACTATGGTACTGTTTAATAATGCTTTGTAATTAATTAAGGCTAATAATTCTTACTATATTGAAATGACAAATGATCAATTAATTAACTGTAATTAGACAAATGATTAATTAACGACAAATGATTAATTAACTGTAATTAGACAAATGATTAATATGATTAATTAACTGAAATTAGACAAATGATTAATTAACTTTAATTAGACAAATGATCAATTAACGACAAATGATTAATTAACTGTAATTAGGAAAAGGCTAATGATTATTGGAATGACAAATGATTAATTAACTGTAATTAGGAGAAGGTTAATGATTCTTAATTATACTCTGTAACTGAAAAGAATGCGATTATTTCATAATGCTTTGTAACCAGGAAAAGAAGGCTACTGATTCTATGTACAACAATTAATGAACATTTTTCTGTAATGCTACATACTTGGTACAGAAATGTTCAATAACTGGGCTATGAATGCCACAAACTACTAATTAAGTCTGTAATTGTCAATATTATGTGACTTGATGTCCTTCACCTCATAAGCTGACTACCCTGAATTACTGCAATGTCCATTTGTCCTGTTTATCCCAGTGATCATGGAGCACTATATTTGGTTTTTGCACTAATTCTACGTTGGTGTGCCTTGTAAGAGTGTGGTGTTGACACGACATGCTGTCCACCACCATGAGCGATGAAGACATTATTATGGTCCCACTGTTTGGTGTACGTAATGTACTGCCAAAATGAAAACATGGAACATTACTACGACAGTTCAGTGTCTTGGCTACACTGATAAATTCTGATGGGAAAAGAACTTCAAGTTGTGTCACTTGGTGTTGTACTTCTGTGGAAAGATATGGACTTTCAGAGCAGCTGTGTGCAATCTAAAGTGCTACAACCATGATGCAATCCTTCCCTTTCCTATCCTGATTCTTGTCACATAAAGAAAAAATTTTTTGGTAACATCATTTATGTTCATAGGTTATACATTTTTCGATTCGCTGAACTCCAATGCGAGTACACTTATGTCACTTGTCAACATAATATTTTTTGCCAGTCTGTTCATTTGTTCTGAATATGCTAAAGAATTTTCAGTGCCTGTGCACTTTGTTATCTGTCAAATAATTTGTATATACTTTTCTGATTTGCTACTATGTTTTGTACTCACATTTTGTCTTTGTCAGATATATTTTGTACTTAGTGCGTGTGCACAACATTTACTTTATGTACTACATCTAATTATTCTTGCCAGTCTGTTTATTTGTTCTGCATATGCTAAAGAATTTTTTCAGTGCCTGTGCACTTTATTATCTGTCAAATAATTTGTATATACATGTTTTTCTGATTTGCTACTATGTTTTGTACTCACATTTTGTCTTTGTCTGATATATTTTGTACTTAGTGCGTGTGCACAACATTTAAATATTCTGTAAGTTGTAGAATTTTGTTAATTAAAGAAAAATTTTGCCGCGCTTGGCAAGTCCAAATGACTCACCATCGCTGCCAAATTTTTGCCCCCCCAGTGGAGGGATATGAAACACGTATGTAACATAGCAGCGATGGCGAGGCATTGTAGCATCTGTGACCAGAGAGTATGCGCTTGACCGCGCGAGTGTTGCGAGCGGTTCTCAGTCTGTCAGTAGTCAGTTAGTCTGTCGTTGGGAGTACTCAGTAGTAGTCGTCGCGTGCTGTACGCTAATAGTCGTCATGCAGAGCGGTCGGTCAGTAGTAGCAGCCCAGTGCGGTTGTGTGATGTAGGCGGTCGGCAACACTGGTCAAGATGGTGAATAAGGTATACTATTAATTAATATAATCATTAGATAATGTAAAAATTTATTTATTGTAATTATTCTCCAACAAGTCCCCCAATAATAATTTTATTTCAAAAGCATTTTTTCAAAAATTTAATTTTTATTGAACTAAAGATTTCGTTGCACTTCCCATTTCACTCCATTTTTTTTAAAGAAAATTTTCAGTAAAATCACAAAAAAAAAAAAAAAAAAACAGGAATATTATCATTTGCAATGCAGTTCCTCCAAGCGGTGCGCAACAAAAAGAGCAGAAATGTGACATCCATTTATTCTGAGGTAAGACTTTAACTCTGATTGTTTTACACAGGGCCAAAGACCGATATTTCGGTTTAATTGTATTTTCTTGTCACTGAACGGACTTTAAATTTTGTGAAGAATTTATATTTGAGTCAGATTGCGTATTTCACATTTTTGGTTGCCATTTTCAATACCTCTCATTGTGGACGAGGTTACAATTAGCACAATGTGCATTAGCATTCATAATTAAATATTGTCGCGTTTCTTTCTTTCAAATTTTGTGGGGAGGTTACACTAAATAATATTGTCATTCATGTAAATTTTTGTGGGGAGGTTACACTTGGTTCCCATTTGTATTAAGTATTGTCATTTCTTTTTTTCTTTTAAAATTACGGTGGGAGGTTACAACGTCCATCCGCTCATTACAATTTGAAACGGGACTCATCCAACCAGGCAACATGTATCCAGTCATCAACAGACCAATGTCGGCATTGAAGGGCTCAGGCGAGACGTAAAGCTTTGTGTCCTGCAGTCATCTAGCGTACACGAGTACGCATTCGTCTCCGAAAGCCCATAATGATGATTCTCCTTTGAATGGTACGCGTGCTGAAACTTGTTGATGGCCGAGCATTTAAATCTGCATCAATTCGTGGAAGGGCTGCACTTCTGTCACGATGAACGATTCTCTTCAGTCGTCGTTGAATCCGTTCTTGCTGGATCTTTTCCCGGCCGCAGCGATGCCGGTTATTTGACGTTTTACCAGAGTCTTGATATTCACAGTACGCTCGAGAAACAGTCTTACGGGAAAATCCCCCCTTCATCGCTACGTCCGAGAATGACATACGCCGACTGTAACGCCACGTAAGCCACTTAAATCTTGATACTTTGTCATTGTAGTTGCAGTAACCGATCTAAAAACTGCGTCAGGCACTCTCTGTTTTATACAGGCGTTGCCAAACGCAGCGCGTATTCTGCCTGTTTACATAGCTCTGTGTTTGAATACGCCTGCCTATAAAAGTTTCGTTCGCGCTTCATTGTATTTGCGGGGCAGGTTTTGGAAAAAGGAGTAGAGCAACATGTCTGCCTGATGATTCTGATTATCTTTCAGACCTCTACTAAGGACAACAAAAATGTTGTGAATATCCCACATATTTCACTTTGCAATCTAGAATAGCGTGTTAGTTTGCTATACCTGCAATGAAAGATTTTCATTATCGCCCTGTGGCGCATTTCTTTCTCTCGACACTTTCTTTCTCTCCACAGTCCAAAATTTGTATCATCTGTCTGATTTAGTATCATGCATTATTTCCCTGCCTTCAATCCATCATTCCCTCGATGAGAGTAGCGAATCGAGATTAATGTTGTAGACGGCACGAGTGGCCGAAAGGTTCTAGGCGCTTCATTCCGGAACCGCGTGACTGCTACCGTCGCACGTTCGAATACTGCCTCAGGCATGGATGTGTGTGATAACCTTAGGTTGCTTAGGTTTAAGTAGTTCTAAGTTCTAGGGGACTGATGACCTCAGAAGTTAAGTCCCATAGTGCTCAGAGCCATTTGAACCATTAATGTTGTAGTACTTGGTTACTCATGGTGTTACTCCTAGTGGTCACAGTTTTTAGTTAGCACTTTTTCTCTGTTAATGCTCTCAGCAGTTAATAGTTTGACAATTTGTCAGTCAACATCACCTTTATGAAATATCCGTTGTCATGTTTTGCTTACCTTTTGAAATAGCATGTCGAGGTAAGCTATATGAAAGTCATTTGCTTTTTAAAATTTAAATCTAGCGTCTGAGAACATAATTATGACAGGATTCTTCCTTACAAGTACACACCTCACAATGCATGCCAACTAACTGCCAATTGTTCAGCATATGAAGACAGACTATTTGATTCTGAATAAAGATATACGACACATAAAGAAAAGCTATCCATTGCTAGTCGACTGCTAAGATAGCTAACGGGGGAATTTTTGGGTACGATGTGTACTTGAAAATAATGTCATCTGTAAAGCAAAACATGTTTTAAGATTATAAAATATGGGACAAATAGTAAGTGCGGAAAATGGAAATAAATCTCTGGTAAATTATTCAGACTGGGACGAGATCTGCCCTAGTATCACTACATTTACTCAGTAGCACTTTACAAATAAGTTTTACATAGAGCTGGATCACTAATCAACATTATACTAAATCCATCAAGACAATGAAGTTCACTAACGTGTTTCCGGGGTCCCCTGCAACGCTGCCACCCCGCCACATATCACTGCTATGCGGGTCGTCGCTCTGGGTCAACAGGTGCAACGGCCAAAGTCAGCAGAACTTCGCCTGACCTGCAAGAAGCAGGCTACATTGTGTGATCTTAAGTATCCGAACACCTCCACATACATTGTGCTGCCACCTACTGCCAGGTACTCAATTTCAACAACCTCAGTACTCATTACACACCGTGGGAGGGCAGAATGGGACGTTCCGCAGAACTCACGGACTTCGAACGTGGAGGTCACTTCTGTCATATTTCTTTACGTTAGATTTCCATACTCCCAAACATCCCTGGGCCCACTGTTTCCGATGTGATAGCGAAGTGGAAACGTGAAGGGCATGTACAGCACAAAATCGTACAGGCCGACCTCGTGTGTTGACTGATAGAGACCACCGACAGCTGAAGAGGGTCGTAACTGTGATAGGCCGACATCTATCCAGACCATCACACAGGAATTCCAAACTGCATCAAATTCCACTGTAAGTACTGTGACAGTTAGGCAGGGCGTGAGAAAACTTGGATTTCATGGTCGAGCAGCGGCTCATAAGCCACATATCATGCTGGTAAATTATAAACGACGCCTCGCTTGGTGTAAGGGGCGTAAGCATTGGACATTTAACAGTGGAAAAACGTTGTGTGGAGTGACGATCTACGGTACGCAATGCGGCGATCCGATGGCAGGGTGTGGGTATGGCAAACGCCCGCTGAACGTCATCTGCCAACGTGAGTAGTGCGAACATTAAAATTCGGAGGCGGTGGTGTTATGGTGTGGTCATGTTTTTCATGGAGGGTGCTTGCACCTCTTGTTGTTTTGCGTGGTAGTGTCACAGCAGAGGCCTACTACATTGATGTTTTAAGCATCTTCTTGCTTCCTACTATTGAAGAGAAATTAGGGGATGGTGACTGCATCTTTCAACACGATCGAGCACATTTTCGTAATTCACCGCCTTTGAGGGAGTCGTTACACGACAATAACATCCCTGTAATGGACTGACCTGCACTGGAACGCCAACTTCGTGCCGGGCCTCACCGACCGACTTCGATACCTCTCCTCAGTGCAGCACTCCATGAAGAATGGTCTGACATTCCCCAAGAAACCTTACAGTGCCTGATTGAACGTATGCCTGTGAGAGTGGAAGCTGTCATCAACGTTATGAGTGGGAAAACACCATATTGAATTCCAGAATTACTGATGGAGGGCGCCACGTACTTGTAAGTCAGTTTCAGTCAGGTGTTCGTATACTTTTGAAAACTTAGTGTAGTTCAGAGTGAGACTGCAAGAGCAGTATAGGTCGCCACGTCTACGGACCTTCTTGCTCCGTCCGCCACGCCATTTCCCACAGCCTGTCAAAGCCCACTTTTTTGCGCTCTCTACAGTAACCTATTTTCTTCCTTAGGATTCAAACTATCTCGAAATCTAGTTTCATCGAAACCGGTTTAGAAAAGAGTTACAGACGGAGTTAGATTCGCGTTCAGTAAGAACTATGGATTACACATACTGAGGATTATATAACTACTGTACTCATTGCGTTAAACAGTATTACACAGAATATATCAATCAATGAAAGCACTTTCACGAACATGATCAATTTGCAAAGTTGAAGAGGAAGTAAATTTTTCAAAGAACAAATTTTTTTCTTGAATTCGCACTGTATTCAATGCATGTGTGAGAAAGTTATAAAATAATAGCACCATTTAATGATTGTTTGGTGAACTACGAAAAAAAAGTCATCTATTCATGCTTAGGTATATTACGCCATGATGATAGTGTCACTGAAGTAAACACCAGTAATATGAGCACACGATTCTTTAAATTATGATAGTTTCTTCTGTACCCCGATTTTAATGAAATAGAGCTCATACGTTGCCCCAAGCTACACTCAAGATACCTGTGGAAACGCTATAAAAATTAGCCTCGTAGTTTCAGAGGTTAGCGTATTCAAACACACAAACAGACTTAAGTATTTTGCAGTTCCATTATGAGTGTAAGGTCTGTCTTGCCGTGGTCGGGTGACTATCATGTTGAAACCCAGCGTTTCGTTCCCTTCTGTGGAGGACATCTTTACGAGACATCTTCTCTTTCGAAGGACCGACGCGCACCGCTAACATTACCCCCCATCTACCTGAAGTAAAAGTTTCATTCCCCCTTGCGCCAGCGCCTGTCTTGAAACATGGAAGCGTTTGGCTGAGGCCGGTTGCTGTCGTTCGCTATTGCTGTCACGCCATGGTAGAAAGCTGGTACACACAATTTCCGCACCGGAATTCAGGTGCCATAGTGTCTGCTTATAACTGCGAGCACCTGCGTCTTACCAAATAGAACCCGGTGGTATCCTGATAAAAGCATGTTCAGAAACAGCTATTCTGTGTGTTTCTCTTCTTCCACAGATTCCCTTGTGCTCTATAAGTCGTTTTTCGACCGTTCTTGTAGCAGTATACTTGCTCATGTCTCCACAACTACACGATACTTCGTAAATTCCTATCATATCCACCGCCTCGTGAGCAACCTTAGCAGATTTTTTATTTTCCTGTATCTTCCCTGTGGGTTTGTAGATTTAAGCAATATTCCGTTTCTTTAAGATATTTCCAATGCAGATAGTTACGTCTTGAATGTAGCAGGCAAACGTTGATTTAACGGACACTTGGTCGTGTCTTAACGCTCTTTTTATCTTCTTGGACTAACACCCATTATCCAGCAACGAACTGCTGACATATTACAATCTCTTTGCAAGCACAACAGTTTTCAAATGTTCCTCCCTCTCTCAGCCAACGTCTTTTAACACCTATCTTCCATCGTGTTTGCTGATATGAATTCCGATGTAGGTAAAGGCCCATTTGCGTGGGTTTTCGGCATACCTTATGGCCCAAGCTACCATGTTAAAAAATATATCGGCTCAACCACTGGTTTATAATGTAAAATACTAAGATTGACTCGTTTCGGAAGTCAAGTTTCCATCATCAGAATAATAAAAAGTAAAAGAACCAGGTTAAACTCGCTAAAGTGGAACATGCACCAGGCACAATAAAATTGATAATAAAATTAAAACATCGTGGCTACTTCACTCGTTGCAGCCGTGTCCTCCAAGGTGCATCTCCTCATAGTCGTCAAAATATAAAAAACTCTAAAATGGTGTCGCCTATGGTGTTCAACATCTAACCACATGGCTCTCTCCTCTATCGTCGTAAACCACTCGTGCGTCTTCGTTGATACCACACACCACGTAGCCAAACACGACACTGAAACGCGAGTAAGCTCACGCGCAAGTAAACAAGGAAATCACAGAGATGTCTATACAAACATATAACGTATACATGTTCCAAGGACCTCATGAAAAGATGGTATCCTACCAATTGCTAAAAATGTAGTTACTAAAAGAAAGCAGTGAAATGTTTGAAAAAGTTATTTGTATCACCAGTTAGCTGTTCATTCAGTGTGTTCTGTTTATCCACGCTATGCATCGTAATTTCCAGCTGTTCTAGTAGATCCAGCATGTTGCCTTTGTCCTGTCTATGTAAAATAACGAGATCCTCATCTATTCCCAACAAGGAGTGTCCCGTTTCCCAAATATGCGTGGCTACAGGTGACTTTTCGAATTCTGATGATGGAAGCTTGACTTCCGAAACGCGTCAATCTTAGTGTTTTACACTATAAACAAGTGGTTGAGCCGATATATTTTTTAACGTTGACATTCACAACCACGACCTCTCATCCAGTATGGATAAAATCCAAGCTACCATCTCCTTTCTTGAATACTGTCACACCAGGGAAGTGTAATCTGCCGTCGACGTCTTCTCAATAGTGAACTAAATCTTCAGAATAGCTTCACATAGATTGTCATGAAATCGACCTAGTTCCTGTCTACCAAGTCTTCACAACAAAAATTAATGGTATTGTGCACCTTACGGGATCAAGTATTCATTCTTTCGTTGGCAGTTCCCGACGTCTGTTCTCCGAAACTGCCATAAAGAAGTCTGTTATCACTGAGATCAAAGGGCCCCATAGAGAAGCCGTAAGAAGTTCATGTGGTCTTGAGACAATAACGCGGAATATTTTAATGAATATCACCTCGGGTGCTAAAGCAAACTTAGAAGAAGTGGCTGGCCACCGCTCCGAAGAAATCCGAGAGACATTGCTGTTAACCTGCTACGCGTCCACCCAATTGTATTCTCGAAAGTTGTCATTCGACACAACATTAAACTACGGAAACGTACGCTAACCGATGAAATGAGATTAACGTGCAAACACGTTTCAGCCTCTCTTACCACATCCCGAAGACGTGTAGCCTTTTATTTTCTGCCTTCGTCGTCATCCTAGTCTCACGTAAACACTCTACATATTAATCATCAGGAATCATTTCCTAGTAATCAAGGTGACAATGCTTGACGACAATAGCGTTCTTTCTGGATAAGTGAATCTTTTCTCTGTCCTCTTCTAGCTTCAGACTTAATTCTATGCTTTCCGTTAGCTGCAAGACAGCTTCAGAAGTACCTCAAGGTGATCTGCTTTTACCTCGTAGGTGAAGACTACGTTCCATCTCTTGCTAAGGTCGTAATTTTAATTTATGTTAGTTAATCTCGCACTTTCCTGTTAAGGTTTTATTCATTGGACGACAACCTGCTATAGCTCGTCTTCACACGTTCCCAGTTAGGCAATGTCTACTGCGAAACAGAGCCATGCTGCTTTAATTATTACCCCATTGCTGCCGGGCTCTATGAAGTCTTTCATTGCATTTTCTGAATATAAAGTAAACAGTGGTGAAGAAAGCAACATCTCTGCATTACTCATTTGAATATCTCAGACTGTTGTACATTCTCCCCAGTGACAGAAACTTGGCTGTTGTAGAAAACTGTACGTACCTGCTAAGTGCGTGGCACGTATATAACACTGTTAGCAACCATCATATACCCATAAGCGGTAGTTCTCTTATAATGTGTAAGACAATTCATTATGTACGTCAGTTAAGTGTTATATGCTTAGCGTGGCATATGTGTATTACCACCTAACATAGATATGTAACGGTTCTTCACGTTTTTAATCAAAAATTTTTCAATATAGGAATAGACATTGCTTTTTAACCAGGAAAAAGAAAAAGCAGGATTTGGAAAAATAGGCAATGCAGTAGACCATTTGCAAAGTGCCGACAAATTATAAAACGAACGTTGAGTACGAGTCGTCTCTTTGTCTGCGCTCCATAGGTTCAATGAAACCAGGCACTGGTGTAATCCACCTTAGCATACATAAGTAATATTTATCTTAATTCTACAATTTCGATTCATACGAGAAAATTCTGAATGGGAATCCGTCTAAGGATATGAGATTTAATATCACTAAAATCGTTCTCAGTGACCTCGTAAGAACTTTTTAAAAGCATGCAGTGTGAGAGAAAAGAACGAAAACTTGTTAATGTTACATTCATGAACACCCTCTTTCTATTGGCATATAACTGTTTACGTCTACTCCAGATAAGCTTCTTCATCTGATGTAGGAAGTTCCAGAAAATGTAGACGTCGGCCTGACAAACAATCGTCAGACTAAAATTCCGTATGCAAAACAAGTTATAACTAAAACAGCACTAATGATGCGAAGGAACTGGTCGATAAGATTTCGCATTTACGGCACATGAGGACAACGATACCTTGAAGTGCATAACAAATAAACAAAAGTGTAAAAAACCGCTTTGTGAAACTTACCTTATAATGTGTTTCACATCGACAGTGTAGAGTTAGTGTATAATGTCACACTTGACATGGGCCGCCAATGGGGAAAAAAGTCAGGAACCGACGATTGCAGAGCATGCAATTAGGAGAGATATAAGTTGGAAATTACGAGAGAAACCAATGAAGTAAGAAAACGGACTACTCATTAGAATCTAGTAATGAAAATGAGGTAATGGTGCATAAATGAAATATCCAGTCGAACTAATGATACGTGGATCAAGGAAGACATATAGTAAATTATAACAGACACGAAAAAACCGATAAGGCAAACTGGCGTAATGTGACTTGAGGGACACCTGTAGAAGCAATATGTGTAACACTGACTGAAACTCGTAACACAGTGATGTTACACGGTAGGAGAAGCTGCTAATTGAAATTTTCCGCTGAGCAGCTCGTTGAACGAAATAGCGGCTCCACTGCTTCGAAAGTCAGCAATTGGCTGGGATAGCGGTGTCCTGATCATTATGTCCTCCATACCGCAACCACACGATGCTGTTATGCAGAGGATGACATGGCGTATCGTTAGCATTTTTATTATTTTCTTTTTTTCCTGTTAGCACGATTGGAGACTTTAAAGATGTGTCGATTGATTATTTTTGTATTTTTAATGTAACAGTTTTACTTGTGAGCTTTTTTCTCTAGTCGTTATAAACCTCGAGTTTCAATTCTAATCTGCGCGTATTTTTTCATAAGAGCTGCAGATATAATCTAACCACACAAAATAAATTATAATCTAAGTTAAACGTTTTATTTTATAACCTAAGCAGAAATTAATCAGGTGGAAGTTAATTGTTTTATTTTATTCTGTGGTACTAAGAAAATGCCGTTTAACGTGTAACGTAGCAAATTATTACGGGTTGTCATCTTCTATTGAAAACGTAGCTTCCCGTGGAGCCGGGAGGAAAACAGGTTTGGTTCTCATGTTGGCTTGGCACAGCTGACCTTGGGTACTGGGCCAAGCGAGCCGTGTACTTGCTTAACACTGCATGCAATACGTTACACATACTCTCTACGAACATTAAGAAGTACTCTTAAATATTAATCGATCTTTATCATACTTTGTATACCAAATTCTATGGATAACACACAACCATACTGTTAATTTCAAGTCAGTAACTTCAGTACTTTCGGAGATACAAATTTTTACCTAAAACACATAATAACCTTGCTGGCATTGTAAAACGGAGTTAGGGACTGTAACCTACATGTCTATAGTATCAACTGAAACTACAACCAAAAGGATAGGTTTTTGAGATATAATTTTATTTGAATTTTCTTTAGTTTCATTTCCGCAGATTTCTGACTAATTATAAGTACTTTGGAAAATTCTCATTTAATGATGTTTTGATTGTGTTAGTGTTTTGGAAAGGCAGACAGAGTGAATGGAGGACACATATAACGTGATGTGATATTTTACTAAAACAATGTAAACGTATGCTTGAGAAAGTTGTTGTGCTATAGGAAAATGTGTGACGTACGTATGAGCGAGCTTGATTTTGTAAAAGGCAGCCAGAAAGGGCGTTCAATATAAAATTTATTATTGATTTATTTTGTGGAAAAGACGCGTATTTTGTTTTCATTAAATTTTACTTGGTTTCGGAATTACAAAATTTCTCGCCTAAATTACTTATGGTAATGTGATTGGTTGACATTAGAAATACCGCGAGTATAGAAGTGCACCAGATGATCTGATTGACTGCTTAACGTACTAGCCAGCAGGAGATCAACATTTCCCGCACGTCTGATTTGTGATTTGCGCCTCAGCTCTATGAGTCGAAATAGTCACTCGGGAGCCCGTCCTCTGGTAAACATCTGTGTCAAACAACGCTGATCAGATTTGTGCGAAAATGAAGATATTCGCGAGTTTCATCGGTTCTCGTGTCGTTGGCCAAGAGCGGCAACAGTATTGAGTATTTTGTTAAAGTCGAGCCTCTTGAGTGGTTTATTTAAGGAGATATTCACGTGTGAACATATTATGTCGTCCATAAACTGAGCGTGGCATATTTCGTGCAGATAACGAGACATTATGGCCTGCACTTCTTTACATGTAGCCTTCTGAATACCGAGTCTGTTAATTCCCTAGTTACTGGGTCAGTGACTGTTCAGGACATTTAAAATATTTGTTCGGACTAAACGTCTGGCTGCGTTTGGATGTGAACTTGTTACAGAGACAGCCAGTAACGTTGTATAATTGATGTCGCTATATTAAATACGGATTTGATAGCCATTTTACTTATTTTAAAGACAATAAACCAACTAAAAGGAAAATTTAGACTTTTTTTTTAAACGAGTCATGCAAGTATCCAGAGCGCTCGATAGTTGAACTTTCAGTTTCTGGCCATGGACTGCCGTTATGTGGCATTTGCGTGGTCGGTACTTAGTCCAATTTTCGTGAACACTGCTTTTGTCGGGTAAACCATTATCTACCATAGCAGGGTGAAGGGGGAGACAACATGAAGCCTATCCAGGTAGGTGGATTGAGTGTTTAATGGATAATGAGAAATCAACCCGCCCCGCTGCAAACGCTATTGAGAAAAAGATGCAAGTGCCATCTGGTTATGAACGACGAAAACTTGAGAGAAAGAGAGAAGAGAAGTAGTGACAATTTAATTATGCGGCATCGACATCGTTATAAGGAAGCATAATGTCTTGGATTTAGGGGAGCAACGATGATACAGAATTTCTGTAGTTATAAAAGGGAGGTAGATCCTGAAAAAGTTTCTCGTATTTTTAAAGATGTGCCTTGTGATTTATTCTAGAATGCAATTTACTCGAAGTCAACATTAATGAAAAGAGCTATATTTTACTATTCACACTGATGCCTGCTATTTGAAAATTTTCCTCTAGTTAACTACTATACTTGGCCTCGCAGTTTCTCACGGTTCTATGGAGTGCACGCCACCTCAGACCACCCACTTTCCAACTTCGAAACGAACTTATTTTGTTATACAGCTACGCCTTGCTGCTTCGATTTGCTAAGCACAGCGAGTTGGCTTCAGTGAATTTTTCTACTGCTACATCATCTGATCTACTGGGAAGCCAGCAGACCACAACTAGTGCGAAGTGCGGCATGCTACCGCCCTGGGATTTACTGCGCGGGGTACGCAATACTCAGACAATGTTGTGGCCAACAGCTTACACGCTCAGCTGCACGGTACCAGCGAGAAGCGGGTTGCTCGTCAGTGCCAACTGGTGCGTCTCTTCACTGTGAAAAACGAGACTCTCAGATGGTGCTTCGCTCTCTGAAGTTCAGGTCACGAAACTCACAGAAACATTTGAATTGTACCTACCAATACACTGATGCAGAGAAATAAGATGTTAATAGACGACCTAATAATTCTTTCTATAAATGTGACCACGCATCTACCAGCATTGAACTCAAACCGAATGAATCAAACACATTGTGAAAATGAAACATGTAATGTGTCAGCCAAACAAAACCTGCCACATATCAAGTATCCAGAGTACTCCGTTGCACATACATGGGCCAACTAATTGTTTCTCTTGTAGATAGCAACGAAGTTTCTCATTTTCTAGATAAGCAAAGACGAAGTCAAATTCACGAAATATCACTGGAAATATATATTGCGGCAATGGGGTACATTATGCCTATGCAGTTTGTAACCTATATGCGAGCAATAGGTGTAGGTACGGCCAATATTTCCTATGTTCATCTGTGAAATTTGACTCGATAAGCAAGCTGAGCTATCAGTAAACGCAATCTAACCTGCGTAACACTGTATGCATGTTGTATGAGTGTCAGTTTCACTGTCATTTGGCCGGCCGAGGTGGCCGAGCGGTTCTAGGCGCTACAGTCTTGAACCGCGCGACCGCTAAGGTAGCAGGTTCGAATCCTGCCTCGGGTATGGGTGTGTGTGATATCCATAGGTTAGTTAGGTTTAAGTAGTTCTAAGTTCAAGGTGACTGATGACCTCAGAAGTTAAGTCCCATAGTGCTCAGAGCCCTTTGAACCATTTGAACCACTGTCATTTAAACCCTCAACAGATCGTTGCATATAAAACTTAAAACTAACATTTCGATAAGCTATCTGACTGCGTACTTGAATATGAATTTACAAGTGATGCAGAATCTTTTTTTTTTTTTTTTTTTTTGGTAGGGTTTAAGGGCGCTCAACTGCTGAGGTCATTAGCGCCCAGTCACTGGTGTTAGAGCACATGGAATCTGCTAAAACTCAAGGGGATGGGGGGACACCAGAAGGACCTGACAAAGATGCAGATTAAATAAGTAAAAAGTTTAAATGTCTTTGGTCAAGCCAGTTAAAGTTATAAAACGCAGAATACGAGCAGCTGCTCGAGCGTCATCAGCTAAAACATCCGGTAAGGTAGATGGCAGGGACAGGACACTCGAAATTGACTAAAACGGGGACACGACAATAAAACATGGCGCACCGTTAATGCCTGACCACAAGGGCACTGCGGGGATGGGTCACCGGAGAGCAGGTAGCGGTGGCTAAACCGGCAATGCCCCATCCGCAACCTGGTCAGAAGGACCTCCTCGCGCCGAGATGGTCGGAAAAAAGTTGTCCAAGCAGTTGGGAGCGGTTTTACTGCCCGGAGCTTGTTTCCTTGGAGGGATGACCAAGCATCCCACCACAAGGACACAAGCCTCTTACATACATCCCCACAAACGTCAGATGACGGGACACAATGGGAGGCTGGCCGAGGCTGGAGGACTGCAGCCTTGGCTGCAGCATCCGCAGCCTCATTCCCAGGCACTCCTACATGTCCGGGAACCCACAGAAAGCTGACAGAACCACCATTATCAGCGAAAGAATGGAGGGACTGCTGTATCCGTTGAATCAAGGGATGGACCGGATAGGGAGCTCCAAGGCTCTGAAGAGCACTGAGTGAGTCAGAGCAGAGTACATACGATGAATTGCGGTGGCGGCGGGCATACTGAACGGCCTGATGGAGAGCAAAAAGCTCGGCCGTAAAGCTGGAACATTGGTCAAGGAGCCGGTATTTAAAGGTGGCGGCCCCGACGACAAAGGCACAGCCGACACCATCGTCAGTTTTGGAGCCATCGGTGTAAATAAAGGTGTGACCGGCAAGTCGAGCACGAAGTTCGACAAACCGTGAGCAATACACTGCAGCCGGAGTACCCTCCATCGGGAGTGAGCTGAGGTCGAGATAAATACGAACCCGAGCCTGGAGCCAAGGTGGTGTCGGGCTCTCACCCTCTCTGAAGGTGGTAGGGCGGGCAAAATCCAATTGTCGAAGCAGGCGACGGAAGCGGTCTCCGGGGGGCAGCAGGGCAGACACATACAACCCGTACTGACGGTCGAGAGAATCAGCGAAGAAGGACTTGTAAGAGGGGTGTTCAGGCATAGACAACGGCCGGCAGGCATACCGACACAGCAGTACGTCGCGCCGGTAGGTCAATGGTAACTCGGCAGCTTCAGCATAAAGACTCTCGACAGGACTAGTGTAGAAGGCTCCGGTCGCAAGACGTATCCCCCGATGGTGGATGGAGTTGAGCCGGCGTAAGAGGGATGGCCGAGCGGACGAGTAGACGAAGCTCCCATAATCCCGCTTCGATCGGACTATGGACCGATACAAGTGAAGCAGGACAGTGCGATCCGCTCCCCAAGATGAACCGCTAAGAACTCTGAGGACATTAAGGGAACGTGTACAACGGGCCGCCAAATAAGAGACATGTGGAGACCAACACAGTTTCCTGTCCAACGTGAGCCCTAGAAACTTAGTTGTGTCCACGAATGGGAGAACAACGGGACCGAGATGTAAGGATGGCGGAAGGAACGCTTTATATCGCCAAAAGTTGATACAAACCGTCTTCTCTTCAGAGAACCGGAAGCCATTTGCCACGCTCCATGAGTAGAGGCTGTCTAGACAACGCTGAAGGCAGCGCTCCAGGAGGCATGTTCTCTGGCCAATGCAGTAGATCGCGAAGTCATTGACAAAGAGAGAGCCTGAGACATTAGGTGGAATGCAATCCATAATTGGATTGACCGCGATGGCAAAAAGAGCTACGCTCAAGACGGAGCCCTGAGGCACTCCGTTCTCCTGGAGGAAGACGTCGGACAATACGGAACCCACACGTACCCTAAACTTTCGATCCGTTAAATAGGAATCAATAAAAAGGGGCAGACGACCGCGTAGGCCCCACTTGTGCATTGTGCGGAGGATACCTCCTCTCCAACAGGTATCATAAGCCTTCTCCAAGTCGAAGAACACGGCTACCGTTTGGCGCCTTCGCAAAAAGTTGTTCATGATGAGTGTCGACAAGGTCACAAGGTGGTCAACAGCGGAGCGGCGTCGACGAAAGCCGCATTGGACATTAGTAAGTAGTCGTCGAGATTCAAGAATCCAAACTAACCGAGCATTAACCATGCGCTCCATCACCTTTCAGACACAGCTTGTAAGAGAAATGGGGCGGTAACTAGAAGGAAGGTGTCTATCCTTCCCGGGTTTGGGTATAGGAACCACAACGGCGTCACGCCAACGCATGGGGACTTGACCTTCGGTCCAGACGCTATTTTAGGTACGAAGAAGGAAGCTTTTGCCCGCCGGAGAAAGATGTGCCAGCATCTGAACGTGAATGGCATCTGGCCCCGGAGCAGAGGACCGGGACAGTGCAAGCGCACATTCGAGTTCCCGCATAGTAAAGGGGGCATTGTAAGTTTCCAGATTCAGCGAGTGGAAGGAAGGTCGCCGAGCCTCGTCTGCCTCTTTCCTGGGAAGGAAGGCAGGATGGTAATGGGCGGAGCTTGAAACCTCCGCGAAAAAGCGGCCAAAGGCGTTGGAGACAGCCACAGGATCAACAAGGACCTCATTACCTGAGGTCAGGCCAGGTACCGAGGAGTGGGCCTTAATGCCCGACAGCCGGCGCAGGCTACCCCAAACGACGGAAGAGGGAGTAAAACTGTTAAAGGAGCTGGTGAAAGAGGCCCAACAAGCTTTTTTGCTGTCTTTGATGACTCTACGGCATTGCGCTCGGAGTCGTTTGTATTCAATACAATTCGCCAACGTAGGATGGCGGCGAAAGGTGCATAAAGCACGTCGTCGAGCACGGATAGCGTTCCTACAAGCCTCGTTCCACCAGGGGACGGAAACGCGACGTGAAGAAGAAGTAGTACGTGGTATGGAACGTTCGGCAGCATTGATAATAACACCCGTGAGGTATTCGACCTGACTGTCACAACTGGGAAAATCGTGGTTCGGAAAGGTCACCAGGGAGGAGTAAAGTCCCCAGTCAGCTTTCAGTATGTTCCAGCTCGAAGGACGTGGGGATGGGGTGTGGTGCAGGAGACGAACGACACAGGGGAAGTGGTCGCTCGAATAGGTGTCAGAAAGGACATACCACTCGAACCGACGGGCAAGAGTGGTAGAACAGATCGAGAGGTCCAAGTGGGAGTAGGTATGAGTAGAGTCCGAGAGGAAAGTCGGGGCGCCGGTATTGAGGCAGACAAGATTGAGATGGTTGAAGACATCCGCCAAGAGTGAGCCTCTTTGACAGGATGCAGGAGAGCCCCAAAGGGGATGATGGGCATTGAAGTCGCCAAACAATAAGAACGGCGGGGGAAGCTGAACGGTCAGGTGCATCATGTCAGCCCGACTAACAGCAGATGACGGTGGAGTGTAGATGGTACAAACTGAAAAAGTAAAAGCAGAAAGAGTAATGCGGATAGCTATTGCTTGGAGTGGGGTGGTCAATGGGATGGGATGGTAATAGACATCGTCCCGAACGAGCAACATGACCCCACCATGAGCTGGGATACCGTCCACAGGGGTGAGGTCATACCACTCCGAGGTATAGTGGGAAAAGGCAATACGGTCAGTCGGGCGCAACTTGGTTTCCTGGAAACCAAGGACGAGCGGACAGTGCAGGCGGAGGAGCAGTTGTAATTCCTCCCGATTAGATCGAATACCTCTTATGTTCCAATGAAACAACGCCATTGCTAGTCAAAAAGTTGGGGGAACGAGACGGGGAAGAGCTGGTCACCTTGATGGCCGCGGAGGGCCAGGTTGCGAGGGAACAACGCTACAACCGACAGGAGGCGGATCCGGTTCCATCGACTCGACGCCAGCTGCGGCCGCTGTCCCTGATTGTGTAGGAGGGGCCGCATCATTTGCCGACGAAAGGCCGGCGGAGCGCCTGGCAGCAGAGCGTCCCGGCGAAACTGAGGACGGCCGGGAGCAGCGACTCACGGATGGAGCGTCAGACGAAACGCGCCGGGGTGGAGAGGGGGATAGAGACTTCTTCTGGGAGGCCTTCTTGGAAGGCCGAGGAGGCACAGGGATGGTGGGCTGGACCCGAAGAAGGTCCTCACGCGCGGGGTCCGTTTTGGAACGCCGGACCTCGGAAGCTGGGGTCCGGAACGTTGCCCCAATGGACGCCTGAGAAGAGGATCGCTTCTCAGGTGGCGTGGGGGGAGGAGGAGGAGGAAGGGTGGCCCCTGGGGTAGAGGGGGTGGGGGCCACGGGGGAGGAGGATTTGGAAGGGAGGGATTTGGGAGGCGGAGGCAGAGCTTCCTGATGGGCAGAGGAGGCGGAGGGGGGACAGGATAGGGGTGAGGATACCGCGGAAGGAGTGGACACAACTGAGGCGAACGAATGGTCAGTGACACGGGATGAAGGCGGTCATACTTCTTCCTGGCCTCAGAATAAGAGAGCCGATCCAAAGTTTTGATTTCTTGTATCTTCTTCTCCTTCTGATAGGCGGGGCAGTCTGAGGATCTAGGCGAGTGGACGCCAGGACAATTAATGCACCGAGGTGGTGGGGTGCAAGTATGTTCCTCACGAAGAGGATGTCCACAATAGCCACAAAGGGGCTCAGCCTCACACCGGGACGACATGTGCCCAAAGCGCAAACACCTAAAACAGCGCATAGGAGGCGGGACGTGAGGTCGCACGTCGCACCGGTAGCACATCACCTTTACCTTCTCCGGGAGAACGTCCCCCTCGAAGGCGAGGATAAATGCCCCGGTGTCGATGCGACGGTCTTTGGGGCCGCGCTGGACTCGCCGGACGAAATGCACGCCGCGGCGCTCCAGGTTGGCCCTGAGCTCCTCATCAGATTGTAGCAGGAGGTCACGATGAAAAATAACCCCCTGCGTCCGATTTAGTGCCAGATGCAGGACAATGGACACTGGGATGTCCCCTAGGCGGTCGCACGCCTGGAGTGCCGCCGACTGTGTGGCAGAGGTGGTCTTGATAAGAACGGACCCTGATCGCATCTTGCCGAGAGCCTCGATTTCCCCGAAGACGTCCTCAATGTGCTGAACAAAGAACATGGGCTTGGAGGTGGCGAACGTCCCCCCATCAGTTCGAGAACAGACCAAATAGCGGGGGAAGTACTTCGCCCCAAGCCGGCGGGCCTGTCCCTCCTCCCATGGAGTGGCCAAGGGGGAAAGGGCAGGAGAACCAGAACTAGAAACGGTACCTTTTCTTTTGAAAGACTCGGCCGCAGAGCGACCTGATACGTGTTGACGTTTCATCTGCGAAACTTCCGCCCCGATACCACCCACTCCGACCAGGGGCTCTCCCCACGGGCGCCACCCAGCCGCAGCAAGGGCCACCTGGCAGGATGACCATTGCCGGGAGTCCTGATGCCCCAAGGAGACGGGCATCTACTCTTTGGCCAACGTGGGGAGGGTGCAGCTCAGGTATCGGCAGTACGATCCCTGTGTTGTCAGGGGGCTACAACCTAGAGGGTACATGACGACCCCACCACAACGGGCTGGCTACCGTGCTGGATTTCTGGTGCCATGGAAAGTCCATCATGATCGCTGGTGCAGATGGAGATGCACGATGGGCGTAACTTGGACAACCCATCAGGCGTTTAGGCCCAATTTGAGGAATAGTGCGTATGGTTACAACGCCAGTGCAATGCTGAGTGCCAAGGTCTTAGTGCATTTAGGACCAGTGGTACACCATGTAAGGTGTCCTTCCCCAAAAGGCTCGTACTTCTGTAGAATTTTGAAAAATGGAGGTCAAACCCCAAGGGGGACCATCACATAGAAGGCTGAAATGGTTGAAACTCCTTTTAGTCGCCTCTTACGACAGGCAGCAATACCTCGGGCCTATTCTTACCCCGGACCCGCAGGGGGGATGCAGAATCTGACTGGTGCAACGGAATTTACTGGTCTACAGTACATGACATGTTGTGGTGTGTTTTGGCCCTACGTTTTACACTCACCTCTTTAGATAACTGCCTGTTTCCATGTGGTTTACAGAAATTCGCAGCGGCATGCAGCAGCAGCGGCTAAAGCTTATTGTTACTAAGAATGAATTTAATAAAAAGCAGTTTGCTTGGGTCATGTTAACTACTAAATAACTTTTTAGAAGGTATTTCATTACTTAAGTCTGTTTAAAGCTTCAGAATCATCATGAACAAGTATTAATAATGACAATGACAAATCACATATGTGCCAATAATGGCTGAGTGCCCGATTAACAAATTATTGCCATTTCAAAGTTACATTATCATTTAGTAACCACAGCAGATTATTAAAATGTGAAGAATAACTTTTATTATTATTTGGAGGATATGGAGGCTTCTTCCACTGACAAGCGAAACATGGAATTGTTGCAGACTCGGTCTAACAATCAAGAGCCCAACACTGCAACAATTGATTTTGCACTATGCTTGCGAATTTTACCTTGAATTCCATCTTCGAGCGTAGCTAAGCCATGTAAACCTCTCCTGCCCATAAAAATGAAATCAGGCCTTGAATGTGGTAAGATCCGCCATCACCGACGTGAGGGCAGCGAGACACGTCTTCTGTCTCCGAGCTCTCGACCGATACTACTCTTCTACTCTCGCAGACAGACCTCGTTTCACAATAATGCCTCGAATAGTGCTTCCATGTTTCGCCCTCAGATTGTTGCTATCGATATCAGAGTGCTTACACAATGCAAAGAATAGCGAGAATTTGGGTATATTGTTTTATGTAATGGAGAGTTATGACACTTCTTACACGTTATAGTAAAGTGTGAGATTGCTGGGTGCTTTCTATTAAAATACATCCTTTTCTCTACATGTAGGAAAATTGTTGTCACACAGTTAGTGACAGAAGAGGTGCAGTCACATTTAAATCTGAATGTAGTTTCTACAGTTTACGGACAGAAGATTTCGTCACTTTAGAGCCCCCACATACTTAAAACAGGAAAGGAAGATGTTTTTTGTCATGAAAGATGCAGCAGTAAAGGTATCCGCCTCATTATTGCCACACTTAAAAATTTAAATTTCCTATCAGAAAAAGCACTTAATTTTGGCTGCAGATCTATTGGAAGTGGTATTCTGGCGACGGAATTGCTAATTTCGTTATAGTTGAATTAATTCTGTACGTCGAGTCACTTCACAGACGAAGCCCACGTCAGCCTTAGCACTTTAATCCCACTACTGACAAAGTAGTTTCACAGTTTTTACTCTTTACTGTCACTGCTGAATAGGGATCTGGCGTAACAGCAGCAGCTGTATCAATTTGTAGGTTGAAAACCGTTTATCATCAAGAAACGCCTATAAAACACTCGTTACGTTTAATCCACTGTCGTAATGTACACGATGTGAGAAAATTATCCCAGCCACAAGCAAATATGAAATTCTTGAATGTCATCACCGATACTAGAAACCGTCAAAGGTACGGCACGAATCGCCCACCAATGGAGCATCGTCCACACATAGAAATCATCAGTCGTCCGAAACTCACCCTGTTCTCCCGCGATATCCTACGCACCATGGGTGGAAGGCAGCAGAAGCTTCGCTATAACTAGATTTACGGGGAACCGTTTGACACGATAAAGGACTGCTGTACATTAACGAAGGTGGAAACTTATGTAATAGGTTCTGTGATACGTGAGTGGCTGGAACAATTTTTAAGTAACAGAAGACAGTACGTAGGTGTGGGCAACAAGCGTGTCCTCAGGACTGACCAATGGAATATTGTAACAGAACCACTGTTTTTCCCTATATACGTTGTCGAACTGACAGATTGGGCAACTGCAGGAGGATACAGGATGACCTGGAAAGAATTTATACTTGGTGTGATAAATGACTATTTGTTCTAAATGTGGAAAACTGCAAGTTAAAGCAGATGAGTGGCAATTTTGAATTCGGAACGTGACCCTTAGGGTGGCAGGTGGATTGTACTGCTGATGTGTCAGGATGGAGTCCCATACCTCCACGTGGGCGTGGGCGGCAGTTATCGTGGTGACGGAAACAGTACAGCGAACTGTCTAATGTTTGACCGGTCACGGCTCGCCTGCTGACGGGTGGGACCTAGCCGCCCGTGTCCGGCCCCACACGACTCGGCTCGGTCACGTACTCGCACCCTGTCTGTTGTCCGGATTCCGGACACGCGGATAACCGAGCATGACCGGTCACCGCTGACGTCTCACCTCGCCTCGCCCCGGCTCGCTGCACTGTACTGCACAAATCCAACGCCTCTCTGTCTGTCTGTTCAAAAAAATGGTTCAAATGGCTCTGAGCACTATGGGACTTAACATCTGTGGTTATCAGTCCTCTAGAACTTAGAACTACTTAAACCTAACTAACCTAAGGACATCACACACATCCATGCCCGAGACAGGATTTGAACCTGCGACCGTAGCAGTCGCAGGGTTCCGGACTGCGCGCCTAGAACCGCGAGACCACCGCGACCGGCTTCTCTGTCTGTCTCTCTCTCTCTCTCTCTCTCTCTCTCTCTCACTCTCACTCACACACACACACACACACACACACACACACACACACACACACACACACACACACTCTTTATCTCTGTCTCTCTTTTAATGCAAAAATAACGTTCCCAAGAACGGGTACGTGACACAGCTAAATATATAAAGCACTTGGAAAGTACAATGATATTTGAGTACCATCGCGGATAGATGACGAGTCTCATTTCCTAACAGAAGATATATTCTTCTTTCCGTTAACAGAAAACATCAAACATGTGCTATCACTGTAATCTAGAGGACAACCATCTTCGTAAGGAAAGCATACAAAGAACATTAAACATTTACAGACGCAAATGTACTTTTCACTTGTTTGCAACAGAAACAAAATTATAGTTACTGTTGAACAGCGGATCACTAACGCGTTCCGGATTTAATTGGCTGCAGCAATTTGTTAGTAACATGCAGGCTTTACTAAAGCATCTTTCACTAGGAGCGCTTGTTGCTGGGGTACATAAAACACGTCTTGCAACTGCAGCCGGGCCTGGAAGATCTGTTTCATGTCTGCTCTAGTACATTATGATGTCATCATCATCGCCGGGGTGCATTAAAACGTAGAGATCGCCGTCATCTGCTGTGGATGATCTGTTGTTCCTCCATTCCTTGAAGCGATCTCTCTTTCTGGGTGGTGATGACACAGAACATGAAGGATCTATGATAATAAACAAAAGAGACAAGTAATACAGAACATGTGGAAATCATCGAGACGTTACCGTAAAAACGAGGTGTTCTACGTTAATGAAATATTAGATGAATTATAACATTCCAGTTTTTTGTGATACACTATCCACTAACTACGCAAAACAATTAAGATAACGATTGCATGTTGTACCTGCATAAGTACCACACATTTGTCGCACATTGTTAAGAGTTTCCTGCTTTTCATTTATTTCAAGCATATTAAGATCACGGAAAGACGGCCAAAGAAACGTAGATATTTTATGTCTGGAAGTGATCACAATCTTCTCACAAACGGAAGTCAAGGTTCGATTTTTAATCCTTAGTACCTCCTGTTAAAAAATACATATCTGTTAGCACAAAAAATGTTCAAATGTGTGTGAAATCTTATGGGACTTAACTGCTAAGGTCATCAGTCCCTAAGCTTACACACTACTTAACCTAAATCATCCTAAGGACAAACACACACACCCATGCCCGAGGGAGGACTCTAACCTCCGCCGGAAACAGCCGCACAGTCCATGACTGCAGCGCCTGAGACCGCTCGGGTAATCCCGCGCGGCCTGTTAGTAGACATCAGTTACGCCAGTTAAGTATAAATCTATCGTGTATCATAATGAAACAGTGCTTTTAACTGCTGTTATTACTCACCTGACAGTCAGTGTCATTGACACTGCAAATTTGCTGCAGTTTGTGAAACCAACGAAAAACTAACTGGATAGTCGGTTCTTTTTCACCTTCTAATTGATCCGTGACCTCTTTAAATGGCCTAAGAAAATTCACAATTTTTCCTGCATGCTCATTATGATATTCTTGCAATCTGTAAGCGGAGTCCTTTTCCGTCAGAAAAGCAGCAAGTTCCTTATACTGAGTGTGTAAGCATTCCAGCATAGTGTACGAGCTGTTGCTGCGTGTGCAGACCTCTTGTTTCCACGATGATTTCAAAGACGAGCACAGGTGACTTTTCTTAATGTACCTTACAATGCATTTGGTAGTATTTATTGTTGATGCGATGTTCGGGGCATGATTTAACTAGAAGTTATCTTAATCGAAAGTATGGCTAAGTGCTGTGTTTATACAATGAGCAGCACAAGAAATCCTTTCGTGATTTTCCAAAGCCTTTATTACATTGGCACCCTGGCCGGAGACAAAAACAAAACTATGCAGCATGTCAAACGAAATGTCCCAATTAGCCATCCTCTCTTCTATTTCTTTCATAATATTTACTCCCGTCTTCTTAACGTCCGGGAATTTTGTTGCAAATAAAACATTGTTCACAAGGGACCAATCTGTGTTAATGTAATGTGTTGTAAGCGTCAAATAATGCACCTGACTAAGCGAGTCAGTTTACATATCAATTGTTGCAGCGCATGTTTTATTAATAATTTCCGCAGTAGCAGAAGACATTATGCTGTTTCGAATTGCATTAGCTTGTTCTTTGACATGTCTGCACATAGTAGAGGGATGTCGTATGACATCTGCCACGTTAACTTCTCCAAAATGCGCATCTAGATGTATTAATTCTTGGCCTAGTTCTCGGAAACCTTTACCGGAAACAGCATTAAAAGGTCATGTATTTAGCACACATTGCAACACAGTTTGCTGTAATATTATTTTTTATCACTGCCGGTATCCGTGAAGGAGCTGTATCTTTGTGAGCTTTCTTGCAGCTGTGTTTCTTTAAATGAGTGGTTCCCGACTGGAAACACAATAATGTGGAGCAGTTTACGCACGCTACGAACCTACTTGACGCACTGTTTTCGTCTACAACCAACAGAAATGTACTCCACACTTGGCTTTTTAGACCTTCCCGTTTCTTCGATGTGTAAACATTGGTTTCAATCTTACGTCTTAATGCACTGGCTTCCTCGCGCTGCATAATTACAGAGAGAGACACACCACAAATGAGAAGCCCGTACTGACTGCAGTCTCACACGGATAATGACACGTGTAATGTGAAGTTACGTGCTTCGTATTCGGTCACGGCTCCTATGCTTGGCAACAAGAACTAGTGCGGGCAGCCTAAACAGTTAGGGTGTGCTCGCCCCATCTCGTATATGTGCTCGCTTATTCGGTCATTTAGGACTCTAGCGTACACCCACTCTGCGTATTGTTCAGCAACAGTGTAGGTTGACACGAGCTGGTGGACGGCGGCGGAGCAGCTTGACAGCTAGGTGGACCGTACTCGAACCCGCGGGCGATTAGGTAGATAGTCGTTTGTGGAATGTAGCCACTCAGTAGGTTATTCGATAGTGCAATAACGCATAATTGACTGCACGCGGGTTTCCAATCAGGTACCGGCCCCGCAACTACCGACAGAAAAATTTGGTTGTGGCAGCTGGCTCCGTTGTCGTGAACTGCAAGCGGTCTTCTTCTCATAGTTCATGGCTTGGGATCACTACGTTACTGGGCATACTGGGTACCAACTGACAATGAGGATCTGATTTCGGTCGTACATATGTGAGTCGGCTAGCTAGTGTTTCTCCAATGGAAGCGCTTCGACCCATAGGAGGCTGGATAAGGCGGACATTGCTGTTGGTCTAACAGGACTTTGGCTTTCCTATCTAGTCAGTTCCTTCAGAAGCCGTCCCAGAGGTGTATCCCATAACTTTGGCTTTCAGAGGCATTAGCTGGCGTTCTCTGCATCGTCCGTGTCCTGTACAAGTGCTCATGCATACTGAATACACTTTCTTGGTTCATAGCATATGGTCATCACATTGGTCGGTGATGCTCTCCCTATGGTGTTGTTCTGGTGATCGAAACAGGAACTGTTCATTGGCCCCGATGAAGCAATACTGCAGCAGGAAAAACAATCATGTAACGTTCGGATGCTGCATTAGTGATGTTCTGCTCCACACAGTCATTTCGATTAATTATCTGTGCATAAATTTACATAGCAACATGAAATGTTGCTAGCAAGTAAAGTCGGTTGTATGGAAAGCGAATGGTCAGTTTCATATTATTGGTAAAATTCCAGAAAAGTGGCAACCAACGAAGAACACATACAGCAAACTTGTGCGACCTGTTGCTACGCGCTGCTTCATTGCTTGGAATTCGCGCCAGCTCCATTAAAGCAAGAAATCGAAGCAATTCAGAGACGTGCTGCTACATTTGTTACTGGTATGTACGGTCAACCCCTGAGTATTACAGGCATACTCAGTGAGCTCAATTGGGAATCCTTTGAGGCAAAGAGACATCCTATCACTGAACGGTTACCAGAAAGTTTTAAAAACATATTTGTGGCAGGATGAAGAGCAATCCTACTGCTACCAACGTACAACACGCCGAAGGGCCTCGAAAACAAGGTAAGAGAAATCAGGGCTCGTACAGATACTTATAAAAAGTCGTTTCTCCCTCTCCTTTCTTTGCTAATGGAACAGGAATGGAAATTATTGGCTGTGCTACAAACAATATCCATCATGCAAATTTTAGTGATTTGCAGGGTCTATATGTAGACGTGTGTTAGATGTAGATGAACAACGCTGAAGCTGGCCTTTGTTACACACCAATTCATTTAACTATCATTTTGTATTAAGCTCAGTTAATAGCTAGGTATCATTGTGTTTCTTTTGCAGCCTGTATCTCATTTATCAGCTCTTACACGCGTAGCACAAATACTTCCTACTTCACTGATGCAACAGCCTTCACTACGTGGCCGACATACATTTTTTTAAATAGAAAAATTGCATCTAAAATCATCCCGAAATTTCATTACACATTAGAAAACTATTTATGAAGTCAGTTGTATTTATACTCAAACAGTATTATTGCTGACTTTAAAACTGGATACGTATGAATGTGATTAAATATTACATGACATGCATTGTATGCATTGTAATGATTTGCAGTACGGTATTTTACACATTTTTCGAAAACAAATCTAACAATCAAGGAAGTAAGGAGCCACTAGGATCGGGCGAGGAAGCAGGGCCAATTGCTGATAGAAGTAACACAACACCTTACTTCTAATGCATTTATTGAAACTAGCTAAACTACAATATACAATCTGCCAAGATAATGAATATATTGAGAATCAAACCTTAAGAAACTAGTTCATCAACAATTTAACATTGTACCACGCAACATAGTGCTGTGTATGCCTTAAGGGCTGCAATCGCAAAGAAAGCCTGAAGGGTCAATTGAGCAAGAATACATACAATGTGTTCTGACTGAAGGGCTAGTAAATTTGCAAACCAAAATTCACTTCACTTCAAAATTTAAGATATAAAAGGCCAGTACCACAGACAAAGAAAATATTCATATATAAACGTATGAACAGAAGGTTTGAGCCTGAAGGGCCACCAAAATAGTCAACTAGACTTTAGTTAAAGAGCAGATTTTCCAACAGTTTAAACAAGGCAGTGTGAAACAATAAAGAGGACTGAAGGGCCGTGCAACTTCCAAGTAAAGGGCCTGAAGGGCCAAATTAACAACATAAGAAAATCTTAAAAATATCAACTGGAAAATAACAAGTGCTTATTACCAACTCTACCTTTAGGGAAAGTTAATAAATGAAATTAGTCAAACAAATTCTGCAATAAGTAAGTAATGGCAAGGAATTTATCAGTAAGCCGGCCTTAAGTGCCCCAGTACACTAACAACGGAGGTTAAGTATTAAAACTAGATTTCAAAGCCTTAAGGGCTGTAGAGCTTCCAAAAGAGGGGCCTGAAGGACCAATTTATCAAGGTACTTAATAAACAGCTCAGCCTGAAGGGCTGGCCGATGGTTAAGGTTAGGCAAGTTCTCAAAAATAGAAGGCAAATCAACTAATTTATCAGTAATCGAGCCTAAAGGGCCACAGTACATTTATAATCCGTGGCAACGGCCTTGCCGCAGTGGATACACCGGTGCCCGTGAGATCACCGAAGTTAAGGACTGTCGGGCGTGGCCGGCACTTGGATGGGTGACCATCTAGCCGCCATGCGCTGTTGCCATTTCTCGGGATGCACTCAGCCTCGCGATGCCAATTGAGGAGCTACTCGACCGATTAATCGCGGCTCCGGTCAAAGAAACCATCATAACGACCGGGAGAGCGGTGTGCTGACCACACGCCCCTCCTATCTGCATCCTCAACTGAGGATGACACGGCGGTCGGATGGTCCCGATAGGCCACTTGTGGCCTGAAGACGGAGTGCTACATTTAGAATCCACATTAAGCATTAAGAACTATGATACAACGAAGCAATTCCGTAAAACTTAGCAACCTTAAATAAATCAATTGATACTATCCAGCTTAAAACCTAGGGACAACAATACATACATATACTCCTAAAAGGTAAACTTGCATAAAATCTAAATTTAAAATGCAAAGAATCGCGCACCAACATGGCCAGCAAATTTACAAAAGTTTAACCACACTTGCTGAGTATAAAATACAAGCAGCTGCAAGGCTACCAATCAGGCATCGTGCCCCAATATCATGATTTACAATATTCAGGTAGTACGAAACAGGAAAAACACAAGGCGAGCCCCAAAGAGGAATTAAATGATGCCCTTCAATTACAAATCAGTAAATCGCAGCGTTAAGCTGCCACATTTAACAAACTGGCGTAAAAGCCACCAGCTCAATCGACACTGTTCATATAGGCAAACAAATAAAATTCTCTAGCCTTGTAAAATTTTCAGTCTAAAAGGGGGCTGATAATAACATACGGTATTAAAACAATCTTTAAGATAAACACATGCACCAACAACTTTTAAGGTTCGCACGGCCACCTACTTCACAAATTTATTTTTCTCTCACATACATAGAACACGTAGGCTTGGAACTGACTACCAAATTGGTCACAAGAATCAATAGATAGCCACCAATACATCAGTACCTAATTAGAAAGTCTCCTAGTGTGACATGACAGAGCAACAGTTCACATTCACAGCATTTGATTCAACATGTTCTACTATCCTCGTTTTACATCATCGACCATGCCCGGAGTGCCTACTGCAAATTTTAACCAATCAATTCAGGCTCACGTCGACGCCTAACCGAGGTACCAGCCCAGCAGTACAAGAACAACCTACACACTCGAAGTCAAACTCCGCAAACGCAGTGCCGAACCAACATTCAACCTTTTCCTTCATAGGTTCAGGAACCGGCGAGCTAAACCGGTGGACGGAAAATACACAATGTCGGCGGCAGCAACATAAAGGAAGTCGCAAACACCACCCTAATACAAGGCAATATCAAGTCAAAAGCACCACGGCAAAAGCGAAATATACTCAACTTCAGTCCCTGAGGAAAACCTGCCGCCCTCAGTGCTCAAAACATTCCCGGAGCAACCGTCCTCTGCGACTCCCACTGTTCTCCGGAAGAGCAACATCACAGCTCCTTCTTTCAATTCTCTTCCGACAAGAACAAGCATAATCGGAGCTAACGGCTTCTCCAAGTCAGACACGCTATGCCGTAGAACCTCACGGTGGAATCAGCCGGCCGACACCACACAAACCTTCGCAAGTAAGACGAACAAGCCCTTCCGGAGTCTATCGCTACTGCCACGCTTCACGACTCAGCCACTCCACTCCACCGACCAAGAGGGCGGGGCATGAGACGAGGAGAACAGACGGCGCCGCCACGCGGAAAAGCGCCGGCGGGAAGCCAAGGCGTACCTAGGGCGCGTGTTTAAACGAGACGGACAGAAGAGTTTCCTTATTTAATTCATTATTTAACTAATCCCTCACATTTGGACTATACCCATTATTGCAAACAGTTATTTTAATGGTATTCAGTCCTAGGACATAGTCAGCTGTTTGTAGTTAAATTCTGTTGAACATTTCTCTGTAGTCCGCCATTTTGTGCATATGCTGCTAAAATGGGGCTTTATTATGAGTGATACCTGTGTATATTGATCTCTTGCACACATGTGGCCGCTGTTAGAATGAGTTATGCTGCAATTAGTAAATTTAATTCTTTGAAAGTCTATTGTCGAACAATAACGATAACACATTGCCACATTTTAGTCATTTACTTTACAACTTTCTTTTATAATGTTTTGTTTTATTAACCATCCGAGTATTCTCTCTGAAAAAAATATGTTATAAATTATTAATGAAAATATCATGAAGTAAACAGGGAAATTAACTGTCTACATCCAAACAATTTTGTCGCTAGTATACTCTGTCACGAAAAGAAATTCTTTTACATCCTGTAAACAGAAAAAAAGTAAACTTGTCACAACGAAGACAGTTCGATATATATTCAGTATATTTAGGAGATGGACGTTAAGTGTACTGTATTAATGCTAACTATAAGGACAGTAAAACAATTACGAATTTAGTAAGTCTACATGCCCAAAACACCCCTTGAATACACCCTATGGGGGAAAGACCACGCCAAGAAATATCTTTGCCAGCCTTGGGGTTGATGACGGCCGTGGTCTATTGTTAAGAAACATTTCATCATACACTAGGAAAGATTTTCAATAACAGCGAAATTCTCAAATCAGAGAGGATGAACCAGGAAACGAAGTTGAAATCTTACTACTTAGTCTTTTAGATAGTTGATTCGGTTTTCAGTATAGAACAAGTCGTTTTGTGGATTACATGATTCGTTTGTGCATTGCTACCTGCCAACCATTTAGAGACTTCCAAGTAGCCCAGTAACTTTTTCAAATAATTGCTAAACATTAACCCTCACGTTTGATATAATCTTAAAAAGAGAGAACTCTTGAAAATGAACTTTTACATTGTAATTTTATTATGTATTAGTGTCTACGTGGCACCATACAACTAATTTATTGAAACATGAAACTTACAATCGAACTGATTTCACATTACTGTGGTTAAGGTATGTTTTCTAATTGCTTTCATTTCTTGCAGAAGCACGATGAATACGTATCTCCAAATGTAGCACAAACTTTTCTCTGTGACGGTGAACAAGCGATTCCGCTAACACATTACTGTAGAAACGTTCAATATACGTACAAATTGAAATATCAGACAGAATTAACATTAGATTATTGTTTGAGATACGCTGCTTTAGGTTGAGGGATAAACTAGTGTGTTTATATATTACTATTACACAAGACAGTACAGGTTGCTGTGGTGCAATGTACGGAAAGTCTTTCAGTTAAGCTGAATATTAGTTATAGAAGCCAATAATTAAGATACCACGTTTCCTACTTTTATGTGACGTAAGATACAGAGATTGGTTGACACTGTACAGCGAACAGTGCAGTAAGGTGTATTTCTCAACTCTGACGTACTTCCGTTCAATGTTTTTAAGTTGTGAATGGAAGCCGAAAACGCAGCAGTCAGGAACGAATTCCAGGCCACCCGGAGAGCAGAACTTGGTGCTCCGGGCCATTCTCTTGTCGAGACAAAGAACCTCCTTCTGCAGTCGAAATATCCGAGCGCCTTCCAAGCCCACTGCTGTTCTTTCATTAATCCTCGATTACTACCCATACTTTCGGGCTACTGGTGTTTTTAAAACCCAAAGAACGGAAATTAAATTTCTACATGACGTTGAAGGGGAAATGTGTATTCTCTTAGTTGTTTAACTTCCACAAATATTATAGAATACTTATTAATCCATACATAATATACAAACGGATGCGTACGTATGCGAACGCGCTCGCGCAGGCTTGCGTTCTATATCTCCTCCTGTCTAGAAACAATCGCTGTTGGAGTAAGAACAACCTACCTATCACAGTTCACAAGCCATGATGTCACAAACCCTGAGATGCGTGAAAAACTGCCACATCATGCATGTTTTTTAAATGTTTTTAAGTTGTGAATGGAACTACTAACTGTCCTCACACAAATTTCGCTGTCAGTTTTCACATGTACCACTGAATGCACTTATAAAATTGTTTCATGCTACCACACATTTTTCATGAAATGCGATGTATTACAACTGAGATACGTGAAAAAATTCCGCATTGTGACGTTTAAATTTATAACTTTTTTCCTACCAACACTATTCGCAATACATTTCGCAGAGTCTATCCACGAATGCTACTGTAGGTATCTACAAATTATGTCATTGTTTGGCTTATAGATCAGGAGATATCACGTAATAAACAGTGAGATGTGTGAAAAACTGCCGCATCATGCATTATCTTTAAATTGATTACATTTGTGCTGCTATCTCTATTCGCAACATATTTCGCTGGCACTATTATATCATTGTACGAAACAGATTTAAATAGATACCACTTCATAACCTGGGAGATGTGTGAAAGGATCCCGCACCATGCATGAAGTTTTAATACATTGTATTCTTTATTAATGATAGGATCCTACAGTCTAGTCATCTTAAGGAAATCTCTAACACCTCGCAGAGATTTTAGCATCTTTCAACTGCGAAGCGCAAACTGATATGGGCGAAAACTCAAGCCGTCTGTAGATCGATGGAGTAGCGTTGTGGTAAAGATGTTTACAAAATCGCGATGTAACAGCTGCGCTCAGCGTAAAGAGACTGTGGATTTTAGTTTGGTTACTGTACTTTACATTAGTACTTTGTACGCATTTCTTTGCCGCATAATTTCAAAGGTGATTTCTGAATACATTTAAATGAAATGACTTCGGTGTTAAGGTATAAACACTGCTCCTTTTTGTTTTAGTTTCTAACAAAAAATCCACAAATTGAACACCGGGCAGTGTCGGATTTATCAGCTAGTTTTTTGTAAAACTGAGCTGAAAAGTGATTCCAGCTATCAGTGTAGCACCGTTGTGGATAGACAATAGTGGTTCTTCCTGCAACCTACATCTTTCTGAATCTGTTTACTGTATTTATTTCTTGGTCCCCTCAACGATTCTTACCACCTACACTTCCCTCCAATACTAAATTGATAAACCCTTGATGTCTCATAATATGCCCTATCAACCGATACTTCTTTTGACCAAGTTGTGCCGCAAATTCCTTGTCTTCCTAGCTGTGTTCGGTACCTCTTCATTAGTTATATTTTTCTGTAGTATCACATTTCGGAAGCTTCTCTTCTGTTTTCATCCAAACCTTTTTTCGTCCATATTTCAAGTCCATGGCTACTCTTCAGAGAAACACCTTCAGAAAAGATTTTCTAATACTTGAATCTACATCCGACGTTGACAAAGTTCTATTCTTCAGAAGTTTTTTTCTTGCCATTGCCAGTCTACATTTTATATCCTCCATACTTCAGCCATCATCAGTTGTTACGCTGCCCAAATATCAAAATTCATCTACTGCTTTAAGTGCTTAGTTTTCTAATCTAATTCTCTTCGCATCGCCTGATTTGATTCAACTACATTGCTTTACACTTGTTTTGCCTTTGTGGATGGTCATATTATATCCTCGTTTCAAGACATAGTCCATTCCTTTCAACTGCTCTTCCAGTCCTTTGATGTCTCTGTCATTGTCATTGGCAAACTCAAAGTTTTTATTTCTTCTCTCCTAACTGTAATTCTCACTCCAAATTTTACTTTGGTGTACTTGACTGCTTGTTGAATGTACATATTGTATAATGTCGGGGAAAGGCTACAACCCTGCCTCACTCCCTTCTCGACAACTGCTTTCGTTTCATGCCCCTTCATTCTTATGACTACCGTCTGGTTTCTGTGCAAGTTGTAAACAGCGTTTCCCTCCCTCGTGCTACATTCAGAACTTGAAAGGTAGTATGCCAGTCAACATTGTCAAAAGCCTTTTCTCAGTCCACAAATGCTATAAACGAATGTTTTCCTTCCCTTAACCAATCTTCTAAGACAAGTCGTAGGATATTTGCTGCCTCGCGTTTTCCTGCATTTCTCCATGATCCAAAATGATCTTCACCAAGTTCTACTTGTACGAGTATTTCCATTCATCTGTAGAGAATTCGTTTCAGTGTTTTGGAACCATGATTTATTAAACCTATAGTTCGGTAATTTTCGCAGCTGAAAGCAACTGCTATCTTTAGAATTGAAATTACTTTTTTCTTCCTGAGGTCAGAGGTTATTTCACCTGTCTCACATGTCTTGCACACCAGATGGAAGAGCTTTGTCATTTCTGATTCTCCCAAGACTATCAGTACTTCCGACGGAATATCGTTTACTCCCAGGGCACTCTTTCGACTTAGATCTTTCAGAGATTTGTGAAATTCTTCTCGCAGCATCACATCTCGCATCTCATCTTCATCTGTGTCCATTTCCCCTTATAACATCGCTTTTAAGTTCCTCTCCCTTTATATACTATTTATATACTCCTTCCACCTTCCATCTTTGACCTTTCTTTTCTTTGCTTAGGACTGGTTTACCATCTGAGCTCTTGACATTCATGCAGTTGCTTCTCTGTCCCCCAAAGATTTCCTTAATTTTCCTTCAGGCGTCATTTGTCTTTCTACAAGTGAAATATGCTTTCAAGTCCTCATATTTGTCCTCTAGCCATTCCTGCTTAGCAATTTCGCACTTCCTGCCAAACTCATTTTTTGAACGTTTGTATTCCCTTTCGCCCTGCTTCATTTGCTGTATTTTAAAATTTTTCTTTTCTTCAGTTAAATGCAGTGTCTCTTGTGTTGTCCAATGATTATTAATAGGTCTTATCCTTTTACCTGTTTGATCCTTTGCTGCCTTCACTATTTCATCTCTTAAAACTACCCATTCGTCTTCTGCTGTATTCCTTTCTCTGTTCTAGTCAACCGTTGTATATTGCTTCCTCTGAAGCTCTAAATAACCTCTGTTGTTGTTGTTGTTGTTGTTGTTGTTGTTGTTGTGGTCTTCATTCCTGAGACTGGTTTGATGCAGCTCTCCATGCTACTCTATCCTGTGCAAGCTCCTTCATCTCCCAGAACGTACTGCAGCCTACATCCTTCTGAATCTGTTTAGTGTATTCATCTCTTGGTCTCCCTCTACGATTTTTACCCTCCACGCTGCCCTACAATGCTAAATTTGTGATCCCTTGATGCCTCACAACATGTGCTACCAACCGGTTCCTTATTCTTGCCAAGTTGTGCCACAAACTCTTCTTCTCGCCAATACTATTCAATACCTCCTCATTAGTTATGTGATCTACCCATCTAATCTTCAGCATTCTTCTGTAGCACCACATTTCGAAAGCTTCTATTCTCTTCTTGTCCAAACTATTTATCGTCCATATTTCACTTCCATACATGGCTACGCTCCATACAAATACTTTCAGAAACGACTTCCTTCTTTGGGCTTCCTGGAAGAACAGATGGTCAATAGAAGAAGTCGATTTTATTGGTTACGTTGGAAAATACACCATCTTTCTACTTTGAAAAATTAACAATTTATGCAAAACAGTTAGGTACGTACACAAACACACACACACACACACACACACACACACACACACAGTCAATTGCACGGACAGACAGTTCGACCATACGGTATTATTATTACTGCCTTACTTTACGTTATCAAATTGTATCGTTTGTAAAAGAAATAGATAAGGGAGTTTTGTAGTACTGCTATTATTTTCTATACCCATAACTGATGTGTCAGGAAGAATAACCAGCAGTCTGCGACTGTTTCTTGACGATGCTGTGGTATCTGGGAAGATATCGTCTTGGAGTAATAGTAGCAGGATACAAGAAAACTTCGACAAAATTTGTTGTTGGAGTGATGAATGGAAGATAACTGTAAACGCAGAAAAATGTAAGTTAATGAAGAACCCATAATGTTCGAATATAATATTATTAGTGTACTACTTGACACAGTCAAGTGGACTGAATATCTAGGCATAACGTTGTAATGTATATAAAATGGAATGTGCATGCGAGGACTATAGTAGGAAAGGCGAATTATCGACTTCGGTTTATTGGGAGATTTTAGGAAAATGAGTTTCATCTATAAAGGAGGTTGCAAGAAGGACACTAACGCGACCCATTGTTAAGGACTGTTCGAGTGTTTGGGGTCCACACCAGATAACATTAGAGGGAGATATTGAAGTAATTCAAAGTATTTGAGGCTGAATGCAGAACTATTCTGCACATTTCGCGTAAGGACCATGAAGGTAAGAGTAGACAGAAGGCATACAGACATTCCTCCCTCGTTCTGTTTGCGAAAGGAATTCAAAAGGAAATGACTAGTAGTGGTACAGAGTACTATCCGTCACGTACCATACGGCGGTTTGCGGAGTAGGTTAATTAAGACTATTCCACACATTTATCGTATTTCCAGTACTTAAATAATTACCGAATCTGTACGAAATGAACGGTTCATCGAACTGGTTACTGGTAACTATGAACCATGCACCTTGCCTTCAGTGAGGTGGCTAACGTGTCTCAGCGACACAGACAGAAGTACTGTAAGTATAACCACAACGGAGGGGTATCTGTTACGAGCTTAGACAAACGCAAAATTCCTGAAGAAGGGGAGTAGCTTTTTCAATAGTTGGCGGGGCAACACCCAAAACGGCCTAGCTGTGCTGGTACTGCAAACCTCTGAATGCAAGGGAAAACTACAGCAGTAATTTTTCCTGGGGACATGCAACTCTGCTGCATGCCTAAATTATAATGGCGTGCTTTTTTTATTTTTATTTTTTTCACTGCTCAGGTCATCAGTCCCCTAGAACATAGAGCTACTTAAACCTAACTAACCTAAGGAAATCACACATATCCATGCCCGAGGCAGGATTCGAACCTGCGACGTAGCGGTCGCGCGATTCCAGAATGTAGAGCCTAGAAACGCTCAGCCACCCCGGCCGGTGTGGCGTGCTCTTGCCTAAAATATTTCAGAGGTAAAACAGTCAAACATTCGGACCTCCGGGCGGGGAATACTCATGAGGATGTCGTCATCAGGAAGAAGAAAAATGAGGAGAAAAAAGAGAGCTGGCATGCTATGGATCGGAGCGAGGAATGTTAGATACCTTAACCGGGCACGTAATTTACAACATTTAAAAAGGGAAACGGACAATATGATGTTAGATATCATGGAAATTAGTGAAGTTCGGTGACAGGGGGACATGACTCCTGCTAAGATGAAGACGGACTTATAAATACAGAATTAGATAGGATTTATTCATGAGTAGTTTTCATAATTATAAGAAAATGGGAATGTGGGTAAGCTACTATGGACAGCATAGTGAACCCATTATCGTAGCCAAGACAGACAGGAAGCCCACGCCCACCACAGTAGTACAAGGTCACATGCCAACTAGATTCTCAGATGATGAGGAGCTTGGAGAAATGTATTATGAGATAAAAGAAATTATTCATATAGCTGAAGGAGACAAAATACTGATGGGGCACTCGAATAGATGGAAAAGGAAGACAAGGGAAGATAGTCGGTGAATGTGGAGGGGGACAAAGGAATGAAAGAGGAAGCAACCTGGTAGAATATTGCTCAGAGCATTATTTAATCATTGATAACACTTGGTTTAAGAATCATAAAAGAAGGTTGTACACGTGGAAGAGACCTGGAAACACCAGAAGATTTCAGATTGATTATATAATGGTTCGACAGATATTTCGGAACTAGATTTCCAATTCTAATACAGTTCCACAATTTAGTGGTTCAACATTAGATTAAAACTGGAGAATCTGGATAAAGGGAGAAAATTAATGAGATGGGATCTGGATAATTTGAAATTACTAGAACCGATGACGTTGTAATTCTATCAGAGACAGCAAAGGACTTGGAAGATCAGTTGAACGGAATGGACAGTGTCTTGAAAGGAGGATATAAGATGAACATCAACAAAAGCAAAACGAGGATAATGGAATGTACTCGAATTCAGTCGGGTAATGCTGAGGGAATTAGATTGGGAAATGAGACACTTAAAGTAGTAAAGGAATTTTGCTATTTGGGGAGCAAAATAACTGATGATGGTTGAAGTAGAGAGGATATAAAATGTAGACTGGCAATGGCAAGGAAAGCGCTTCTGAAGAAGAGAAATTTGTTAACATCAACGGCGGACGGCGGTGGCATACGTTGATCCTATGATGAGGCTGGTAATTCCGTGTCAATTACTCGTCCATTTTAGGTGGTGTTAGATGTGTTGTTGTCTTCTGTTCATCAGTGCTGAAGCGTTAATGTCGTAGTGTTTCGTCACATGGCTGCACGCGGTACGAAGATTAATGCGTGGTCAGTCACTCACGATACATTGGAGACAAATGTCACAGTTCGTATTTTTCACGGTACTGTTAGGGTCGTTTAGGTTTTAATCGACAACTGACAGTTTGACCCCTTGTTTTTCATAGATCTAATCCAGTTCCGGGCAACTGCCTTGCCGCTGTGGATACACCGGTTCCCGTGAGGTAAACGATGTTAAGCGCTGTCAGGCGTTGCCGGCACTTGGATGGGTGACCATCCTGGCCGGCATGCGCTGTTTCCATTTTTCGGGCTGCACTCAGCCTCGTGATGCCATTTGAGGAGCTACTCGACCGAATAGTAGCGGCTCCCGTCAAAGAAAACCGTCCCCCGACTGGGAGAGTGGTGTGCTGACCACACACCCCTCCTATCCGCATCCTCAGCTGAGGGTGACAAAGCGGTCGGATGGCCCCGACGGGCCACTTGTGGCCTCAAGACGGAGTGCTTAATCCAGTCTCGATTGACATCGTCTCAGCTGCAGTTAGTGCATATCGTTTAAAACAAATAGTGTCGTAGTTCATCGAATTTCTGCCGTTAATCACTACCCATGGACTGTACGTCTTATTTCGCTTCACGTGAAAGTGTCCACGTTTACACAACGCGTTGAATCCGCTATCAGTCTCTCTCGTACCAGACTCCAGTTCTGAAACATCGAGGTATCCGTGACTGCGCAAGCTCTAGTTACAAATATGGTTGTCCGTACATTAAACTCTATAATTTTTACCAATATTCAGCTGCAAAAATACATTGGTATTATAAGAGGTGATCAAAAATTTTCCGTTCAAAGGCCTTGACGTGCAGGATCGGTAAGCCAGTCGCCCTGGGTACTGAAGCAAGCATCCTATCGACGAACCAGGTTGAAGATATTCGTTTAGTAAAACACCGTGTCCTGCTGCGTGAAGAAGTCCCAAGCTGTCTGCTGCACATCCTTTGTGCTGCAGTAAACGTTGACTCGTCAAGGCGGTTTTGGGAAACCGAAGGCGTGATAATCACACAGAGATAGATCAGAATTACACGGAGGTAGCTATGGTGTCTCCCTCTTGATTTGATGTAGACATTTGCGATATGGGGACTTGCGTTATCATGTAGCAGCAGCACCCATCACGGAATTGGCGCACCATTCCACAGCTGTGATTTTCGACAGACATGCAATCCCATAAACATTCTGCATTCTCCCATTGGTGTCTTGCTATGTTTGTCCTTCGGCAGCCAATAAACGAATAACAGCATGCTGGTCCTCTTTGGACGCATTTAGTAATAACCTTGCCACAGTTCACGTAGCCACATTTACGGCACGCACGTCAGAAAGACACAAATGCTACACCAAGTCCTTACTTACGCTTTGGTGCTTGTATACCTCCATCGAAGTCACGCTAAGGTGCATATCTGTTGCAGCAACGCCCTAAGACATAAATATTTTGTTCGCCCCTCGTAATAAGTATACGTATTTTAAGTAAATTAAAGCAAAAGAAAATAATTAGACCTGTATGAGTAAACAGTTTCATTGCATGAAGAGAGGATGACGAAACTACACTCCTGGAAATTGAAATAAGAACACCGTGAATTCATTGTCCCAGGAAGGGGAAACTTTATTGACACATTCCTGGGGTCAGATACATCACATGATCACACTGACAGAACCACAGGCACATAGACACAGGCAACAGAGCATGCACAATGTCGGCACTAGTACAGTGTATATCCACCTTTCGCAGCAATGCAGGCTGCTATTCTCCCATGGAGACGATCGTAGAGATGCTGGATGTAGTCCCGTGGAACGGCTTGCCATGCCATTTCCACCTGGCGCCTCAGTTGGACCAGCGTTCATGCTGGACGTGCAGACCGCGTGAGACGACGCTTCATCCAGTCCCAAACATGCTCAATGGGGGACAGATCCGGAGATCTTGCTGGCCAGGGTAGTTGACTTACACCTTCTAGAGCACGTTGGGTGGCACGGGATACATGCGGACGTGCATTGTCCTGTTGGAACAGCAAGTTCCATTGCCGGTCTAGGAATGGTAGAACGATGGGTTCGATGACGGTTTGGATGTACCGTGCACTATTCAGTGTCCCCTCGACTATCACCAGTGGTGTACGGCCAGTGTAGGAGATCGCTCCCCACACCATGATGCCGGGTGTTGGCCCTGTGTGCCTCGGTCGAATGCAGTCCTGATTGTGGCGCTCACCTGCACGGCACCAAACACGCATACGACCATCATTGGCACCAAGGCAGAAGCGATTCTCATCGCTGAAGACGACACGTCTCCATTCGTCCCTCCATTCACGCCTGTCGCGACACCACTGGAGGCGGGCTGCACGATGTTGCGGCGTGAGCGGAAGACGGCCTATCGGTGTGCGGGACCGTAGCCCAGCTTCATGGAGACGGTTGCGAATGGTCCTCGCCGATACCCCAGGAGCAACAGTGTCCCTAATTTGCTGGGAAGTGGCGGTGCGGTCCCCTACGGCACTGCGTAGGATCCTACGGTCTTGGCGTGTATCCGTGCGTCGCTGCGGTCCGGTCCCAGGTCGACGGGCACGTGCACCTTCCGCCGACTACTGGCGACAACATCGATGTACTGTGGAGACCTCACGCCCCACGTGTTGAGCAATTCGGCGGTACGTCCACCCGGCCTCCCGCATGCCCACTATACGCCCTCGCTCAAAGTCCGTCAACTGCACATACGGTTCACGTCCACGCTGTCGCGGCATGCTACCAGTGTTAAAGACTGCGATGGAGCTCCGTATGCCACGGCAAACTGGCTGACACCGACGGCGGCGGTGCACAAATGCTGCGCAGCTAGCGCCATTCGACGGCCAACACCGCGGTTCCTGGTGTGTCCGCTGTGCCGTGCGTGTGATCATTGCTTGTACAGCCCTCTCGCAGTGTCCGGAGCAAGTATGGTGGGTCTGACACACCGGTGTCAATGTGTTCTTTTTTCCATTTCCAGGAGTGTATTTGTATACTGATTACTTGCATGAACATTCTCTCACTCTCATAAGCATCGATTGTGTTACATGTTATATCACCTACTCGGTCGCCCTAAAACGCTTCTAGGACTGTTATACACGTCCTAACACATGTTGCAGCAAGATGCACTGTTAGAATGAACGTCGTATTATTTTCCGTCATACTAATATTAAATACAAAGTCATCAGTATCTATCTTTCTTTTTCTTCTCTCAGATGGAACCGTACCAATTTCTGCTGCTCCTATTGCAGATTTGAAAGAGATAAATGTAACGGAAGCTCACACTACCAAATCCAATAAGCTACTTCGTAGGACACGGTATTTGCTGTGAATATCAACAGAAGTACTTGCATATGCCCAATTTCTTGAGTTAATATACTAATTAGTGATCACCATCCATCGGAAGAATGTTGCACAGACGCAACGCCGGTATTTTAGGGGCAAACAGAAAATGTTGCTTTCTACGTTAAGTGGTCATGGAGTCACCTCGGCAAAATAAGTAATGTAGTCATTTTGTGTTCGTTTACAGTTACATGTCTGCATTCCCGGCACACGTAGGAACACGCGCAACGCAATGTTGTACTATGCTCCTGGTGCTAAATAAAGTGGCTCATCACATCTAGACAGCGGAGCGCCGTGCGGTAATTAGTTTTCGGCACGAGCATAAAAGTTGCAGCTGTGTCACGCCAACCCAAACGGTTGAGGACGCATGTAGTCTGGCCTGACGCTTTATCAACGGATTGCACAATTTTGTCTGGGATGCCCTAACGGCATGTTACAGCGCTGTAGCGCGGTGATTTCCGCGTATACCCGGAATTTAAGCAAACAAAAAATCGACTACATCTATTTATTTTATCGGGGTGATAATTGAAACTTTTTGACTATATCCATAGTTTCGAAGTGGTAATTGAGCTTCTTTAAGTGGAACTGATACAAACAGTCAGCCGGATGCGACATTATGGCATTCCCTCGGTACGAGTGCCTAAATGTGGGAAGACAGATGCTAGATTAAGATTTGTTTGAAGTGTGATGCATGTATCCTAGAAGTATAGTACTGTTCACAGCATTTTTTCAAGTGCATTTGGAGCGTTTCGAACGACAGATTCTGCTACCCGGGCGAGAGAAGGTTGTTGGCCAAGGTCAGCTAGCAGATTGTGCAACAGGCAAGAACGCACGCACGTCAAACAGCAGGTGCAATTGCAACCACATTTAACAGGACTGCTAGTCATACATCGTCACGCTCCACAGTGCTACGGTGACTGCATGGGAAAGGTACCTTTGCCCGATGAACGTTACATTGTATTCTGCTGATACCGCCACACCAGCGTCACTGTTTGCGATGGTGCCAAAAGCGCAGGGACTGGACCAGCCAGGAATGGGGTCGCGCGCTCTTCTCGGATGAGAGCAGACTCAATCGGAGTAATGATTCGGGAACTACCGTCATATGGCCATGGGTGGGAACACGTGGTACAGAAATGGACGTAGTCGAACATAATTGTTTTGGACGTCCAGGTGTTACTGTGAAAAGAGGAATAATGTCCTATGGGCTTATTGACCTCCAAATTCTCGAACACGATACACTAACCAGTCAAGGTTATTGTCACACTGTAGTCCTTCCTCACGCACGTATTTTCAGGGGTGAATTCGACTACCACTTCTGTTTTATGGATGTCAATTCGCGACTGCATCGAACAGTGTTGGTGGGGGAGCTGTTGGAACGAGAGGACACTAGGCGAATGGACCAGCCTTACTCTTCCCCAGACTTAAACATGATTAAGAACGTGTGTTATGTGCTTCGGAGGCTCGTGCAGCACGTTCACATTCAACAACGACCATCCAACAGTTGTCAACCGCTCGATTGGAGGGACAGAATGCACCACCACAAGAACTCCATACCAACCTTATAGGCAGCATTGGAGTACGTTGCACAGCGCACACTGCCGTTTGTATGATCACACATCCTGTTAAGAAGCATGTCCTTCCTTTTGTAATGCCCAGGATACTTAAGCGTAATTGTTCTCTTTGAACAGAAGTGTCATATCTGTTCACCTCATGCGTATTTATTTTAGTTACCTTGTGTACTGTGCTGACCTGGACTGTACTATAGTATACTGCAACAGTACTTTCTATGTAGTGTGCAAGCTTAACCGAGCTACGTTACTTACCAATAATGTATCATGCGAAAGCCACGTTCGTCCCTAACTTATACATCATTATGGAAGCGTACCGCAGTCTTACTTACCGTCATCCGTGAGCTAAGCAAAAGGTGTTTCATCATACTGCTGCTGTGTATGCAGTAGTACAATTCTTCAGAGTCTGCGTTATCGTCATGGAAATGTGTTCGTTTTCCAAGTTACTGATGTGGAGTGTCATCGACCACAGTAAATTTGATTACAGAGGTTATCAGGCAGTGACGACGCATACTGTTTATTGGCCAAAACACTTCCTCATTTTCAATAGCCTGTGTAACTTGTTAGCCGATTCCCCAATCAGGGACCGTGCAAGGTGGAGTAGAAGTTATGGCAACATAATTCAAATCCACTGCTGGCCATCCCGGTTTAGAGCTTCCGTGATTTTCCTAAATCACTCCATAAAATGCCGGGATAGCTCCTTTCGAGACGACACACGCGATTTCCATCCATATACTTTCTTAATCCGAGTTCGTGCTCGGTCTTTGATGACGGGGCTGTCAACGAGGCGTTAAATTCTAGTCTTCATTCCTTTCCTGCTTCACAAATTAGTAAAAATTAACATCTCTCACACGCTAACATTAGACGAGGCATTATGTCTAGAAGAAACGCTCGCTCTTTATTAAGTTCTGACCCAGGCTAGATTTAATAGGGGTTTTGGAAAAGACTTAAGAGATAAAACTAGTTTAGCTAATAAACAATATCTGTCAGCACTGACTGGTAAGCCGTTTGGTCTAATGTAAAATTTAGCTCATCCGGAAAGCTGACAAATATTTCACCCTCTAACTGCAAGGATAGTTTCCAATTTATTTATCGCATTATCAGCTTTGACACTACCAGACCTATCTTCCGATACACCTCGAATGTGTATATCTCGTGGCTATTAAATATCGATTAGATGCGCTACTATGGATCAGAGAATGGGGCTGCTAATCGAGAAATCGATAATATAATAATGAAAGTGAAAACGAGCCAGGCAGCCAGAGACTAATGTATTTATAATTTCAGCCCGTTAGACGACTGCGTGCCTGCATTCCATTATGAAGGGAAGTTTAATAAATAAATTCTGAAAGCCGTTACATTTGTTCAACTGATCTATCTGTAGGATTATTTGTGTCATCAACTTTAAATACTCATCTCCATAACACCTGGTGTCCATAGCAGTTTTTTGTCAATTATCCTCTCCTGTTTTTGGCATCTTTTGACCAGAAAATGTCATGCTGCATGATAATTCGGATTCATGTTAAGCTGCGTGTACCACTATAACTCGCATTGTATGTCAGTACAAATTCCAGTGGAAGGCTAGGCCATACAAACTCTAGTGCCAAGTAAAGCAAAGCCTCGTTCCAACAAAATATTCGGTTGAGGACGGACATACACATTGTGTGATCAAAAGTGTCAGGACGCCTAACTGAAAATTACTTAAAAGTTTATCGCGCCCGCCACCATTAGTGGTGGAATGCAATATGGTGTTGGAGTGCCCTTAGCCTTCATGACCGTTTCCACTCTGGCAGGCATACGTTAAGCCAGATGCTGGAAAGTTTCTTGGTGAATGGGAGCTAATTCTTCACGGAGTGTTGCACTGAGGAACGGTATCGATGTTGCTTCTTTCAGGCCTGACATTAAGTCGGCGTTCCAAAACATTCCAAAGGTGTTATATAGGGTTCAAATCAGGATTCTGGGCAGGCCAGTCAATTACAGGGATGTTATTGTCGTGTAACCACTGAGCCACATGCCGTGCATTATGAACAGGTACTCGATCGTGTTGAAAGATGCAACCGTCATCCCAGAATTGCTCTTAAACAGTGGGAAGCAAGAAGTTGCCTAAAACATCAACAAGCCTGTGCTATTACAGTTCCACGAAAACCAACAAGGAGTGGAAGCCCCCTCCATGAAAAACACGACCACGCCATAACACCATCGCCCCGAATTTTTAGTGTTGGCACTACACACGCTGACAGACGACGTTCACCGGGCATTCGCCATACTCACACCGTGCCATCAGATAGCCATATTGTGTGCCGGGATTCGTCACTCCACACAACGTTTCTACACTGTCCAATCGTCCAATGTTTACGCTCCTTACACCAAGCGAGGCGTCGTTTGACATTTACTGGCTTGATGTGTGCCCTATGAGCAGCCCTTTGACCATGAAATCCAAGTTTTCTCACCTCCCGCATAACTGTCATAGTAGTTGCAGTGGATTCTGATGCAGTTTGGTGTGAATAGATATCTGTCTATTACACATAACGACCCTCTTCAACTGTCGGCGGTCTCTGTCACTTAACAGATGAGGTCGGCTTGTACGCTTTTGTGCTGAACGTGTCCTTTCACGTTTGCACTTCACTATAACATCGCAAACAGTGGGGCAAGGGATGTTTATGAGTGTGGAAATCTCGATTACAGACATCCGACATAAGTGACATCCAATCACCTAACACATTCGAAGTCCGTTAGTTTCGCAGAGCACCCCATTCTGCTCTCTCATGATACCTAATGAATTCTGAAGTCGCTGATATGGAACATCTGGCAGTAGGTGGCATCACAATGCACCTAATATGAAAAACGTATATATTTGGTGGTGTCCGGATAATTTTGATCACACAGTGTATTTTATAACGTATGTTCCCACCCCTATGATAGCATTGTGTATCGTAACGTATAATGTGATTCCCCTCCGTGATGCACTTACAGATACTATTTCCATTAAGTAACCATCTTACTACCACGATTTCTTGTTTCACTGAGTACCAGTGGGGTCAACAAGACGACCAGTATAGGCTGTACTGTACTGAAATACCGAACATACTATATATTATAAGTGGCCACTGCGACACAATCGTTCTATTTTCATAAATGCTACATTCAAGAAGCACAGCATTGATATTGGTGTCATAGTGAACCCAGTACTACTAGAAGTGGTAAATACACCAGACGCAAAAGACACTCATTACCTTCTCTGCTAGATAGTGATGGTAGTGTTACCAGGGACTGCACCACTAACGCGAAGTTACTCAACGCAGTTCCCCGAAATTCCGTCGTCAAAAAGGTACAATAAAGTTCAGGTAAGGAAGGTGGGGATAAAGCCCTGCGTGGGGTAAAACCGACGCCGAATTTTTGAACAGAGTACCATCGATTCAGGAGTTGACCACCAGATGGTGGGTTTTCGTTATTGTTCCAGGAAATTTCGTCCAGGCAGGTCACTCCAGAGGTGAGAAAATGGGGTTTTTAGTGTACCCTACCTCAGTTGATAAAAACGGATCACTTGAAGCATCACATTGTTGTCCGTCTATGAATCATTACATCTGTCTGTCCGACTGTTAAAATAATTTTTTTTTCAGAAACAGGTTAATATAACACGTTGAAATTTATGTCGTATACTAACGTCTACGTTCCCTTGGTGCTGTAATAAATGTAATCAAACATACGACTATTTACGTGATACATTTTCATACTCCAAACTAACTCATGAAACTTTGTGTGACACCTCTCGTTGACCTAAAAGGATGAAATGTGCCGAGAGGGAAAGTTCCAATGTATAACTAAAGGAAAAAATTGTAAAATGGTTGATTTGTAATTACATCACATGAAAAGAAAAAATTTTTATGTCATTCTCGAATGTGTTACCGACATTAATATCGATAATAGGCATAAATCGTTGAGACTCTTGTTTCCTCGGAACCCGCCGCGCACAAGTCGTACTCGCACTTTCGCAGATTTGTACTGATTACACCTTATGTTGCCAAATATTTACTTGAACGTTGTGAATGATAGAAAAATCAACAAGCTAGTAGTCGACGCCCTTGCATTTAACCTGCAGTTTCTTGTGAAAATAATTGTTCCAGTTCGTCCCCAAACTAAGAAAATGGCGAAACGAAACCAATCTGCGCAGGTCTTTTGGGATTTATTGCCGCTCCTCCAACAATATGGCGACAGTTCTTCTCTAATAACACCCATAAAAATGACATTGAGCACACACTGAGTCACATTGTCTCACGTGAAGATATAATTCCTCATTCTAAAACAAAGATTTAGAATAAACTTTCTGGCAAAGCTTTGAAACCTGTGCTTCTAACGTAGGCATCCAATAAAGAAAGAATGGAAGATGAATGCATTGGAAAATTAAAACTTGCTACTTAGAAGGCAAGATGAGCCAAATAAAGAAGGAGCTTGCTGTGCAAACAACACGACAAAAGCTAGATTTCATTGCACCAATGTCAAGGAAAGAAAGATAGATTAAACAGACAGCTGATTATTCTTGAGAATAAGATTGATACTGCTCACATCAGGACACTGACTCAGATAAAGATATGGACTTATTATTTGACGAATAAATATCAGGAGAAAAACAATTGCTTCCGACGTAAAGGAAAAATCAGAGGACTTAAAAAGTGCATGTACCAAGATAGTTTATCCTCAGTAATTGATATCGTTAAGTTACTCTACCAACCCTCCTTTCGTGCAGATGTTTTAAGCATTATGTTCAAATTTACGGGACTTTTCAGTTCAATATTCCGTTGAGTAACTTGGCTGCAATACAGCATTGTTACAGACTGTGATTTAAGCGGTTTTATTAAGCAGTATTTCATTTTTAGCTATTTATGTCTCGAATGGGTCAAAGATCTGCAATTTTTGTATCAGTTAAATTCTAAATTTCTCTGTAATTCATAATGAGACAGACCGAGAATTTGGATGGGTTATAGGTAAAATCTGACCTTGAACATCAACAGGAAACAGATATCCTTGTTGCAGAGAAGAAACTAAAGTCATTACTAAAGGAAAGTTTTCCGGTGGAGAGTTTGCCTCAGTTAGCTTCCATTCAGAATGTAGCTCAAGTTTGAGCAGTCATACACTACCGCTCGTTCGACGAAAGACCAATATCCAGAGATTGGAACTTTGCGCAGGTCATGCCAACACACAAGAAAGAAAATAAAAGTAATCTACTGAATTATAGACCAATATTATTAACATCGTTTTTCTATTATTTCGAGACATACACGTGCCTCCAAAAAGAAGTATCTCGATGAAAACGACCTATTTTCTCATAACCAGTATTGATGGAGATAACTTCGGTCTTGTGAAACACAGCTGCCGGTTTTTCCACATGAAGTTTTGAATACTAGCAACAGGGGACCTCAAGTTACGTCTGTTATTCTAGATTTTCATAGGGTTTTTAAACCACTCCTCACAATAAATTTCTAACGATGTATCGTCTCGCTAGTGTTCCTGTATATGTAATTTACTGTAAGTAAGATGACAGTTCATGATGGACGACAGGTGTGACTTAGTGACTCTGAAGTGGTTTCTCGAGTACACCAATGAAATGTTATAGGTCATTTGCTATTCTTTATCTATAAAAGCGACTCACGTGACAACCAGAGCAGCCTTCTCAACCTTTTCTTTTCTTTTCTTTTTTTTTCATATGACACAAAATGCAAAATAGACTAGAGAAAATGTACCTAAGGTGCGAAAGGGGCAATTCACCGTTATCAATGAAATGTGTAGGTCCTCTACATACGTACTTTGAACTTTGTTTGCACGACAAAAGACATAAATTTGAAATTATTGATTCAACTAAATGTGTTTGGATTCCTCTTATGAAGTATTGACGAATATTTAGGTAACCAAATCAGAAGAAGGCCTGTGCTGGTAGAAAGAAACCATCAAAAAAAAAATGTTGTAATCTAGACTGTTTTACTCGGACAGTTACGAACAACTAAAACTGGAGCGTTCACGTAGGAAATATATTGAGAGGTTGAACCAAAGACAGAGTTTTATTGATAGAACACTTAGAAGATATGACCGACGTGCTAAAGAAACTACCTACATGACACAAGTCCCTCAACTTCAGGAGTACTGTTGCGCGGTTTTTGAATGTGGCAAGACATTATCACGAAATTTCGATAACAATTTTTTTCCATCGAATGCCATAATATTTTGTGGCGTTTCACCCACACAGCAAGAAATTTTCATCATAGTAAGTTAAATCATAGCCCTCGCAGAAATATTTAGTTAATTATTCCTATAAGCCGCACCTCGAGAGTGGAACGGTAGAAAAACAATCCGGAAATGTTTGTACGAACGTTCTGTGAACTGCAGAGTAATCTTGTGGATGTAAATATAGTTCTAAAACACTCTTTATTGCGTCAGACTAAGTTTTTATGGTAACGCTTGCTATACACATCGTAATAAGTATTTTCTCTCTTGCTTCTACCTCCTTGTTCAACAATAATTTCTAGACTCCACAGCTCTTCCATTTGTTCTTATGTATGTACCTTCATCAATTTTAACGTGTTTCAATTAGTGTGCACCACTTAAGTATTAACGTAGCATAAAAAAACGAACTTTCCCACTCTATTATGCATACTGCTGGAGGATTCTCTTAGCGAGTTTCTTTCCATATTCATCACTTTTCGAACATCGCCTGAATAAAATTTCAGATATTCAAAATCGATTTCGGCTGATCCCATTGGCATTTATGGACACATCGCAGCCGTCTAAGGTGATCTCCTCAACGTGACGTGAAGAGGAAATTGAAGCGACCACTCGATTATTCGCTTTGTTATAATGAGGTGGAGCTGCAGTAGGGTGGCACACAGCCTCATTATACGTAGCTGTGGAGCAAAATGTCATAGTTCCACGATTACAGAGTTTCCTTTCCTTAATAATTGTCATCCTCTTCCTTCTAACTGTCTGCCACTTCCTTTTATGTTTCTTTCAATTACTTCTCTTTCCAGTGCTCGTTTTCCCTACAAAAGGAAAAGATCTTCTCTAGAATATTGAGTAATTTGCCATCTCGTTGTTTGCTGTAACCTGTAGAGATTTCTCTGCACTCTAAGAGAAAAACATAATTTTTTTCTCTTTCACCACTTCAGTGATATCTGTATGGCTTGAGTATTTGTGTCGCTCATGTTCTGTATTTCATTGTGCAGCTTTGCACATCTCAAGCCCAACGATCTTTACGAATTCGTTCCGAACGTTTAAAGTAGACAGATTAGAATAATAGTACTGGGAGACTCTTTTCGTGTAGCTCCGAGTTCTGCCCTGATGACGGCGTGAATCGTTGCCCATGAACTCTATGCCTAACTTACAGCGTTACAGAGGAATCCTGATACATAACCGTTCAACCTCGGCCCATAGTTCAACCAAATTTGGATCACATATCGCTTACTGCCTGGAATGACACGCTGTGGGGGATTAAAGCACCCACATATAAAAGGGGTGGCGGTATAATTGAAAGAAAAGTGTAGCCGCCATGCGTGAATACTCAGACTATATTGATCACATATTCGAGAATGAGACTGTGAGACTGCCTAGAGAAATGCATCAAATTTTACAATAATTTCAAACACTTTCGAACCTTCTTATCGCTGACATGGCCCAAAAGAAGATTAAACGCAAACAGTTCGTTGTTCGATCTTTGTTTCTACGACTCTTAGTTCAGGAGACATGGCATCATAAATGTTGAGCTGCATGAAAACGGAAATATGTACACACACACACACACACACACACACACACACAAACACACACACACACACACACACACACATATTTTTGCCAGTTAGTAACCGATGTGTATATCTGGAAAGAAATATTGTGAGGATAAGGACTAGCTAGCTTCTCTTGTGGTGGGGGTGACACCATGGAGAGAAAAGTGGGAGGAAGAGATGGACAGTAACAGACCGGAGGAGAAGATGTGAACTCAGACATGGGCGAGCTCGATGGGTAGAGAAAGTGATAGGATTGGATGTACAGGGAGAGGCTGAAGGAAGAGATGGACACAGGAAGTACAGAGAATGACGAGGATTTCTCAGAGAGGATGGAGGAAGAGGTTAGCAGAGAGATAGGAAAGAGGAAATGGACAGGAAAAGGGAAGAGCTGGTATAGACTGAGAGGGAGGAGAGGCAGGCGGACAGAGATGGGGGGGACGGCGTGATAAGGTTGGTTGGTTGAGGTTTAAAGGACCAAACAGCAAGGTCATCAGTCCGACGTGATAAGGGAAGTGTGGTATAAACACATACCCAGGCAATGATAGGTACTCCGCTGGTCGTGTTTGTAAACGAGATTCAGAAATCGTATTTGAATACTGGCTTTTTGTGTGATGACGTTGTTAGGCCGCACGTAAGAAGTAGAAACGGCTACTAGCATGCTTCTGATAATAACTGTGGGAGTATCGTGGTCCATCGAAACCGCATTTTGTCAGTCTGTGCTATTGCCGTTCACATTGGTTGAAATCCCACGGCAGTCACTCGAATATGGAACCGATGAGTACAAGAAGGCCATATTCACGACACACTAAGTGTCAAAGGAGCCACGACGCTAGGGTCACGCTTGTACCCAAAATGTGCTTATTCGCGACAAGACAGGTATCAACATGGATAGCGTTACGACGTCTCAAGCACCACGGACCGTCAGCGCTCCTTACCTTGATACGGTAACAGAGACAGGTAAGTTGAAATCGTGGGCCTATCGGTAGCACTGATCACAGCAGTGAAACCATCTTATCTTTTCGGCTGAGTCTCGGTTCTGTAATTCCCATCAGAATGGAGGTATCCATGTATGCAGGCTCCCAGGAGAGCGACGTTGTCAGGTAGCATTCTCCATCATCTTAAGGACCGAGCACCTGTTGTGATTATATGGGATGCAATTTGGTTTAGAGGACTATCCCATCTTAGTGTTTTGACAGCATTAATTACATTTAAGATGCCTTAAGGATCGCGCTTGGGCTCTGTCTGAGAAGTCATGATGACATTATCTTTCTACGAGATCATACAAGACTACATGTTGCTTATTTGTCCTGAACGATCTCTGCAAATCGACTGCTTTACTATTCTCCTGATCACCACGTTCTCTACATCCTCCGCTGACAGAAAACATGTGTCAATGGGTCAGCGAGACTGACACATGACCACGCACCAGCCAGTATGATTGATGAACTGTGGCATAGAGTTGAGGAAGCATGGAAGAATGATATATTTTTCGACTCGATATCCATCTGCATTAGAGCCGTTCTTACTCCCAGAGTTTGCAGTCTGTGTACTAAATTTGGCATCTTGTTATCTTAAAAACCATTTAAAAATGTAGTAATTATTCTTCCCTCACCACTGTATAGATAAGTAAGTAAGATTTAATCATAGTCAGGTGGCATCCGCTTATACGCTAACATGCTACAACAGATTGTAAATATGGTACTAAAATTACGGCATTTCTCCTGGAATGTGAGCTGGAAATCAAATTAAATATACGCCATTTCTCTTCGAGTGCGAGCTGGATATTACACTAAAATTTCATTCAAATTCATGGTGGTATGCTAATAAAATGGATGAAAAACATATTGTAGTGTTCTTTCGATGATAACTGGAAGCCAGAGTCGAGTGATGAAATGATGGTCAGCCATGCTCAGATCACCTCAGAGAAGGGACGCAGCTGTCTGTATTCCAGTGCACAAGTTCTGAAGTTATGTCATGCCTTCCAGCCCTGTGATTCCTATGTTTATTACAGCACCAGGACAGTACTTTTCTTTGAAAGCACATGTAAAGTGTTGTGCAAGGATAGTGTATGACGGATTCTTTAGAAACTGTTGTCGTAAGGGTGCCATGGCTCAGTGGTCAAGCACATTGTCTGGCAATACATCGGCTCAGGTTTGATTCCCGCTCCTACCATCATGTTTCTTTATTTGTCGTGATGTCAAACTATTGATTAAACATTTAAATGTAATTAAAATGTTAGGTTTGTACACTCCTGGAAATTGAAATAAGAACACCGTGAATTCATTGTCCCAGGAAGGGGAAACTTTATTGACACATTCCTGGGGTCAGATACATCATATGATCACACTGACAGAACCACAGGCACATAGACACAGGCAACAGAGCATGCACAATGTCGGCACTAGTACAGTGTATATCCACCTTTCGCAGCAATGCAGGCTGCTATTCTCCCATGGAGACGATCGTAGAGATGCTGGATGTAGTCCTGTGGAACGGCTTGCCATGCCATTTCCACCTGGCGCCTCAGTTGGACCAGCGTTCGTGCTGGACGTGCAGACCGCGTGAGACGACGCTTCATCCAGTCCCAAACATGCTCAATGGGGGACAGATCCGGAGATCTTGCTGGCCAGGGTAGTTGACTTACACCTTCTAGAGCACGTTGGGTGGCACGGGATACATGCGGACGTGCATTGTCCTGTTGGAACAGCAAGTTCCCTTGCCGGTCTAGGAATGGTAGAACGATGGGTTCAAAAAAATGGTTCAAATGGCTCTGAGCACTATGGGACTCAACTGCTGAGGTCATTAGTCCCCTAGAACTTAGAACTAGTTAAACCTAACTAACCTAAGGACATCACAAACATCCATGGCCGAGGCAGGATTCGAACCTGCGACCGTAGCGGTCCTGCGGTTCCAGACTGCAGCGCCTTTAACCGCACGGCCACTTCGGCCGGCCGATGGGTTCGATGACGGTTTGGATGTACCGTGCACTATTCAGTGTCCCCTCGACGATGACCAGTGGTGTACGGCCAGTGTAGGAGATCGCTCCCTACACCATGATGCTGGGTGTTGGCCCTGTGTGCCTCGGTCGTATGCAGTCCTGATTGTGACGCTCACCTGCACGGCGCCAAACACGCATACGACCATCATTGGCACCAAGGCAGAAGCGACTCTCATCGCTGAAGACGACACGTCTCCATTCGTCCCTCCATTCACGCCTGTCGCGACACCACTGGAGGCGGGCTGCACGATGTTGGGGCGTGAGCGGAAGACGGCCTAACGGTGTGCGGGACCGTAGCCCAGCTTCATGGAGACGGTTGCGAATGGTCCTCACCGGTACCCCAGGAGCAACAGTGTCCCTAATTTGCTGGGAAGTGCCGGTGCGGTCCCCTACGGCACTGCGTAGGATCCTACGGTCTTGGCGTGCATCCGTGTGTCGCTGCGGTCCGGTCCCAGGTCGACGGGCACGTGCACCTTCCGCCGACCATTGGCGACAACATCGATGTACTGTGGAGACCTCACGCCCCACGTGTTGAGCAATTCGGCGGTACGTCCACCCGGCCTCCCGCATGCCCACTATACGCCCTCGCTCAAAGTCCGTCAACTGCACATACGGTTCACGTCCACGCTGTCGCGGCATGCTACCAGTGTTAAAGACTGCGATGGAGCTCCGTATGCCACGGCAAACTGGCTGACACTGACGGCGGCGGTGCACAAATGCTGCGCAGCTAGCGCCATTCGACGGCCAACACCGCGGTTCCTGGTGTGTCCGCTGTGCCGTGCGTGTGATCATTTGCTTGTACAGCCCTCTCGCAGTGTCCGGAGCAAGTATGGTGGGTCTGACACACCGGTGTCAGTGTGTTCTTTTTTCCATTTCCAGGAGTGTATATGTAAAATTGACATGATCAATTTAGTTACAGTTACTACACTTTAAAGTGAAAAGACTGGAGGCCACAACATAGTAACAAAATAGCCAAATTTTGCACTAAACACATGGTTATTGGCTATCTATTACTAGTATTGCATATTAAACGGCCTCATGCGCATATGCTGTAAGTCACTCTTCAATAAATTCTGTTTCAGCTGGTACTTTCGCCATTCACTTTGAGGAGACGTTTCATTACCCACCATTCTCAGTCTTAATAAAACGTAAACATACCCCACAGGAGTACATCCCCATGTCCTGTCTGAATGTTGCCCTGCAGACAAGGTTAACCCGCGCCAGTAAGAGGTTTTCCACGTACTAGTGCTGTGACATCGACTCGCCCATGCGACGTTTTTCACTGGACTGAAATTGAGCAGTAAGTGCTCTGCCTCTACTCCAATCTTCGTGTGTAGGGGTTTATGGTGTGCCGAGAAACATTAATGGAATCTTTGATTCTGTACTAACGGTGGGTTGGTTTTACATGGTACGACTGTTTACCGATAACAGTTATTACAGAACATTTAAATGACAATTACTCACCTCCACTCTGGTCAGTAGCTACTGCTACATTTGAACAGAGTGGACAGCATCCACTGTCACTGAATATTGTTGCCCAAGGAGACGGTACATTACACATCGAAGTGTTCATGGTACAGCCATGTCGATGTGGCAGATGAAGCATGCAGTGCCTGCACAATCACGGAGATGAAGTTTATCACGCGTCTTATGCCAGTTTATGCCAACAAATGCATTGAAGTCATTCGCATTATTTAATCGGTAAGCGAATTTCTCAACTTAGACATGAAACAGCTCAAGACAACTAAGCAATCGGAATGGTAACTGTTACCTAGAGATCAAGGGAAAAAGAAGGGGGTACTTTTTAAGAGGTGGCTCTTTATTGAAAAATACAATCGCTATGGACATCATTTCTCTATATAGTAATCCTATACGCTCTTCATCAAGTTCCTCACAAGCTCCCTATAATCGTTCTAGGTGATACTTTGTGACACCACGAACATCCACCCCTTGTAAAACCTCAAAACGCCAACATCGGCTCCATGCTTGAAGTGAGTGCTGCTTCATCGGATCCAAAAGGTGAGAATCGCTTAGAGATGGGCAATGAGGTTACAGGCGGCAATTCATTCTCAACAGCCCTGTCTCATTTTAATTTTTATTCGCGAGATCGTTGGTTAGGTTAAATTTTATTTAATTTTTTATTTCGTTCGATATACACTACTGGCCATTACAATTGCTACACCACGAAGAAGACGTGCTACAGACGTGAAATTTAACCGACAAGAAGATGAAGCTGTGATATGCAAAAGATTAGCTTTTCACAGCATTCACACAAGATTGGCGCCGGTGGCGACACCTACAACGTGCTGAGATGAGCAAAGTTTCCATCCGATTTCTCATACACAAACAGCAGTTGACCAGCATTGCCTGGAGAAACGTCGTTGTGATGCCTCGTGTAAGGAGGAGAAATGCGTAACATCACGTTCCCGACTTTGATACAGATCGGAATGCAGCCTATCGTGATTGCAGTTTATCGTATCGCGACATTGCTGCTCACGTTGGTCGAGATCCTGTGACTGTTACCAGAATATGGAACCGGTGGATTCAGGAGGGTAATACGGAACGCCGTGTCGGATCTCAACGACCTCGTATCACTAGCAGTCAAGATGAAAATCGTCTTATCCGCATGGCTGTAACGGATCGTGCAGCCTCGTCTCGATTTCTGAGTCAACAGACAGGGACATTTGCAAGACAACAACAATCTGCACGAACAGTTCGACGACGTTTGCAGCAGCATGGACTATCAGCTCGGAGACCATGGCTGCGGCTACCCTTGATGCTGAATCACAGACAGGAGCGCCTGCGATGGTGTACTCAACGACGCACCTGGGTGCACGAATGGAAAAATGAATCCAGGTTGTGTTAAGAGCATCATGATGGTCGCATCCATGTTTGGCGACATCGCGGTGAACGCACATTGGAAGCGTGTATTCGTCATCGCCATACTGTCGTATCACCCGGCGTGATGGTACGGGGTGACATTGCTTACTCGTCTCGGTCACCTCTTGTTCGCATTGACGGCAGTTTGAACAGTGGACGTTATATTTCAGATGTGTTACGACCCGTGGCTCTACCCTTAATTCGATCCCTGCGAAACCCTACATTTCAGCAGGATAATGCACGACCGCTTGTTGCAGGTCCTGTACGGGCCTTTCTGAATACAGGAAATTTTCGACTGCTGCCCTGGCCAGCACATTCTCCAGACATACCACCAATTGAAAACGTCTGGTAAATAATGGCCGAGCAATTGGCTCGTCACAATACGCCAGTCACTACTCTTGAGGAACTGTGGTATCGTGTTGAAGCTGCATGGGCAGCTGTACCTGTACACGCCATCCAAACTCTGTTTGACTCAATGCCCAGGCGTATTAAGGGCGTCATTACGGCCAGAGGTGGTTGTTGTGGGTACTGGTTTCGGAGGATCTATGCACCCAAATTGCATGAAAATGTAATCAGGTGTCAGTTCTAGTGTAATATATTTGTCCAATGAATACTTGGCCAATAGTGTATTAACTTCAATGACTTCACGATAAATTTAACAGGAATTCGGGTTAACGACTTCTTCTATTTCTTTCTCCTTATACGATCAGACTTACTTCGGTTGTTACCTTCTTAATGTGAAATAGGGTTCTGCGGGGAAGCGTCTTGGGATGTCCTTAAGTGCTCGCCGCTATGCCAACGACGATAACTAACCTCTGAAGTGGTTAAAACTAATCCTCCTCCAATGGTCTTCTGGCTCGGAGACCGCCGCAGTACCACACCGCTTGAGGGAAATACATCTCGACACCTGAACTTTCCGTAATCCAGAAACTATTTCTGTTGGCGAAGGATGAAATACATTTGCTGTTACTTGTCACTGTGTATCACTACTACGCTTTGCAATGCTTCAGATTTCCGTATAATTGTAGATATATTTGTATTAATATGACGTGTATGTTGTGTTACGACTTTAGGGTAACCTGTGGTACGGTGTCGTAAAGAAACCGCCATTCAAAATTAGGCACTTTGGGGATCCCACACGAGAAACTGAACATCAATGTAAATGTGCAAATAACTATATGGAAATAAAATACCTGCAGTGGTCACAGGCTTGTTTCGCTGCCGTAATACATAACATGTAAGCTGTGACACTTTGTAAACACGGTTGGTATCTGAAAACTGGTAGGTACAAAGAGAATACAGCAAACAGAAACATTAATTCAAAGCACAAAGCACATTCAGAAAACCAATACCGTCATTTCAGAGTACGTCTTAAAGCATTGTGGAGATCTGTCGTTGAATATATGAATACAAATGTTAGATCAAAATTTCAAGTGATACGCTAATCCATTTCTGTAAATTTTACGCCTACATGTTGTACGGTGTGGCCTCCAGGCAGCGGCTTCAGACACTCGACAGCTACCAATACATAAAGCTCTGCGACTATGCGTTGGTGCTCTACGACCTACTCCGACGAAAGCACTGTTAGTCGAACAACTGATGCACCCTTGTCCGTACATAGTAAATACTCTAGCATGAAATTTACCCTCGAATACCATCAATGCTCTGAGGACGTGCTGAAAAATAAAATTTGTGTCTTACGCTGCGATGCCACACGGACCGTTAATAGATCGATACACTGGTAACCTCACCTGTAAGCTGCTGCTCCTCCGATACACCCATACATCTACACCATCACTTGTGAGGCATTTCCAACGCTCAGTAAGTACCGGAATCTTAGTCGACGAACGCAACTGTTTCGATACTTCGAAAATGGGTACGACCTTGGGTGCTTTCTTGGATTTTGTGTATAGCAAGAACTATGCTGTTTTCATGTCGCCTCTCGCTAGCGACATTTACTGTAATCAAAATTAAGTATTGTCAATTTGCTTTCTAGATATAAAACTGCTGATGTTATTTGTTTAAATTGTTGTATAGCAAGATCCCACAATATGCATTGTGTAGAGTTTTTATGTTATAATTCAGAGAGACTGCGTAGATAAAAGCATCAACCAACATGCAACAATATGAAATAGCATAATCTTTGGATACATCAAATTTGCAATTTATGGACCACACACCAGCATGCATTAAGGATTAAAATACTTAGTCCATAACAAAAGAACCAAAAATTACAACGATCGACAGACGAAATGCACTATTCTCGGCATTAAGAAGCACTTTGTGCTAAATTTTCAGGCACTGAGTGCGGAAATTTTCAGAGGTCGATCCCATTCTTTCACTGCCAGCAACAACAGTTTTGGAAGGAATGAAACAAGTATGGAAACTGTATACACTACTGCAAAGTACGTTATTTAAGTTTAGGAGCAAGCTTGGAATGGCTTTTCCATTTAAAACCCACTGTTGTTGAACATATGACGGGAAAACGAAAATCAGTACACTGGGAATGGATGGCAGAATCCGAATTCTAAGTGGATTGACCACATACTGCCCATAGTGTGTCGTTGCTAGATGTGTAACTACTTCTTTCTGATTTGATGGGAATGAATTTAAAAAGAAATTCGCATCGTAGACGGGATTAATTCTAACAGACACAGTCCAGTTCTCTGAGCTAGTTAGCTTTAAAATGTGAGGTCCGATGCATCCATTGTACCCTTGAAAGAATTACAAGCATAGTTTTCTGAATGCTTTGAGGAGACTGTCAGTTTTACACACACTTACGAGCTGTTTCCGACATCGTCTGCCGTTGCAGTTGAAAGCGCCCCTGTGCAAGTGCAAAGGTAACTAATTGATTTGTAGCGTAATTCAAGGTTTAGAGACCAAACCCTTTAAAGGTAAAACTGTCCATGTCGTATACATTGTTTCCCTCTGCTAGAGAATCCTCATCTCCATAATGACGCTGCAAAAGTGCTATAATATTTCAATCAACAAATGTGCGTCATAGACGTTTTTTCGGTTAAGAAACTAAATGAGTAACGATTAAATGGCAATCTGACTTCTAAAACTTGTGAAGTCATCTGCATCTGTCCATAGGCCGATAGTTTGTACTAGATTAAATTTGTATTATGCCTTCATTGGGCCAAAAGTAGTTAAATAAAATTAAAATTTCTTTTGCTTGTGACCTACGTGGTTGTCAAGTGTGAGATTTAGGACGAAGTTTTATGCAGTGTGACTGTGTTCGCATTTGGTGGATTTACATTTTCTCCCTCGTCCCCTCCTCACAGCCGGACAGCATGCCGTGGCGGTGGCGGCAGTGTGCTACCAGGAGACGAGGCTGGTGGCAATCCAGGCAGCGCAAGACTCATAGGTCGCATTTTTGGCCATTATGCCTTAGGAGATATGGAACGTATGTAAGCAGCCAGTGTTTGAAACTTAATTCAGCCTCCCACTACCCAGCCATCAGTCCAATTTCTATTTCATCTAGAAAAGGGTTCAATGTTATTTTCCGTTGCAGAGTACGAGGTTCATCTGAAACGATAAATACACTGCCGGAGAAAGATGCAAGATCCTCAAATAAAAGGCCATTTTAATGTAAATCTGACTGGTAGTTCATCGTTGTAGGACTATATGATAAATTGGGAAAACATGAAACACTCGAGTCACGGTAAGAGGTGCCCAAACTGTAGCGTCAATACACAGTGTACACCTCACCGGTGGTAACGCAGAAATGTATTCTCGCATCCAAACGATCGTAAATGTGACAAATGACATGCTGTGATGGACTGTCCTAGGCACCTAGCATCTTTTGTTGCGATTCGGCAATGGTTCTTGTAAGCTGTGGATTGCGAGTAACTTTCCAGTTCACAATGTCTAACACCTCCTCAATTGGCGAGAGATATCGTGATTCTGCCGGCTACTGCAATTGTTGTACACCATGAGGAGCACATCCCAACGCAAAAGCCTTATGTGGACGTGCATTGTCCTAGTGAAAACGGACATCATTTTCCTGTCCAAGAAAGGACAGTATCACGGCGACAACAGTCTTTCCAATGTAGCGGAGACTGGTTACTTTGGCCCGCAGAAACACCAAATGCGGTCGTAGGCTATAACTGATGGCCTCTCGCAATGAAGCATATGGTGGGATCAGTGGGTCATCGAGAAATGCACTATAGCAGACCGCTCACCAAGGTCTACGCCGTACCAATGTGCATCCAACACTCACATACAGACAGAACCCACTCTCATAAGTGAAGACAACAGGGTGTCGTACGGTTCTCGTGTGTAAACGATTTCTTGAGAGCGAAATTTATATCTTCGGCTTTCGTTTTGCTATCTTTAATTGCCGCACCAGACCGGTCAACAAGGGGGTGAATGGAAGCCTTAGGCCGGCTTAGCGATTTTACATACGACCAGAATTTTCTCCGGTTCCCTGTCATATCTTTTGCTAGGGTGTGACGGTGGTAGTTATTCTATGCTTTGCGCGTAGATCTTTCCACAGACGTTCGAATCTCTGCGTCCCCTTTTGAGCCTAGAGTGCAACAGCCTCCCTCATCATCCACCGACTTTCGTTATTAAACCATGGTGGGACTTCTCCATCCTTCTACGTACTTAACTCTGCCGACCACGATTTACCAACTGCTTAAACTTAGCTCACAATTGCTCTGCATCCATCTTACTGGATCTAACTGATGCCAGTTCATTGTCTAAGTGAGATGTTAATAACTGAGAATCTGCTCTATCTAGCAGAAACATTCTCCTAGCTTTCTTGACTGATTTATTAACTTTCGTAATCATAGCTGCTATAATGGCATCATAATCACTGATCCCCGTCTGTATACTGATATTTTCAGAAACGTCTGGCCTATTTGTAGCTTCAACTTCTAAGATATTTCCATTCCGTGTGGGCTGCCAAACTAGTTATTCAAAGGAATTTTCAGAAAAGTGTTCAAAAGTATTTCGTATGACTGTCTGTACATCCTGCAATAAATCCATAGACATCCTAATCTACACATGGCAGGTTAAAGTTGCCTCCTAGTAATATTGCATACACGTTATTGACCGTAGATTTTCTTTCAATGACTCTAGAACTGCCACAGTGGAATCGGGTGGCAGGTAAAAGCTTCCAACAACTAACTTGGTACCACCTACACATGTTAGACACGACCAGATAACTTCCCAGTCACACTCAACTATGACCTCACTAGAGACAATATTTTTGTCAACTGCAACGAACACTCACCCTCCTGTGGCCTCTAATCTGTCTGTGCGATATACGTTCCACGACTCGCTAAATACTTCATAGCTTTCCACTTCGGGTTTCATCACGCTCGGTCAGAAGAGTAATTAGACGGTGTTAACTATTCTGGACGGCACTAAATTCGAGAAGTCTATTACAAATACGTCGACAGTTTACTGATAAAATTGTGACAGTCGAAGTGTCCTTATTCTGAACGCCGTTTCACTTCCCTTGCTGTGATTCATTGGCGAGTGTATATCAGAGCATCTCAAGCTAATGCCTAGCCTAAAATGTCCTCACGTGAACTGCAAAACTATTCTGCTAACAGAGTAGCTGCTTCCTTTGTGTTGCGCAACCCTGAACTATCAAGAAAAGTCCTACAAATCCCCAAACGATAACACAGTTAAAGATATCTGTAGCCAAGACCTCACAGAGTCAACGAGGCCTTTGATTGAGATTCTACTCTCGGTTCCAAACCAAAGGACCCCGATCAGCTCTGGGGACGGCGTTGCAAATTGCAAGCTCTGCTTGCTCATCCTGCGCGAGGCCGGCAGTCCTCACTATCTCCGCCAACCGCCTGTACGAACTGAGGATCGCCTCAGAACCCATGCGACAGGCATCGTTGGTGCCGACATGAGCCACAATTTGCAGACGACTGAGACCTGCTCGCTCGATAGCCACAGACAAAGCCGCCTCCGCCTCTCGGGTGAGCCCCCACGACCGACGTACCGAGGTAGCGAGTGCACATTGGCTTTCTTTCCAAGCCTGAACGCTGTCTGCCTAAGGGGCTTCGTAATGACCCTAACATTGGAGCTCCCAGTAACCAGTAAACCCCTCTCACCGTGTGCCTGCTCGGATCCTGCTGAAGAAGCGGCCACCTGTCCATTCACAGGGTGCCTAGGAAGCGGTCGCGAACTGCGGCCAGCTCCTTCGGCGTCAGCACGCAGCATGCTTACATCCTTTCCAACTCAGCAAGACTAACTGAAGGAGTGAACCATAAAAGCAGACTGTTCTAGATATGCCACTTGCTACCTTCCTAATGTATCACTAATAGACACTTATGCGTTTAAGAGCGACGTACCTGGCTGTTAATTGAGCATCAATTGCTCTAAACACTGAATTTACACTTCCAAAATCGCGAGATTAACCCTCTTAAGCAGAGAAGCACGCACGAAGTTTTTTTAATATAATACGTGGAAAACAAAGAAAAAGATAAATACTTACTTGTCGCTCTACAGACGAACTCGTATAACAGCCGAGAGATGGAGCCTCTCCCATGGACTCTTTCATAACACCAGAGTAATTGCGCTTGGCAGTGTCCTGGTGACTGATGGCATGGCCATAGACACACTTGCTCTTGGTCCTACTGCATGTAGACGGCTCCCACTGATCGATGGCGGAACAGCAAGTGAAACATGTGCCCAGATATCTTCCCCGGACAAAGTCCACTTGGCGTCTGCTGACCCCAACGTCTTGATATGCGTCTGCACTATGCTGACATCCAGAATCAGCAGTACGGGTATGGAAATGTTCCAAAGGCCACTGCTAAAAGCAGCGACACACCACCGATACATGTGCCCAAAATGTGTGGCAACCCGACGAGACTCCCATCCAGCCTCCCAAAGGCCCGCAATGTGACCCTGCTCATTGGCTTAATTGTTCAACAGGAGCACGTATTCGTCGGCGGGGCATGATGCTTTCCTAGGATGAACATTGCGCGCACTGTTCGTCTCTAAACACAGTGCAATCAGAGGTTGCAGAGTCAAAACAGACGGTGCACAGACCGTTCTCAGTAGTGTTATCTTATCACCGATGACTGTGATACACTAATCACTAACACTTACGACCCATCTGTGTGTATATATCGCAACATAATATTACTGAACACATTGCGGGTGTTGCATTTTACCTGCAGGTGTAAATAATATGAAAATAAAGAAAACTAGGTTAACTTCGCTGTTGAACAAACAAGTGTCGAACTTCCAGATCTTTACATCATAATAATAATAATTGATAAGTAGTTCAGTGGGCTTGCTTGTGTAAGTCGTACACACACTTCGAAAATTTATACATTGTTTACAAGAAGGTACTTCTAATTCTTCTGTGATAAGAAAGAAGTACTGGTTGAAGAACTCCGAGTATAATACCAAATTCATAGTCCCTCAATTATACAAATTATGATGTCCTACTTTTATTTCTCACGAACCATTATGTGTGAATGTATAAATAATGTTTGTCATTTCACCATTCAGCAGGACTAAAGTACTGTGACGCTGTTACTGACGATACTATTTCCCAGAAAGGAAACTATCAATTGTTCAGAAGAAGACTGCTGTTTATACTGCAGTAGTTTTTGTATTTCCCTGCGAAAACGTTAGGTTCAAAACCAGACGAAATGCCGTTCACTGGAGCGTACCTAATTATATATAACTTTCTCACTTTACATCCCCCGAAATGCAGGCGCAATAGCATGATATTACCATCCACACAACCAGTAGCACTAGACATTGAAAATTCCTTGAACAGTGGAGAAGCACAGGTTCAAAAATGATTCAAATGGCTCTGAGCACTATGGGACTTAACCTCTGAGGTCATCAGTCCCCTAGAACCCATAACTACTTAAACCTAACTAGCCTAAGGACATCACACACACCCATGCCCGAGGCAGTATTCGAACCTGCGACCGCAGCGGTCGCGCGGTTCCAGACTGTAGCGCCTAGAACCGCTCGGTCACCCTGGCCGGCCGGAGAAGCACAGGACTTGCATCCGACTGCGGAGTTCAGCTACGAGGCAGTATGCATAAAATAGCTTTATTTCATTATTTCGAAATCATCCGATATGGAGCTCTTAGGTATTATGAAGCCGACATGTTTCCGTTTATCTACGATTGAATCCCGATGGTCCCGTGCTCACTGGAATCGTAATCGATGGTGTTTTGGGGCAAAATGTGAACTCATATGGGGTTTCTTTTTCGGAGCTTCCTGTTCAACAATGTACGATGACCAGTTTGCTCCAAAGCACTTGTGCGTGCACCAGCATTGTGATCCTTTGGCAGAGATGCCACAGATCACCATGTACCCTACTTTACACAGCAGATCAGCCTCCGAACCCCACGTCCTGTGGAGAGTCGTGGACGTCGAACTATTTAGTGCCTAGTGGTAGTTTTATTGTCTTTCTACTTCTTTATGTAGATGACCCCTAGAGTAGAGCCTGAAACGTCAACCAGCTTCGCTGTTTTCTGGATATCCGTTCACATACTCTGTTTAATAATAGTCTGTCCTTTGTGGAAGTCGCTTGTGTCAGCAAATTTCCCCATTTGAATTACATACCTTCACTAGCGCGTTCACCATCCGTGTGCACTCCGCTTACATAATTTTGCCATCGCGTCACGTGGAGACATGCAACATCAGTGTGGGCAGTGGAAATAATGTTTTCGCTTACGAGCACAACTATCCCAGATTTGACGTTCAGACGTAAAACGGACAAAAAAAGCAACATTTATGTGGGTTTCTTCAGTCTGCCAGCATACATATCACATTAAAATGTGCACTATGTGATCAAAAGTATCCGGACATATGGCTGAAAATGACTTACAAGTTTGTGATGCCTTACGTCGTTAATGCTGGAATGCATTATGTTTTTGACCCACACTTAGCCTTGATGACGGCTTCCACTGTCGCCAGCATACGTTCAATCAGGGGCTGGAAGGTTTCTAGGGGAATGGCGGCCCATTCTTCAATGAGTGCTACACTGAGCAGAGGTATCAATGTAGGTCGTGAGGCCTCGAATGAAGTCGAACTTCCAAAACATTCTAAAGGTGTTGTATAGGATTCAAGTCAGGACTCTGTGCAGGACACTCCCTTACAGGGATGTTACTGTCGTGTAACCACTCCGCCACATGCCGTGCTTTATGAGCAAATGGTCGATAGTGTTGGAAGATAAAAGATACAATCGCCATCCCAGAATTGCTCTTCAACAGTGGGAACAAGAATGTGCGTAAAACATCAACAGGCCTGTGCTGTGACAGTGCCACACAAAACAACAAGCGGTGCAAGCCCTCTCCATGGAAAACACGACCACGCCATAACACCACCGCCTCCGAATTTTACTGTTGACACTACACAGGCTGGCAGTTGACGTTCACCGGACATTCACCATACCCACAACCTGCCATCGGATCGCCACATTGTGTGCCGGGATTCGTCACACTACACAACGTTTATGCGCTGTCCAATCGTCCAATGTTTACGCTCCTAACTGTCATAGTAGTTGCAGTGAATCGTGATGCAGTTTGGAATTCCTGTGTGATGGTCTGGGTAGATGTCTGCCTATTACATATTACGACCCTCTTCAACTGTAGGCGGTCTCTGTCAGATAATAGAAGAGGTAGGCCTGTGCGTTTTTCTGCTGTCGTGTCCTTTCACGTTTCCACTTCACTATCACATCGGAAACAATGGTCCTAGGGATGTTTAGGAGTGGGGAAATCTCTCGTAGGGACGTATGACACAAGTGACACCCAATCACCTGTGCACGTTCGAAGAACTTGAGTTCCGCGGAGAGCCCCATTCTGCTCTCTCACGATGTCTAATGACTACTGAGGTCGCTGATATGGAGCACCCGGCAGTTGGCGGCAGCATAATGCACCTAATACGAAAAACGTATGTTTCTGAGGGTGTCCGGATACTTTTGATCACATAGAGTAGTTACATATCTACTGCGGTGAAAACCATAGCCATTCACAAGATTTGGGGGGAGGGGCTGAGTGTTAGAGGTAGCTTTTCCCCTTGCCTTTCCGCTAGAATTCTCGTATACTTCTATAACTGTAAATCTGATGAACACGTCGTTCCACTATTACGTTGCATTTCGCGAGTTTACGCGGCTGGTCACAGAGAGACAATTCTAACTGACCAACTCATACCTCAAAGTTCGTGCCGAGGTGTGTTCACCCGTTCCCAGCAGATCACCCAAATAAAGTATCATCGGATGCGGCTAGTACTCGAATAGGTGACGATCCGGGTACGTCGCTTGCTGCTCACAATTATCTGTTTGCCGTTACGACAGAGGAAACAGGACTGGTGGTGGTGGTGTATATTCCCAGATTGCCAGGTGTCCTAGATCCAATCCCAAGTCCCTCCACCGTGTCTCATGAAGTAAGGGCAAGTGATACTGTTGATGGAGATGTGTTCGTTGGTCGGGAACGTTAAGCACGGTGGCCTTATTCATGCAATTCGAAATATTAGGTTACGTACCGGCAACTGGGTATCACCCTCCCGTTCTCTCATCATCTCCGATACGAACACGATACTACACTCCACACCCACTCATTACAGCCACGCTGGCATACACAGCTCTCATATTTCACAAAGGGAGGGTACCTGCGGTTGCGAAGGATAGAAAACAGTTTTCCAGTTAAGCGCGTCAATCCGCGCTTCAGTGTGTCCCAGGACTCCCAGGCATTCATTCCACACGATTTTCTTTTTATCAACGCATTGATACCAAATCTGGCAATTTTTGAAATTTGCCCTCCCCCCTAGGAATAAATTTCTGCAGACGGTTGTCATGAAAACACATGCAGTGTGTTCAAAATCTCAAAAATTCACTTGAAGTGATAGAAAAGGAGGCGTTAAGTAAGTAGCAGTGTAGAATTGTCGGTAGCTTGTGTGTTTAATAAAAATACAGACGGTATAGTACAAGTGATCTGTTACACGGTGTGAGGTGTATGGATTGTCCAAATATTGCGTATGGCATTTATTACAACACAAATTGTAAACAATGCTGATAATAACTGTGGTGGAGTGTTAAGAGAGCGATGAAGACAGAAATTTGACTTTGTAGGTGTTTCCCGTTGCAATGACCCACTTTAATTTTACAGATTTTAAATTGAAATAGTTTTTTTTTTCGATAACCTAAGATGGGTGAGATCGAGCAAATCTCGCATGAAACCTAGCCTGTTTCCTACACCACAACGTATCTCGTTTCTTCGCGAATATTTAACTCATTAGCCGTTTAACTAAAGCGCTACTTTAGAAGGCGAGCAATTCAGACTTTACATACAATTTACTACGTTTACTGAATTTGTAAGTAACAGAACTTATAAAAGTTCTAAGAATAAGTCATAATAGTAATTTTTCAATTATTAATATAGCGGCCAATGGAATTTACCAGCTAAGAATGACAATACTAATTTTCACCCTGATTATTCTCCTTGAAGAAATGGACTTATCGCTCGTTTTAGCCCACCATTCAAAGGAAAACTTCCAAAGTTATATTTTTTTAACAATGTGTACAGATCTGCAGACTTTCCATTATTTTTTATGTGATTGTCTTGCACACAGACCGTTGTTCTCGAAACTGGAACCAATCCTTTACCTCGCATAAAGGCGTGCGCTTGGGCAACGTTCAGCGAAACATCAAGGCAATGCCTCAAGCCGGGAAGGGAACGCCCCTACTGCTAAATGTTCCAGAGAACCAATGATGAGTATCTCTTTACATGTTGCTTTTAGCGCACAACAATCCCCAGAGTTGGGGAGAGTGCGTATGTGCCACAGAACAGAAGCGACGTCGACATCCATGCTTGAGAGCGCAACCGATCTACACGAATGCTGCCAATGGAAGCCGAAAAGTTTACTCAGATGTGAGAACTCACGCAGGCCAGACTGTCTGCAGCTGCGGACTTCAGAACTCCCGCTTCGTGCAATGTACTATAAAGGAGAAAGACGACAGAGCATGGCCACACGAAAAAAATAATACCATAGTGTTTCAACTGAATAGTGTTGTGTGATGCAATTTCTTTTTGACATCAGAATGAACTATTATCACAATAGGAGCGAACGGGAAAGATCATTAAGTGCTAGACATTATTTGTTAAAAAACAGTAGGAAACTCAATAACAGAGGAGAAAATTAAAAAGAATTTAGCGCCGAGAAAGACATGTTACTGATGCCTTAAAAAGAAGCAGTGCTGACAGTGAGGATGTTCAGGTGCCTATGCCGTCATTTTTTGGAAAAACTAATTTTTCTGGAAGGCAGTTGACACGTAGAAGCATCGCGTTTTGGGACAGCTTCGACGGAATTCACGTTTAAGCAAAATCAATTATTTACGGTGGGAAATAGCTATTTATTTATACGTAACGGAATATGTTATTTTCATTGCATTCACTTTATAGACCTTCAAAATATGTTTTTGAAGAAACGTCAAGCCACCCACTCTGGTCCCGTTTTTTAATCAGTTTTTTTTTTCGCCCACAATGACCTTTTTCCTATAATGGTGTTTGCGAAATCAGCATATAAAGCGGCACCTGTAGGGACAGCAAAAATTGCCGATTCATTTTGAGCACTCTACTCCCTGATAGAACTCCGTGATCAGGCAGCTCAGACGTGCTCTTCGTGTCTAAGAGTTGCCAGATATTTTCTTCTTTGTTCTACACTGTAAGGGACGAATGCCCAGTTGGGCTTAAAACAGGACTTCGTATTTTTACCCGGGACAAATGAAAAATAAAATAATTTTTTGTGATTTATTGTACTTAATTATATTTTAATGAGGAACGCACAATGTGATAAAAAGTTTCTGGGCACCCCACAAAAAAAAGTTTTTCATATTTCGTGCATTGTATTGTCACCTACTACCAGGTACTTCATGTCAGCGACCTCAGTAGTCATTAAAAATCGTAAGAGAGCAGAATAGGACGGTCCGCGGAACTCACGAACTTCGATCGTGGTCAGCTGACTGTGTGTCAATTGTGTCATACGTCTGTAAGCGAGATTCCAACGCACCTAAACATCCCTACGTTCACTGTTTCCGATGTTATATTGAAGTAGAAACGTGAAGGGACATGAACAGCACATAAACGTACAGGCCGACCTTGTCTTCTGACTCACAGAGACCGCCGGCAGATCAAGAGCGTTGTAATGTGTAGCAGGCAGACATCTATCCAGACCATCACACAGGAATTTCAAACTGTGCCACGATCCACTGCAAGTACTAAGACAGTTTAGCCGAGAGGTGGGAAAACTTGGACTTCATGGTTGAGCGGCTGCTCATAAGCCACTTACCACGCCGGTAAATGCCAAAGGACGCCTCGCTTGGTGTAAGGAGCGTAAACATTGCACGATTGAACAGTGGAGAAACGTTGCGTGGAGTGACGAACCACGGTGCATAACGTGGTGATCCGATGGCAGGGTGTGGGTATGGGAAATGCCCGGCGAACGTCATCTGCCAGCGTGTGTAGTGCTAACAGTAAAATTCGGTGGCGGTGGTGTTATGTTGTGGTCTAGTTTTCATGGCGGGGGCTTGCACCCCTTGTTGTTTTGCGTAGTACTATCACACCAGAGGCCTACATTTATGTTTTGCTTCCCACTGCTGAAGAGCAATTCGGGGATGGCGATTTCATATTTCAACACGATTGAGCATCTATTCATAATGCACGGCATATTACACGACAATAACATTCCAGTAATGGACAGGCCTGCGCAGAGTCCTGACCTGAATCCTATAGAACACCTTTAAGATGTTTTGGAACACTGGCTTCCTGCCAGGCCTCGGTGCAGCATTCCGCGAAGAATGAGCTCCCATTCCCCAAGAAACCTTCCAGCACCTGATTGAACGTATGCCAGCGAGAGTTGAAGCTGTCATCAAGACTAAGGGAGGGCCAACACCGTTTTGAATTCCAGAATTGCCGTCGGAGGGCGCCACGAACTTGAGTCATTTTCAGCCAGGTGTCCCGATGCTTTTGATCACGTAGTGTATGTGAGTTTTATTATGCTTTTGTTTTTTTGAGGAAAATTTCTTCGTCTCTAATGTGTCTATTAAGAACTGTGAGACCTGATATGCGCATTGATCGTTACATTCTACAAATTCCGGCAGACGCTTAACCACCATAGTTTCATAATCAAAGAATCGTAGTCAAATTGGAAAGATTTTTCTACTTTTTTATTGCTAACATTTGCCGCTACAGAAATGTAAAAATTTTTCTTGGTCTTTAAAATATTTTTAACAGTTTTTTTATCCGATACTTAGCATGCAGTTGCTTCCGCTGTTGTTCTTCCGCAGGTAAGACTTTAAGCGATTTTTGAATCACTGCACGTAGGTAGTAGGCCTAATAATTTTTGTGAACAATCCATACTGTTGAAACTGAGGGAACGCTTCAGCATGTGATAAAAAAAAGCGTGTTCTACAGCAGTAATCTTGATCCTGTCCGAGGCAGATGGTTCAGGCAACGAAAAATATTTTGATAAGGTTCTTGATGATCTACTGCTAACAACATTTTTGTGAGATGTAGCAGATGCCTGTTGTTTTACATCAACAACACCTCTATGAGCACACGAGAAATCTTTATGGCACATGCGACAGTACGCTTTGTACGAGCCTTAGGTTTCTTAACCTGGAATAACTATTTTCCCTGTTCGGATTATACTTAGTAAGTCATTTTGCTTTCTTAGGAGGTATTCTACCACTTCTTCTGGATTTACCTGTGTCTCTGTCATTTAAGTCACTTATTTTTTATTCTACAGTTTTGGTCGAAGTTTTAAATTAGAATGACTGTCAAGAACGGAATCAAAACATCCTTCCAGTATTGTAACCACGCGTTGACATAACATTTAATCGAGTTAACAAACGAACGAAAATATTAAATACAAAACTGTTGGAAGAAAGTGATGTAGACAATAAACAAGTAGAGTAATGTAAAAGAAACAGGCAAAGGCCAACAGAGACGGGCAGTGAATATAGTCCTCGCGAGGCACTGTCGTAGACTGATAGCGAAGTTAGGATGATATTCATGCGGTACGTGCGTAGATAATAGGTACTTGTCAGCCTTAGCGCGAAAGATTTCGCAGCAATAATGGAACAAAGTTGAAATATGCGATAGAGTCTGTCCCGACGGGACATTTAAAATTGTGCCAGAAATACGCGACGTCCAAAGAAATACCGGACGTCTGACAATAGTATTCGAGGCGCAGCTGTCTACATATTACTTTTACTGTTCGATCTGGGTGCATTTCCTTGCGTTCTCTTAGGAAGGTGTAAATGAGCACTAAGCGGTATTATTGACTAGTCACACCATTAGCATTGGCAGTATACTCTACACAGTACTGTGTAGATAGGCAACATTTTCGCTCGAAATAGAGTTAAAGTGCTTAAAATAGGGATTAGGAATGAGGTCTGTGTACTTGCTCTAAACACATCGGTAGGTTTAACGACACAGCCTCCGCTCGCTCGGAGACTCGATCTGTAAGTCTCCACGCATGTCACGTTATCTGAGAATTCGTCCCTTTGGGTCGGTGTTTCCAGATAAAGGTAGACTATACTTGCACAGAAAGAACAGGTACATCAAAATGGTTCAAATGGCTCTGAGCACTATGGGACTTAACTTCTGAGGTCATCAGTCCCCTAGAACTTAGAACTACTTAAACCTAACTAACCTAAGGACATCACACACAACCATGCCCGAGGCAGGATTCGAATCTGCGATCGTAGCGGTCGCGCGGTTCCAGACTGTAGCGTCTAGAACCACTCGGCCACTCCGGCCGGCTAACAAGTACATCGCATGACGATTATTCTTTAACAATACATCAATACATCGACCCATCAGTTAGCACTGAATAGTTAGATATTCATTGTCAAATGATCGATCGATCGATGAATATATAAATATATATTGTATGTGCAACGTCTAGGATCACTTCCCAAATTCCTGGATCATTTTCTACTAAATTTTGCATACAGACTGCACTGTGTGGCAGTCGTGTTAAACTTGAGCTGTATCGACCTGCCGATCTATCTGCTTTACAGGGCAGCCTATAAGTTAGCACCAAGAAACGGTTTTCTGGACCTGACACGTAGGCTGCTCCGTACGACAGATTTGTTGTGCTGAAGCAGTATCAGCCTGCTTTGCAGGGCAGCCTGCACATCGGGGACAAGTAAATGATTTTCAGGCAACTAACGTGTATTCTGACCCATATGGCAGGAACGTTGGCCTGTTTTCTAAAACTGTATTGTGGGGCTTACATGTGCTGATGATCATGGCTCTGGAGGGGAAGGACAGAGCGAGGCAGTGGAGATAATTGACAGGTGGGAAGGAGGAGAGGAGATGAATGAGGCAACTGTGGAGGGTGAGGTGAGAAGGTGCAGAGGGATAATGGGCAGGTGGAAAATGGTGAGACAGAACTGGAAAGAGGATGGTGAGGAAGACACAGTCGCAGAAAAGGGGCAGGAAGATACCGTCAGAGAGAGAAGGGGTGGAGGAAATGGACAAAGAGATGTGGAGGAGGAGATAAATAGCCAGAGAGAATAGGGAGGAGGTGATAATAGGACTAGGACAGACAGAGGAAGGAAGAGGTCGATACACACACACACACACACACACACACACACACATACACACACACATACAGGGAGAGACAGAGAGAGAGAGAGAGAGAGAGAGAGAGAGAGAGAGAGAGAGAGTGCAAATATATGTTCTACTGACGCCATGGCGATACAGGCACCCACAAAGAGCGCAGTCACCGAGGAGTGCAAAAACTGTCAAGGAGAGCAAACGAACCATTTAAGAAGTAACAAGGACCGGCATGTAAGTATTGCCCTATGTGTTACTGTCTTCTGGCTGTCAAAAGAACCTTTCCGTCAGCACGAGTCTGAAGATGATCACTGTTGTCACAGAATCATTTCGTCGAAATACCACGTAAACAAATGGCTATTACGGTACTTGTGTCTCTTGGGTTGTGTGTAAGCACTGCGCTTGGTCCATATACCTGCTGCCTACAAGATAGCTGATGTTCAACGATCGAGTTTTTGCTACTACTTTGCTACAGTACTTCAGGGTCTCAAACAATTGCCACCAGATCTTGAAGCAAATAACATGCTGTTGTAGCGAAGGTTTCCTATTTTGCCGGTTTCTGTCAACTGAGCAATGGAGTGAAACTCTTCAAGCCACACTGCTTAAAAATATTTCATTTAGTAATGAAATGGGAAGCAGATCTCACATATAACACAACACCTCATTTTAACTCCAGGACGGGAAGGCGTTTAATTGGAGTTCTGTATCTTGATCTGAAAAATAAGCAGCAAATTTTGATGCCAAACATAAACAAAACAGCGATACAGCAGAATAACTTAACGAAATAGTTGCTTTCAACTTCCAGTAGAAAGAGCTAACTAACCATCTGGTAAATTCACGTATCTTGTCAACACAATACGACACAGATGATAAATTTCACTTCGTTGTCATTATCAAATGAGCTTTCGTTCGATGAATACATAATGAGAGTGTATGTGCAATGTCTTGGATTACCTCCCAAATTCCTTGATCAATTTCTACCGAATTTTCCATATAGACTGCATTGTGTGACAGGCGTGTTAAATTTGAGCTGCATCGACTAGCCAATCTATCTGCTTTAAAGGGCATCCTATACGTTAGCACCAAGAAACAGTTTTCTGGACCTGTATGCAGGCTGCTCTGTATGACAGGTTTGTTGTGCTGAAGTAGTATCAGCCTGCTTTGCAGGGCAGCCTGTACTAGAAAACCTATTAAAATTATTATAAAAAATCCTTGTCGAGAATGTGCTTTCAAAGCTTAATTATATTCCTTTTCATTTATTTCTTATTAATGCTTATTAAACTGTTAATCATTTAATAGAGCAAATAAAACTGTTCGGTGTGAGTAGCTGCCACAATCGATAAGACGTAGATTTGGTTTTACTTTAAACTCTTCTAGAAAGTTCGTACATTTAGTAATTTATTTACTGCAGCGATTCAAAAAAGATGTTCAAATGTGTGCGAAATATTATGGGACTTAACTGCTAAGGTCTTCAGTCCCTAAGCTTACACCCTACTTAACCTAAATTATCCTAAGGACAAACACACACACCCATGCCCGAGGGAGGACTCGAACATCCGCCGGGACCTGCTGCACAGTCCATGACTGCTGCGCCCCAGACCGCTCGGATAATCCCGCGCGGCATACCGCAGTGAGACATTTAATTCGTTGTGTTCAATATTTTTCATCTATACAGCTCATTTAACTAACGTTTTCCAGCAGTGCTTCATCTTATTTAACCTATCTCACAAATTTTAAAAATTCCTAAAGCTATGGGGGAGGGGAGGGGAGGGAGGCAGTTTTGGCAGTTCACGCTTTTGCCTCTAACCGAGTCCCAGGCTCACCCAAAGCGTTTCTAGTTACTCATCCGTCTGCCAAGAGTTCCGGACCTCCTGTACTTGGATGTAAAACGTGTGACGTCAGCTGGGTCTAGTGCGTCAGGCTGCTGCAATCACGAGAGTGGTGCTGTGCTGTAGGGCGAGCCCAGGGCAGCTTTTGGCGGGCCGTGATTCGCGGCTGAGTGCCGCTGGAGCCACTCCAGTCTGTTCCAGTCCAGCCAGAGCGGCTTTTACGGCGCCGTAAATCGGCAGTTTCTGCACTCCACGGGACACCGGCGCCCAGCAGGAAGCGTTTACCTCAAACGGAAAAGGCTGACTCTGACCCCCGCAACTTGCCCTCTGCCATTCGGACAGTTTTATTTTTACGTTCCGTTCGCCGAGCTTTGAGCCTAGCTTTTCTGATCTGCAGATTTCTGAACTTAATAAATGTCTTTATAAGCTGTTGTAACTTTGGCAGTTCTTTGTCCAACCAACTATCTTCGGGTACTGCCTAACGCGAAGTCAATGCAGTAGTGAGGGAAAGCGAGATAGGCCTCCGACTAGCATGCATGCTAATAGGTGGGCACCAACTGATCCGGTAAGATAGAAAAATAGACTTACATGGTGTTGCCAGACGTCCTTGCACCACCTGGAGTAATCGGGTTTGGGAAGAACCCTCCGAGTATACGGTCCAGTGACTTAAATCTATGGATTCCATGCGACTTTACTCTTTAAACATTATGAATAATGTTTTCGAATGATAATTTCTTACTGTAACAAAACTCTACGTCTTTATTAGTATTGTCACCACTTTTAAATGTTGTAACTGTAATACTCGGAAAGCACATCATCAAAGAAGCACTGATAAGTTGTGGCAAAGTGTCGACTGTCAACGAATGTGCTTTGTATTCGTTTGTTCATTGTCAGCTACAGTGTACCGGCAATTGTTGGAACGCGCGGTTCGTGCGTGAATAGATAAACTTTCGTAATTCAGGATAGTGGCAATAACACTGAACTGAAGAGGTGATTTCTAAATATGTTCCGTGAACCATGGCTGCAGGATGAAAATTATAAAAAGTGCTTACAAAACGTTGGTAGTAATAACTATAGGTGTATGTATAAGTGCCGAATATGTACTACCTCATTTAAGGCGTGAAGGCCGTAAATAATCATTTACGATCAGCAAGACACAAAGTAAATACTACGAAAAAAAAGAAAATTCAGAATCTTCTTAAATTCTTCCCAAAACAATTTTCTGAAGGAAACTGTAAACTCACTGCAACTTTGGCTTTTCTTGATGTGACTCTCTGCCATTGTTACAATTCTCAACATTGTGGTAGTAGTCATATCCACATATTTTGAGCCACTCCCCTGTGGCAACTAAACTCAGATACTTCCGACTTAGACTAAAGAGAAGCTACTAAACGGCTTAAAGCAGTGTTTCGTTATCATTAGGTTAGGTTCAGATGCTTCACACATTATCGGACCATAAAATGGTTCAGATGCCTGTGAGCGCTATGGGACATGACATCTGACGTCATCACCTCCCCTAGAACTTAGAAGTACTTAAACCTAGCTAACTTAAGGGCATCACACACATCCATGCCCGAGGTGGGATTCGAAACTGCGACCGTAGCAGCAGCGCGGTTCCGGTCTGAAGCGCCTAGAACCTCTCGTCCACAATGTCCGGCCATTACCGGACAGTTGCACCGTACTTCTCCTATGAGAGTAAAGGTAACGAAGTCCTTGATTTATGTGAACATGTATATGAACTGCAGGATACATATAAGGCGAAGTCCTCACTGACTGACTGACTCAACATCGCCCAGCCCAAACTGGCAAGGATAAAAAATTGAAATTTGGAGAGAAAGTTGATCTTATAGTATAGGCGTCTTTTATGAACGGATGTTTCGAAAATCCAGTGGCAAGGGGTAAAACTGAGGATGAAAATTAAAAAAAAAATCGCTTTTAAGTCAGTTTGAAGCTACATGTACCAAAACTGATGTTTTGTTTCTTGGTCGAAAATAGAGAAATACGTTCTCAGTATATTTAGAAATTTGTCCCCAAAGAAAAGAAAATAGCGGACAAGGAGATTTAAGAAAATATTTCATTATGAGAGCATTTTTAAAGGTAAATCTACAAAAATTTGGATAAGGGTTCTCGGTTGGAAATGAAAAAATGTATATGTTGTACTGTTTTCTTTTTTTAAATTAAGTTTCTGTATGTGTGACATAGGGGACGAAAGTTTTCATGTAAATATTTCATGAGGCAAGTATTTTTGAAGCTTTCTCTGTAATATGTTAGAAATAAAAAATATGCATTTCACTGTTTTTGGAAATTCAGCCTTTAAGGGGGTGAAATAGGTGGTCAACATTTCATGATAATATTTAGCTGTGAAAGACTTTTTGAAACTAAATGGTTGAAAATCTGTATCTGATTTCTCTGTCAGAAATTTAAAAAAATACGAGTTTCACTGTTTTTGGAAATTCAAGCCCCATTTGTTAGTAATAGTGCCGGACTGATTTACTCACTCGTCACTGCCTAGCCAAAACTGCTAAAAAACGAACCTCAAACTTCGGGAGACTGTTGACCTTATATTGTATGCATCGTTTAAGAAGGAACTGTTCGAAATTCTACTCCAGAGTGGGTGAAACAGGGGATGGAAGGTATTTGGAAATATGACGTTATTAAAACAATTTCGAAGCTGGAATTATGAAGATTGGTGTATGATTTCTCATTCAGAAATGTAAGATATTCAAATATGATATAGAATTTTTGGAAATTCACCCAGTAAGGGTTGAATAGTGCTTAAAAGCTTTTTTAATAATAAATCGCCATTGAAGAAGCACTAAAGCTAAACTGGTGTTTGACTTCTCGGCTAGAAATAAAAACATACGTCTTTTGGAAACTCAGCGCCCTAAGAGAGTGAAATAAGGGATGGAAAGTATTACGAAATTATTTAATTATGAAAACATTTAAACGCTAAATCCATAATAATTTGTATTTGACTTCTCTGTTAGAAATAAGAAAATGTGTGCTTCATTGTTCTCGAAATTCCATCCCTAAGGGAGTGAAATAGGAGAAGAAACGTATGATTAACAAAAACCTTGGACTCTAGCCACCAGAATCGCTTTCTCGTCGGTAGTTCATTCCCAAAAGACCACGCTGCAACGACCGTGTTTAGCAAAGCTTAGATGATGTTGCCATTTGTGAGTAAGTTAAAAATTCGATTAAAGAGGGAAAAAAATGTATAGACAACAGCCTACGTGAGCGGAGAAGCGGTTACTAATCTAGTGTTACATAACTGGGCTAAATTGGGAGCAAGCCTCTAACATATGATTTAGAAACTCTAGCTCTTAAAATATGTTCAGGCATTTCTTCATCATCAAAAAATTCCAAGGAAGCAAAAGCACTTGACGATTTTGCTCAGCATGACTATTGTGAAATACTGTGACCCAGTGCTGTTGCTCTATGGTTGCCTTTGTAGTCAGCTGTGGAGCGTCTAGTTAGGATTTGGTTAATTTTGAAGATGTATTACGTACCACGGAGGAAAGAAAAAGCATAACCTCTAATTTGGAAATTTGTTAGTTCATAACAAGACGAAATAAGCAAGTATTCTGTCATAAAATCGAAGTGTTCCCTGTAATTTTTTTTTAATTTTTGGTAAGGTCTTATAGGACCAGTGTGGTGAGGTCATTGGTCCCCAAGCTTACGCTGTACTTACTCTAACTTAAACTAACTTACGCTAAGGACAAAACACACACCGATGCCCGAAGTTCGATTCGGACCTCCGACAGGGGAAGCCGCGCTGACCGTGACAAGGTTCCCAAGACCACGCGTCTACCCCGCGTGTCCCTGTATTTTTAAAAGCAACGGTACATTTATTTCTAAATCAATTAGACTTGGAAAACGAGGACACATTTTCCAAAGTCGCTCACGAGGTTAAATGTTCAAATGTGCGTGAAATCTTATGGGACTTAACTGCTAAGGCCATCAGTCCCTAAGCTTACACACTACTTAACCTAAAATATCCTTAGGACAAACACAGGCACCCATGCCCGAGGGAGGACTCGAACCTTCGCCGGGATCCTCACTAGGTTATGTTAGAAGTGAACAAACACGTTGTGGGACGTAAGGAAGATAAGTTTTATAGATATGAGATTAATACGTGTTTTTGAACAAACTAATTCTAAACCGAAGTGGGAAAGAAAAGGAAAGTTCCTTTCGATGGAAGCTAACTGCATCTTGGCTTTCTGTTGCGAAATCGGTAGTATCAAATCTTTATATAAAGAATAATTGTTGTAAAGTGTAGAGTGAGCTTTTCGAAATAACAGATCCGTGAATTCCACTAAAAAAAACGCAGCATATCCTCACAACTTCTGTCAATAATGCGCAGAGTGTACAAGTGTTTAGTGTAATGAGTGCGTTATGATCGGAATGCTAGAATCAAAAACGTCTGGTGAATTTGTGAATGCCGAGATTTGTGGTCAGAGGAATTTTAAAACGATACGTGAGGATTTATACATAGTGTTTCTTAAGAAGTCTCTTCTGAGTGCAGCCAAAAGGTTAATGAAATATGAATGATTATGTGCACGTTTATAACAAATAGCTCTGAGCACTATGGGACTTAACATCTGAGGTCATCAGTTCCCTAGAACTTAGAACTACTTAACCCTAACTAACCTAAGGACATCACACACATCCATGCCCAAGGCAGGATTCGAACCTACGACCGTAGCGGACGCGCGGTTCCGGATTGAAACGCCTAGAACCGCTCGGCCACACCGGCCGGCAACGTTTATAACAGTAAGATTTAATAACTTTATTTTTATTTGGTTTGGTACAGTTTCAGATGTTGGTAATGGTAGTACCAACAGGTAATAAGAAATAGTAAGAATCAGTAGGAGTAGTTAATTGTACTACGTAAGTAAGAGTTTTGACCGTTATAATACACAACTATCTGTTTAACACATGCTGTCTCCAATTAAAAGTCGGTGACCCTTTGGTTGGTCTTCGGGCCTATATCGAGTTCAGTCTGACAACCCCACTCTTACAGTAAATCTGGAAAGGAACCTGTGTTGTACTACACCCCATGTTTATATTTTTCTTCTACGAAAGAGAAAGTTTTTCCTTTTGCCCGCAACTGATAGCGCACGCTCTTGTCCCAGTGTCATTTCAACATAGTCATTTTGTCCTAGGTGAGGTTAGGTTAAGTAGCATCACAAAGGAATGACTACCACCGACAAACGCTAGTCGTTAACATGCGTAAGAGGACAACAGTGCACTTGGCTCAAGCAGCTGCCGCCTACATAGCTCTTTCGGGTAAAACAATGGAGATTTTGCTGCTACTTCGCTACAGTATTGTATTATCTTAGCGGTCGACAAGAGCGTATTGTAGCATATGTGCTACATTACCGAAGCTTTCCGATTTCTGCCGTCTGTGGACTGAAACAAGACGTGACTGTGGAGGAAGCAAGCCAGAATGGTCGAGCTGTTAGGCAGTTCACGTTTTCCTCCACCCACTGCTGTTACTGCTTCCAAATCTTAGATGGTGTGGTCCGTCGTGTAAACAAGGAACCCTAGCCTTCTGTGACTAACAATATAGGCTGATTCAAAAAAGAAGAAATTTTAATTGTTTAATACGGAGAAACTACGAAAGATAGAAACACATTCCGCTTGTCACCGGATAGAAGCAAGTTCAAATTTCTGTGTTCGCATGTACACTGTACGGTACACTTAACACGATCATCGTAAGTTGCTCGAGAAACATCGAAATGGTAGTACGTTTCATTACATATACTAATCAACAGGTCCCTGTTTAGTGAATTGAATGTGTCAACGATTCGATTTCTCAGTTCTTGAAGAGTAGCTGCCATAGGTGGGATAAAGAATCTGTCTTTCACTTAGCCCACAAGTAGAAATCGCAAGGTATGAGGTGTGGTGACCTAGGAGGCCGAAAGCAATTAAGAGACCTTATTGTTCACCCCTTCCAATTCAGCGTTACGGAATTTTGTTGTTACGATAACGCCGCACCTCAGCTTGAAAGTGAGGCGCTTCTCCGTCATGCCTAAAATGAAGTCTAGGAAACAACCAATTTTGCAGTCTGTCCAGGTATGACATTCCTGTCACAGTTTTCTTCGCAAAAAAAGGGAAGGTCCAGAAACTTCGTGAACAGAAACGGCTCGAAATATATCAAGTTTCGTTGAGTCTCTTTCATGTTCGTCGACGACGCCAGGATTTTGTGACTCCTAAATTCTTACGATATGATAATTTACTGTACGCAACTTGTCAAACGTCGTTTCTTCCAAAAAGATGAGATGTTTGGAAAAAGTGTCCTCTGCCATATCTTGGAGAACTGAAATGCAAAGTTGGTTCCCTCTGCTACGGTGGCCGAGTCACAACTTGCTGCAGTAACTGTAACTCGTAAGGCTTCATATGCTGGCGTCGTTTCAGAATACACCAGATTGTTGTTTGGGGAGAAGAAATTCCTGACCTGTGCATCTTGTGCACTTCCAAGGGCTCCGAGTGAACGCATCTCTGACAAGCTTAATATTTTTATCAGACGTACGCTACCGACCAGTGCTTTTCATATTAGTTTTGCAACGACTTTCCAAGAATCTTGTATGTCAGTCGTAAATCTCCTTGTACACGGTGGATTCTTTTTGAATCGACGGCGGAAATCACGTGGCTCTTGAAGTGTGGATCGACTCTATTTGTGTAAATACACTCCTGGAAATTGAAATAAGAACACCGTGAATTCATTGTCCCAGGAAGGGGAAACTTTATTGACACATTCCTGGGGTCAGATACATCACATGATCACACTGACAGAACCACAGGCACATAGACACAGGCAACAGAGCATGCACAATGTCGGCACTAGTACAGTGTATATCCACCTTTCGCAGCAATGCAGGCTGCTATTCTCCCATGGAGACGATCGTAGAGATGCTGGATGCAGTCCTGTGGAACGGCTTGCCATGCCATTTCCACCTGGCGCCTCAGTTGGACCAGCGTTCATGCTGGACGTGCAGACCGCGTGAGACGACGCTTCATCCAGTCCCAAAGATGCTCAATGGGGGACAGATCCGGAGATCTTGCTGGCCAGGGTAGTTGACTTACACCTTCTAGAGCACGTTGGGTGGCACGGGATACATGCGGACGTGCATTGTCTTGTTGGAACAGCAAGTTCCCTTGCCGGTCTAGGAATGGTAGAACGATGGGTTCGATGACGGTTTGGATGTACCGTGCACTATTCAGTGTCCCCTCGACGATCACCAGTGGTGTACGGCCAGTGTAGGAGATCGCTCCCCACACCATGATGCCGGGTGTTGGCCATGTGTGCCTCGGTCGTATGCAGTCTTGATTGTGGCGCTCACCTGCACGGCGCCAATCACGCATACGACCATCATTGGCACCAAGGCAGAAGCGACTCTCATCGCTGAAGACGACACGTCTCCATTCGTCCCTCCATTCACGCCTGTCGCGACACCACTGGAGGCGGGCTGCACGATGTTGGGGCGTGAGCGGAAGACGGCCTAACGGTGTGCGGGACCGTAGCCCAGCTTCATGGAGATGGTTGCGAATGGTCCTCGCCGATACCCCAGGAGCAACAGTGTCCCTAATTTGCTGGGAAGTGGCGGTGCGGTCCCCTACGGCACTGCGTAGGATCCAACGGTCTTGGCGTGCATCCGTGCGTCGCTGCGGTCCGGTCCCAGGTCGACGGGCACGTGCACCTTCCGCCGACCACTGGCGACAACATCGATGTACTGTGGAGACTTCATGCCCCACGTGTTGAGCAATTCGGCGGTACGTCCACCCGGCCTCCCGCATGCCCACTATACGCCCTCGCTCAAAGTCCGTCAACTGCACATACGGTTCACGTCCACGCTGTCGCGGCATGCTACCAGTGTTAAAGACTGCGATGGAGGTCCGTATGCCACGGCAAACTGGCTGACACTGACGGCGGCGGTGCACAAATGCTGCGCAGCTAGCGCTATTCGACGGCCAACACCGCGGTTCCTGGTGTGTCCGCTGTGCCGTGCGTGTGATCATTGCTTGTACAGCCCTCTCGCAGTGTCCGGAGCAAGTATGGTGGGTCTGACACACCGGTGTCAATGTGTTCTTTTTTCCATTTCCAGGAGTGTACTTTGTAAGACGTTGTGGTCTCCTAACCTTCATTGCTTAATATTCCGCCCTCACAATCATATTCCACACATCACGATGCTACATTCGAACACAAACTCGATAAGATAAAGCCAATGTTGTATGAATTCATGTAAACGATATGCAAATAACTAATAAATCGCAAATGCGCACCAAGATTGAAATACTTGAGGCTGGTGTACACAGATATTCAAGACACGACGGTCGCAGGGGCTTTTAGTTCGGGAAGACACAAACCGCACGCTGGGGGCCGGTCCCATCAGAGGACGACCCAGCCTATCTATGTCGGCCAGTGACCGCTCATAGAGCAGACAGCGTTTGTCCGAGTGAAAGGAAGAACGACCCTAAAATAAAATTCCACTATATTGTGTGGGAGCGCCCAGCCTACGCATTCCTTACAAAAATAGCACGCTGATGTTAAAGATTTCCAGATTGGTTGCCTTAAACGAAACGTCATCCTCTCGTCTTAGAAGAGCAATGCTGATTGGCAGACGATATTCCTGACGCCTTGAGCTGAAGGAGTAATGGATGAGACGGAAAGATATACCGCTTCACATCTGGCGTGGAGAGGGGACGTCCCGTTGTCGCTCTTGGAGCGAGAACACGTAACGAGAGTGTGCGCGCTCGTACATGTACTCAAAGAGCGAGGAACAAGTCTCTCTTCAGTACATCACTGGGAGAGCACCTCTGTCTTGAGCGAATCGGAGTGCGACTCTATATTGAATCCTTGCGATTAAGCGTTGTTCACTGTGTTGGCCGCCACACTTATTGTGCGGTGTGAAGACAGAGTTTTAGTTAAACGCCTGCGAGCGAATTTTGAGTGGCATTGCGGTGGACTGGTTGTCTGACCGGTGTACCACGCCAATATTTAGACTAGGGCCGAATAGGAGTCCTTGACTTCGTCAAGGTATAGGGACAGTTTGATTGGCGAAGGTCAATCCGGATAGAACGAGAGTTATCTTATTTGTCAGTAGCGAGCGGCGTAGACAGCAGTCCTCGCAGCTTACAGTATTGTGCGCTACAGCTCTTGCGAGCCCCATATTTCCTCCAAAACAGTACATTTCACTGCATTTCACAGGCGACAGCCTCGACCGTGCCTAGCAACATTCTAATGGATAATTATTCAAGATGAGTAGGCGATGCTCTCAGCCATCCTGCGAAGTCAATAACAATCTTAAACTTTGTATAGAAATTTCATTAGCGAAACCTATCCTTAAGAGGTAACTTCACATTCTGAAAAGAACCCAGAGATATCGTGTTCAGTTCATAGCTAAAAGTGCCATTGTGATTTCTCAGAATTTTTGCAAAATAAATAATAATTTTCGGTAGTTTCATGTTTTCTTACACTAACTAGTACTACTCCAAGACCCAAGAATCCCTCTAGTTACGTAAGAAATTTTATGAATTTTTGGGTCATTTCCTTACAGCGGACGACTCCAGAAGATATTTATTGCTGAAAGTTTTTCAGGCATTTCTCTTTAGAACGTTAGGAGCGTCGGTCTGACTTCTGTAGTAGTGTGGGGGTGGAAACTGCATCTTGGAGGAGCCACTGGGTAAAGGGTACATTTCAGATTAATCCGTTGCGCAGAATGACAGAATAGCACCCCCACCGCTCACATTTTATAAGATTAAAGAAAAGATAGGTAATGTGTACTAATAAACGTTAAACCTATTATATTGGCACAGTAGAAAGCTATTCAGCGTTAGTGAAAAGTGTAATATATTCTGTAAAGTAACTTGAGTTAGCAAGAAAAGCTTTCCAAAATAATTTTAATAAATTGTGATCATTTGTTTCAAATTTATGTTTTGCAAGTATTCCTTTGGATTCGAAAATCTGCTGCCACTTCTGATAAAAATAGTAGTTCATTTTCTATCGCAGAACTTCTCGACACAATGACACACACAATACAGTCTGAAATTGCTTGGCGAATCGGTAGTGTCTGGGTGTCAATACGAGAGACCGTTTAGAGGAGATATCGCATTCGACGTATCGATGCGATACTCATAGATAGAAAAATGATTAGAATGAAGAAAGGCAGCTGGACAATAACGAAATTTTATCAAATCATGTTTCCGGAATATCAAGTTGATTAACTTACGCATTTTGTCCGTAAAGTTGACATTTGAATTGTGTTGTGATGACGTTCGTAAAACATGAGGTTCAGCTTTCATTATTCAGACTGAGGACAAATTCCAACATTTCTACGTCGTTAAAATCTGTTCTAACTGCGTAAACAGACACGATGGCCTCAACATTTACGGTATTAAGTATCTTCCTAACCTACACGTAGGCACGAACAACATAGTTTCCTTTTACGAAGAAAACACTGAAATTAATAATAATGTACACTCACAAAAAATTCCTTCTGTCCATTATTATTCTGCTAGACACTCTTTATTATTGTTCAAGAGAATGCATGTATAGAAACATAATATAAACCAGATTTTTTAAATTAGTTTGGTTTGGACATCGAATGAATGTTTTACGCAACCTACGTGTGGCTGCATCAAAAGTACAACATGTCAAATAACGATCAAATCTTGCCTCCACACAGAGAACTACTTTGCGCTAAAGGCTGGCCAAAAGACGAGCTTTCAAATGCGATGGTCTAATGAATGGGCCATTGCTGGAGAAGTGTGTTATTTGCTATTGGGAACTAATAGGCGGTAGAGATAGTCTGTATTCACGTCTCGCTTCAAGTACGTCGGGAACTGCTCTATTGGCTCGAAATCACTCCGCTTTTGTGAAGTGTTGAAGTGTGTTTTTGCTTGAAGTGTGGTGAAAAGCAATATGTACACCGAAGATCCAAGGATGTAATGTTATTTATAATTATTTTCATTCATGTTATTTACTACTTTTATTAATAATCTTTTTTTGTTACAGTTCATGGTGTTCAAAATGTTTCAAATGGCTCTGAGCACTATGGGACTTGACATCTATGGTCATCAGTCCCCTAGAACTTAGAACTACTTAAACCTAACTAACCTACGGACAGCACACAACACCTAGCCATCACGAGGCAGAGAAAATCCCTGACCCCACCGGGAATCGAACCCGGGAACCCGGACGTGGGAAGCGAGAACGCTACCGCACGACCACGAGATGCGGGCAGTTCATGGTGTTCCACCGCACATTTGTTAATATAGTGCGATAGGAAAATCATTCCTGTACTGGAAATTTAAGAAAGTAGCTACAGAATAAAGTAGTATGATTTTGTGCGGTTGTTTTACACTTACGAATTATTAGCTGTAAGGAATGTCATCTCCGAAATGAATTTTGAAAGTGAAACGTCCCCTTTGAACAATTATACACGACAGTCCTTATCCTGACACACAATATTTTTAGCGCAACGCAATCTGACTATCAAAGATCCCTGCAAAAGAATGTCCCTGAGTAACATTAAACTATACCTTTCAGAAATCACTTACCTCACAAAAATCTTCATTACTCGAACTACTGCAATAGCGCGAGCGCCACTACTGCCACCTAAATAAAAGATTCAAATTACGGAAGGCACTAACTACTGATAGGCATAGTTAGCAAATGAAAGATATTAATAGAGAACAAACAATGTATTTACCTTAATATCATCATATATCTAGCAGTTCATGACAAATTACAAAACACGCCATCTCTCTCCCAACATCCACCACTGCTGGCGGCTCACCTCCAACTGCGCAACGCTACGCACTGTTCACATCCAGCTGCCGCTGCCCAACACTACAATGGCAGACAACAATGCAAACTAGCCACAGACTGCACACAGCACAGCCAGTGATTTTTATACAAAGGTGGCGTTACCAATAAAAAAACCTAAACAGCCTTCTTACAAAAGCACTTTGGTATTTAGTCTTGGTCATTCGAAAGTAAGGGGCCTATATGAACTTATGAAGAGATGTTCTAAAAAGTGTTCGTAAAAATTGGTAAATTGTTTATTTGCAGATCCCACCTTCCATGATCAAGAAAATAAAGGGTTTAAAGTTAACCTATCTTATATAACATTACAATTAAAGAAACAATGGCCTGTTTCACAACAAGCTGAAAGCATCTTCTTAAAAGATAACCATAGCTGGCTGCGAAGTACCATTAAAATTCCATGTTGAAAGACTCGAGCTGGTAGGCCATCAAAGTCGTACCTAAGTTAAGCGATTGCAGTAAGTGGCGTAGGACGCAGCTGTGTTGAAAAACAATTTTAGAGTTTCAGAATTAACGTTTCCCTGTCAAATGAATCTCTAAGAATCTCCTACAAGAGTGGATAAATACAGACAAGCATTAGATGGAATCGTAGAGACTTACAAGCAGAAAATCAACTTTCGTTTGTCCTAACTTTTTAAACTTTGTGCAAGTCTTGCTTACAAGGAAACGGAAGTAAGAACCCGAATATGTGATAAGAAGGTCTTTCTTTTTTACTGTATCTTTCAAGAGGCTAAATTGCAGAGCTATCCTGTGACTGCCACACTTGCGGAGATTCAACTTCAAGCCTTGTTTAACCACATATGAGAGCGAACAACATTTTGTTTAGGAGAGGTTTTAAATAAAAATGGCTCTGAGAACTATGGCACTTAACATCTGAGGTCATCTGTCCCCTAGAACTTAGAACTACTTAAACCTAACTAACCTAATGACGTCACCCACATCCATGCCCAAGGCAGGATTCGAATCTGCCACCGTAGCGGCCGCGCGGTTCCAGACTGAAGCGCCTAGAACCGCTCGGCCACACGGGCCGGCTAGATAGTTTTAAATAATCCTCCAAATTATGGCATGAATAAATTGTAAATTATTTTTATATGGGGTTGCTTTATATCCACGGCATCATGTATCTCCCACTGTACACAAGATTTCGGTGCACAGCCAAACTGTCTTTGAACGTGTCTTCCTACACTTTGACACTTTACCAGAAAAGGTAGCCCACGCCCCCAGTAAGCAGTTCCGTCTGTACAACAAACGTTTTCCAGGAAGTTTTCACGACCTGAATGCAGTGTAGACATAATAAATAGACTAGTACTGTTCCATTACTAACAGGTATGAGACCGAAACCAAAGAAAACCAGGAGGCCTATCTTAAAAGGGAAACTACATTTATTGCTTTCAAGCGAAGGATAAATTAGGTAGGCCCAGGACTCCTAAAATCACGTGGGGAGACTTCGGGAATGTATACAGGATGTGGAGTAGGCCATTGGCTGTCAAAGGTGCTACGAGAACTCCGCAGAAGATTCACATCTTCCATACAGTCCCAGTCGTTCCCTGTCAGGAGAAAACTGCAAATATTTTTCTATGAAGGGCTGACCATCTTCTCTTGCAGTGGGATAAATGTAGTAACAGATCTGGCGATTACTTTACAAAATATTTAATTACTTTTTCCATCTGTTTTGTTTTTATTTGACTGCCCTTTGTATTACCGCTACTCACACACGTCATGCCGCTGTAGATATTTAGTAGTACTCATGAGAAGGCAGGACGCTTCGCCAGTCCAATACACATTGACGTGCTAAGAAGTCTTTTTGGAATACATTTATCTGCAGTGTAATACTGTACGGAAGTGAAAGGGGGCAATAAACAGTGCGGACAACAGGAGAACAGAAGCTTCTGATATGGCTCGTGGCAGAAGATCACCGAAACTTCGAATAAGTCTGAAGAGGTACGAACCGAGCCGCGATGAAAAGAAATTTATGACGCACCTTGCCTAAAAGACGGGGTCGTTGTACAGCATAGATTCTGAGACATGAAGACATAGTTAACTTGGTAATCGAATGACATGTGTGGGAGAGGTACTTCTATCGTATTCTTTTCCTTTTTTTTCTATAAATACCGCATACAATTTTCAGAATTGTTTTCTACCTGTCTAAATATCCCATCTTACCCGACAATGTGATCAAGTAAAGTGTAATCACTGTCGTAAACAATTTTCCTACTTTCGCTACTCTGCTCACGAATTTTCCCACTTGTCAAATTCACGTTATCCACGCATAAATGATAATGCCTCAAATTTTCACTACCCAGCCATGCGCCACTGAAGTACCTTTACTCATTATATTACATAATACTTCCAACCATCCTTGGACACGTAGAATATCAGTCTTACATTCCCCAGTCTCATTTGTCATTTTTAATATCTCCTATCATCTTTGCTTTTTCCTCTATAAGTTCCGATACCGCCTCATTCAAATCCATAACTATATTAGCAATATATATATATATATATATATATATATATATATATATATATATATATATATATACCTATCCCATAACTGAGTTTACAATTTTAATTTAATCTATTCTTGAGAATTTTTGCAGTTCCATAGCTAGATCTCGTTTCGCATAATGTACTTATTTTTTGTACTTACCGCAACCTCCGGCATCACCTCCTTTCTCAGTTCTGTCAGATCCCTTTTTACTTAATCTACTACTTATTGTGTTCTTTTCATCATTATTCTGCCTCTCTTTATACCTGTGTTCTGTCTGTTCCATTTTCTGCATCATCCAATATCTATTATTATTTTCTAATCATCGAAAAAGAACTATGGTCTCCTTAGGCCATTTTGTTGCAACTGAAAGCTTGCTGTCGAATACATAAACAATTCATGGTATATCCATTAATATTTTGAGCTCTATCAAACTCTTTTAGACATTCCCATACTACTTGCAAAGTACCAATTTTATGTTGATACCTTCGGTGAGTTAACCATCACTCAAAGCGGGAAAGAAATAACAAAATTAAATGTTTCTGATTTCATATCACCACAGTCACTGCCAGATCCACATAGATACACCAGTACTCCTCCTGTTTAATCTCACATCAACAGACAAATAAAATCGTTCCACTAACAAGAGAACTGTCCAATTCAACATGTCGAAATCCGCATTGAACTCTTGTACACTGGAAGAATACACCGAATATTTGCTGCTAAGACGCAATGTGTGGTGTCACCGCCAAACACCACACTTGCTAGGTGGTAGCCTTTAAATCGACCGCGGTCCGTTAGTATACGTCGGACCCGCGTGTCACCACTATCGGAGATTGCAGGCCGAACGCCGCCACACGGCAGGTCTAGAGAGACTTCCTAGCAGTCGCCGCTAGTTGTACAACCGACTTTGCTAGCGATGGTTCACTGACAAATTACGCTTTCATTTGCCGAGACGATAGTTAGCATAGCCTTCAGCTACGTCATTTGCTACGACCTAGCAAATCGCCATTACCAGTTACTATTGATGCTGTAAAACATGTACCGTCAAGAGCGATGTTCACCAATTATGGATTAAAGTTAAGTATTCCAGTAGCTACGTACGTTTTTTGTTAGTCTCATTTCCTTGACCTGTTCCAGACCTCACGCCAGCCTGCGTGAGCTAATACGCGTGCCTTTCGGCTTCCTCTCATAGTGGGTTGGTTGTCTTGCCAATCCACAACACAATGCACGTATTTTTATTAAAAGCGTTCAAAGTTGGAAAATTCCTAGCTCGCCACGCGGCTCGGAAAGGTGTACACCCCCTCTATAGGTGCAGCAGACACGGCATGGGCAACATGGCAGGAACATAACTTTAACTGACGGCAGATGGGTAAACTGGTAACATGGCACAGGCCGATCGTAATTCGTAAAGCGAATTTCAGTTTCTGTTGATAGTTTGTCGGACACAGTGGTTCACAGTTACTATGCGCTCGTATTTCCTAATCATTTAATATCTATATCAATTAGCATTTACCTTTGCGGTATCGCTTATTGTTAATATTTGAGATAAAAGTGAATCAATTTTCTTTGCAATTTCTTTGCATATCCTTCCTAATAGCATCTGTCTTTGAGCAGGTTCCAGAGTTCAACAGTAAAGTCGAATCCAATTAACATTTTCAACTGTGTAAAGATAAAATACGATGAATGTGGTATGTAATCAAAATCACCTGCGTCTCCTGAAGATCTACATTAGTGTTAATTATTAATTAATTTCTTGGACATCCGTTCCAATGATGTCCACATTCGTTCTGAAACTAAACAATGGCAAATCCAGGATGGAATAATGACAGTAATATGAAAATTATAGATTGCTACTCTTCATATAGCAGAGATGCTGACTCACAGGTAGGCACAACAGAAGGACTGTTAAGAAATAAATTTTCAGCCAGGCTTTCTTTCAAATTGCACACACACACACACACACACACACACACACACACACACACGTGCCCATCTGCGACTCGACATCTCCGCTATATGGTGAGTGGCGATCTACCCTTTTCCTGATATTGTCATTTGTTGCTAGAAACTGTAAGATGAGAACAAACAGAAAATAGCCTGGGACAGTTCTGTGAATAGTGGTTTTAACGATGATTGTTGGGCTGATTAAAGTCCAGAACAAAACTAGAGTTCCTCACAAGCCGAAAGAAAGTTATTACAGTAATAGTTGTCAGTGACAAAGGAAGGGACGTAAAATTTTTGCTTAGTGGAAGGAGAGAGGGGGAAAACTCTTGAACTTCAGCAGTGAGCATAGCCATTTTCTTTTCTTAATATCTGGACATTCGTTGCTTAAGTGGAAGGAAGATTTACACTTAGCATGAATTATGTGTCAAAATGAAACTCGCAAATGTTTTAAAGAAAAACTGTTCGAAAGGATTAGGAGTTCTCGTGAGGTTCAACGGTCCTATACCAACGGCGATGTACGAGACTGGGCGCTCTGAATTGCAAATGAGATGAACATTACTGATTTCCAAGCTTCTTCTACGTGGTTAAGCAGATTCAGGACATTATACATTAAAAGCACTCACAGAATTTGCCTCAAGTAAACTTGTAGAGGAGATTTCATTAAAAGTAATACTATAGGGAACTACATGGGTCACAGAAAGAAGACGCTTCTTGTTATGTTTTAAAGGCTGTGTACAAAGCTAGTAAACAATACTTCATCACTTTGAACGGAGATAGGCAGCCACTTGTCCAGTCCCTGAACGACATTACACATTCGCATACAGGAGTTCCAGTTATAAGTATCAGTGGAATAATTTTTCGAAAAGTTATCTCTGTATTCAGGACCATATATGCAAATTAGGACCACGAAATTGGCTAAAGGACTGTTTACTTACGAAAGCCTTGTAATTGACTTAGGAAACTGTAGAAAACATCGGAGACAATAATTTATATGTTAGTTCCGAACATCTTCTTACTTTTTGCAGAGGAAAATTGTCTGCTGTTGTTAGACTCTTCGCTTGTACAAAATGACACCTCTGTACTTAGGAGAATGGCGAAAAGACTGTTATAATTTGGATTCCACCCGGAACTAATAGTGTGAATCCGCCTTTCGAAAAAAGAAAACAAACTTTCAGCCAATATAATTTCCAATAGATCTTTGCCATTTCCGGTTTGTCAGCGGAACAGTACTGTTAAATTTCAGTCATTTCTACATTGTTTGTTTGGACCACCACATTTCACGAATTTGTTAAAGTATGTCTGGTACGCAGGACAATATTCAGAATTACAGCATCATCAGTTCATAATCAATTCCAGTTCTGTATAAATAAAATTACAAATTACTGTCAAGTGCCGTATTGCATTAATTTTTCCCATATCGGGTGGACCTGGTGTAAGCAAAATGATTGTTTCGTCAACCAATAGATCCTATGCGTCCGCAGCTCGTGGTCATGCGGTAGCGTTCTCGCTTCCCGCGCCCGGGTTCCCGGGTTCGATTCCCGGCGGGGTCAGGGATTTTCTCTGCCTCGTGATGACTGGGTGTTGCGTGATGTCCTTAGGTTTAAGTAGTTCTAAGTTCTAGGGGACTGATGAACATAGATGTTAAGTCCCATAGTGCTCAGAGCCATTTTAGCCAGATCCTATGCGCGTTTGTGACAACTACAGGAAATAAACAGTGAACTGTTTCACCGTTCGCAAAATATACATGATTCTAACATTATCGTAAGAACTGTGCTACAGGAAATATTACGTAACGCACTGGGTGTTACAAAAAGGTACGGCCAAACTTTCAGGAAACATTTCTCACACACAAAGAAAGAAAATATGTTATGTGGACATGTGTCCGGAAACGCTTACTTTCCACGTTAGAGATCATTTTATTACTTCTCTTCAAATCACATTAATCGTGGAATGGAAACACACAGCAACAGAACGTACCAGCGTGACTTCAAACACTTAGTTACATGAAATGTTCCTCCGTTAGCGAGGATACATGCATCCACCCTCCGTCGCATGGAATCCCTGGTGCGCTGATGCAGCCCTGGAGAATAGAGTATTGTACCACAGCCGTCCACAATACGAGCACGAAGAGTCTCTACATTCGGTACCGGGGTTGCGTATACAAGAGCATTTAAATGCTCCCATAAATGAAAGTCAAATGGGCATCTGCCAACTCCGCATTTGTAAACATTGCACTGACTGCAAAAACACGTTCGTGATGAACACTAACCTGTTGATGCTACGTACTGATGTGCTTGATGCTAGTACTGTAGAGCAACGAGTCGCATGTCAACACAAGCACCGAAATCAACATTACCTTCCTTCAATTGGGCCAACTGGCGGTGAATCGAGGAAGTACAGTACATACTGACGAAATTAAAATGAGCTCTAACATGGAAATTAAGCGTTTCCGGACACATGTCCACATAACATCTTTTCTTTATTTGTGTGTGAGGAATGTTTCCTGAAGGTTTGACCGTATCTTTTTGTAACACCCTGTATAATGTCCACAAGTTAAAGTTGCAATTGATGGAAGTCGTCTGGAACATAACATTATACACTGCCTTGGTTTTCTCTCCTCTGCTAGCCACTTTTGTGACAATTACATCTGCAGCGGTTTAGCCATCCATATGAAATATATATCATTAAAAAAATTAATGAATTGAGACATTTTTTCTACGGTTTAAGAGCTTAAAATTCATGTTTATGCACTCTGAACACAGCTGAACGAGGCAGTATGTCCTCCTGTCATGGCTACATCTGTTTATTCGCCGAATCGAGAGACAGGGAGGATGGGTTACACAAACTGCTTCCACAAACGGTTGTTAGTGCAGCAAAATTTAGTAACTAACTTCTTTTTATTACACTTGCAGTAAGCCTTAGCAGCTAAACTTCCCGCATTGCATTTCTTGATGTATATTCTAACTGTGTGAAGAATTTCAGTGTAGGTATCGACGTGTCAGGTTGGAGCATTGCCTTGTAAGGTCACTATATCCACATTAAAAAGACAATTGTTATTCGTTGACGAGTATCTCCCCTAAGACCTTAGATGCGTGCTGTAGCCCCCAAAAATGATCCCTATTTAATCTGCACCAATCTGTGCCTTTATTTCTCCACCGACAACCATAATATTCATGTGAGTCTCATCCGATCACAGTACAAACACGTTCAAAGTCTCTTGCCCGCACTCTATAACACATTTACTGGCAGTACGCAACTTGTCTAAAGATTATTATCTCAGGGAATAAAAAATTAACTCTTTGTGTTCCCATTACCAAATTGCAAACTGCCTGATTATCTAATACAGATTTGGGGAAGACAAAACTTGTCCTCTGCTGATGGTCAACAAAAAATGTAAAAGTAGCAAAGCCATGTTTATCAGACATCGCCAGTGAGGTAAAATAATGTATGCAGTAAATATTTGAGAAATCAATTGCTATGCTACGAGGCGGAAAACACGTGTCCGAAACTAAATAAGACAACTTCGCTCTTAGTGAGGTGATGAGCAGTGGAGTTAGGATCTGGGTTTCATGAAGAAGACTCTTTGCAACTTTAAAATTGCAGTGATGGCGCTGTTGTGTAACCATTCATAGTCTGCAGATAGTACAAATGATGTGTGTCCTAATTTCTTGAATGGACTGTCGCATCTCCCATGTTACACGTTGAGAGGTAAGAATTACCATTCATAAATTGCCACTGAAACAATATATGTCACATTTACTTTCAGGTCTTGTGCAATGGATCTTGATTTTTACTTATTTGGAGAATAGACGTCAAGCCTCGCTACTCTACGAAGAAAAGTCGATATCGGCCCTCATGTGCGCGCAGCTGTCTCCGGCGTAAGGAATTATTACTTTCTCTATCAGAGCGAACTCGGAAATGTTTCTTCGTTAACAGCTGTGAGTTATTTAAAAAAAGTAGCAGGCTGCAGTCTCGACAACGAGAAAAATAACATGTCCAATAAGTTACAATGTATTAAAACCTGCTGTAATGTAACATATAGGTCTGTACTTACATTTTCTAACAATCGTTTTGTATCGTATTTCTCTTTTTACATATCTTGTTTCAGGAAATTATTTCAGCTGTACGAATGCGAACATGTCTGCATCGTTATCACAGAAACAAACAAGAACATCTCCCTCTCCAAAACACGACAGAAAAAGTAACGATGTTATTTTCACGTACCTAAAACAAACAGCGCCTTTCATTAATTATTATCACATTGCTGGCGCCTCAGATTTAAACACCATAGATTATTCACACGGATGGCAGTCACGTCGAATGCCAACGGTGTTATCGTTACTCACAACATGTGGCAGTCTCCTTGCGTACCGCTGAGACTTCCTTCCTCCAGATCGTAAAAAACTCAATTTTTGCTGCATGAATAAGAGAAAAAACAAACATTCACATCCACTACTTCTCTCCTTGCCTAATTTAAATACATTTTACGTAAAATTATGTTTCATTTGTATGCTTATATGGATATTTCTTTTGGTTTCTGATAAAAGTATCTGCATTTTCAGGAGACAAAAAACTCTGCTTGGGAACGTAATTTCCTAAGAGAGCGGTTACTTTATAGCATCGTCTTGCAAAGAAGCCCAAGATGTTTAAGTAGGGGGAACTGTAACATACGGTATTGTTGATATACTTGTCGAAGATCTGCGCTTCATATTCCAGAACATCCATATAAAAGTGAGTCCGTGCACCATCAAGCATGTAACAAATACGTATTCTGTCACCATAAGAAGCGTCATTGAAACACAGCCTCAGACATTAAGAGCTATGTGACATTGGCATGACTGTAGATGCGCAGACTTTGTATCAGGGAAACCACTCGTTTCCGGACCTATTTGTATTGAGATCACATGTTGGTTTCCATCTCTTCTACTCGCCCTTTCGTTTGCATAATGGGCGATCGAAAAGCTTCAGTTCGAACTCCGTACGGTCCAGAAACGATATGCGAACCAGTACAATTTGCCGTGAGCATTGAGGCAATCATTCCCATGACTCACCAAGTTGTAAATGCCCGTTTGGTAAAATACTGTGTCCTGTGCTGAAGACTTTCCTAACTACCTGCTGCACGTCCTCGTCCGACAGCCATCGTCGCCCCTTCAAGGCTTTTCTATGGGAAGAAAGGCGTAATAACCACGTGGCAAGAGATCAGGATTGTAGGACGGGTACTCGACTGTCTCCAATTTCAGTTGGGGTAACTTCTGCATTACGACATTTGCGATATCATGAAGCAGCAGTACCTCTTGTCACGCACAACGTTGGTTTTCGACGGGCGTACTGCCCCGTACAAATTCTTCATTCTCCTGTGGACGTCTACCGGTGTTTGTCCTTCGGCCTCAGAGAAAATAATAACAGCAAAAAAAAAAGGTTCAAATGGCTCTGAGCACTATGGGACTTAACATCTGTGGTCATCAGTCCCCTAGAACTTAGAACTACTTAAACCTAACTAACCTAAGTACATCACACACATCCATGCCCGAGCCAGGATTCGAACCTGCGACCGTAGCAGTCGCGCGGTTCCGGACTGAGCGCCTTAGCCACGAGACCACCGCGGCCGGCTAATAACAGCACGTTGATGCTGTATGGTCTCATTTGCTAATAACGCAACCACGTCGGAAAGACAAGAACGCCACACTAATCCTTGGCCTACATATCGTTGCTTACTCAGGGTGGTCCATTGATCGTGACCGGGCCAAATATATCACGAAATTATGGTCAAACGAAAAAACTACAACTACAAAACTTGTCTAGCTTGAAAGGGGAAACCAGATGGCGCTATAATTGGCACGCTAGATGGCACTGGCATAGGTCAAATGGATATCAACTGCGTTTTTTTTAAAATAGGAACACCCATTTTTATTACCTATTCGTGTAGTACGTCAAGAAATATAAATGTTTTAGTTGGACCACTTTTTTCGCTTTGTGACAGATGACGCTGTAATAGTCACAAACACATGGCTCACAATCTTAGACGAACATTTGGTAACAGATAGGTTTCTTAAAATTAAAATACAGAACGTAGGTCCATTTAAACATTTTATTTCGGTTTTTCCAATGTGATACTTGTACCTTTGTGAACTTATCATTTCTGAAAACGCATGCTGTTACAGCGTGATTTCCTGTAGATACCAAATTAATGCAATAAATACTCAAAATGATGTCCGTCAACCCCAATGCATCTGGAAATACGTGTAACGATATTCCTCTCAACATCTAGTAGTTCGCCTTCCGTAATGTTCGCACATGCATTGACCATGCGCTGACACATGTTATCAGGCGTTGTCGCTGGATCACGACAGCACATACCCTTCCAAGTTCCCCTCAGAAAGAGATCCGGGGACGTCAGATGCGGTGAAAGTGCGGGCCATGGTATGGTGCTTCGACGACCATTCCACCTGTCATGAAATATGCTATTCAATACCGCTCTAACCGCACGCGAGCTATGTGCCGGACATCCATAATGTTGGAAGTACATCGCCATTCTGTCATGCAGTGAAACGTCTTGTAGTAACATCGGTAGAACATTACGTAGGATATCAGCATACATTGCACGATTTAGATTGCCATCGATAAAATGGGGGCCAATTATCCTTCCTCGCATAATGCCGTACCATACATTAACCCGCCAAGGTCGCTAACGTTCCACTTGTCGCAGCCATCGTGGATTTTCCGTTGCCCAGTAGTGTATATTATGGCAGTTTACGTTACCGCTGTTGGTGAATGAAGCTTCATCGCTAAACAGAACGCGTGCAAAAAATCTGTCATCGTCCCGTAATGTCTCTTGTGCCCAGTGGCAGAACTGTACACGACGTTCAAAGTCGTCACCATGCAATTCCTGGTGCATAGAAATATGGTGCCGGTGCAATCGATGTTGATGTAGCATACTCAACACCGACGTTTTCGAGATTCCCGATTCTCGCGCAAGTTGTCTGCTACTCATTTGCGGATTAGCCGCGAAAGCAACTTAAACACCTACTTGGACATCATCATTTGTTGCAGGTCGTGGCTGACATTTCACATGTGGCTGAACACTTCCTGTTTCCTTAAATAACGTAACTATCGGGCGAACGGTCCGGACACTTGGATGATGTCGTCCAGGATACCGATCAGCATACATAGCACACGCCCGTTGGGCATTATGATCACAATAGCCATACATCAACACGATATCGACTTTTTCCGCAATTGGTAAACGGTCCATTTTAACACGGGTAACGTATCACGAAGCAAATACCGTCCGCACTAGCGGAATTTTGCGTGATACCGTAGTTTATTCGTTTGACGCTTATTTCGTGAGATATTTGGCCAGGTCACTATCAATGGACCACCCAATATACTGATGTGACAGATGCCATAAGATAGCGATATGTACATTCACAGCCGGTGGTAGTATTGCTTACGAAAGGTATAGAAGCCAGTGCACTAGTAGATTGGTTATTTGTACCCAGGTGATTCATGGGAAATGGTTTCCGACGTGTGTATGGCCGCACAACAGAAATTAACAGGCATTGAATGCGGAGTGGTATGTGGAGCTAGATGCATGGTACGTTCCATTTCGGAAATCGTTAAGGTACTCTGTTCCGAGATCCTCAGTGTCAAGAGCGTGTCGAAAATGTCAAATTTCAGGCATTATCTCACTACAGACGACGCAGTGGCCGACGGCTTCACTTAACGAACGAGAGCAGCGGTGTTTGCATAGAGTTGTCAGTGCTAACAGACTAGCAACACAACAGAAATTAATGTAGGACGTACGACGAAAATATCAGTTACGACTATGCGACGAAATTATGCGTTAATGGGCTATGGCAGCAGACGACCGACGCTAGTGCCTTTGCTAACACCATGACATCGCCTGCAGCGCCTCTTCTGGGCTCGTGACCATATGGGTCGGACCCTAGATGACTGGAAAACCATGGCCTTGTCGGATAATTCACGATGGATGCCCCACGTCACCGGGCCACTATTCTCCACCATAGGTTTGTAGAGCATTCTGGACAGTTCGAGCGAACTATTTGGCCACCCCGACGTAAATTCCATCGAACATTTATGCGACATAATTGAGAGGTCAGTTCGTGCACTAATTCCTGCACCATCGACATTTTCGCAATTATGAACGGCTATAGAGGCAGCATGGCTCAATATTTCTGCAGAGGTCTTCCAATGACTTTTTGAGTCCATGCTACCTTGAGTTGCTGCACTATAAAAAATGGTTCAAATGGCTGTAAGTACTGTGGGACTTAACATCTGAGATCATCAGTCTCCTAGACTTAGAACCACTTAAACTTAACTAACCGAAGGACATCACACACATCCATACCCGAGGCGGGATTCGAACCTGCGACTGTAGCAGCAGCGCGGTTGCGGACTTAAGCTCCTAGAACCGCTCGACCACAGCGGCCGGCTGCTGCACTACGCCTGGCAGGAGGTGGTCCGGCACGACATTGTGAGGTATCCTGTGACGTTTGTCCTCTCAGTATATACCTGCATTGGAGTCTAGCTCGGTGCATATACGCTGCAGCAACACCCTCAAACGCAATTTTTTTGTCGCCCATCATCACTATATTAGTGTATCGCCCTGTACAGCTCCTATCATCTTGGAAGGGTGCCTTAAATACTGGAGATTAGTATTGAGTAACTAAAAATAATGGCTAGCTACTGGGACAAAGCCTCCAGTTGTACACTACTAACGCATATGAGATGCAAGTCTGTCTGTGTTCTCGAGGAAGGAATGGTTCCCTGAATGCATACACTGTAACATGCACGGCGATTTTGTTCCATGCAGATCGTGGTTCACTCTGTATGACTATGTAGAGGTAATGTGACATCCATTCGTCAAAGTGTTTTTGTCGCCTTGTTGTGGCGTTTCATGCGTGTTGATACAATGCCTGTGCGATACTGAAGACCCAGCCTGTTGTTGCGGACACCAGAATCTTTGAGTGATTTCCAATACGCTACGACCAGTTGGTGTCGCACCGCTTATCTTCGCTGTTCCAAAGCCGATTAATCTATGACGTACTGCCTATTTCGCTATACACATGTCTGTAACAGACTGCTCGAATATACTGTCCTGAGATGCACCCCACGCTGCATCTAGCTGTAACATTCTGCTTCATAAATCAAAAATGACGATTCCTCCCGTGGCTCTTTGTCGTTCAGTTTAAGGTGCTGCGAGAAACTGGTAACGAGCTGTAACCCAACTGGCAGGTTGTGTTATTAGTTTTCAATAAAATTCGAACCGAAACTCCACTGACAAAATTTCGGAGATCCTACTGGAATATTTTCCAAGTGCTTTGTGCAGAGGATCCATGGTCACCGGTATCTCGTTACAGGGAAACAGAGTACAAGCAGAAATACAACTAGACATCTGGCAAAAGAAACCACTGAACCTCCATTATTTCTGTAGTCAAACAGAAACAGAACAAAACAAAAACACCTGGACACCGTAGTGAACGTTGATTAAATTGCAACCTAGTACTAGTCGAGCCATCTGCTTCAAAGATGGCAGCGGGCTTGGTTCCTTGGTTACCAAAATACTGAGAGAAAAAACATTTCTGAGATCAATTATAGAAGGCTAGGTGGCGGCCGCTGCACGTGCCCAAGATGGCGGACGAAGGTCTGCATCCTAGACCATCTGGTCAAATGGTTAGGCCACCAGATGGCCACGGGATTTTGGCACTCACAGTTCCGCTTCAGTCTTGACTTGGATGGCGGTGTTGAGGCACATGTTAGCTATGTGCCACAGGGTAAATTGGCTATTTCAGCCAGATTGTAGCCACCTAGTTGAGTAGGAGCTTGACTGACAGACCCAGCCTCCATACAGGGTGGCTGCAGAATGAGCAGATCGCCCACCGGAATATGAGTAATGTTTATATAGGACTGGTGCTTGTGCTCTGCCACTATGAAGTGGCAGTGACTTCATTTTGAATGATTTTATTATCTGATCAGCACCTCTTGTCACCTTGTTCGCAGTTGAAAAGTGTCTTGACTTCACTCTTAAGCGGTAATGTTGGGCGTATTTTTAGAGTCAGCATATTGATCAGTTATTCTTGAATCACATTCCCACCTCTTTATTCCACTCTGTATGGTCATCACACTGATGGCATCTCTCTCTCCCTATTATGTTATCCTTCCGTATTGGCGCCTTGGAGGTCCAACTCTTGCAGTGTCTAGCAATTAACTCCGCCTTACGGCTGTGTTGCAGGCAACATCAGCGACCTTTTGTTGTTGGCATTACACCTGGCTGTTACATACTGCCCTGCTTTGTTTATCGCTTACTTTACCAGGGGAAGGCTTCAATATTTTGCTACACCGTGCAAAGCCTATTACTCTTTGGCACTTCGGCGCTTCAGTACTTTTGGGTATCCAACTTGCAAGTGGTGTTCTATTTTAGGATGTGGAGTATCATTGCCCCTTGGGTCATTAGACTCTAATTTACCGAAACTATTCCATACGCTAAAAACGCCAATATTTATTATTCTACTAAGCATTCTATTATTAAGTATTGTATTAGTACTTCGAGAACGGAAAAGGAATAGTCAGTGTAGCGCCCCTTTACGATAAATCACGCAAATAGTCACTGGCAGGCATAATTTGTATAACTGGTCTTGAAACAGTGTAAAAATCAGCAGTAAAATGCTGTGAGAATACAGGGTATAGAACTGGCCAACTTATAACCAAATTCACTGCAAGTCGCGTCGTTCACCTGGCTTGGTCTAAAAATGGTAAAATGATGTTAATACCCCACCAAAGCAATTAGGTAACTAAGTGATACGAAAGACAAACTGTTCATATATTACCAAAGACTGCTAACGAAATTAATACCGTCGTTTGTGCGAGTTATTTCTTAGAAATACGAACACACATTCACTATAAAAAATCTGCAAAGGTAACACGGACTTTTATAAACAACAAAGATCCCAAGCTCCCATACATGAAATTACATGTAAATAAAATGCGGTTACTCTCAAGTAAGAGAAAGATGTATATTTACCGAGTTCTTTCGCTATCTGTACTATTTGTAAGACACTAATGAATACAACAACCATGCACAAAATGGCGACCCACAAGGAATGCATCAGAGATTCGTATGAAAGTGAATAAGTAAGATAGGAAGAGTAGAAGTAAGTAACATAAAAGTCTATTGTAGTCTACTGCTTTCACATTAAACAATAGTGAACCGTTCCTACATGGGACAGAGTCGAAACTTTATTTAAAGTTTTTTGTATACGACTTTCATCAAAGTGCTGAAATATATAACTGAGTCTTCGACACAACGGATTAATGACTACAATATCAAAACCTACCTCCAATTTACCAAAAACACAAATACTCTGAACGTCTGTAACGCCTCGCGCCTGAATGTCGGTTCGCTTCCATAGTGCAACACCAGCTTATCTCGCGAAATAATAACAAAATAAATCGTACTACACGAATGTCACACGAATGAAGTGATTCAAAACCCTGCTTATTAACAACCATTGCAAATAATGAAACCATTTCACAAAATTTCCAACTGCTGCAGCTGACGTTGAACAGGCATAACTTTCCGAACCAGGAACAAAGTGAAATTTTGAGTTACTCGAAAGTATGGACCGAGCTCTCTCCTTAGTTGGAATAGTGAGAAATTCGCCAAAGGTGGACCGCTATCCGGCTGTGCCTCAAACAGATTCAACTAAAAGGGTCTACCAATTGACACAGGTTGTTGAAGATGTTTTCAATTGTTTGGAAGGGTCACATCGTGAATTAAAGAAACAAAGATGTGGCAAAATTGCAAGTGTTGTTTAACAAGCAACATTAAAGTTTCTGTAACATTCATTAGTAACGCTACCCAACTTTTATCTCACTCTTAATGTACAACTAACACTCCTGGGAAATGAAACCGGGTACTACAGGTTTTGATCCAATTGGCGAAGTCTCAAGTTTGTACTACAGTTGTCAACAGCAAGTGAAATAAGACACACAGCGCACACCGCCGAAATTTCCACTGTTTTGTAGAAATTTCGAGTGCGATACAAATACGAATAGCTAGGAAAGCGTTGCTCCTCGCCCGCCGACGCCGCGTCACCTCCGCTAGTATTGCTTCTCCTACCTTCCAAACAACTCAGAAACAATCATTTGGATGAAAATTAATTTTTAATATATCACTTTTTACAATGTACTAAGACGCACACAGATAGTGCTGAAAATGTGTGACTGAATTTTTAATAGTCATGAAAATACTTGTGACATTTAAAACTATAAACGTGAGATACCTGCAGTAGGTAATAGTGAGGACGTGAACTATCCATGCATCAATTAGACATTGCATATGGCCCATGCTTTTCGTTTTAGATCTTAAAAGAATTTTTGTAGCTATTAAAAATTCACAATCTCTAATTTCCAGATGCTGTATATGGGGTTAGGAAAGCCCGCCGGACTAGCCGCGCGGTCTAAAGCGCTGCTTGCCGAGTAGGAAGGAGTGCCGGTCCCCAACACGAATTCACCTGGTGGATTAGTGTCGAGGTATGGTGTGCTGGTCAGTCTGTGGATGGTTTTAAGGCGGTTTTCCATCTGCCTCGGTGAATGTGGGCTGGTTCCTCCCCAGTTACAATGTGTCCGCGATTGCCGCGCAAACACCATTTCCACATACGTGTAGGCCTACACCATAATTATTGTACCACGTAAACATTTGGGGCTACACCCGCCTGGTATGAGACGTTCTGGAGGGGGGGGGGGGACGATGACGACTGTGTCCACTGCTGTTGGCAGAACCCGCACAATCACATTGGTTTTGGTGAGGGGCGGCGGTGGGGTTGGTGGATTGCTGTGGCCTCCGCTCCGGCAGGATGAAGCCTCTCCGTCGTTTATAGGTCCCCGGTTTAATAAATACAAAAATACATACATATATGGGCTTAGGAATATCTTTGGGTCTAAGAAAAATTATTTTATAACTCATAGTCCAATATACAGGGAGCGAAAGGCTATTTACAATTTGTACAGAAACCAGATGGCAGTTATAAGAGTCGAGGGACATGAAAGGGAAGCAGTGGTTGGGAAGGGAGTAAGACAGGGTTGTAGCCTCTCCCCGATGTTGTTCAATCTGTATATTGAGCAAGCAGTAAAGGAAACAAAAGAAAAATTCGGGATAGGTATTAAAATTCATGGAGAAGAAATAAAAACTTTGGGGTTCGCCGATGACATTGTAATTCTGTCAGAGACAGCAAAGGACTTGGAAGAGCAGTTGAATGGAATGGACAGTGTCTTGAAAGGAGGATATAAGATGAACATCAACAAAAGCAAAACAAGGATAATGGAATGTAGTCTAATTAAGTCGGGTGATGCTGAGGGAATTAGATTAGGAAATGAGGCACTTAAAGTAGTAAAGGAGTTTTGCTATTTGGGGAGCAAAATAACTGATGATGGTCGAAGTAGAGAGGATATAAAATGTAGGCTGGCAATGGCAAGGAAGGCGTTTCTGAAGAAGAGAAATTTGTTAACATCCAGTATTGATTTAAGTGTCAGGAAGTCATTTCTGAAAGTATTTGTATGGAGTGTAGCCATGTATGGAAGTGAAACATGGACGATAAATAGTTTGGACAAGAAGAGAATAGAAGCTTTCGAAATGTGGTGCTACAGAAGAATGCTGAAGATTAGATGGGTAGATCACATAACTAATGAGGAAGTATTGAATAGGATTGGGGTGAAGAGAAGTTTGTGGCACAACTTGACCAGAAGAAGGGATCGGTTGGTAGGACATGTTCTGAGGCATCAAGGGATCACCAATTTAGTATTGGAGGGCAGCGTGGAGGGTAAAAATCGTAGAGGGAGACCAAGAGATGAATACACTAAGCAGATTCAGAAGGATGTAGGTTGCAATAGGTACTGGGAGATGAAAAAGCTTGCACAGGATAGAGTAGCATGGAGAGCTGCATCAAACCAGTCTGAGGACTGAAGACCACAACAACAACAACAGTCCAATATAAAAATGTGATGTCTTAAAAATTATTTTGTATTAAAGTAGTTAGCTCTTGTTTTAGCCTTGAAATTTTTCAGTCGGTTACAAACATTTTAATGGCCTTACAACCCAGACATCTGGTAATTGTCAGATTTGTTTCAGTTTCTAATCACGTGACTTACCTGATGTATTGCTACCTCCTACATACACCACGCGGAAAGTCCGTGAAGTTGAAAATTAAGGTGTCTGGAGCTCACACGGAGGATTATCATTAATTGTTTTTCTCATGAAGTATATGGGACTGGAGAAGCAATATGGGGGGAGGGGGGGCTGAAGAACGTCAGTGGAGTAGTACACAAAATACCTACAATCACTCACAAGGACACAAGGAAAGAAAGGAGATAACATTGCGTTGTCATCTATTTCTGTGATATGTTGACAGTTTCAAGTCTCTAGCCAAAGTGAGAAATGAGAGACGTAAACCATGTACCTTCGGTCACACAACAGACAAGAAAGCCAGATAATAATCCAATTTCATGCAGTTCTGAGACATGCTTAATATTTTAAGTCTTTAGCTTATCGGGTGTTATTTTAAAGTCAACTGCAAAATTAGTACGGAACAGATAGACAAGAAAGTGATATCCATCTCCCCTTGCACCTGCTCAGCTGTGGCTGTTCATTTGCATGTAGCCTGGAAGTATTCCCACATTACCTGCACAACACGCCAGTCCTGCTGAAGATGTCATGCGTCACCAATCTTTTTAATGATTAACCCCATCTGTGCCTAACAGACCAACAACAAAACGAGGTAATATTGCACTGTCATCCATTTCTGAGCTATTTTTAAAATTTCACACCTCTAGTTAATGGGAAATTAGTTTATAACCAATCACAAAATTTCTATCGAGCGGCCATACAGACAAGAAAGTGAAGTAATGGAATTGTGGTGGAAACGAAGATCGGGGATTATCATCCCATCAACATCGAGGTCTTTAGAGATGGGACACATACCCGGAATGTTTAAAAGATGGATAAGGATATCGGTAGTGGCCTTTGAGATGAGCGATTTTTGAACAACCAAGGATGGCCAGAAATGAATATGAAGTATGGTCCTTAAATTTCACGGAAGTTATCCTGCTTATCTTGTGGGAAAAGTACTATTGGAACAAAGTGAAAGTACCAGGTCCAAAATTGTCTTTAAAAGTGAAAGGATCCAAACGAAATTGTTTCCTTTTCAATTAGTGAAAGTATCAAAGATCAAATTGTTCCATAACAATTATTCAACAAACGCGCATCTGACTGCACCTGCGAACTTGTTTCATGCACTCCTCCATTTAGCCAGTAATGAAACATGTATTTGACTCAGCAATTACGTTTTAGAGAATAATGCCGTTTGTGCAGTGGCTTTAGGATGGTACTGAAAAATAAACTTTTGGCGATGTTTCCTTAATGATATTTTACCTGCACTTAAATAATGCCAGTTGTGCAATGGCATAAAATTATTCATTTGAATTACCTTTTCCATGATAACTTTAGTTATACCAAAATCGATCTCAGACCATGAACTGCACATATATATTTCATAGAGGCCACATTTTCTTTACGTTCTTTGATTTGGTGGGTAACTTAACTACTCATTTTCATATTCAATACAAGCAAAGTTTGTGGACTATGATTCAGGCTGTTAGAGTTTTAAACACAAAGTTATTCTATATATATATATATATATATATATATATATATATATATATATATATATATATATATATATATATAGTTAAAAATTAAGTCTTATTCAAAAACTACCAGTCCCTACATTTTAGTAGCACGATTCATTCTTACAAAAAAATTTGTAAAACGCTAACTGCATCAAAACTGGGACACACAAATCCTAACTCTGAATATTATCCAACAAAAACAATTTTGAAATCATTTTATAGCTTCTCCCATTGTCGTGCTAACGTTTGCTCAGTGTACAATCTGAAAACTGCGTAGCGCGAATCCTACCCTAAAGCTGTCACCACACGTCTGCTTCCTCCGGGCACCTAGCTGCGACGGTTGAGTGTTTTACTGCGCGCACCCGGCTCTCGTAACCATCAAAGATCCTCCTACTCAAAGATATTATACTCATTCCACCTTGTGGTTGGCAACTATGGACTTTATTTTCTGGATCTACCCTGATCCGACCTCAGCACGTACCTTTCAATAGGAATGTTTGGAGAAATGGTTGAGACACAGCTTAGAGTGCTGTTTGCGGAATGAATGTCAAGTCTCTACTGAAGAATACGGGGCGGTTGCCGGAAAGTACTCAGAAACCACGCCTGAACGACTCCGAAATAACGTTGGTGACGATTGGATTCACCCTGTACCGCAGCACTGCCTGTCAAAGCCTTTTAAGACACCAATTAAAGGAAAAGGGCCCAGGAAGGCGTGGGTGGCGGCGCTCTAGAGTCGCGGGCGCCCTTTGTTGGTTGGACGGTCGGCAGGTCCTCCTGTTCCAGCCATCGGCTCACGTCACTGACCGTCGGAGAAGCAATCTCGGGCCACGTCCGTCTGCGATCGCGTCCATTAAGCCGCCGCTCCCTGGGGCTCTCTCAGCCCGCAACCGAGCGCCGAGTCTCTCTCGATTAGTTGCGGCCGCCGCCAGCCATTCCGCTCCGGCTGCTTCACAGAGCTACTCCCCTGCAGCTGTAACTCCTCGCAGCCAGGTACACCGCCACGCACCCTTTATTTAATGAAGAACTGAGTTTATCTTGTACCTGTATCGTGGACGATGTTACTTACGATATTAACTGCATCACACAAGAAGGTTATCCTCCCTTCAAAAACTAATAATGCCCAAACGAACAAAATGCAATCTGACAAACCTCATTTATGGTTCTACGGAATTATAGTGCACAAATACAAGAATTTCGATCTTGTCATATTTTATATCTATCACAGGAACGATCTTACTGTGGCTACCCTACAGTACTCGTCGAAACTTAAACTTTACACACTACATCCAGCTTTGTGAAATTGAGCAAATCGGTTGCTTCTTTAGCATTTGGTATTGTCTACGGTGAAATTTAAGCAGATTATAAAGGCATGGTCTCTGTATCATCGGCAGTTCACTTCTCTACAGATAGGCTCAGCGTAGTACTGCAGTCACAAAATGTTGGCTGAAAATGGCGTTAATATGCCTCAAAAGAACTTAAAATTACTGCCATAATTTATGTAAAATGGGAAAGAGAGCAAATTAAGTAACATATTTTTACTATTATTTTTAATGCCTCAAGATAAAAAACGTAATTCGAGTGTTTTTGATTAACTGCGAACGAAGTGCATCGTATCCAGAATAAAAATGTGAAGCAAACTTTTTGTGTTAACCTTATATTCTGTGCACTTATTGGTTGTTTATATTTATCAGAGTATGTCGATGTGTCGAAACGCATAAACAATTGATTGCTTTATCCATTAATTGAGGAAGATTATGGGAGTAAACGGCTATTTTATCAGTCCCGTGATTCCAAAGTTACACGCGGAAGAGAGAGGATCCGCTAGTAGTGGACGGTTCCAGAGGAGTCAAAGAAGTTTGAACACACACTTTAGAAGGAGTAAAAGGATAGACTAAATCTAAAATCCGAAAAAACAGAGACAAAAGAGCGGTATTTGCACGGGGGAGTGGTAATGGGTCCCATACCGCGAAAACACGGAGAGAGGTTCCAACCACAACCACCCTACAACTGCTCCAGAAGTAAAGCAAAACCTTACATCTTAAAATAAAATCCACCTTCACGGGAAATTGAGCATTAGTTCAGCCATCTGTGAATCGTTTGCCAATATTAGTCAAAGACTCTGGAAGGCTATACCTAGTATTATGAGCCAAACGAAGGGGATATTCCTTCCATATATGCGATACCGTCAGTGTGGCTCCACAGCCACATTATAGGGGTGGCTCATTACGCAAGACAAAACAGTGCGAGCACCTACTATGACCAATGCGTAGACGGCATAGGACAGTGAAATCCTTCCGTGAGGAGCCAAAGGAAGAGCCCCAAATTGTAGTAGCCTCTTTGATTGTGCGGAGTTAATTACTGAAAGCAATAGCGGGCCAGATGTACATTCCACTTTTGGGGAAGGAGATATTTGATATGGATCCAATATCTGCACCTGGAACCATGAGAGTGTAAGTATCTGCATCTCTAGCCAAACGGTCAGCCAGTTCATTCCATGGCATGCCTACATAACTTGAGACCCAGAGAAAAGCAACTTAGCAGGCAGCAGGACGAAGGACAGAGAGAACGATATGAATAGCAGAAACCAAAGGGTGACGAGTGTAGCGTCTGTCTATAGACTGCAAGCTGCTCATTGAATCGGTTCATACTAAAATAATGTGGATGGAGACCTGAGTAACAAAATGGAGGGCCCTGTTAATGACCAGCCGCACTGCTATGGGCACACTATATGATCCTTGCAGTATACAGTGTTCCAAGCCAGTAGGAGACGTCAAAGTGTATCCCACTTTATAGTCTTAGAACCTTCAGTGTAGAAGATGGTAGCATCCTGGAACTGTGCAAGGACGGAACATACAAGACGTCAGAAGACCGTAGGGGTGACAGAGACCTTAGAATAGGTCAGTCCTAAACCATCATTCCCATCCAAGGGTGGGTATCGGGAGGGAGACAGCTGTCGTTTCAAAGTGGACAGGGTGCACGGGACGGTCAGGAAATCGTCGAATGACGATTGTGTAAGTAACTAGGAGTCGGCTCCGTCGTATTTATAGAGGGAAATCCCTGCATTTGCGAAGATACTGTTGACAGGGCTAGCGTGAAAGACACCAATTGCCAGACATACGCCACAATAATGAGCAGGGTCCAGTAGTTTCAGAGTGGAAGGAGCCGCTTAGCTATAAAACTTACTACCATAATCTAGTCTGGACAAAACCAGACCCCGATAAAGGTGGAGAAGAGTCGTCTACATGCTAAGAAGTATGGGCCATACATGGAGAGCAATAAGCTTCCGCACGCATTTAGTTTTCAGTGGCCAATATGGGGCAGCCACGTCAAATTTTTATCAAAGATAAGGATCAAGAAACAGGACTGTGCTACAACATCTAGCAGCTGGTCGCCTAAATAAAGTTCTGGATTGGTGTGTACTGTGGTTTGCCGGCAAAAATGTATAACCTTCGTTTTGGAGGGAGAGAACTGGAAGCCTTGCTAGAGGGTCCATTCAAAAGCTCATCGGCTGGCACCTTGGAGAAGGCATTCAGCAGATGATACCGATTGGAAGCTACACCAGACGCAAAAGTCGTCGGCATACAACGCCTGAGTAACCATAGGCCCAGCAGAGGTCACGAGCCCATTGATGGCTATGAGGAAGAGTGTGGCACTCAACACAGATCCCTCTGGGATATGATTCTCCTGAATGTGAGGAGTGCTGAGTGAAGTGCCATCTCGAAACCGGACGAGCCGGTGGGTTAAAACTTCGCGGATAAAAACAGGAAGGGTGCCACGAAAGCCCTTGTCATGGAGGCTAACTAAAATATAATAGCGCCAAGCCATGTCGTATGCCTTTTATAGGTCAAAGAAGATTGCGCGAAGTGTTGGCAGTTAGTGAAGGCCTGTCGGTTTGCTGCTTCCAATCTGAGTAAATTGTCAGCTGGAGATCGTCCTTCCCAGAAACCATACTAATAATGGCACAAAGTACCCAGCATAATAGGAAGCTAACCATCCTCTTCAGCAGTTCACAAAGTACGTTGGCCTGGCTAATTGGGCAGAAGCTACTGGTAAAGCTTGTGCTCTTCCTGGGATTGAGGATGGAGAAAGCTATGCTGTCTCACCATTGCGAGGGAAAGACACCCATATGCCAAATGCAGTGAAGACCCTGAATTGATGTTGCTTCTTGGTAAAGTACAAGTGTTGGATCATCTACTTGTGGGAGGAATCCAGGTGTGGGCCCCCATCATGTCAATAGGTAAGAGCCTGCAAAAATTCCCATTCAGTGAAGGGTCTCATTATAGGGTTCAGCTTGGTGTCAGTTGAATCAAAGGAGGGTTTGTTTAACTTGGCGTTTCTGCTAGAGAAAGGTGGTAGGATAGGAGGAGGACGTCAATGCTGTCACAAAGTGTGTCACGAGCTGTTCTGCAAGGATTGATGGATCATTACATGTAGCACTGTGAAGGATAAGATCGTGGATAGTTGACTATCGCTGGTGGTCCTGAAGACTACGGATTTTGGACAAAACATGAGATGAAGAGGAGGAAGAATAGAGCATTAGCATGGAGATGCTTAAAAGTGATAAGGTAGCATTTAAATAGCTGCAGCCCCTGTCAGCAGGCCTGGATAGCGATTGTGACACCCTTGGTCCACCATGTCACCGTTGTATGACAAGGAGGCTTTGGGATAGGGGGATAGCAGTGCCAGCAACATGAAAAATAGTGGTAGAGGTAACTTGCATGATCACATCAGTGCAATCAAAAAGAGAGCTGTCGAAGTGCACAGCAGACATACATCAAGGCTGATTGGCTCTGTGGAATGTCCAGCATGGGGACTACAATATCAATGGAAAGCAGTCACTAGCAAGAGATCATCAAAGGGTGACCAATACAGGGAAGTTATGAGAATGGGAGAGGGGACTGTGAGATCGAAAGTGGTGAAGGGGCCATGAGCGACACTGAAGTGGATAGGGCAACCGTTATTGAGGGGAGACAAATCAAAGTATGTAATAATTTGGTCAATTAGAAGACTCATACAAATCGAAGTGACTCTTCCCCACTAGGGGTGGTCTGCATTGAAGTCCCTGAGGATCATAAACGGAAATGGGAGTTAATGAATTAAGGTACAAAGGTCATCACATGCAATAGGCCTATCAGAAGGGAGGTAGACATTGCCAGCAGCGATTGTTGCGGTCATTTTCATTCGAACCACTGTTGCTTCCAGGTTGATAGGAAGAGGGATCCAGTCTGTAATGATTTCTGTGTGATCCAAAATGCATATCCTTTCAGATGTTATCCCAGGGCTGTGCACAGGTCCTACAGAACGCCCAATAACCGCAAAATGTTGGAGAATGGTCATCATGGAAGTGTATTTTTGAAGAGCAAGACCGAACGCAGAATAAGAGGAAAGAAGGTGTTGTATTTCCCATAGGCGATGATAATATCCATTCCAATTACTATGGATTAGCATGGGATGACAGTGCAGGTTAAACATAAAAAAGCAGAGGGGAGGTCAGAACACCTGGTTAGTGGTCGTTACTGACAAGGACAGGGTGACACGCATAATTCAGATGCCACACCCATGTTACAAGGGGAGAGATGTCACCTCTGGGACACGAGGAGGGCCATGTCTTGGACTTACATTCCTTGTTCCTGTCTTTTGGAGATTGAGGAGAACAGGGCAAAGACTGAGAGCTGGTGACCACAGGATCTGGAAACAAAAGGGAGCAGGCAACCTTCTGGCGCACAAATGGTGCATCTTGTGGCCAAGTAGTTCTAGTAGTCTTCCATCCTGAGAGACACCAGGGGGAGGTGTTCCCGGTGAGGGGAGGTGTCCCATCACGAGCAGGTGATGAAGAAAGTGGTGGGAGCACTTCTCTGTTGGGGGAGGGAGAGTGGCTGCTCGAGGGGGGGCAAGGGAACCGCAGGGTTGTGGGAGGGGAAAGGGGATTGGGGCTGGGGTAAGGAAGAGGTAGGAGGGGGTAAGGATGTAACAGAGGAACAAGTAGAAGAAAGCGCCACTGGGTGGATTTTCTCATCTTTTTGGCGAACAGCATAAGGTAAGCGTTCCAAGGAGCTCTTCGATCTTCCTTTCTCTCACGGAAGTTTGTCAATCTGGCCAGCATAGAGTGTGTCAGGCACGAGAGTTGACACACACAGGTTGCTGGACACAGGAGTTTCCCTCATGGAGTTTGTGTCCACAGTCACCACACAGAGAGTCCACTGTACAATGGGAAGACATATGCCCAAATGGCAAGCACCGAAAGTGTCATGTCACGTATGTGGCACATTACCTTGACCTTCTCTGTGAGGCAGTTGTCTTTATAATCCTGCTGCACACCTTGAAGAAAATGAACGTTGCTTCATTCCAGATTATCCTGGAATTCCTCATCAGTTTGCAGGACGATGCCCCTATGAAAAATCACTCCCTGGACAACATTTTGAGACTGGTGAGCGTTAATAGACTCAAGGACATTGCCAAGACCATCACGACCACAAAGAGCTGCAGACTGGGAGGCTGAAGAAGTTTTGATCAATAGGGAGCCCAAACACTACTGAGTGATTTCACTGCACCAGACTTGCCCTCAATACTCTCCACAAAAACAACAGCTTTTTGGCAGTTAGTGTGTCCCCATCTGTCCTACTGCAGACCAGGTAGCTTGGAAAGTGTTTCATTCCAACATGGCTAGCCTGGCCCTTCTCCCATGATGTAACTAGGGAAGGGAAGACTGCAGGGCCATACAAATCAACATTCAATCATACTTTACCATACAGAGAGACAGCCAGTTGAGAATGGCCATATGTTTGCAGCATGATAAACTTCATGTGTCAAGCACATGTCTTGATATCGCCAACTCTGAATAGGGGCTCTCCCCATGGGCATCACCCAGCCACAGCGTCTGGCATTTGGTCGTTGCTTAGAGTTCTGATGCTCCAGGATGACGCAATTCATAACACCCTTACCACATCGACTGGCTACACATGCTGGCGACATACGGGGGGGGGGGGGACGATGGCTGGAATGGAATAGGGAAAGGAAGGGGGGGGGGGGGGGCGTGAGACAGGAATGAACGCTGTATACGCTAGGGAAGTAATTCTTCCCCAAATGTCTCACAATAAGGATTGAAATATTTAGAAGTGGAGGCCAAACCCAACGGGGGCAAAAATGCCATAAAGGGAGAAAGAGAACGAGCAATAGGGAGAAAATAGCAAGGAACCCAGGGAACCAGATGGACAACCAGGTCGATATAAATCACAACACTGAGAGAGGAAAGCACTGGCCAATTGGGAAGGAGTGAGGATGAGGAGGGCGGGGCACAGTGGAGGAAATGCAGCCCAGAAAGGAGGAGCGAGCTGCGATAGCTCAGGATCCTGTGTGCACCATGCATGAACTCACGAAATAAAAGTGACCCCTCTGGAGGTGGGTACTACATAAATAAATTGTGAAAAATTTACTGACCTATAGGATTCGTTTTACTCAAGCAGCACATCCTGCTATAGGAGGGGAAAGAAGGTAAAAATGCTCTGTCGGAGCACAGAAAGGAGGAATACATTCCTCCCTAAGAGACTGACAGAAAAGTGGGGAACCAGCTGCCTCAGTCGTTGTTCCACTTTCCTCATAAAAAATTTTTGGCATGCGAACGTATTCGAGCTTTGTTGTGTTGAACGAGAGTAGCAGAGAGACATTGACAGTGAAAGGTAGAAGAAACAGTGACGGTAGGGGGGGGGGGGGGAACAGAGGAAACAGTGTTAGTGGGAGAGAGAAAGTGGCCGTTAAAGAGGGGCAGAGAGAGAGAGAGAGAGAGAGAGAGAGAGATGAGCGAAAGACGCATGAGACAGTGGAAATGTAAAATACAGAAGAGTGGGGATCGTACATAGGCTTGGGTGGTCGGGACCTCCCGGACTTGGAGAACTTAAAATATACGTATGGAGGAGGGCGCGTTTTGGACCGAAATTTTAAACATTTGGATGCAGGGGGAAAAGTAAGTTGGACCACCCAGAATTTCTTAGCTGCTGACTTATGGTGGAGACAGTGGCAGTGAGGAAGAATGACAAAAGGATGCAATTGAGTATCTTGTATAACGGTAGGAGGAAAAGGAGGTAGTGAGGAAGAGGCAGAAACAGGCAGTGGCAGTGAGCGAGAGATGTTGAGTATGAAGGCTTAGCTACGGAGATCGGGTGAAAGAATTTTGAATTTTCTGCGTTAAAACTGCATAAACATTTTCGAGTGCCAAAATTTTCAGTGAGGAATGCGGATTGAGGCAGCTGGTTCCCCATTTTACATTGCAGAACCACAGTATTGCAAACCAAGTAAATGAAATATCGAATCGCTACCATCTGTAATCTCCCAAGAGACTGACCACCTGTGATGCGAAAATTATTTCTCAGTTGAAAGAGTGGTTCTTTGTAAACATCTGCTACAAGCAGAAATGGTGTTGCTTCGAAAAGCTGATTTGGGTTGGGCACTACATTATTTAGTTCAATTCCTTCCATTTACCCATCATTCTACGCCTTGTGGGTGGTCGATGTCAAAAGGGGCAGTCTACTGAAGACGAGACATATGCAAATAATTAAGTAAACTTATTATTATTTCGAAAGTAATTCCCACAACTTCCGATACATTTGTCTGATTGCCAGCGAAGACGGTCAAAACCTTCACTGAAAAAAAGTTGGCAGTTGCTTACGGAACAATGATGGTACTCAGATGTACATCCCTTCGTCCAAAGCAAACTGACGTCTAAGTACGTTTTCCTTCAGTGCGCCAAAATGTAGAAATCACATTGGGCCTCTTGGCATGGTGTATAAGAGCTTCCCAGTGAAACTTGTGCAGCACTGTCTAAGCAACCTCGGCAACAACTGGGCTCGTCCATGCCTAGGTACAATCGTGGTTTCGTAGGCAACAGCAAACATTTTTCCATTAAGGTATGGACCGTCTTGTCTCATAATGAGATAAATGTGTTAACAGTTACTACCACAAAGGGTTTATATTCATTTTGCATTTGTCTTATTTTTATGTCTGCTCATTAAAGTCTGCAATAAAATCAGTACTACACTTAAATTTATAAAAAGCGTGAATCTGAAATAAAAATATGATGTTTGAATTAATTTTATAGTAATCAATGTGTTACAAAGTTACGAAGAACTCACATGGTTGAAACCAGTTAAAGTCGCCCAAAACACCCATCACAGTCATCGCAATCACACAAATACTAGTTCGGTGACGTACTTCAGAAAAGGCAGAAAAAATGCGAACCTGTTTGGTGAGTGACACATCAGCTTAGTAAACATGCTCACGAATCAGAAATAAACGGGATGTAGTTCACACTGATCGTAACCGCTTGCACTAATCTGCTACCCATTCGATAACATTGCCTAAGCACCCGCACAATTTCAGTACAGTTAGCTAAGTCGTAACACATTACCTAGTACTGCAGAAAGGAACGTAGAGAGAAGCTGTATTTACTTATTGCAGTTACCTCGTCAATATGAGACCATTGTTGCTGTCATGCATGACTTCTTCTCTTTCTCTCATTATGTATTTGTGCACCCGTGCTCGTTACCTTAACATATCACTGACGAAGAAAAGCTCCGTTCCTTCCAGAGCAACCCGAACGTAGTAGAATGAAACGGAAGCCTTGTTTCCCTTGAAAGCAAGTAAGCCACCAGAGGTGACCACACT